>NC_060149.1:538907685-540138935 GCF_021461385.2 Schistocerca piceifrons
TCGCAATCTGCAGAGAAATGTCAAAGTAGTTTCATCCCGTTCATGCTTTGTACACCACTGCCCTTGTCTTTACTTGATTCATCTTCAAAATGAGAATATACAGGGAGGTCAGGAACACACTGAAATGCTTGTTAGGGTGCTGCAGAGTAGACTGTGCTGAGAAATAACTGTTAAGAAGAATATTCGATACACTGCACCGTTTTCAAATCGTTTAGCACTAAAGTTATCCAAAACGCTTGTTATGTGGTTGCACGTGCTACAATGCAGTAGTGCACAGACATCTATGGGTCCGTGATTTACCACTTGTTAAAATTCTCATTGCCATTTAAGCTGTGCCTTTTTCAGATGTGATAAATTTAATCTACATGAGCAGAAGCTATGCTATTTGGTTTGAGGAAACTCACATTTGACAGCACTCTCCTGGCTGGCTGCTTGAATCTGCACGCCCAACAACCTCATTGACTAACTTCCATACAGTATCATTTCCATATGTCTTCAATAGTTGAACTTTCACAATCTTGACATCAGGATAGTAGCCACTGTGGATCTAGTCTATATTTACTGAGGGTAAAATTGATGGTCCTCATAATTTTCATTGAGGTAGTTGAAAATTTGCTGCATAGCACCATCAATTTCAGTAGCACAGGGATACCTTTTCCTCCTCCTTTTTTTCCCTTTTCGTCGCTGAGCAGGACCTTCATGCATTTGACACAGTACTGGGCAAATAGTGCAACCAAGTCAGGAATTGGTCCAATCTCACATATTACTGAGCATCCTGATTCATTATTTTGTCTCTCAGCAAGGTCCATAATAGTCTCTCATAAATCCACTATAAGCACACAATCCACTAGGTTCCATTGACTGGCTGGCAGGTTGTTTTGCTGAGCCAGAGATTCTGGCATAAAAGCTAAACCACACAAAAAAGTTGGTTTTGAAACCAAAATCTGATTGAGCAGATAGACTTTCTTTACAGTAGCAACTAGCTACAATGCTATTAGCATCTATAGCGATCAATTTTTCCATTAGTGTACGTTTTTTGACATGGTTCATGAACCCAGTTCACAGTTTTGCCCTTCCAGAAGGCAGCTATCCAATTCTTCCTCTTCTTACTTGCTACAAGATAATTCTTCAAGACCACTTTGGGCCTAAGTGATGACACTTTTCTCCCATCATCCAGTACATTAGCACATAAAACACACTTCTCTCTTGCATTCATTATGTAAAACTATTTTATACATTTAAACTGAATTTACTAGCCACAAATACGATCTAAGCAACTATCCACGGGTGAACTTGTAAACAACTGCCAGTGTGGGAAACTGATACAACAAAGGACCCCCCTGCCTCTGTCAGCACAGGGTGGTCAGTATCATCCACCACGGCAAGTATCAGCTACCAACCACTTCAACAACATCGTGACACTACTGGACGATGAAATTCAGCAAGGGATGTACAACAAAGAATGGTAAGGGCATGGGGGGGGGGGGGGGGTTAGGACCTGAGATGGCCCATCTACTCAGCTTTGAAATCGTACTAACTTCAACATGCACTACACACCATATGGTTGGTCTGATGAAAAAAATCAAAGAGAACTATCTTGTGGGAAATTTTATGCTCTTTATTTTCATAAATAGTAAACTTTGTCAAAAATTGTGTCATTTCTGAGCTGTAAATGAAAAACCCAAAAAAATCCCTTTTTTCGTGGGATGAAATTTTGGTGAAACTTTGGATTGATCACCCTAGAAAGCATATAGAAAGCTTGCAAAAAAAATTCTAGAATAAAATGTGCTATTTTGCCTTTCTGAGCACTGTCTGACTGGACTAATACCCGTTATGTCCATCCTACTTGGTAATGGTTCCAGACTAATGGATGATACTCGCTAATTGGCTGAAACAGAGATTTCATAAGCAACTTTCTTTGTGTGTCAGTTACACCTTTCTAGGATGCTACTAATACATCTCAGTCTTTTATCTGTGTTCCACATGGCTAGATTTATGCAATTGTTACACATTATATCACTCTGAAGAGATACTCTTTGATACTTAAAATGTAACATCTACATTACATGTTGTTAAAATCAACCAATAATATGAAAGTTACTGCTTTGCAGCACCAGGAACCCATAATAGCTATACAGAGTATTCTCTAAATTCTGAGCTCAAATGTGGAACTGAACACAGGAATACAATTTTTTTGTGTGTTAATCATTTTACAGAACTGGTGCAAGAACGACAGTAGCCTTCATCTCACAACTAATGTGATACCACTTTTGAAGCTTGATAATTTCATTAGCTGATTCAGAAACAATTAAGTAATTACAAAAATACAAATAGGAATAACAGAGAAGAGATTTTACCAAACTAATAAATTGTCCTTTCTTGCAAAGCCTCACTTTTTCCTTCTTGCAAACAATGTCTTAAGTACAATATTTGACCATGCACTCCACAGAAGTTCTCAAGCGAGGTAAATTAGTTACAATATTATCATACTGCTCATTTAACAATCTCAGAGAAATATAACACCATGCACATAAAATCTAATTTGAAAAATAACCTAACCTCTTGAGTGAACTATTTACTGTTTAAATGGAATTTCCTAATAATCACAATAAACTTGCTAATATTGCAACATCATTTTCAATGAATGCAGTACATAAGCACTGCACATTCTCACAAGTTCAGAGTATACAGCTTTGTAAATAATAATTAATTATAAGAAGTTAAAGAATGTTGTGAAAATGTACTGCTCATTCAACAGATGTTAGAAATTATTATGAAGTATAGTTCAGTAAGTGAAACAGGCAAAAAGGAATACAAACGTCTCAAAAATGAGATCGACAGGAAGTGCAAAATGGCTAAGCAGGGATGGCTAGAGGACAAATGTAAGGATGTAGAGGCCTATCTCACTAGAGGTAAGATAGATACCGCCTACAGGAAAATTAAAGAGACCTTTGGAGATAAGAGAACGACTTGTATGAATATCAAGAGCTCAGATGGAAACCCGGTTCTAAGCAAAGAAGGGAAAGCAGAAAGGTGGAAGGAGTATATAGAGGGTCTATACAAGGGCGATGTACTTGAGGACAATATTATGGAAATGGAAGAGGATGTAGATGAAGATGAAATGGGAGATATGATACTGCGTGAAGAGTTTGACAGAGCACTGAAAGACCTGAGTCGAAACAAGGCCCCCGGAGTAGACAATATTCCATTGGAACTACTGACGGCCGTGGGAGAGCCAGTCCTGACAAAACTCTACCATCTGGTGAGCAAGATGTATGAAACAGGCGAAATACCCTCAGACTTCAAGAAGAATATAATAATTCCAATCCCAAAGAAAGCAGGTGTTGACAGATGTGAAAATTACCGAACTATCAGTTTAATAAGTCACAGCTGCAAAATACTAACACGAATTCTTTACAGACGAATGGAAAAACTAGTAGAAGCCAACCTCGGGGAAGATCAGTTTGGATTCCGTAGAAACACTGGAACACGTGAGGCAATACTGACCTTACGACTTATCTTAGAAGAAAGATTAAGGAAAGGCAAACCTACGTTTCTAGCATTTGTAGACTTAGAGAAAGCTTTTGACAATGTTGACTGGAATACTCTCTTTCAAACTCTAAAGGTGGCAGGGGTAAAATACAGGGAGCGAAAGGCTATTTACAATTTGTACAGAAACCAGATGGCAGTTATAAGAGTCAAGGGACATGAAAGGGAAGCAGTGGTTGGGAAGGGAGTAAGACAGGGTTGTAGCCTCTCCCCGATGTTGTTCAATCTGTATATTGAGCAAGCAGTAAAGGAAACAAAAGAAAAATTCGGAGTAGGTATTAAAATTCACGGAGAAGAAATAAAAACTTTGAGGTTCGCCGATGACATTGTAATTCTGTCAGAGACAGCAAAGGACTTGGAAGAGCAGTTGAATGGAATGGACAGTGTCTTGAAAGGAGGATATAAGATGAACATCAGCAAAAGCAAAACAAGGATAATGGAATGTAGTCTAATTAAGTCGGGTGATGCTGAGGGAATTAGATTAGGAAATGAGACACTTAAAGTAGTAAAGGAGTTTTGCTATTTGGGGAGCAAAATAACTGATGATTGTCGAAGTAGAGAGGATATAAAATGTAGACTGGCAATGGCAAGGAAAGCGTTTCTGAAGAAGAGAAATTTGTTAACATCGAGTATAGATTTAAGTGTCAGGAAGTCCTTTCTGAAAGTATTTGTATGGAGTGTAGCCATGTATGGAAGTGAAACATGGACGATAAATAGTTTGTACAAGAAGAGAATAGAAGCTTTCGAAATGTGGTGCTACAGAAGAATGCTGAAGATTAGATGGGTAGATCACATAACTAATGAGGAAGTATTGAATAGGATTGGGGAGAAGAGAAGTTTGTGGCACAATTTGACCAGAAGAAGGGATCGGTTGGTAGGACATGTTCTGAGGCATCAAGGGATCACCAATTTAGTATTGGAGTGCAGCGTGGAGGGTAAAAATCGTAGAGGGAGACCAAGAGATGAATACACTAAGCAGGTTCAGAAGGATGTAGGTTGCAGTAGGTACTGGGAGATGAAAAAGCTTGCACAGGATAGAGTAGCATGGAGAGCTGCATCAAACCAGTCTCAGGACTGAAGACCACAACAACAAACAACAACAACAAGTTCAGTTGGGAAATTAATCAGAGAATTAAAAAAAAATTGAAGCATTCATGTAAATCAAGCTTAAAAATTATTTTAAAAGTTATACAGACTCATATCAACACTTTTTTATTTAGATGAACAAAAACTACCAAAACACACTATACTAAACTTCTCTTATCAAATCTCTGGCATTGTCATATCTTTTCTGTGGTGTCACCGCCAGACACCACACTTGCTAGGTGGTAGCCTTTAAATAGGCTGTGGTCCATTAGTATACTTCAGACCCGCGTGTTGCCACTATCAGTGACTGCAGACCGAGCGCCGCCACACGGCAGGTCTAGAGAGACTTCCTAGCACTCGCCCCAGTTGTACAGCCGACTTTGCTAGCGATGGTTCACTGCCTACTTATGTTCTCATTTGCCAAGACGATAGTTTAGCATAGCCTTCAGCTACGTCATTTGCTACGACCTAGCAAGGCACCATTATCAGTTACTACTGATATTGTGAATCATGTACTGTCAAGACCAACGTTCATCATTAATGGATTAAAAGTAAGTATTCCACCAGCTACGTCCGTTTTTCTAAATTCGAATTTCCTTGTCCTGTTCCAGACCTCACGCCAGCCTGCATGAGCTAAAACACGTTCATTTCGGTCTCCTCTAGTAACACGGTGTTGGCTCTCCTGCCAACCACAACATTGGCGACGAGGCAAAACTATTCTACCTTGATTTATTTGTGTAATGGCTTTGCCACAATCTCCAGATGTACTGTGCGAATTTTATCGCTTACAGAATCAGCAGATGCAGGCATTACTGGATGCCCTTGGACAGCTCGTTCAGGGTCAACGTGCAATGGAAAACGATGCGGCAGCGGCCGCTCCACCGCTAACGCAGCCACATCATGCTGTTGCACCAACTTTTCGACGTTTTGATGCTGCACTGGAAAGCTGGACGGAGTGGTCACGCCAATTTGGATTCCATCTCGCCACCTACAGAATTCACGGTAACGAGCGGCAGCCTTATCTCTTATCATTGCTCGGCGTACAAATGTACCGTGTGATAGTCAAATTATTTCCCCAACACGACGTAGCAACTCTGTCCTACGAAGAAATTTTGTCTGCATTAGATGCATATTTCAAAGAATCTGTCAATGTAGTTGCAAAAAGGTATACCTTCTTTCGTACAAAACGTACAGCAGGTCAGACTAATCGGGAGTGGGTTGCAACCTTGCAAGGCCTTACTAGGGATTGTGCTTTTGAGTGTCAATGTGGACTCCCTTATTCAGATACTATGGTACGTGATGCAATTGCACAGAACGTTTCTGATGTTCGTATAAGGGAACAGATTTTGAAACCAGTCAATCCCTCCATTCAACAAGCGATGGACATATTGGATCGGCAGGACACACTTGACTTTGTTCAGGAATCATTTGACACTTCACCAGCCGTGTGTCAGGTTAACCGGCCCGCCGGGCGTGCTGCACGGAGCAGTAAACAGCCCTCGCGCCCGGCCGCGCTGCTGCCGCCAGGCTCTCAGCAACGTCTGCCGCGCCGGCAAGCAAATGCAGTGCTCAAATCCTGCCCGCGGTGCGCTACTAGACATTCGCGTGAGAATTGCCCGTCACGCCAAGCTATTTGCTTTCATTGTAATAAAAAAGGACATGTTCAGAGTGTTTGCCAGAAAAAGCTCAGATCGAAAGCTGAAAACCATTCCAGGCCCTTTGCTTCGTGCCGGAATCGGAATCGAACCAAGGATACTCAGGCTCGCGAAACTTCGCTCATGGAAATTCATGTAGTTCATTCCACTCCGCCCAGTGCCAGCCTCTCTAACAGTGACTGTGTTTGTCCCACAAATAGTGTGCTTCGACATCGCCGGAACTCCCGTCAAGTCGCAAGTGATTTTGTACAAGTGTCAGTTCACATTGCACGAGACAGTCGCTCTTGTCGTCGGCAGGACAATAAACTTTTTGTGGACTTGGACATTAACGGCAAAGTGATACCATTCCAGCTTGATACCGGAGCTGCAGTTTCACTGATCAATCAAGACACGTACAAACAGCTGGGCACACATCCGTTGCGTGCCGCAAATGTTAAGTTAACTAGTTATTCAGGTCAAGATATCCCTGTGTTAGGACAGTGCAGCCTTCTTGCAACATACAAAGGACAAACAAAACTTGTGTCATTTTACGTCCTTCGTTCTTCTTCTGCAGTGAACTTCTTTGATTTCGATTTATTTCAGTTGTTTAACTTGTCTATAGTAGATCAGGTCCTATCAGTGAACAAGACTGTGCCTTCCGACAGTGTTTCTCGTCTATGTGAAGAATTTGCAGACATTTTTGCACCGGGCCTTGGTTGCACTAAGAACTATAAAGCACATTTGGAACTGAAAGTAAACGCGTAACCGAAATTTTTCAGAGCGCGCAATGTTCCCCATGCATTGCATGATGAGGCTGCAAAAACATTACACGATTTGGAATCACAAGGTGTAATTGAACGTGTGCAGGCTTCTCTCTGGGCATAGCCCTTAGTAATTTTGCCAAAACCTTCGGGAAAATTGAGACTGTGTGTGGACTTCAAGGCAACCGTGAATCCACAACTAGTGATTGCAAATTTTCCTTTACCCCACCTGGAAGATCTTTTTGACAAACTGTGCCCGGGTAAATATTTTTCGAAGTTGGACCTCGCAGATGCGTACTTGCAAATACCGGTGGACGAAGAATCCCAGCGTGTTTTGGTGGTTAACACGCATCTTGGGTTGTATCAATTCAAACGACTGCCATTCGGGTGTGGATTCCCCGTGCATTGTTTCAGCAATATCTACAAACTGTTTGTGCGTCGGTCCCTACTGCAGCAAATTATCTGGACGATATTGTGATCTCCGGAAAGACGGAAGAAGAACATTTGGCCGATCTCAGAACATTATTTCAGGTCTTGCGACAAAATGGTCTTCGATTACGGAAGGACAAATGTGTCTTTTTTGCTCGTGACTTGCCATACCTGGGCCATGTACTCAATGCCCAAGGCATACATCCCAGTCCCACGCACCTCTGTGCCATACAAGACTTGCCTTCGCCGCAGACTTTGAAGCAGCTACAGAGTGTGCTGGGAAGAATAAATTATTATAACAGATATGTGCCACATGCCTCTTTCATTTCAGCTCCGCTTCATCGCTTACGCCGTAAAGGTGTTCCGTTCGTCTGGACGACGGAATGCGAATGCGCCTTTCGCCAGTTGAAATCGGCGTTGCTTTCCAATACTTGCCTTACACTATTCGATCCCCAGAAGTCCGTTTTGTTGATGGTGGATGCATCGGATTTCAGGATCGGTGCTGTGCTTGCGCAAAAAGATGGATCGCATGATCGCCCTATTGCCTTTGAGTCCAAATTGCTGTTGTCTGCGCAAAGAAATTATTCACAGATCGAGAAAGAAGCATTGGCTCTCGTATTTGGTGTTACAAAGTTTCATGATTTCTTGTATGGTCATCACTTTACCATCATCACAGACCACAAACCTTTGACATCGCTTTTCCATCCGAACAAGCCTGTACCTCCACGTACAGCGCAGAAATTCATTCGCTGGTCTATTTTCCTCTCGCAGTACCGCTACAATATCTTGTATCGGTCCACTGCTAAGCACGGAAATGCCAATGCGTTGTCCCGTTTGCCTGTTGCTGAGAATAGAGCATTCGATTCCTCCGAACTTGCTTGCATATTCATTGATTCGGAAACCGATGACGTGGTCGAATCATTTCTGATTGATTTTCGTCGTGTAGCAACAGCCACAGCTGCCGACCCTGTCCTTACTACCGTTCTGCGTTTTGTTGCTACACAATGGCCCTTGTGAAAGTCACGGATCGGGGATCCGTTGTTTCGCCGATTTTTTGCTCACCAGGAGAGACTTTTTGTACGACGTGGTGTTTTGCTGTTGCGTTCTGATCAGTCCAGGGTCGTGGTACCACGTTCGTTACAGTCCTCTGTCTTACAGCTTCTCCAGCAAGGACATTGGGGTATAGTGAGAACGAAACAACTTGCTCGTCAGCACTGTACTTGGTTGGGAATCGATGCCGCGATGTCGAATATGTGCTCTTCTTGCATGGTGTGTGCCGAACAACAATCAGCACCACCACGGAAATTCTTTGCACGGCCAAAAGCCACTTCCCCTTGGCAACGCTTACACATCGATTTTGCTGGTCCATTCTGGAATGCTCGATGGTTGGTTGTGGTAGATTCATTCAGTAATTTTCCTTTTGTTGTCCGGATGTCTTCCACGACGACATCTGCCACCATCCAAGTGTTATCTGCTATATTTTGCATTGAAGGACTTCCACAGACTATTGTTTCCAACAATGGCCCACAATTCATGTCCGCAGAATTTCAGTCATTCTGCAAGGCCAATGGTATTCAACATCTGATGTCTGTGCCGTTTTCGCCACAGTCAAACGGTGCCGCTGAACGATTGGTCAGGACTTTCAAGTCACAGATGTTGAAGTTAAAAAAGTCGCATTCTCAGGAGGACGCGTTATTGCTCTTTTTGTCCTCGTATCGCTCTCAGCCCCGAGATGGTCTCTCGCCAGCTGAGTTGCTCCACGGTCGCCCTCATAGAATCTTGATGTCTTTGCTACATCCGCCGCATCAGGTTCCTGTGCAACGGCAGACACCTGCTTTTGCCCCAGGCGACGTTGTCTACTACCGCCACTACCGAGGTTCACGGCGGTGGCTCGAAGGGCACATTCTTCGCTGCCTCGGACGCGCTATGTTTCTGGTTTTGGGGGCCTCTGGTGAGGGGCGCCGGCATCTCAACCAGCTGCGCCTCTGTCGTCACACGGGATCTGGCGCTCGCCGACTGCTTTCAGCGACGGTGCCGTCCGGTCAGCGCCCTGGGGACCCATCTACTGGCTCGCCTTAGCCCCAGGTGTTACCAACACTGCCTTCCATTTTGCCCCATGGCGATGCGCTGCTGCCGTCGCCTGTTCTCCCGCCGGCGACGCCCGCAGTGGATGCGTCACTGCAACCGCCGGGCGCCTCCCTAGGTCATGCACCGCTGATCGCTTCCTGTGACCAGTTGTCCTCCGACATGGAACTCTTGCCCGCTCCGGACCATATGTCGTCTTCACCCGTTGGGTGCCCCGGCCTGATGGAGGTTGACCCTTTGGCCCCTCCTGTCTCTCTGCGGGCGCATACACCGCATGTTGGCGTGTACCCTGGAGCAGGTTTTCAGACGTTTCCTAGCTCCCCGCGGTCCGAATGGCAGGGTGCGGGTGGCACAGCCTCGCCTGTTGTTAGGCTCCCCACCTCATCACATACGTCAACATGGGGTCCTCCCCACAGCGGGCGGAAGCCTTATGCCACAACCGTATGCCGATTTGCGGGGGAGGAATGTGGTGTGACCGCCAGACACCACACTTGCTACGTGGTAGCCTTTAAATCGGCCGCGGTCCGTTAGTATATGTCGGACCCGCGTGTCGCCACTATCACTGATTGCAGACCGAGCAGGTCTAGAGAGACTTCCTAGCACACGCCCCAGTCGTACAGCCGACTTTGCTAGCGATGGTTCACTGCCTACTTACATTCTCATTTGCCGAGACGATAGTTTAGCATAGCCTTCAGTTATGTCATTTGCTACGACCTAGCAATGTGCCATTATCAGTTACTATTGATATTGTGAATCATGTACCGTCAAGACTGACATTCATCATTAATGGATTAAAGTTAAGTATTCCACCAGCTACGTCCGTTTTTCTAAATTCGAATTTCCTTGTCCTGTTCCAGACCTCACGCCAGCCTGCATGAGCTAAAATGCGTGCCTTTCGGTCTCCTCTAGTAACACAGTGTTGGCTCTCCTGCCAACCACAAGATTTTCCAAAAATAAATACACTGTACAGAACATACATTTTAAACAAATTATAAGCATCAGCTGTATTCACCTCCTCTTAATTTAAAATACATTAAACTCACATTATATCCCCTTGCTAGTTGCGTTACCTGTTCCTCCTCCTGCGTTATTGTGGTGAATGATGAAGTGGGAATCACAGCTGATGCACATCTGGAATTTGAAGAACAAGTCATTCCATTACCTTTCCTGTTCACTTATGAGTAATTTCTACCCAGAATCTGTTAGCAGGAGCTATAAACTGAATAGACAAAAATAGAAACAGAGAGGCAATCATGCAATATCTGTGCGATCAGGTTCTCTTGGTAAATGAAAATCAAAAATGTTATACACACTTAAAAGATTCTTGTCATGCTTCAGGTCATGGTTTCACCACCAATTTAACACTGACCAAAGCTAGGAAATGTAGTTCTCAGAAACTGTCTTTATTTTGTTGTACTGAATAATTTGAAAGACTCGTGATGTAGAATGAAGATCACAGCAGAGCAAGTGTTTATGATAGGTTTTTGAAGTCATTTTTGTCTTACAACAGTTACTTTCCAATTGTCATCTTACTAAATGTTCATATAAAGCTGTGGAAACTGAACCGTTGCAGGTTGGAAATGGACAACGTATGTCCTGTCAAATGTTAAATGGCACATGATCCAGGAACTTCAAGAGTACTGCTTGCAAGATAAGGTGGAAGAAGGTATGATCCAGTCACATGATCATCTAAACACAGCTGATATGCAGCCTTCCAATTACACACATTATACAGGGTGATTCAAAAAGAATACCACAACTTTAAAAATGTGTATTTAATGAAAGAAATATAATATAACCTTCTGTTATACATCATTACAAAGAGTATTTAAAAAGGTTTTTTTTTCACTCAAAAACAAGTTCAGAGATGTTCAATATGGCCCCCTCCAGACACACGAGCAATATCAACCCGATACTCCAACTCGTTCCACACTCTCTGTAGCACATCAGGCGTAACAGTTTGGATAGCTGCTGTTATTTCTTGTTTCAAATCATCAATGGTGGCTGGGAGAGGTGGCCGAAACACCATATCCTTAACATACCCCCATAAGAAAAAATCGCAGGGGGTAAGATCAGGGCTTCTTGGAGGCCAGTGATGACGTGCTCTGTCACGGGCTGCCTGGCGGCCGATCCATCGCCTCGGGTAGTTGACGTTCAGGTAGTTACGGACAGATAAGTGCCAATGTGGTGGCGCTCCATCCTTCTGAAATATGAATTATTGTGCTTCTTGTTCGAGCTGAGGGAACAGCCAATTCTCTAACATCTCCAGATACTGTAGTCCAGTTACAGTAGCACCTTCGAAGAAAAAGGGACCAAAAACTTTATTGGCTGAAATGGCGAACAAATGTACAACTAAATGAAACTTTATAGCTCCCTTAATTCGCCGACAGATAGTGCTTAGCTCTGCCTTTTGTCGTTGCAGAGTTTTAAATTCTTAACGTTGTGGTATTCTTTTTGAATCACCCTGTATTTCTGATAACCGTAGATGACCAACAGGTTCTCCTCCACACATGACCGGGGTTGCAAAAGAATCTTTTTAGGAAACTGTGGTTTCTGCACACACTAGTGGAGAAGTATGTACAGAAATGAATTTCAGCAGAATGAAAAACCTGCCCAAGTTGCAAATTTTTTATTTTTTATTCATTTGATGATTAGCTTTTGGCCGGGACTCATTTTCAAATCATCATAAAAAAGGTGAATATGGCCTTCCCGAAGATGTCAAAAATATGCAGTGAACATTTACAGTGCATACAGCATGCTGGAAGTTCATAGAAATGAATTGGTAGCACAAAATCTTGTGGACTAAATGCAATTACACTACATTATATTACAATGGTACATTGCATTACAACGGTAAGGGTGTTGCAGTTTCCAATGCAGACTGTGGCACATGGTGATGCGATTTGTACACCTTCTTCTAAATTTGTGGTACAACACTAGCTTGCACCATCACAACAGTAGTGATAAAGTTCCTATATTCAAGAGCAGCTAATAAACACTGGCATAGATGCTGTGCTATGGTGTCTGCACTGTTTGAAATTTTCCCCGATAGTAGCCCTCCAATTACGCTTGGATTCATTATAAACAACAACCACATAGGCATATTCTACAAATATGTCATCATCCGCGCTCAAAAGCAAAGCGCTCTTATTTGAATTACAATTAAATGTGGCAAGCGCTAAGATAATGCAAACTCAAATGACTGGCACTGTTTCTGGCAACTTACAGGCTGAAGGAACTGCATAACAAATGATATGTGAAACAGCGAAGTCAGGTGGCAGACATGTGACATCGGCGTAAGCTACATTCAATGAAAGTTGCAGTGTTGTTTTTCTCATAACAGGGAAATTGTATGTTTTCAGATATCACTTCTTATTTAAAATGGTGCCTTAACATTCTCTATGATTAGCCCACAATATGTGTAGTAAAGGAAATGTAGAAACACCTGTACACACCAAAACTGGACAGGCACATTTCACACAAAACTGAACATTTTATTTGCAGTCAAATTTTGTTTTAACTATCTTCTTATGCAAACTAATACATGGGTACCACTGTTAAAACTAAGTGATATTACCACTATAACCTTATCTCATGTATTTCATAAATTGACTAATGTGCGCTTCATATTTGACTTATCCAACCTGCAATTATGAAATGCGTATTCTGGTACTGAATGTAACCTACGAAAGAGAACTCTGCCTGAGACAGTGCAAAGGAATAATGCTGGATCAATATAGTGAGAGGAATAACTAGACTGAAAAGAAACCACATGGATATGACACATGAACTCTGCTAACTGTGGAGGACCTTTGAACTGGTAAAGCAACCTGCACAGTTATATATCAAAATCTGTAATAAAGAATGAACAGCAATTTGGAAGTCTTTAGCCTTGGTTGCAAACCATGGACCACAATTCTCGGTAAGGTATACAAAACAATTAGCTGTGCTGTCACTCTCCAAGCAAACCTAGCAGTCTTCATCATTATACCTGATCACAAAAAGAAACTGAGCAAACACTTTGAGCTTATGAGGTACAAATGTACATCACTATTTGCAGCAGATGGTACACTTAATAACTGTTGGCAGCAGAGCATATACACTGAGGTGGCAGAA
Organism: Schistocerca piceifrons; assembly: GCF_021461385.2. NCBI lineage: Eukaryota > Metazoa > Arthropoda > Insecta > Orthoptera > Acrididae > Schistocerca > Schistocerca piceifrons. The sequence continues at coordinate 538,921,346 of NC_060149.1, forward strand.
GTTATGGGATAGTGATATGCATATATACAGATAGCAGTAGTATCGAGTACACACTGTAAAAAAGGACAGTGAATTGACAGCACTGTCATTTGTTCTCAGGTGATTCATGTGAACAGGTTTCTGTCGATATGATTATGGCTGCAAAACAGGAATTAACAGACTCTGAACACAGAATGGTAGTTGGAGCTAGACACATGGAACATTCCATTATTAGGCAGTTCAATATTCCAATATCCACAACGTCAAGTGTGTGCTAAGCATACAACATTTTAGGCATTACCTCTCACCATGGGCAATGCAGTGGCTGATGGCCTTCACCCAACGACCGAAAGCAGGAGGGTTTGTGAAGAGCTGTTAGTGCCTACAGACAAGCAACACAGTGTGACACAACCACAGAAATCAAGATGGGACATACGATTAATGCATCCATTACGAGAGTGCAGCAAAATTTGGCGTTAATGGGCTATGGCAGCAGACGACCAACATGAGTGCTTTTGCTAGTAGCACAACATCGCCTGCAGTGCCTCTCCTTGGCTTGTGACCATATCTGTTGCACCCTAGAAGACTTGAAAACTGTGGCCTTGTCAGATCAGTCTCAGTTTCAGTTGGTAAGAGCTGATTGTGAGGTTTGAGTGTGGTGCAGACCCCAAGAAGCCATGGACACAAGTTGTCACTCAGATCACCCAACATAAATCCCACCTAACATCCATGGGACATAATTGAGAGGTCAGCTTGTGCACAAAATCCTGCACTGGCAACACTTACTCAATTAAGGATGGCTATAGAGGCAGCATGGCTCAATATTCCTGCAGAGAACTTCCAATGACTTGCTGAGTCCATGCCATGTTGAGTTGCTGCACTACGCCAGGCAAATCGAGGTCCGACACCTCATTAGCAGGTATCCCATGACCTTTGTTACCTCAGATGTTACAGCTTGCAAACATGCTGAGAACTCAATATGTGTACGCTTGTCTTCAGCCCTTTCATTGCCATTGTACCTTTAGCACACTTTACTGCTCACTAATGCTTAAATTCCCAGTTAGTAACAAATCCCTCTCCTTGGGTAGCCGTTCAGAATGAGCCAAAAGGTGTAAAAAAGACACCTATCGCAGATTTACATCAAATTAGCTCAGTTCTTCCACTGGTTGACAATGTGCTACGTTCATAAAGCAAAGAAAGATATTAACACGTCTTGTGACAAAGTTGTGTACCACACTATGATTCGGAGATGAAGGCACTGTCTTTCAAGCTTGCACACCTTGGAGAGCAACTCAAAGTCACAATTTGTCACTCACTTTTCCCATTATGTTGCGAGCTTTGCACAGGCTTTCCTGATATGCTGCTGAACTAATATATCTGGGAGAAAGGATATATCAAAAGCATTAATCAGGACATAAACTCCACATAACTGATATGATTTACTCAGACAGCCCAGAATGAATCTTCCACTATGCAGAACTAGCTCCATTTTGAAACTCCCTGGAAGTTTAAAAATGTGTGCCAGATTGGAAGCTCTCTTACAGTAGGCAATGCTCTCACCAATGCAGCTATTCAGACATGATTTGCAGCCCATTCTCACATTTTCAATTCTGCCAGTACCCCTCTTCTACTTTCCAAACTTCATGTAAGTTCTACTTATACCTTGTGAGACTAGGACTCCAGAAAAAAGGTTATCTTGGAGAAAATGGCTTTGTCATAGCCTAGGGCACTCACACCTAGCTCTCATTGCACATGTGAGCAGATGCAGACAGTGTAGGCTATCCACCAGACGGCTGTGCTCCACACTTCCTGTGCACACGATGTGAGCTGATCACCCACTCCTGCTCAAAGAGCATAGGCAGTGGAGTCCTATCATGTACACTATGGCCAGGCTGCGAGACCACCTGCCTGTTTTACCTACTCTGCCCTCCTGTGCCTATGCCCGCATGGCTGCCCAGTGGTCACGCAAGATGGAACAATATAGTCTAGGTGTTTTTCAGAATTAGGAATTTTTTTTTATTATATACAGATGAAAGCCACACTTAAATACTACTTTTCTACATAGTTGCCATTTAAATTAAGGCACTTATCATAGCGATGGACGAGCTTGGAAAATACTTCGTCGTAAAATTCGGCTGCCTGTGCCTTCAACCACGTGGTTACCTCTTCTTGAAGCTGTGCGTCGTCATCAAAACGCTGCATAGCCAACCACTTCTTCATTACTGGGAATAAGTGGAAGTCGTTCGGTGCCAGGTCGGGACTGTACGGCGGATGAGCAAACAACTCCCACTTAAAAGATTCGAGAACTTCACGAATGGCATTTGCCGTGTGGGCCCGGGCGTTGTCGTGAATCAGCAAGATCTTTGAGCCCAACTTTCCCCTGCACTTGTTTTGTATTGCTCTTCTGAGCTTGTGCAGAGTTTGGCAATACCTTTGAGAGTTTATTGTAGTGCCTCTTTCCAGGAAATCCACAAAAATCACACCTTTTCTGTCCCAAAAAACAGTCACCATCACCTTCCTTGCCGATATTGTCTGCATGCATTTCTTGGGTTTTTGGGGGGAATTTGTGTGCCCCCATTGCATTGACTGCAATTTTGTCTCGCAGTTCACATGCTTAACCCATGTTTCGTCACCACTAACGATGCGATCGTGGTGGTGGTGGTGGTTAGTGGTTAACGTCCCGTCGACAACGAGGTCATGAGAGACGGAGCGCAAGCTCGGGTTAGGGAAGGATTGGGAAGGAAATCGGCCGTGCCCTTTCAAAGGAACCATCCCGGCATTTGCCTGAAACGATTTAGGGAAATCACGGAAAACCTAAATCAGGATGGCTGGAGACGGGATTGAACCGTCGTCCTCCCGAATGCGAGTCCAGTGTGCTAACCACTGCGCCGCCTCGCTCGGTGATGCGATCGAGTAATGAGTCGCCATCTTTCTCGTAAACGTCCAAAAACGTTAATGCTGCAGCCATTCGCTGATTTTTGTGAATCTCTGTCAAGATTTTTGATATCCATTTTGCACAAAACCTGTGGTAACCAAGCTTTTCGGTAATGATTTCGTGCAACAAACTTTGTGAAATTCGTGGAAAACTCATAGAGAGTTCCGTTATTGTGAAATTACGGTTTTCATGGACTGCGGCATCGACTTTTTCGACAAGTTCGGCAGTCACTATGCTGGGTCTTCCACTTCGCTCTTCGTCGTGAACGTTAGTTCGGCCATTTTTTTAAATTCTATGACCCATTGATGCATTCCACCTTCAGTGATTATGTTGTCCCCAGACACTTCACAAAGCTGCCGATAGAAATCTATAGGTGTACAGTTTTTTTGCAGTCAGAAACCTTATTACAGCACGCACTTCACACTTAGCGGCATTGTCAATTAACGCTGACATTTCAAACTGTCACAGTAACTCAACGGAGTACAGCACGAACCTCTCACTAGCACGGCAGGATGCCGACTGAGCGGCGGAATGCCATGACACCAAGATGGCCGCGCTAACCCCGCCCCTAACGGACATAAACGAAAACATAATGTACTTTGTGGATAGCCCTCGTAGCTCAGTCGGTAACAGCATTGTCTGCAATAGCAAGGTTCTGGGTTCTAGTCCCCGTCAAGCAATTTCCCACCTGACACTGTCATTAAACCAAACTCTCTCTTTTTAGTTTTACTTTCTAAATATACTTTTTCAGATGTGTAGCAGTAGTCTCTGCAGAGTTGGTAATGCAAAAATGGAAGCGTGCGACAGTGGTGTAATTGAGAACACTGCTCACTGAAGCCAGAGGTTCTGGGTGACAGGTCCAGTCGAGCACAAAGTATTAGCTTTTAACAAATATATTACTTATAATACATACTCTGCAGACAGAGAAGCACATTATCTTGTACCAGCATAGAAGTGACATGCAACTGTTCATGTGCACTTTCTGCTTTCAGTTACCCGATTTTGCCACGATTCCATGACAAGGAACTTTCCATCAGACAGAACGCATATCCACTGTACCTGTGACATGCGCAATGCTTCAGCTATCACACCAGATTATATTTGTTCCTATTCCTGCTTTTGTGACAATGTGAGCTTTAAGTCTGATGAGTATGGCGAGCCAACTGACACACCAAGTGGGTTCGCACAAAATATGCAACAAACCAAATGAAGACGTAAGTAGTAAATGCAGCTTTTCGTGTTCACTCCCAATATGCATAAAAATCAAACTATATGGATGTATAGAAAAATGAAGTAATAGTTCTCACTGCACATTTATTCTCAAATTACATGACTGTGACATTAAACTACACTACTGCATTCCATACTACAGAATTTTAAACAAAAGAAGATTATCTACTATCAGTTTCTTGGTGAAAAGAAAATACTAAGCAAGATCAAACAAACGATGAGCAGTAGCTGCCAATAGTCTCAGAAGACGGAACATGTCACATGACTCAGTATGCTAAAAGTGTCACAGAATTTTTTTTTTGCCAAAGTGTTCCAGGCAGAAAGAAAATATTTTATAGATTGCACCTGAAATACTAACTACGCTTACCTTTTAATTTCCACGTCATAATTCACTACTTCTCTATGTATCAAACTCCTTACATTTGATAGATGGGTACATGCAGATGTGCTTGTTATTTGTACCATATTTGTTTCAATGTTTTCAAAAGAACCTGTAAAAGATGTTTTTATAAGTGACCAAATATTACAGCAGGGATCAAAGTTATATCTGTGATTCTTGAGTTTCTCCTGACGTATTTGATAATCAAAATATCTACGGGTGTACTGCCGGTCTACAGTGTCCAACGGGCACAATATTTCGGCGATCATACATGTCGCCATCATCAGGTGAAGTCAAAGACTGAGCTCCTGTGAACGTGCCGGCATGGAGATCCGTACGCTATGGCTGCTCAGAGGGAACTGGGTTCGGTCGGGCGGCGGCCGATTTTAATGTTGGGTTAATCAAGAGTAAATTCAGCAAACGTATAGTTGTGACGACCACGGTGGACAGAGACATCACTCCGACGTCATCTCAGACGCCATCGCAATCTGTTCCACCGCGCGACCGTGGCGCAGGGCGCGGACAGCGGAGAGAGCACGCCGCGGGCGGAGGGTATTTAAATCTGCCGCCGCTGTGACCGAAGCCAGTTCCCTCTGAGCAGCCATAGCGTACAGATCTCCGTACCGGCACGTTCACAGGAGCTCAGTCCGTCAGTTCACCTGATGATGGCGACATGTTTGATTGCCGAAATATTGTGCCCGTTGGACACTGTAGACCGGCAGTACACCCGTGAATATTTTGATTAAAGTTATATCTAGTTATAATGTAAGAAAATTTTCCAGTACTCAGAATGAGGAGCCACTGTGGAACTTAAAGGTGAGAAGAGTGACAAAATACTTGAAAAAGGTAATAAAATATATGAAATGTGTGATTAAAAGGTGACAAATAGATAATGCACAAACAAATTGTTTTCATTTTTGACAATTCCCTAGCAAAAAGGCCAGTTAAGACCACAATAAATGAGTCTATTATGATCATAGATGGGGTAGTGCCCTTTTTTCCTTCATACAAATTGATTAATATTTCCCAGGGTATTGGTAATTTGATATTAGTAATCTTAAGTCACAAACAAAATCTATATCACATTTTTACAACTAATGGCAGTCTACACTTCAATGCCGGAAAAAGATCAACAAAATATTTTTAATTGCCGTTTCTTAGGAATCTTAGTAAAAAATGAAGCAAGCATACTAGATTTGCTTTTCTCAAGATTTGTTGCATGGATTTATGCACCCTCAATCATACCCTGGGCCAGTTTTGATGCCTTTAAATTCTTATTAGGGTGCTTTCTGCACTTTAGCTTAAGTTTGAGCTTGGGAGAAGTTCTTCTCCTGCCTCTTACACAGCAACTGTCTCATAGTCACTTTATTTTTCTTTGTTATTCATCTTTTTAATCTTCTGTTCAATATGCTTTTGGTTACGTTCCTCTTTTCGCTTTTCTTCTAATTCACATTTCCTTTTCCTTTCGCATTCTTCCTTATAAGCAGTATAGTTTGCATGTGACTGTTGTCCATACCTAATGAGCTGTGACTCAACTGATACAGAAAGAAAATGGCAGTATTGTAGCAAAGAATGCCTCACAGCCAGAGCCAGTCTAAGGTCCAAGTGACACAAGCTGCCATTTGAGCAACCAAGCTGAGAGGGGCACTAGTGGTGCCTAAGTGCAACATTTTTTTTCCCCCAGTGCCTATCACAATTAGTAGTGAGAACCAATTAAGTTGGATGTGTATGAGAGAAAAGAGAAAAGGAAGGGTAAAGAGGAAGAGGAAGAGGAAGAGGAGGAGGAGGAGGAGGAGGAGGAGGAGGGGGGGGGGGGGGGGATGATGCCACAGCGTAAGTTGCTCGTGTGGAAAAATGTTCTTGAACTCGCCCTACTCACCGTCAAAACATTGTTTAAAAATCTTTCGGTCACTGCTGCCTTCTCTTCTCCTAAAGTATGCTTTGAAATGGAATATCTTCTCTCTTTGCCCACATTTTCATTGGACAATGTAAAAGAAGCCTTCAAAAGTTTGGAAACATTCGGATACTTTAACTCTGTGGATGATGAGTCTCTTTTTTTTTAGATGTGCTGCTGCTAATAATTGTCAATACCTTTGATATTCAAAGCTGGGTCATCCTTTTTGAACTGTTGAACCTTCTGCTCATGTAATAAGTAATCCTGCCAGATATCGAACGGCATCATTTTTGCAACCTTTAATGAGTCAATACAGCTTCTGCTTCTTTCTTTCATGTCTAAAAACCTAAAAATTATGAGAGGTGCACTTGTGAGCATGTCTTTTTAATCACATGTTTGCAAGCTGCGATGTAATGTTTCTGCATGTTATTTAGAAACCACAACTTGTCACATTCTCCCATTTTACTAAGTTCTTCAGTCACTTGACTGCTAACAACTAGTTGTTCAAGAGGAAGCATGTTATCCAACGTAAAGAGTTCTTTATGAAGAAATTCAGAAATACTCTCAATTTTTCACGAAGCATAAATCTTCAAAACCCAAGTCAAAACAGCTGGCAGTATGTTTTCTATTTCTGTATGCAAGTTGTGACTCAAAGATGTTTAGTTTTGAAAATGCTGTGTGAACTTATTGAATAGTTCTGCAGATGAAATTATAAAATGAAGTTCTTATTTCATTGGAGGTTCTTTTTAAAACAGTCACAACGGCACAGTGGCATTAGGACTGAACAGTAAAAAAGACTTTTTTAGGGACATCTGCTTCTGAAAGTAACACCAATACCTACACAGTGTTCAAAAATACTGCTGGCTGAAGGTCCTAAAGAGCCGCCTAGTGGTTGAATGCCTCAAAAACTTGTTATGTGAAATGTTAAACTTCGACAGAATTCCTTCAAATTCTTCACAGCAAACAGATCAACCATCAAAATAATGGCGAATACTGGCCAGAAATTTGGATGCTTCTTCATCTAAGCGCTCCAAAGCCTTTACATGGGCATTATTCATTGTATTAATGTTTCAAGTTCTGATGTTCAGAAGTTGTATGCCTTGTGTCTCCTGGACATCACTACCTAAAAGACTAAACACTTTTTTTACTGACATTAGGTCCACCTGATCCCAGCATAAGGCATTTATTTAGGGACAAGTTGGTAACGTCTTACCATCTACTTTGCCAATAAAGAAAGTTCTTAGATGATGCATTGTTATGCAACACTTATTCTCTGACCAAAATACAATGGTTCTTTTCAATTCTGTTTTATCTTTAACACTGGTCATTTGATCAAAACTCAATGTGTATTATGATGAACATGCTGCTTCTAATATATGTTCCTGGAAATACAGCGCCAGATCATCAGTTACAGGGTATCTCATTTTCTTAGACAAAAACTGGAAAATGTTTAGGAACACTATCAGGGAATATCTTAGAAACATTACAAATATCATTGGACAAATCCACAGAAATTACTCATTTCACTGTCCTAATCAATTCAGCAATGGTGTAACTATCCTCGGGACTTTACATCCGTATTGTTAGCACATGTAACGAACTTTAAAGTTGTGTTTGATCCCAGTGTCCTAAATGTAACTGATGTGGTCCACACTTAATTTCAAAGTTACAGTTATGCTTTGTTGAAAGTAAGTGATTAAACATAGTCTGAAAACCTTTTGTCTCAAAATTAAGAGAGCAAGAACACAATGCAAAACAGTTCACGTCCACTAACTTCCCTCCTTACAAAGACTTTACTTTTCAAACTGCCTGTCTTTACAAGCCAGTCGCTACAGAATTTGTATTTTCTCATCTTAAAAAGCTTATTTTCACAATTGATAATAGTATCACAGCAGTAGTTTTGCTATTACGGCAAAATTAGAATCTGGAACAAAAATAGAACCAGTTGTAAGTTGTAATAGAGGAATATTTGACACTAATAGCAGATGTGCAAACTATAACAAATTGCTAAAAAATAAAAAAGAAGCCCCTCTGGTTAGATTTTATCAACTTGGAGCATTCCAAAAAGCTAAATGAACGAACAGCGATGCACAAACTTAGAAAAAAAAGTAAATAACTTTTCTTGCTATTGGAGCAAAAGCTGATTGAAGAAGGTGAGAAAAATTTTAAAAAGTGACAAAGATGACTCACTCCTCACCCTGAGTACTGTAGTCTTTATGCACTGTCTTTTTATCTACACATCAACAATAACGAACATGCTACAAGCTTGAAAACACAGAAGCCCTTGCAAAAATTTGTTGCTGTCACCATACATGATGCAACATGAAAAATTTTATATAAAAATGTAGCTTTCACTGGTATGCTTTTTACCTATGAGTAAATAAATAGAGTGAAAAGAAAGAAATATGGTAGGTGATGTAGGCTAAGGTAACTAAATCTAAGGTGAACACAGAAGCATAAGGTGTTGCAAAACTCAGGATAAAAAACAACAGACAATACTTAAATGTCTGGAAGTTCATCACTCTATTGAAGACTCCTTAATTTGCAGGTCAAATTTAATGACAGCTTCAGCTGCAGACGGATAGGAGAAGAAATGGCAACAGGATTGAAATGAAATTTAAATTATATTAAAAAGCATGATTTATGCGAAGGAATGAGGTGAATGAGAGATGAAATGTACAGCAACAACATGAAAACAATGGTGATGAAAAAGCATGTGTAACAGAAAGATTGTGAGGAAGTAGCACCAAAAGCAGACATTGAAAAATGAGAGAAGGCCAAGGCAGGTTGACTAATATCTGAACAAATCAGTTGACTGGTTGGAGTATAGCATGCTCAGAAGATCCTAGACATCATCTTGAAATGCCAGAGGTTACAGTGTTTGAACATGTATATTACCAAATCAAGACACTTTTTCTCAGCTATAGTCTACATTTAAGTTAAATAATCTGATACTACAACAGTGTACAGCCAGCTGCAAGGCAAACTAGATAACTTATTACAATTCATTTCTTTGTGCACTTTCTTTACACATTTAATTGTATGGACCACTCAATAATGTTGCATAAGTTGGAATATTATGAGATAAGGGGAAAAGCTCAACAATGTTTTACTTCATATCCAGAAAGTATGAAACAGAAGATTGTCCTCCAGTGATGTAAAATGAGAGGGGTGGGGGGAGGTATATTAAAAAAAAAATACTATCAACTGAGAGGGAACTAGTTAGTTCCATGGATCACTTTGCACTTGCACAATAAATCTTACTGATGTGGGTTGAGTCATTTTACATTCACACCACAAATTATTTTGTGAATACGACTACGCACTGAACATTTACTCACTCTCTGTTCATCACATATTTACTGCAGTGTTTCCTTAATTCAACATGTGGTTTTTACTGACTGAAATTACTTACTGTGAATCAGGGAGAAAGAATTAAAGTCCAGAAAAACAGTAAGCTCTCATCTTTCCATAGCTTTTCATATGAAATATGTGCCTCACAAAATTTCAGACTCAAATAATCAGTCAACAGCTTGGTTTTCATCAGTGGATCATTAAGATTTTCTCAGTATCTAAAACGCAGCATATAAAGAATAAGCTGATATTCATATTGTGGCAATACCAATATACATGCAAACATGTCAATTGACCAAGTCCCTACACCTTTTAACATGAATTTCATTTCATGACTATAATGACACTAAGAAAACAGTAGGCTTTTCTTTGAGTAAGTTCTTTCAATTTCTTTAAATAATGTGAAATGTTTTATTTGAAAATACATAAAACTGCAACCAGTCACTTTTTTGGATAGTTATTTATCATCCCATGAACTGGTTTTCAAACCTTTTTCAGGTTCATATAGTTTTCCAGAAGATACACATCTATTTCTAGCATAATGCTGTGTGTTGGCTTGCGACAGTATGGGTGGCTTATATCTGTTAGTGTCCATCTGTCTGCTTCCAATGTGATGGTCAGCTGGTACGTCACTACACACTTTTACACAATATGTATGCATTTACACTGTGACAGTGAAACTTTGCAGCATCCAGCATGTGCTATACAACTGTTGCTTGTTACAATGGTTATGTTCAGCAACTTTGAGACCATTTGCAGCCATTCATGGACATAATGTTCTCAAACAATGATGAAATTTTTATGGATGATAATGCACCATGTCACCGGGTCTCAGTTGTTCGCAATTGGCTGAAGAACATTCTGGACAATTGAAGCGAAATTTTGACCACCCATATCACCCAATATGAATCCCATCAAACATTTATGGAACATAATCAAGAGGTCAGTTTGTGCACAAAATCCTACACCAGCCACATGTTCACCATTTATGGATGGCTATAAAGGGAGCATGGCTCAGTATTTACGCAATGGACTTCCAATGACCTCTTGAGCCAATGCCACGTCAAGTTAATGCACTACGCCAGGCAAAACATGGTCCGTCACGATACTAGGAGATATGTCATGACTTTTGTCCCTCAGTGTGTATCAGTGAATGTTAGCATTGTTTCCGTGCTTAGAACAATTGCTGACAGCTAACTTAATAAGGGAGTAAACAAACTGTGAGGCTGTTGTGGTCAGTATGTCAGACTGTTTAAAGCACTGTTAACATGAGGTTCTAGAGTGGCCACCACACATTATCCCCATTACACACTTTTGTGATCCTAGAAGAGACGTTAGTGAATGAAAATAGGAAAAGTAAGTTTCCTTTTTTACATTTTTATCTCTTAAACCTTATATTATCGATAACGCAAAAATTACAGACCTTAGAAGTTTAATAAGATCTGTAACATGTGACTTCGAGCTCTGGTTCTTATCAATATTAATACCTAAGAATTTAGAATATTACGTCTCATTTATTGATTTATCCTTGTGTGTTATTTCTAATGGTGTGCTCAGGCCTCGTGCAGTACTGACTTGAAAGTATCGTGTTTTACCTAAATTCAGAGACAGTCCATTAGCAGAGAACAAGCTATTGATTACCAAGAAAATATCATTTACACTTTCATATACCTGAAGATATTTGTTCACAGTTTGGAAGCTGGTTGTCTGTTACATTATCTTCCGAGTCATCAGGTGAGAGCTCATGAACTGGACGGTTAAGCTGAAAACAAACATTAGAAACAAGTATTAGATAGGTCTGTGACAGAAAAATATAAATATGAAAGTGAAAAAGGAAGAGAGAAAAATACTGGATGAGAATTTTTGGAAGTTGCAACTTGGACACACACTGTCAAACAACCACTGTACCTGATGACCAGTACACATTAACAGCTTCTCACGTATTATTTCTCCTTGTGCTGTTACCTCCCTTTTCCATTTTTGAATGTATTTATGTTTCCTCTGATTCCATTCACATTGGACAGAAATTAAATAAGGGACAAAATAAAAAGAATAAAAAGAGCTGTACGCAGCATTCTTAGTTCGAAGAGCAGTGGACCTGCAGCCCAATATAAAATGGAAGTTGACAGCTACATGCTTGTACCTTCTTCACTGGCAGAACAAAAAGGATCTCGGTGGTACAGTTCTTACATAAACCAAGTTATCAAAGAAAATTTTTCTCGCCACAGTTTGTAATAAGAGAGCACATTATTATTGTATCTCAGATGACATGCAGTCCTTCACCCTTCATCAAAATGCTTTTAATTTTGTCAAAGACTACTTTCACCATTGCAAGAAAGGTTTTTGTGCCCCATCCAAGGGAGATAAACAATTGCCAGGCAATCTACCAACACACTGACAAAAATATTGAAGTAATTACGTCTCTCACTTCACACATAAGAAGTCTGATCAAAAAAATAACCAAACTTTTGGTTTTGTTCCATGTTAATGAAGTGCCTTATGGCTTGGCAGCACTGTATCTGTTACAAATTCTGATATAACCCCACTGTTGGTATCTCATTTAGTTTCCGAACTACAGTAATTTGAATGCAAGATAATACAGTGTTCACCACTTTTTGCAATTTTTTGATTTGTAAGAGCAATAATGAAACTTCAAAATTTTGTTCTAATATAGAAAAACTATTTCTGGAAAAGTGTGAACTTTTGAGCAAACTCACAGAGATGATGTTCTAGGCTGAACAGTGTGATTCTCTTAGTTGAAAAATGGGGTTCATAATTTAAAGATAATACTCAGTCGGCAAGACCTAGTAATTCAATCGACAGAGCTCATATTCAGAAAGTGAAGAATCTGGTGCACATCACCCATAATCTCACCATCAGAAACATATTGAAGAGGTAAGAATATTAACTGATTTGTGTCACAGGATTACAACAGAAAAATTGCACATATACTAAATTATAGTGAAGCTTACTCCTCACTCAATGATTAAGAGCAGAATGAAGATAAGCCATGTTTCCAAAGAATGTCCAAACAAGTTCATGCCAACAAAAAATTCATGTAAGAGCTTGTTGAAGGAAAAAAGTGTTGGGTTTATGATTATGACACTAAAATCCAAGTCCAGTCATGACAGTGGGCTCACAGCTTTTTTCCACATGAGTGGAACTGTAAAAAAGCTGCTTGATAAAATTCACAAAAATATGCTACTGTTGTGGTACGACAAATCTCAGTTCCTTCATCATGCCAACATCCCTGTACGCTCAGCCCTAGAAACTCTCAAGTGTTGTACAAAAAAAGAAAGAGATGACTGTCCTCCCTTAGCCACCATACTCGCCAGGTCTCACACTGTTACTTTTGCTTGTTTCTGTAAGTAAGTAAGTAGGAAGAATTTGTCATGGGCACTAAATGCCATTCCAAAAGAAGCTGGCCCATATTTCATGGCAAAGGGGATCACTAGGACAAGTCTGTTGTTGTCACCTGAGCTTCAGGCAGGCCTTTGCAACCAGCCACCTGCGTAATTCTGCACCAGAGCACTCCGATAGAGCTGGTGCAGTACCTTACAATGCAGCATTGTATCAACAGTGACTGACAGTGTTGTTACATGGTGTAGCATAACATGGCATTTCCACAGCCAAATATGCAATGGAAGCTTACCAGTCTAAACAAACACGTCTGACGTGAGTATAAATGTTCCCAGCTCACGTGGTAGCATCATTCCTTCAGACACACACTCTGTGTCGCTCATCGGCCAAATCTACAACTAAGCTACTCCAGCTTCATCGAGCAGCGTCACCAGCATGATAAAGTCGATCTACGAGCCACAAGCTACACCTGATGGTTCTGAACTTTGAAGTGGATTTGAAAAGGTAAGGCCACCCATTGGGTACCATAGCCCCGCCAGCCAGTCTCTGAGAACCCTGAGTTTGAAATTGAGACGTGCATTCTTCCAGCTAATGGCACAGAGAGCCAGTGGTACTTGATTGCTTCCTGACTTGGCCTTGCAAATCACCTTGTCAGCCTCGTGTTGTATCAGCAAGGTCGCTGCCTGCCACCAGATGCTGGTGTCTCAGCATATCACTGGGGATGACACTGGCCTCAAGCCATGAGCTTCACCTGGGCTACTGTATGGAAAGCATCAAATAGTAAAGAATGTTCCTGTTGAGTAAGCATTTCTACTCCATCCATATCGTAGCACTGGAGAACCCATACCACAGCTTTCTCCACATGCAACTCTACAATGGGTAGCAGCCTGCCCGTAACTCTGGTGTGAGGAGAGAGAGTAGTTACGAATGACATCACAGAGCAATGATCTAAGGCGTAACCTCAATGTGGTGGGTGGAAATGAGCTTTTTTTGAGCTGGTAGGTTTGAGCATGTAATGTATTAACCACTCAACCACTGGTAAATAGAAGCATAGACAAAGATGTGTAGTGGCAGAATTTTACTTATATGGTGGATCAAAGCATAAGTTTTTATTGGACATGGGTTTGCAAGTGTCTGTGGTAACTTTGGACCTCATGTGGAACAGGCAGTTGAGCCCACCATGATGCAGAGTAAGTTGAATAAATGCAAATGATGTGCATTCATTGGGTTCAGTAGTGTTGAGTGTTTGGGTTGTGGCAAAAAGTTCCTGGATTTGTATGGAAATCCTGTCTCAAATAGGCAATGTTTACTGTGCAATCTTAGTGTCAAATTTCTTGTTTATCATCATGCTGGAATTTACCTTGATCAGTGCATGATAGGCTCCAGCTCTCAGCTGATACGTGTCTACGGAGCGACAAGTTAAGAGTTTATCTTTTTCTGTGTTTGCCACGTAGTATACTTATTAAATTTTATGCATGTTTCTCTGTTTAGGAGGTTAATCTCGTGTTTCTGTAAGTGTAAATTCATTCAGACTGTCGTGCAATAGTTGCTCACTGAACAGCCAGCTACATAGTTTATTAATGCGTCCGTATCCACTGATGATGCTTCAGGAGGGTAGCTAGTAGCATATCTAGGATTGTCTGCTTTTATTGTTCATTTCTTTAGTTAGTCTGCTACGATGCCTAGGATGTGTGCATGCTGTGTGGAAATGCAGAAGGAGCTGGCCGCAGTATGTGAACAGCTGACTGTGCTCTTGGCTACAGTCAGTCACCTTCATGCTACCACCTGGAAGTGTAACGGTGGCGGAGAATCTGGCGCATCACATGGGACACCACAGGTGTCACTTGTTTTGCCCACAGGATCTGCTTCTGAGGCACCTTCTAGTGCACCCGACACAGCGGATATACCCTCACAGTAGAGTGAGTGGCGGGTGGTAATGCATTCACGTTGTTCGAGGCAGAGGGCCAATGTGGAGACTGCTCACCCGGCCTCACCCATTCACCCTGCGAGTGGACATATGGCCACTCCTTCAGCAGGATCCAAGCAGGTACACGGGGGAGAATTGTTTGCTAGTTATTGGGAGCTACAATGTTACGCGTGTTATGGAGCCCCTTAGGCAGATAGCGTCCATGGCTGGAAAGAAAGCCAATATGCTCTCGGTATGTTTGCTGGGGGGCCTCATACGCGATGTGGAGGTGACCTTGCCTGTGGCTATCAAGCGTGCAGTTGTCTGCATATTGTGGCTTATGTTCACACCAACGACAGCTGTCCCATCAGTTCTGAGGCAATCCTCAGTTTGTACAGGTGGCTGGCGGAGGTGGTGAACACTGCTGCACTCACGCACAGGGTGCATGCAGAGCTCGCAATTTGCAGCATTGTTCCCAGAGTTGATAAGGGTACTTTGGTTTGGAGCCAAGTAGAGGATCTCAACCAAGGGCTTTGTAATGGTCTTGGTTGCAGATTTCTACACCTGCATTATCGTGTGAGATTTGTAGGACTCCCCTTGATAGGTCAGGGGTGCACACACAAAAGAAGCAGCTACTTGGGTAGCAGAGTACTTGTGGAGTGCGCATGAGGGTATTTTAGGCTAGGCATTAGTTTGAGGTGCTCTGATGAACACTCGCCAGTTGATAAGCAGCAACAGAAGTCAAACGGCGTTCAGAATAAAGACACTTTGACTGTCACAATTTTATCAGTAAACTGTTGAAGTATTCGTATTCAAGTTCTCATTCTCAAATTATTCTTCGGAGTGAGAGCTGGCTGAAACCCAATATTTAGTGAGTCGTGGAATGTATATCGGAAAGACAGATTAGGGGCCATATGAGGGGGTGTGTTAATTGCAGTTGACAAAAACATTGTCAAAGTTGAGTGTGACAGTGAAGACATCTGATCACATATAACAGGTAAAGGTGAAACCAAGTTAATTGTTGTACGTTTTTACCGGCCACCTGATTCTGCTGTGACAGTTCAAGAGTCAGCCAAAGACAGTCTATGGTCAACTGCATGTAAATACCCAGATCATGCAATACTGGTTGGAGGCAATTTTAACCTGCTCAGTAAAGACTGGGATGTCTATGTATTCATTGTGGGGTACAGACAGACAATGGAAATTGTCTTGAGCAGCTAGCTCGGCAGCCCACAAGCAATGGAAATATCTTAGACCTTGTAGTTACAAATAGGCCAGACCTTATTGACAGTGTCAGTATAGAAACGGGGATTAGAGATCATGATGTCATTATAGCAACTATGATTACGAAAGTTAATAAATCAGTCAAGAAGATTAGGAGAGAGTTTCTGCTAGATACAGCAGATAAGCAATTATTAACATCTCACTTAGACAGTGAACTGGCATTACTTAGTTCCAGTAAGACGGACATAGAGGAATTGTGGGCAAAGTTCAAGCAGATTGTAAATCATGTTTTGGAGACTTATGTGCCTAGTAACTGGATAAATGGTTAGCTGTGCAGTCTAACACACTGCTTTCCGGGTGAGAAGGCATGCTGGTCCCTGGCATGAATCCACCCGGCGGGTTAGTGTCGAGGTCCGGTATGCTGGCCAGTCTGTGGATGGTTTCTAAGAAGGTTTTCCATTTGCCTCAGTGAATGTGGGCTTGTTCCCCTTATTCCGCCTCAGTTACACTATGTCGGCGGTTGCTGTGCAACCACTTTCTCCACGCACATGTACACCATAATTACTCTAGCATGCAAACATTAGGGTTACACTGGTCTGGTGTGAGACTTCCCAGGAGGGTCCACTGGGGACCGAACCGCACAATAACCCTGGGTTCAGTGTGGGCTGGCGGTGAGGTGAGTGGACTGTTGTAGCCTGTTATGGGGTTGTGAACCACTGAGGGCTACGGCAGGGACGAAGCCTCTCCATTGTTTCTAGGTCCCCAGTTCCATAAAATACAATGGAAAAGACCAAACATGGTTTAATAATGAAATTCAGTGGATGCTGAGGAAGCAGAGACTGTTGCACTCTCGTTTCAAGAGGGAATGCATAAATGATGACAAGCAAAAGTTTGTTCAGATTTGTGCATCTGTGAAAAGTCCTATGTGCGAAGTATACAACAACTAACATCGTCAAACCTTAGCAAAACACCTGGCAGAGAACCGAGAAAATTCTGGTCATACGTAAAATCACTAAGCGGATCTAAGGTTTCCATTCAGTCCCTCGTTGACCAATCTGGTGTGGCAGTTGAAGATGTCAAAACGAAAGCCAAAGTTTTAAATTTCACGTTTTAATCGTTCACACAGGACAATCATACAAACTTACCATAATTTGATCATCGGACGGACTCCCATATGGATGACATGGTAATAAGCATACCTGGCATAGAGAAACAACTGGAGGATTTGAATGCAAATAAATCACCAGGTCCGGATGGAATCCCAGTTCATTTTCAAAGAGTACTCTAGGGCTTGGTCCCTTACCTAGCTTGCATTTATCATGAATCTCTCTCCCATCACAAAGTTCCAAGCAACTGGAAAAAAGTGCAGGTGACTATTACAAAAGAAAGGTAAAAGAGCAGACCCACAAAATTACAGACCAATGTAAAAGAGCAGACCCACAAAATTACAGACCAATGTAAAAGAGCAGACCCACAAAATTACAGACCAATATCCCTAACTTCCGTTTGTTGCAGAACCCTTGAACATATTCTCTGTTCTAATATAACAAATTCTCTTGAGACTGCGAATCTTATGTGCACGAATCAGCATGGTTTTAGAAAGCAGCACTCATGGCAAACTCAGCTAGGCCTTTTCTCACGATATACTGAGAACTATGGATGAAGGGCAACACACACAATTATATTTCTAGATTTTTGGAAAGCATTTAACACAGTGCCCCCCCCTCCCCCCCCCCCCCCCCCCCCCACAAGCTGTTAATGAAGATATGAGCATACAGAATAAGTTCACAGACATGTGAGCAGCTCAAAAACTTCTTAAGTAATAGAACCCAGTATGTTGTCCTCGACAGCAAATGTTTGTCAGAGACATGGGTTTTGTCAGAGACAAGGGCAACGTCAGGAGTGCCCCAGGAAAGTGTGATAGGACCACTGTTGTTCTCTATATACATGAATGATTTGGTGGACAGGGTGGGCAGCAATCTGCAGTTGTTTGCTGCTGATACCATACTGTATGGTAAGGTGTCGAAGTTGAGTGACTGTAGGAAGATGCAAGATGAGATAAACAAAATTTCCAGTTTGTGTGGTGAATGGCAGCTAGGCCTAAATGTGGAAAAATGTAAGTTAATGCAGATGAGTAGGAAGATCAAACCTGTTATGTTCACAAACAGCATTACTACTGTCCTGCTTGACACAGTCAAGTCGTTTAAATATCTAGGAAATGCAATAAGAGGTGGAACGAGCATGTGAGAACTGTGGAAGGGAAGGCAAATGGTCGACTTCGGTTTACTGGGAGAATTTTAGTGAAGTGTGGTTCATCTGTAAAGGAGACAGCATATAGCATGCTGGTGCAAAGTATTCTTGACTACTGCTCGAGTGTTTGGGATCTGTACAAGGTCGGATTGAAGGAGGACATTGAAGCAATTCACAGGTGGGCCGCTAGATTTGTTACCAGTAGGTTCAAACAACACGTAAGTGTTATAGAGATGCTTCGGGAAGTCAAATGAGAATTCCTGGAAAGAAGGTGATGTTCTTTATGAGAAACATTATTGAATAAATTTATAGAAGCAGCATTTCAAGCTGACTGCCAAATGATTCTACTGCCGCCAACATACGTTGTACGTAAGGACCACGAAGATAAGATACGAGAAATTATGGTATATATGGAGACATACAGACAGTTGCTTTTCCCTCACTCTATTTGTGAGTGAAACAGGAAAGGAAAAGGTACCCTTCGTCGTGCACCCTACAGTGGCTTGCGGAGTATCTATGTAGATGTATACATCTTTCCACAAGGTGGAAACTGTCAACAGTTGTACACTATCACAAAGTTCATCCCTGGCACAAGGAGATCCACTTAGACTACATGCACTACCACTAAGGATCTACTTGTGCAAGGCAGAGGAAAACTACTGTGAATAGGAACTAACATGGTAGTAAACGTATTTTATGTAGTGGGACCACTGCAAGGAATGAGGAATCAGATAAATCACAGTGTTTCATATGCAAAAGTGTTGTACACTTAAAAAAGAGGTGGTGAGCAGGTAGTGCCCATTGAGATTAATTTTGGGACACTGGAAAAGAATTTTCAAAGGAATTGACAGTCGCCCACTTGGAGATCTTGCAGGAAGACAATTTGGACAGAGTAAATTTAGACCCTAAGCTTAAGCAAGCCACTGGCTTAAATGCATTATAGGAGAAGCTAGCACACTTGGAATGAGCAGAGAAGATAACAATGGCGCAGTTAGTGATGGAATATGAAGCTCTATTTAATCCTTGTGGGTCTGAACACAGGGAAAGCACATAATCACAAGTGGGAATGAAATGCCTCTGTATCATTAGCTGCACCATATACTCTATCACTTGCAAACCAGTGAAAGAAGAACTTATTAACCAACAGTTTAGAGATAGTGTACAGTTATTTATATGCCACCTAGATTTAAAAATGCACCAGCTACATTTCAGGACACGGGCAGAAACGTATGTAGACTATATGTGGTGCATTTAGATGACACAATTGTTTTTGCAAAGAACATGGAAGCACGAGTGTTATAGTCAAGGGAAGCACTTAACTGGTTGCAGACAGTACACCTAACACTCAGTTTAGAAATGTGTCACTTCATGTTGGAAGTTGTACAGTATTTACGGCAGGAAATTAGTTGCAAGGGCATCGAGACAGACTTTGGGATAGTAAAAACCATACAAGATTTTCTGGAATTGTGTATGGAAAGAGATGCAATCTTTCTTAGGTCTAGCAAATTATTAGTGGGAGATTGTACCCAAATTTTGAAAGTAGCATGGCTGCCCACTCATCTATTGAAGGAAAAAGTATAACTCCACTTTTTGGTGGAGCGCAAGGGTGCAGTCAGTCAGCTGAAGGAACTTTTAAAACTGTTCTGATATTACTTTTTCCAAATTATGAGAAGGTACTTGGGCTGTCATGCAACATAAACAATTATGCACTCAGCTGTGTGTTTAGCCAAGAAGTGGATGGGGAAGACTGTCCTGTCGCCTGCACCTTCCGACACTTGAATACAGTGAAAAATAAGAACTCTACAATAGAGAAAGAGGTGCTGAGTCTCACATACTGCAGTAAATATTTCTGATGTTACTTGTATGGGAGAAAATTGAAGGCGATAACAGACCTTCCAGCACTGAGATGGCTATCAGGATTGTAAGAGTCATCCAGCCAATTAACATGCTGGATGGTAAAAATTCAGCGAATTTGTTTTTTAGGCGATTCATTGACCTGGTAAGTCACACAGAAAAGATAATGGTTTGAATCAGAAAGTACATGTGATACAATGAGTGCTGCCTATGTGGAATGGCAGATGGCATAAGTCACAGACATGGGAAGAAACCCACAAGACATCCTTGCAACCCACTCATATTTTCAGAAAGTAAGACCTAACTAGGTGTACTCAGTGTACGACTCAACTGTAGCTACCACCACCTGGTACGACCATGGTGATTGAAATATAGCTAAACAAGACTCAATGTGTCATATCAGGATTGTCTTTTTAAGTACCAGCAACAATAACAGACTATTCAGTTCTGCACTTAATGTATCCTCCACTGTACCTACCCAATAATCCTTTCGAAATTCTGCCACTGAAGAACCTAACCTACTTGAATGCTATCATTGATCTTATCGTACAAGCTCCCTCAATAAACTTATAACAGCAATGGGTGGACATATTTGTGCAGAACAGTTGTTTCAGTAATACTGCAGTGGATACCTGCACAAATACATGATAACGGGAGTTTTGACTCACAGAACTTCCTTAAGCTCTATCATCACTTATGTGGCCTATGTCCATCGTCATTGGAGAGCCATCCGCCAACCAGATCTTCCAGTCAACTGCCTACCTAACTAATGTTTTGACCACAAAGTTTAATCCAAGGGATGGAACAATCTGGGTGTAACAGATGCCATACGCCGTGTGATGGAATGTGTAGGGAAGGAAAACAGATAATGTGTAAAGTGTGAATAGTGGTGAGAGGAAGAGTGCACTGTAGAGGCAAGGGAAAACTGTAAACATAATAGTACCACATCATTTTAGTAGTTCATAGGTTCAGGAGTAGCATGGAACCCCAGTGATATGTTGTGCCAGATGAAAAAACACTCATCAGCACAGTGGTGGGTTCTTATATTAACTTCTGGAGGAGGCCGAGTAGATACTACAACACACACAAAATATTAGATCACTTTATTATCACTTGATCAAAATGAAATACTTAACTTTGTAACAATCCATGACCACATGAATGTCATGTGTATTTATTTCTGTCATTGAACACTATCTTATTACTTGATCTTGTACAGATAATAATCTCTTCTTTCAAAGTAAAACTGACTACAAACTTTGCTACATAGTTGTGTCTAATACAACTCTCACTCTGCGGGCTGCAGTGAGTCTATGCTGTTATCTTCAGTGACATTTGCAGGGTGGGGTTAGCGGCACTCTGCTCTGACGTAAGCAAGCATGCTGCAGTGGTGGCATACGGAACTCTTGAGGATGTGTCTACACTGATTTCTCTCATTTCTTCATCATGTCTTGCAGTGACTGTGCTTACTTGTCGTTCCATCACAAAGTACCATCCTCACCTCGGAACCTTGTTCTTCGGACTACACTACATGATATGCAGGACAGACAGTGACTTAACTCTGCAGCTAGGTGTCACAATAGTGCTGGCTCAACACCCTGGACAGTGTTCTGCAATCAGTAGTTGACAATGTTGCTGAATGGCGTTGTACAACACAGAGCTTTCTCAGCCGAGCGCATGATGAGAGCCTACCACCTATCACAGCACCCCTGGCCAGAGAGAGCATAAATACTTACAGGTCAGCTGATAGCACCATTACTTGGATGTCGTAAATTTGACCAATGCAGTCTCCACCAACTAAGTGAAGCCAGTGATCTACTAGCAAGCAGGTGTGTATTTTTCAATTATTGACACAACAATAGCATAAGCAAGTTTGGATGTATTTTTACTTGTGAAATTCAACATAACAGCTTTTCGTTTTTTTGTCTTCTATTTATACACAGGGCATTGAATGGAAAGTTTGGATATGATGATTTTCTTAATGTATAAGGTATTTCTGATAAACCTTTAACGATGCTGTATAAATCATGGGCTTCAAGCATAACCTTATTGAGCACTATTATGTGCTCTATAATACCACATTAATATCATTTGCAGATTTACAAAGAGCCTTTGGCAATGTTGATTAAAAAACACTCTTTGGAATTATGAAATTATCAGAGGTAAAATGTAGGAAGCGAAAGGCTTTCTGTAACTTCTGTAGAAACCAGACTCTAGTTATAAGAGTTGAACAATTTGAAAGGGAAGCAGTAATTGCGTAGGTAGTGAGACACCGTTGTAGCCTACACCCCCATGTTCTTAAATCTGTACATAGAGAAAGCAGTAAAGGGAACTATGCAGAAATTTTTGTAGGGAATTAGATTTGAGGGGGATAAAATAAAAATTCAGAGGTTTATCTGTGACTTAATCCCGTCAGGCTTAGCAAAGGACTTGGAAGAGTAGATGAACACAATCATTGCTCTTTTAAAAATAGGTTATAGGATGAATATCAACCAAGGCAAAAGCTGAGGAAATTAGATAAGGAAATGACACATTAAAATTAGTGGGTGGGTTTTAATATTTGGCAGCAAAATAGTTGACGATAGAAGAAAGGAAGATGATATAAAATGCAGACTGGTAATAGAAAGAAAAGTATTTCTAACAAAGATAAATTTGTTAACATTAAACATGAATTAAAGTTTTAAAGTCTTTTCTGAAGGTATCTGCCTGGAATGTATCAATATATGGAAGTTAAATATGGGCAATACACAATAGTAGCTAGATGAGAACAGAAGCTTTTAAAATGTGGTGCTACAGAAAATTTTAAATATTAGACACGTGGCTCGAAGAGAGTGCATCGAACTGTAAAGAAAAGAGCTGTATGGCACAAATTTACTAAAGAAAGAGATAGGTTAACAGGACACAACCCAAGGCATTAAGGGACAGTTAATTCGGTAATGGAGAGAGAGTGGGGGTGGGTGAGGGTGGACCACTGGGGGGGGGGGGGGGAGGGGGGGGAGGAGGAGGACGAGCAGGAGGAGGAGGAGGAGGAGGAGGAGGAGGAGGAAGCGGTAGCATTGCATTAGGAAAACTATGTTTGACTACAGTAAGAAGGGTCAAGTAGATGTAGGTTGCAGTGGTTATGCAGAAATGAAGACATTTGCAGAGGATAGAATAAGGTGGGGAGTTGCACAACTCACATTTTCAAACTGAATAGCAGAAATCAACAATCAGAACATGTTTTCCTGCATTCCTTTGTGGTGGGAGTGTTTCAATATGTTTTCACAGCATTCTCCAAATGGTATCATTAAAACAAGATAGGTATTTGCTTTTTTTTTTATCTTAATTGCTACAGTTTTCTGATACATTAAGCACTTATCTTCCTTCCTTACTGTGTGTCCTTATTGCCTGCCTCTCTCTCTCTCTCTCTCTCTCTCTCTCTCTCTCTCTCTCTCTCTCTCTCTGTGTGTGTGTGTGTGTGTGTGTGTGTGTGTGTGTGTGTGTGTGTGTGTTTTTTGGGGGGGGGGGGGGGGAGGCATTGAAATTTTACCACTCGATAAAAAAGAAATTAAAGTCACCACCAGGTTACCTTACAATAACTCTAGCCTATTCTCTTGTTGCTTCGCTGTCTTTGCCTACACACTTGTCACAATAGTTCATATCACCTTGGGTTGGGATGGGAGTTTTCTGACACGTTCATATCACTTCCTGTATAGGATGAGATGGTTTTATAACAGGCATGAAGATGCTTGGCATTAAGCAACAATGGTAAACAAATACAAATAAAGAGCAGACAACTACAGCTTGTACAATGCTACACATGTGAAGAACATAAATCTTTTACAGGTAGCTTTGTTTTTCCTTTATTGGTATGAGACCCTGAGAAACTGATCATGTTAATCAAAAGGATTTAGGCTTTCAAGAATGGCAGAAACATGTAGCATACTGTTCATATATAGTATTATCTAATACTAAAATTTACTTTAATTATTACTTTGCTCACACTAGTTATACTCACTCCATTTTCTGGTGATTTACCACTTCTGGAAGTAGTTCTATTTTTAGCTGATTTAAGAAGCTTTGTCTTCTGTTCAGTTTGCCCAGCTGACTTTGACTTTCTTCTTACTTGACTTTTGGACTTTGATGCGCATGGACCAATACTCACATCCTGAGTGAGAAAATCAGGAGATTCTGAAAAATCGAAAAGAATTAGTTTTACAAGACAAGGATGAAAATTAAAATGTCTGACACATGTGAATATACTTTCAAGATTCTTTCTGCATACACAAAAATTTAACAATTGAGAATTTCAAAATTAAAACCAGAAAAAGTAAGTAATTTGCCAGTCACAATTTTCAAAGATGTAGCCATTTCATATCCAAATACAATACGCAATTAATTGTGGAGTACGGAAAGTTCTGGTTGAGGAAATATATAATGTAACACTAGCTTTAGTAACAGAATGTCATGACGTTTGACACTAGAAACACATTCAAAGAAGATATTTCAGGTTTTATAGAAAGGGAGAGTAGTGTGGTATCATGCACTATTGATACCATGCCGTGTATTCCATGTTGAGACAGTGCCAGTAGTCCATGTGACTGCACTGCCAATCTATCACCAGTTCCATGACACACCCTCCTCTGCTTGCATGGCCAGTGACACCACGGAGCCAATTTAAAGGAGGCTGCACCGCTATAGGCTAGTCTCTATCTGTTGGTCGATTTCTGCATGTGTACTCAAAGTGTTATCAGTTAGCCTCTGTTGTTGTTGTTGTTGTTGTTGTTGATGTTGTTGTTGTCATTGTTGCTGTTGTTTATGACGAACCTATCTACCTCAAGAACATGCACTGGATTGTATTGTGGACTTCTTGTTACTCAAGTTAAGTAAAATGAGTTACTTATACACTAAGTGTGCATCTCATTATTTTTGCTCTCTGTCTTAGAACCTACCAACTCTTTGGCATCCACTACTGTACCAGCCAAACAAACAGGAACAAGAGCGACCTTGATAACATGTAACTACAGTAATACACAGTATTATGGTAGATTTGTCCCACAAAAATGAGGGATGGTAATCCAGAATGAATTTTCACTCTGGAATAGAACATATGCCAATTTGAAACTTACTTGCAGATTAAAACTGCATGCAACACCAGGACTCTAACCTGAGACCTTTGCCTGGAAACAATGCCCTAGGCTGTGGCCAAGCCACTTCTCTGCAATACACTTTCTTCCAGGAGTGCTTGTCTCACAAAGTATGCAGAAGACCTTCTGTTAAGTCTGGAAGGTAGAAGAGAGGTATTGATGGAAGAAAGGCTGTGTGGGCACATCATGAGTTGTATTTCGACAGCTCAGTCAGAAGAGAACTTGCCTACGAAAGGAATAGGTCCCATATTTGAGCCCTGGTCCAGTACGCAGTTTTAATCAGTCAGGAGGTTCCAGGAATGATAATTTTTGTACATTTATTTCTGCGTGTTCAGTAATAAACCGTAATTAGCCTTCAACTTCACAGATCATCTATGGCATACACTTTTAGCAAGATATACTGACAGAAAGTCCAGGATATGGAAATAGATCACAGCTAATCATATAGAAGAGGTTCTGAGGGGCAGACAGGCAGACACACAGGGGGGGAAATGCATGCATAAACCAACGATCTTAATCCCAGGGGCTGCTGCTCCACTACAATTTGGTCTACTGTAGGTCACTTTAATGAAATACAACACAGGGTATTGCAGGAAAGATAGTATAGATGCTCATGTGCAAAACCACAAATAAATACAGATGTGACTCTGACCTCCATGTATTTTCTTTTTAATGGAGAATATTATGAACAAACAGAAGGCATCACAATGGGGAGCCCACTCTCACCTGTGGTCGCAAATTTCTATATGGTGTACTTCACGGAGGAAACTTTGGTGTCATCCAAATGGAAACCTACTTGTTTTCTTCATTATGTGGATCAAACGTTAGTGATCTGGTCCCATGAAAGGGACAGGCTCCTAGACTTCCTTACACACCTGAACTACACACATCCTAACATCAAATTCACTATGGAGACCAGAAGGAAGATTACCACTCCTGGATGTCATGGTCAAAAGAAGAGTGGATGGCACCATGGGCCATGAGGTGTACAGGAAGAAAACACACACTGACCTGTATTTGCATGTGGATAGCTGCCACCACCCTTCGCAGAGGAATGAGGTGCTAAATACACTAGTGCACAGGGTGCACACCATCTCTGACACAGAGTGTCTGCCCCATGAGCTGGAACATCTTAAAACTGTATTCCGGAAAAACAGGTACTTGGAATGGCAGATCAGACGCGCTCTCTGCCCCACCTTTACAGTACAGCGTGTGGAGACGGAAGAAGTCACGGAGGAAGAGAGAGCCGCTGCCTATATACTGTATACTGGTGCGCTATCGGGGAAAATAGGATGAATATTGAGGAAACATCGAGTAGGAACTGTCTTTTACCCACCCAATAAAACATGAGCATTTGCAGAAGACTGGCATATACCAGATCCCGTGTCAGTGTGGGAAGACTTATATTAGACAGACAGTGCACACCAACAAAGATAGTTGACGAGAACATCAGAGGCACACTCGACTTAGGTATCACAACACAAGTTGGCGGTTGCAGAGCACTGTTCGTCCAAAAATCACGAAATGGACTACCAACATACCAGGGTGTTGGCACAGATATCTAAATACTGGACAGTGTCGTTAGAGAGGCTATCGAAATTTGTACCAGGGACAGACTCATCAACCGAGATTGCGGCTATAACCTCAGCAAGGCATGGGAACCAGCATTGAGCCTAATTAAATAGACACTCGGCAAAGAAAATGAACGGGAGACCACGGCGGATGAGGCAATTACACTGACGCCACCACAGACGCCAACACCAGTGTCTCAGCGACTGCCTACCCGCAGCCGCGGACCGCGGAGAGAACGTCTCGCACGGGGACGGGATTTAAGACGGCCGCCCGCCCTCAGGAGCTCAATTTGCCAGCAGACCTGATGATGGTGACATGTCTGATCACCAAAATATTGTGCCCTTTGGACACTATGGACCGGCAGTACAACCATGGAGTCTTTGAGCATGATAATTTTCTTTTCAAAGTGTAAGCAGTCAATATATAACAATTTTTATGTGACAATGACAAGCAATTTGTTGCAGACAATCATTACAGAACTTGAAGAAGCTGGGAAAAATAAGTCTCCTCCCATTTCAAAAAGGATTTGTTACATCAATAAAGTCACTTTTTGGATTTTTCACATTTGTGAAAAATGCTGGGCCAACCTACATCCTGGCTGCCAGACTGAACCTTGAAAGTTTATTTACAGAATTCGCAGTTTTATCAAAATTTATAATAATCCCATAACCTAGGAGAATCTTCCTATAAATGCTAACCGGCAGTGTGACAAATATACCTTTGGGCAATTCCATCTCAAATCATACAGAGTAAGAGTGGATGTGCCACATCACAATTTCAAAATTCGCTGAAAAAAAAAAAAAATATGTTGAAGTTCCACATGATGCCTCTCCAAGACTACAATAATGTGATTTTCTGATGATTTGTTAAAACGCTACAGACCTCTATAAATGTGTGTATTTGTGAAAATGTAACGAAAGGGAAAATTGTAATAAAGAAACCAAAAGTGATAGAGATCTGAATTTATTTTAAATAAATACTTTGTTCCCAATATTATGACTCATGAGTAATACACACACTTCTGAGTGCTCTCTCTCTCTCTCTCTCTCTCTCTCTCTCTTCTCTCTCTCTCTCTCTCTCTCTCTCTCTCTCTCTCTCTCTCTCTCTCTCTCCCCCTCTTTCCTTCCCTTTTTTTTCTTTTTAATAAATTGAAAATTTGTAACTTTTTGCGAATTTAAAATTATGTTTTGAAAATATGAACAGTCACAGGATGTTAACTGTTTTGAGAAATGATAAAGTGGAAGGACTGCTAACTGTCAGCTACGATATTAATGCATGAAATCTTTAAACTGCCAAAATATTTGTACATAAACATGACATAATCTGAAATTTTTTGGTTGTTTAGTAATTATTTTCTCCAAAAACCTCATCCCAAATGTTCTAAAAATTTCATGGGACGCTAGTTTGTCATTGTACTTACGGAATGTACAATCAGAAAGGGCAATACTTGTCTGTACAAAATGTGAGAAATGTTTTGGCAGACCTAGCTCTACTCTGAAGATCAAAAAATTACGGACACTTAAATATTTAAATTGATCGCATATTTTATGTAAAGGTCATGCAAAACTGTTATTTATGAATGAAAATTTGTTTTAAAGCATTTTACAAAAAAAATACCCATTTTTTCTTTTTATGATATTATTCACAAATTATTAAAGTCTTCTGTCATGATTTTATTTCTTCATGACTTTCCTTGAATTAAAATTGCCTACAATGTACTGTTGAAGAGAGTTCATCTGTTTTTTTTTTTTATCTGCTTTTCAATGAACTTGTATAGCTGAGATGGATTTGCACACGGACAATCATGATCCAACAAGAGCAGTACTTGGGAAATTGGAACTGCACACTGATCTTTTGATGATGGCCATTTGAAAGCATTAGCCAGGACCATGAGGTGTCAAAAGTGGAGACAGTTATATCCTGCAGCTCATGAGAGACAGTTATTATCTGTCCCATCCACCACTGATTATCATACACACAACAACTGAAGTGGCTGACTATGAAGTCTTCTGATGTATACTGTGGTCTCTGAATTTCACACACAATAACAGGCTGCATTTCATGAAGAATCATTCTCGCAATGTATGAGCCACTCTGGGATGCAACCCAGTCGTGACATGATTGAATTCCTACCACAGGCTTCACAGCAGACCATTCTTCTTTCTTTTTTTTTTAATGGAATTCCCTTCATGTACTTTCATTTAGAATTAAGAGTTTCATGTTTGTTACTAATGTTGATATTGTGTTTACAAATCCATTAGCATGTCTTATGGCATCTACATCTACATCTACATCTACGTCCATACTCCGCAAGCCACCTGACGGTGTGTGGCGGAGGGTACCTTCAGTACCTCTATCGGTTCTCCCTTCTATTCCAGTCTCGTATTGTTCGTGGAAAGAAGGACTGTCGGTATGCCTCTGTGTGGGCTCTAATCTCTCTGGTTTTATCCTCATGGTCTCTTCGCGAGAGATACGTAGGAGGGAGCAATATACTGCTTGACTCTTCGGTGAAGGTATGTTCTCGAAACTTCAATAAAAGCCCGTACCGAGCTACTGAGCGTCTCTCCTGCAGAGTCTTCCACTGGAGTTTATCTATCATCTCCGTAACGCTTTCGCGATTACTAAATGATCCTGTAACGAAGCGCGCTGCTCTCCGTTGGATCTTCTCTATCTCTTCTATCAACCCTATCTGGTACGGATCCCACACTGCTGAGCAGTATTCAAGCAGTGGGCAAACAAGCGTACTGTAACCTACTTCCTTTGTTTTCGGATTGCATTTCCTTAGGATTCTTCCAATGAATCTCAGTCTGGCATCTGCTTTACCGACGATCAACATTATATGATCATTCCATTTTAAATCACTCCTAATGCGTACTCCCAGATAATTTATGGTATTAACTGCTTCCAGTTGCTGACCTGCTATTTTGTAGCTAAATGATAAAGGATCTATCTTTCTGTATATTCGCAGCACATTACACTTGTCTACATTGAGATTCAATTGCCATTCCCTGCACCATGCGTCAATTCGCTGCAGATCCTCCTGCATTTCAATACAATTTTCCATTGTTACAACCTCTCGGTACACCACAGCATCATCTGCAAAAAGCCTCAGTGAACTTCCGATGTCATCCACCAGGTCATTTATGTATATTGTGAATAGCAACGGTCCTATGACACTCCCCTGCGGCACACCTGAAATCACTCTTACTTCGGAAGACTTCTCTCCATTGGGAATAACATGCTGCGTCCTGTTACCTAGGAACTCCTCAATCCAATCACACAATTGGTCTGATAGTCCATATGCTCTTATTTTGTTCATTAAACGACTGTGGGGAACTGCATCGAACGCCTTGCGGAAGTCAAGAAACACGGCATCTACCTGTGAACCCGTGTCTATGGCCCTCTGAGTCTCGTGGACGAATAGCGCGAGCTGGGTTTCACATGACCGTCTTTTTCGAAACCCATGCTGATTCCTACAGAGTAGATTTCTAGTCTCCAGAAAAGTCATTATACTCGAACACAATACGTGTTCCAAAATTCTGCAACTGATCGACGTTAGAGATATAGGTCTATAGTTCTGCACATCTGTTTGACGTCCCTTCTTGAAAACGGGGATGACCTGTGCCCTTTTCCAATCCTTTGGAACGCTACGCTCTTCTAGAGACATACGGTACACCGCTGCAAGAAGGGGGGCAAGTTCCTTCGCGTACTCTGTGTAAAATTGAACTGGTATCCCATCAGGTCCAGAGGCCTTTCCTCTTTTGAGCGATTTTAATTGTTTCTCTATCCCTCTGTCGTCTATGAGCTTCGTGCCGATTAGCTCATAAAACCGAAAGCAGTTATTAAAATGAGATGCTGCACCATCAGTCACACACAAATGTTTAGGAAATGCATGACCTCTAGATGTTATGTCATCAATTATGATGCTGACAGCGTAGCATGCATGTGCACTGCCATGAATGAAATCATCACTGACAATAGCAAAACAATGTGATGTTCCAAGGAAGTGAGCAACACATGTGAATATTTATATCTGTAATGTGTGCCAGTGGTAACTTTGAATTACATTCTGCAAAGCAACAGACCAGTTATCAGCAAAGTCGAAATGATGAACTAATGTGTCCGCATTCTGGGATGTGGCTGATTTTACTTCTGCTATGGCCTGTCTCTGAATCCTCCGGATTGATGGTGAGCTATTCTTTTCATGACCCAATGCCTAACCTCTGTAGCAAACTTCTCTGGCTCTACTGTCTTCTTTAACAACTCTCTTTCCTGTCACAACACATAGGTTGCATCACTGTCAGTATCCTGAAGGTGTAATGCTTCAACAGCCATCTCTTTGGCACCAGGACACATTAACTTGTTTCAATTTCTCTCACTTTTCTTTTTACATACTGTTTTCTTCTTGTGATTGTTACCTTTCTTGGGCATTTAAGGAGGGATTTAGTAGGGGCTACAGCAGAAATGTTAACATTCAATGTCTCAACAACTTCACACCCAGGAATATGAACAGCTGCACTGTCTTCTTCAGTTTCACATTCATGTGATGATAGTGATGTTCATGTGGGTTATCACTAAATTTCTTCTTGTAGTGAATGTAGCAATTCCTGCACAATGGATGTGACACTAATACTGTTACTTGAGGACCAAGATATTTCTGCAATACCTCTGACATTGTCAACTGTGAAGTGTTTTTCACTTTTCTTAAACACCACCTTCTTCCGTCTTTTTCATAGTCCACACACCTCCCTCTTTCACTACTGTATTTCCTCACTGACATAAGAGTATGGATGGGGGTTTTCGAGTAAGTAACTCGTAAAAAGACAAGTTTTTACATTTTTAGTAATAAATATTTACATAATACACATAGCTGGAGCAGAGAAGATACTGTTTACAATTACATCAGTAGTATCTGGTAATATGACAGAAAACATAGCATTCTGTGATTTTTCAAATTAGAAAAAAATAAATGTTAAGTGGAAAAATTAACTTAAATTTCATATTTTTGTATTAAATTTGTATGTTTAAGGACCCCCATAAGTGTGCGGGTATCAACTAAATTTCAACACACTAAAAGTAAGCTTTAATGCAAAACATCTGCCAGGTCGCTACTATTTTAATAGTTATTTACAAAATATACATTTTTCAAAGGGCCGTACCACTTACAAAAATACTTCATTTCTTAACACTTATGATATAGAGGTTTAATATATATTTTTTCCAGAGAAATTCATAACTGTGAATTGACATGATCCATATGATTTGAGATGAAATCACCCCTTTTTCCCTTGGTGCTTCCATGGTAGAGGACAAAGATCAACATTCTGCAGAAGAAGCTTTGGGAGAATTTGAGAGTTTTATTTAAAGTGAGTTATGCAACAAAGCAGCTGACATGTTGTATCAAGATACTTCAAATGAAGAAGACTTGCTTCCACATAAAAGTAGATATCTTAGGTGCTGCGAAACAACTCAAATCACTTAAGAAAGGCAAGTCTTCCAGTCCAGATGGTATACCAATCAGGTTCCTCTCAGAGTATGCAGACACAATAGCACCTTTCTTAGCAATCATATGCAACCACACACTTGACGAAAGGTCTGTTCCTAAAGACTGGAAAGTAGCACAGGTCACATCAATATTCAAGAAAGGAAATATGAGTAACCCATTGAATTACAGACCCATATCACTGACCTCAATTTACAGTAGGATTTTGGAGCATATACTGAACTCTAACATTATGAATCACCTTGAAGAAAATGACTTATTGATACATAACCAACAGACTCAGAAAATATCATTCTTGTGCAACACAGCTAGCTCTTTATTCCCATGAATTAATGTGTGCTGTCGACAAGGGATCTCAGATCGATTCCATACTCCTAGATTTCCAGAAGGCTTTTGATACCGTACCTCACATGTGACTATTAATCAAATTGCATGCATATGGAGTATCGACTCAGTTGTGTGACTGGATTCGTGATTTCCTCTCAGAGAGGTCACAGTTCGTAGTGATAGACGGTGAATCATCGAGTAGAACAGAAGTGATATCTGGCATTCCGCAAGATAGTGTCATAGGCCCTCTGCTGTTCCTGATTTACATAAATCATCTAGGTGATAATCTGAGCAGCCCCCTTAGATTGTTTGCAGATGACGCTGTAATTTACCATCTAGTAAACTCATCAGATGATCAATTCCAATTACAAAATGATCTAGAGAGAATTTCTGTATGGTGTGAACAGTGGCAACTGCCACTAAACAAAGAAAAGTGCGAGGTCATCCACATGGGTACTAAAAGAAATCAGCCGAGCAGTGTGTCAGCAGTGTGCAAGTAGCAGCAAGTCGCTTATTTAGCGTTCATATAAGTGTAGTAGTCAAGTTGAAAATTTGTTTGAGTGTTCTTAGTGCACTTGTTTAGTTAAATCTGTCAAATCATTGTGCAGTTTCGTAATTAGCTGGGGCAGATTTGCATTTTAATATCTGTGACGTGTGAAGTCACGTAGTCATCTGTCATTTGTTTATTTCTTTCAAATAGTCTTTGTACGTTACTGACAGTACAGTTAGCCTTCTGCCGCCGAGCAGTGTGTCAGCAGTGCTCAAGTAGCAGCATTACTGCATTTACTAGGCAGTCTTGTATTTTAATAACGGTTTAAATTTTGTGTTGAATTGTTTGTGCTCTCTGTAGATTAGTTCAGATGTTCTTTGCACAACAGTATTGAGCATGGATAGGGAATGCGACTGCTGTGTTCGGATGCGGGCTGAGATGGCATCCCTTCGCTCCCAGCTTCGGCCAGTGTCGACTTCGGTCACACAGCTTGAGGCTGTTGCCAACGGGCATCACTGTGGAGGTCCGGAAGGGGGTTTGTCGGGGACGGCCAGCTCATCCCACACCTCCCCCGATCAGATTACGGCGGTGGCTGCCCAGGATGCTGCCCACACTGAGGCTGACCCCGCACTCGTGGTAGAGTGGGAGGTCATCTCGAGGTGTGGCAGGGGGCGAAAGACATTCTGGAGGACTGAACAGAAGGCCTCTCCAGTTTGTCTGACGAACCGGTTTCAGGTTCTGTCTCCGGCTGATACTGATCTTTGGCCGCACATGGCTGCTTGTTCTCTTCCAGAGGTTGCCCCTCAGTCTGCAAGATCCCGGTAGTCGCACCCATCTGCAGGTGGTCGCTCATGTCGGCACCAATAGTGTGTGTCACTATGCATCAGAGGAAATCCTCTCTGGCTTCCGGCGGCTATCTGATTTGGTGAAGACTGCCAGTCTCACTAGTGGGATGAAAGGAGAGTTCACCACCTGCGAAGTTGCGTTGGTAAAGTACCGAAACTTCAAGTGCTGATAGAAAGCACCGAAGCTGAAATCGTTATAGGTATGGAAAGCTGGATGAAGCCAGAGATAAATTCTGCTGAAATTTTTACACAGGCACAGATGGTGTTTAGAAAGGATAGACTGCATGCAACCGGTGGTGGCGTGTTTTTCGCTGTTAGCAGTAGTTTATCCTGTAGTGAAATAGAAGTGGATAGTTCCTGTGAATAATTATGGGTGGATGTTATACTCAACAACCGAGCTAGGTTAATAATTGGATCCTTTTACCGACCTCCCAACTCAGCAGCATTATTTGCAGAACAATTGAGAGAAAAGCTGGAATACATAGAGAAAAGCTGGAATACATTTCACACAAATTTCCTCAGCATGTTATAGTCTTAAGATGGAGATTTCAATTTACCAGATACAGACTGGGACACTCAGATGTTTAGGACAGGTGGTAGGAACAGAGCATCAAGTGACATTATACTGAGTGCACTATTCGAAAATTACCTCGAGTAATTAAACAGAGAACCGGCTCGTGGAGATAACATCTTGGACCTACTGATAACAAACAGACCCGAACTTTTCGACTCTGTAAGTGCAAAACAGGGAATCAGTGATCATAAGGCCATTGCAGCATCCCTGAATATGGAAGTAAATAGGAATATAAAAAAAGGGAGGAAGGTTTATCTGTTTAGCAAGAGTAATAGGAGGCAGATTTCAGACTACCTAACAAATCAAAACGAAAATTTCTGTTCCGACACTGACAATGTTGAGTGTTTATGGAAAAAGTTCAATCGTAAAATGCGTTTTAGACAGGTATGTGCCGAGTAAAACTGTGAGGGATGGGAAAAACCCACCGCAGTTGAACAACAAAGTTAGGAAACTACTGCGAAAGCAAAGAGAGCTTAACTGCAAATTTAAACGCAGTCAAAAAGAAGCTAAATGATGTCAAAGTTAGCGTAAGGAGGGCTATGCGTGAAGCGTTCAGTGAATTCAAAAGTAAAATTCTATGTACCGACCTGACAGAAAATCCTAGGAAGTTCTGGTCTTACGTTAAATCAGTAAGTGGATCGAAACAGCATATCCAGACACTCTGGGATGATGATGGCATTGAAACAGAGGATGACACGCGTAAAGCTGAAATACTAAACACCTTTTTCCAAAGCTGTTTCACAGAGGAAGACCGCACTGCAGTTTCTTCTCTAAATCCTCACACAAACAAAAAAAATGGCTGACATCAAAATAAGTGTCCAAAGGATAGGAAAGCAACTGAAATCACTCAACAGAGGAAAGTCCACTGGACCTGACGGGATGCCAATTCGATTCTACACAGAGTACGTGAAAGAACTTGCCCCCATTCTAACAGCCATGTACCGCAAGTCTCTAGAGGAACGGAAGGTTCCAAATGATTGGAAAAGAGCACAGGTAGTTCCAGTTTTCAAGAAGGGACGTCGAGCAGATCCGCAAAATCTCTGACATCGATCTGTTGTAGAATTTTAGAACATGTTTTTTGCTCGCGTATCATGTCATTTCTAGAAACCCAGAATCTACTCTGTAGGAATCAACATGGATGCCGGAAACAGCAATCGTGTGAGACCCAACTCGCTTTATTTGTTCATGAGACCCAGAAAATATTAGATACAGGCTCCCAGGTAGATGCCATTTTCCTTGACTTCCAGAAGGCATTAGATACAGTTCCTCACTGTCACCTGATAAACAAAGTAAGAGCCTATGGAATATCAGACCAGCTGTGTCGCTGGACTGAAGAGTTTTTAGCAAACAGAACACAGCATGTTGTTCTCAATGGAGAGACGTCTACAGACATTAAAGTAACCTCTGGAGTGCCACTGGGGAGTGTTATGGGACCATTGCTTTTCACAATATATATAAATGACCTAGTAGATAGGGTCAGTAGTTCCATGCGGCTTTTTGTGGATGATGCTGTAGTATACAGAGAAGTTGCAGCAATAGAAAATTGCAGCAAAATGCAGGAAGATCTGCAGCAGATAGGCACTTTGTGCAGGGAGTGGCAACTGACCCTTAACATAGACAAATGTAATGTATTGCGAATACATATAAAGAAGTATCCTTTATTGTATGATTATATGATAGCAGAACAAACACTGGTAGCAGTTACTTCTGTAAAATATCTGAGAGTATGCGTACGGAACGATTTGAAGTGGAATGATCATATAAAATTACTTGTTGGTAAGGCAGGTGCCAGGTTGGGATTCATTGGGAGAGTCCTTAGAAAATGTAGTCCATCAACAAAGGAGGTGGCTTACAAAACACTTGTTCGACCTATACTTGAGTATTGCTCATCAGTGTGGGATCCGTACCAGATCGGGTTGACAGAAGAGATAGAGAAGATCCAAAGAAAAGCAGCGCATTTCGTCACAAGGTTATTTGGTAACCGTGATAGCGTTACGGAGATGTTTAGCAAACTCAATTGGCAGACTCTGCAAGAGAGGCGCAGAGGGTGCGTTTCTGGATGAGGTATAGAATATATTGCTTCCCCCTACTTATACCTCCCGAGGAGATCACGAATGTAAAATTAGAGAGATTCGAGCACGCACAGAAGCTTTCCAGCAGTCGTCCTTCCAGCAAACCATACGTGACTGGAACAGGAAAGGGAGGTAATGAAAGTGGCATGCAAAGTGCCCTCCGCCACACACTGTTGGGTGGCTCGCGGAGTATAAATGTAGATGTAAATCGCACAAATCTAAGAGCTGTCAATTTGACTAAATACCTAGGAGTTACAATTACAAGCAACTTAAATTGGAAAGATCACATAGGTAAATATTGTGGGGAAGGCGAAACAAAGACTGCACTTTGTTGGCAGAACACTTAGAAGATGTGACAAACTGACAGCCTACATTACACGCGTTCATCCTCTGCTGGAATATTGTTGCGCACTGTGGAATCCTTACCGGGTAGGATTGACAAAGGACATCAAAAAAGTGGAAAGAAGGGCAGCTCGTTTCGTGTTATTGCGCAATAGGGGTGAGAGCGTCACTGATATGATACGCAGGTTGGGGTGGCAATCACTGAAACAAAGGCGGTTTTCTTTGCAGTAAGATCTATTTACGAAATTTCAGTCACCAACTTTCTCTTCTGAATGCAAAAATATTTTGTTGACACCCACCTACGTAGGGAAAATGATCATCATAATAAAATAAGAGAACTCAGAGCTCGAACGGAAAGACTTAGGTGTTCCTTTTTCCCATGCATCGTTTGAGAGTGGAATGGTAGAGAAGTAGTATGAAAATGGCTCAATGAAACCTCTGCCAGGCACTTAAGTGTGAATTGCAGAGATACCATGTAGATGTAGACATTGCGACCTTAGTGATTCAGCAAGCACCAATGAAGGCATTACTCATGATGTCTTATAATACCTGGCAGGATACATCGCATTCATGTACAAAATCATCAACAGTTCATTAGGAATTACAACGGCAAACTGTCATACCAATGTAAAAATAACAGCAAAACAAGAGTGCATAAGTCAAGCTTACTTCATCCATCACTTGAGGGGTTTGCAACCGTCTGAGTTTACCGACAAAAAAAAAAATTATGCTTGAACAAGAACTTTTATCTGCATTAGATGTTAGAATACGAGAACCAAATAGGATGCGATAAATCAAGCTTCAGGAAAAAAAGTCTGCTCTGGACTACGTCGTCTTCAACAAGTTCAAGTTAAATTTTCCACGTCAACACCATCAGGCAACTTTCATCATCTGTCTCATTATATTCTCTAAATATGCTTCAACTAAAATAGCATTCAGAACTGCAAAATATTCACTGTATTTACATGCTTAAACATTATGACTGACTATCATCTAAAGCTAGGTTTGGATATTGACAAGTGTTGTCGTAAGTGCTTTCATGGTTTAACATTTCCCTCTCAATATTTCAGTTACTAATTCTACTGAATCATCTTCAACCATGTCAATGAGATGCTCAAAACAAATGAAAAGAAGAGTCGTGAAAAACTGTTTTAGTATTTGTGACTCCTACTAGTGATTGCACCTGTGCTGGTTGCCAAGTGACAGCTCATTGCTAACCAATGAGAGCATACACACTGGAATGGCCTACCTTTCTGCATAACATATGTGCTCTGACCCCTATGATTACAGTTGACAAAACCAGAAATAGGGGTCGCCACTATCACAGGCTGTCTCCGTATCGTTGGAGTGGCAGGATATTAGAGCTGTCATGCCAAATGGTCGCTACTCACAAGTTACAGTAATGGAGGACTGGAAGTGCAGGCCACGTCATAGTTTGAGAGAACTGGATTGCCAGTCCAGCACTGTGTCATTACAGTACTAGCTGGGCCCCTGAGGGGAGGAACATGACAGGGTTAGCTTACAGCAGAAAAAGGGAATTAGTACTGATCAGGCTCTTGGCTCCATGTACATTAATCAAACATGAGAGAGTTGAAAGTGCTCCTCCCTTCCCCCATATCCTACCCAGTGGTTGATGCATCTAGGACTGGGCTATAGTAATCTGTCACACCTGTCTAGATGCCACAGTATAAGTTAACTGTTGACCTAGCCATTATGGAAGACTGCTTCTGGAATTGGAAGCTTTGTCCTGGTGCCTCCAAAACAGAAGAGTCTGCTTCCATCTTAACAACAAACATGTAAACAGAGATTTTAACATTTAATTCAATAAAAGTTACTGAAAAATTCTAAATTAGGGACAACATCCTGCAAAATTAGTGTGCATGCAACATGATGGATCACTGCATAGTGACACTATAACACCAATCCTAACAAAGTTTCTATCTGTCCCGAGACATTTACCAGCACATTATCTAATCTAAAAATGGTGCTTGTCAGAGAATACACCAAAATCTTAGCCAACTAAGCCCTCCCAATCCATCAAGGCATTCTGCAACACATTAAAACCTATAAGTTAAAAAAGTGCAGGTTGAATTTTAAACATCAAACAAAATTTTAAAAGTTTTACTATAAGAAGTGTGGAAATTGAATAACGAGACAGTTGTCGAAAATATGATTTATTGCAAACAAAGTTACAACTAACTTTTATCACCTTCAACATAATCCCATTCGCTATCTATACACCAATGCGCATGTGTATTCCATTGTCCAAAGCAATCCGGTAGGGAGTGTTGCCAACTTGACGGAAGTTGTCGGAATTTTATGTCATGTGATGTGTAAAACTTAGTTTTGATGGTTGATGGATATTACTAAAGCTGGGCCCTTTTTAAACAGATTTTCCTGGTTTCATTTAAGTTTGAAAAAAAAAATTTTCTTTGATAAAACTATTATGAATGCAAATCTTTGTGCACCTGTAAGACAACACCATGGATGTATTGCCCCAAATCTCTAAGTTTCACTCAGTGTGTTACAAAAATGGGTTGTAATTCTGATTTGTTCATTCAAACTAAAAACATGTGGGATATAACAGAAAACTTAACTGAAATTAACTTCTTAGACTTCCTTCCTACTGAGCAATGGACATCACTATTTTTTAGCTAACAATATTAAACATCTCTGATGACTGGCAAACTCAACAAATCAAACATAATGTGGTGGCAAATGGCTCTAATTTCTGTTGTAAGCGAAGATACAATAGTAAGTAAGAGCCCATACTCACGACCTGTGCGTAGGGAGCAGAAGCAGGAATCCTGAAACACCATCTGGGGAAGGGTCCGAGTGGAGGTGGTTTGACATTGCCCTCCTCCGACCTGTTACAAAGTGTCAAGCTAGTTTTTGTACATACGGGATGACTGCGACGAGTGCTGGTACTGTGTGATGTCATGTTTGTGTTTTTATGGATGAGGAGGGAAAGGTTGAAACTCGGTGCTGGCATATAGCGCAATACTCTCGAAAAGCATCAAGGGGGCCACCGAGCTTAACATCACTGTCTGACGGACAAATTACCATCAACAGTGTCACATGTCTGGAATTTAATGCAGGACATTGGCGCAGAAACTGGTGATCAGGAAGTTTAAAACTACCATCTCTACTCCCCTGGCCGGCCAAATACTGGCAGCAAAAGTATCACCCACCACCAGGATTTGAACCGGCTTTAAATATACGATATGTGCCTCTAGCACCAGCAGCACACTAACAAAAATATGCTTTCCGTGAATTCTGGATAGTGAGCACAATACATTAGTGTACAGTACTTCTCGCGAATTGTAGCTTGGCATCTGTCAAGCAGGGTTTGCGAGCAGAGGGGAGAGCCGACAAGCTATGCTGTGTGGAGTGATGGGTTGCGAAGGGAGAAGGGGAGAACAAACTCCACCACCATGCATTGTAAGCACCCAGTGCAGGCAACAGAAACCTGCGTTTTGAGCTTCCATGAGCCCCTGGTAACCGGCTTTCTTTTCCGAAATGGAGTAGAAGATAGCCCCCATGATGAGCCAGAAAGCGTATCATCACTCATTTTTATAAAAATCACAATGAATGTAGCGCAACAAAAGACAGAAAGCGACAGACAGCTCAGCTCAGCAACAAAGAAGATGACAACACTGTCAACTTTGGCTAATGGTACGCTGCGCTGTTGGCAACAAACATACGCAAATCACTAGAGCACAAATTCTCCTGGCTGCTGCTGGCTGCTACTGATCGTAACTGGGAAGCTGTGTTCCAAAGTTATAGACTACAGTGTTGTTGTGAGTTATTGTGTGTTTCAAAAATAGCATCTAGTGCTCCTTTTGTTTGTTTTTACGACTGACTGAACATTTCTTAAAAGAATGTCAAGCTTTATGTATGACACTTTAGAAAAGTATGATTAAGTGATAAACAATAAAAGGTTTAGTTGTTATAGGTGCCCAGGGAACATAGTACTGCATTGTCTAAATACTTCCAATGCAACCTGAATGCGCGTTTGTCAGATTTACTTCTGCATGGAAAAAGCAGCTGAACCTTTTTCATCTACATGACAGTCAACATTGCCATTTCTGTCTATCAAATATAATATGAATGTGCAGCTGCCGAAGCTACTCTTACACTGTTTGTAGTTAATCACTGCACAATTAGATCCACTGATTATCTTTCAGGTCTAACCAAGAAATTTTTTCAAAGTGCTGACCATGGATCTCTTTTACGGCTACATTGTACATAGAGCAGTGCTTTGATCAGGAACATTCTCTTTCAGCACTTTAAATCAGGACTACAGAACGTTGTTGGTAATGGACATTTCAGTTTTCTTATATATGAATCTACAGACATTTCTGTCACCAAATTGTTGGCTGTGTACATTGCATATTTTTCAAAACAACAAAGCAGTGATATTTCCACCTTTTTAGGAATTGTTGAACTAGAACAGGGAAGTGCTGAATGTGTTGTTACCGCAGTAAAGTCATTACTTTCAGATTATGGTCTAGACATTAAAGAAAAGAGAGGAATTGGTATGGATAATGCCTCAGTAATGGTAGGTATTAACAATGGGGTTTACCAGAAACTGAAATGTAAGGTCCCTAATCTTGTATTGATCCCCTGCGTTTGTCATTCAGTTCATTTAGCAGTGCCCTCTGCTGCCCAAGTCCTATCATGGAATCCTGAGTTCTTAATTTGCGAAACTTATTCTTGGTTTTCTAAAACTTCTTCTCGACAAGCCCTGTATAGGAAGTTATTTAAAGCAATAAATGATGGAACTGAATCCCTTAAAATTATACATCAATCAGACACAAGATGGCTATCAACTGAAGTTGCTGTTAATTGCATTTTAAGTCAGTGGCTTGAACTACAGACACATTTTGAAATATCCAGACACCAGACTACGTGCTACACGGCTGAACTATTATATAGTATGTACTCTGATGCCATCAATAAGCTTTTCTTCTGTTTTTTCGACCAATTCTAGAAGAATGTCAAAAGGTCAATTAATCATTCCAATCAAGTACAGCAGACCACTTATAGCTACTGCGAGACTTAGTTGTTCTTATTGTAGGTCTTATGAGGCAGATTGTTGTCCCTGGTTATAAGGGGGATTTGCTAACAGTAGACATTAGAAAATACAAATCCGTTAATACTTATCTCAGCCAAGAAGTAGAGGTTAAATTGGTATTTACGATAAAAGAGCATAAATGAATGCATAAAGCAAAAAATATTTTCACAGTGGATGAGAAAATTTTTTGCTTTGCTTATCAGAAGAGCTCTAGAGCCGACTGCTGAATAATGTCAAGGTTTCGCAAAAAGTGTGCCTAATTGCTCCAGAACAGTGTTTGAGGGTGGTGAAAGAAAGCATAATCTTGCTAACTCAGGAATTTCAATAACCTGACACAGAAATAAAAGAAATTTTAGTTTCAGTGGTCAAAATTAACTACTGTTCAATGGAAAAATGCCAATAATACAGTAGAACTTTGGTAAGAGATCACATCATATAAAGATGCTAATCCACAACGTCCATTTCAGAAGCTCTCAGGTTTTGCAATGATGCGTTTCGTGTTACTTTGGTCAAATGCTGAGGCATGCTCAACAATGCGAAAACCTCTCTCAGAAATACACTTAAAACCAATATGGTAAACGCAGTTCTCACTATGTGGGCCAGACTTAGGCGTGTGAACAAGTGCTGACAGTTACGTCTTACCGGAGCATGCTTTGAAGCAAATTGGCACAATGGCTGCGTACTGAGGAGACCAACAATCCAGCATGTCAACTGAAGAAGATGCAGAGGTCGATGTGGATGAACTGTTATTATTTTAACCAATGTGGGAGAGTAAATATCTTTAAATTTGTGCATCTTCACGTTTTCATGCCACAATGACTACTCCATTAAATTTTGGGCGTGCTGCGCATAATATCAGCTTCTTCTTCTTCTAATATTTTGGCTGTGTATGTCCAGCCAATTGTCTGTTGGCTGATTCTGAAGATGACTGGATGTTATACAGCCAAAATATTAGAAGTAGAAGCTGAATGTGTGTGACTGCACGCCAGAAATTTAGTGAAGCATATTTAAATTTGCTTGTTACTGTTCCATTAAAATGTGATGTAGTTATATATTTTGGCCGGGTTTGTCGGATTTTTATATTTTTGTCCGTCCGTTGAGTATATTGTTTAAAATAAATTTTAATTTCATCTTTTTATTTGCAAGAAAATACGGAGATCTGATTCTGATGGATTTTTGCGGATTTTTAAATGTTTGCTCGATGCATAAAAAACGTAGTGAGTGTAATATTTTAAAATAAGTTTTATTTTTTCTTTATTTTTGAAAGGAAATATGGAGATATTTCATTCTGGCAGATTTTGGGTGTTGGTTTGACAGAAAAAATAATCATGTGTTGGCAACACTAGCTGTAGATCATCCATTGTCACCCTATTCAACAACTCTTGTTTTCACCTCTTCAACAGACTAAAAATGTGTTCCCTACATTGCACTTTTCACTTTGGGAAGATATAAAAGTCACAAAAGCCAGATCTAGTGAATACAGATGTTACAGCACAGGAATGCGCATGTTCACTAAAAACTGTTTCACAGATACGGCACTGTGAGCTGGTGCACTATCCTGATGCAGAATCTACATGTTGTTCCACAAATCCTGTCTTTTCTTCCTTACTCTTTATGTCAGCTTCATTAGGAATTTTTTGTAGTATTTCTGACCAGCAATTTCATCCTCAGACACCAATTCAGTCATGACAACACAACATGGGAAGGATCACCATTGCCTTCAGTTTGCTTTCATTCTTGGCGACGTGGGAGTCTTCCAGTGCATCGATTGATGCTTTGTTTCTGCGTCATATTGGAAGATCCATGTTTCATCAAATGATGACATGTGTAAGACCAGTTGTTCACTCAGACGTTCACATCTTCTGATGGTCTATTTGTTCCTGAGAGAGACTTTTCAGAACCAGTTTTGCACAAACCTTTGTCATGTTTAATTCATCATGCAAAATTTGCCTTACTGTCTATTTGTTTGTGTTCAATACGTCTGTGACCATCTGAATTATCAGATTTCAGTCATTCTGCACAATTACATTAATTTCCTGAATACTTGCTTCAGGTCTTTCTCACAGCTTGACCAGGATGTTCATCTTCTTCAACCACTTCCCAAACTTCTCAAG
This sequence comes from Schistocerca piceifrons, assembly GCF_021461385.2. NCBI lineage: Eukaryota > Metazoa > Arthropoda > Insecta > Orthoptera > Acrididae > Schistocerca > Schistocerca piceifrons. The sequence continues at coordinate 538,965,753 of NC_060149.1, forward strand.
ACAATTTGTGCCATTCAAAAACTCACGCACATGACGTAGCATTATCACCAAACACCTCCTTTAACATACGAAAACATTTTGTTGGTGACTTCAATTTCATGAGGAATTTAAGGTTAATGCACTATTTCATTTTCAAGTTCATCATGCTCACAGCTCTACTACAGGACAGTGTCCTGTACAGCCAAGGCTCTAAAACAAACTAAAACAGAGAGAAAGATGAAATCAATTGTGGCTACTCTTGAAGGAGAAAAGTATTGGTATTTAACTGCCACATCTAGTACTTGTTTGTAGCTAAAATGAAGTGCAGATATCTAAGTTTCCTTCCGTCCTTATGTCAAAATATAAAATGCCCTCACTTATAATGTGGTCCACCGCGATTTGTACACTACAGATTGCAGGACCTTCCTGCTGCAGAATGTAGCTGTGTTAAAGCATGGTGTCCTATTCAGTGGTAAGTTAGGGTGATCTTATCCTGATGGAGTGCCTGGTATAAGGTACGCCTTGGCCGGGTTGATGATTTTATCGATTGCAGCTTATTGTCTCCCACTTCCAGCCACTCTTCGTCCTACATCTGTATGGGACTGGCTTGACAGCAAGGTGACAACTTGCTTTGTGTCACAGTGAGTTTTCAGCAGGCCTCATTGCCTATGATTCCTGTGTTCATTTGCCATTACCACATGATCTTGTACCCAGCAGAATGACAGTTTTCCCTGTTGTTGGAGGGGAGTGAGGGAGTCCTGCATATTTTGTACACTTGCTTTGCTGTGTACATTTTGTGTGCAACTTGAAATGAAATAAGGAAATGGGAGAAGATGAGTAAAACACTGACACATGCCAAACCCAATTCTACAAGGCAATTCTTCACACAAACTCCATAAGGCCTTGTTGCTTGTAGCTAATCAATGAAAAGCCATTCCATTAGTGGCTGAGCAACTGAATGGTATGTAGGTGCACTGGACAGTGTTGTACAGAACTGTTGCACCATGAAGAGTCACCGCCTGATGTTAAGGTGGGCCGCCAGCCTCAGCACAGATGCCGGGAATAAGGTTGATCCTAAACTCCCTAGTGGCCTGTCTAATTCCTACACAGTTTTCCACATCTAATATGGCAAACATTATTGGTCCAATCCTCATGTACTACATCTAAAGTATTTTCAAATATTCAGTGGTTGGTTGACTGACTGGTGGAGGGGGTTACGGGACCAAACAACTAGGTCATCAGTCACTCGATCCAAAAGTGGTGCATCTGGAAGTAGAGACATCCACCGAGAATGTATTCTGATGTAGTCGGGATTCTCCTAACAGGAAAAGTGAGAAGACTAAAAATGTAATGGACAACTTTCATACCCCCAAAAATAAAAGGCAGATGAAAGAGTCAGCAAGTGTGCATGCCTGGGTCTCAGCATGCAACATGAAATGTCCCACCCACAGCTGTCCCACCTCTGGATCCATTACAGTCAAGGCACCCACTATTCAACAAAGTGAAACATCCAGAATAGAAAATTGGGTGTAGCAGACAGGAAGCAAACTGAATACAAAAATTATTAAAACAGAGTAAAAGAGAGATGAAAGAGCAGCCTGGCCAAGGAGGGATGATAAGGGATCTCACAGACAGCGGGAAACGCACTATCCCCAACCAGCTTGTCCCTGCTCCAGAGTGGTATTAAAATCTTATAACTGAGAATAAAAACCACTTTCACGGAGAAAAACTGAGAATCAAACCATTTATGCATTGTCCTCCAGTATTAGAGGCAATGAGTCCAGAAGTCTTACTTGGCATGGAAGGCCAAAAGGAGGGGGCATTCCACAGCCACAATGAAGGGGTGACACATTATACAAAATATAACTATGAGTTAACCTGGTTTGACCAGTGAGGAGATGACATAGGACTGTGGATTCTTCCGAGCAGAAGCAGAAGAAAGAGCTCCATGCTGCAGAAGTCTCCTTGATTGTGGGGAGTTTATTAGACGGGGCCGTAGCCCAACATATGTCGTTCCATTTCTGAGTGAGATGAGATCTTATGTGCACCCACAAGTCTGCACCTGAAATCACCAAAGTGAATGGGGAGTAAGTGTTCCTCTAGCCAAATGGTCGACCAGTTCACTCCCCAGGATAACCAAATGACTTGTGACCCAGAGAAAGACAATAGGCCAGGCAGCACGGCGAAGGTAAGTGAGGTGGTCACAAATAGTACAGACCAAAGAGGGGCAAGAATAGCATCGGTCAACAACCTGGAGACTGCTTGAGCCAGTACATATTAAAACATGGGCAAGAGAAGCCAATTTAATAAATGGAGAGCTCTGATCATGGCTGCCACCTGTGGTGTAAACACACTACATGTTCCTGGCAGTAACTGACATTCAATATCAAGAGGAGATGTAAAAGCATAACCCATATGATCCATAGTTTTAGAGCCATTGGTGTAAAAGACACTAGCACCCAGGAACACTTGAAGAACTGGACATAACTAACACCAACAAGTCATGAGGGTAATCAAGACTTAAGGACCTTGGAAGGGAATTGTCCTAATCCACGACCTGGGCACCATCCAAGGGGGAGCGCATGAGAAGACACTGGGAGCACAATCGAGGTAGGGGAGATGGAGATCTTGGCAGAGGGAAGCGAGGCACATTCCAACTGGTAGCCCCACCTGATGCTAAACACAGGCAATGCTACAACCACCACACTGCCCATTCGGGATTATGTATCTCGTGCCAGCTGAAATTATCCAGAGTCTGTTATCAGTTACTTATATCATACAGTTTACGTGTTGTCATATATTCAGTAGCAACTGCATTGTTCACTCATTCGCCGAGATGCCTCACCAACATTTGTTTCGATGGTGTCCAATGATTTACAAGACTCTTTCAAATGTGGAAACTTACTATAATATGAATATTGATACTGCTAAGGTTCTTGATGTTCTTCATGGTCAGACCATGTTTCGGGGCGCATGTTTTGATCTTCAGTTAACTGGCGAAGTACTGACTGGTACTGTTTGGCTTACTGTTGCACTCATTTGTCCTGATTCTGCATTACAGTCGTTTGCAACAAGTTTGGAAAACACTTCACCTCATGATTTGATTGCATATCAAACATTTACAATTCCTCAGCAGAAATGTCAACATCAGTTAATGTAAAATCAAAACATGAATTACAAAAAACAGATTTTTCATCATTTTCTTAACTAATGCCATGTACATTAGAACTTCATGTAACAATAATTGTTCTAGTGAAATATAAATGACTGAAGGAGTATCAAAAAGTGGTGGGTGATAGAGACAAAATGTTTGAATTTTTTGAATCTGCAAGTTTCACTTGTCTTAGGACAATTGTTGGATACCAAGATATCTGCCAATATTTAAAGTTTGTTTTTTTGTGTTATTAATGGTGCAGTGGTGTCTTCCGAAACCACAGAAAATGATTCAGGATTTATCTGCGTTCTAAGAGCCAAACATGGAACGTTCAATTAAAAGACTATAAGCTGCCTGCCCCATCCTTCCACTTTGTTTTTAACAAAATTTGTTTTCACAACACTAATCTTTACTGTAACAGTAGATTTATGGTCTTTGATCACCTACCCCACTAAGTGCAAAGGAATGGATGAGTATTTTTATCTTAAAAAGAGCCCAAGGTTCTGCTAGTAAGAACAGGTAGTGTAACACCACTTTGAAATCTTTTTCATAGTTTTTATATTTGGTGCAAAACTTTGGGCATTTATGCTAGTGCTCAATGGAACCATGGACATATAATCTTTATAATCTCTGTTTGAATTAAGAGGTCTGCATCTGTAACTTACGTGTCAATACAGCCACTTTGGATGCATAGAGCAACTGAACTCTACTTCCTTCAAACTTTTTCGAGCATCTCATGCTCAAATGTCCTGATGCCTACTCTAACTACTTGATTGCCACTTAGTCCTCTGTTACAGGATCATCTTATGTGAATGTGAGTCAAAGCAAAATGCGAATGCAAAACTTGCTTTGGAACAATATATCCAAGATGGTAGTTATAGCAGTGTTTGGGAGAGATTATCATTAGGGCTGATAAGGATCGAACTCATGTCAGTTATATGCACTGTGGCTGGTGCTCTGCTCTCCTATTTTACACATCCACCACCATACATCTGAAAGCACATCTGCAGAACGCGACAAAGTGTAAGTTCTGAAGTTTCAGTGAAAGCTACAGTTACTAAAAAGTGCATAGAGTTTGTGAGCCAGAGATCGCTTTCCATTTACGTTAATGTCAGGTGGAGGATTTTGCACTTTATATCAGAAGCCTGTCAACATTAGTTTGTAACTGGGACATGTGGACATCTCCAACATTCTGCCTAATCTTATGACAATAGCATGAAACACTGAAAGGTACGCCAATGAAATATGGGCAAGTGTGTTACCCAGCATTCCCCAGGTGTGAATGTATGTGCAGATACAGAGGATAAGTAGACCGATACATATTGTAAAAGGTGTTACCCATTTATTACTGCATATATCATCATCATCATCATCATCATCATCATGCACTGCAAAATTTGTTACTGGAAACAAGTCACTTTTCTAGAAATGAAAAAAATATCTGGTAAATTTATTATGAACTGCACTGAGGAAACACTTTTTAACTTAGGAGTAAACCATAATATCTTAGTAACATTTCATCTGTCAATGGCTGAGGCACTGATTTATGCACGACAGAAATCATTTCAGCATTATGCATGTATTAGGGAATACACATGTTTTTCACAGTCCTGAAAGACATTTTTGATGACAATAATTTGAAAAATGATTACATAACAAATTATTCCATGATTTATGCTGATAAGGATACTGCCCACTTTATGAAGAAAACTGATGATGTGAATTTGACACATACAAGCTTGAAGCAAGAAATGTAGGCTAGGTGGAATAGCTTGCTCAGAATGCTCAGTCTCCAGTTAGGCAGTACAATAAAATAATGAATAGGCTTATGGAGAAGGGCATTTCTGATAAACTTACATGTTACAACAACAACACTGCAAAAGAGCTCTTGACATTTTTAGAGCCATTCAAAGATGCAACAGACGTGCTTTGAGTATCCTACAATTCAGTCTGTTTTGTTATAGGTGCATAAACTGAAAAGTCATTGTATATAGGGCCCCAAAGAACAGATATATGTTTAAATTAATGTAGACCCAGTTCAGATGTTGCACAGAATATTAACATTTCTGTGGCGGTCCATCCAATTATTACAAATGATACCCATTTCTGAGAGAGATGAGACGTTTAGAATTCGGCGTCAAATCTGTGGCAAAATATCGGTTCTAGGTAAACTAGAACAAAATTATAATGAGACAGTAATATTGTACTCTGTATTTGTGATATCTGAAAATATTTGTTTAGGGCTGTCAAGAGAATGTCAGCCTCGTTCATCAATCAAAGAGGTGCCGTCACTGTTTTTGGAGCGGCTAGACTGTGGGCCATGTCATACTCAATTGACCAATGAGGCTGACTTGTATTTAACCGGGTGGGATAGTTGTGACAACGATCCACTTGAGAGGCGGAAGCATAACAGTAGTCTCTTTCCCAAGCTATATAATTCACTGAAAAGACTGTATAGTGTACCAGCCTCAAATGGGCTAGCAAAAGAAATTTCGTTTTTGGCAAAGACCATTATCTCGGTGAATTAAGCAGACTCAATATCCTGACAATTAATTGTAATTACAATGTTATCAGACTAGTCTGGAGACATTTTGTTCCTGCCACAATTTCTAATTTCTTAGGTGGTAAAACTGCATACATAAATTTGAATCAATAAAGCAGATTGTGTTATAAAAAACAGAAATATGGTTTTTTCATTCCAAGACCAACCCATCATTAGTTCATTACACAAGTTGGTCGTTACTTAGTTTTCCTGTGAAACTTAAAACTGTTTCCAAATCTTTGCTATTTTATAAAGGAGCAACTTTCTCTTATAAAAAACAAAGATGTCAAAATTAGACACTACCATCCATGAATACATTAATTATATTTATGATAGTAAAATTTGTTTTTTGTTACAGGTCTACTATGGAACCCATGAAGTTTCTGTACAGCTGTGTCTCACCCAACACTTTCGCCACAAGGAGTGCTGTATGAGCTATATCATAAAAATGGCTTCCAGCCCCCCCCCCCCCCCCCCCCGCAGAGTAAGCTCAACGTGTTGTGTAGCTAACAAAAACCAAGTCACCAATTACTGTGCAGCACTGCAGAAAGAAAGCACCTGATATAAAGTTAATCAGAAATTATTCCACAGTGGGGTCAGTTTGGAAACGGACAAGTAGCAGCAGCACATCTGTTTTGGAGAAGATTGTGCAGGCAGTTCAAACCGCATTCATAGGCTCGCCCTTGAAATTGATCAGAGAAGCTTCGCAGGAGCTTCAAGTGCCAAAGAGTACAGTACATAAAGTGGTTTACAAACATCTTAAATTGTATGTGTCCATTGTCCAAATTGTTCAGGCATTACAACCAGATGATTGCCCGAAACATGAACAATTTGCAATGAACATGCTGAACCATATGGATGAGGACAATGATTTCATGAAGTGTGTGTGTTTTCCTGATGATGCTACATTTCATGTTTGTAGCTCAGTTAACCAACATTATGTCTGGATCTGGGCATCAGAAAATCCGCATGTTGCACAAGAACACATTCAGTACAGTTCAAAGATTAATTTGTGGTGTGGGTTAATGTGTGATTGAGTGATTGGTCCAGATTTCTTCCTTGAAAGCATTTTAAGTGGATATATTGACCTAGCCACATTGGTGATTATGCCATTCCCCAGCTATAGGATATGCAAGACATTATCATCTTTCAGCAAGATGGTGCTCCCCCTCACTGCACTCCAGAAGGCTGTGATTTTCTTAAGGAAACCCTCCCCAACAGGTGGAGTGGCAGTTTATGTAAGATTCAAAACTTTATGAGGAGAGGCATACGTGGTATAATTCATGTTTCATTTACACCATTTATTAAGAGGGTAAACATTTACATACTCCCTGTACTTCTCCAGCATAACTAAATTGATCTGAATGTAGTTCCAACAGATGGTGGGGGATTATATCATAAGCAACACCAGCCTGCAGACACAAAGAACTAGTATTATAAAAGACACAACAGCAGTGGTGAAGGCGCCAGACTGGGTGGCATCTGCCCTCTCCACAGTGCCTTGGTTGGTTGGTTTGATTTGGGGGAGGGGACCAAACAGTAAGGTCATCAGTCCCATCGGATTAGGGAAGGAAAGTTGACCGTGACCTTTCAAAGGAACTATCCCGGCATTTGCCTGAAACAATTTAGAGAAATCACAGTAAATCAGAATGGCCGGATGCGGGTTCGAATAGTCTTCCTCCTGAACGCGAGTTCAGTGTGCTAACCACTGCGCTACCTTGCTCTGTCACGGTGCCTAGTTAAACCACAGCCTGCCTGATCCAAGTATTCATAATCATGCATTCCATGCCTGTGCACAGTACACTTGGGCATATACGAGTGAGCAAATGACCCAACTTGCAGACCTCTATTTTGGATGTTATTTTCAGTCATAATCATTTGCACCCAGTGGCACCTATATGCCTCCATAATATGAACTCTACTCACAAGTGCTCAGATAGTTAAACAATAAAGTTAATGTTTTCTTAAAATGTTTCTGAGATGTAATGATCATATTAATTTTCTTGTGCTGTAATTAATCTAGTGGCGGTCATCATTCTGGTGCTACTACTTATGCATGCACTGACACAGTCAGAAGATGGGAGGATGTGTGTTTTTCCATGGAAACTGTGTGAATTAATATGGTTAGAATCACATGAAGATTTAAGTATTACATTATACTTCCACACTGTAGAGCACCACATTTTAAAGGCCAGAGAGAGCAAAAACTGACCACAACAAGGATTAAAATTTGCCCCAACCTAAAATTGGCTAAAGCTTGACAGGAAAATGCAAAAATAATGTTCTACAATGCCCCCCCCCCCCCCCACACACACACACACACACACACACACACACAGTGCAGTGATCCCAGAGCTCAGAATATATTTTTGTCAACATTTTTGCTGTGCTGGTGGTCTAGTGCTGAAATATGAAAAATTAGTCTGAACTTGACAAACCTTAGCATTTGGAATAGTTCACAACAAATGCCACTACAGTATGCAATGCAAGAGTTTAAGTTGGGGCATAATGATGATCCTTTTTGTGTACTCAGGAGCCTAGTTATTAGCACTCTCTGTATAATTTTATGAGAGAAGTGAGTCTAATAATCTTAGAAACTATTCTTATGAACTTAAATTTTGAATTTTTGTTAAAATCTGACTCCCTCATTATGATTATTACATGTAATTAACACCTCTAAGAAAATTACATGATAGAAACTACCCTGGACTGGAACAAATACTGCCACATGGGGTTTGTTATGTGGTATTATGGAAGGCAGGCTGGAAAAGGTGTCGTCTTGAGGAAGGTCATGGCAGACATTTATTACGCAACTGAAGAAAGCTGGGCTGAACAACGCAAATGGACGTAAGTGCTCTTTCCTATGAAAATTGGAGGACACGTGCTGCAAGAGCAAAACATCCAGAAGGCTGAATCACTGGATGGTCATGATGACAATGAGTTACAAGTGTCTCCACATCTGAGGTATAGGGAACTTTTCTATATTAAATATACATACAGCCTGTGCAAAAAAGTTCTTTCACCCGTTAATGAAATCCCTAAGCTTTCCCACCACTTTCATGCACACGTTAATCCACTACACCTGCAAATTAGTTACTCCACACATCCTCTACCATAGAAAGAAATATTCTGAAGCTCTCAGTTTTCAAGTCCCATCCAAAAAGATGGAAACATTTAGGTGACACGATTTTACAAGTTTTTCATTAGATATTTGACATACACATTCACCAGTTTCAATAAACTCCTTTTTTCTTCAAATATGCATTGGCAGCTAAATGTTTCTTAAGAAATTCAGAGAATGGTACTGTGTACAGTAATCTGAGACTGCAGGTATAAATTCACTATGAAGCTATGTCTTTTACAAACTGGTATCAGCCAAAGGATATTCTCAAAGGATATTTTTCGCTCATAAACGGGAAGTTTGCGCAATAAGTGGTGTAAGTTCGCTAAACTCTTGTCGACTCCTGTGCACTAGTCTGGGTATTCTGACAGTGGACTCTCCATATACATATTCTTTACTGCCGTTTCTTGTTAACAATATCAGCTTATTCCCAAGAATTAGCAGCTTTCACTTGGTTAATACTAGGCATAAATCCAATCTGCATTTGAATTGCACTTCCTTGACTTGAGCAGAAAGGTGTGCAGTATACCACTGCATCCATGTTCAATAAGCTACCACAAGAATTCAAAAATCTTAGCAATAATCCATGTGCTTTAAAATCAAAGCTGAAGAGTTTTCTCATCGGTCACTCCTTGTATTCTGTCGAGGAGTTCTTTGAAAAACTAAGCTAAGTCTTATGTTATATTGTTAATTGCATTTTTATAAATTTATTGGTTGTCTTTTTTGGGTTCATCAACATTTTATTTTATTTGTTATTACTTTTATGTTGTAATTTCATGTACTGACACGTTCCACGAACTTGGAGATTTGCTCCTCAATTCAGTCCTATGGAACTAGACATGTAAAAAAGAATAAGTATGAGAACGTCATTTACCATAAAAAAGGAAATATTTGCTCAGTATAATGAAATCAAACTTGAAAAAAAGTAGGTGAGAGTAAAGATGTACAAGAAAATTTAGCAGGTTGGATTAAATAAGTGGTAAACAGAACATTTGACTATTCTGCAATACTGTGTATCTTAAATTAAGTACACGATATAAGTATAAGAACAAAATTTTGTTTTGTAGAATTGAAGAAATTTACCTTCTGGACGCATGTGCCCAACTTCTTCTAATTTGCGATCAAGCATATCACAAATTTTTGTACCAAAATTCTGCAGAATACGGCACTCCTTTCCACTCCTTAAAGGCAGTGGATATTTTTTAAGTGACCTGAGTGCCTACAAACATCAAAAATGAAATACAAAATATGAATTCTTAGATTATGGGTGATACTCAAAGGGAAGGGAAAGACAAGATACATCTCTTACATACTACGTCTGCTACGAGAAAATATTCTACATCACACTTATGCATAGCTAATCCAACAAATTGTTAAAGTAGTGCATCAATGGCCACCTCACATTTCAGATCTGTAGGTTGCCTGCTTTAAAACCCTTAGCTTTAAGGCCATTTCCACAGCAGGTGTTTATAACAGTAATATTAGAGCATGTCCACACAGGTGCAGTTGTATCTCTATCCTCACTGTTAATTATGATTTCCTTTCCCTTCGACTTGCATTATGAGTGTATCTTTGAAATATAAATTAAGCAAATAATTCTTTGATGTTCAAATTCTTTGTTGTTAAAAATGGATTTAGAAAGCTGAGTATGAAAAAATCAACTGAATATAAACGACTAATGGAGCTCTTTTCACCTTTCGTCTGAAGCGTGGATTATCGTGGTTCAACTGCTGCATTTCCATGAAACTAAAAATTGTTGACGCCGTGTGGGGAACAGATTCATCTTACTAATTTTAATAGCTAACATTCTACTACTACTATTACTACTACAAAAAAGGGCCAGCTAATTTCATGAGAATGAATGCCTTGTCTTCTCTGCTGATTTCACTAACTCGTTTGATGTTCCCCTCCTAACATATTGGTTAAATGCGCCTACATTAATTCAAAATTGGCCCTTTAGATGTGAACTGATCATGCAAAGCATGAAAAAAATATTTCTTCAGCACTTTGATATTCAAATTATATTCATTCTCTACATGATTCACAGCATAACTTCTCATTAAGTTATTATTACAAAACAAAATCAACATCCCCATAACACTTATTTTGCACATTATGATTGTCTTCCAGAGGCACTGTGAGAAAGGCACCATGGGCGGGAAGAGATGATCAAAGGGAATGGATATCTGTACACTAGGCCTTGAATCACAAAAAAACATTTAATTTTGTGAAAGAAATGCATCAGCAGAAGCATCACCCTTAATCCGCTGTGCATTGTACTGAGACTCAGTCAAAGCACAAGTATGGAATTACCTCACATGTTTCAAGTAATGTGTGGATAAAACTGCCTTCGCTAATATTGTACTTATTCCAGATGTAGTAAAATTTAAGTCTGTAATCAGCAATTGGAAGGTGGCCACACCAGTGATTGTGTCATCCTACACTGCAAGCATGGCAAGCACATTGTTTTCCCACTTGTTAAGGTCAACTTTTGACACCAAAGTCACTAATTTAGCTTCAAGTATCATGTCAGCTGTCCATGCAGATCTGAAGCGGATTCTTTTCTAGTCCACCAGTCAAACATAAATCTTGACAGTACCAGGGATCACACCCAGATCCTCCATGTTGCAGTTAGACAAGGCGACTGCTGCGTGCGCGCGCGCGCACACACACACACACACACACACACACACACACACAGAGAGAGAGAGAGAGAGAGAGAGAGAGAGAGAGAACCCAACTTATACTTACACATCTGTGTTCATTTACTGTAACAATTCCATACTAGTTGAACCGTGCGAATAATTCACACACTATCCGCATCAGTCACCGATAGGTAATGTAGTAATGGAGAAATAAGTAAATGCAATTATTTATTAATAAATATACCATATTTTGAATAGTACTAAGAAAAATTAGTCTCACTGTAAAAAATCAATATCATTATTATAATACAGGGTGATTCAAAAAGAATACCACAACTTTAAAAATGTGTATTTAATGAAAGAAACATAATATAACCTTCTGTTATACATCATTACAAAAAGTATTTAAAAAGGTTTTTTTTCACTCAAAAACAAGTTCAGAGATGTTCAATATGGCCCCCTCCAGACACACGAGCAATATCAACCCGATACTCCAACTCGTTCCACACTCTCTGTAGCATATCAGGCGTAACAGTTTGGATAGCTGCTGTTATTTCTCGTTTCAAATCATTAATGGTGGCTGGGAGAGGTGGCCGAAACACCATATCCTTAACATACCCCTATAAGAAAAAATCGCAGGGGGTAAGATCAGAGCTTCTTGGAGGCCAGTGATGACGTGCTCTGTCACGGGCTGCCTGGCGGCCGATCCATTGCCTCGGGTAGTTGACGTTCAGGTAGTTACGGACAGATAAGTGCCAATGTGGTGGCGCTCCATCCTGCTGAAATATGAATTGTTGTGCTTCTTGTTCGAGCTGAGGGAACAGCCAATTCTCTAACATCTCCAGATACTGTAGTCCAGTTACAGTAGCACCTTCGAAGAAAAAGGGACCAAAAACTTTATTGGCTGAAATGGCAAACAAATGTACAACTAAATGAAACTTTATAGCTCCCTTAATTCACCGACAGATAGTGCTTAGCTCTGCCTTTTGTTGTTGCAGAGTTTTAAATTCCTAAAGTTGTGGTATTCTTTTTGAATCACCCTGTATGATTAGTTACAAAAGAGATAAACAGGAGATACTGTCTTCGTCAGATTAATTTTATTTATTACAATTTGTTTATTTTACAAAACTTTTCTGAAAACAGTGTTACATATCAGAAGGTGTGAGCTTGATGAGGGATACAAGCAATTTTATTGACTGTCAATATATTTCTTGAATCAATTTACCTTCAGCATGAAGTATACTGAAACCATCTCTATCTGCTGCACAATAAAAATAAGCTGCCATTGTGACTGCTCTCAACGCAATACCATAAACTTCAACATATGGCTTACCTACAGTCCATCTAGAATTACCACATGGGAAAAGAAATGGATAGCACATTGTACCAATATACTGGTTCATGTAAGACATTGCAGTTAGTGCACCAGTTATTTTACAAAATATGACAAAATCAAAGTATCGTGGTGGTGGTCCATCATCAGTGATAAAAACAGCATTCATCTCAATGAATGTAGGCACATTAAAACTTCCAGGATGAAATGCATTGCTAGCAGTGAATTATATTTAAAAATGAGGTATATTGTAAGCAACATCTTTCATGTATTTAAGCAACTGTGGGTAAGAATTAAGTGTATCAAGCATTTCTTGCAATGTAACCATTATTTCCCTGCAACAGGTTCAATTGGCTTTATTCTCTATACAATGTTGTAATGAAATACAGATATCTATGAAGAAGAGGCCTGTGTAGGTTGATGCAACTCCTGCAGGAGGCTGCAAACTTCCTACCACATGATGCACCTGCCCATGTATTCTAAAACAATATGTACCACTGCCAGGAATACATTCAACCAAGTTAAACTCACATGATACAATGCCACTTTATTCATGCAGTACACAGCACTTGCTTCAAGAAAGTAACCAACTTCAACCACTGTTGTCCATAATAGTACAATTAGATCGTCAGTAGATGGCATGTTTTAAATTCTTTATATTGTTGTTTATGCTTACATAAAGAATTTTAAAAAGCTGTCATGCATAGTAGGTAAACAGACTGTCAATAGATAGCACCTTTTACATTTTTTTAGTTTTAAAAATACCATCTGCCCTTTCATTCCCTGCAATACCAATGTGCCCTGGCACCCAGCAGAAAGACACCACCTTCCTCAGCCATTGCAGTCACACAAGGGCATCCTGGATATTCTGGACTACTGTATCTGCTGGGTACAAGCATTGTAGAGAGTGGAGGATGTGGTGTCACCACCACACACCACACTTGCTAGGTGGTAGCCTTTAAATCGGCTGCGGTCCGTTAGTATACATCAGACCCGCATGTCGCCACTATCAGTGATTGCAGACCGAGTGCCGCCACACGGCAGGTCTAGTCTAGACAGACTCCTTAGCACTCGCCCCAGTTGTACAGCCGACTTTGCTAGCGATAGTTCACCGTCTACATACGCTCTCATTTGCCGAGACGACAGTTTAGTATAGCCTTCAGCTACATCATTTGCTACGACCTAGCAAGGCGCCATATTCAGTAATTAGAATGAATTCTGAACAGACAATATTGTGAATCATGTACCGCCAAGAGTGACGTTCATCATTAATAGATTAAAGTTAAGTATGAAACTAATTACGTCCACTTTCTGAATTCTCATTCCTTGTCATGTTCCAGACCTCACGTCAGTATAGTTCTTCCCTCCTCACGCCAGCCTGCGTTGAGCTAAAACGCGTGCATTTCGGGCTCCTCTAGTAACACGGTGTTGGCTCTTCTGCCAACACAACATTGGCGACGAGTGTAAAAATGGTGTTCTTATCTATACTGCCCTGATTTAATTGCGTAATGGCTTCGCCACAATCTCCAGATGTACTGTCCGAATTTTATCGCTTACAGAATCAGCAGACGCAGGCCTTACTGGATGCCCTTGGACAGCTCGTCCAGGGTCAACGTGCATACAAAACGATGCGGCAGCCAACCGCTCCACCGCTAATGCAGCCACAACAAGCAGTTCCACCAACCTTCTGACCTTCTGATGCTGCACTGGAAAGCTGGACGGAGTGGTCATGCCAATTTGGATTCCATCTCGCCGCCTACAGAATTCAAGGTAACGAGCGGCAGCCTTTTCTTTTGTCGTCCGTTGGTGTGCAAACCTACCGTGTGACAGTCAAATTATTTCCCCGACGCGACGTAGCAACTCTGACCTACGAAGAAATTTTGTCTGCATTAGATGCCTATTTCAAAGAATCAGTCAATGTAGTTGCGAAACGGTATACTTTCTTTCGTACAAAACATACGGCAGGTCAGACTAATCGAGAGTGGGTTGCAAACTTGCAAGGCCTTACTAGGGATTGTGCTTGTGAGTGTCAATGTGGACTCCCATATTCAGATATTATGGTCTGTGATGCAATTGCACAGAACGTTTCTGATGTTCATATACGGGAACAGATTTTGAAACTAGTCAATCCCTCCCTTCAACAAGTGATGGACATATTGGATCGGCAGGACACACTTGACTTTGCTCAGGAGTCATTTGAAACTTAGCCAGCCATGTGTCAGGTTAACCGGCCCACCAGGCGAGCTGCACGGAGCAGTAAACAGCCCTCGCGCCCAGCCGCGCAGCTGCCGCCAGGCTTGCAGCCACGTGTGCCACGCCAGCAAGCAAATGCAGTGCTTAAATCATGCCCACAGTGCACTACTGAACATTCGCGTGAGAATTGCCCGTCACGCCAAGCTATTTGCTTTTATTGTAATAAAAAAGGACATGTTCAGAGTGTTTGCCACAAAAAGCTCAGATTGGAAACTCAAAACCATTCCAGGCCCTTTGCTTCGTGCTGGACTCAAACCAAGAATACTCAGGCTTGCGAAACTTCGCCCATGGAAATTCATGTAGTTCATTCCACTCCGCCCAGGGCCACTCTCTCTAACAGTGACTGTGTTCGTCCCACAAATAGTGTGCGTCGACATCGCTGGAACTCCCATCGAGTTGCTAGTGATTTTGTACCAGTGTCAGTTCACATTGCACGAGACAGTCACTCTTGTCGTCAGCAGGACAATAAACTTTTTGTAGACTTGGACATTAAAGGCAAAGTGATACCATTCCAGCTCGATATCGAAGCTGCAGTTTCACTGATGAATCAAGACACTTACAAACAGGTGGGCACACCTCCGTTGCGTGCCACAAATGTTACGTTAAGTAGCTATTCAGGTCAAGAGATCCCTGTGTTAGGACAGTGCAGCCTTCTTGCAACATACAAAGGACAAACAAAACTTGTGTCATTTTACGTCCTTCGTTCTTCTTCTGCAGTGAACTTCTTTGGTTTCGACTCATTTCAGTTCTTTAACTTGTCTATAGTAAATCAGGTCCTATCAGTGAATCAGACTGTGCCTTCAGACAGTGTTTCTCGTCTATGTGAAGAATTTGCAGACATTTTTGCACCGGGCCTTGGTTGCGCTAAGAACTATAAAGCACATTTGGAACTGAAAGTAAACGTGCAACCGAAATTTTTCAGAGTGCGCAATGTTCCCCACGCATTGCGTGATGAGGTTGCAAAAACATTACACGATTTGGAATCACAAGGTGTAATTGAACGTGTGCAGGCTTCTCTCTGGGCATCGCCCTTAGTAATTTTGCCAACACCTTCGGGAAAATTGAGACTGTGTGTGGACTTCAAGGCAACAGTGAATCCACAACTAGTGGTTGCAACTTTTCTTTTATCCCGCCCAGAAGATCTTTTTGACAAACTGTGCCCCGGGCAAATATTTTTCAAAGTTGGACCTAGCCGATGCGTACTTGCAAATACCGGTGGACGAAGAATCCCAGCGCGTTTTGGTGGTTAACACGCATCTTGGTTTGTATCAATTCAAACGACTGCCATTCGGGTGTGCATCCGCCCCTGCATTGTTTCAGCAATATCTACAAACTGTTTGTGTGTCAGTCCCTACTGCAACAAACTATCTGGACGACATTGTGATCTTAGCCAATCTCAGAACATTATTTCAGGTCTTGGGACAAAATGGTCTTCGATTACGGAAGGACAAATGTGTCTTTTTTGCTCATGACTTGCCATACCTGGGCCATGTACTCAATGCCCAAGGCATACATCCCAGTCCCACGCACTTCCGTGCCATATAAGACTTGCCTTCGCCACAGACTTTGATGCAGCTAGAGTGTGCTGGGAAAAATCAACTATTATCACAGATATGTATCTGGTTTTGGGGGCCTCTGGTGAGGTGCGCCGGCATCTCAATAAACTGCGCCTCTGTCGTCGCCCGGGATCTGCCGCTCCCCGTCTGCTTTCAGCAACGGAGCCATCCGGTTAGAGCCCCGGGGACCCATCTACAGGCTCGCCTCAGCCCCAGGTGCTGCCGGCACTGCCTTCCATTTTGCCCCATGGCGACGTGACGCCACTTGTTCTCCCGCCAGCGACGCCCGCAGTGGACGCGCCGCTGCAGCCGTTGGGCGCCTCCCTGGGTAACACGCTGGCGATCGCTTCTCATGACCAGTTGTCCTCCGACATGGAACTCTCGCCCGCTCCGGACCATATGTCGTCTTCGCCCGTCGGGTGCCCCGGCCCAATGGAGGTTGACTGTTCGGCCCTTCCTGTTTCTCTACGGACGCATACACCGCACGCTGGCGTGCACCCTGGAGTAGGTTTTCAGGTGTTCCCTAGCTCCCCGCGGCCCGAATGCCAGGGTGTGGGTGGCACAGCCTCGCCTGCTGTTAGGCTCCCCACCTCGTCGCATACGTCAACATAGGGTCCTCCCCATGGCAGGCGGAGGCCTTATACCAAAACCGTCTGCTGATTTGCGGGGGAGGAATGTGGTGTCACTGCCAGACACCACACTTGCTAGGTGGTAGCCTTTAAATCGGCCGCGGTCCGTTAGTATACGTCGGACGCGTGTGTCACCACTATCAGTGATTGCAGACCGAGTGCCGCCACACGGCAGGTCTAGTCTAGACAGACTCCCTAGCACTCGCCCCAGTTGTACAGCCGACTTTGCTAGCGATGGTTCATTGTCTACATACGCTCTCATTTGCCGAGACGACAGTTTTGTATAGCCTTCAGCTACGTCATTTGCTACGACCTAGAAAGGCGCCATATTCAGTAATTAGAATGAATTCTGAACAGATAATATTGTGAATCATGTACCGTCAAGAGCGACATTCTTCATTAAGTGATTAAGGTTAAGTATGAAACTAATTACGTCCGCTTTCTGAATTTTCATTCCTTGTCATGTTCCAGACCTCACGTCAGTATAGTTCTTCCCTCCTCACGCCAGCCTGCGTGAGCTAAAACGCGTTCATTTCGGCCTCCTCTAGCAACACAGTGTTGGCTCTTCTGCCAACACAACAGAGGACACTCAGGGAATTGGAACAGACAAGGAATTTAGCACTCTGAACATGTCTCATCTGCTCCAGTGCCCCCAAGACTGCATATCATTCCACATAGCAGAAAGTAAAGTATGGGGCAATCGGATGTTGATTATATAATTGGGGAAAACAACAGAGCAATCAATGGAGTCCCCCTTAGAGCCATTCATAATACAGCTACAGAACTGTGGTGCTAATTTAAAATGTCATAAAACAATGTATTAAAAACATATGCAGGAGCGCAATTTCTCCTGTACTGCACTAATTTTAAAATCACTCTGGGCCTATGTAGAAACCAGGGTGATAGCTGGTTAAAACCCTGGACTTGGGGTTGTATTTGCTCCACACCAAGTGACTGCATGTGGATCCCAAACAGCCTTGTTATTCAGGGACAATTGGAGAAACAGCATTCCAGAGACAGATGAGCAACAGTATGGACAGTATGGTGCACAGGCAAATTCAGAGCAGTGAGGGATTTACATACCTGACGCACCACAAGGAGCATTTGCCTGACTGTGAGTAACGGTTCCCCAGTCTCGGCACAGAGACTGTGTATAGGGCTGGTCCCATAAGCATCTGCGGACAGCCTAATCTCCTCATGGTGGATAGTGTCAACCTTCAAATTAGAGGGCCTTGCTAATCCATATACTGTGCACCCACAATCTGGCCACTAGTAACTAGAAACAACTACTCAGGAGGACTGCCACAAGTCACTACAGATGGCAAACGCAGTACCAGAGCTAAGGCGCAAAAAGCCCATGAAAAGGAAACCACTGATGGCCATATATCAAGTCCAAGTTATGTATACTGGCAACCATTTCTTGGACAGCATCTATGAATTACATCTGTGACATGATCATGCATCAGGTGGCCCAACATACGCAGTACGCTAATCCAAAACAGCAGGGTGTTTGTAAGATTACAAAGGCTGTCCATCAAAAATTACACTGCACTAGCGTAATGCAGCAAGTGCTGTGACTTAGGTCACACTGCTAAAAAACTGCAAGGGGAAGAAAAAATGTGCACTAAGTGCAGGAAAAATTGGTCACAAGGAGGACAACTGCAAAAATAAAAATCCAATTTGATGCACCCTGCGTGGAAAAACTTGCAAAAGCCAGAAGTAGAGTGTGTGTGACCCCTAGCTTCTTTTACGAGAATAATTGAAACCACAGACTAGGGATCATAAGGAACACAGCAATGGCATGAACTGCAATCGAGAAAACAATTGACACTCAGAAAATACAAGTTACCACCAGCCAAACCCATGAGCTAGGAGAGTGATATTGGCAGGAGATGCAAGGTCGTATTCATGCAAACATAATTCAATGAAGAAATTAAAGATATACTGCCCTCAACTGTTCAAAAACAAGCCACATCGAATACATACTTAGTAGATACCAGTAAATGGAATGATACATGTGCACGATTGGAGCAATAGATCAATTTACAAAACTTGTTTCAAAATGCACATGCCCACATGCCCTAAGAGTGGAAGAACTGGAAAGAGAACTGATTGCGGTGGAACACAAATATTGTACTTACAATGAAACAAAGGTGAGTTTGAACAAAACAGTGAAGAATACTGATAGTGACAAACAATTAACCAAAAAGAAATACAACTTAAAAAAAGAGTGTGAGTACTTTATCAAACCTGTGACTCATGTCATCAGGGTGGGGGGGGGGGGGGGGCAGTTATATTCAATTTACAGACAAAAGATCAATGCATGAAAAACACACAAGTGATGAAGTACACCTAAATAGTGTAAAGCACAGACAGGAACAAGGCAGAAATACCGAGGGGGGTAAGGGGTTCAGGAGTCACCAAAGCACTGGTATGCAGCATATTACATCAAACTAGATTATAAGACTTAGCAAACTAGAACAGAGACAAGTATTACAGACTATGCAAAGACTCTTTATCTGGCTTGGGCATCTCAGCTGTGAATCCACTTGCTTTCCAACAACTGAGCAAACAGACTGCATGATCCTCAGGACTGAGAATTTGGCAACACACCTAAAGGAACTATGCTGGCTATTGCTGTAAGCATACACAAGATGGTTACAGAACCCAAACATTGATAAAATTGATAAAGATTTCATAAAGTCATAAGAGAATGCATTCCAGTTTTTCACAATCCAGGCCAAAATGCTATGTCATTACAATGGACCCATAGAAACAAAACATGTACCTGAAGATGTCTTACCCTTCTATAAACAAAACAATGGAATACTGTGTCCATAGGAATCCAACTGACAAGATGGTAGCCTGATGTGTGTATCACATGAAGTCTGTATCATCACTAGTGACAAGAACACAATCATCAATAATAGATAATAGTTAGACTGCTACAAAAATTTCGTTATGTGACACACACGCAGCCACCATAGAAACAACCAAAAAGGGTAAAATGCGAGCTGTCATTGATCTACATGCAGTACGTATATACAATTGAACAATATGCAGACAAAATACACGAGCTGCCAACACTGACAAGTGGAAGGAAACTATTGATGACCTCTGAAATACCTGCCAGATTCTCTCTATGGTTACTCAGACCTCTGCTCAGCATGTGACCAATACAATTAGCTATTACTTTGAAGCCCATGTTTCCAATGCTTTAAATGTTGCCTGATGATGGATCAAAAGCACTAAAACTCAGGCAAGAGGTAAACCCAAGGTCTCCTGGAATCTAAGAGTTACAAAGATGCGATTCTTCAACTTCTCCCGGCGTATTTCTTGCTCAAACAGTCCACAGGTGTACTGCCGGTCCATAGTGTACAACGGGCGAAATATTTCGGCGATCAGACATGTCGCCATCGTCAGGTGCGCTGACGAACTGAGCTCCAGAGGGTGGGTGGCTGTCCTAAATCTCCTTCACCCGTAAGGCGTTCTCTCCGTGGTCCGCCCGCGGCTGTGTGTCGGTGGTCGCTGAGAGGCTGGGGTCGGCGTCTGTGGTGGCGTCGGTGTAACTGCCTTGTCCGCACTGGTCGCTTGTTCGTTTTCTTTGCTGAGCCTCTTTTTAATTAGACTCAGTGCTGGTTCCCATGCCTTGCTGAGGTTATAGCCGCAATCTCTGTTGATGAGTCTGTCCCTGGTACAAATTTCGATAGTCTCTCAAATGACGCTGTCCCAGTATTATGTGACAAGACCCTGGTATGTTGGTAGTCCATTAAGTGATTTTTGGACAACCGTGCTCTGCAACTGCTGACTTGTTGGGGTACATAAGTCAAGTGTGCCTCTGATGTTCTCGGCAATGATCTTCGATGGTGCGCACTGTCTGTCCAATGTAAGTCTTCCCACACTCACAGGCAATCTGGTATATGCCAGCCTTCCGCAAACCGAGGTCATCTTTGACACTTCCCAATAATGCTCGTGTTTTATTGGGCGGGAAAAAGGCAGTTCCTACTCGGTGTTTCCTCAATATTTGTCCTATTTTCCCCGATAGTGCGCCAGTATACGGTATATAGGCGGTGGCTATCTCTTCCTCCGTGACTTTATCCATCTCCACACGTTGTACTGTAGAGGTGGGGCGGAGAGCGCATCTGATCTGCCATTCCGAGTACCCGTTTTTCCGAAATACAGTTTTGAGATGTTCCAGCTCATGGGGCAGACACTCTGCGTCCGAGATGGTGCACACCCTGTGCACCAGTGTTTTTAGTATCCCATTCCTCTGTGAAGGGTGGTGGCAGCTATTTGCATGCAAATACAGGTCGGTGTGTGTTTACTTCCTGTATACCCCATGGCCCAGGGTGCCATCTGCTCTTCTTTTGACCATGATGTCCAGGAATGGTAAACTTCCTTCTGCTTCGGTCTCCATAGTGAATTTGATATTCGGACGTATGGAGTTCAGGTGTGTAAGGAAGTCTAGGAGCTTGTCCCTTCCATGGAGCCATATCACGAACGTGTCATCAGAATGTGCCTGAGAAGGTTGGTCGTCTTCTCGTCAAATTTCTGTGCAATGAGCTCAACTGACTCTTGAAGAGGCACTCTGGTGAATAACGAGACAACGTCAAAACTCACCAGGACATCTGAGGCACGTTCTGACCTACACGTATTTTCTGTTTAATGGAGAATACTATGAGCAAACAGAAGGAGTCGCAATGGGGAGCCCACTTTCGCCTCTGGTCGCGAATTTCTATATGGAGTATTTCGAGGAGGAAGCTTTGGCATCATCCGAATGGAAACCTATTTGTTTTCTACGTTATGTACTAGTTTATGTAACAATTTACTCCTTGTACTTTACCCCGGCTACCTTCAAAATTTAAAAGAGTATATTCGTCAACAACATCAAAACATGTGACGGATAAGATGATATTGTTGATCTTCAATGTGCAGTTATAGAGGAACAAACATCAAAATGCGTGGAGGGTGGGCTGTGCAGTCCATTATTTCCTTTGATCCAAAGCATAGGTACGGGTGGATGTTCGGGTAAGGTACACGTGACGAGCAATGGGGAGGGTAGGGGAGAGGTGGGAACTGGTCTATAGGCTAGATTCTCATAATACAACTGATATAGGATGAGAGCTTCATATAAACACAATAGGATGGAGTTGTCAGCGACTCAGGAGTCATGATTAAGAAATCGAAGACTGCTGATCTATTAAGACTGCTGATCTATTGCCATTTCTCTTAAAGTTAATGAATATAATAGCCCCACCAACCAGGCATCAAATAAAAGCTCCAAAAAGTGGTATTACTACCCCACATTGAGCAGTTCATTATGAAGAGGTAGTTATGGATGTGGATGAACGGTTTTAGCTCAGAAGTAGTGCATAAATATGTTTCAGCACTGGAAAATTGGAAACCACGAGTGAAGGAGCAGGATTGAGATTTCCTTATGGTGGCTGGCAGTTGGTCTTCAGCAACACTTGTGGTTGTAGAAATGCAGTAAATTCAAAAGTCATTGATAGACTGTGAAGGTGATACCATAGGCCTCACAGCCTTCTGTGAGCCAGTTGATTGCAATCAGAAAAGGGACACATTCAGCATGGACCTCTGTGGAATTCCATTCTCCTGTGCAGGATGGGTAGTGTAGGCGTGTAGGGCATGCCGACTTGAACATAAAACAACACAAGAGATCAAGAAATCTGGAAGAAAACTGCAAGAATGTACTCTGCAAACCAACTTTTATAGTAAGATAAGGATGTGAGGACACGACAAGGTGTCTTGGGCCTTTCTTAAGCCAAAGAAGACAGTGAAGCAATACTTGGCGTTACTGTAGACTCCAGATGAATGAAGTGTAAAGTTGTGGACTGGAGCTCCCAAAATCTGCACTAGGACTGGACTGATGATGATGATGATGATGATTTATTATTATTATTATTATTATTATTATTATTATTATTATTATTATTATTATTTCTTTCTTTTCTCAGACATTATGTCTGGTCAAAAATGGAAAGTAACGCGGACCTTGATCAAGCGTGACTTCCTTTTAACTGTACGGTATATGTTATATTGCATTTAGGAACTTTCAGGTAATTGAACATGTATCAATAATTACGGATTTCTGTAGTTGTATATATAAGTTTGGATGTAGTGTATTGCATTGATGTACTGGTGGATATTGTGTGGTATGACTCCTGTAGTTGATAGTATAATTGGTATAATGTCAACTTTATCCTGATGCCACATGTCCTTGACTTCCTCAGCCAGTTGGATGTATTTTTCAATTTTTTCTCCTGTTTTCTTATGTATATTTGTTGTATTGGGTATGGATATTTCAATTAGTTGTGTTAATTTCCTCTTTTTATTGGTGAGTATGATGTCAGGTTTGTTATGTGGTGTTGTTTTATCTGTTATAATGGTTCTGATCCAGTATAATTTGTATTCATCATTCTCCAGTACATTTTGTGGTGCATACTTGTATGTGGGAACGTGTTGTTTTATTAGTTTATGTTTTATGGCAAGTTGTTGATGTATTATTTTTGCTACATTGTCATGTCTTCTGGGGTATTCTGTATTTGCTAGTATTGTACACCCGCTTGTGATGTGATCTACTGTTTCTATTTGTTGTTTGCAAAGTCTGCATTTATCTGTTGTGGTATTGGGATCTTTAATAATATGCTTGCTGTAATATCTGGTGTTTATTGTTTGATCCTGTATTGCAATCATGAATCCTTCCGTCTCACTGTATTATTGCCTTTTTTTAGCCATGTGTTGGATGCGTCTTGATCGATGTGTGGCTGTGTTAGATGATACGGGTGTTTGGCATGTAGTGCCCTCCCCCTCCAATTCACTTTCTTCGTATCTGTTGATGTTATGTGATCTAAAGGGTTGTAGAAGTGGTTATGAAATTGCAGTGGTGTAGCCAATGTATTTATATGAGTGATTGCTTTGTGTATTTTGCTAGTTTCTGCTCATTCTATAAAGAATTTTCTTAAATTGTCTACCTGTCCATAATGTAGGTTTTTTATGTCGATAAATCCCCTTCCTCCTTCCTTTCTGCTTAATGTGAATCTTTCAGTTGCTGAATGTATGTGATGTATTCTATATTTGTGGCATTGTGATCGTGTAAGTGTATTGAGTGCTTCTAGGTCTGCATTACTCCATTTCACTACTCCAAATGCGTAGGTCAATATTGGTAAAGCATAAGTATTTATAGCTTTTGTCTTGTTTCTTGCTGTCAATTCTGTTTTCAGTATTTTTGTTAGTCTTTGTCTATATTTTTCTTTTAGTTCTTCTTTTATATTTTTATTATCTATTCCTATTTTTGGTCTGTATCCTAGATATTTATAGGCATCTGTTCTTTCCATCGTTTCTATGCAGTCGCTGTGGTTATCCAATATGTAATCTTCTTGTTTAGTGTGTTTTCCCTTGACTATGCTATTTTTCTTACATTTGTCTGTTCCAAATGCCATATTTATATCATTGCTGAATACTTCTGTTATCTTTAGTAATTGGTTGAGTTGTTGATTTGTTGTTGCCAGTAGTTTTAGATCATCCATGTATAGCAAATGTGTGATTTTGTGTGGGTATGTTCCAGTAATATTGTATCCATAATTTGTATTATTTAGCATGTTGGATAATCTCCCATAAGTCCAACCCCTCGTCCAAGTCGTGGGAGATGGTCAACGGCTCAAAGTAGGGGATTGCCTTTAGGGGCGATGTACAGCGGGGACTTCGTGTGCCCCAGGACCGCTACGGTAGCTGAGAAGGCCCTATGGGAACCCTGAAACGTGACGGCTAACGGGGCTCTGGTGAAGCTGCGATAGGCCTAGCAAGCCAGTAGTGGATAAATCAACTGCTTTCAAAAAGGGAACATGCCTCGGATCACGGAACGGATTTAAAGGAAACCGACCAAGCAATGGAAAAGGATTACGAGATGGTTTACGGCTGGGCACCGTAAACGTAAGGACTCTAACTGGGAAGTTAGAAGAAATTGTAGAAATGATGGAAAGGAGGAAATTGGACATCTTGGGACTTGCTGAGACTAGGTGGAGAGGAGTTGGTGAAAAACCACTAAGTAAAGGATGTAAACTGTACTGGATAGGGAATGAGAGGGGAAGAAATGGAGTGGCAATAGTGGTCAGAGAGGGTCTGCAGGAGGAGGTGGAAGGTATCAATGATCGAATGATAAAAGCCAGAGTACGGGTGAAAGGAAAAAGCATTGAAATCATCCAAGCATATGCCCCACAGGTGGGGTGTACAAAAAAGGAGAAGGAGGAATTTGAAGATGACACGCAAAAGCAGCTAAATGGAGGAAATCAGATTATAATAGGGGACCTCAATGCACATGTTGGCACAGACAGGAAAGGATTCGAGGAGATAATGGGACCAGAGGGCTGGGGGAACCGAAATAGAGAAGGAAAATTGTTGCTGGAATTCTGCAAGAGGAATGGGCTGGCGATCGCAAATTCGTGGTACAAGAAGAGGAGTAGTCACAAAATAACTTGGTACAGTGGGGACTGGTCCCAAACTTCAGTAGTAGACTATGTACTAGTGGATAGGCAGATGATGAGCAGCCTCACAGATGTTAAGGTCATACCATCTGAGGCCTTAGACAGCGACCATCGGCTGTTGGTAGCCACCCTGAGAGAGAAAAAAGATAGGAGGGCAACAGATATACAGGAGAAAAGGTTGAAGACATGGATGCTGAAAGAGGATGAACGGAGGACCCAGTACCAGACACTGATCAGGAAGAAGCTGCCAAAGGAAGATCAGAGAACAGTGGAAGAAGAATGGGGCGATTTTAAGAGGGCTCTAGTTGAGGCAGCTGAGACTGTGTGCGGAAGAACTAGCACAAAGAGGAGAAGTAGGGAAACCCCATGGTGGAACAACATATGTAAAGAGGCAGTACTTCGAAAGAACAAAGCCTTCAGAGAATGGTTCCAGACCCGAACAGAGGAAGCTAGGGTAAAATATAAGGAAAGCAAGAAAGCGGCACAGACCATAGTAAGGGCGGAGAAGAAGAAGTGGATGGAAAAATGGACAAGAATGTTAGAAGAGGACAGTGAAGGGAACAAAAAAGTACTTTACACCATGGTAAGAAATAAGAGGAACGACAGAAGCGAGTGCCTGAGGATCATGGATAATAATGGAAGAGTTGTGGAGGAAATGCATGAGCTCAAAAAGATTTGGAAGGAGTACTTTGAAGATCTGTTGAATGCTGCCAAGCAGGTAACTAACAGCGATGGAGAGCCTAAGGCAGCAGACGATTATAATAGTGGGGAAATTGATGATCTAACTTGGAATGAAGTGGAAGAAGCCATAAAGAGGATGAAAGGGGGCAAGGCACCAGGTTGGGACGAAGTAACAGTGGATATGATACGAGCAGCAGGAGAAGTAGGAACCCAGTGGCTATACAGAGTGCTGAGGGTGGTGTGGAAGGAGAACAGAATTCCTGAGGATTGGAAGAAAGGAATTATAGTGCCGATCTTCAAGAAAGGGGATAAAAGGAGATGTGAGAACTACAGAGGAATCACCCTGCTATGCCACTGTGGAAAAATCTATGAAAAGATGCTGGAGAAGAGAATAAGAAGCTGTATTGAAAGTAGACTGCAAGAGGAGCAGTACGGTTTCAGACCGGGAAGATCAACAACGGACCTCATATTTGCGGTAAGGCAACTGCAGGAAAGGCACTATGAGTACGGGAAGGACTTAATCATGGCCTTTTTGGATATTGAGAAGGCGTATGACAGTATCTGTAGGGACAAGCTCTGGGATGTGCTGAACGCAAAAGGGATAGATGAAGAGATTACACGAAAAGTCAGAAAAATGTGTGAGGGAAGTGAGAGTTGTGTGAAAGTGGGGAGGGAACGTACTGCATGGTTCAAGCTGGAAAATGGGCTGCGACAGGGAAGTGCACTTTCGCCTTTATTGTTTATTATTGTTATGGATGAAATCCTACAGCAAGTATCAGATGCAATTGGAGATCATAAAATGAAAGCAGTGCTTTTTGCCGATGACCTGATGTTATGGGGAAATTGCGTGAAGGAGGTGCAAGAGCAGTTAGATGCATGGGAGGCAACGGCAGCACAATATGGAATGCATTCCTCTGCAAAGAAAAGTGAAATAATCGTCACAACAAGGAAGAAGAATAGGCCAAATGTGGATATAACTTGTGGAGGGGAAAAACTACAAGTGGCAGAGAACTTCAAGTACCTGGGAAGCGTGATTGAAAGTAAGGGGGGAAACGCAATGGAAATAAATGAAAGGTGCAGAAAAGCAGGGCAGTTCTACAAATGCATTAGGGGGCTTATTTGGAGCAAGGAGGTGCCACAGAAATCCAAGGGAATTATATACCGAACCTACTTTGTCCCCATATTGACATACGGAAGTGAGACATGGGTAATGCACAAAAGCGACAAAAGTAGAATACAGGCTAGTGAAATGAAGTTCCAGAGGAGCAGGTTGGGTGTAACAAGACGAGACAGATTGCGAAATTTGTATGTGAGGGAAAGACTAAAGGAGGAACCAGTACAGGACAGGATAGAAAAATCAAGACTGCAGTGGTATGGACACATGAAGAGAATGGATGAGGGAAGAATTCCAAAGAGGATGTTTGATCTGCAACTGGAGGGGAAGAGGCCCAGAGGAAGACCAAGAGATAGATGGGTGAAGGGAGTGAAGGAATGTGTGATGAGAAGAGGAGAGAACTGGACGAAGGTGGAAGAGGGGGAATGGTGGAAAGACAGAACACGATGGAAAGGCTTGTGTTCCCGACAGACCCAGCCAGTGGCTGGAAACTGTCCAAGATGATGATGATGAGCATGTTGGATAGTGGGTTCAGAGCAAGGCAGAACCAGAAAGGACTTAATGAGTCTCCTTGGTATATTTCACGCTTAATCTGTATTGGCTGTGATGTGATATTATTTGAATTTGTTTGGATATTAAGTGTCGTTTTCCAATTTTTCATTACTATGTTTAGGAACTGTATCAATTTAGGATCTACTTTGTATATTTCCAATATTTGTAGTAACCATGAGTGGAGTACACTATCAAAAGCTTTTTGGTAATCAATGTACGCATAGTGTAGCGACCTTTGTTTAGTTTTAGCTCGATATGTCACCTCTGCATCTATTATCAGTTGCTCTTTACATCCTCGTGCTCCTTTGCAACAGTCTTTTTGTTCTTCATTTATAATTTTGTTCTGTGTTGTATGTGTCATTAATTTCTGTGTAATGACTGAAGTTAATATTTTGTATATTGTTGGTAGGCATGTTATGGGGCGATATTTAGCTGGGTTTGCTGTGTCTGCTATTATTATTATTATTATTATTATTACTATTATTATTATTATTTACGTCGGAGGGTGCTTAACAGCTTGGTCATCAGTGCCTTGGCAGTAATGATATAGCAAAGAAGATTGTGAAAATCCATTGAAAGAGATCAATAAACTGGAAAACTACATTTATCCAACCACAGAAATAGTAAAGCAACCCCAAGAATGTGAGCTGCAGAAAAGCCCAGAATAAAATCCCAGCAAGACAAAGTGGAATAACTAAATAAAATCATATATAAAATACCTGTAAAGATGCTGTTAAAAAAGGGACAGATAATCGCGGCTAGATGGCGACTTAGAAATAATGCATGACCCAGCCACTCTGTGACACATTAAGATCTTAAGCCCAGTATTTTGGGAAGAATTCCAGACACCACACACATCTTAAGACATGAACAATGCTGGACTTATTATCAGTTAAAATAGAGGGAAGATCCTGTGGGAGACCCAGTTAAACCCTCAGGTCGTCAGATGAAACACACTCAGTTAAAATATATCATACTGACAACTGTGTCCCGCATCTCTGACATACTGGGGGCTCCTCCCGATGTAAGAGGAAGACGTGTCAATGGACAATGTCCCACTCTAAGCCGAGTAAGGGCTACTTCTTCACACTGTCATGAGCGGGAGGAGGTGACCCATGGTCGCATTGAAGTCTTAATGGAATTTAGTTTATTGTTCCTCACTTCCAGCCACTGAGACTCCCACCAACATATGGCCTTCCTGGTCAAAATTGAAGGGACAGCTCATAGAGGGACTGAACAGTGAGCAGGAGAAGGGAGGGAGCAAGCCTCCTTGGCGGCAGCGGCAGCGGCAGCAGCGAGTTCATTTTCCTGGATGTCTATGTGCCCTGGAACCCAGTAATAAATGATTTCCTTGTTTTGCCTTTGCAAGAGGAGGAGGGCGTGCTGCACCTGCTACACCATCCGATCTGCAGGGTACATTTGCCCAACATCGAGAGGGCCACTTTGAGAATCAGAGCAGATGATAAATATTTTGTCACAATGCCTTCTCGTCTGCTCCAATGCTCTCAGGATAGCAAACAGTTCTGCATAATAACCGAAAACTGCTCTGGGAGCCCTGTCCTGAGGACAATGTCGAGGAACATGACAGAACAACCGAAAACATCTCCCTCCTCAAAACCATCCGTGTAGACAGTAATAAAGTCTGGGTGGCTACGTAAAATCTCATTAAATTTAATATTTAAAACCATAGTTTCGGGTACAATGCTTCTCATAAGCAGTCATTTCTGAAAGCAATCTGGGCCTTGGTAGTAGCCAGGGGGATACCCTACTCCACCCCCTGGCTTTGGACCTCAATCCCCCCTACCTGTAATAAATCAAGGATCTCCCTTGCACAGATCCCAAATGGCCATGTTGCTTGTGCCCGGTGATCGAACAGCCATTCCGGTGGCAGCTGAAAAACGTGACTGGATGCTGGCAATGTAGAAATGGACAATGCCCTAAATGCTATGTGAACCACAAGAAGAAGACACTGAATAGACAGCAGAGGTTCACCAGCCTCTGCACACAAACTAACAACAGGGCTCGTACCATAGGCTCCTGCAGACAGCCAATACCCTCGTGGTGAACTGCATCCAGCATTTTAAGGCCTTGCTGACCCATAAATCTGGCATCCGCATTCAAGCGGGGGTCACACAAAAGCTTTATAAAGTTGGAGCAGATGCGCCCTGTCGGCTCCCCAAGACCTGTGACTGACACATTTAAGGATGTTTAAGGCCTTGAGACATCTCAGTTTCAGTTCTTTAAAGTGTGGTGACCACGTTAACTTCTCATCATCAAATATAAGACCCAGATACTTCCCCTTTTCCTTAATTGTGCGAACAGTGTCACCCAGTTTTAAAACAGGGAAACTAAACAGACAGCGGGAGCGATTAAAATCAACACAAACTGATTTATCTAATGAAAATTTAAAACCTGTGGTGCAAGAGCATTCCTCCAACTGCCTTATCATCAATTTCAATTGCCAAGCATCTGTGGTGAGGCTAGAAGATGCACAGAAGATGGAGAAGTCATCCAGAAACAAGGAACATAGTAGTGGACGTCACACTGTGGATGTAATGCTGTTGATTGCAATGGTGAAAGCTGTGACACTTATAACACTCCCTAGAGGGACACCATTCTCCTGCTTAAAATGGTCAGACAGGATATTCCCAACCTTGTACCTAAAATATCTGGCTGAGAGAAAGGACCATACGAAGGTCGGTAGACGTCCACGGGATCCCCACTCATGGAACTGTGACAAAATATTATGCCTCCAGGTAGTATCATAGGCATTTCCCAAATCGAAGAAAACACTGATAAGGTGTTGCTTACGAAGGAAACCTTGTTGAACTGATGCTTCGAGCAGGGTCAGGTTATCGAGCGCGGAGCGATACCTCCTGAACCCACACTGGGAGCGACTGAGTAGGGACCTGGTTTCAAGAACCCACACAAGGCGCTGATTGACCATACGCTCCAGTGTCTTTCCTGTGCAGCCTGTCAGGCTAATACTATGATAACTACTGGGGTCTGTCCAATCCTTTCTTTGCTTCAAAATTGGGATTAAAATAGATTCTTTCCACGAGTTGGGAAAGTCACCAGTTATCCAAATTTTATTGAAGAGCTGAAGGTGGGCCTCCTTCGACCGTCAGTCGAAATGTTGCAACATGCTGTTGGTTATCAGGTCGTTTCCAGGGGTCATATCACAAGCAACTGACAATGCAGAATCCAACTCCCACAGACAGAAAGGCTAGTTGTATTCCTCCGTGTTGGTGGAATGGAAATCAACATCAGCCTTCTCCTGTGCCTCCTGATAGCGACAGAAGGTGGGATCCTGGCTAGCATGAGCCGCAATGGATTTATATGATTCAATCATTGTCTGAGCTATGTCTCTCATTGATGTTACAAGAGACCCTTGTGTTCGTACAGCTGCTATTAGTGGTCAAGAGTTGTGCCTTGAGATACTCCTGATGGCTTCCCATACTCTACTTGCGGATATGGACTTATTGACGGAGTTCAGGAACTCTTGCCAATACCTCTGCTTACTCTCCCGAATTATTCTCCTCGCCTTTACACGTGCCACTCGAAAGTTTGCAAGATTTGCATCTGTAGGGCATCGATTGAATCTGTGCATAGCTGCCCCCCTGTGCCTGATTTAAAACGACACTCATCGTTCCCCCACGGGACAGGTCTCCTCCTAGGTGTTTCCATAGACTTTGGGATGGATGCATCAGCAGCACGGGCGAATCACAGCTGCAATGTGATCCACCCAGTTCTTGACACCGTCACATTGCTCAAAAACAGCTAACTGCCTGTAAAGCATCCAGTTAGCCTTTTTGAACAACACTCTCGGTGGCTTTCTTTCAGAATCTGCTCCATCAGGCAGATGGATCCAAGTAGGGAAATGGTCACTACCATGGAGGTCATCATCCACTGCCCACTGAGCAGTGTCCAAAAAGCAGGCAAGCAGAATGAGAGGTCTACGGCTGTAGACAAACCCGTAGCAGTGCTAAAATGTGTATCTTGACCAATGTTCAGCAGTATGTGGTCTCTTGTGTGCAGTAGATCCTCAAGTGCCTGACCCTTGGGGAAAGTGGTTTTAGGACCCCATAGTGCACTGTGTGCATTAAAGTCCCCCAAAAGGAGAAAGGGATGGGGTACTTCATCAAGAAGATGAGTGAGGAACCCACTGGCAAGAGGCTCATAGGGTGGTAGGTACAAAGAGCACACTGTGATGTCAACATGGGCCACTATTCGAACAGCAACTGCTTGTAGTGTTGTTGTTAAGGGAATAGGTCAGGAGTGAAAGGTGTCCTTGATGAACACTGCAACCTCACCTCTTGCCTTGTCACCAGTAAAGTAATCTTTTCTGTAAAGGTGATCGCCTCCAAGTACAGGTGTGTCAGTCTCTTTACAATGAGTCTCTTGAAGGCAAAGGCAAAAGGGTCTGTCCTGTACAATGAGTCTCAATTCCTCTAAATGAGACCTGTATCCATTTATATTCCACTGGAGTATGGGAGCCATTTCATCAACATGGTCTTGATTTAGCCCTGTCTTTGTGTCGCAGTGGTGAGGCACTTGTAGAGCGACATGAGGTGGTGGGGCTGACTGGGTCTGGTGATGAAGCAACAAAATCCATGACGTCCTCATCATCAGTCAGATGTGCCAGAATGACGTCTGATGGTGTTCGGGTCAGCTTTCTACCTGAATGTTGAGGTCCTTTCCCTGCTCCCTTTCCCAACAAGGATGAGGGGGGAAGGGGCGGTGAGAGCCACCTTTCTTTGAAGAAAGTTGCCGTTGAGACACACTCTGCTTTTGGAGTGCCTTCGGGCTGTGCACTGTGGTAGCATTACTGGTCCTTTCCACCGTAGCTGCCTAGATTGCTATGTCTTTCAATTTGCTTTGGCACATGCAGGTGCAAGTACAGGTGCTAGTGGTGCATAATGGTACACTGGACGTCGTGTGAGTAAAAGAGTCAACCTTAGTAACAAGTTTCTGCACCAAGGAAGCATAAGAAGTACCAAAGACAGGGGGGTTTCACTGCCTGATAGTCCTCTTTGACTTCTGCGTAGGGGATCCGGTTGGTCACTTTAATTTCCTGAATTTTGTGTTCCTCTGCAAAAACAGGGCAGGCTCGGCTCCAGACTGGGTGGCTTCAGGGCAGTTAATGCAGACTGCTGGAGATGGACAGCTTCATGGGCGACCTTTCCACACTTCCCAAAAGTCACTTCGGCCCTGCAACTCAGCACTGTGTGGCCAAAACGCTGGCATTTGAAGCATCGCATAGGGTTAGGTACATAGGGCCTAACCCTAAGTCGGAGGAAACCTGCCATGATGTGTTCAGGTAGCGTCGGAGAATTGAAGGTCACAATAAAGGTGGCAGTCTTCTCAATATCTCCACTGTTCTTGCGTGTCCTGTGTTCCATATCTATTATCCCCTGTGGTGTCCATTCTTGTTTGATTTCAGCAATGTCTATGCACATAATATCACGGCAGGTTACCACACCTTTGCTGGAGTTAAGGGAGTTATGCAACTCAACGATGATGTTGTACTCACCCAATTTCTGTGACTTCTTAAGTAGTTCCACCTGCTTTGCCTGGTTACTCTAAAAAGCGGAGGAACCATTTCGAAACCGCTTAATAGACTTTAGGGCACTGGCAAGCCCTTCTAAGCCTTTATGGATATAAAAGGAGGGACACTTTTTCAAACCTCCGCTCTTTCCTTTTCATCACTACAAAGATATTGTGATTCACGACTCCTTGAGCCCCATTACTAACAACAAGTCGATTATCAGGAGGACTATCCCAGGGAGTACACGCTTCCCACTGGGAGGGAGAAGGAGTTTTTGAGGGTTCTATGTTGGTTCTGCGAGCAGCTAGGGAAATAAGGGTCAACTCAGACAGAGCCCCGTGTGCCTGAGTAAGCCTTACACGACTAAGGTGCAGCAGGTTCCTCAAAGGCTGCCTGCTAACGACTGTTCCACCTCATCACTGTGCAGCACACCTTGAGATTGATGGGTTTTTTATAGAGGTTTATTCGATCTTCGTGATCCAGGTGGCCAAGTCAAGATCCCCTTCCCTGTGACAACGTTCCACAGCCATGACACACGCTGGTTGCTGAAGCATGCCTCGAGCTTACAGTGGCAGAGGACTGGTGGCACTTACCAGTC
The DNA here is from genome assembly GCF_021461385.2 of Schistocerca piceifrons. NCBI lineage: Eukaryota > Metazoa > Arthropoda > Insecta > Orthoptera > Acrididae > Schistocerca > Schistocerca piceifrons. The sequence continues at coordinate 538,999,959 of NC_060149.1, forward strand.
CCCAGCTCAGGAACCCCGGGGTCACCAAGCCCGTACTCAGAAAACAAATTCTGAGCCCCTGAAGGCTTTTGTCTCAAGTGACCAACACAGCTATTACGTCCTGGTGTCATGCAGTTGCCACAGGTAAGGGTGCTGAGGAGTTCCCAATCTCTGATAACCCAAAACATTATGAACACCTGCTTAATAGCCCGGTTGTCCATCTTTGGAACGAAATATAGCAAGGAACCAATAGTTTGTTGGTCAATTTGTGCAGGTATGTGGCATTACATGTCTATGCATAGGTCATGAAATTCACATAAATAACGAACCACTGATTTGCATATGCGGTGGTAGTACCCTATAGTGATCCAGATGGATTCCATAGGACTTACACCAGGAGAATTTGGTCCCAGAGAAATCAACGTGCATTCATGGTAATGCTGCTCAAATCACTGTAGCACGGTTCTGGCTCTGAGATATGGACATTTATACTGCTGAAAGGTGACATCGCTGTCGGGGAAGACATCAAGCATGAAGCGATGCAGGAGGTTCGCAGCTGTCAGCACGTCTTCGATTACTACCACAGGTCCCATGCACACTTTGGAGAATGTCTCCCATAGCATAATACTGCTACCACCAGCCCTTGTCCATGGCGTGTTTCACATTTTGAGCAGCTGTTCACATCAATGACCAGTGACCTAGTGTAGCAAACATGTGATTCACCCAAAGAGCCGACAGATTTCCATTGATCGATGGTTGAATCCCAATTGTAATCTCTGATGCCATTAAGTCAACATCTGAACATGAAGAGGTGGCCTGCTGTGGAGCTCCATGTTCAACAATGTATAATGAATGGCGTGCTCTAAACCACTTGTGTGTCCACCAGCATTGTGCTTTTTTGGCAGAGATGCCACAGATCACCATCTAACCTACTTTACAGAGTAGACAAGCCTCCAAACCCCACATTATGTGAAGAGTCGTGGACGTACAACCATTTAGTACCTAGTGGTAGTTTCATTGTCCTTGTACCTCTTTCAGTAGATGCTCACAACAGTAGCATGTGAACATTCGACCAACTTCTATGTTTTTGAGATACTTGTTCACAGGCTATGAGTAATAAAAATCTGCCCTTCATCAGAGATGCTTATCTCAAAGAAACCCATATCTTTGCTATGGTGATCCACCATTATTGTCCGCTCCGCTTACATTCTTTTGTTACCGTGCCATATGCCCGCAAAGCCACCAGGCTACAATCGATGTCGTTGTAGGCTACGGTCATAACGTTTTGGCTTATCAGTGTACAGTTCCAGATGTTGTGAAACGAGAAATAGAATGGTATTCTCCACCCACCTTCCTGTAGATAGAAGGTTGTAATGAAGCAATCTGGGATATCTTTACTTCCCCTCTTGTTTTGCCATCTGCCTCCTTAAAATTCATTTCTTTATTTTTGAATTAATTACCATTAACAAACATGAGTATAATCTGCATTTTCATAAAAGAGAAAAGTTGGCCCTCAGTTTTAAAGAATATAACACTAGATCTAATTTTGCACTTAGTTTTATGTATGTAATTGATTTTCTAATTTATTTCGACTATTTAATATCTTTTGTTATAGGGTGAAATCAGTAATGTTTTGTAACTTAAATTCTATTGTTGACGTATAAACAGATATAAATTCTGTACTAATTATAAACATTTGGAGGAACAACTAATAGTGTTCTTAAAGTATTTATTTGGCTCTATTTGAAAGCACATTAATTAATTCCAAAGTAATTAACAATTTTGTCAAAAGCATTGTTTGCGTAACAATATTTGTTAATTTCATGATTTAAACAAATAATTTGGTCTAACTCTTGTAGTGGAAGAAACTGTTAAAAAGAACCAATTTTTTGATGTACTCTGTGAATTTAATGAGTTAAGTTTTAATTGTAATTTCTGTGAATTTAACTTAAAACAATGTGCAGTTTCAGTACCTACTAGTGTGAGGATATATAAGAGCTCGAATTTTGGTCAGTCCACGGCCGAGTTTCAGATGAGGAACCTGTGTTGGTTACGACGACAACAATGCATCAACTTAAACGTGAAATAAGTAGTACACCAATAGGCCGTGTGTTAAAACAATGACAGTGTCTGTTCAATACGTATCGTATCATTCTACAATAACTGTGAAATGTGTGGTTAGGTTTTTATTGTTTGTAGATGCTCAACAGTAAACTATTGTAGCAGTATGTGGATGTTTGCCTGTAACCTATTAATGAGGCTTATCGAAAGTTAAACAATAGAGCACTGGGCATATATAACTGTGTATTATTGGGGGGGGGGGGGGTTGTGAAGAGTGAAAGTAAACAACTGTGAAACGCAACTGTGCACCTGTCGGCTACTATATTTATAGTAGTCAGTGTCGAAATTACAAATGCCATTTTTTCAGCCAGTGTAGCAACGCAGTACATTGACACTAAGGGCAGTCAACAAGGAAATAAAGCAGGTGCACTTCACAATATGGAGGGGTAATTGCCAGATGCACATGCTAGTGTGAAGTGTGCAACTAAGTATTCAGCAAAAACAATTGTCAACGTATAAATATTGTAATCTAAGATGATACCAGGAATACTTGTTACCAGTCGACAGCCATATGTACAACATAACTTGGGCCATAAGTGTGAAGATGAGTCATGGATCCCTATGGTAGTGGCATGTTTCCCAGAATTTTTCCCAGCATACTTCCTTCAGTGTTATGCTAGCACTGCAGGTGTGTAATTCTATGATTATTTGAAATTAGAAAAGTAGCCACAGTGCTAAGTAAATGAGAAGGGAAAATCATTCGTGTATACTGATTATTTGTCATCAGAAACACATGTTCAGAAAAAAAAGAAAGTTTTTATTTAACCGTTGGCTTCTAAAAGCCTTATAGTTTCAATATTTAATGTGGTAATGAGTAATGTAACACATGATGGTTCAGTTCCTGCTCCTCTGCACCGATATGTTGCAATGACAATGGCCTACCAACAGCAACTGTAAGGTCTCTTAGAACATTTTAAGGAGACGTTGCCAAATGTGCTGAACATGACACTGATCAGAGATACAATTTGTCATGAAATTTGTGCAAAATATAATAAAAGCAAGGAAATAGAATTTTCATACTATTCTTCCTGCTGCACAACAGAATGACAGTGGATATGATGATTCAGTTTTGAGCTGCTGGAACTCACGAAGATTACATCAAAGAACTTATGGACAGATCAAAGATCCCAGACATTTGTTCTGCATATGAGCTTTAAAAGTCCCCAGGTAAGGAATAAAAGTATACTGTCAAACACCATCAATTCACAGCCTCAGTGATTCAGTATGAACTTTTATAATTTAACAATTGCTTTCAAGGGTCAAAACTAGCCAGTTGGGAGGTACAAATAAAAACAGGTAAAGAATGTTTTGTTTACAAACTGCCACCATGACTAGCAGCAAGATGACCAATGTAGGCTGAAACCACTATTGATTGTGATATAAAATGTGACTGCCTCAGAAATAAAAGGAAGTTCAAACTAAATTTCAATTTTGATGAACACTTTTGAAGCTGCTGGAACCAGGTTTCAATACGTAAGAAATGCATAAGGCTCTAGAAACTTATTCTTAAAAATTGATAGGTTGGTTTGAGGAAATTTGAAGTATAAACAACGGCACTCTCAGTTCTGCTGGTAGTTCATCTTTAAGTTCTGTGTTGTGTTTTGTTTGTAAAGCTTTTCAACATCAAATGTTACATTTCATTGGTGAATCTACACTCATGTCTGGTATAGGATTATGGTTACTGTGTGACAACATGTTTAAAGCACTGCAAATTGAAACTGAAATAAGAGCAGTTAGTGACAATACTGAGACCTTCAAAAAGCCAGCAGTATTTTAGCTACAATAATAGACAGTGTGTTGCCTATCCTTCTCATTACTCTGACTGACTTTTCATGAATTATAGGAGCATCATTTTACTCGTTTACTGTTTCCTTGGAGTACTAACCCACGCCCCAAGACAGACTGAAAATAAAAAATAATTAAAAAATGCCGTTCTTACATATTCTAAAGTTACACTGGTCATCAGTCTCCTGCATTGATACCTCACCAATGAGTGCCCATAAGCTCCACGCATTAGTCTCCTCAGTAGAAACTTCACCCTTAATAACCTAACTTATGTGTTCAACATGAAACTTCAAAGTTAGCTTCTTGTCTAGTATGTTGCATAAAAATTTTACATTTACTCTCTCTATACTGGTAGTTTTTGATAGGCTAAACAACATATTAGTGATCTTTTTTTTTCATGTGGAAGTAAACTATTTGCATTAAGCCAAGAGGCTGTGCTTTATTTCACCAAATTCATATTGCTTATAAGGCTCTCCAATACAAGATTTACATAAGCAAAAGCTTAGCATGTCTGTCTTTGCATCGGTGTTTTCGAGTAAGTCATTTATCTGTACAAAGAATTATACAAGTCATAATTTTGATCCTGTGTCAAATCTCCATTGGGTTTTGATAGTTCACTTCCAGCAACTCATAACCTCCTTTCACTTATAAAAATCTGTTTCGACGGTTTTAGCCTGCTGCCACCAATTACACAGTGCTTTATTTTAGAGAACAAAATAGAATAATCACCAAGCTTAAATTCATTACTTAGATCATGAGATGTGACCTGTGTATCAGCATAAAATTTGCTGATAAAAGTTCTGTCACCATGAGTTCTATGGCAGATACAGCTGACCTTACCTTTCCAGAGCTGAACTGTGACGTGCTTAACATCATATTCACACCAAGGAACATGTACATTTGCTGATACATGCTGCTTTTAGAGACTGTGAGTAGTGTTGAAATTAGTGAAATCCATCTGTAATTAGCAGGTTCACCTTGGGTGTGTTTAGTGAATCAGAAAAGGCACAGTGTACAAGACATAACTTTATAAAATTCATAATACAAGTTTAAATGCCAACTGGCTCTGCAGATGAAGAAGAGATTGAAATAATGTATGATGAGACAAAAGAAATTATTAAGGTAGTTAAGGGGGAGGAATATATAACTGTGATGGGGCACTGGAATTCAATAGTAGGGAAAGGAAGAGAATGTAAAATAGTAGGTGAATATGGACTGTGGGAAAGGAATATAACAGGAAGTCACCTGGTAGAATTTAACACAGAGCATAATTTAGTCATCACCAACACTTAGTTTAAGAATCATGAAAGAAGGTTGTATACATGGAAGAGACCTGGAGACAACTTAAAATTTCAGACTGATTACATAATGGTAAGACAGAGATATCGGAACCAGATTTTAAAGTGTACGAGATTTCCTAGGGCAGATGTGAACTGACCACAATTTATTGGTTACAAACTGTAAATTAAAACTGAAGAAATTGCAAAAGGTTGGTCATTAAGGAGATGGGACCTGGTCAACTTGAACCAGAAGTTGTTGAGAGTTTCAGAGGGAGCATTAGGCAATGAATGAGAAACACTGGAAAGAAATACAGTACAAAATGAATGGACAGCTTTGAGAGGATCAAAGAAGTAAAAGGACAAGACCTAGTAGAAATCCCTGGATGTCACATAAGGTTCTGGATAACAGATGAAATGAGACAATACAAAAATGCACCAAATGATTCAGGCAAAAGGGAATACAAACTTCTAAAAAATGAGGTTGATAGGAAATGCAAAATGATTAATCAGGAATGACTAGAGGACAAATGTAAGTCTACAGAAACATGTATATAAGGGAAAGATACAAAATGCCTATATGAAAATTAAAGAGACATTTAGAGAAAAGAAAAGCAGCCATATGAATATTAAGTGCTCAGATGGAAAACCTATGCAAAGAAGGGAAAGGTGGAAGGAGAATATGAAGGGTGTCCCAGGAGGAACAATCAATATTCAATACACGACAGGAATGATCATTTGAAGCAAAACAACTTATTATGGACATATGGTGTACTCTGAATGGTTTCCAAGATAGAACACATTTAACATACATCATTATTTATTTTCTGTATTATTCAATACATCGTGAGGTTTACACATGCACAAGTTAGTAAATATTACAAAACGTACTTTACAAAGTATCAATTGAAATTTTTGACACATTCATGTCTAAGCATTATCATTAACATCATATTACAGCTGTTGTACATTTCACAATAAATGTCCCTGCACAGGTTGTTGCTACATGTTAAGAAGAAAAATGGGAACTTGGAAGAGCACCTGTTTCACACAGTGTACTGAAGCTCAGGTAAACACTATGATCAGGAATTCAACGTGTCAGGAAGCGTCGATACTGTTCTTCGACAGCAGCAAGAACACTACCATTGTGGAAGCTGTTAACATACACTATCTCTGTATATTCTTCATTAGTGTAGGTGTGTGGCATTTTAACCAGCACTTGTACAAGCACAGTTAACCAACGCTTCTATTAGATATACTGTCAGTCCTTCACACTACTTCATACACAACACAGTCAACTATGCGTTCAACAGGTGAGTTTAAGGGCAGAAAGGCATCCCAAGCAGAGGGAAACTGAAAGCGACAAGGTGGATTGTGCTAGAATAAAATGTCAAACAGGTTGGATTGGTACTAAATGTGTGCACACCACTAGTCCAAAAACAAATTCACATTATGTGTGTTCTATTTTGGAAACCATTTGGAATAGGGCATATGTCCCTATGAAGTTTTTTTGTTTCACATGAGCACTGTTGTCTTATCCCTGAATATTTACCATTTGTCCTGGGGCACCCTGTAGATGGGCTATACAAGTTAAATGCACTTTAAGGCAATATTATAGATAGAGAAGAAGACATAGCTGAAGATGAGATAGGATATATGATTGCAAGAAAAATTTAACAGAGCGCTGAAAGACTTAAGTCGAAACAGGACCCCTAGAGTAGTCAACATGCTCTCAGAACTGCTGATATCCTTGTGAGGGCCAGCCATAACAAAACTATTCCACCTGGTACGCAAGATGTATGTGACAGGTGATATCTTCAGACTTCAAGATGACTAATAATTTCCAATTCCAAAAAAACGCAGCATGAATGTTGCTGGACTAGTCACGCTGGAAGAATACTAACATGACTTATTTACAGAAGAATGAAAAAACTGGTAGAAGCCAACCTTGGGGAAGATCAGTTTGGGTTCCGGAGAAATGTAGGAACATGTGAGGTAATAATAACTATACAACTTCTCTTAGAAGATACTTTAAGGAAAGGCAAACCTACATTAATATCTTTTACAAACTTGCAGAAAGCTTTTGGCAATGTCAACTGCCATACACTCTCTGAAATTCAGAAGACAGCAGGAGTAAAATACAGGGAGCAAAGGTTTACACACAACTTGTACAGAAACCTGACAGCAGTTATAAGAGTCGAGGAGCATGAAAGGAACACAGTGCTTGTGAAGGCAGTAAGGTAGGGTTATAGCCTATTCCAGGCATTGTTCGGTCTATACATTAAGCAAGCAGTAAAGGAAACAAAGAAAAATTTGAAGAAGGAATTAAAGTTCAGAAAGAAGGAATAAAAATGTCGAGGTTTGCCCATGACATTGTAACTCTGCCGAGTCACCAAAAGATTTGAAAGAGCAGTGGGACAGAATGGACAGACACAAGGGTTAAGAAGTATTTTCTGGAGGTATTTCACTGGAGTGAAGCCTTGAATGGAAGTTATATGTAGACAATAAACAGTTCACACAAGGAAAGAATACAAGCTTTTGAGATGTGGTGTTACAGAAGAACGCTGAAGACTTGATGGGTACATCACGTAACCAATGAGGAGGTACAGAACAGAACTCTTGAAGAAAAGAAATTTGTGGTATAACTTGACTAAAAGAAGAGATCAGGTGATAGGGCACATTCAGAGACATGAAGGAATCACCAATTTAGTATTCAACCATCAAAACATTGACAAACAGTGCTGAAACAAGTGAACGTTCTGATCCAGACATAAAATCAGCAATTAATAGTGTGGAAGTAAACATTCACAATCACCAGTACAATGCATCATTCTCGCTGAATTACTTGGGAAACTGTAATAAAGATACTATGGTAAGCTGCATGACACTGTCTTTTTTAAGTACACATGCTTTTCAGATCACTAAAGTTGGTGTACACAAGAATTCAAATGTTACTGATAATCCTCATAAATCAGCTGACTCCTCAAAAGAAAATTGGCAACAGGTACACAAAAAGAAAATGCAAAGACTTTCCAGAACATCTCAGACAATAATAACAAAGGAACAACAAGTGTTATAAGCACTGATAAAGAACTGAATATCTTTTGTGGAGAGGAGGCGGCCTGGTTCCATTTGGGCAGAGTAAAAAATGGTACAAAGGCTGAAAATTTACCTTCCTTCGTGGAAAAGTGTTTCCCAGACCACATGAACTTTGTAGTTGAGAAACTAAGCAAAAAGGATTTAACTGCAGTTTTAAACTAGGTGTTGACTGTGTACTACAGGATAAATTAATGGATCCTTCCGTGTGGTCTAAAACATACTAATAAGGTGTTTTTTATTCAAGAAGAAGTACAGGTCTTAAATTCAATAATTGTTCCAGAAGAAAATATGTTTGTTGTAGCAAGTGTAAATATTGAGTATCTCAGAACAAAACTGAACAATTTAACCACCTCTGAAGACTAAGTCAAACCAAATGTTTTGTGCATCAGTGAACACTGGCTAGCTGAGCAGGAAGGGGATTATTAGAGACGTGTGGAATATCTTGAAATAAGTGCATTGTGTCGTAAAACAATTACTCATGGTGAAGTATATGTCTATGCAAATCTTTGTGTTCAAGAAGTTGACCTAAAGAAGTTTTGTGTTGACCTGGATTTACAGTTGGCTGAATTAAAACCATGTGATGTAATTTTGGTTTTTGAGTCCATGTACCATGCAACTGGTGGAGACTGATAATATTCTCACCAAGATGAACAGCTGCTTGTGCTACCTAATGCACATAAATTCAAAAATTATGTTGCATGGTGACTTCAATATCCATTAACAAGAAGACAGTACTAAGGAGAGAGCCGGGATGGTTCCTTTGAAAGGGCACAGCCGATTTCCTTCCCAATCTTTCCCTAACCCGAGCTTGCGCTCCGTCTCTAATGACCTCGTTGTCGATGGGACGTTAAACATTAACTACCTACCTACCCAGTACTAAGGAGAAAACATTCAAGTACTTGATTAGTAACTATGGTTGGCATGTAGCTAACCATGCATCAACAACAGGAAAAGCTCGCCTCAACACTGTCGTTACCAACCAAAACACCTGGGACTAAAAAATAAGTGTGGTGAATCCATCAATATCAGATCATGATGCATTAATTGTCCACCTAAATAGTCAAAGGAAACTTCACAGAAAAGCCAGTATGTGGTATTCTGACTATACCTTCAGTAAAGGAATTATAATGGAGGAAGAAATGAATGTCTTCAAAAATGTGCTTGCCAGGATTAATGGAACTCTGAAGTTGTAGGACTGGGACCAAGTGATGCTTTTAAATGTATTTTCCAGCTCCTCAAAATAAATTCTGAACTCTTTTCCAACAGTAACCATACAGAATTCATTAGATAAACCACAAAATAGAATAAACATAGGCAGGACAAATCATGGTACACTCCCAACTTGGAAAACATAAAGTGTGTTGTTCTGCTGCTAAACGATCAAGTTACAACAACAGATGCCTGAGCCAAAGATATGTCTCACTGCTATACTCTGGAAATTAAAAGAATCTACTGGAAGGAAGCAGGAGCAGCCAAGAAGACATATAATGTTAGGTTCATTTTTAAGCCCGCAACCCATGCAAAGCAGCCTGTGACCTGGAAACAGCTTAACGAACACAGAAAAAGACCCACTGCCCCATTAAATGCTTGTAGCCCTGATGATTTTAATAAATATTTTATTGATGTTGTTGGAATAATGTAGATGAAGTACCAGATTTAGAAATTGATGTTACAAGCAATATAAATATTAGCATAGTTATGAAAGTTCCTGGCAGATTAAAACTGTGTGACGGACCGAGACTCGAACTTGGGACCTTTGCCTTTCGCGGGCAAGTGCTCTGTCATCTGAGCTATCAAAGCACGACACACACCCCGTCCTCACAGCTTTACTTCTGCCAGTACCTCGTCTCCTACCTTCCAAACTTGTTCCGAAAGGTTCACAGGAGAGTTTCTGTAACGTTTGGAAGGTAGGAGACGAGGTACTGGCAGAAGTAAAGTTGTGAGGACAGGGATGAGTCGTGCTTGGGTACCTCAGATGGTAAAGCAATTTCCCACGAAAGGCAAAGGTCCCGAGTTCGGGTCTCGGTCCGACACACAGTTTTAATCTGTAACGAAGTTTCATATCAGCGCACACTCCGCTGCAGAGTGAAAATCTCATTCTGGATTAGCATAGTTGCACCTTGACAATGTGAAAAAGTGAAAAGAGTGAAAGGTTTTAAATATACTGTCAGTGAAGATATAGGCTATATGACATGTCATGTGCTGTTCTGAAGGATACTGTATCTGAGAGTGCTGAACCTTTGGATGCTCTCATTAACCAATGTCTTGAAGTTGGTACTTTTCCAGACACCTTAAAACTGGCAAAGACCGTACCAGTGCACAAAAAAGGTGATTGTAACAATCCATTCACATATAGACCAATTTCTATAACCCTTATGATAGCAAAAGTGATTGATACTGTAATGAAGAACCAACTGTTATTATTTCGAAGACAGCAACCTCTTCCTGGATAACCAACATGGATTTAGAGATGGCTTAGATTATAAGAGATAATCTACATTTACCGCAATGCTTAATGTAACAACAAAAACAATGGAAGCATTTGAAGAAAAGAACTGCATAGCTTTAATTCTTTGTGATATAAGCAAGGCATCTGATTGCATCTCTCACAAGGTGTTGCTAAAAAAAGTAAAATCTTATGGTATAAACATATAATTTTTGAGACTCTGTCATCTTATCTAAGCCTTCTGCTGTTTTTAATGTTTGTCAATGACTGAGTCATTCCATGTCAAATCAACACACCTATTTTACCTCACCCTCTTAGATTTTGCTGAAAGTTGGTATACTTATAGTGGGCACTGAGACTAAGAAAATACCAAATTTCAATTTTTTATCTCAAACCATTCCTGAAATATGGCTATGTAAACTTTTCAAAAACCAGCCAAAAATGTGTGAACGGACTTTTTATAAATTGTCCTAGGAGCTGCCCTAATTGAGCTAGAGAAATGGGAAAGGTGTCACTTTGCATCCTCTTTCCAGGGATATACAACAAAACATAGCTTCTAATTAATAACCTTTTTCAATATACTAATTAATATTTTGATTTAATTTTAATTTTTTTTACAAAAAGTACATAATTGAAAATTTTCAAAATATTTCTATAACTACTTCATACTATTGTAAATCACATGGCAAAATATAAATGTGGGATGGTGATGGGTTCATTGTTAAAAAAAATTATTCCGGACTCTTGTTTTTCACTAACGGCCCTAGTTTGACCAAACTGTAAAAAATTAAATCAAAATATTAATTACCATTTTGAAAAAGGTTATGAATTAGAAGCTATGTTTTTTTGTCTATCACTGGAAAGAGCATGAAAAATGCTGCAAAATGACACCTTTCCCTGTTCTCTAGCTCAATTAGGGCATCTCCTAGGGCAATTTAAAAAAAGTCCGTTCACACATTTTTGGCCAGTTTTTGAAAAGTTTACATGACCATATTTCAGGGACGGTTTGAGGTAAAAAAATTGAAATTTGGTATTTTTCTTAGTTTCAGCACCCACTATAAGTATACCAACTACGTTGCTCTTTGCAGATGATACAACATTAATAACTAAGGGTAGAAATTCAGCTGAGGCACTAAAAGATGCTAAAATTTTGTTTCAAGTAGCCAAAAAGTGGTTGAAAAAATGAAGATACAAACCAGAAAATGTTATGCAGCCTTGGTGGTTGTGGACCCATAGCAAATGTTTATAGTGTCAAACTCCTAGGAATCACAACTGACAATAAGCTGACATAGACCAAAGACACGTGCACAACACGTTCTAAGCTCTCATGAGTAATTTATCTCCTCAGAAAGCTGAAATATATGACAACAGCACAGTACTTAATCACAATATATTATGCACCATTCCACAGCCACAGCATGTATGGATTGCTACTGTGGGATACTCTACCAGAAGAAAAAACATACTGCTCCTACAAAGGAAGGCTGTACGAATAATATCTTCTAGCAAGAAATTTAACCACTGCAGACCCATTTTAAAGCATCTGGGAATCATCACAATATTTAGCCAGTATGTATTCAACTCCCTTGTCTATAAAAAGGAAATCAAGGCGCCTTCTGCAAGAGACAAGAGATTCACAACTACAGCACCTGAAATAAGGCTAACATTGATATTCCAAGGTGTTGCCTAAGTATGACACTGGAGAGTTTTCTCACAGCAGCCCTGAAGCTGTCCTAACTACCAATCACTGGATGTTCGAACACTGCCACTGAGGATGTTCAGAGTTAGACTGACATGTGTACCCAACCAACAGCCACTGTATTCTATGATTTTTTTCTACAAGTGGAATAGTACACTGGTCAACATGATTCCATCACATGTGGAGTCAAAAACTGGAAACTCTAAAGTGTTGTTTATAACCACTGTTTATGACATCAGTATTGTCAGATGCTTCTTGTCTGTTATCTTAGTTTCAGTGGTGGTTTTAACATATAATTACTAAGATGTGACGCAATCTGTCTGGCCGTGGCTTGTGATCGATGTTGACTTTGTAATAATACTAGTATTAGAGGGAAGTGGGTGGGATAAGAATTCTAGGGAGACCAAGACATGAACTGGTTCAAAAGGATGTAGGTTGCAGAAGTTATTTGGAGATAAATGAGGCTTGCAGAGGATAGAGTAGTGTGGAGAGCTGCATCAAACCAGTCTTCGGGCTGAAGACCACAAGAACATGTTAATAATGGTGCCTCAGTATAATACACTACTTCTTTCAGTAGGTTATATTAGGTACTATAAATATCTCAGCTATTTTAACCTTTCCTTCTTTTGCCAATTTTAATGATTTCCTCTTGGTCTATTTCCTTAAAATTACTAACTGATGATTTGGCCATATTGGTATTGAGGTTTGTATTCTTACGATAATACATGTACGTCTATGTTAGATTAGCTTTATTGATCACAATTTTTATTTCTCTAGACAGGGGACAACATGTTGTCTGTCATTAAGTTTCTGCAACTTTTTGGGCTTGTGGCGGAGACAGTGAAATGCAGCGTATGCAAGTAGAATATGCAGTTGACCAGAGTTCTGGCATCAAGGACCAGAGACTGTTGGCGGATTATTGTTTTTTGGGGGTGAGTGAAGCTTGGGGGAGGGGTTGGGGTTGTTGGTAGATTGTGGGTGGGTTGGGAGTTTGTTTCAGAGAGAGAGAGAGAGAGAGAGAGAGAGAGAGAGAGAGAGAGAGAGAGTGTGTGTGTGTGTGTGTGTGTGTGTGTGTGTGTTCAGGGGGTAGACCTAGTGTGTAGCACCAGAACTTTTTTTTGTGGCAAGTAGTCGATTTTTGGGGTCTATTGTTCGCGTGTTATGATGTTTGGTGGGGTTTTCATGTGTTGTTGGGTCGGTGTTATTTACTGCATGTGTTCATGGTTGATATTTTGGTATCGGCACTTGTGGTTGATTTGTGTGCCTTAGGGGAAGTACTCGATTTCAATTTTTTTGGTATCGTCAGTTGTATTTGAGCTATACAGGTCATGGAAAGTGTCCGATTCCAGTTTGTCATCGTAGCTATGTGTGTTTTGGTATCGCGAGCTGCTGTCGACCTATATAGGTCAATGGAAGTATCCGATTCCAATTTTCGTTGTTTTAGGTGTTGGTTTTGTGGTATAGATTGTTGCGGTGTAACTATAATTTTTGGAATAGATGGCATCTACTTTGGGGTATCGGCAATTGCGGATGAGCCACAAGAAATCACGTCAGTATGAGAGAAGTAAAGAAAACAAACTACTCTCGTACAAGTACTTCGTTGTGTTGCTATCTATCTATACACCCATGAAGACTTATTCACTCATAAGGCTTTTCTTCTTTCGTGCAGTAGCATTGTGAATTACTAGTCTGGGGAGAGAGTTTTTAAAATTCATACATTTCATGCAGTGTATAAGTTTAATCCACCATACTCGTGTATCAGAGGAATAGTGACTATAAGTGGGTAGAAATGCAATTCTGCATCAAATATCGCTCATCTTTATACATGGAAGTTTAAGGAAAACCATTATTTCTTCGTTGTTGCAGCTTTACTGTGGTTATGAACAAAAATGTTAAATAAAATTTAAGCCTCAAGTCACACAACCTTCGGATAAACCACAAAACAAAGAGCAAGTTGGGCTACTGGTAGTTTTGCTCGTACAGAAAGACAAACGACCACAAACCATACACGCATAGCACTCTTCCTGTTTCATGCAACAATTTCTGTGAGGTGCTACATTATCTACACAAGTTTCACAGATGTGTGGTTAAAATCAAGTTCCACAAGGTCACTTACTTTGGCATAGCAGTACTGTATGTCTGAACCTCGCTCGCGAGCTTCATCTTGCCATTCTTTCAACCACTTTTCAAACAAAGGATTCGGATGCTTTATCTTCTTTTTTATCCTCCTCTGAGATGACTGAGCTCCTATATCCATTTGATATAACTGTTATTACTTTATGCACAACACTTGCTGCTACACTGCTACAGCAAACACAAACTGCGCCAAATGTTTGAAATCAACATGCTATATCGATAGATATATCGAAAATCGATACTTATAATTACAAACCCACAACTTCCATCATCGATATCCAGTGGCGGATTTACAGATAGGCGCACTAGGCACGGACCTAGGGGTGACACCTCAAGGGGAGCGGCAGTTTTTGCTCTGGACTCATTTTAACGTTTTACATTTTAAAATAACTGCGCTTACAAACGACAAAAATTTTTAATATTTTTAAACAACTTGCTAGTTTAAATAAGCCTTAAGAACGAAATTCGACACTACAAGTTTGGAAATATACACAGTTTACTTGGTGACTGACTGGAAAGATAACATTGGGCTTCTGTCTGGTATCATCTTCATGATTGTTCAAAATATTTTGAAGGAAGCTGTCAGGACGGTAACGTACACTACAATGTTTGAAACCTTATTATTTCGAGAATGTTGTCGGCTTTTACCTAACCCTGCCATATTTTCCCCGTGAAAAGCTGTGATAAACGAATCAGCAGTTTCTTAAATGCTGTAACATGTGTGGGCCTCAGTATGTAAAATCCGATTCTACTTAAATTTCTTGTAGAAATTACGGGGAAGTATCAAGTCATCCCTCCATTTCTTAATTAATGTGAAAGCTCTGTGGTCTTCAATATCTGAGCTTTGATTTAATGAGACGCGTTTAACAAAACATGTTGATACTGGGAATGTTTTACATTTTAAACACATGTTTATACGAAAAGAACATAAGCAAAATATCTAATAATGTGTGAAATACACTTAACAACAGATTAAAAATTTTGTTTATTTATTTACTTAGTTACTTTTTTGGCGCAAAAAGAAGAAGAAACAAACTTTCGTTTGTCTCATTTATTGTGCTGCTACCTGCACTGTATCAAAGTTCCCACTCCGTGCAACGGAATAGTACGTGGCATTGCAAATTGTATATTAAACTTCTTAACTAAGCGTTTTTTCTTCGAGGAAAGGAAATTTTTATTTTATGTTGGAACAAAAGGTACATTTGCGT
The DNA here is from genome assembly GCF_021461385.2 of Schistocerca piceifrons. Classification (NCBI taxonomy): domain Eukaryota; kingdom Metazoa; phylum Arthropoda; class Insecta; order Orthoptera; family Acrididae; genus Schistocerca; species Schistocerca piceifrons. The sequence continues at coordinate 539,015,709 of NC_060149.1, forward strand.
CTAGACATAACAGCAGTGTTCATACAAATGACAACACACGTCAACTGCGAACACGACTACTTAAACTTTCTAGTCTGTCTTCTCTGCCCACAGAAACCGCTAAAATGTTATAAGAATAAGCGAGACAAGAGTTGATCCAGTACACCTCACTGCAAAAAATTGCAAAATGTATTTTTTTTAAATTACGAAGACAGTGTCAACAGTACTCAGAAGCCGGCCGCGGTGGCCGTGCGGTTCTAGACGCTCCCGTCCGGAGCCGCGCTATTGCTACGGTCGCAGGTTCGAATCCTGCCTCGGGCATGGGTGTATGTGATGTCCTTAGGTTAGTTAGGTTTAAGTAGTTCTAAGTTCTAAGGGACTGATGACCACAGCAGTTGCATAGTGCTCAGAGCCATTTGAACCAATACTCAGAACATACACTCCTGGAAATGGAAAAAAGAACACATTGACACCGGTGTGTCAGACCCACCATACTTGCTCCGGACACTGCGAGAGGGCTGTACAAGCAATGATCACACGCACGGCACAGCGGACACACCAGGAACCGCGGTGTTGGCCGTCGAATAGCGCTAGCTGCGCAGCATTTATGCACCGCCGCCATCAGTGTCAGCCAGTTTGCTGTGGCATACGGAGCTCCATCGCAGTCTTTAACACTGGTAGCATGCCGCGACAGCGTGGACGTGAACCGTATGCGCAGTTGACGGACTTTGAGCGAGGGCGTATAGTGGGCATGCGGGAGGCCGGGTGGAAGTACCGCCGAATTGCTCAACACGTTGGGCGTGAGGTCTCCACAGTACATCGATGTTGTCGCCAGTGGTCGGCGGAAGGTGCACGTGCCTGTCGACCTGGGACCGGACCGCAGCGACGCACGGATGCACGCCAAGACCGTATGATCCTACGCAGTGCCGTAGGGGACCGCACCGCCACTTCCCAGCAAATTAGGGACACTGTTGCTCCTGGGGTATCGGCGAGGACCATTCGCAACCGTCTCCATGAAGCTGGGCTACGGTCCCGCACACCGTTAGGCCGTCTTCCGCTCACGCCCCAACATCGTGCAGCCCGCCTCCAGTGGTGTCGCGACAGGTGTGAATGGAGGGACGAATGGAGACGTGTCGTCTTCAGCGATGAGAGTCGCTTCTGCCTTGGTGCCAATGATGGTCGTATGCGTGTTTGGCGCCGTGCAGGTGAGCGCTACAATCAGGACTGCATACGACCGAGTCACACAGGGCCAACACCCGGCATCATGGTGTGGGGAGCGATCTCCTACACTGGCCGTACACCACTGGTGATCGTCGAGGGGACACTGAATAGTGCACGGTACATCCAAACCGTCATCGAACCCATCGTTCTACCATTCCTAGACCGGCAAGGGAACTTGCTGTTCCAACAGGACAATGCACGTCCGCATGTATCCCGTGCCACCCAACGTGCTCTAGAAGGTGTAAGTCAACTACCCTGGCCAGCAAGATCTCCGGATCTGTCCCCCATTGAGCATGTTTGGGACTGGATGAAGCGTCGTCTCACGCGGTCTGCACGTCCAGCACGAACGCTGGTCCAACTGAGGCGCCAGGTGGAAATGGCATGGAAAGCCGTTCCACAGGACTACATCCAGCATCTCTACGATCGTCTCCATGGGAGAATAGCAGCCTGCATTGCTGCGAAAGGTGGATATACACTGTACTAGTGCCGACATTGTGCATGCTCTGTTGCCTGTGTCTATGTGCCTGTGGTTCTGTCAGTGTGATCATGTGATGTATCTGACCCCAGGAATGTGTCAATAAAGTTTCCCCTTCCTGGGACAATGAATTCACGGTGTTCTTATTTCAATTTCCAGGAGTGTATTTGCATCCCAGCTAAAATTTCGGCGACGCGGGAAACAGAAACCAAAAAAGTGACTGTCCCGTTTTCTTTATGAGATGAATTCCAGCTGGCAAGTATGCTTCTGCTGTTAACTGACAACAGAAAAACAGGCGACAATGAAATTAAATTATTCTGCACAGTCGTTCTTTCATAGCACAGTTACGTCGAGTAATCCAAGAGGGTCAGTTCATTGCTCCATGTTTAAAGGAAAACTCTTTGTGCTCGTGTACCGTGTTTCAAGTAAAAAGCTTTGTGCTCATGTTCGGTGTAGTACGTTTGGAACTGGATACAGTCTTTCTTTCTATCCTTTTACAATTTTTTTCTTTTGTTTTGACTGTTGGTTGACAATTTTGTAGGTGCCTTAACATGAATAACAGTGAAAAAAGCAAACATGCAAAATTAAGTAAGGTGACATTTCGGAAATTATCGAAGGAAAGTCGGAAATGAGAAGCCAATGTTCTAAAAACACTTGGCAGAGTAGATAAATTTTTTGCAAAAAATGTTGTTGGTTAGACTTCGAGTTCAAGTAGTACGGATGATACCTCTGGAACTGCAGCTGTTGTAAAAGAAGTAAATGCAGAAGAAACAAAAGTTAAAAATGAAGAAAAACAAATTGTTTCTGATTTCGAGTTTCATGAAAAACTATGTGTAGAGCCAAACATTAAAAAAAGAAATAACCTCGTTAGTGATGATCCTGTAAAATGGTGTGTCAATGAATCAGCAATCGAGGTTCTGTTACAACGTGGCATTCATATAAGAACGCAGGCTTCAACGGCCGGTGTCATAGTGATTAAAATTCTTCTGGGTATAAGGACGCGTCAGTGCTAAAAACTAACAACAATAATAAACTAAAGCCGACGTTTCGGCCAAGTTGCAACGGCCTTCCTCAGGGCATGACTGGTATTGCATGGGGATAGGTGCTTCTGTTTATTACAGACTATCGATATCCGACGTCACTGTTGTAACACTTTTAATTGGCCCTCTAATATGATTGGGTAGTCATGACGTAAGGGAAGATGGAAAGAAAGAGGCTATTCGTGGATGTCCGTGTCGTCAACGACTGGTAGCTGTCCGCCAATCAGCGTGCGGATTCTGGTAGGCAAGTTTTCCTTCTGGTGTGCGCGGAAGTGGACTGACAGTTGCTCTACAAGTGCTGTTTGTGCAGATGCGCCCGTGTCCTGTGTAGCTTCTACCCCGCGACCGCTTGCGGCCCGTTGGGCTGGGATGGCCGGCAGCCAAGACACTGGGAGTTTGTAGCCATCTTCTTTGTTGATTTTGTCAGGCTGGTTAATAATTTCGATCGCCTCTCGTATTTTGCGTTCTCGCATCCACGATTCTTTCGCCAGTAATTGGGCTTCCTGGAACCTAATAGGTTGTCCACAGTCACGGTGGTGTTCCGCTATCACCGATTTATTATGTTGTTGTAGTTGAACATAGCGTTCGTGTTCTCCTACTCGTAAGCTGACAGGTCTCTCTGTTTCTCCTATGTAGGCAGCTCTGCACTCACGCCATAGTTCGTAAACACCTGCAGTGTTGAGATTGTTGACTACACGCTTGGTGGAAACTATCATTTCGTGGATCCTGTGACTGCTTCGAAAAGTCGTTTTGAAACCTCGTCGGCGGAGGACGTTACCTAGCCGTTCGCTGACGCCTTTTACGTATGATAAGTGTACTAGTGGAAGCTTCTCTTGTTTGCCTTCTTCTCGTGTTCTGCTCCCTTTGGTTTTAGCTACCTTTCTCATGATGTTGTCATCATAGCCGTTGGCACGAAACGTGTGTTGTAGCTCCCCATGCAAAACCAGTCGTTCCCTAAGCAAGGCCGTTGCAATTCGGCCGAAACACCGGTTTTAGTTTATTATTGTTGTTAATTTTTAGCACTGATGCGGCATATTATGCAGAAGAATTTTAATCAATGTGGTATTAATCAAAATTGTAAGAGTGAGTTTTCTAATTCAAGTAGATCAGTAGGTGATAAAACCAGGTATTTGAACAAAAATGTATTTGACCATAAACTTTTATATGGTGAACCAACTTTGTGTGATTTTCTAGTATACTCCTGTAGCTCCGGTGCTGTTTTTTGTGAACCATGTAAATTGTTCAGAACTTAGGCCACGATTCCTACTAATGGTATTGAAGATTGGAAAAATATTTCTAATATTTAATCTCATCATGAGAATTCACTTGAACCCAAAAATTCTGAGTTACACCGTTACCAAGAAAAAAGTCACTTGGAACAATAGATAACCATTTCGAGTCATATGTTGAGACACAAAAAATGTAGTGGCGCAATGGGTTGAAAAGGATGTTTGCAGTAGTGAAGAAGCTAACAAGTCGTGGACTTCTTCTAAGTGGACATGTTGAAATACTCCATTCATTACATAATGGTCAATTTATGATACCTCTTGAACTTATAGACGAGTTTGATCCTTTTCTCACAGAGCACATTGAATGATATGGAAATCCAGGGCAGGAACACACAAGTTATCTTTCTTCAACAATCTGTGATGAAATAATAGAGCTTCTTTCTGAACAAATAAAAGGAATTATCATAAGTGAAACAAAAAAGGCCAAATATTTCTCTATAATCCTAGATTCTACTGCAAACATTTCACATATTGATCAATTATCTTCCATTTTAAGATATGTGAACGAGAATGGTGAACCTGTTGAATGTTTCCTTCTGTTTTTACCAAACCTGGGACCCAAGTTCGAAAATTTAGCTGAGGCCATACTAAAAGTCCTGTCTGCAAATTCCATTGATATTACTGACTGTAGAGACCAGTCATATGACAATGCAAGCAATATGTCAGGAACCTACACTGGTTTGCAGGTACGCATTACAGAATGAAATCCGAAAGTGCATTATTTGCCTTGTGCAGCACATTCTTTGAATTTAGTCGGCACCAGTGCTACATGCTGTTGTTGGGAAGCATGTTCATTTTTCAATGTAGTGCAAAATCTTTATAATTTTTCTCTACTTCTAAACGGCGCTGGGATAAATTTCTTTCTTTCAAGAAGCCAGGAAGCAAAACGCTAAAAAGTTTATCAAAAACACATTGATCAGCAAGGGAGGAAGCGTGTGTAAATCTATATGAAAACTGGGAGGGTGTTATCAATGCCCTCATAAATATTGCCAATAATATGTTTGAAAAGCGACTTGTGCGAAATGAGGCTTCAGCTTTATTGAACCAACTCAGCAGACTAGAAACAATATTCATGATAATAGTTTGGAAGGATATACTCCAGAGATTAAATAGTGTTAATCTGAAATTGCAAAGTGTAAATGTTGATACTAAAATAGTGCATGAATTATATGAATCACTTGTAGGATTTATTGCATCTATTCTGGGCATGTTCGACTATTCTGAAAATAAATCCATGGAGATTGTGACGGATATAGACCATGAATGCACCTATAAAAGATTATGAAAACGCAAACTTCGTGGTGATGAAGAAGCAGAATCTGAAGTTTTTATGACTGGAAGGGAGAAATTTAGAGTCCCATCATTTGTCCCAATACTCGACAACTTGTATGCCGAATTAGTGAGGGGGAAGGAAAGCTATCAAACACTGTTGGACTCTTTCAGAGTTTTCAGTAACCTTAAGAACAGTTCACCTGACGATATTGCTGAACATGGAGCAAAACTTCAAGCATCATACAACACAGGTTTAGAGCTTTCCTTCCCTAGTGAATGTGTAGATTTCGTGGAGCTTTTGAAATCTTCTGAGGTTAGTGATATACCAGTCGAAATGAGTAAATTTTTAAGAAAAGAAAGGTTACAGTCTGTGTTTCCGAATGTTGACATCGCTCTTAGAATATTTCTATGTATGGCACCTACAAATTGTTCGGCAGAGTGCTCGTTTTCGGCCCTTAAAAGACTGAAATCGTACCTATGTTCTACTTCCAACCAGCGAGAATGAAGTCAATAAAACTGTTGAAAAACTAAAATATAAAAAGTCAGTAGGCTTAGATGAAGTACGAATGTGTGTACTGTGCTGTGGCAACTTCTGCCACTGAATGTAACAGCAACACCAAGTGAAGTGGGAAGAGGTAGGAGGCACCATATTAAGACTCGTCAGAGCTTTCCAAGTGATTTATTGTTTCTAGTTACAGTGCCCCTGTTCCTCTTGGTCTGCATCACTGGGTCCTGCAATGCTGAGGGCACCACTTCGCTGTCTGTGAATCGGCTTGTCTCGGGCTGGCTGCTTCAGCGACCCGCGCACACCCTGCTGTGTGTTGGTCTTGTATGGCAGCGGAGTTGCATCGTCATCAGGATGCCAGCAGTCGACTCAACGGTCTGTGCCCCTGCCAACTGAGCGCCGCTCAGTGTGAGCCACAGGTGGCCAGCTGCGTGCTTCTCGCCGGCGTGGCTAAGTTTGCGGCGACAACAAGCGCCCGCAATCCGATGTCCGAATCTGTGGCCCTCGCCTTGGGATGCCTCCAGTGTGTGTTGGAAACCAGGATGACTGCCCGCGGTAGTGAGTCATGAAGTGGCCTGCCAGTGGCTGGCTACGGACCCCACGTCGGCTTTAGAGTGTTGAACCAACGATCTATGGTGCACTGGAACACTGGCGCCCCATCTGCTGCTGCGTGTAACTGGTGGTGTGACATGCCCCACCGTCCAGGAGAGCTGCCACACTTGAATGAATCTCATTAGAAACCTGCACTTATTTATTCACAGCTGTGCACCTCGCTTCACGTACTCATAACAAGCTAGGTTGGCCAGTGTGCCCCTTCTGCCTGTGAATTGCGAAAAACCGCTACATATACTCTTTCAGCAATTTGATGGCCCTGTGTCCTCTATTCTACTTCAGAACTGTTGGTATGCATAACTCACTGCAATCCGGCCCACATCTGGCAGTAACTTGTGCTCAGAATATTGCACAAAACGAACTTTCCCTACCCTAAATGGTGATGCCACTAGTTTATTCCCCTCTTTGGAAAGCCCTGGTCCCCGGGTCGACCTTTAACTATCTCTTAACTTATTTGGGTCGGCATCTATGACATATTTCGTTACTTTTAGAAAACTTAAATGTGGTCTAGTGCCCCTTAAAACACATGACATGAAGCAAAACGTAAAATTTCCTTACTGGACGACCACTGCTCGGTCAACCCTTTACCTACTCGTCTCACGCCCTCAATATCCAATCCACTGAGACTTGGACTACCCTTGGTTCCCTCTTGGAATTAGCTCTCTGCCTGATCAGAAAGAAAACAACACATAACAAAGTTAATGCTGCGATGACACTTGGCACACAGGTTCTCAAAATGATCGTTATTTGTCGCTGCCTTTCCCTTTACTGACTGACACTTTGCACAAGCTGTTTGGCTGATTTGCGCCCTTCTTGCTCTAAAATGAACTAGTACTTCTAGATGCCCTTGCACAGACCTGGCTCCAGAGTTTCATGTAACAAGGACAGATTCTTCCTTGGCAAAAACTCTAAAGTGGCTTATGGCCAGTACAGCTGTGGCTGCGTAACATTCAATAGTGTGACCCCTGAAATTGACGCTGGCAGGTGAAAGGTTGGTCCTATTATGTTGCACGTAGTTACACTGATTAAAATTCCGCTCCCCTCGAGCTCTATATGTTTCGCTTCTGCAAATACTCCCCGCTCAAAACAACTTGCTACTACTACCGAATTCTCGTAGGTGGAGAAGGTCCAATGCATCCCGACCCATTGCAAGCTCAATTTTGGCTCAACGATGTCCCTTGGACAGTCTATTCCTAATCGCCTGGCTAAAAATAACTGCGCTGTGCATGTATCCAGATTGGTAGTTACCACCCTGGCTGGACATACTGTTACCTTTCCCCTATGGAAGCTTCGTAATTCACCCCTTGCCATCTCGGAGTACCGGTTTCTAATTGCCGAGATCAGCAATACCTCTTTAGTTGTCACTTCCACAAACTTGTTCAACGCTCCCCACTTCACTGGATATGGGTAGAACGTGTAACACTGAAACCTCGCATTCTTCCCCATAACTGGGGACTGAACCAAAATATACACTCGTGTGCGGTCGGTTGTTACCCTTACTGTTGCGACCTAAAAGGTCCTAAGATATCAATCCCCAACATAGAAAATGGACATGTCACTTCTGGCAATCGTTGTAGCTGTATCTGTTTCCGACTCAAATCTGCTGTCTGCGCACATGGTATACAATTCTTGACATACTGATCCACATATACTTTCCTACCTCTCCATCAATACCTCTCCGCCACTCTCCTATTCGTCGCTCTACACCCTCCATTACCAGATAACATGTGATCATGTGCTTCCTTTAAAACCTCATCCCTCAATTTCGCTGGCACTACTACCCTTGGCCCTAACTTCATTTCCCTGCACAAAAGACCATCGTACATATTAAATTGTGGCTGTGTTTGATACAATTTATAGTCGTTGTCTGCGTCCTGTAATTCTTGCCAGACTCGTAGGTCATAATCTATGACTTCTACTTTTGCCACCTGCCTACTTAGTGCATCCACATTACTGTGCTTCTTCCCAGGCTTGTGCCCCACCTCGTAGTCGAATTCACTAAGCTTCACAGCCCAACTATCGAGTCTAGTGGATGGATCCTTCAATCCCAACAACCACTTCAATGCAGCATGATCTGTCACTACCCGAAATCTTCTCCCATATAAATAACATTTAAAATATGTGATTCTATAGATTAAGCTAAGCATCTCCCTCTCAGTTGTTGAGTAATTCCTCTCCACTGCATTCAACTGCCTAGACGCATAGGCTGCAGGATGTTCTTTCCCATCAATTTCCTGACTAAGAACACGCCCTTACGCTTGATTTGATGCATCACACGCTAGTATAAACTCCTTTTCAAAATATGGAAACACAAGAACCGGACTTGATGTTAACATTTCTATCAGTTTGTCAAACGCTTTCTGACACCCTTCTGTCCACTCAAATTTCACACTCTTCTGTAACAATTGCGTCAACAGCTACGCTAAATCTGCAAAACCCTTCACGAACTTTCGATAGAGATTGCAAATTCCGATGAATGTCTGCACGTCCTTAACTGTTTTCGGTTCCCAAAAATCCCTTACAGCCTGTACCAACCTCGGATCTGTTTGCACTCCCTCCTTACTGATAATATAACTCAAATATTTTACTTCTTCTTTTGCAAAATGATACTTCTCCAGGCTCAATGTCAAACCGACTGCTCTTAACCTCACAAAGGCTTCCCTTAACCGCTGTCTATGTTACTCCATACTACTTGAAAACATTATAATGTCATCCCAATAGACAAGACACTGACGTGGTTTCAAACTCCTCAAGACACTGTCTAGCAACCTCTGAAACGTTGCCGGAGCGTTTTTCAAACCGAATGGCATTCTAATGTACTGGTAATGGCCTCCATGTGTAGAGAAAGCTGTTTTTGGACGATCCTCTGGAGCCACCTCTAACTGATGATAACCACTTGTCAAATCATCGTAGAAAAGTACTGTTACTGATACTGTCCTAAGTGATCCAAAGTCTCTGATATGTTTGACAACAGAACCTGTATTTCTTAGTTCCATCCATATATTTTTTAGACACAACAACAATGCCCGCTCCCCAGCAACTATTACTATACTCTATAATACCATCCGCAAGCTGCTGATCAATGAAATCCTCCACAATCGGCTGCAAATACCTTGATATTCTGTATGGTTTATGGTAAACAGGTGCTTCATTTCCTGTTGGTATTCTATGTTGAACAACTGGAGTTGCTGGTAACGGCCCTTGTGGAAAAAACAAATCCTTAAATCCCCACAATAATTCTTCTATAGGCTCTCTTTCTCCTCCTTTCAAATGCTTAATTTTGCCATGCAATGCAGTTCTATCGGCAGTTAGTGGTTGATCGCTTCGCCTACCTCTCGAACACCAGTCTTCGTCATCTGGCACATCCAGATTTTGCTACTAAAACTCCTTTGCTCAAATTCACGTCTACAGCGCTAAAATTATCCACGTTCACGGAAACTACTCGCCTGTCGTTCCCCTCCTGTATGCGTACAACACTATGTTTCACAAAACAACCCAATAGACCCAAAACTTCATTATCCTCCAATGGTTCAACAACACATACTGTACCCACAGGTAGATTTGACTCCACACTTACCCAAAGCGTCTTCCCGGCGTTACTAGACACACACTCAGGCGAAGTAAGCCTTAGTGCTAATGTATGCGGTTCAGTTGGTTTGTTCATTACGTTAAATGCCCCTTGTGACAGCTCTGCATTGACAACAGTTTCCCCTAGCTGAAATAACATTCCACCAAGTTTCACAGTTCGTTGTCCAAGGTCAATTTTGGCATGATGTTGATGCAAGAAATCTACTCCTAGGATCATGTCGTAGCCCTCACTTACCCATGGTACTACCCCCATGCATGCATTAAATCGGACTTCCTCTTTTCGAAAGTCAACTGTCACTGACCCCAAAGGCGTGACCTCCTTATCCCCCACTCAACGCAACCTATAACGTGGTGGGTCTAACTTCCTTCATCCCATTATATTCTTAGTAGCCGCTGTGTCCAACAAAATCTTAAATTTTTTATTTCCTACGGATCCCACCACTGAACATTCCATCTCTGCATATGTATTCATAGCATTGAAATTAAACGGGACCTCCCTTAGGTTGGTATTAGGCCCCCTCTGGCGTTTAACAGTTGTCCACCTCTCCTACCTCCACTTCTCCATCCTCCCCACTGCTGACTTCCACCCCTTCCTTTATTCCTCAGTGACCGGGTACATTACCTCTGCACACTTATAACATTTTATACCTGCTGCAAATACTGTTTGCCTCTCACATAGCCCTGTTGCCACGTCTATTTCCTCACATTGAATTGCCAGCTGAATGGCTGAATATAAATCTTTCGGAGTCCCTTCATGCACTTTCTGTGACATATGCCCCGGTAATCCTCTAAAAAATACATCAAGTGCTCTTTGTTCGGCCTCCTGCAACAGAACACTATTTGCTGCATTGCTGTGACCCAACTCGTAAGTATACTCATTAATTGCCCTCATCCTGTCCGCAAATTTCTCCAAAGTCTCTCCCTGTCTCTTTGACACTGTGCTTAACATCTCTAAAAAGTACTGAGCACTGTTCTGTTTTTTATACCTTTGTAAAAGCCCTTCCTTTAACTGATTAAACCATCCTGCCTTCCTTAAGGCCTCAGAACACCTTACATATGTTTTTGTTTCACCCGTTAATCTAATCTTGGCTATATGTAACAACTGCTCATCAGACCAACCATTCATCACCGCTGAAGTCTCCAAGTTCTCCACAAAAGAATGCATATCCACAGATGCCTTGCCAGGGGCCCTATTCTGTATCGTTCATACCTATCGGTGTAGTAGGTTAGTCTCAGTAGTGACGTCATTTTCAGTTCTTTATCGAAATATCCTATTCCGTAAGCTTCTGAGATTTGTTACCGAACGGTCCTCCCACCGATTTTACAACAATTGTACTGAGAGGTTTTGGATTTCGGTCTGGCCCTGTCGATCGGTGAGCTGTGGTTTATGTACGCTTATAATTTGTTATTTTAAACATATTTAGCGGTTTTAGCGTTGGATTTAGTGATTGTGTTACTAAAGAATCACCAGAGGACGCATCCGATTGGAAAGTGCGTTCATAATAGACTATTTTCCTTTGTTAGAAATATGGTTAGGTTAGGTTGTTACTGTGATTACATAAAAAAAACGTTTTCAGTCAATACTCTCTCAAAATATATGTTATTTTTATGCAAATAAGAGTTTATAGATAATTAAATATCAAGAAATTGGCTCTGCTTACGTATATTACATGAATGTGAACTGACATTACTATTGCCTTTGTGTACTTTTTCCCACAAATGGTTTAGTTAGTAATTACCGAAACGTGTTTACAACTTTCAAGTAACAATGGAAAGCAATTATGTGAAGCCTGATATAAGAAACCTTCCAATCTATCACGCACTTATGACTTACGCAGCACCGTTTGGCAACAAAGTCAGCCTATGTTCCTCTACTGGATAGTACAAGAATTAGCACTTGGCGTGTGTTGTTTGGCGTGGCCATGTGGTTAGCGCCCTGGAATACGATACCAAAGAACATGGGTTCGCGCAATTTTTTTTTTTCCTCTTCATATATGCAACACGTTCTGAGACATTGTTATTCGTGTAAGTTAAGATATTTCTGCAATATTCATTATTACTCACATGTAAGAGCGCACTTCCTCAGTAACGATTTCGTGATTTCTGTGTGTTTAAAACACGAAATATGAAATTACTGTGAGTGAAACAACCGTCAGTGACCTTTATATTTTTTCTTGTCGGAAATAATTGACCATTTTTTCCGAATATGTAGTGATTTCCGAGTATGCGGTTAGACTGGAATCTAAGGGCACAACTTAAATCACTGGGAATGTAACTAGCAGTAGTCATATTCATAATCTTGCTTGTCACAAGTATTTATCTGTGATTAAAACCTCAACCACAGTAGACAGAGATGAAAGATCTCTGCCGTAATATTTTTAGACTGTAGCACCATATACGAAACATTTTCATTCATGAGATGCATGTTATAAACTTCAACGAACTGCATGAGCTCCCGAAAATGCGGTTCTTTTTTCAATTTTCTTTTTAAGACCCAAATCGTTGATGTATCATACAGGAAAGTTTGCTACTTAATCATTTGGATCTCTAGGAGTGGGTTATAACCACATTCTGTTTATTTTCTTATGCTTTGAAACTCTCAGAATTAATTTTTCGGGTGTTTTTATAGATGTATTAGTACAATATGGTACTACACACTATTCCTAACTCATTTTCCGAAACGTAATATCCAAAACACGATGTCAGTATGAATGAGAATAAAATGACATAATGCAGCATTTACGACAATCTGCACAATACAGTCAAATACGCTATCGTTATTATACATGCATCGAAAGATGCGAACAGAGAAACTGTAAAAAAATTGCATTTCAGCTGAGAATCATGGAAATGGATATACTGCGTCTGATACTGTTAAGGAGGAGGCAAGGGCGAAGAAGGCAGGCACGTCAGCTCGATCGAATCTGGCGTCATGCGTTATGGCAACGTAAACGCAATTTTCGGTACTCAGAAGAATAGCGCGCCTGTGTAATCTGCTAGCCGCTTTGTGTCCATGGCGCTGTGCGCGCTGCAGTGCGCATGGGCGGATCTGCGACCACTTGCTTTTGAATGGCTTGCGCGACACGAACAGACAACAGCGCTTCGATTCTCTAGACTCGAACGGTATCGCTACCGAAATGCATACTGAATAAAGCAGGGACTCTAATTCGAGTACTAGACCTTTCGGTGCTCTTGAGTACCGGAAAGATCGGCACAATGGCGGAAAGATACAGAATAGGCGCCCAGAAAACAGAATAATCAAACTCGCAGCAACTGGATCAATCTCCTGCACCCTAGGCAATAGCAACTGATCAGATGCCGTTTCCTGTTCACTTCTAGATGTTAATTCATTTCTCAACTGCGAATTGTTTGCTGTCAATTGTGCTACTTTTTCCAAGAAAATCCTCACCGCTTCTGGTTCCGACACACCTCCCATCCCTGACTCTGCCATTGTGTTGCTTTCATTCCCAGTTAGTCATGAAACAAAACATTTAAGTACAAGAATAACTGCACCTCAGTATCATCATACTCGGTAACATGATACTCAAACCAACGCAAAAGTAATTAAATGCCACGGAAAAAAGTAATGAATATTACTGCCACAAATACACCAACACTTATTCTGAACAAAAAAAATAATATGCCTACGCAAAACATCTAAAATGGCCTGCCATGAGCCGTACTCAACAACATGAAAAGGAAAGAAAACGTCCAATGCTCAAAAGAAAACAGGTCAAAACTCACCACATCTTGTGAATGTAATGCGGGTGGTGGGCTCAAACGTCATATTGTACAGACGATGTCCACTATTCTGACACCAAATGTAGTGGAACCTTCTGCCACCGAATGTAACAGCAACACCAAATGTAGTGGGAAGAGGTCGAAGACACCATATTAAGTCTTGTCAGAGCTTTCCAAGTGATTTATTGTTTCCAGTTACAATGCCCACATTCCTCTTGATCTGTGTCACTGGGCCCTGCAATGCTGAGGACACCACTTTGCTGTCTGCAAAATGGCTTGTCGCGGGTTGGCTGCTTCAGCGACCCCTGCACGCCCTGTTGTGTGTCGGCCTTGTACGGCAGTGGAGTTGCAGCGCCATCAGGATGCCGGCAGTCGACTCAGCGATTTGTGTCCCTGCCGAAACAGTGCCACTCGGTGTGAGCCACAGGTGGCCAGCTGTGTTCTTCTCGCTGGCGCGGCTAAGATTGCGGCGACAACAAGCGCCTGCAATCCAGCGTCTGAATCTGCGGCCCTCGCCTTGGGATGCCTCCAGCGTGTGTTGGAAGCCAGGACAACTGTCCACAGTAGTGAGCTGTGGAGTGGCCCATTGCTGGCTGGCTACAGACCCTACGTCGGCCTCAGATGGTCGAACCAGTGACCTGCCATGGACGGGAACGCTGGTGCCCCGTCTGCTGCTGCGTGTAGCTGGTGGTGTGACATGTCCCACCATCCAGGAGACCTGCCACACTTGAATGAATCTTGTTAGAAACCTGCACATATTTATACGCTGCTGTGTTCCTTTATTTTTCCATACATGCTGCTTCGTGTCACGTACTCATAATACGCTAGGTTGGCCAGTGGGACCCTTCTGCCAGTGATTTGCAAAAACCGCTACATGTACTCTATCAGCAATTTGACAGCCCTGTGGCCTCTATTCTGCTTCACAACTGTTGGTATGTGTAACTCACTATAATCCGGCCTGCATTTGGCTGTAATTTGTGTTCAGAATATTTCACAAAACTAACTTTCCCTATCCTAAATGGTGGTGCCGCTACTACTGAAACAATGCATAGGGATTATACAAGGCCCCCTAACAACTATAATAAACGAATCCTTCATATCAGGGACATTTCCAGAGCAGTTAAAACAGGCAAGAGTTGTACCTTTGCTTAAGAAAGGTAATGCAGAAGACAGAAAAGTACAGACCCATTTCCCTGCTGTCAGCATTCTCAAAAATAATAGAAGCAATTATAAAAGACAGATTAATAAATTACCTGAATAAATACAATTTTTTAAGTTAATCACAATTTGGGTTCCAAAGTGGCAAAAATATGGAGTCAGCCATAGTAGAAATCACAAAAGTTGTACTTGATGCTCTTGATAAAGATGAGTGTGTCACAGGCATATTTTTTGATCGT
The DNA here is from genome assembly GCF_021461385.2 of Schistocerca piceifrons. Classification (NCBI taxonomy): domain Eukaryota; kingdom Metazoa; phylum Arthropoda; class Insecta; order Orthoptera; family Acrididae; genus Schistocerca; species Schistocerca piceifrons. The sequence goes on from NC_060149.1 coordinate 539,030,828, forward strand.
TCTAAGGCGTTTGATACAGTGGACCACAAGATTCTATTAAATAAATTAGAAGTATTGGGAATAAGAGGGGCAGTTAATGACTGGTTTCGATCATACCTAGCAGATAGGGTACAGAGAGTAGAGATAACACATACTTCAAATAGATCTAAACATTTAGTAAAACACTTATCACAACCAAAATAAATTAATATAGGGGTTCCACAAGGTAGCATATTAGGACCAATACTATTCCTGATATACATCAATTACTTTCCCAGTAGTGTTACTCATGGTGGAAAAACTCTCTTTGCTGATGACAGCAATATTATATTCACTGAGAAAACAAGACAAAACCCTTGCCAAGAAAGCAAATGAAACTCTGAATTAAGTTTATGATTGGTCAAAAAGTAATAATGTGACATTGAACATAAAGAAAACTAATGCCATGAATTTCAGGTTGAAGAGGAAGAATGACAATGTTAAATTAAATGTAGATGGTACCTCTATAGGCCATGTAACAAATGCAAAATTTCTAGGAACGAATATTGATTTTCAGTTGAAGTGGTGTGAACATACAAAGGTAATTGTAAACAGAATGTCATCAGCGTGTTATGCCCTTAGAATCCAATCATCAGTGTGTAACATGCAGTGTCTTTTAGTTACATATTATTCAAATGCACACTCAATTCTTAGCTATGGCATTCTTTTTTGGGGAACAAATGCACAAAATATGAACACAATTTTCAAACCCCAGAAAACAACCATAAGAATAATAACCAAAAATGCTAGTCGAGCTCATTGTAAAGATCTGTTCAAAACACTGGGGATTTTAACTGCTCCATGAGAATACATATACCAGTCAGTTGTAAACATCAAAACTAACATTGGTAATTACTGCACAAACAGCTCTGTCCATGACCATGCAACAAGAGATAGTCTCAACTTACATTTACCAAGAAAAAATAAACATAAAACTCAAAACAGCATTTTCTACCAAGGAATAAAACTGTACAATAAATTACCAAAGCAGATAAAAGAAATTGCAAAAATACACTTATTTAAAAAGGCAGTTATCAAGTAGCATTTATGCAATATATTTTATATGTTGAAGGATTAATTAGATAAAAAAATGCTATACTAATAAATAATAATAATAATGATCATTAAGCATCCAACATTCGACATAACACCTTCACTTTATGTTTTTTCCTTCTTTTTCCCTTTCTAGAAATACTTACCCCCAAACTATGCATAGCACAATGATAAGACCTCTTCCTCTTCCTGACCTCAGCATCTCACTCATTATGGAGGGATGCTGACTCAGTTTTTCAGGATATCACATGGGAAGTTGCGGTACAGAAAATGGCCCAACGATCACCATTGTGTGTGTGTGTGTGTGTGTGTGTGTGTGTGTGTGTGTGTGTGTGTGTGTGTGTGTGTGTGTGTGTGTGTGAAGTGTTATGAAACAAAGTGTGTGCAGTGACTGATAGTGAGATATGAGTGAACAGTGTGACATTACATTATTTAATAAGTTATTTATAAAGAAAGTATTCTATACCAGGAGTAAATCTAATGATTGTCTCTAACTAGAAGTCTGTAAATGGATTATCTGACCATGATGCACAACTGATTAACTTACAAAACCTAACAGGGTGTACACTTCAGAAACCATTAAGTAAAAGTATGAGGGTGCTCAACCCGGTATCTATAGATCACTTCAGAGAAAGTTTAGGAAATGTAAACTGGGAAGATGTATATAATGAGCCAAATGCTAATGATAAATGCAGCATATTTCTTGATAAATTTATATCCTTTATTTGAACATTGTTTTCCAAAGAAAATTACTGAATGTAACACCACAAACTTTTCAAAGAAACCTTGGATTACTACAGGTATAAAAGTGTCTAGAGAAAGAAATAGAAAACTGTATGAGACAGCAAGAACTAGTAAAGATCCAGAAGTAGTTTTACACTATAAAAATTATTGTAACATACTGATAAAAGTTGTAAGGAAATCAAGAAATATGTGTGTTAGAAAAGAAATTAATAACTCCAGCAATAAAATCAAATCAATATGTAATGTTGTTAGAAAGGAGACAGGAAAAGTAACCACTGGGGTAGGTAGTATTACTGTTAAAGAGAATGAGACCATCTTAACCAACAGTACAGAGGTAGCCAATGTATTCAACAATCACTTCTTATGTGTAGGACTAAAAATTGGTGAGAATAGTTTCAAAAATGCCAGGCAGTACATGGAAGAGTCAGTTTTGAAAAATTTTATGCGGATTAAGTTCCATCTAACAACTTCTTGTGAAATAAGGAAAATTATTAAATCTTTGAAAAATAAATGTTCTGTTGGAGCAGATGACATCTCTAACAAGGTATAAAAACAATGTGGAGCAATTACAGCTGATGTTTTGCGTCACATATGCAATGCATCACTGACTCTGTGTATTTTTCCAGACAGGATAAAATATGCCATTGTGAGGGCTCTCTACAAAAAAGGGGGAAACCACAGATATCAATAATTATTGGACGGTATCCTTGCTTACAACATTTTCAAAAATCTTTGAAAAAGTAATGTACTCAAGAGTGGTTAGCCATCTCAACAGTAATGGGATACTTAGTAAATCACAGTTCGGATATCAGAAATGCTGTTCCACTGATACAGCAATATACAATTTCACTGTCCACATAAGAGAGTCTGTAAATAGTAAAATGTCACCAGTAGGAATATTCTGTGGCTTATCCAAAGCATTTGATTGTGTGAACCATGACATTGTGTTAGAGAAATTACAATTCTATGGTATAAATGAACAGCATATGAGTGGTTTAAGTCATTTCTACAAAACAGGAAACAAAAAGTATCTTTATATGCTTCAAGTGATTCAAAGGAGTTTGCCACTTCATCTAACTGGGGTGAAATTACATTAGGTGTTCCACAAGGTTCGATCATGTGTCCCCTCCTGTTCTTGATATATGTGAATGGCCTCCCTTCTTATGTGAAACAAGATGCTGAACTGACACTGTTTGCTGATGATACAAGCATAATTATTAATCCAGTAAAAGATAGTCTGATAGAAAATGATACAAATAAGGTCTTTGGATTAGTTATTAATTAGTTTTCGTCGAATGGGTTTGCTCTGAACTTTGAAAAAACACAGTACATTCAATTTTCTGGTACAAAAGTATAATTTCTTCAATAAACTTAACACATCAAACGAAGTCAGTAGCCAGGGTAAAGCATGCTAAGTTTTTGGGTGTACATATAGATGAGAATCTTAATTGGATAATTTATATTTTGGATCTCCTAAAGTGAATAGGTTCAGCAACTTTTGCAATCAGAATAATTGCCAGTTTTGAGGATGTAGAAATTAGTAAAGTTTGCGTACTTCCACTCTCTGATGTCATACAGAATAATATTTTGAGGTAACTCAACATTTAGACAAAAAGTATTTACTACTCAAAAGAAAGTGGTTAGTATAATGTGTGGGGTTCATAATCGCACATCTTGTAGGCATCTTTTTAAAAGGTTAGGAATTCTTACAACTGCTTCACAGTACATTTACTCACTAATGAAATTTTTTCTCAACAACATGGACCAGTTTAAAACCAACACCGACATTCATGATTACAATATCAGAAAAAAAAGACCTACACTACTCTTTACTTAACCTGTCTTTGGCACAGAAAGGGGTAAAATATGCTGATATAAAACTTTGTGATAAATTACCAGATGAAATAAAGTGTCTGACAGACACCAGTAATAGTTTCAAAAACAAATTGAAATCATACCTCCTTGACAACTCCTTCTATACCATACATGAATTCTTGAATATGAGTAAATAAATCTGGAAATATAGTATATGCATTTTGTGCCATTTAATGGAATGGGATAGATAACAGAATTATTTTGGAATAACACTATAATGTAAACGAAGAAAAAGAAAATAGAAAAAAAACTTGTTTCCTGTGCACATTTCTTGTGCATTTGACACATTCCACATCATAACGGTTTTTCCGTGCTATTGATCAACGTAACTAACTAACTAACTATGTGTATATGATTAGGTTATTTTAAATTTTTCAAAACTTGTAAATACTTTGACATGTGCTATTTCCTTGTAAAAAGATATCTATAGATGAATGAAGCTACTATTACTACTATGTTGTCTGAAGAGAACTTCACACCTTGTCCATTCTCCACATCGCAGCCGACCTATGAACTGATAACCGTCTGAACTATGAAGATGTGATCGACGAGTTTTCTGCCATCAAAGCCAGATGCAAACTTTATGACTGGTGAGGTTGTTTATTTATTTATATTAGTTTCAAAAATTTAAGATTATAATGTCATTTTTATTATAAATTAGAGCGCATTCATTGGATTTAGAAACCATGCATTACCTATTTATTTTACAATGGCCGATGGTAGTATGCGGAACTAAACGTCATTTATGTGCAGACGTGACTGAAGGCAGCTGACAATACTAATGAATACCCGTATGACGCGGGCTGCTCGGCGCTGTACAGTCAAGTCATACTGATACTGTAGTATATTACAACTGATGTGTATTCTTGGTGTTTGCTGAAATGTATAGTTATCGCGGAAATATACGTCATCAGAGAGTATGTTCAGATGAAAAAGTGTTAATACATAACGTAGTTCAGTTCTGTCAAGAAATAGGTAAAAGCTTTGCTAATACCGTTAGAAAGAGCTATGGTGAGTGCAGTAGCGCAGTATAAAACTGTTCAGCCCTTACATGGATTAAAGGTATTGTGCACACTTATTATGCAGCATCTAACTACACAGACCTTAATGCTTTACATGTTAACTATTAAATTATAAAACAAATTTGATTTTTCCACACTAGTCGGTAAAATTAAGTAATAGCAAATTCAGTTTTGTGTTTGTTTGTCTGCATTTGGTTATTAGTTTGTGCACCAAAATATCTATTTCATTTTCATTTCTTATGCTTTCCTGAAGATTCACATATTAATACCAAACGTGTTTTTTATCTGCTACACATTCAAATTATTAGATCGTAAAACGACAGTTTAATTTTAATTTTGAACGCATCTCTGTAAAAGTACGTATTAATTTCTAATGTATGACACATTCGCTTTAAGTTTTAGATCATAACACAACTTTTTTATTTTCATTTTCAACGGTTTCGTGTAAAAGAACATATTCAAAGTGAATGTATAAAAAAATCCGTTGTCTCCAACACGCTCTGCTGAATTTTTAGGCCATAAAAGAAAAGTTATTTTCCTTGTGTTCGTTTCTGCTGTCTTTCGACAGAAGAATGTGTTCACACAAGGTAGTTTTAAGATTGTTTTATCCGCTGCCATTACTAAGTACAGTTTACATTTTGACTGAGCGCGACTAGACCGCTGACGCATCCTTCAGAACAACGAATAGCAGAGTACGGAAACAGCTCACAGCTCTCCCACTCAAAACGGCAATTGTGAAGGGATCTGGTAACAGTTATTATTTCAAACATGTTTTTTTTGGGAGGGGGGCACCAAATTTTTAAATCTAACACTGTCTATATCTATACTATCCTAAGAATATCTATACTATCCTCTGTCACTTATTGCTTCTTTTACGTCTGGATTTGTTTCTTAATGTGAAAAATGCCGAGTGGCATCATGGTTCGTAGTCCTCGTTAATTTGTAGGTCCATTTATAACTGGCTGACTATTTCAAACGTCGGAGGAAGGCAACTGCATACCTGATACCATTCCAACAGGATCATGTCTAGTAAAACACTGTGGTGTTCAAAACAATCTTCTGATTAATGACTGCTTTTCATATATGTATACTTTGCAAATGACTTATGAAGTACACGGCAGTGGGTAGCTTCCATTCATCTACATTTACATATATACTCTTCAAATCACTGTAAAGAGCTTCTTAGCAGAGGGTACTTCCCATTGTATCAGAAGAGAATGGCTTTAAATGTTTCCATGAACGCTGTAATTAATCTAATCTTATCCTCACAGTTCCTATAGGAGTGATATGTAGGGAGTTATAGTATGTTCCCACATTCAGCATCTAAATTTTGTTGTTGAAACCTTGTACGTAAGCCTTTTCATTCTATTCAGCTTCTTCAGCATCTCTGTGATGCTTTGCCACAAGTCAAATAAAGCTGTGAGCATTCATGCTGTCCATCTCTGTGTACATTCAGTATCTCCTGTTAGTCGTACTTGGTATAGGCCACACAAACTTGAGCATTATTCTTGAATAGTTAGCTTGAATCATTTGTAAGAAATCTCTTTTGTAGATTGATTGCATTTCCCTAGTATTCTACCAATGATTTGAAGGTTGCCATTTCTACGCCTTTTTCTCATTTAGTGAAGTGCACAATTTAACATTTCTGAACACTTAAAGCAAGTTGTCAAATTATGCACCACTTTGAAATGTTGTCAAGATTCGACTGGCTATGTGTAAAGCTTTTTTCAGACAGTATCTCATTACAGGTAACTGCATCATATGCTGAAAGTGTTAGCACACTTGACTCGTATTTGGGAGGATGACAGTTGAAACCCTCATACAGCCATCCAGATTTAGGTTTTCTATGATTTCCCTAAATGCATCCAGGGGAGAAGGACGGCGGTTCAATCCTGTGTCTGGCCATCCTGATTTAGGTTTTCCGTGATTTCCCTAAATCGCTCCAGCCAAATGCCAGGATGGTTCCTTTGACAGGGCATGGCCGACATCCTTCCCCATCTTTCCATAATCCGATTAGACCGATGACCTCGCTGTTTGGTCTCTTCCCCCAAACAACCCAACCCCAACCATCCAGGGGAATGCCGGGGTGGTTCCATTCAAAGGGCTCGGCCGACATCCTTCTCCATCCTTGACATAATTAGAGCTTGTGCTCTGTCCCTAATGACCCCGATGTCGACGGAACGTGAAACCCAAAAAGTGTGAGATTACTGTTTATATTGTCTGCAAGGCCATTAACAACGTACAACTTGAATAGAAAGAGTACCGACACACTTTCCTGGGGCAGGCCTGACATTACTTCTGCATAAGGCGATGGCTCTCGATCCAAGATAACGTACAGCGTCCTCCCTGCCAAAGAATCCTCAATTCAGTCACAAATTTTGCTTAACACACCATATATTCGTATTTTTGATAATAAGTGCAGTTATAGTACCTAGTCAAATACTTTTCGGAAATCGAGAAATACTGTATCTATCTGACGGCCCTGATCCATGGCTTTCAGGATGTGTCATGTAAGGAAAGTGCATGTCAGATTTAACATGACCAATGATTTCAGAATCCATGCAGAATTGCATGACGGACGTCATTCTCTTCGAGATATCTCATTACATTTGAATTCAGCATAAGTTCTAAGATTCTACAGCAATAGGATTTTAGGAAATTGGATGATAGTTTTATGGATGACAGTGGCCTGTGCATTCTTAGAACTATTGGAATGGATTTTTTTGTTAGCAGGATCTGCGGAGGATTTTAGTTAAAAGAGGGGATAACCCAGTGGCAAATTTAATGTAGAATCTAACGGGGATTCCATCGAGCCCTAGAGTTTCGTTCAATTTTAATGATTTCAGGTGTTTCTCAACATCGCTTATACAAACATCAATATTTCGTATCTTTGAAGTGGTGCATCAGTTAAAGTAAGGCAATACCCTGGATTTTCATTAGTAAATGAACATTTCAAAATAAAGTTCAGCGTTTCCGATTCTGCTTTGCTACTCTCAGTTTCAGTCCCTGTCTTCTCCATGAGTCAGTAACTTCGCTACGACTAACAGCCATTCCATATGACCAGAATTGGTTTGGGTTTTGTGAGAGATCTTTCTACAATAATAGTTAAAGGCTTAACACATTGCCGTCTTGATAAACAAATGTGTTTCATTCAGCATTTCTCTGTCTATAACCCTACCCTTTGTAAACATCTCTGGAGCTAGGCAGACGCTCGTATACGAAGCTCTCGCTAAGATAAGTTATTAACATTGAAATAAGGGCTAATTTAGTTAATATTACATTTTAGACTAGTGTATATACTTCTTCTCTAGGCTATCTAATGAAGGTTTCGATCTTCTGACCTTATTTAGATCGAAAAGTAAGTATTTCGTGAAATGCCGGTAGTTGCTAGTTTTGTTTACGTTTTTTAGGCGCAAATTTCGCGCGAGTGTAGCTTTTCGTTTTTGACCAAAGTTATGGCTTCAAAGTCAAATTAATTCGTGTTGGTCATACAGAGGTAGGTAGTTAAATCTTTCGGAAGTAAATTTAAAAGTTTGTTTACATTAGTGTTTATTTACGAATTAGTAGGCTACAGGTTACTAAACTACTGTGGTCTTGTGCCAACTTATTCTCTGCTTTTGTGTTAAGTTTGTCTATCAAACCATGTGTGACAAATGTTGTGATTCCCGTAGAAATTTGAAAGAGGGGGTGTTCTGTGTATTCTGTAAGTTATGGTTTCATTGGGGCGAATGTAGCAGCGAGGATAGGAAATGAGGCTCTTCCATGGCATTGTAGGTTATGTAGAAAGGACAGAAAAATCGCAGTACAGGAGGCAAAAATTTGTGCCCTTAAGGCTGAATTAGAAAACGCGAACTTGGAATTATGTAGGTTAAGGGAGGAAAAAGAGACTGGGAACTGGGAAAAGGTAGCAAGCAAAGGGCGAAATAGGGAAACACTTGAAAAAACTCTAGAAATTCAGTTTGGCTTGCTATCTGAAGTGGAGGAAGGGCCTCACCCAGATGTAGTTGAAAGTAGGTTGAAGCGGAATATTAGCTTAAAGAAAAAAGACAGGTCGGGATCAAACCAGATTAGGAAAAGAAGAATTCTGCTTATAGGCAGCAGTCATGGGAGGGGTGTGGGCCATCAGCTTCAGGAGAAATTAGGTGCAGGGTACCAGGTCACAAGTTTTGCGAAACCAAGTGCTAGTCTTAGCCAGGTGACAGAAAACTTAGGCCAGCTGTGCAGGGACTTTGAAAAGGGAGATCAGGAAATTATAGTTGGTGGAGGAGGAAACAGCCTGACTACGAATCCAAGATACGGTATTAGGAGTGACCTGGATAAAATAGGAGCAGAAACTGAGCACACAAATGTGGGGTTTGTGGGGGTCTTTCAGAACCATGATCAGCTCTGGGTAGACACTGCTGTAAGGCATGTTAACACTGAGCTGAACAGGATGCTCCAGACACCGGCAAAATCTCACATAAGTGTTGTTCCAGTCAATGCTATTAGTAGGTGGGGATGCACTACACATGGCCTGCACCTGAATAGGATTGGGAAAAATAAGTTAGCTTCTCTATTAGTAGAAACTGTAAGGGGGTCCACGGCCACACAAGGAGTGATCCCTGTGGTTAATGGGTCCAGGCAGACAGATTTTTTAGGTTAAAACCAAAGTCCAGACAGATGACAATCAAGATAAATAGAATAAAAGAAACTTCCAGTAAAGTAAATAGGGGCAAAGCTAAGGGCAGTATCAACTCACTTCATCAAAATATCAGGGGAATAAAAAATAAAGTAGATGAGCTATTAGTGTGTTTAGATGATCTGAAAAATAAGAATGAGATTGATATACTCTGTATGTCTGAACACTACGTAACTGTGCACATGGATAGTGTCAGTATAAGTGGGTATAATTTAGCATCTTACACTTGTAGATCTAGGATGGATAAAGGAGGAGTTGTCACTTCCATAAAACAAGAGTATAAATACAAAACTGTAGAAATAAGCAAATTTTGTGTTGATCAGCACTTTGAGGTTTGTGCATGTAAACTTCAGTTAGATAATGTGGTATTGATATTAGCAAAACTGTACAGGTCCCCATTAGGAGTTAAAAAAGTTTAACTCCTTATTATGCTGTCTGTCAGACAAAAAGAAGAAGTTATTAATCTCTGGTGATTGCAATGTAGACTTTCTAAATAGTTCTGAGAGGAAATGTGAACTAGAAGTGTTATTAACAACATATAACTTAGAATCAGTGATCAATTTCCCTACATGTATAGCTCAAGACGGTAGAACGCTAATAGATAATGCATTTGTAGAGAAAGAAGATGTAAAACAAACACATGCTTTCCCTGTGGTAAATGGATTGTCATATCATGATGCACAACTGATTAACTTACAAAACCTAACAGGGTGTACAGTTTGGAAACCATTAAGTAAAAATGTAAGGTCGCTCAACCTGATATCTATAGAGCACTTCCAAGAAAGCTTAAGAAATGTTAATTGGGGAGATGTATATAATGAGCCAAATGCTAATGATAAATACAACATATTTCTTGATCAATTTATATCCCTTTTTGAACATTGTTTCCCAAAGAAAATTATTAAATGCAACACCACACACTTTTCGAAGAAGTCTTGGATTACTACAGGTATTAAAGTGTCTTCAGAAAGAAAAAGAAAACTGTATGACACAGCAAGAACTAGTAAAGATCCAGAAGTAGTTTACACTATAAAAATTACTGAACATTCTGAGAAAAGTTGTAAGGAAATCAACAAATATGTATGGTAGAAAAGAAATTAACAACTCCAGCAATAAAATCAAATCAATGTGGAATATTGTTAGAAGGGAGACAGGAAAAGTACCCACTGGGATAGGTAGCATTACTATTAAGGAGAACAAGACCATCCTAACCAACAGTACACAAGTAGCTAATGTACTTAACAACCATTTCTTAAGTGTAGGAGAAAAATTGGCGAGAACAGTTCAAAAGAAAAAGCCAGGCAGCACATGGAAGAGTCTGTTTTGGAAAAATTTAGTCAGATTAAGTTTCAAGTAACAACCTCTTGTGAAATAAGTAAAATTATTAAATCTTAGAAAAATAAATGTTCTATTGGAGTAGATGACATATCTAATAAGATATTAAAAGAATGTGGAACAATTACAGCCGCTGTCCTGAGTCACATATGTAATGCGTCATTAACTCAAGGCATTTTCCCACACAGGTTAAAATATGCCATTGTCAGGCCGCTCTACAAAACAGGGGACACCACAGATGTCAATAATTATCAGCCAGTATCCTTGCTTACAGCATTTTAAAAAATCTTCTAGAAAGTAATGTACCCAAGAGTGGTTAGCCATCTCAACAGTAATGGGATACTTAGTAAATCACAGTTTGGATTTCAAAAATGCTGTTCCACTGATACAGCAATATTCAAGTTCACTGTCCACATAAATAGTAAAATGTCGCTAATAGGAACTTTCTGTGACTTGTCCAAAGCATTTGACCATGTGAACCATGACATTATGTTACAGAAATTACAGTTCTATGGTATAAATGGAATAGTATATTAATGGTTTAAGTCATGCCTGCAGAACAGAAAGCAAAAAGTTTCCTTATATGGGTGACGCGATTTAAATAAGTTTGCCACTTCATCTAACTGGGGCGAAATTACATGAGGTGTTCCATAGGGTTCAATCATGGTTCCCCTTCTGTTCTTGATACATGTGAACGACCTCCCCTCCTATCCAAAACAGGAAGCTTAATTGACACTGCTGATGATACAAGCATCATTATTATTGTGGTAAAAGAAACTCGAATTGAAAATGATACAAATAAGGTCTTTGGAAAAGTCATTAATTGTTTTTCTGAAAATAGGCTTGCTCTAAACTTTCAAAAAACACAGTACATCCAATTATCTGCTGCAAAAAGTACAGTTCCTTCGATAAATATAACACATCAACAGACATCAGTAGACAGGGTAGAGCATACTAAGTTTTTGGTGTACACATAGATGAGAATCTTAATTGGAAAACTCATATTTTGGATCTTCTAAAGAGACTAGGTTGAGCATCGTTTGCAATCAGAATAATTGCCAGTTTTGAGGATATAGAAATTAGTAAGCTAACATACTTTGCATACTTTCACTTTCTGATGTCATACAGGATAATATTTTGGGGTAACTCAACATTTAGACAAAAAGTATTCACTGCTCAAAAGAAAGTGGTTAGAATAATGTGTGGGGTTTGTAATCACACATCATGTAGACATCTTTTTAAAAGATTGGGAATTCTTACAACAGCCTCACAGTACATTTACTCACTAATGAAATTTGTTCCCAACAACATGGACCAGTATAAAAACAACAGTGACGTTCATGATTATAAATCCAGAAAAAAGAAGGACTTAGACTATCTTTTACTCAACCTATCTTTGGCACAGAAAGAGGTAAAATATGCTGGTATAAAAATTTTCTACAAATTACCAAATGAAATAAAATCTCTGACAGACAGCAGTAATAACTTCAAAAATAAATTGAGATCTTATCTACTTGACAACTCCTTCTATACCATAGATGAATTCTTGAATAGGAATAAATAAGTCTAGAAATATAGTATATGCATTTTGTGCCATTTAAGGGAATGGGGTAAATAATAGAAATATTAATTCTTAACTATGTGCATAATGGCTACCTTGCCGTGCGATTGATAAATGGAACACGTAACCAACTAAGTAAGTAAGTAACTTACCTATTGTGCACTAGTGTCTTTGTCTCTGTATACCATATAGGATCCCTTTCATCACAAACTGTTCCATTAGACAGTGGAAGATTAAGCCAGTGCAGGTATGTAGGAAATGCTAAGAAGAAGTCCTTGGTTTGCTTTAGACCTCAAAGCTTAGGATATAAAATAAAACAGCAGCTAATTAAAAAACTCTTCTCTATTTCATTTGGGCAAATTTAAAGATAACAGTAGTAAAATCAATGTCTCTCAGCAATTCACAGCCCATTTTCATTAAGGTGAGGTTGTGTAGACATTCATGTTCCATGGTGTTCCTTCACTCATTGTAATGTTCTTTAATGTTAAAAAAGTATGTCCTCCACTGCAGTTGGTGATCATCAAAGACACATAAACGTGTAAGACTATGTCTACATTTAGGAAAAACGATTTTAATAAATTTTCAATTAATAGTTCATAAAACTGCAGTTCCAAGGGTTCGTAGTGTTGACTGTCAAAAGCAGCAGTGACATCTGTTTTGAGCAACTCAACAAACTACACCAGTTCATTACATAGGTTTTCTTCCAAATCGTCTGGGTAACTCTGATTGTAACTGGAGTTCTTTTCAAAATCTCTTCTGCTGTTAAAGAGTTAAATTTCTGAAGGATTACAACTGCATAGTCACTAATGTTAATTTCCACCTGTGTAGCTAATGCAGACAACACAGTATCATTGTGACAGCAAACACCTGAATTTGAAAATGCTGTCCACATGTTTCAGTTTCTCCAGCTTCATCTAGTGTACTCTGTATTTTCCTTCCATTAGCTTGAAGTCTGTTGCTGATATTCTTCTTTCGCTTTTGCTTCAGTATCTGAAAATGAAAACTGCATTGCTTGGACATAGCCATGTAACAATTTATAAAGAGCCTACTCCATGTTAAGAGCTTGATAAGACAACTGCAGCTAAGTGATGGTTCGTTAGACTAAATACACCAAACAACTGCTTATAATAAGTCATCTTTATTTACGACAGACTGTTTCAGCTTTATCGCCATTTTCAAGTATCTGCAATTACAATTTTGGTGAGAACAGGGATGGATGCCCATGTCGTTCATATTTTTAAAAAAACTGTATTGTATTCACGTCTAGATTGATGTGACGTCCATATTACGTCCTTAGTGGACTGTTTTATAACTATCACTGCTTTAATAAGGCGGTGGTTGCATATGTTACTTCCGATTTATCCATTATCGGAAGTAACATACGCAACAACCAAAGACAATCGTGTTCTAGAACACGAAAATTGATAAATCGGAAGTAACATGCAGACAACCAAAGACAATGGTAACAAAATTTAGTTCATAAAACAATATCGCTGTTCATCTGCTCAATCTATGCAAACATATAGCGTCGTAAGAGTGGTACTGTCAAACTGCTGTCATGCCATAATTAACATTTTATTTTCAACATCTTGACATCATTTACCATCTTATTAAAGCAGTGACAGTTATAAAACAGCAGAAACAGTCTGTCTTAAATAAAGATTACTTATTATAAGCAGCTATTTGGTGTATCTACTCTAACAATCACTTCGTTATGAGATATATATTATGCTGCTGTTCCTAAAGACGAAAAAAAAGCGCTAGTTGTTCACAAGCGTTCTAGGAATTCGTTCCAAGCAATAATCATTATTCCCGTTTACAACTTATACACTACTGGCCATTAAAATTGCTTCACCACGAAGATGACGTGCTACAGATGCGAAATTTAACCGACAGGAAGAAGATGCTGTGATATGGAAATGATTAGCTTTTCAGAGCATTCACACAAGGTTGGCGTCGGTGGCGACACCTACAACGTGCTGACATGAGAAATGTTTCCAACCGATTTCTCATACACAAACGGCAGTTGACCGGCGTTGCCTGGTGAAACGTTGTTGTGATGCCTCGTGTAAGGAGGAGAAATGCGTACCATCACGTTTCCGACTTTGATAAAGGTCGTATTGTAGTCTATGGCGATTGCGGTTTATCGTATCTCGACATTGCTGTTCTCGTTGGTCGAGATCCAGAATATGGAATCGGTGGGTTCAGGACGGTAATACGGAACGCCGTGCTGGATCCCAACTGCCTCGTATCACTAGCAGTCGAGATGACAGGCATCTTATCCGCATGGCTGTAACGGATCGTGCAGCCACGTCTCGATCCCTGAGTCAACAGATGGGAACGTTTGCAAGATGACAACCATCTGCACGAACAGTAGACGACACTTGCAGCAGCATGGACTATCAGCTCGGAGACCATGGCTGCGGTTACCCTTGACGCTGCATCACAGACAGGAGCGCCTGCGATGGTGTACTCAACGACGAACCTTCGTGAATGAATGGCAAAACGTCATTTTTTCGGACGAATCCAGGTTCTGTTTACAGCATCATGATGGTCGCATCCGTGTTTGACGACATCGCGGTGAATGCACATTGGAAGCGTGTATTCGTCATCGCCATTCTGACATATCACCTGGCGTGATGGTATGGATGCCATTGGTCTCGGTCACCTCTTGTTCGCATTGACGGCACTTTGAACAGTAGACGTTACATTTCCGATGTGTTACGATCCGTGGCTCGACCCTTCATTCGATCCCTGTGAAACCCTACATTTCAGCAGGATATTCCACGACCGTATGTTACAGGTCCTGTTCGGGCCTTCCTGGATACAGAAAATCTTCGACTGCTGCCCTGGCCAGCACATTCTCCAGATCTCTCATCAATTGAAAACGTCTGGTCAGTGGAGGCTGAGCAACTGGCTCGTCACAATATGCTAGTCACTACTCTTGATGAACTGTGGTATCGTGTTGAAGCTGCATGGGCAGCTGTACCTGTACACGCCATCCAAGCTCTGTTTGACTCAATGCCCAGGCGTATCAAGGCCGTTATTACGGCCAGAGGTGGTTGTTCTGGGAACTGATTTCTCACGATCTATGCACCCAAATTACTTGAAAATGTAATCGCATGTCAGTTCTAGTATAATATATTTTTCCAATGAATACCCGTTTATCATCTGCATTTCTTCTTGAAGTAGCACTTTTAATGGCCAGTGGTGTACATTTTCGATACTAGTCCACAAGACTGATTATGACACTACATCTCTTGATCCATGTTATCGGGTTTGTCACCCAAAACCACAAGGATGTGCCTTCGTAGCACCTCCTTGAGCCAACCATCTGGTGTCCGATAACCTTTTCAAAACCGGATTTTTTAAACTATTTTCTTTCAGTTTTTTCCAGAGAAAATCCCATGAATAGGTAGAAGCGGAAAAAAAATGTACAAAGACTTTCAACGAAATCTAAGATAAAGACTGTTTCTGTATGAAGTTCTGCGGCCCACATGACAACGAAATATAATGAATGTACAAAGCAGGGAATATACTCTGTGTATTTATTTATCTTCTTAATTCGTGCTTCTAAACAGCCGTACTTCCCACTAATGTTGCTGGTTTTATCCAAGCTTTGACTTGATATCGATGTCATTCTCATTTAAAAAATTCAGTTAGCTTTGGGCGAGTAGCTCAGCAGTATGGTCTTCCACGTGCAAATCTTTCCACGGGTTCTAATGCCAGGACAGAGCGCACAATCAAAGTCAGTTAGTGTACATGTGATGTATCTGAATTGGAATCCCATGAAGCAGAATAATACTTGCATCTCTTAATTCCGCAAATAATATGTTCCGACATACTTGATGCAATTAGATGGGTAACTTTCTCATGTGGAGTTTTTGACAAATACGACGAAACTACTTTTTCTTTGTAAATAGTCTTCACGGGTTTGCCGCCGGATCGCGTTGTGCAAATTCCAGAATATTTCCTCGGAGCAACTGTCCAACATCTTCAGGTGGTTCAACTTTTCTCGTGGCTAGGTACGACTGACGGAATCGGCACACCGACACTCGGTTTTTAGAACACGCGCGCGAAGAATGCGCAGCGTCGGAAATCGCGGATGCGCAGTGATTTGCCATATTCAAACTCCCTCTGCCGAAAATCGCATAGCGGCTCTCCCGCGCGTGCGCTGTACGTTGCGTTTGTCAATTGTGGCCAGACGTTACTCACCAACGGCGGTACTAGGCCAGTGTTATGACGGGCCTGTTATCGAAGAATCTTGATTTTCGGGTGGTGATTTAATAGCAGCCAAAGCAGGGTTCCAGGCTGTGCTCAGTTGAAATCCCATATCCCTGTTGATGTGATTATCGGCTGTACGGATTTGTGTTGCTTCCTTAATGGCGCAGTCCCAGAAAGATGATGCCAGGGATAAAACTTCCATCCTTTCATAAATCATACGATATCCTGTATTCAGGCAGTGTTCCGCAATTGCCGACTTTTCCGGTTGACGAAGGCGTGTATGACGCTGATGTTCATCGCAACGTTCTTGTACTGTGCGCCATGACTGTCCTATATACGCTGCCCCACACTTACAACGAATCTTGTACACACCACATTTCCTCAGTCGAAGGTCATACTTAACCGAACCCAACAGGTTTCTCAGTTTTGCAGATGGTTGAAAAACACACTTAATTCCGTATCTTCAGAGGACGCTTCCGATTCTTGACATGGCACCAAAATACGGCAAAAAGGCCAAAGTGGTGGGTGTCGTCGTGTTTCCATTCTGCTCCATAGATTGAACTCGCCTGGGCCTGAAAGCATTACGTATCTGTCTCTCAGAATAACCGTTTTTTCGGAACACTGTCTTCAAATGTTGTATTTCTCTCGACAGGCTCTCAGGATCAGATACCACATGTGCTCTATGAACTAACGTACGTAACGCACTACCGCATTGTGCAGGGTGATGGCAGAGTATGGCCTGTAGATATAGATCTGTATGCGTTGGGTTGCGGTAGGCGCTGTGTCCCAAGGTTCCATCTGCTTTCCTTCGTACCAAGACATCAAGAAAAGGTAAAATACCATCTTTCTCCACTTCCATTGTGAAGTTTATATTCGGATGGAGCGAATTCAGATGCTGAAGAAACGAAGGTATGAAGTCCATTAGGCCACACCACAAATGTATCATCCAGATACCGCAGAAAAAGCGAGGGTTTGAGAGTGGCTGACTGTAGTGCTTTTTCTTCAAAGTCCTCCATAAAATAATCGGCCACCACAGGAGACAGAGGGCTTCCCATGACGACACCATCCACTTGTTCAAAATATTGATCTTGAAATAAGAAGAATGTTGAAGTAAGCACATGTTTGAATAATGCTACTATGTCCTTCTCAAACTTGTTGCTAATGAGCTCCAAAGAGTCCTGCAAGGGCACCTTTGTAAATAAAGACACAACATCGAAACTTACTAACAGATCCGATGATTGCAATCTAAGGGTTTTCAGGCGACCTATGCAATCTTCAGAGTTTCGAATGTGATGGTCGCACTTGCCGACGAGAGGTCCCAATAGTGATGTCAGGTATTTAGCAACAAAATAAGTAGGTGCTCCTATGTTACTTACAATGGGACAGAGAGGCACCCCATTCCTATGGATCTTTGGTAGGCTATAGAGTGTAGGAGTAACTGCAGCCTGTTGACGCAATCCCTTAGCGACTTTCGCTGGAATCGAGCTCTTCCTGATGAGTTCCACAGTTTTCCTCTGGATCCTGCACGTCGGATCACTTTTTAATTTACTATATGCAGGATCGTCGTGCAGTTTGTATATCTTGCTGTTATATTCTGTGCGCGAGAGAAGCACAGTAGCATTCTCTTTGACAGCAGGTAAGATGACGATGTCTTAGTCTTCTCTCAATTCTCGTAGAGCATTTCTTTGAGCTAAGGTGATGTTAAATTTGGACCTCTTAGATGAAGCTTGTGTCAAGATGCGGCATGTGTTACGCCTAATCTCTTCGGCAGCATCCTTAGGAAGTTTCGAAACAGCCTGCTCTATTCCACTAATCACATCTCGGATGGGAATAGTCTCTCGAGTAGGTGCAAAATTCAGACCCTTCTCTAGCACTGAAACTGCAGCGTCGTCCAAAGTCTTCTCCATGAGACATGGCACGTCTTCTTGGCAAGTCTTCTTGCGTTTGGGATTGAGTCTATCGTATTTAGTCATTTGACGAACCTTAGCTTGTCGTTCAGTCCAGTCAGTCAGTGCCCAAGTGGAGCTGTCTACCCAGTTCCAGAATACCGCTGAAAGATGGAGTCATAGTAATTGTCTGGAAACCAAGCACAATTCCTGATGCGTATAGCGCACCCTTTCTCTCACAAGTGCTACACTCGTCCATCATTTAATTCTAATGGCAGCCGCCGAATTTATACAGTGTTTAAATTCAGCAAACGTAGGGATGGTTTGCTTGTCACGGCATCTCAGTAAAAATTCAAGGCTGCTTAACAATCTACCTCTCTTGCGATGTAACTTGTCAAAGTCACGTATGTTCTTCGACATATCCTCCCCGTAAAGGTACCAGATGTGACTCTTCAAGCTTTCCCAGAGGATGTGTTATAAATAGTCTTCAAGGGTTTGCCACCGGATCACATTGTGAAAATTCTACAATATTTGAACCACCTGAAGATGTCGGACAGATGCTCCGAGCAAATATTGTGGAATTTGCACAACATGATCTGGCGGCAAACCCGCAAAGACTATTTACAACACATCCACCGGGAAAGCTTGAAGAGTCATACATTTCTTTTATTTGCATTTATTTGCAAGCCTTACATATTAATAGTGGAGACAAAGTTGACACTCGGAGCAGTGGCTGACGGGAGCGACTGTAAATGGGAATTGCCTTTACAGTCGCTCCCATCAGCCACAGCGCGGAGAGTCAACTTTGACTGCACGTGTAGCATAAAGATTAATGCTAAATAAAAATGTCAATATTGGTTATTAATTCTAATGAACCTAAATAATTTCCTTTGCGATGTGATTCACCAATTGCGTCACTACCCCGAAACGCAAGATCTCGTTCTGCTAAGAAATTTCTAAACACAATAATTTGTTCCAACAAGGAAACCCTTAAGTGCGAAGGTGCAGAAGGCCAATGATTTTTACAGCATTCGATGCCCCACATATTGTCTACCATGCAGCCACAATATTGTCTGCTAATGGCAACAGGGGGCAGGACTGGAGGTATCCAATGATGAGCACAACATGAGGCTATATAGAGTAGTTGAACTGCTTTGTCGACAAGTAACTCACAACAGTGTTAATGGTGTTGATACAAAAAGGAGCAATGGCAAACATAAACAAAGCAAACATTGCAATATATCTGCAACAACAGTTGTCGAGGTTGACATTTCGTCAGAAAAAACCAAGGAATTTCACAGAGTGAGAAAGAAGTGAGAGATGAAATATAAGCGTTTCTGAAGTATTAGTCAGTGGCATGTGTGGTGTTTATACATTCGACTGGTTGGAGACTGTACATGAGGAGTAAAATGATGATGATACTTGCTTAACAGACCGAGCAAGGTGGCGCAGTGGTTAGACACTGGACTCGCATTCGGGAGGACGATGGTTCAATCCTGCGTCCGGTCATCCTGAGTTAGGTTTTCCGTGATTTCCCTAAGTCGCTCCGGGCAAATGCCGGGATGGTTCCTTTCAAAGGGCACGGCCGACTTCCTTCCCTGTCCTTCCCTAATTCGATGAGACCGATGACCTCGCTGTCTGGTCTCCTTCCCCGAAACAACCAACCAACTTGCTTAACAAGTGAAAGTGATACTGGAACAGGTGTCGAGAGTAGATTATTTTTGTATGTTCTGGGACACTAGGAAAATTTTATAAAAAAAAAAAATTCTCGTGACTGCGTCACTCACGATATTCTTATTTTTCACAAAATTGTCCTAATCTCCCAGAACATACAAAAACAATCTACTATCTCTTTTACCTAATAATAATATAATATAATAATAACTATAATAAAGTCATTTCACCCCATAGGTAAATGTAATGTAATTAAATAAATTAGAGAATTAACTATTATTTTAAAAAACAATTATCAAAAAGCATTTTTTTTTACTTTTTCTTAGCCACAAAAAATTTCCTATTTTTGACTTCTGTGAAAAACGTGTTTTTTAAAATTATATTAAAGAATAAGTACATAAAATTATTTACTTTCTGCTTTAGCAGCCATAAGATCAAATAGCTTAAGTAAATATAATTTAGGAATTAAATTTTTAGTCTCTGGTTTTTAAAAAAATCTGAATCAGTTAGGTAAGAAAATTACTTTACTTGTATCTACTTTCTGAATGTAAGTAAATTAATTAGAAAATAATTTTTAAAAAAATTTCACATAGTGAACACTACATCATGAAATCCATTATTTCTATTTTTAAGTTTCTCAATTCCTTTATATTTCAGTTCCGTATGTCCTTTTTTCATTACTTTAAGTTCCCAAGGAGCAATTAATTTGTAATATCTATTTGGTAAAATAACTTTATAAGCATTATTAAGTTCCATACAAACTTTTTCTCCATATCTAGTATTTAAATATTCACAGCCAGTAATATTATATAAAACATTAATCTCTAGTTCCGTTATTTTTCTAATCTCTATCAAGACACCAACATCACTAAGCTTCTTGATTATAGTCTCCATTTATACGGAGTAAATTTTAAAAGATTTATATATAATAATTTTTTATTAGATTTTCAATATTGAGTAATAACCATATGGTAATGGATCTATTCTATTTTCTAAAACATATCTTTTATTATCGTGAGGAATTAGTGCTTTTTTGTTTACTTGAATTTTATAGATTTCATGTTTCCCACGTTTAAATAAATTAAAATTTCTATAATGTTCTATATTGTTAAATAAACAATCCTTATAATCTTCTAAACTTATTTTGTTATTAACAACACATTTTTAATTCCCTTAGATTTCTTTTCTATTTTGTCGCCAACTTTATAAGTATACATCTTTGGTCTTAAACCACAAAATTCTTCCACTATTTTTCCATTATATTCATCTTTCATTTATCCAAAAACTTTTTTGTTTAATTGTGGAATATTATATATACTATCTGTTGGATAATCACTTGTATCAAAATAATCAATCATTGATTTCGTATCTTTGCAGAAATCTTCTGTTTTAATATTATAAATATTACTATCTATATCTTGATAACATAATTCAATATTTTCTCCATATTTAGGTTTCATAACTCTGTAGTGAAAATCATACATTATTTCTTTAAATATGTCAAGTATACTTAATCTGACATAAATCGGTTTATTAAATATTGTATTAGTTTCATTCATGTGAACAGCAGCAAGATTTTCATTAAATATAGTTCTATGTTTAATGTTTGGTTTAGTTACAAGTTTATCACATATTTTACTATTTGAAAATAATTTTATATCTTGTCCATTTCTCATATTTTTCCATTGTTTACCAAACACAGAAATATTCTTTAATTTCTGGAAATCTTTTTCAAAATCATTTGTAGCTGTAGTTCTCAACTGTATGTTAAGATCAAAATACTTCTTTAACCAATCAGATTGTTTAAATTTTAAAACTTTATGTATTTTTGTAAGTTTCATTCCTAAAGGTAAATATTGTTTAAGATTTCTATAATATACTACATAATTACACTTTTTATCTAAAGTAGTTGTTAATTTACTTTCATTCATACCCAGAACAAGTTTTGATTCAAGAGCTAGTGGTCAATCTTTATGTAAATCATGTAATTCTTGTGGATATCCCAGATCTACTTCAAATATATATCCATCTTGACTATTGTTTGAAATTTTACTTATTTTTGTACAATCAAAATTATTTGGTTCTTCCCATTTAAATCCACCATATGGTAAATATCGATTCATAGCGTAACCTTATAAATTATTTCCATCTAGATACATTATATAATTTGATATTTCTGTATTATTATAATCTTTTAAATATTTACTATTTGCTTTTAGATATCTTTTACAAAATTCTGAATTTCCACCTATTATTCCTTTTTCAACCATTAGAAGAATATGACAGTCATTTAATAATTCAAGTTTTTGATTAGTAATTTTTAACAATGCAGCCCAACATAAACCTGGTGCTGTAAAATACCAAGAAGTGTCTAAATTATATTTATTTATACATGTTTTTCTAAAATTTTCAAATCCATCACTTAACAATAATACATCTCTTTTAAAATATAAATCATGATATTCACGAAGATATTTAGTACTGAGACGAATACTGGCAGAAGTAAAGCTGTGAGCACCAGGTGTGAGTCGTGCTTCAGTATCTCAGATGGTAGAGCACTTGCCTGCGAAAGGCAAAGGTCCCGAGTTCGAGTCTCGGTCGGGCACACAGTTTTAGTCTGCCAGGAAGTTTCATATCAGCGCACACTCCGCTGCAGAGTGAAAATCTCATTCTGGAAACATCCCCCAGGCTGTGGCTATACCATGTCTCCGCAGTATCCTTTCTTTCAGGAGTGCTAGTTCTGCAAGGTTCGCAGGAGAGCTTCTGTAAAGTTTGGAAGGTAGGAGACGAGATACTGGCAGAAGTAAAGCTGTGAGCACCGGGCGTGAGTCGTGCTTCGGTAGCTCAGATGGTAGAGCACTTGCCCATGAAAGGCAAAGGTCCCAAGTTCGAGTCTCGGTCGGGCACACAGTTTTAATCTGCCAGGAAGTTACAATTGTAGATCTGTTTAACAAAAAGCTTACTTACAACAACAAACATGTTTTCATGATTATTGCTAAAGAAAATAATCCATGGTTTAAAGCAAAAGATGTTGCATTGATACTAGAGTTTAAAGATACTTACGATGCAATTAGAAAACATGTTGATATTGATGATAAAGTAAAATATGAACACTTATTTGAACCCAGTAAATTACCTGTGTTTAAAGGTAATGAAAATTCTTCAATAGTTATTAATGAAACTTGTTTATATTCTTCAATTTTAAAACAAAAAAGAAGAAGCTAAACAATTTAAAAAATGGGTTACTCATGAATTAGTAAACATGGTGAATATAAGATTACAAGAGAGGTGATTGATGCTTATAAATATCAAATAAAACATAAGATAATTGTATACACTAACTACAAGACTTGAATAAATTAAACACAGAAATAATACAATTAAAATATGATATAATTAAAATGAAACATAAAAGAATTAAAACTTAATATGATCATCTTCAAAATTTGAGAGAAACAGTTAGTATTGCTTCAGAAATAATAGGTAAAAGAAAAGAAGAAATAAATAATTTATTACCACATGTAGTTCCTAAAACAATTGATGGCAGTTTAAGACCAACATTCATTGTTGTAAAATTATTTGATGATGAATGTGAATATAACCATTATGTCATTAGAACACAACATATTTTGGATAACTATACACAAGAAAAATTGATTACTGATATAATTAGTCTTAATCAAACTGAACTACAATAAAATTACTTTATCTTTATTTATCCAACTGTTATGTGAATTATCAAAACCTAACCATTTAACATAAACTTTATTATTTTTCTTTTTTAAAACTTTTTCAGCTAGGTATACACTTGGAAATTTCTTTTTATGTAGTTCTTATTCATAAAAATCAACTTTTATATCTTCTAATTCATATGTAATTCGATTAGAATGGATCATATCTTCAATTTTGAAATATTTTGGTTGTCCAATTAGTAGTATATCCGATTTCAAAAAGACCTTTAAGTTTCCTAATTATAACTTTGTCACATTTTTGTAATTTAGCAATCTCATTAGCATTAGCTGAAGCAGACTTTAGTCTGCGACTAGATACAATGTAACTTATTTTTAATTTTTTCATTAACTTCTATTGGTTTCATTTTTTTGTAGAATGTTTTGTATTATTATATTCATCAATTAGATCTTTAACTGAATTTATCCATTTGTAATTTCCTTGTAAAGCAAATTTCTTCCACATTTTTTCTTTAAGTGTTCTGTTAAATCGCTCAGCAACAGATGGTTTTAATTCTGAAGAAGTTGAATAATGATTAATATTATATTTATGTAATCAATCTTAAATTCTTTATTATAAAATACATTACCATTAACTGTTTTTAAATTATGCAGCTTTCTTTCCATAAAAATTTTTTCGAATGCATTAATTACATTCTTAGTTGTTTTATCATTAATAGGAACAACAAAAGCATATTTTGAGAAAACATCAATAATTGTTAATAAATATTTATAACCTTTATTTATTTTAGAAAAACCTTTCAAATTACCTGAATACGTTTCAACTAAATCAGTTTGCCATAAATCATCTATACTAAAAGAAACAACATTTCGTCAATTAAATTTCTTTCTCTCTTTTTAAATTTACAAGTTGTACAAAGATAATCAATTCTTTGTCTTTCATTTTTAGTTGATACACTATTTGGATTATGCATATCAGTAAACTTTTTACACTTTAAACAATAAATATTATAATTATGTAAAGTATGATTTACCATTTATAATGATAAAAAATTTATTACATTTTTGATTATTTCACCAAATACAATTATATGTACTTCAGCAGGAACAGTTTTAACAGAATCTTTAATATTACAGTTATAAAATTTGATTTATGTACCATTATTGATTGACTATTATTATTTATTTTATATATTTTATCAGCTACACTTACTGTCATATCAATATCAACAAAGTTTAAATCTCTATTTATATTTTTACCAGCAACAATAATCCTTTTAAATATAAAATCATATTAAAAATTGTTCATTTTTTGTTCAGCACTTGTCATAAAGTAAATTCAATTATTTGTTTATCATATATCTTTTCTTTAAGATTACTTAACTTATTTATGTATGGAGTTAAATCTGCTTTTGTGAAGTAATCTGGAAAAGCTTTTTCTACTTCTTTTTTGGAAAAATAATTATTAAATTGTGTTAAAATAGCTGTGTATTCTGGTTTTGTAACATATTGTTTTATTGAGTATTGTTTGTTTACTACATCTTTTAAATCAATTGGATCATTTACATTAGCAAGTCTTCCATTTCTAAGACCAATATAACATTTAGTTATTTTAAAAATAACATTGAATTCTTCTTGCAATTGTTTAATAGCAATAGATATCTTTGGCTATATTGATGATGGTGGTTGTTTAATTCTATTTTCATTATTTTCTGAATTTAATGTTGATATATTGACTACTTCTTAATTTTGTTTAAATAAATGCATCTTGTTTCCAAAAATGTCCATTAAGTAAATATAAAATATCGTTAAAATTTTAATTTTCACATAGTACTTTTAAAACGAATAAACCTAAATGGCCACATATTACTTAATAAAAATTCTGTATTTTTTCTGTATTGTAATATAATTCATCTTTTCCTAAATAATTATGTAATTGTTTTGGTATATTACCACCAAATGAATAAAAAACTATTTTTTTGATCTATTTTTATAATAACAAATCCAATGTGTACCAGAATTATCAGATGTATCTCAAATTACTATACCACATTCAATTTTAAATGGCTTATTTGCTAATTTATCGATCATGTATACACCACGAAAGTGTTTAATATTTAATTGTTTAGTAAGTTCTTCTATATCAAAATTATTTAATGGATTAGGATATTTATCAATTACTTTTTTTTAATTTTTTCTCTTTATTCCAGTAGCAGCTTTCTTTTCCATTTCTAAGTTATGTCTTTTTTGTTCTTCTAATTCTTTATCAGCTTTCTTCTTATTTATAACTGCATTTGCAATTGCTGCAGATCCTCTAGCCAAAGAACAAATTGTTGCTAAATAATGCAATTCAGCTAATAATAATGGTAAAAATCCTCCTTCATGTTGTGTTAGTGCTTTACCATCTTCCTTTTTTGTTAAATAATCAATAATTTTTTTAATAACAGGAATGGCTAATATAACAAGTAAATTTTCACCAACTTCCTTTTCTTTCTTCTTTTTCTGAACATCTGTTAAAAATGGTTCAATTGCATTTAATTTCTCATTATTTAACTTTAATTGAATTGACTTCAGAGTGGTTTTGCCACTAGGTAGTAAAGTATAATGAATTGTAAAGTTATTCATTCATATAGTTAAAAATTTAATAAAGATTTTTTTAAATCTATAACCCCCACCATTTTCCTCTACATTAATTTCCATACCTAATTTTCGATTTCCATACATTATTCATCTAACTGCTGTTGCTTCAACCTTTTCACCAAATGAAGCATCATCTGCATACATTCTTTCTTTTGCAGCTAATTTAAGTTCTCTATCAGCTATATGTCTTTTTTCTACATCTTTATTATCTCCATAAGCAATATCATGTTTTTTACAAGCTACATCTAATGGATTTATACCTTTATCACCTTGAGCTAATCTTTCTTGTAATTTTGTACTTGGACCACAAGAATTATAACTTGGAGGATGCATTTCAAACGGCAATTTGTTAATTAAAGTATTTACTAATCCTTTTCCATATTTATCACTTTTCTAACTTGTATGTAAATAATTATTTAAAAATGTAACTAAATATGGAATTCTTTTAGATTGTCAATTGTGAAATCACTACATTTATTTGTTAACATTTGTGCAATACTAACTTTTTCATTATAATAATTTTCATTTCCCACTAATTCTTCACCATGAATAACTGATAATCTATCAATTAATTGTCTAACAACATTTACCCAAACATATTCAGTTGGTTTTCTATATCTTTTTTAATGAAACCTTCACCTATTTTTTCCGGAAAACTTGCTTCTGAATCATCTATAGTATGTTTTCTTAAGTTTGGAAAATGATCACCAACAATTGGTTTTATCAAATATTTATATTTATTATGTATGCTTGATCTTATTTTATTTGGATTATTATCAGAATACAATACTGCTGAATTTTATCTCTGCATAATTTGATAAATCTACACCATCGAATTTTTCATTAATATCATGTATAGTAATTTGTTTTTCAGTTAAAAGTCTCATTAATCCATCTGTACCATCATATGTTTTTTCACCAATTTTTAATTTATATCCACTGAATTCAACAGGTAAATTTCTGACATATTTAAACATACCAACAGGTTTTACACCAAAAACTTTATTTTCACTAAGTTTAATATACTTTACCATTCTTTCACTAACATTTATCTTATCTATATTCCATTTTGGCGACTACTTGATTCTTTTTCTTCTTGGTATTTATTCAATATATCTTGAACATCTGATTCACTCAATGTATAATCATATTTTCCAGGAACATCATCAGACCAAACTGTTAAAGGTTTAATTAATGTTAAGTCTCCAAAATCTTCTATATGATGATGATTTGGAATCATTTGTTTTTCAACTTCTCTGTTGTATTCCATTGATTTTAAAATATCCTTCGATTCCTTGTTTAACTTGTAAAGTTGCATCAATAACAGGTTGATCTTCCATTTTATATTTCTCATATTCTGTTCTTGGTTGCATTTTCGTAAGCTAAAATGGTTGTTTCAATTCTTCAGCTTTCTTTCCATTTTGTTTAGCTTTTTTAACAAATTCTTCATCATACTTTCCAAACATTTATCATGTAAGAAGAAACATTGGTTATGTTTAACATTTATTTTTATGTATAACTTTTATGTTTATGTTTGTTTACATTTATGTTGATGTTTATGATAAAGTTTATGTTTATGTTTCAAGTTTATGTTGTTAAAAAATGTTATATTTTATTTCTAACCACACCTTCATTTTTTTCTAGTCATATCTATTGTGAAAAATCGAAATTCATCATTCCAACATTTACTACACATTTCTTTAAAATTGTCAAACCTTAGATCTCCACCAACAAACTCATGGTAAATATGATTTAAACTTGTGTCATCCTGTCTAAATATATTTAAAAAATTTAAATTAACTTTAACTAACTGTTTTGGTATTTTTAAATACGTTTGAGCTAAATAAAAGCAATGTATACCTTTGTGTCTTCCTCTAGTTAAATATTTGCTTACAATATCTTGATTTTCCAAAATGAAATCGTCGAATACCACATCTGAATTGATTTCCCATTCATCTAATGGTATAATTTCTTCATTATTTTCAATAAAACTAACAATTTGTTTTTCATTTTATCTTCAACTTCTTTACATTGTCTTTTAAATCCTTGTCTAAACTTTTTGAATGTGTATGTAAATTTTTAATTTTATTCCAGTTTAACAAACCTCAAACTAAAATATAATTATCAATCATTAATGTTGTGTTACCACAACCACTTGGTCCAATTATTGCACATCTTATAGAATTTGGTAAAAGATTACCATGTTTGTTTTTTTTATTTTTTTATGGAATTATTACTTTAGGTTCCCAAACTGTTTTATCAAATTATTAATAATTTTTTCAGTAACAACTGAGGCACCATTTTCAACTTAGTGATAAATCTAGTATACTTAGAAAAAGATTAACTGTTCCAATACGTGATGGTTATACTAATGTTTGATTAGTTGGTTTTTATTCAACTTTTTTAACATCAAATATTACAACAAAAAATAATAAATTTTTTTGTGATGGAGAAATGATAGAAATTCCTGAAGGTCAATATAGTTTTAAAAGTTTTAAAAAATGTATTCATTCTGAAAAAACTAATATACACATTGAAGCAGATGAAATTTTAAACAGAACAACTATTGAAAGTGATGTAAAATTGTATGCAGATATAGAAGATAGTATTGGATGTTTACTTGGTATTAATAATCAAGTTGTTTTACCTAATGAAAATGCTTTAGCTAAA
Source organism: Schistocerca piceifrons (assembly GCF_021461385.2). Classification (NCBI taxonomy): domain Eukaryota; kingdom Metazoa; phylum Arthropoda; class Insecta; order Orthoptera; family Acrididae; genus Schistocerca; species Schistocerca piceifrons. The sequence continues at coordinate 539,059,897 of NC_060149.1, forward strand.
TATGTTCCCAAAATAATTCCTTTTGAATTAATAAATATAAATTTTAATCTTGCTGATGGAATGTATGTAAAACATAATGATCATTTTAAAAAAAGAAACGAATATTTTTCCTTCATTTAGACATAATGCAGAATTTGGTGGACCAATAATTTATGAACCAAAATATCTTGTAAATCTTCTTATTTTTGATACAATTCAAGATTTAGAAATTACTCTAACTGATGAAAATGATAATTTATTTGACTGTAATGGTGCTATTGTAACAGTTGTTTTAGAAATATCTTAATAAATTTTTTCCTTAATAAATCAGCGATAGCCAAAGCAATCTTAGACTGCATCATGAACAAAATTGAAAGTCATCAGTTTTGCTCATTCCCCGTGAATGAGATAACTAAAAATAATTTAAATGTTCCTAACAAAGATACAGAAATTGAAATAAATATTGGTCATAGTTGGCTTCATCCAAATCATGGAGAATTGTATATGAATTTTAGTATTATTGTAATTGATGGAACAGATTATCCATCTTATGATGGAAAATCAAATAAAAAAATAATTGATGATTAAGTAACTAAATCTTTTATATTTGTAACAATAAAAAACGGAAATAATATTTTATCTAGAATTAAACATCCATTTAGTTCTTTATCTGTTTTACTACATGTAACTTCATCTGTTACTGATAAAATACGTTTAGAAGGACATATAATTGATACACGAAAAATAAAAAGTAAAAAAATGAAGTTCTTTATCCATTATCATTACTTGTTGGATTTTTTAAGGATTATAAAGAAATTATGTGAGGAGGTAATTTTTACATGTAGTCCATCTTCTGGAGTCATAATTCTACGCTTGTCTGATAAAAATGATGCTGGAATTGAAATTAAAGGTACAATACCTAAAGAAGGTAAAATTATTATAGAATCTATGGAAATTCGTGTACCTGTTTTTAAATATGAACCAAATTACGAACTTGAACAACGAGAAACTATTCTTAAAAATCCCAAAATTCCTATTCCTTTTATGAAATTCAAACAAAAGAAGTTGCTGGATTATCTGGTAAAAATAATTTTGAACTAGATATTAGAAATCACTATAACTCTACAGGATTTGATATGCTATATTTTGTATATGTTGTATTTCAGACAAATCGTATAAATAATCAATTAATTGACTTTTCGTTATTTGATCATGCTAAACTACAGAATATATATGTAAAAAATAGTAGAAATGAAGTTTTTCCTCAAGAAATGTGGAATATTAATCCACCAAATAATTTTCTTAAAGCATATGATGCATTTTTAGATTTTAAAAGAATTACTTTACTAAAATCAGATATTGATATTAGTCCATTTAGTTTTGTAAAGAATTATCCAATTTATGTAATTAACATGACACGTAGAAAGTATGTTTTAACTACACAGAAAATAACTACGAATCTTTGTGCAACATTTACTAATAAAATTCAAAATAATACTTCATGTTTATACTCATTTCTGAAACATGTTAAGAAGGATAGAAAAATTGAAAACTAAAAATTTTAATGTAATTTACTTTTGTTAACTATTTTAATTAATTTACTTATGTTCACAAGGAAAAATTATTTTTGTCATTGATTTTATTTTATTTAAATGGACACACTAAACCACAATTAAGACAGTGTAGTAATTGTATGATTAAAAAAAAGTATTGATGAATTTCATAAAGATAAATATCGAACAGGTGGACATTTTTAAGTATGTAAAGAATGTTAGAAAATTAAAGTTTTTTGTGAATGTGTTAAAACTGTAAGTAACTGTTATCTCAAAAAAACATTTACAAACAACAACTCATAATAACCTTATGGTTGCTAAAGCAGAAAGTAAGTAATTTTATGTACTTATTCTTCAATATAATTTTAAATAGCACGTTTTTCAAAGAAGTCAAAAATAGGACATTTTTTGGGGCTAAGAAAAAGTTATAAAAATGCTTTTTTAAAACAATAGTTAATTCTCTAATTTATTTAATTACATTACATTCACCTATGGGGAATGTATGTAAAATAAATGATTTTTTATTATAGTTATTATTATATTATTTTATTACATTATTATTAGGTAAAAGGGGTAGTAGATTGTTTTTGTATGTTCTGGGAGATTAGGACAATTTTGTGAAAAATAAAAAAATCATGAGTGACGCAGTCATGAGAGTTTTTTTATTTTTTATAAAATTGTCCTAGTGTCCCGGAACATACAAAAACAATGTACTGTCAAGCTATGTAGTTTATCATCCTTGTCAGACAGGGAGCCACAAATCCCATCTCCAGTGAAACACTGAGAGGCACCCACATGCCTTGCTCATAGTGTGGCATCAAGCAGTCAGGCCTGCAAGATGAGTGGTCTGCCAAGCGAGTGGATTCGTTCTTATTTATCGAGTAACATGAGCTCTAGTACTCACAATTAAGTTACAAATTATTCTCCTGTATGAATATTACGTAATGGAAACGGATAATGCACTGACTATTAGTAATTTACACAACACTGACTGTTCACTACACACTGGCAATACCACATTTTCATTCTTATTTAACGGCTTTGATCAACAGGTGGCCATCGCACTGAATATGAATGGGGCACACATTATAAATTCTGGATATCATGACAACATACAATTCGAAGGAAAAGGCCACCAATCTTTTTCTTTTCACTATCTTTTATATTCCGATAAATTCTATAACCTAAACACACCATTACAATTTCTACAACAATTGCACATGAGAAACTCCGCCCAGTGGGCATTATCTTAAATTGGTGATTCTCTATCTTATGGTCTCGTAATTATCTAATACTACAGTGCACTTTCTGGATAAGATGGTGGATCTTTTGCTATATCTCACACTTCGACTCTCACACCCATCATTACGAAAATTTCCTCCAGACCGAGCGGTACAAATAGGAACATGCATAACCCACTGCCTGTGTACCTATCTTGCTACTCTCCCATGCAAACCACACATTCTTAAATTACATGAAATACACCACACTAGCAACATGGAATACAACACAAGGAATAGTCACAACGTTATAACCACATCACTTTCAGTTTTACCACTTCAATTAGTATTCATCCCAGTTTCACACGACACTGCCCCACTTCGTAGCTTTCCTTTCCTACTATGAACTCTGGAGGATATATGCACGTCTTACTGTACAATGCAAGCTGCATAGACGGCTTACTCACCTTGTTTCACTCTCAGAGAATTATAGTTTGAGTCAAGGGTTACACCGAAACATAACACGCAAAGTAATATTAAGAACATATTCGTCACACACGCGAGTCCTCAACTGATACCATGGACGAGTACATCTCTTTATCCTTTGTCTCACACACAGATTCAGACCACACAGTACTCACCACGTGGAAGTACTCGTCTCTAATTTCAAGTCCTGCACACGCCATTTCTTAAATATTTCCAACTTATAGTACACACGCTAGTAATTCAGCTTAACTTAAGCACTCGGAAGTATTTCAACTTATTGCTACACGTGGTTTCATTGTGACCGTTGGTCACTTCCGAAGATTACTACGATCCCCTTAATATTACCTGCCTGACATTTAATTCTCCTCACAAAAGTTCCTGAAATAGATAAATTATTATTCCAAACTACTCTTAAGCATTTCACATGCATACCATGTCTCCACTCTTTTGTCTTTACGGAGCGCACCGAAGACAGGTCTTACCAACACTAGATCCAGCGGCAGAGTGCTGAAAAACATGGCCGTTCTTCAGGTCAGCTCTCACCTCTGTCGAGATGGGGGAGCACCTTGCTACCGTATTGGTCACATTTCAGGCGCTCAAAGCTCTGGTAAATTTCTTCTCTTTGGTTCCACCAAAGGTGACCAAAGGACCGTCTCAAAGATGATCATATATTCACATTCACTATCTGCGGTTGCAGACGACCATACATTCATTCATTTTGCAGATCTCACCAAATTGGATGCAGGGATTTATTTTATGGGAGTGCACATGTGATCAATTAAATAAATAAATTGTCATTCTTTCCTACACTGGTATCCGGCTTCGGTGTATTAAGTGAGACTGAGTTATTATTACAAAAAATATGTTGTTCTGACAAGAATAACGAAGAATGTTGTACCTATTTTCAATGTCGGGTGATACTGTACCCTTTCAACATAGTAAAAGACAGCCGTTGTCCAAGGAGAAGGCACTAAAAATAATTATGTACATGGAAGGTAATCTGCAATATAGTAAACAAACCTTGATGAACAGATTTCGAATAAGTCTGCACCAATATGAACATGTAGTGCATAAGAAAAACTACGGATATGCAAGCGATGACAAGCCACACATGTTACAAGAACTGGTTTTTGCGCGTTTCAGGGATGCTCATTACAGTTTATAGGATGTGCATGATACTTACTACATTATGTATATCAAATTGCACACGATATAGCTTACAGTGATTTCAAGGGATGCAATGTATGACTGCATAACTTCAAACAGTACTACAGAACTGGAACATGTACGATAATGAAATATCAACCAAAGCATCAAGCTGAGGATGCACAGCAAACTGCGGAAACGTCCAGAAAATTTGTGGATGAGGTAAATAAATTTATAACATGGTTCATTAAGGAATTTCTTTTTAGTTCCGATCAATTGTAATTTGAAGAGTAAATGCGTATAAAAAGAACCCTGGTAATTAGATGTACCAAGAGAATTATATCAAGATCAACAAATATCAATGTCTTATCACATTCGTATACAATTATGCTGAATGTTGATCTGGGTGCTAAACTGGTTGAAAAGTGATTTACTGTATTGTGAGAAGCTGGAGGTGACTGCCCCCAACGATTCTTTCTCTTGTGTGTGATCTTGCAAGGACAGTAGGAAACATTTACGACACAGCAAGCAAGAGTGGGAAAATGGGTGTAAGAAAACGGTAACTATTGAATGAGCCCTCCTTTTGGCCCGTAGTTAGTCAAAATAACTTACTTTCGTTCGATTTCTACTCGTTTCGAGCAAACTGTCCCTCCGCAAAAGCGTGTGACGTTGCAGTTTATACCAGCTGGAACCAATGGACAAATTCAGTCTCTGAATGTTTGCTTTTTCATACCTATAAAACATATTATTGCACTATCTGCAGTTACTCCTTAAAGGATAACCAGTTTCCCGATAAGCTCCATCACAGACTGTTTCACATTTGGTAGCATGCAATCACATTCCATCATTTCTCATTATCCTGTTACACCAATATTATTCTGTATGCATTGTGTACGAATGTATAGCTGGCTGAATGTCCCATATGGTTTGTCATTTCCAGTAAGTTCAGCTTCGATCTTGATGGTGCAAACCTTTGTGTGGAGTATCATTTTTCATTTTCTGTTGAAAGAATATTATTGTTAATGAAGTAAAATATCCACGCAGTGGCCACTAAGTGAAAAAGCTGCAGCTTATGTTTCAGATCTAGACTGCCATAAAAATGCGAAGGAACTGTTAATCAGAATTCAGGGAGAAGTTGTAGTCTACTTCACAATCGATTTATTGATCTTAAACACGACAAGACAACAAAATTATTAAAGAAACATCATACAAAACATATTTATTTAACAAAAGCCTTACTAAAATGGGATCTATGGTGGACAAACTGATCTGCTGGGGATCGACACACGACACTAACCAGAACACTACTCGCTGTATCTCACTTCATACACGTGAATCCAATTTATGGCATCAAACTACGCCACCACGAAGCATATTTATTGTACCATATAAATAAAGGGAAAAATATGGTTCGAAATAACAGGGTGCTGAGAAATATATATTATAGTGCTACATCACAGAAGCGAATACTTTACAGTCCTGCTGGACAAGGCGGCCCACTACGGTGCGTTCTACGACTGATGTCATGGATGGTGGCAATCTGTTATTAAATTCACGTTCCCAAAAAATGCAAGTACACAGTCTCGCGTTTGGTTAATTCAGAATGCAGGTACTTCCTTATGAGCCTCTGAAAGCCCGATGGATTCCAGTGTGCAGGTGGACCCTTTTGCTGATCTGCCAAACCAATTTGACTCCATGCCACAACTGTGCATGTCGGAATATGTAAAATGTTTAGACGGCCGACACATAACAAATAAGTACACGCATGCGTCACTCTTTGTGACCGTGATGATATAAGCAGTACCTCTAACGGTTCAGAAGGTGACTGCCACAGGCCGTAAGTCGCACAATAGTGAAGGACACAAGTGTCACCGTTTAGGTAGACACCTGCTGCTCTTTTCTAACGAAGCACCAGTACAAGAGACTTGTACAAGAGTGCCCTTTCTTCCTTTCTCTCCGTTTTCTCCTCAGCTCAGTTCCAAAAGCACTTTTCTCTTTTTTGACTTCCTCCACTTTCACACAAGCCAATCACGAGCTGGAGCCCAGCATTCTAAGCTTGGAGAATGGTCTTTGCACTGCAAACCGATTTGACCAATCAGAGACTAAAAAGTTAACTGGCAGAAAACGGAAAAAATTGAGCTTCGCAGCCTCTTTCCCACGTGTTTGCCGTGTCTTTTACTAACACAATACAGGGTGAAAGCACAGCCCTCCATAAACAGTTTGTTATCTCCCCTGTTGCATCCATCTCAAAGTTTGCAAAGAATGGCCATAAACTCGTAAAAGCTTCATGCTCTGACAAACATACACTCCTGGAAATTGAAATAAGAACACCGTGAATTCATTGTCCCAGGAAGGGGAAACTTTATTGACACATTCCTGGGGTCAGATACATCACATGATCACACTGACAGAACCACAGGCACATAGACACAGGCAACAGAGCATGCACAATGTCGGCACTAGTACAGTGTATATCCACCTTTCGCAGCAATGCAGGCTGCTATTCTCCCATGGAGACGATCGTAGAGATGCTGGATGTAGTCCTGTGGAACGGCTTGCCATGCCATTTCCACCTGGCGCCTCAGTTGGACCAGCGTTCGTGCTGGACGTGCAGACCGCGTGAGACGACGCTTCATCCAGTCCCAAACATGCTCAATGGGGGACAGATCCGGAGATCTTGCTGGCCAGGGTAGTTGACTTACACCTTCTAGAGCACGTTGGGTGGCACGGGATACATGCGGACGTGCATTGTCCTGTTGGAACAGCAAGTTCCCTTGCCGGTCTAGGAATGGTAGAACGATGGGTTCGATGACGGTTTGGATGTACCGTGCACTATTCAGTGTCCCCTCGACGATCACCAGTGGTGTACGGCCAGTGTAGGAGATCGCTCCCCACACCATGATGCCGGGTGTTGGCCCTGTGTGCCTCGGTCGTATGCAGTCCTGATTGTGGCGCTCACCTGCACGGCGCCAAACACGCATACGACCATCATTGGCACCAAGGCAGAAGCGACTCTCATCGCTGAAGACGACACGTCTCCATTCGTCCCTCCATTCACGCCTGTCGCGACACCACTGGAGGCGGGCTGCACGATGTTGGGGCGTGAGCGGAAGACGGCCTAACGGTGTGCGGGACCGTAGCCCAGCTTCATGGAGACGGTTGCGAATAGTCCTCGCCGATACCCCAGGAGCAACAGTGTCCCTAATTTGCTGGGAAGTGGCGGTGCGGTCCCCTACGGCACTGCGTAGGATCCTACGGTCTTGGCGTGCATCCGTGCGTCGCTGCGGTCCGGTCCCAGGTCGACGGGCACGTGCACCTTCCGCCGACCACTGGCGACAACATCGATGTACTGTGGAGACCTCACGCCCCACGTGTTGAGCAATTCGGCGGTACGTCCACCCGGCCTCCCGCATGCCCACTATACGCCCTCGCTCAAAGTCCGTCAACTGCACATACGGTTCACGTCCACGCTGTCGCGGCATGCTACCAGTGTTAAAGACTGCAATGGAGCTCCGTATGCCACGGCAAACTGGCTGACACTGACGGCGGCGGTGCACAAATGCTGCGCAGCTAGCGCCATTCGACGGCCAACACCGCGGTTCCTGGTGTGTCCGCTGTGCCGTGCGTGTGATCATTGCTTGTACAGCCCTCTCGCAGTGTCCGGAGCAAGTATGGTGGGTCTGACACACCGGTGTCAATGTGTTCTTTTTTCCATTTCCAGGAGTGTATTTTGAAACAGAGTCTGGACGTCTGGACGCCAGTTTCTTTGTCCCATGGACATTTGCAGAATGTTTACATTTCTTTTGGCAGCTTGCTCTCTAAGGGTCCCTCCTCTGCTTCATTCCTGGCCTACAATGCGCTGTCGGTGACTTTTCGGCGCTAGCCCATATACCTGGACACCTGCCCCCGTCTGTCGCCAAAGCTAATGTGTTTTGCACAAAGCGACCACTGCACGCGACCATCTGGAAATGTCTCCCCATCGTTCCCCAGAGAAAACTCGCTTTGTCAGCCCATCAATGCCGTGCTTTATCTGCAGTCATTTAAGTCGGCACCCCGTTCCTTTGAATGCAGGTATAGCTTACCGTATTTCTTTCTCTAGAGCACGCAAACAAGATCATAAATTGCTGCCCACCATTTCATCACAATGTATGAGGTCAAATCGCAGTAGATCGTATTCCCTATACCGAATCAGAAGTGAGAGTGCCTTGCAATCTCTCACAACCTCACCGTTCCTCTCAAATTTATTCATGGGGAATGTCACACTTCAAAAGGTTAGTGTGACATGGTAAATTGTGACACATGGTAAATTGTGACACTTAGTAGAGACATTATCAAAGAAATGAACATGAATCAATCTTTCTGCACCGGAAAGCCCAGCACAGTGTTATAGCCTGTCCTAACCACATTCAACCTGGGGTCATCCATACCCTCTCTGCTGCATGCCCACAAAAAAAAAAAAAAATGAAAAATAAAGTGTGATGGGTATACCATTGGGTCATATTCTGGAAGACCCAGATAACAGTTATCAAACGGTTACAGGGCCATGTAGACATTTATCTACTCATTCATCCTGAAGTTGGGGGCAGAGAAGGTTATTCCCTAACTTGAATCTAATATTGTGGTCTTGAGGATTCTCTGCCCCTTGGAAAATTACTACCCCTGCCAAGTTACACACATAGCTACATTCATTCCTTGACAGAACTTTTATTACACACACTCTTACGTTCATCGAAAAAGAAACTATTACTAGTTAAATTTTGCAAGTTATCTGTGCTTCTTATTTATCTAAAATGTGTAAATATGTCCCTTAAATGTAAAGATATAAGTGTCAACACAACCAAACAACATATGGGTGTCATAAAAGAAGTGAAGCTTTACACCAAATGCCAAAATAATACATGAGTCCATTAACATAATAAAACATAGAGAAAACATGTAAATGTGTAAGATGGGAACAGTAAGGTATATATCAGACACGTAGAAATAAAAAAGGAAACATACATAAAGCAACAATCAGAACAAAGCTTCCTACAGCTCCCTTCTCTTTAGGGAGCACAAAATATTTTTTTATAAATTCTCAATTTTCACACTAAAACACCACACTACACATGTCAGACAAAAGGTTGGATGTGGCAGCTGTGTGGGATGAGTTTGGCAAGGTGGGTTACAGCTTTTTTTTTCTTGGCATGTACAGACAGGCAACCGCACCATGTAGCAAGACCTTGTCTCTGGCAGCAATCATTGGCATCTCATTTACTGACTGTCTTGGATGACATGGTGGTAGGCAATGCATGGCCGCTGTCGAAGACATGTGCAGCATTTGGACACTAGGTTTGAGGTGAATCACCTCCTGCTGTCGCCGTCGAGCGTGTCTCCAGACACGTAACATCTTCATTCAGCGGACCTCAAGTGCATCCTGCTGGCTCTGGTCTCGGGCTTCCATTCTTTGGGAGGGTCCCTCGGTACCTTGCAGTGGCACCAGCAGTGAAAGTGCTCCATTGTCGCCTGCACCAGGCCCCTGATGACAGCTGGAGGCCCAAAGGGGCTGGCCCGCTTTGGACCCTTATTCACGCAGCCGTTGACGTCATGTCTACAGCTGCCCGCCGGTCGCTAAGTCGACCACCGCCTGTAGCATCTGCCACCCTCGCAGGACTTCCGTGTGACCTTGACCGTCCAGCGTTTGTGCCAGCCCTTCTGCCCAGCCGCTTCAGCCGATGCCGCCGCTCCACAGGTCAGCAACCTCTACAAAACGCTTCACACATCCCCATCAACTCAGCCGATGTAGCCGCTCCGCAGGTCAGCAACCTCTACAAAACGCCTCACACATCCCCATCAACTCAGCCGCAAATAGTCTGCACAATCCTTCCAAGGAGATTCAGTGCTGTGTTTTTACAAATGTGTTTACAACATAAATACAATGAATTATAATGAAAGATTAATCCCAGAATAAAAGGGCTTACAATGCCTAACACATAATCCTATTCTATTACTAAAATAATTTGATATTATTACAGTAATAATTTTAAATGATTAAATTACTTTATAATGTTAAGTAGTGGTGAGATTTTGTACTGTATGATAGTGTAGTGTTAATTTCCCATAACCTTTCATGCACAAAAATACTAAGCCAGCTTATACTACACATTCACTTCAGTCATACTCATTCCATCTAAGTCTACTACTTATTCATGCTACCCAATTACTGCTAAAGATATACAAATTAATATACTCCCGTTCTTGTGGACGTTAAGGTGGCACTAACGCTGATGTATGGCATGAATCTGGATGAGAACCAATGTCGTTGTTCTTTCCTAAAACAATTGCTGCAAAATTCTGTCCTTTTTTTTTTTGCTGAAACTGACACAAATTTTTCTCAGGTTGGTGTACAACATTTTCTGCTCCAGCTCCTGAAACAACATAAAGCACAAGATATTAACGACAATTGACTACCAAGCTACACATCTTCCGATCATCTCTTTCTCACAAATTGATCTGTGCCTCGCTCACTCTGCCTAAACGTACCAATGTGGCTTGCACATTCCGTGCTCATGCCACATAGTACAAACTATCGCCCAAGATTAACCACTCAGGCGTTCGTGAACTTACTCGAAAAAAATCCATCTGAATATCATGGCTCAATAGTGCGGAAACCACATGCGAAAACCATAAGCGAAAAAGAAATCGCAGTGAACCACAACCTCATTAGACGCGATAGCTCATCTGTGTAACCACACTCGAATAAAATATCCAATTCGCGAGAAACATCGCACTAAAGGCGGCATCCACAGACAAAAACACACCACAAGCACATCGCGCCACTGACGATAACAATAAACAGCGCACAGCAAAGACACATTGCACTGGGCACTAGCCACAGACCACAGTAAAACAAACAAGACAGTCTACACGTATTTAATGTGGACATTACACGAACATCCTCCAAAATACCTCCAAGAATCTCGCAAACTAATCTCAACGACGCCCCTCTCACACACAATACTATGAATTGTACTTAGGATCGTTCAAGGGCGTGTACTGTGATGCATACACAATGTACAGCAGAAATATGCTAGTAACTGATCTCTAAGATGTTCCGAGAAGAATTCCGTCCCGAATACTCGTGCTATTTTTGTACTCGAACATTGTTGTTGTGACACCTGATTCTGTCGTTCCCTGCAAACTGCAAAATTGCTAAGATAACATCTTACTCACGCGAAATAGGACACTAATAAACAACGAAGTTTTCATCGTGATTTTGGCACACCTCTACTCTCAACAACTGTAATTGATTCAGCTCTGGGATGACCAACTGTACATCTATAAACCTGCTACATGTTACGAAGAAATACTTGTACAGTGAAATTTTAACAATGCCAACTCTTACACCTAGCAGTAATGGGAGAAGTTTCTATGCCATGGTGAATCACAAAAGGTTTAAAGAAATGATTGTTATCTTCAAAATTATTATAACTAAACAAACTTATGCTACAATGCTTATGTTCGGCTATCCCCGACCATTAAACTGTGTGTGGCTTGTCCAGAATAAGAAAATTGCCGTCGTATGTCTCCCTTTCTATTTTCGTCTCTACTCCTTCCTCCTGCTGTAACTACTGCTGTCGTGACCGCCAGCTTTATTCAATAAAGGGTTTAATGTGCAATATGTGATGCATTCCTGCCGATCTTCCAGATCTCAGGAACTCCAGCTCATACACATTATCGTGCACGACACGGAGTATCCAAAGCGGTCCATTATACACATTGAAGGACTTTTGGCACTGTCCCTTCTGTTTGTTTGAGAGCCTAAACGATTTGAAGAGAACCTTCTGTCCAAGGCGAAATTCACGGACCCGAGCCTTCTTATTTTCTCGCTCTTTCCTTCTCCTGCCAGCTTCCCGAATCCTTTCCAGCGCCATCCCGATTACCTCGCGTTGCGGAATCTGTTTCCGCCAGGGAAATTTCCCTAGCTCCCGTACTTTCTCTGCTGGATTTCTGTTCTTCAATAGAGTTATCGGTGCCAAGAGAGTGGAACCATGTGGAAGTTCATTCACAACATTTTGGAAATCCCGCAGCATCACGTCCCATGAGTTGTGCTGTCGATGACAGTAGATACGACACAGATTTCTCACAAGGGAACCTCCCCATCGCAAACCCCTCAGGTTTAGTTATAAGTTGGCACAGTGAATAGGCCTTGAAAAACTGAACACACATCAATCGAGAAAACAGGAAGAAGTTGTGTGGAACTATGAAAAAAATAAGCAAAATATACAAACTGAGTAGTCCATGCGGAAGATATGCAACATCAAGGATAGTACGAGCTGAGGGGCACCGTGGTCCCGTGGTTAGCGTGAGGAACTGCGGAATGAGAGGTCCCTGGTGCAAGTATCCCCTCGAGTAAAAAGTTTACTTTTTTATTTTCAGACAATTATCAAAGTTCAAGCACTCACACATAATCAACTTCGCTCTCCAAAATACCAAGACATGTTCAGATTTGCTTGGACATATGCAGGATTTGACCGTCTACACACGGAAAAATTTGAAAACGTTAAAAACATGTTTTGACAGAGCACGGAGAAAACTGTGCGACTGTGAAACTGTTGTATTCATTTGTTGCAGTTTATGTGACAATCTCTTATGTTTTCATCACGTTTTTGGGAGTGATGATCACATACACGAGAAAACCTAAATCGGGCAAGGTAGAAGAATCTTTTTACCCATTCGCCAAGTGTACAAGTTAGGTGAGTCGACAACATATTCCTGTCATGTGACGCACATGCCGTCACCAGTGTCGTATAGAACATATCACACGTGTTTTCCTGTGGAGGAATCGGTTGACCTATGACCTTGCGATCAAATGTTTTCGGTTCCAATTGGAGAGGCACGTCCGTTCGTCTACTAATCGCACGGTTTTGCAGTGCGGTCGCAAAACACAGACACTAAACTTATTACAGAGAAAAGAGACGTGTATGAACGAACGACCAGATCATAACTTTGCGAAAATAAACAAAGTAAAATTTACACTTGAGGGGAGATTTGAATCCAGGACCTCTCACTCCGCAGTTGCTCGCGCTAGCCACGGGACCACGGCACTCAGCAGTTCAGTCTACCCTTGATGTTGCCTATCTTCCACATCGACTACTCAGTTTGTATATTTTGCTTATTTTTTCATAATTCCACACAACTTCTTCCTGTTTTATCGATTGATGTGTGTTCAGTTTTTCAAGGCCTATCCACTGTGCCAACTTATAACTAAATCTGAGGGGGGTGCGATGGGGAGGTTCCCTTGTCAGGTCCTTCACCCATCGCTCGGCGGGGTTCGAACTCGGGTGATGTCCTGATATGTAGATGGGTGACATCCTATATCTCTCCAGAGTGTCCTATCATCGTTTTGACCTGAACTGAGCCCCATTATATGTAATAATTTTGTCCACCCTGCCTACTTGCGCTAGGAAGTCCTTCGTTAACGCTTTGTAAACAGTGACTGCCGTGGCTCGTCTTAACGGTGTAAATGTAGCAAACTTCGATGTTAATTCAACGACTACTAAAATGTATCAGAAACCACGCCGAGTGATCGGGAGCGGTCCCATTAAGTCCGCGGTCGGGATGTGTCGTAGTTTGTTTGGAACGATTGGATGGAGGGGTGCCTTCATTGTCTGGCTGTCAGGTTTTACCTTCTGACAGGTCTTGCATACTGACAGAGCCTTCCTTATGCGTCTTTCCATATGTTTAAAATGGCACAGATCCTTCAATTTAAAGAAGCATTTCCGTGGTCCGAAGTGACAATAACTTAAGTGTGTGTACAAGATTAACTTATTGACTAGTTCGTCTGGTATACAAAGGCTCCATATCGTGCTGGTTGCGTTGCATCGGTGGAATAAAATCCCCTTCCTTACCAGGTAGAACATTCGTAATTCGACTTCCTGGTGGTCCTCCAACATTCTTTCAGCTGCTTCAGTTCTGGATCTTTATCCTGCTCTCTTCTTATATCACGTAATGATGCAGTCATGAAGTTCTCGAAAGCGACTCCCCGCAGATAGAATAGACTAAAGTGACTATCCTCCTCGTCTTCTCCCATTTCATCTGGTCTCCCAATTGGTGAACATGAAAGTGATTCCGCAGTCACATTTGTTTTTCCTGGGACATGTGTGATGCTGAAGTCAAACTGCTGTAGGAATAAAACCCACCTTGTCAGCCTGTCGTGTCCCAATTTTGCCGACAGCAAAAATTCCAACGCTCTGTGGTCTGTAAAGACATGGGTCTTATGTCCAAGCAGGTAATATTTGAATTTTTTGAAAGCCCATACGTTAGCCAATGCCTCCAACTCAGTTAGTGAATAATTCCTTTCGCATTTTGTAAGGACTCGGCTCCCAAATGCTATGGTCTTGTTTACTAATGTCCCCTCTTCCATGATTTGCTGGAATATTACTACGCCAAGACCTGTTTTTGCTGCATCAGTCCACATGCAAAAATCCGCTGTTAGGTCTGGATGAGCTAGGATGGGTGCCTCCACAACAGCCTTTTTTAGCCAAATGAATTCATGATCCGCTGCCTCGTCCCATAGCCACGGTGTCTTCATTCCTGTCCAAAGATCCAAAGAAGAGCGGCGCGTTTCGTCACAGGGTTATTTGGTAACCGTGACAGCGTTACGGAGATGTTTAGCAAACTCAAGTGGCAGACTCCGCAAGAGAGGCGCTCTGCATCGCGGTGTAGCTTGCTCGCCAGATTTCGAGAGGGTGCGTTTGTGGGTGAGGTATCGAATATATTGCTTCCCCCTACTTATACCTCCCGAGGAGATCACGAATGTAAAATTAGAGTGATTCGAGCGCGCACGGGGGCTTCCAGACAGTCGTTCTTCCCGCGAACCATACGCGACTGGAACAGAAAAGGGAGGTAATGACAGTGGCACACCGTTGGGTGGCTTGCGGAGTATAAATGTAGATGTAGATGTAGATCAAGCACCAGACGAATCGATCCATCTTTCTTCTCAACTGCTCGCAATGGGTTGTTGTATGTGGACACACCGGTTTCAATGATCCCTTCTTGCAGCATCCTCCATACTTCTGTTCGGACCCTCTCTCTGTATGCAATGGGAATGAGGAAGGTGGGACGAAGAACTTCTGCTGTTCTTTGACACGGAACGCATACTGGAAATTATTGATCGCTCCTGTCTTAGGTCGGAACACTTCCATGTTGTTCAGTAGCACGATTTGTAGTTCTGTCCTCTCCTCTTCGGTAATATTGTCAACAGCACAAACCCTCTCTTGTATCGCATGACGGAGGTCGTCCTCGGTGTCGTCTCGGTCATAGCGGTAATCCCTATCATCTTTCGGCACAGTTTTCTCCTTCACTAAATGCCAGTCAACTGAACCTGTGCAGATCTTAAGGCACGTCGCCGGGACTTGCGCTCGTATTACCCGATCAATGAAACGAAGCATGATGCTTTTATCCTTATTTAATGTCGCTGTACCACGTCCTAGATCCAGTATTGCATTATACTCGCATAGAAAATCGGTTCCGATAATCAACTCAGTTGCCAGTTTTGGGACGATCAGGAAGTTTTCCACCAGCAGGTGACCTTTACAAACAAGCTCTAGCCTTGTCTGCATGTTTACTTCAGTTACCTTCCCCACTATTGCTCCTTTTATTCTTAGTTTCTTTACCGATAGTTCCACTCAGTCTTGCAGTCCCTTACATTGTCTATAAGTCTCTTCCGCAATGGCCGAAATCTCGCTACCACTCTCCAGAATTGCTCTTAACTTTCTTCCCTCCTATGGGTACCATTACAATTGGATGCACGTCATTTTGAGTGAACTCCGCTCTTTCTTCGAGCAACGTTTCTTCAGTATCGTTGTATCTAATACATTGATGAGGCTGGGTCCGAATTTAGTTGCAGATGCGTTTTGTGCCTCTTCTGCATTCTTAACTAGTCACTGACGTCGGTTATCATTTCCTTGCGCACTTCGACCTGGGTTCGGCCCCCGAATTTCAATTTCCTCGATCTGAGCTCCGTTTCCGTTTCCTCCGTTGTTCAATTGCGTCCATCTTCTGTTGTCATTGAAACTGGAGCCATGGCTTCGCCATCCATTGCTTTGTGGTCCGTAGTCTTCATTCCTCCTTCCATTCCAGTCTCTGTTGCGCAGTACATAGTTATTGCGGTTCCCATTCCAGTCTCTTCGTTGTTCAACTTCGAAATTTCCCGACCGTGAATGGTTTCCGTACGGCGCTCCATTCCGTGCATTTCCGTTCTTATTACTGTAATGGTTATATTGTGGACGCGACATATGGCCTGCGACGTATCTGTCAGACTTTCCTCTGTGTTCTCTGATGATCTCTGCTCGGAATGCGTACTCTAATTCGTAAAGTGTGTTACGGAAAGTACTGAGCTCCACATTACACCTACCAGCTAGTATTTGTTGATATGCTGACGGAGGTTTGGTGTAGCAATGATGAATGATTTCACCAGTAGAGCATGGTACATCAAGATATTGGTTCTTGTCAATCATTCCTTCAAGAAACTTGACAGGGCTTTTGTAGCATGAACTCTCGAAATCTTTTCCAACAATCATCTCGTATTTTATGCGCTCTTGCGTCTCCTTGGATCAGCAGATATTTAGGAAACTGTCCTTGAACTCCTGGTAATTTATACACGTTGCTGATATTCCACACATTTTCTCCGCAACTGGCCCTTGCAAGTGTCTGCAGATAAAGTCCAGCTAGTATTTTAATGGCCAATTTGGCGGTAAAGAAATGTCAAATTGTGATATCCAAGTCCGTGGGAGAGTAAAATTACCCTCATCTCGGAAAATTTCGAATTTTCGGACTTGTAGGAAGTGTTGAAAATCAAATGGCGTTTCATTGACAACTTCCATCCTTCGGAAAATATCTGACCTTTGTTTGTCCGGCCGGCCGGTGTGGCAGAGTGGTTCTAGGCGCTTCAGTCTGGAACCGCGCGACCGCTATGGTCGCAGGTTCGAATCCTACCTCGGGCATGGATGTGTGTGATGTCCTTACGTTAGTTAGGTTTAAGTAGTTCTAAGTTCTAGGGGACTGATGAACTTAGATGTTAAGTCCCATAGTGCTCAGAGGTATTTTGGTTGTCCTCGTTCGACGTCCCCTCATTTTTGCTCCCTCCTCTGCTTCGAGAAAATGCGACGTTCATCTCATCATATCCTCTGCTTGCCGCTAACGGTATACAGTTATCCGTCCCGACTGAATTTGTTTCAGGTGCTGTTGCGTTCGAGCTTGGCCGCATTTGAATTTGTTCCCTAAGCGACTCCTCCAATTTCTTCTCTGTACGCGTGTTGATCACTTCCTGTTGCTCTTTGAACGAAAGGAGAGTACGGGGCTCTTCGGTCTCGCTCTCTGGAGTTGCAGTTGTTACCTCCGAACCTGTCCCTAATTTGCGCAGCTCAGATTCTAATTTGTCCATGGCCGCTGTCGCATGAATATCCGTGACTTCACGTATGCTCCGCGTCATTTTGTTGCTTTTCTGTGCTTTCGACCTTCTTGTTCAAATTGATTACCGCCTCTCGACCTTGCAATTCTATCCGTTTACTCGCTTTCGATGCTTCAGCTGCTACTTGTCTCGCGAAACTTGCAACTGTCTTGGCACAATCTGCAGTCTTCTTAGCATCACGTGCAATCTTTAAACCTTTCATTGCCTAGGTGTTTACTTTCCGTAGGTCTTCCTGGAGTTTATTTGCCAATGACTTGTGTTCCTCTCAGATCTGATTTACCTGAGCACCAATATTTTTTATGTCCATCCTCGTCTCGTTAATTTTCTCCTCCATACCTTTTAGTCCAGCCTCCAAACCCATTAGTCTATCAAGTTTCTTCTCCATTCCCATAAAAAATGCCACTAGATTGAAGTCCTCTTCGTTTCCCACCATATCGTGATCATTCGAACTCATACATGAATTCTCCAGTGTTGTTTCCGCATCATTGCGTTCTGATACCGTCCTGTCTTCCCTGTCCGGATTTCCAACAATCACATCTGCCTTGATATGTTGTGGTACGCTCACATCTTGTACCACATGCGATTTGACATTGTCTGTTCCCTCAAGAAAAGACATATCGCTTTCGTCACCCTGGTTTCCTTGTGCGACCTCTGATGGTTCAGAAGGTGACTGCCACAGGCTCTAAGTCACACACTAGCGGAGGACACAAGTCTCACCGTTTAGGTAGGCACCTGCAGCTCTTTTCTAGAGAAGCGCCATTACAAGAGAGTTGTACAAGAGTGCCCTTTCTTCCTTTCTCCTCGTTTCCTCCTCAGCTCGGTTCCAAAAGCACATTTCTCTTTTTCGACTTACCCCACTTTCACACAAGCCAATCACGAGCTGGAGCCCAGAATTCTAAGCTCAGAGAATGGTCTTTGCGCTGCAAACCCATTTAACCAATCAGAGATAATTGGCAGAAAATGGAAAAAATTCAGCTTCATTGCCTCTTTCCCACGTGTTTGCTGTGTCTTTTGCTAACACAATACAGGGTGAAATCACAGCCCTCCATAAACAGCTTGTTATCTCCCCTGTTGCGTCCATTTCAAAGTTTGCAAAGAACAGCCATAAACTCGTAAAACCTTCATGCTCTGACAAACAGAGTCTGGACGTCTGGACCCCAGTTTCCCTGTCCCTCGGACATTTGCAGAATGTTTACATTTCTTTTGGCAGCTTGCTCTCTAAGGGTCCATCCTCTGCTTCATTCCTGGCCTACAATGCGCTGTCGGCAACTTTTCAGCGCTAGGCCATATACCTGGACGTCTGCCCCCTGTCTGTCGCCAAAGCTAATGTGTTTTGCACAAAGCGACCGCTGCACGCAGCCATCTGGAAATGTCTCCTCATCATTCCACAGAAAAAACGCGCTTTGTCAGCCCACCAATGCCGTGCTTTATCTGCAGTCATTTAAGTCGGCACCCTGTTCCTTTGAATGCAGGTAAAGCTTACCGTATTTCTTTCCCTAGAGCACGCAGACAAGACCATAAACTGTTGCCCACCATTTTGTCACAATGTATGAGGTAAAAACGCAGTAGATCGTATTCCCTATAGCGAATCAGAAGTGAGAGTGCCTTGCAATCTCTCAGCGTTCATGGTGCAAATTAATTATTTGTTTTGAACATTTCTTGAATGTTGATGCTAGTAGGGGGACAAAGTTCTTTCTGGTACACTTTTGATATCAAATTAATTACACATATTAATTAATTGATAAATTGATTACCTCAACCCCTGATGACATCATGAGTTTTCTCCAGATGACACGTTGGTCCCTTCCTCCTTCCCCCTCCCCCAGAAATGATGGGAAAATGAAATTTTGCTGGGAAATTAAAAAGAGGCAGGCATTTCGAATTTATTGGCAGGAATATAACATTTTATGTGTTCACCTTGAGGTTCTGAGCTCAACTGACCCAGTTCACAGTACCATCACCAGCTGGTGCTATGGGCCTTGCCCCACCACCCCTCTCACCCACCTGGAAATTGGTGGGATAAGGACTCAATCTATGATGGGCTGTTGGACAGGATCATTGTAAGCCTTTATTTTGTACACAGTGTGGAAAACTATTTATTTAAACAACTGCAGTTGCCATTGATCAAGCAATAGACAGTGGCTCAATTTAGTTTCGTCAATAACTTCTGGATGTGAAGTGGGTATTTTTTTAAAAAATAAGTCTAGCACTAGAGAGTCGCTCCAGCCAGTCTAGCCACTAGCGCTGCCTGGGAAGGATGGGTAGTAATGACAGGACAGCAAGCTATCACTGAAGTACAGAGGAGTAGCCTCCTGTGATCTACAAGTGAATAGCTGCTACTGCAAGGAACATAAGGATGGGTAATAATATTAGAACAGTAATCCACTGTCCCTGTTTGCCTGTTTTTTTCCCTTTATTGTAATTTCATGCCCCTGATCCACATGAGCAGGGGAGGGCTGGCAGCAGTACAATCCACCTTTCTTCAGCTGAGTGGCATAAATAAAAAATGAGAACGTATACATAAAAAGGGACAGAAAAAGGGTGATATAAAGCATAGTAAACGGAGACAATGGAAGTTAATATATACATTAACAAAGGGACATTCATTGAGGGACATTTAAAAAATCGACATAAGGTTAAAATAACACAGCTGGCGATTTTGGAGCACTTAAAATACACTGGAGTGACACACACAAGTTAGAAGTCAGCCACAGTGTAAAAACACACAGAGCAAGAGACACTTGAGAAACCACTGTAAGAGACAGTGCACACGCGAAGAAAAAGAACTGCTGGTAGGGAGGCCTGAGAGGAGGGAAAAAGATGGGAGAGTGAGGTGCAGTGGGGGGGGGGGGGGGCTGGAGGGGGGAGAAGGAAAAGCAAAAAAGGGGGCAGGGGCACGCCAACAGGCAGGGGAAGGGCGGGGTGGGAGATGAAGAGGGAAGACAAGTCAGGAGGGAGCACAAAGACACAGAAGGGGGCACATGAGAGGGGAGATGTAGGAGGGAGGAAAACAGTTCTGGGGAAGGGAAGAGGAGGCGAGATGAAGCCCTGAAGAGAGGGAGGGGGAAGGTGGGGTTAGATTTGGTAGGAGGGGTAAATATCAGGGCAAAGCTCATCATCCGGAAGGGGTAGATACCTAAAGTTGCACTGGGAAAGGCTGGGGGTAGAGAGGTAGGGGGACACCAGTGGGTGGGGGGGATCGAGTTGGCAGATGATATAGAGGGTGTGGATGTGTTCAAGGAAAAGAAGAAGATGAAGGAAGGGGATGAGGTCGTAGAGGATGCAAGTGGGGGATGGAAGGCGGATATGGAAGGTGAGGCAGAGTGCATGGCGTTCTAGGATTTGGAGAACTTTATAGAATCTGAGAAGGGTGGAAATCCAAGCAATGCTGACAAACAAAGGATGGTATGGATCAAGGATTTGTAGGTGTGAAGGATGGTGGAGTCTATTGTGATCTTTGTGTTGGATCATATGGAGATGGGGAATCCAGGTGAGGCAACAGTCGAGGGCGAGGCCATGGTATTTAAGGGTAGGGGTGAGGTGGATAGGATGACCGTAAATGGTGAGGTAAAATTCGTCGAGCCGGAAGGAGTGGGTGTTACGACCTATGATGATTGCCTGTGTCTTGGAAGGGTTGTCCGAAGGAGCCAGGCAATGAACTGGTTAAGGAAGGTTTGAAGGGTGCATTGGAAGCAACAAGATGGACGAAACTGATGGTGGGAGCATAGATCTGGAGTTTGAAGAGGAGCCCAGAATTCCAGACATGGTTGTAAGTGTTCTGAATGTTGGGAGACACAAAGATAAGGGTGTGACGGGAGTTAAGTTGGAGGGAAAGAAGGTTGGTAAGGTAAAGGCGCTGGTCATCGGCTGAGAAGGAGAGGCGGAAGCCACATTGAGTAAGGGGAAGAAGATGGTGCTGGTTAAGCAGCGTGAGAGTATGGAACATGGAGGTGAGGCAGATGGTACAACAGGAAGAGGTGTCAGAGGGGGGCTCGTTGGGTTTAGGGAACAGCAGGACACTGGAAGTCTTCCACAGATCAGGATAAAAGCCAGTGGAGAGGAGGATGTTGTACAGGGTAGCAAGGGCAGCTAGGAAGGACAGGGGGGATTCCTTGAGGTGGTGGTAGATGGCAACATTGTAACCAGGAGTGGTGTTGCGTTTGGAACAGAGGACAAGTCTGATGTCATATGTGGTGATGGGAGTGTTTATGTCAGAAGGGGGTAAATGATCCAAGTACCAGAAACCAGGGGCGAGTGTTGGGGCAGAAGTACCAATGCATTCAAGGATGGTGGGGAAGAGGGAGTAATCAAAATGGGCATCATCAGAAATGGAGAAGACCTCGGAGAGGTGGGAAGCAAAATGGTTAGTCTTACTGAGGTTGTCAGGAAGGGGCTATTGTTGTGGAGAAGAGGGTAATGCAGCATTCGATGGCTACCAGTAAGGTGGTGGAAGGTTGACCAGAACTTGGAGGAGTTGACAGGGAAGGGGGAGTTGAAGCATGTGCATGTCTGGCAGCAATTCTGGCATGTCTTAGCTGTAAGGAGGTTGCAGATGGTTGTTGTAATTGCCGGTGGCTGCAGAGGAAGGAGTGGTAGAGCCTGTGGGATTCATGGATAAGAAGGACAGCCTATGGAGGAAGCATAGGGCAGTGAGAGTGGATGAGTTTGGTAGGAACGTGGGTCTCCATAGCGTCAGTGATGTTCTTCTGGAGGAAGGAAGAGGTATGCGTGGGTCCAGTAGGATGGTGAAAGGTAAGCAGGTGGCTTTGAACCTGTGAGGCATTGGATTGCCAGTAGACATCTCAGTCGGCGTGGTGGTAGTCGTGACCGGACTTTGGAGGGGAAGCAGGGTGGGGATTAGGAGGGGAGCCATGAGTGGAAGAGACGTTGAGATGGACGGGGAAGTGGTCACTACTAATAGGATGGAGGACATCTGCAGTGATGCAACCAAGGATGTTGGGGGAAGCGACGATGACCTCCAGTGTAGAGTTATTTTCAGGACAGGTGTGCTGTGGGAGAGGAACAAGGCCACCATCGAGGGTAGAAAGGAACTGATGCCAAAGTCAAAGGGTGGCAGGGTCACGACTGCTGATGTTGACATCAACAGCAATCACATAGGGGGAGAAGGTATGGTCAGCAATGGAAATGAAGTAGGGGAGAGGAGCTGCAGGACAGATATAGATAGTGGCACAGGTGATTCTGAGGGAGGGAAATAAGATGCTGAGGAGATGATGTATGGTCAGGTCATTAAGTAGGGCTTGTGGCTGGACAGCTTTGAGGTGGTCAATGCGACCCCACCTTGTGCGAGGGGAAGGGGATTGTCAGTATGATGAAGGACATAGGCACAGTTGTGGACAACTTGGTGGGGGTGGAGGAAGGTTTCATTAAGGATGAAGGAGTGAGCCTGATGCTGGGAGAGGGTAAGCTTGATGAGCTATTCATTGGCAGGGAGGGAGCGAATTTTTGGGTAGAGGAGACGATACTGCTGAAGTACGAGGCGTTGGGAAGCAGGAAGGGAGTGGGGGATGGAGAAAGGAGCTTAAACGAGGGTGTCTAGGTGAGTGAAGATAAAGTGGTCCTGGTTGTGGGAGTAGATGGCTTAGGTATTCAAATATAAGATAGAGTGGGGGGCAAAGAAGATGTACTGGAGGGTGTACTGGAAGGGGTGGGTATTCTGCAGGACGATGGTCATGAAACGGATGATGTCTTCAGTCATAGGGGGAAGGTGGAGGGAACTGTTGGGGTGGATGGGGTGGCTGATGGGGCGAATGCGGACAGTGAGCATAGGTTGGGTGGGAGGTGGTTTGGATTTGCATCTGGAGGAGTAGGTGGGATGGGGTTCATTGCAGGTGTTGTTGCAAGGAGGAGGGCGAGGTTAGGACACTGTTTGAGGAAGTGGGAGGCTTTACAATAGGGGCAGCTGGGGGGGGGGGTTCTTGCAATTTTAGGTGAGGCGGTTGCTGTAGAGGAGATAGCGTTGGCAGTGGTAGGATTGAGGAGGGGAGCAGGACGCGTCAACAGGGTGGTGGCGGTTGAAAATCAGGGCTCGCTAGTGAGGAGGTAATCTATGAGGGAGGCAGACTTATTAAAGACATGCATGAGGAAGGTAGGGACAGAGGAGCTGTAAATACAGAAGGCCAAGCGGATTTCCAGGGTGGGGTGGGCATTCAGTTCTGTGGGGGATAAGTTGGGTAAAGGGGCACTGAGGATTTACTTATGTATTTCGAGGATAAGGGTGCATGAATCTAGGAATTTAGGATCGGGGTTGGTAAGGATGAAGGTATACAAGGCGGAGGCTGGGAAGATGTGAGGAGGGGTTGTTTTCGTGGGGGGATCAGAAGGAAGAGAGGCGGGTGGTGTTTTTTGGAGGAGCAGGTGGAGGTGAGGTTCCCACTTTGGGGATTGGGAGGTTTTCTTGTGGGTGTGGCCTGGGAGGAGGGGTGAAGGACTGGATGGATTGGGAGGTGGTGGCAGGCAGGTCCCTCTTGGAAAGCAGCGGAACAGTGAACAGAGGTGGGGTGCTCTGTGGTGGCGACTGTGGCACGGAGGGGGGTGACTGGCGAGGGAAGCAGGATTGGTTGTAGTGGGGTGGATTGGGAGGGTGGAAAAGTCTTTCGGGTAGGTGATAGCGGCAGGAGGGGGGCAGGAACAGGATCAGGAGCAGGAACAGGAGCAAGGGCAGGCAGAGGGGCAACATACAGGTGGGGATACAGGGGTGGGGAGGAGGTAGAAGGGGTGGAGTATGTGAGGAGGGGAGGGGGAGTAGAAAGGTTAAGCCTAGAGGAGGCACTCCACTAGGTAACAGTGGCTGCAGAGGAAGAGGAGGTGTAAATGATGGTGGTAGCCATGATAGAATGAGTTGTTCACTGGTGACAGGAATCACCAAAGTAGAAAAAGAACCAATACGGGGGCAGTGGTGTCGAGGACCAGATGGCGGCGGCGGCGGCGGCGAGCTTTGGGCAATGGCCAGAGCTGGGCAGCAGCAAATACTGGGCGATAGCGAGCACCAGGCTGCAGTGAGCACTGAGCTGCACTGAGCACCAGGTGGTGGTGGTGGCGGCAGTGAGCTGCACTGGGCAGTGGCTGAGGCAGCGGTGGCGAAAGCCAGGCATTGGCAGGGGCGGTGGCGGCGAGCACCAGGTGGTGATGGTGGCGAGCACCAGGCAGTGGCAGCAGTTGTGGCAAGAACCGGGTGGTGGAAGTGGCAGTGGCAGTGAGCACCAGGCGACAGCAAGCTCTGGGCGATGACGAACACTGGGTGGCGTCGAGCACTTGGCGGCTGGGAGCACTGGGTGGTGGCGAGCACTGGGCGGTGGTGAGCACTTGTCAGCGGCGGTGGCGGTGGGGCGGCGTGCACCAGGCAGTGGTGGTGGCGGCAGTGGTGGCGACGAACACTGGGTGGTGATGGCGGCGGCCCCTGATGGACGGATAGACGGTGGCGACAGGGGGCTCTTTCAAAAGTGTCTATTACACCCTGAGAGTAGCCCAGGTGGCGTAATCCTTCAATTTGGTAGTTGAGGGGATTCAACCATCGAGGTGAATGCACAAGCCTGTTTTTATTTCATTATTGAATTTCAATTCCCCATCCAGGGCAGGCTGGCTGCAGCATAGGCACTGCTCTTCACTCGAGAGACACTAAGTACATACCAGGAAGAGATTTAAAACAACATAAAATAGAAAATATGGCGGAACATAGATGTAAAAAGGGGGGGGTGGTGAATTATGGAAGATAACATACAAAAGGGTGTGACTGTAAAAATCTAAAAAAACATATATACACAAAAAACCACCACAGCAATGATTAAAAGAACTCGAGGGAAACATGGCCAGAGGATAAAGTCAAGTACATGATTAAAACCACAGCACTTGACAAGCACAGTAGATTGGCACTGAACTCAACACTGACATATCACACTGATGACGAAGAACAAACTGGGAGGATCTGCCAGGGCTAGGGTTATGAAGGAGAAGGGAAGAAAGAGGGGGCCAGGGAGGGAAGGATGGGAGAGGAAAACAGCTGAGGGGGCAGTGCAGAGACTCGGGGGGAGGAGGAGAAGTCACTCTGGAGGAAAGGGGAGGTAAAGGGGGGAGCTGGGGAGGGGAGAAAAGGTCAGGCTACAGTTGGTAGGAAGGGTAGACATCACAGCAAAGTTCCTCATGCAGGAGGGAGTGGTGCTGGAAATTGCCCTGATGAAGGATATGGAGGGTGTGGAGGTGGAGATAGAGGGGATACAGCAATAGAGGGGTAGCAATGGGCAGGGGATGGAGAGGAAGGAGAACACTGGAGGGTGCATGAATCAAGCCAGCAGACAGCGTAAAGGATATGGGGATTGCATCCATCCACCATCCTCCACACCTACAAATCCCTCATCTGTCCTATCATCTGTTATGCCAGTGTTGCCTGGAATTCTGCCCATCGCCCCCTCCCCGCTATTACAAGGCCACCCAAATCCTTCAGCTCTATGTGCTCCTCCTTGCCTTCCGTATCCGCCTCCCATCCCCCACACGACTCCTGTATGACCTCAACCCCTTCCCCCACCTCTCCTTTTTCTTCCAACATATTAGTTATTTACGCTGAATTTCAGGAGGTGGAGGCAGGTATTGGCTTTCTACTGGATGGTCAGGTGATGAGGGGTCTAGGTGAGGTGACGGACAAAGGTGTGGCTAAGGTATCTCAGGGTGGTGGTGAGCTGGATGGTATGACCATAAATGGTTAGGTAGAAATCATAGAGATGGAAGGAGTGGGTGGTGCGGCCTTTAATGATTTCCTGGGTCTTGGAGGTGTCGTGTGCATGTAACATCCTGCCTACATATACAGGACTCCTGTAGCAACATCATTTGCAAATGAAATAAACTTAAACCTATTTTCTTGTCGCAAGTTGCATCCTAGCCAACAGAAACATAGGAAATATATCATACGATATTTTTTACAAATGTAGTGCTCATTATGTAGTACCTGCTTGTAGTTTGCAGAAGCATCACAATGCAGTAGCAAACTCCTCATCCTCCACCCGGTTCCTGTACTGTCTTTTATACTATCTTTTGTTGCAGGAGCAGGCTTCGTTTCTGTCGAATGGTCAAAACACATTTCTGTGGCAGTAACTCAGCTTCGCCTGTTTCTACACAGGTTGCAGAAGGTGGTAGATATAGCTTTCTCCGAGTTCTCCTCAGTTCCGACTTATATTGAAACAACCACATACACAAAGCTGCAGGGACGGTAGCACAGAGTCTGAGGGGTAGTAGCAAGATGGATAGGGGCTACCTAAAACCATGTTGGGATTTTACTGTAGCAGATAGGTTCAAGGAAGGTGGCTTGTTTCGAGATATGAGAGTGCCAGAAATATGATTTACTAGTGGCTGTAATCATTAAATGACTTCTCCAAAGGATTCAACACAGGTGTATGGTTGAGTGGAAAGACTTGATTCCAAATCACAGACATCATTTCTACTGAAAGCGTAGCACTAGAGATCTGAAAAGCTATTGTACATTTCTTATGACCTCAATCACACCATCTACTGCTGTTTGTGATCCTTCTCAATCACTCATCGCCTATAACTCAGTGGGTATATCGCAGAACCTCTGACATGGCATTGAGACAGAATGCGTTACAAATACTGGAGAAATATCTAGTGGCGGCAGCGTGAGGGAGTTGCAAATATCAGTTTCATACCACGCTCCTTAGCTTAATCAATTTCAAAATTCGTTTATTATTGCGAGGGTGCACCGTCGGCTACGTGTAACCGCACTGCTGGTCTGATAATATACACTCCGGCGATCACCAACTATATTCAGTGTCATGGTGTTTGTCCGCTAAAACCACGTCAGTCGTAGGTAATGCCATACATGGATTTATAAAACCGGTATAGCTTTTAATATGGATACTTATGTGCACCTGTCGAACCAAGACTGCTTGTGATGGTAATATGGTTGCGTTTTTTTTCAACATACAGGGGTTTGTAAGACGATTATGCCTCTCTTTCTAAGACATGGTGGTAGCACTTGCAAGAAAAACTTATGAGACATGCCCACCCATTATTGATTTTCGCTCAGTATTATTTCGTATCGCCAGCAATCAGTTATTGACAACGCATTATACTTAGTAGTGGGGGGTGCGTGATAGGTTCGCCTTGAGCATCAGGTTTATAAAGTATGTGTTTGCATCCTGACATGTGCGAAGGAAATGACTATGTCCATTCGTAAGGAAGGCATGGATTTGACGTGGAGTACCGTGATAGCAAAGGGAAGAGTAAGTATGTCAAGTCATAAGAATGGTACTGATATTTCTATTTCTAGAACCACAGCCGTCAGCAGGGAGGATTTCCGATACTTCGCTCATTGTTGAATGTCATTCAACTGAGACTACAATCGTAACATTTAGTTGTAAGTACAGGGATAAAATATATATGAGGCCGGTTTTTTTCCTTGGACGATTCTGTCTATGTGTGCTTGGCGTGCAGAGTCGGTGACCTGTGGCAGGAATTATTCACGTTTCCCGTTAACGGTAGGAGCCGTCCGAATGCAGAGGCCTGTTGGAGTGTAGGAATGTAGCTGACTTAACCGTTTTGTCCTCTAGACGGCCGAATAACGAACCAACACTTAGTATGTGCTGGATAGCGTTCGTGATCGCGTGGAAATTTGAGGAGATTCAATATGGACGTGTGTTTGCGCTGGACCATTATTCCCTCCCATGGATATTGTTGGGTGGATTGCTTCTGCACATTTCGCGCCTTTATTTAGTTCAGGGAACATCAATTGTGGTGTGTGCATCTAGCAGGTGAAAGATGGGTGGAAGACACGTTTGCTGGTTCTCCAGACGTGAGAAACACCTCAATTGACTTTATAAATTATAAGGATGATTTGGAATCTGTTACATCACCGACATCGGTATTCGCGAATGGAAATATGTTTCCTCTATTTGTTTCGAGTTCTCACGTAAAGGTCTTCACAGTTGGAGTAAGTTTCTAGTTACTCAGTGGTTTACAGCACGCTCCACCTCGCTAAAGTTTCTAGTTTGTAGAGAAATAATTTCCAGTCTATATCTTCGGAATTATGTTGCATGAGCAATCGATAGGATACTGCTGTATGCTTGATATCGAGAAGTTCTGCGAAAATGATATAATATTACGGCATACCATGTGAAAATACATGTGTTCTTGTAATCATAGAGTCTGAGGATGGGGGTAGAAAAGCAAGCAAGCAAGCAGGTCCGGAACAGAAACAGTAACGCGTTTGTGTCGAGGGGAAACGAGCCCAAATTTGTAGAACAGTTCTGAGAGTGACTTCGGTCTGCTGAGGGAGCTCTGGTCATGCATCGGGAGTGGATGATTTGTGACCATCGGCTGCGAGAAAATATCTAGTGCTGCGAGCAGTATATATGGTCCTGTCTGTCTTTGCGGTATATGTACGAGTGTCTGGTGGCTGATAGCTATACGAATGATGTAAAAGGAGCGATTTTTGTATGGCACAGGATACGAATTGTATGTTTACTATATCGACACAGTACATGGTGAGATATTGCTGGGTTGGAGATCGGTTTCACGCTCGAATATTCAATCTCCTGTCCACAGTGGCAGAGCAGTGTAATTGAATAAGAGTCTTTCCGTATTTGACGATCTGTAGCCCACTTTGCAAGGTTTAATTGTCGATGCACATGCTGCTGCTTGAACATAAAGGTACCGTGGCTTATGTTCCGACATATGTTTGTGAGAAGTAATCAAACTACTATTCACATAAAAACAAAAAAAAACATACGTATGTCTAGTTGTAATGGAAGGATAGATTCGACATGGTGAATTATGATTTCAGTACACTGAGGAGTATATCCAAACATAAGTGGTGGTAGATTCATTTCGTAAACAGCTGCACAATATACCAATGCAAGTGTTCAATTGGACCTGCTGTAGTGTACAAACAGGATGGGCAATACGGCTGTAACAATACGTCCCCTCATCGGCACCTCTAAGCATACCCTCGCATTTTCCTTGCTGTTCTATTGATAGTGATGTTGATACAGTACACCAACACGCGTCTGTGATGTCTTTCCAAGCACTATGTCTGTGGGTGCGGTATTCATTATCACATAGTGCCAGAGGCCTGTCCTTCAAAACACTTGTTTGAGAGAATCTTGAGAGGATGCAGCACCTTCCAGAAGTGCTGACTCGAAGACTTTGTCAGATAATTTCCTAGGGTGGAGGAGAATCGAGACATATAGCTAGTGTGAGTGTAGGCATACCATAATTTTTTCGGGTGCTGTACAGATATAAAAGGTAACTGCACTGTTTGTGCAAAATGTTTATACACTCCTGGAAATTGAAATAAGAACACCGTGAATTCATTGTCCCAGGAAGGGGAAACTTTATTGACACATTCCTGGGGTCAGATACATCACATGATCACACTGACAGAACCACAGGCACATAGACACAGGCAACAGAGCATGCACAATGTCGGCACTAGTACAGTGTATATCCACCTTTCGCAGCAATGCAGGCTGCTATTCTCCCATGGAGACGATCGTAGAGATGCTGGATGTAGTCCTGTGGAACGGCTTGCCATGCCATTTCCACCTGGCGCCTCAGTTGGACCAGCGTTCGTGCTGGACGTGCAGACCGCGTGAGACGACGCTTCATCCAGTCCCAAACATGCTCAATGGGGGACAGATCCGGAGATCCTGCTGGCCAGGGTAGTTGACTTACACCTTCTAGAGCACGTTGGGTGGCACGGGATACATGCGGACGTGCATTGTCCTGTTGGAACAGCAAGTTCCCTTGCCGGTCTAGGAATGGTAGAACGATGGGTTCGATGACGGTTTGGATGTACCGTGCACTATTCAGTGTCCCCTCGACGATCACCAGTGGTGTACGGCCAGTGTAGGAGATCGCTCCCCACACCATGATGCCGGGTGTTGGCCCTGTGTGCCTCGGTCGTATGCAGTCCTGATTGTGGCGCTCACCTGCACGGCGCCAAACACGCATACGACCATCATTGGCACCAAGGCAGAAGCGACTCTCATCGCTGAAGACGACACGTCTCCATTCGTCCCTCCATTCACACCTGTCGCGACACCACTGGAGGCGGGCTGCACGATGTTGGGGCGTGAGCGGAAGACGGCCTAACGGTGTGCGGGACCGTAGCCCAGCTTCATGGAGACGGTTGCGAATGGTCCTCGCCGATACCCCAGGAGCAACAGTGTCCCTAATTTGCTGGGAAGTGGCGGTGCGGTCCCCTACGGCACTGCGTAGGATCCTACGGTCTTGGCGTGCATCCGTGCGTCGCTGCGGTCCGGTCCCAGGTCGACGGGCACGTGCACCTTCCGCCGACCACTGGCGACAACATCGATGTACTGTGGAGACCTCATGCCCCACGTGTTGAGCAATTCGGCGGTACGTCCACCCGGCCTCCCTCATGCCCACTATACGCCCTCGCTCAAAGTCCGTCAACTGCACATACGGTTCACGTCCACGCTGTCGCGGCATGCTACTAGTGTTGAAGACTGCGATGGAGCTCCGTATGCCACGGCAAACTGGCTGACACTGACGGCGGCGGTGCACAAATGCTGCGCAGCTAGCGCCATTCGACGGCCAATACCGCGGTTCCTGGTGTGTCCGCTGTGCCGTGCGTGTGATCATTGCTTGTACAGCCCTCTCGCAGTGTCCGGAGCAAGTATGGTGGGTCTGACACACCGGTGTCAATGTGTTCTTTTTTCCATTTCCAGGAGTGTATATTGCAGTGTAAAGTTACTGTGGCTTATGTTGTGAAATGACCAGAGAAGATGAGTGTGTGTCTTATCATGAGGAATGTGTAGATTCAGCACGTCGATGACTGTGAGAGTAAGACAGAGATGTTTACGTGGAAAATTATGTGCACTATAGATACTGAGATTCGTTCCAGAACCACAGCCTCCAAGAGGAGACATTACCTGTACATCCATCAGTGTCAGATGGCAGCAGCAATCGTAATATCTAATTGTTGTTACACTGGTAAATATGTTCCTGGCTCCCAATATTCTTGCGAGTCTTGTATGTATTTGATGATCTGTAGACAACTTTTGCAGGGTTTAACTGTCAGTGCAATTTAGCGATCTGTGCAAAATAATTTTGCCACTGAAAGTCTCGTCTTCAAAAAACAATGGCAGATGGTGCTCCCACACTAGCAGCAGCAGCAGTTTCATGGGTAAATTCAGTGACGAACGGGTGGTACCGTGAGGATCGCTAGGAACAATGCAACCTCTGCTATTCTGGGAAGTATTAGAACATCTCTCTCAGCACTAGACCCGCACCGCAGCTATGCGTCATCACGTCAGCGATGGTGCCTAGGTGAACAGGTATTTTGACAGGAATTTCTCAGGTGTCAAGTATGAAAGAGGTTGCAGGACTGGAACTAACACCAACGCATTGCTTGGCAGCTGACGACCGCATCGTCTTTTCGCGGGGACCACTGGTGCATCCCAAATCCTGGGGACGTGTGCAGAGTCAGCAGCATCGACGACAGGCGTCAAGTGGTGGGATGTGCTTTTTATTAGCAATCTTTTGTTTAAACTATATTCCATCGATATAACCAACCAATAGGATGCCGTGAATTAAAAAAACTATATGGAGAATATCGATTTAATTAATCTGCATAAATTTTGTATATCGACATGGTGTTAGCAGTACAATAGTCAAGGGGAGGGTGTGCGTGAGTGGGTGACATGGTGCAGAACAGCAGGTTAAGTCAGAACACTATGTTAATTTCCATAATTTTTTATGTAAAAGGCAATACAATAGTTTAAGGGGGTGGATGACAAAGAAAAATGCGCCAGAAATGGCGTTCTAAAGCATGTTAAATTCTAAAAGTGTACCAGAAAATGGTGGGAGGACATAACTGAATACTTAATTTGGTATCAAAGGCAGTACAATAGTTTAAGGAATTTGGGGTGTCATGGAAAACCACTTAACAGAACAATAGGTTATGTGCTGACAAAGGACCAAACATTAGGTTAAGACACCCAGAGTACAGTGCCAAACATTAGGTTATGCAACATGTTTGCTCTATGTAATTACTTCTTACAAGACCTACATGTTTCCAAACAGCAGAGAATGATGAACAAGAGAAATCCAACCCCCACAAACTGATTTTTTTATAGATAAACAATATACACTTGAATTTTCTGTTATGAGACCGTTCCTCTCCACCATCAGACTGCCATCTTGTATTACATCACAGAAGGGATGACAGCACCCTCTGGTGGCAGTACTTTGTACTAGGCCTGGACCTCGTAGTGAACAATCTGTTTCCCGCCATTTTCCCTCACACCAGACCGCCATCTTGGATTATGTCATGGAACAGATGAGAGTGCCCTCTGGTGGTGGTACTGTCTACTAGGTCAGTTGGACTTCGGACCTCGTGGTGAACACACTGGATGGCTGTACTGCCTGAAATTGTTTAAATAGAGACTGATTGTAAAATAAAGGCTTATGTCCAGCACAGGCTGTGTCCTTTTCACGCCAATCCCTAGGAAGAGGTGGTGGTCGGATGACTTAGGTTAGTAGAGGTAGTCCAAGTGCCCTTTCTTTCCTGCCATTTTCTTTGGTTAGTAGAGATAGCCCACGTGGCCTTTCTTTAGCACCAAAATTCAAAGTTCCCACCAATTTCTAGGAAGAGGTGGCGATTGGATGATTTAGGTTAGTGGAGGTAGCCCAGGTGACCTATTTTCCCCCCATTTTCTTACGTTAGTAGAGATAACCATGGTGTGTTGCATTGTGCCAATGGAATTTGAACTCCCCGCCATTTTCTGGGGGAGGGGAGAGGAGGGGGTTAGTTTAGTAGAGGTAGCCCAATTGAACTATCTTCACGCCAAAATCCGCCATCTTGGATGACGCCACAGAGGTCTTCTTGGATGATGTTACGTGCTGTTGCCAAGTCTACAAGCCACCATCTTGGATGACCGTATCGCCGCCGTCTTGGATACATCTGGTAACAATGGGAAGTTGAGTTACGCCGCCCTTGCTCCACTACTTTCATGTCAGCTTAGTATCTTCCAAATCCTGCATTACAAGAGTAGAATATGAAACTCATTTTTGGCTCGTGATGGAGTGCTAAGAGCATGCTCTGCCTCTGTCACAGGATGCCTCCTCAATTTCGAGCTCTCTTAAAGTACACAAACATCTCATCAGGTATGAAGACTCTCAAGGTAACAGTACAAAAAAATGGTTCAAATGGCTCTGAGCACTATGGGACTCAACTTCTGAGGTTATCAGTCCCCTAGAACTTAGAACTACTTAAACCTAACTAACCTAAGGACATCACACACATCCATGCCCGAGGCAGGATTCGAATCTGCGACCGTAGCGGTCGCGCGGTTCCAGACTGTAGCACCTAGAACCGCTCGGCCACTCGTTCCGGCTTTCGTAACAGTACAGAGAAGTTGTAAATATGAGGTTTATACTATGTATTACTTTATCAATTCGATAATATAACTGATTTTATTACGATGACCCTATCTCCCTGTGTAGGTAGCAGGTTGAAATCCAGTTAAAATATCTCGCTGTAACGAAAAACTATCTGATTACCGCTCCAACTCTTGAATCATATATGTAGTACTCTCATCCTCGCCTCCACCTGCCCTGGGGCACGTCATTGATATTAATTTAATTAAATTGACCGAGCGAGGTGACGCAGTGGTTAGCACACTGGACTCGCATTCGGGAGGACGACGGTTCAATCCCGTCTCCAGCCATCCTGATTTAGGTTTTCCGTGATTTCCCTAAATCGTTTCAGGCAAATGCCGGGATGGTTCCTTTGAAAGGGCACGGCCGATTTCCTTCCCAATCCTTCCCTAACTCGAGCTTGCGCTCCGTCTCTAATGACCTCGTTGTCGACGGGACGTTAAACACTAACCACCACCACTAATTAAATTGATCACTAGAGTCCCTTTGCATTGTGAGCAATTTTTTTCAGTCGGATTACACTCGCCTGGTAACCACTGCAGACACTTCCATAACGTCTCTGTAGGCTTCCCACAGGCATGGTAATCACTTCCTC
This sequence comes from Schistocerca piceifrons, assembly GCF_021461385.2. Classification (NCBI taxonomy): domain Eukaryota; kingdom Metazoa; phylum Arthropoda; class Insecta; order Orthoptera; family Acrididae; genus Schistocerca; species Schistocerca piceifrons. Next base: position 539,094,757 of record NC_060149.1, read on the forward strand.
TGATACCAAAAGGAGTGGTAACCGTAATCAAATAGCTGAAGACATCCAAAGCTAAATGCGTTCTGGTTCTCGGTTATCTCGTCATGCTGGTGGAAGTAAGTCACTTAGATATCTGATACACTTCTCCTGAACTAATCCTGCTGAGATATGTCCGACTATGAGGGGTGGGGGGGGGGTGTAAGATGTTTCACTCTCTTCTCAATCCTGTGAACAGCTGCCGCCGCTTCGTGAACCACTACCCATACATCGGAGCCATACCACTCGCAGACGACGGCACATCGATCACCGTGCCGGACAGCTGTCAATGATTCCAGACTCACAAAAGTAGTCCTATCATTCTCAGAAGGACTAGGAGCTTAAATGTTGCTGGGGTAAATATCAGGAAGTTCAACAACATGCTTCCCCTCATCCTTCCTGCAAACTGAAACATTCTGAAATGTGTTTTCGAAATATCCCAGTAAGGCTGGCGCAATGGGCAATAACAAAATACCTGTCATCTGGCAGCCATATCTCAAAGATCTACAAGTATGCAGACCTGGATTTCCCTCAGAATAGAGTCCTGTAGAAGTGTTCCTATTGGTTACCGCCAAATTAGTGGGTGAACGCTTCGAGAACTCAAATGGGAATCCCTGGAGGGAAGATGATTTTCTCTTAGAGGAACACTATAGAGAACTGACATTTGAAGCTGACCACAGAAGGATTCTACTGCCACCAACGTATATTTCTCATAAGGACCACGAAGATGAGATTTGAAGAACTAGCCCTCAAAGGGTGGTATGTAGGTAGTCTTTCTACCCTCGCTCTATTTGCTAGTCGAATAGGAAAGGGAATGATTAGTAGTGGTATATGGCACCCTCTGCAATACACCGTACGACGTCTTGCGAAGTAAGCTTTATATGTAAATGTAAATTTAATCTACCTGTTAAGAAGCCAGTCCATCCAATTATGGGCACACCAGACCTGTAGAAGAATGTTGTCTCTTATTTATCGAGAAAATAAGAGACGAAACTTCTGCTGTTGATTGTCTCTTGGTAAAAATTTTCATATTAGCCCCTAATTTTCTCATTGCAGTCACTTTACGAGACGTATGTGAGAGATTGTAATAGATTTGCCCACAATACTTAGAAGAAACGGTATAAAGCTCACCTCTCAACTCCTCTATCGGCACAGTATTCCTTTTCTACTGTATTCTCACGAATCTTCCAGCCTTCGATATATAGCATTTGAATGCACCTGATTTCGACGAGTAAGAGATGTCCCCTGCCAAGCTACAGAACCCTGCCAATTCTCTCAAAATCCCATCACGTTCCGATAACACTGTTCCATTAGTTAGAAGGCTGACAGGTAGAGAGGCAGCACAACGAGAAAATTGGCAGACTAACACACAGGAAGAAATTCACAACGATGCAGAGTATGCGCAAACTGCACAAAGAAATTCAGTTTCATAACACTTACAATTCATCTACATCGAGTGACGGTCTATAAATATCACTCTGTATCTTCACTAATCTCCTTCAGCGTGTTTCTATGATTACCACGTTAAAAATACAGCAGTGTATCGGTGGCTGAGTCTTCGTTAACAGCACAGTCTCTCTCTCTCTCTCTCTCTCTCTCTCTCTCTCTATACTCGTTATTTTTGTAACATCCAACGGAGTAAAACTACGAACTATTAAACGCTAACATCACCTGTATAAGATTTACTGTGTCTCCCTCTTCCGATAAATCGGAAAAGGAATACCGTTTGCATGATAACATCGACCATATGTGATGATCCCATTAAATACACATGTATTGGTCGACTGGAGCAGGCGACTAGCGATTTAAGTCGCTTGCACGGATCTGTGTAAAGTTTTGTCGCCTATGCTGGAGGAAGACTATATTGACTGTCAGTCACAATATGAAGGTTTCTTGTGTTGTTGTTCCGGAAGTAGTCTCGTACAATGTTTTTCTGCTGTAACACATCGAACCAGTGTATGACTACACTGTGTACACAGTCATACATTTTGTTTTACTGCCTTGACTTTGAGGTCTGTGTCAGGTGCTAAACCGACATTAGCATGTATCGCTCCACTGGATCTGACAGAAAGATAGACATCCCATTATGTTAACTGTGTTGCTCCCACAAGACACGGGATGGTTGAAATAAGAGAGAGAGGCGGTGTTTCTAACTGACGAAATGTGGAAGACATCACAGCGTATGGAAACTGGAAGAGTTTGCAGCATTGTGGAACGTTTTCAAACAGCTCTCCGAAGCTGATGACCTCTACATTAATCTCATCTCCCACTGCGACGGAGTAGTAGATGTCTCAGTGTTCCGGTTTGAAGAGACCAATGGCATTGATTCCACATACTGCAGCCATGTACAGAATCACTCTTCTGGTACTGACCATTCCCAGAAGGTGTTGCTCCCACCAAGACTCTCCACATCTCAAACAAGAGGTGTCAGTCAATCATTATATGGTAATCAACAGTGTACCAGTGCACGTATGGGATGCAAAAGACACGGTCACTATGGGATGATGTACTGTAATAAGCATCACAGTTGTTAATGCGATCAATTTTAGCAATTTTACCAGTTTTTCCATAATTTCAACTGCAACCAATGACACGACCATATACTTCTCAATTTCTTTATCATCACTAAACTACTACTTTGTTAGTACCATCTGCTAGATTGAAAATGTAGATAGATGACCGCGTAATACGTTATTGATAATTCTATGACATACATACCAATGTATTCCAGACAGCGTCCTATGCCGATGCAGTTAGGTTATTTACGTATTTCTAGCATTTCAGTCATAGTGTGGAAATTGTGATTACGATTGGCCATTTTTCTCTATGTGGATGGGAGTCAATGAGTGTTCTCACATTTATAGGATAAAGTTGGAGACTGAAAGATCTCCCCACCTTGTCTCTTCCCGTCTTGCCTTTGACGAGCCCTCTCTGCAACACTGTTGCCGATTTGATTTGCAACTGACCAGAAGTAGGAGGGTACTATTCCTGCTATATTACATGTCTTGTGAAAGATGACAGCGAGCTTGGTCTGTAACTGCTGTTCAGCGAAGACTGTTCCGCACCAATTCTACTCATGTCACCCATGCAAATGCACAAGATCTCTCCAGACGTGTGCATGTCGTGGAGGTTAGCACTTCTTATTGGTGTATACTAGATGTCAGAGTGTTGTGGTGATATAACAGAGAGTTAAGAAGGAATGCATTTTTTATGCATGGTGGGGCTCTAGGCAGGCGGAATTTGAAACATTTTACGTAAATCAACTGTGGTATCAATTTTGGTGGTGGTGGTTAGTGTTTAACGTCCCGTCGACAACAAGGTCATTAGAGACGGAATCAATTTTGAAGTATTGTAGTAGTGTCTGGAGTCAGCACCAAGAAGGTATTGCCAAGAGATATCTGACTGTAGGCCGTAGTCACATGCACTCCTAAGGCTCTTAAACACGCTATAATGTTAAAGCCATGTGCTTTCCGGAATATTGGTCAAGTGGAGTTCAACACTCTTATTACTCTAATGCAGCATGTATATGTCCAGCATCTGACATACATTCATCCTGTGAGTTTTCTATCCCACTCACTATCGTGACTGACTTTAAGATGATAAAACTACATCCTTCTACTCCAAAGAAAAACATAGACTCTTTGTGTTACATGCACAATATACTTTCTGGAGGTGTATAACGACCAGTGCTGATATCCTTTTACGGTTCAGAAATTATGTTACGCTCGTATCAGTCCTATAAAATGATCACCAGCAATGGAAAATGCATCTTGCGAGGAAACACACAAAATGCTTAGGAACGGTGTCTGATGTGTGAAACTACTCTACTACAGAGTGTGTATCCCAAAGAGCGTCATTTATAGACAGACAGCAAGTTAAGCATCTGAACGGCAACCATCTACCGCTGACAGCTCTAAATACATACACATAGAGACTCTGCACGCATATTATGAATTGAGAAGTCTCGATTTCAACCACTTGTATGTTATTTTTGACAGTATTAGAGCTCTACAGACAGCGAAATACTTTTTGCAAAAACGGTTCTCCAGCAGGTATAAGCACATTTAAATTCGTCCTGCTAAAGAGCATAACATCTTCGATATAATTTATATTACCAATATTTGAAACAAGATAAAGTAATAACAACCATCCAAGGTGTTCCACTGCGTCTGTCACACATCCTTTTATAGTGAAAGATCGATGATGATGGCACATGATCACCTCAGCCACACTATTCTGTGTGTTAGATGTCCATTGGATGAAGAGAGAGTGTCCTTTGTGAGTACATTCTTATGTACGAGATAGAACAGCACATTAATCAGATGGTGTAGTAGACCACTGCCCTCGAATGCATCCAATCACTTCCAACCACATATTCTACTGTTGCAATGCATTTTCTCTATTGTCTGTATGTCTGAGTCCATGCATGTGTGGCAGATGGCTCCCATGACCCAGGGCAGACCCGAGTTATTGTCTGATTGTGGATCCACCACATATTACATCTGGAGTAATGTTCAGTGGCAGATCCAAAATGCGTTACATTTGGGATACGGTTTGAAGGTGGATGCATCGTGTGTTATGTCCAAAGATGTCTTCTATGTCAGAAGGTGATCCACCAGCAGGATGACTGGGTCAGCATTATGAAGCCATCTGTGACACATGCACGGGTACAGACATAATGAAAATGGAGCAAATGCACTGCAACTGTAGAATATGTGGTAGGAAGTGATTGGATGTATTCGAGAGCAGTGCTATACTATATTGCTTGACTTATGTGCTGTTCTATCTCGTACATAAGAATGATACTCACGGAGCACTGTCTCCCTCCATCCACTGCACAACAAGCACACAAAATAGTGCGACTGAGATGATCATGTGCTGTCATTGTGGATCTTTAGAGTATAAAAGGATGTGTGATAGGCGCAATGGGACGCCTTGGGTAGTTATAATTGCTATTATAGGTACAAAGCGACTGTTACTAAACTTTTTATGATCGTCGTATCCAAAAAGCATGCATGTGGATCATTAGGAAGACAGGAAGTCTTAGGATATTTTAGTAGGTTGGTGTACAAGACGCGCAAATATTCTCGTAGAAAATCAGACTACATATGGATATGTCAGCAATATGACCATACACAAATAGAAAATTGTCGAAAAATATGAAAAATGGCATAAAATCGGTAAAATTCGAGGAAGAGCTGGTATAATCTCGGAAACTTTATGTAACTACGTATAATTAAGGGAAATGCGATGATATGTAAAATCGCGAAATTACAGAAATTGACTAAGAACACATAAAATTAGGGAAAAAGTAACATGAAATGAGTACTCACTGAAATCAATGAAATTTCGTGTTCTAGAGGAGTGTGGACTGGTGCTTCATATACACATATTAAAAGTGGAAAGTGGAGCATTCTAGAGACGTGGTGTCAAGGCGAAACGGCAATATTATCCCGCACATGAGCAGTACACCCTAACATCGGACCGTGACTTCTGTGTGCAAGAGGAAGGTTACCGGGGGCAGTGGTAAACTGTGATAATACTGTTACATCTCCTCTAGTTACTTACTGATAGTGGTTTCATTTCTTCATAAGACGTCGCCGTTTCTTCGTAGGAAATTCAGGTGCCAACGATAATTTTGTAGGACTGTTCTGAACATACTATAATTTTAGAATTTTAATCGGGGTTGAACTTCGTAAACAGTAGGCATCATACACTTCCAGAAATATATGTAGTGTTTCTGTTACAAGGAATCGATGTTTTCTTGGGTTTTACCACCTTACAGTTTCTCACCATAGTTTCTCGGAGAGAAACTTACAGGGAGAATGTATGTGATGTGCTGGAAATGTATTTCCTACATTGGAGTATTAATAGCGCGGCATTCCACACAACTAATACGTCGGAAACCACACAGCTCTAGCATTGTAATGTGTTTAAGTGCAGAACCATGCAGCCATTGGAATTTATGTTCCACGATCATTCCTCTCTCTTTCCGAGAGCACTTCGGTTCAAATCCACGTATGGCCATCCTGATTCAGGTTTTCTGTGATTCTGTGGTTCCCTTGAAAGGGCACATCTGACTTCCTTCCGCACTTTCCTTAATCCGATGGGACCATTGACCTCGCTGTTTTGTCCCCTCCACCAAATCAACCAACAAATCAATCTATTTCCGGCACCTTCTTGATATTAACTCAACACCATCCCGTTTCAGATTTTTTAAGCTGTGTAGTCTATGTCAGTGCTGGGACTGCAGTTAGATCAAGTCGCGCTGCATTGTGTCATGGTCAGTGGCAGGAGTGGTCGGGCAACGAGAAATCGAGGCTTAAGCAGGCCGTCGTGAGCCGTGGTTCCTTGGTTGGCCGGCCCTTCAGGTGCACAATAAATCTGTAAATGGCGTTAGACTAGACTGGAGGTGACTGGTCAGTTTTCTTTTCCGTCTTGAGACAATTTGTTCAGATAATGAGCATTAATTTCGTAAAAAATATCTTGACATATATTTCCCAAGGTTCTGTTGGCTATGATGCTCCTCGAGACTCACAAAAGTGTGTTTCATTCCCAAATGATGCTGTCGCAGGAGTCCTGTATGTTGGGTCAGGATGTTACAGTGTTGGAGTCCCACAACTTCAAAACTAGAAGATTTTCGCTATCTGGGCTACCCTCAATGCCTGCACACTCACACTAGAAATCAATAAGTATGCCCCAGTTCCCCTATTGCTCAGCTTATCCCCTGCACACTCTGTCCTCATCAAATCCCTCTCTCCCTCTTTCAACACTGACCTCTTCTGGAAACTTCCCTGTATCAACGTTGGCACAAATGCGTCTCTTATTCCTTTTCTTACTTCCTGCTCTCCCCATCAGCCCCAGCCCCATCGTCATCCACCAACCCTCACTCCCGTGATCACAAAACTCAGCCCTGTGGTCACAGAGGTAGAGGAGCTGGCAGAACTAATGCCCACCCTGCCCTGGAAATTCGCTCAGCCCAACGTATCTATAACAACTCCGACTCTACTTTCCTGATGCGTTGGCCGAAGTGGCCGTGCGGTTAAAGGCGCTGCAGTCTGGAACCGCAAGACCGCTACGGTCGCAGGTTCGAATCCTGCCTCGGGCATGGATGTTTGTGATGTCCTTAGGTTAGTTAGGTTTAACTAGTTCTAAGTTCTAGGGGACTAATGACCTCAGCAGTTGAGTCCCATAGTGTTCAGAGCCATTTGAACCATTTTTTTTTCCTGATGCGTGTGTTCACAGAGCCTGGCTCCTCCATAGATCATCTCCTCACTCAGGGAGCTCTGATTGTGAACCGTCACCACCCCATTGACAACACCCATTCCCCTCATCAACCCAACCATTGCCAATGCTGTGTCCTCTACAATGACCACCTCACCCAAAACTGCAAACCATCCCATCTTCCCCCACTGTAAAGCCTCCCACTTCCTCATACAGTGTCCTTACCTCGCCTCTACTCCTTCCTGCAACACCTGCAACGAACCCCACCCCTACTCCTCCAAATGCAAAGCCAAACACCACCCCTGTCGCCACCTGTTACTGTCTGCTACTGACTGTCGCCGTCTGCTGCTACTGCTGCTCCCGCCATCTGTCTGTCCGTCTATCGCCGTCGTCGTCGCTGTCGCTGCCACCCGGTGCTCGCCGCCACTGCCCAGAGCTCGCCATCGCCACCCACCACTGCCACCACAGCCGCATCTCCTTGTTGCCCATATTTGTACTCTTTCATTACCTCCACAGCACCTGTCGTCTGTAGACTGCACAGTCCATCATGGACACCCTCAACATCACCATCGTGTAACCTCCCCTTCCCCTGCCCCCACCATTATCTCCTGGAGTGGCTCCTCTGTGCTTCCCCCGCTTGCTCCACCTCTTCTCGTTTTCCATATCTTCCCCTTCCCTGTATCCACACCTATATACTGCTCCTGCTCCTGCTCTTACACCTGCTCCTGCTCCTGCTCCTGCTCATGCTCTTGTCCCCACTTCCTCCACTACTGCCCATCAACATGAATTTCCCCCTACCCACTCACTCTCCTACAACTGCCCCCGAAATGGTTCAAATGGCTCTGAGCCCTATGGGACTTAACTACTTAAACTCAACTAACCTAAGGACATCATACTCATCCATGCCCAAGGCAGGATTCGAACCTGCGACCATAGCAGTCGCTTGGTTCTGGACTGAAGTGCCTAGAACTGCTCAGCCACCACGGCAGGCACAACGGCTCCCATTTTCCAGCCAGAGTCACTGAATGCTGCACCACAGTCGCCACCACAGAGTGCCAACCCTCCATTCAAAGTACCTCTTCCCACACGAGAGTCCTGCCTCCCTCCACCTCCCAATCCAAACAGTCCCTCACACCTCCTCCCAGGTTACACCCACCAAATACCCCCCCCCCCCCACCCAAACACCAGAGTGCCAAACTTGCCTTCACCCCCTCCTCCAAGAAACCACTGCCACTCCTCTTCCTTCTGATTCCCTAATGGAAACCACACCTTCTAATGCATCACCAGCCCTTGTCCTGGGAGTTCTGATTTTGAACTGTCATCACCCCATTGACCGCACCCATTCCCCTCATCAATACTACCATTGCCTATGCTGTGTCCTCTACAATGACCACCTCACCCAAAACTGCAACCCCCCCCCCCACCGTAAAGCCTCCCACTTCCTCATACAGTGTCCTAACCTCGCCTCTTCTCCTTCCTGCGACACCTGCAATGAACCCCACACCTGTTCCTCCAAATGCAAAGCCAAATCCCCTTACACCAGCCCTGATCTCGCTGTCCCTGTTCGCCCCATGTACCAGCCCATCCATCCCAACAATTGCCTCCCCCCACCCCCTATGGTCGAAGACATCATTCGTTTCCTGACCATCGTCCTCCACAATATCCACAGCTTCCAATGCCCCCACACCCTCCAGCAGATTTCCCTTGCTGCCTACTCCATCTTTCATTTGAATGCCTACACCACATATTCCCACAACCATGCCCTGCTCACCTTCACCTGCCTAGACACACTCGTTTAAGACTCCTTCCTCTTCCCTCCATTTCCTTCCCCTCCCCCCCCCTCCCGGTGCACCAACAGTATCGTCACCTATACCTAAGAATTCGCTCCCTCCTTGCCAATAAATACCTCTTCAAGCATACCCAGTCCCAGCACCAGGTCGACTCCTTCATCCTTAATGAAACCTTCCTCCAACCTCACCATGTGGTCTGCACCTCTGCCTGTCTCCTTCACGTTACAGACAATCCCTTTCCCCTAGAGTTAAATATCAGAAAGTTCAACAACATGCTTCCCCTCATCCTTCTTGCAAACGGAAACGTTCTGAAATGTGTTTTCAAAATATCCCAGAAAGACTGGCGCAGTAAGCAACGACCAAATACCTGTCAACTGACCGCCACATCGCAAACATGCACAGGTCTGCAGACCTTGCTTTCCCTCAGAATAGAGCCCTATAGAAGTGTTCCTATTGGTTCCCGCCAAATTAGTGGGTGAACGCTTCGAGAACTCAAATGGGAGTCCCTGGATGGAAGATAATTTTCTTTTCCAGGAACACTATAGAGAACTGACATTTGAAGCTGACCACAGAAAGAATTCTACTGCCGCCAAGGCATATTCTTCATAAGGACCACGAAGATGAGATATGAGGAACTAGCCCTCAAAGGGAGGTATATAGATAGTCTATTTACCCTCACTCTATTTGCTGCTCGAATAGGGAAGGGAATGATTAGTAGTGGTACAGGGTACCCTCTGCCATACATCGTACGATGTCTTGCGAAGTAAGCATTATGTGCAAACATTGTTTGAAGCAAAATTTACAGAAATTACAATTAAAACTTAACTCTTTAAATTTACTGAATACATGGAAAAATTGGTCCTTTTTAACAGTTTCTTCTGTTATTTGTTTAAATCATGAAATTAACAAATATCGTTATGCAAACAATACTTTTGAAAAAACTGTTAATTGCTTTGGAATTAATTAAGGGCTGGCTTTGCTAGCATGTTTTCGAATTGAACCAAATTCACTCATGTTCATAAATTAAGGATAATGCTGATACATGGTGAAACAACGCTCTGATGGGCGGTTTGCAGTTTTAAATCACCTCGGGGTATGACCATGCGGTGCATTTGACCTGCGGTCGTCGCATGGTGCCGCTCGCAGCAGCGCACATATGCAGAAGTGTGTTGGTGCATGTCAGAGTACGGTGCAGCGAGTAAGTGTGCAGACGTTTTCAGATTTGCTAATGGTGACTGTGTGATGAAAATGGCTCAAAAACACATATTGATGACGTTATGAGGGGTAGAATACTAGGGCGACTGGAGGCTGGTCAAACACAGCAGGTCATAGCATGGGCCCTCCATGTGTCATAAAGTGTGATCTCAAGATTATGGCAATGATTGCAGCAAACAGGAAATGTGTCCAGGCGCTACAGTACAGGACGTTCACAGTGTACAACACCACAAGAATACCGATATCTCACCATCAGTGCCCGCAGACAGCCACGGAGTACCGCAGGTAGCCTTGCTCGGGATCTTACTGCAGCCACTAGAAACGTTGTCTCCAGACATACAGTCTACAGACAGCTGAACAGACATGGTTTATTCGCCTGGAGACCTGCAAGGTGCTTTCCACTGACTCCTGGTCAGAGGAGAGCCCGTAAAGCCTGGTGTAAAGAACACAATACATGGTAATTGGAACAGTGGTCCCAGGTTATGTTCATGGACGAGTCCAGGTATAGTCTGAACAATGATTCTCGCCGGGTTTTCATCTGGCGTGAACCATGTACAAGATACCAATCCCTTAATGTCCTTGAAAGGGACCTGTATGGAGGTCGTGGTTTAATGGTGTGGGATGTGATTATGATTGGTGCACATACACCCCTGCATGTCTTTGACAGAGGAACTGTAACAGGTCAGGTATATCAGGACATCATTTTGTACCAGTATGTCCACCTTTTCAAGGGTGCAGTGGGTCCCACCGAGCTACCATTGTGGAGGAGTACCTTGAAACAGAAGATATCAGGCCAACAGGCACTGGTGCAAGAATGGGAGGCTATACCCCAGCAGTTGCTCGACCACCTGATCCAGAGTATGCCAACCCGTTGTGCAGCCTGTGTACATGTGCATGGTAATCATATCCCATACTGATGTCGGGGTACATGAGCAGGAAACAGTGGCGTTTTGTAGCACATGTGTTTCGGGATGGTTTTCTCAACCGTGAACTTACAGATCTGTGTTGTGTATGTTCCCTACGTGCCTATACTATTAGCGCCATTTTTGTGCAGTGCCACGTTGTGTGGTACCACATTCTACAATTATATTTAATTTATGAGAATGAGTGTAGATACTTCAAGATTACTAATATTTCGTCTTCCACATGTTTTTAAATAGTATAGAATTTATATTTGTTTATACATCAACAATAGAATTTAAGTTATGAAAGAATTATTGATTTCACCCTATAAGAAAAGTTAACTAGGAATAGTCGAAATAAATTAGAAGATCAATTACATACATAAAACTAAGGACAAAATGAGATCTCGTGTTATATTCTTTAAAACTGAGGACCAATCGTTCTCTTTTATGGAAATGCAGATTATGCTCACGTATGTTAATAGTAATTATTCAAAATTGAAAAAACGAATTTTAAGGAGGCAAATTGCAAAACAAGAGGGAAAGTATAAATATCCCGGCTTGCTTCGTCACAAACTCACCTTTCACCTCCCTTTTCGTCGCAGCATCGCTTAACTACCGTATTCTCACGAATCTTCCCATCTTTGATGTATAGCATTCGAATGCACCTGCTTTCGATATGTAAGAGATGTACCCTACCAAGTTACAGACCCAGGTTCTTTCGAAACACTAACATACAGGAGGAAATTCACAACCATGCAGAGTATGTTCAGATTGTACAAAGAAATTCAGAAGCATAGTACCTACAGTTCATTTATATCGAATGAAGGTCTATAAATATTACTCTGTACATGACCTAATCTCCTTCATCGTTTCCTATGATCACCACGCTAAGAATAAGAATTCGTAATGGTGACTGGATGTTCGTTGACACCACAGTTTCTCCCCCTCTCCTCATTATTTTTGTAACATGCTGCAGAGTAAAACTACGTATTATTGAAAGCTTCACCAACGTCACCTAGTCGAGAACTCATTTAGATTTTACTGCATCTCTGTCTTCTCATACATCGGGAAATAAATACCATTTTCCTGATGACATCGACCATATGTGGTGATCCCATTAAATACGCAAGTTTTGGTCGACTGGAGCAGGCGACCATTGATCGAAGTCACTTGCATGTACCTGTGTAAAGTTTTTTCACCTGTGTACTGGAGAAAGACAACATCTACTATCAGTCACAAGGACAGGGTTCTTCTGTTCTGGTTTGATACATTGCTTTTTGGCGTAACACATAGAAGCAGTGTATGACAACAGTTTTGTACACAGCCATACATTTTGTTCTTCTACCATGACTTCGAGAACTGTGTCAGGTGCTAAACCGACATTAACACATTTTTATCCATTGCCTCTGACAGAAGGCCAGACAATGTACAGTGTAAACTATGCTGTTCCCACAACACAAAGTTTGGTGGAAATAAGAGACAGATGCTGTGATTCTTATAGAGAAATATGTGGGAGACATCGCAGCATATGGAAACTGGATAAGTTTGCGGCATTGTGGAGCGATTAGAGACTGCTACTGAAAGGTGATGTCCTCTAAATTTAATCTCATCGCCTACAGTGATGGGGTAGCAGATGTCTCAGTTTCCTGTTTGAAGAGGCCAAAAGCACTGATTCCTCATACCACTGCCATGTATGCAGTTACTGTTACGCTCCAGAAGGCGCTGCTCATACAGAGACTCTCCAAATCCCAAACAAGTGGTGTCAGTCAATTATTGTGTGGTAATCAACAGTGTGCCAGTCGATGAATGGGATGGAACTGACACTGTTGATATGTGACAGTTTATTGTAATAAGCACCACAGTTTATGGTGGGATCAATTTTGGCAATTTCAGCAGCTTTTCCATAATTTCAACTCCAACCTATGATACAGCTGCCTGCTTCACAATTTCTGTATCATCGCTAAACCACCCCTCCACTACTTTGAGAGTACTACATACTGCGAATGTAGATAGGTGACTGTGCAGTACGTCCATTAGTAGTATACAAATGTAGGTTGTGGCTCACCTTGAAAAATAGGTTAAAATATTAAATTTTAACTGTTAAATTTTAGGTTCTTGGTTAAAGGACTGATTTAAGGTTCAATTTGTACAATCGATTAAAATATTAGGTTTTAACGGTTAAATTTTAGTTTATTGACTTAAAGGGGTGTTTTGAGTATAAGTTAAAATATTAAATTTTGACAGTTAAAGTTTAATGGTTACATTTTAAGTTGTCGACTGCTCTTTTGACTGTCATTTGGTTTCCTTCCGAAAATATTAAACAAATCAAAAATGATTAGAATGACAAAGTTGCACTAAGTTGTTTCGAAGGATTATGTTGACTTCCTGTTTCACATTTCATAAAGACATCAATTAAATAATTAATTTTTTAAGTCTTCAATTTTATAATATCCAAATGGTAAAGTATTTTTCCATCTTCTGATATAAATCTTTTATTAACTTTAAAACTTAAAATAGTTTTGTTTCATTCAATAGAATATAATTCACATTTAAAAGATCTACACAAATTCATTTTTCTATAATGTTTTATTTTATTATTAAAGAATTTTTATAATTGTTAAAAATAGTTTTGCTTTGTATTACAGATTTTTTAACTCTCTTAGGTTTTATATGTTCTTTATCCTCTACTCCGTCAGTATACTTTCCAACCATAAACTAATGTGTTCTAACATAATTTTTCCACTATTATCATGTTTAATTTCCACTAAAACTTTCCTGTTTATTAGCAGAATTACATAAATATGGTTTTTCTGATAATTTGTTTATAATCGATTTCATATTTTCATAAAAATTTTCAGTTTTTATATTGTAAATAAAAAAATCTGTATCCATACAACATAAGTCAGTATTTTCACCATATTCTGGTTTCTTAATATGATGATGAAAATTGTACATTTTTATTTTCGAAACATCTGAAATCCACATTCCAATATAAATGGTTTCTAAAATGTTATTGTTGTTTCATTAAATGAATTACCACTAGATTTTCTGAAAATACGGTTGTATGTTTACAATTTGGTGAACAAATGTTTCTCATATTTTGTCACAAATGTTATTATTTCAATATTTTGCCTACTTCTAATATTTTCCATTGTTATGCCAAAAATGGAGTTATTCATTAGTTTATAAAAATCTTTTTCGAATTCGTTTCCACATTTTTCTCATTTCTGTATTAAGATATTGTATTTTTTTAACTAATCAGATTGCTTAAATTTTAAAATTCTATAGATTTTTTTAAATTTTTATCTCTGGTTAAGATTTCTGAAATGTAAAACGTATTTTTCTTTTTTATTTTATGTTGTTAATAATTTATGTTCTCCTTGTGATAATAGAGATAAATCCTTGTGTAAATCTTATAATTCAATCAGATATTCTAAGTCGATTTCTAAAATAAATTCATATTTATAATCATCTGGCGTTCTGAGTATTTTTTCAATGCTATATTTTTCCAGACCAAAACAACTGAAACTCTTAAACAGTAAAAATTGACTCATAGACCAACTGTGTCAATTATTAGCATCCAAATATGTAATGTAATTGGATTCTTTTCTGGTAGAAATTTTTCATATATTTGTTATTAGCTTGAGTTTATTTTTTAATACTTTGAGAAATATTTCTCCTTGAATTCTTTTTTCAGTAAATAAATTCATGTTGTAGTCGTTTAATAAATATAATTCGGTTTTAATCATTTTTAACATATAATCTCAAGATAAATGTGGAACGGTAAAATACCAACTTGGATTGAGTTGTTAAGATGTAACACAAATATCTCTAAAATTTTCGCAAATATCCATAAATAGTAAACCATCAGATTTCTTATATAATCTTGCACATTTTTAGTATTTGAAATACTGGATTTATTAAGTCTTGAACAAAAGTACTCTTTTTCAATTAATTTTTTTCATTCATATTTTCTTCAGAATCAATATATTAATAAGAGTAAACACATTTTCTTATTATTAAACGTAACATTTCAATTTTGAAATATTTTGTTGTTTCTTTAAATTGTTCTTTTTTTAGATTAGAAAGCAATTTAACGTTATTTGAGGCCATTAATATGAAGGAATCCAAAAACCTTAAATTTAATCCATCTTCAAACATTTTTCTAAAAATATATATTTTTGTTCGTTTTTGGAACAGCTTATTAATTTACTACCAATCACCAAATATTTAGTGAACAAATGAACAGCTGTTAAAATATGAATATAAAGTGGAATAGAAGAAGGACTACTATAACTAAGATTACAATATTCATGACTATTTCCTCGGTATATTCCTGTTAAAAGCAAGTGATTTCTTAATTTTTTCGTCAAGTAGCAAATTTTTCTTTACAAATAAAACAGGTTTCTGAATTTTCAAAATTTATTTTATATTGTTAGGTCTTTATTGTTGGTACATTCTGTTCATATAATTTTATAATTGCTCTTGATTTTTGTTCACCTTTGAACAAATTTTTCCACTGAATATTTACCAATTTACGATACAGGTGGTTCTCAATTACTGATAGATGATTTTATATAATAACTGAGAGAAGAAAATAGTACTTGATTTTGATAGTTATTAATGTAAGCTTTTTTGGATTAGGTTAACAAGTACTACTATTTTTAATAAACATTCAAATTGGCATAAATTACAAAAGATAAATTTAATGAATGTTAAAAATTATTAAATTCAATTTTTTCACCTTTTTTGTGTATATTTATTTTTCTTTCTTTATGCACTTTACAATCGTTTTCATGATTATCTAATTCAGCTTGTGAATAAAGAATCTTAAATATCTATCACAGAGATAAACTTTTCCTTCATGTTTCTGTAATTCTGATATAATTAATCTAGGACAGGGACTGTGATTGTTGTGTGTGGATGCGAGCTGAGTTGGTGACACTTCGCTCTCATCTTTAGGCTGTGATGGCTTCAGTTACACTGCTTGAGGCTGCAGTGGTTGGGCACCACTGTTGTGGGCCGGCTGTCCAGCACGTCAGAGTCCTCTGATCGGTCCTCACCGGTGGCCAACCCCGTTACTGCTCGCACTGAGGCCAACCCTTCACCTGTGGTCGAGTGGGAGCTCGCCCCAGGGCGAAGCAGGCGGCGAAAGACTTCCCAGGAGGCCACATGTAAGGCCTCCCCGGTTTGTCTAACAAATAAGTTCCAGGTGCTGTCTGTGGCTGACACTGTCGCTGAGCCAAATGCTGTCGCATGTCCTGTTTCAGAGGAAACCACTCAGCCTACAAGATCTGGGCAATTGCAGAGGTTGGGATTATTGGTAGTTAGAAGCTCCAACGTTAGACGCGTTAAGGGGCCCCTTAGGGACTTGGCTGACAAGAAGGGTAAGAAAACCAATGTGCACTCCGTGTGCATACCGGGTGGAGTCATTCCAGATGTGGAAAGGGACGTCCTGTATGCCATGAAGAGCACAGGATGCAGCCAACTGCAGGAGGTTGCTCACGTCGGTACCAATGATGTGCGTCTCGGGAAAACACAAGAAGAGTGCTACAGTCACAAAGGGTGCAGGCTGAACACAGGAAGAACGTAGATACAAGAACCATTGGTATAACAGTTGTAAACTGTCGTAGCTGTGTTCGGAAACTACCCGAGCTCGAAGCGCTAATAGAAAGCACTGATGCTCAAATCGTTATAGGCACTGAAAGGTGACTAAAGCAGGATATGAGCTCAGCCGAAATTTCTGCGAAGAACCTAACGGTGTTCCGAAAGGATAGGCTAAACACGGTTGGCTGTCAGAAGTAATTTAACTTATCGCGAAATTGAAGTAGCTACTTCCTGTGAGTTAGCATGGGCAGAGGTTACTGTTGGCAACCGGACTAAAATAATAATTAAATCCTTTTAGCGACCACCCAATTCAGATGATACTGTTGCTGAAAGGTTTAAAGAAAACTTGAGTTTGATTTCAAACATGTACTCAACTCATACGATAATAATTGGTGGTGACTTTAATTTACCCCCGATATGTTGGCGAAAATACATTTTTAATTCCGGAGGTACGCATAAAATATCATCAGAAATTGTGATAAATGCATTTTCTGAAAATTACTTCGGGTAAACGGTTCTGAAAAAACGCTTGACCTCTTAGCAACAAATATTCGTGAGTTAATAACTAGCATCAAAAACGATTCAGGGATTAGTGAACACTGGGTTGTCGTAGCGAGACTGAACATTGTAATCCCCAAATCCTCGAAAAATAAGCGAAAAATATACCTATTCAAAAATGCAGGTAAAAATTCACATGACGCCTTCCTGAGAGACAATCTCCACTCATTCCAAATTAATTAAATAAGTTCAGACAGATGTGGCTTAAATTCAAAGACATAGTATCAGTAGCAATTGAGAGATTTATACCAAATAAATTAACAAACGACGGAGCTGATCCTCCTTGGTACACAAAACGGGTTAGAACACTGTTGTAGAAACAACGAAACAAACATGCCAAATTTAAACAGACGCAAAATCCCCAAGATTGGCGATCTTTTACAGAAGCTCGAAATTTAGCGCGAACTTCAATGCAAGATGCCTATAACAATTTTCACAACGATACTTTGTCTCGAAACCTGGCAGAAAATCCAAAGAAACTGTAGTCATATGTGAAGTATGTTAGCGGCATGAAACAATCAATGCCTTCTCTGCGCAATAGCAATGGAGATACCATCGAAGACAGTGCTGCCAAAGCAGAGTTACTAAACACAGCATTCCGAAATGCCTTCACAAAAGAAGGCGAAGTAAATATTCCATAATTCGAGCCTGCCGCGATGGTCTCGTGGTTCTAGGCGCTCAGTCCGGAACCGCGCGACTGCTACGGTCGCAGGTTCGAATCCTGCCTCGGGCATGGATGTGTGTGATGTCCTTCGGTTAGTTGGGTTTAAGTAGTTCTAAGTTCTAGGGGACTGATGACCACAGATGTTAAGTCCCATAGTGCTCAGAGCCATTTGAACCATTTGAACAACCAGAATTCGAATCGAGAACAGCTGCCAACATGAGTAACGTAGAAGTAAATATCCTCGGAGTAATGAAGCAACTTAAATCACTTAATAAAAGCAAGTCTTCTGGTCCAGACTGGGTACCAATTGGGTTCCTTTCAGAGTATGCTGATGCATTACCGGTAGCTCCATACTTAACAATCATATACAACCATTCGCTCGACGAAAGATCCATACCCAAAGAACGTAAAGTTGCACAGGTCACACAAATATTGAAGAAAGGTAGTAGGAGTAATCCACTAAATTACAGGCCCATAGCGTTAACATCGATATGCAGCAGGATTTTGGAACATATATTGTGTTCGAACATTATGAATTACCTCGAAGAAAACGGTCTATTGACACACAGTCAACATAGATTTAGAAAACATCGTTCCTTTGAAACACAACTAGCTCTTTATTCACATGAATTGTTGAGTGCTATTGACAAGGGATTACAGATCGATTCCGTATTTCTGGATTTCTGGAAGGTTTTTGACACTGTACCACACAAGTGGCTCGTAGTGAAATTGCGTGCTTATGGAATATCGTCTCAGTTATGTGACTGGATTTGTGATTTCCTGTCAGAGAGGTCACAGTTCGTAGTAATTGATGGAAAGTCATCGAGTAAAACAGAAGTGATTTCTGGCGTTCCCCAAGGTAGTGTCATAGGCCCTTTGCTGTTCCTTATCTATATCAACGATTTGGGAGACAATCTGAGCAACTGTCTTCGGTTTTTTGCAGATGATGCTGTCGTTAATCGACTAATAAAGTCATCAGAAGATCAAAACAAACTGTAAAACGATTTAGAAAAGATATCTGAATGGTGCGAAAATTGCCAGTTGACCCTAAATAACGAAAAGTGTTAAGTCATCCACATGATTGCTTAAAGGAACTCGTTAAACTTCGGTTACACGATAAATCAGTCTAATCTAAAAGCCATAAATTCAACTAAAAACCTAAGTATTACAATTACGAACACTGCTGCGTGGTGTGAGATTCTTACCAGATAGGACTGACGGAGCACATTGAAAAAGTTCAAAGAAAGGCAGCACGGTTTGTATTGTCGCGAAATATGGGAGAGAGTGTCACAGTAATGATACAGGATTTGGGCTGGAAATCATTAAAAGAAAGGCATTTTTCGTTGTGATGCAATTTTCTCACGAAATTACTATCACCAGCTTTCTCCTCCGAATGCGAAAATATTTTGTTGACACTGACCTGTGTCCATATAGATGTATGATGTAGATGTAGATAAATCCTTTATCCAGCAATAATGTGAATTATTGTCATCCCAAATTAAATAAATACTAGTATGATTTTCTTGTTTATTTTGTTAGGTAAAGAGAATATGACATAATTTTTCGTTATAACCCCCAAATTTATGGAATTATTTGAGTTTTCAGTTTTGGAATAACTGTTAATTGAACAGAAAAATTAATTTTTTCTTTTTAAAAAATTTTATCTACTTCTAGACAATTTCGTTTTTATTTACTAACCCTTTCTTAATTATCTTTTACTGTATATAAAGCTGATTTTACTGAATAAAGAAACTATTTTTACTGGTATTTTAATATTAATTACAGCTTTTTGTCTTTAATATTTTTTGGTAGTTTGATATAATTAGAACCAAGAGTTGGATTATGTCTGTTAACATTTACTTCTGAATTATTTATAAAACATAAAGACCAATCAGATTTTTCCCTTTGCATTTCTTCCTTTTTAGTTAATAGTGTATTTGTTGATCTTAGATAATAATTTTCTATATTTGTTGTTCATAATATAAATTCGTTACATGCTTGAAAATTAAATTGTTGTATTTTCAACTACACTAAAATATCATATTACTTTTAATGGATATTGTTAGCATAAAAACATTCTTAAATTTATGATGACTGCTTCTTTAATGTTACTAAAACATTCTTATGGTTCACAATGCTTGAAGCATTATTAAATTCATGAGGTATTATTCTAGACAGTTTTTCTGTTGTCTCATTTAGTTGTTTTAAATTTGTCAGTGTTAAGACTTAGAAAGGTATAACCAGTATAATTTTTCTGATTCATTTTTCGTTTTATTTCTTGATCTTTATCCTCTAGAAGTACTGGTGTAATTTTATTTTTCAGTGCATTACAGTTATTATTAATACTGTCACATGATTTTCGATAAATTTACCCCAGATTTTTCAGCAGGATAGATTTATTTATTCAGTTTAGAATAATTGTTTAACTTACTCATTTTACAAATCCTTCAAATTTATTTTACAGTTTTATTTTTCTGTTCAGTCTGATTACATTTTTAAATAAATTCAATAGGATCTGACCTACTTTACTTAAAATAGCCTTTCAGTTTATTTGTTTTACAATAGTTTCATAAATCTTGAACCTGTATTACAAAACTAGGCTGGAATCCATGATTTATTTTCGTTATATTTATATAAAAAAGTTGTTGTATAAAAAATTAAAACTTTTACTGTTGACACGTACCTTTGAGTTTTTTTCCTTTTATTTATATACAAAAAATTTTTGAATTAACTAAACAACACTGTTTTTAGCATTGCTTCTCGATTTATTGTTAATGTTATTGCACAAGATAAGTTTCAGGTTATAAGTGAATTTTCAAGTACATTTCTGATTCTTAAAGATTCTAATACATAGATACATATGCTGACAAAGCAAAGATATTCTCAACTTCTTAGATTTCGATCCATACCTTAATATACAATAACATCAATGACCTATTTTGGAATCAGAGTAAGTGATTCTCTAGCTTGTAGGAATCCTGCAGCGAAGTCACAGAAGTGTCTGTAATGGTTACCTGGTGAGTGTAATCTGACTGCAGGAAAAAATTACTCTCTATGCAAAGTGACTCTCAGAATCAATTTAATTAATTACTCTGTCTATTTGATATCAATGACACGTCGCCGGGTGGGTGGATGCGAGGACAGGGGTACCACAGATATGATTCAAGAGTTGGTGCAGTAATCAGACGCTTTTTCGTTGTGGTGAGATCTTCCTATGCATGATACACAGGACAAGATAATCATCGTAATAAAATTAGCTATATTGTCGGATTTATAAAGTGGCGTTGAATAAACCTGATATTTACAACTTCTCTGTGTTGTTATCTTGGGAGACTTCACATTTGATTCGACATTCACTTACTTTAACAAAGTTTGAAAGAGAGGAAGCATCCAGTGACAGAGGTAGAGCACGCTCTTAGAACTCCATTATGAGACAAAAATGAGTTTTATACTGTAGTCCTGTGATGGAGGACGCAGCAGATAAGAACATATCTTTCTAACTGATGAGAGAATACTTAGAGGCAATATAACCTATGCCATAGTGTTGTACAGGATTTTCAGAACAGGTAACGATACTTTAGCGATGCGAAAACGCGTGTTTGATTCGATTTATGCTATCTTCGAAAATAACTCGTATAAAAGGAAGAAATCTACATTTCGCGTGAGGAGTTCCAGGTGTATGCTCAACAACATCCCTGTCTCCGATTTTTGAAACTGCACAGTCTATGTCAGAGATACAACTACTATTGCATCCCAGCCGCTGGTGCTTCACACGCATTGTTTCACGGTCGGCAGGAGAAGACGCTAGGGGGTCGGGCAGCAACAGGAAGTCGTGGATTAGCCTGCCCCCCGGCGGCTGCCTGTTTCTCGACTGGCCGGTTCTTCACATACACAATACATTCGGTAAATGGCGCTGGACTAGACTGGAGGTGACTAGAGGTGGCTGATCAGCAACCTGTTTCGTCTTGAGATACTGTAATCAGGTGAGATAATGAACACTACATTCGTAATAAATATCGTACGATAGATTTCCCATGTTTCTGTTGGCGAGGATGCGACTTGAGACTCCTAAATAGGCATAAGTGTAGTTCATTCCCAAATGATTTTGCTGCAGGAGTCCTTACCGGTGCAGCCCACAATCTACATCTGTCCTGCAGCTCCTTTCCCCTATGACTTCATCTCTCACGTTGACCACTCCTTCTCCACCTATGTGATTGCCACAGACCTCAACATCTATAACCACGACCCTGCCACCCTTCGGCGGTGGCATCAGTTAATTGCCACCCTCCACAGTGACATTGTTCCCCTCCAACAGGACACCCATCCCAAAAGTAACTGCACGGCGGATGTCGACCTCGCTTCCCCTACCTCCTTGGTCGTATTGCTAAGGAGGTCACGACACCATTGGTAGCGACAACCTACCAGTCCTTCTCACTATCTCCTCAGCCCATCGTTCCCCCCACCCAGCTGCCCCTCCAAAGTCCATCCATAACTACCATCGCACCGACTGGGATGCCTACCGGGAATCCATTGCATCACAGGTCGAAAGACACCCGCTTACCTTTCACCATCCTGTTGGCATCACCCATGTCTCGTCCTTCCTTCAGAACACCATCACTCATGCTGTGGAGGCCCACGTTCTTACCAAACTCATCCACCCTCATCGTCTTACTCTTCCTCCACAGGCTGTCCTTCTTCTCCGCGAATCCCGCAGGCTCTACCACTCCATGATACACTCCTCTGTCACTGGCAATTACAACGACACATCTGCAGCCTCTTAACAGCAAAGAAACGCCGGGACTAGCGCAAGACATGTACACCGCCCTCCCTGTCAACTCCCCCAAGTACTGGTCTGCATTCCACCATCTTATTAGTAGCCATTCCACCCAGCATTATCCCCTTCACGACTGCGCTTTCCCAGAAAACCTCAGTAAGGCTATCCATTTTGCTTCTCACCTCTCCAAGGTCTTCTCCATTCCAGATCATCCTCACTTTGATAACTCCCTCTTCTCCACGGTCCTTGAACGACCCAATACATCTGTCTCGCCACTCGCCCCCAGTTTCCAATACTTGGATAAGTTGACTCATCAGACACAAACACTCCCACTACCACACATCATATCAAACACATACTCTGCTCCAAATGCAACACCACCCCTGGTCACAATGGTGTCACCTACCACCACCTCAAGGAATCCTCCCACCTCCTTCCTGGCTGTCCTCTCCACCAGCCTTTATACCGACCTGTGGAAGACTTCCCGCATCGTACTGTTCCCTAAACCCAACAAACCCCCCCCCCCCTCTGACATCTCTTCCTATCTTCCCATCTGCCTCAGCTATGTGTTCAGTAAGGTCTTTGAGTCCATTTTCTCCCACATATTCATGACCACCTTAGCCAGCACCATCTCCTTCCTCTTACTCAGTTGGCTTCTTGCCCTCCTTCTCAGCCAGCGACCAATTCCTTAACCCTACCAATCTTCCTTCCCTCCAACTTAACATCCATCGTTCCACTATCTGTGTTTCCCTCGATCTCCAGAACGCCTATGACTGTGTCTGGCATTCCAGGCTCCTCAGTAAACTCCACACCTACGCTCTTCCCATCAATTTCGTCCATCTCGTTGCTTCTTTCCTCTCCAGCCGTCCTTCCTCTGTCCCTATGCACAATAACAACTCCTGTACCTTCTATCCCACTGCCAATGTGCCCCAAGGCTCCATCCTTTCCCCTCTCCTCTATCTCCTGTATACTGCCGATATGCCCAAACCTCTCCCACTTGTTCATCTCCTCCAATTTGATGATGACACCACCTTCCTGACCTTTAATGCTACCTTCCAATGGTCCCAATGTACCCTTCAAATACTTCTCCACCTGTTCACTGCCTGATGCAATCAGTAGCTCCTTTGCACCAACCCATCCAACACCCTGGCAATCATTGTAGGTTGTATCACCTGCTCCTTCTGGCTCCACGAATTTTACCTCACCATTTATGGTCCTTCTATCCACATCACTCCTAACCTGAAATACCTTGGCCCCACCGTCGACCATAACCTCACCTGGCCTACCAAAATCCTTACAATCAAACACAAATCCCACAGTAGACTCCACCTCCTGAAACTCCTGTCTGGCCGGAGATGGGGACTGCATCCTTCCATCATCGTCCACACCTTAAAATTCTTGATCCATCACATCCTTTGTCATGCCAGCGTCACCTGGATTTTTTATTCTATAAAGCCCTCCAAATCCTAGAACACAATGCACTCCACACCACCTTCTGTATCTGCCTACTGTCTCCCACACGGATCCTCTGTGACCTCATTTCCTTCCCACATCTTCTCCTTTTCCTCGAACACATCCGCACCATGTACATCGTCTGAAGACTCAATCCCCCTATCCCCTCATGTCTCCTGTCCTCTCTACCCCAAACCATTGCTGTACCTTTACCATGGCGTCATGCCCTCCCTCAATCTCCACACCCTCCACCTACTTTCACAATGCAACTTCCAGCATCTACCCCTTTCACATGATGAGCTTCGCCCTGATATATACCCCTCCTACCAACTCTAACCCCACCTCCCCCTCCCTCTCCTCAGTGTTCCCTTTCCCCTGTCTTTCCCTTCCCCTGAACAGTGTTTTCATCGTCCCTCCACCACTCCTCCCTTTCCAGTGCACCCCTTCTGAGTCTCAGTGCTGCCTACTGACTTGTCTTCCCTCTCCATCTTCCATGCCACCCATCTTCTGCCCTTTGGTGGACCCTGTGACCCCCTTACTTTTCTTTGCACCCCTTCTAGCCCCCCTCCCCCTCTGCCCCCATCTGACCCTGCTTTTCCCTCCTCTCAGGTCTCCCCTCCCTCAGCAGGTCCATCCTGCCAAGCTTTGCACTCCATCATGTGTGGTATGTCTGTTGCAGTGGTTTTTGTCGCCGTTTCGATGCATTTTAATACTGTAGCCAACTTTTAACTTGTGCGTATGACTTCAGTGTTTTTTTTACCCACTACACAAATCCCCAACAGTGTTTTTAACTTAATGTGGATTTTTTTAACTGTCCCACTTGAACCTCTCCGAGTACATGTATATTTTAACTCCCACTGTCTCCCCTTATTATGTTCTTATGTCCCCCTTTATCACTTTTTATGTCTCGTTTTCATCTTTTTATTAAATGTATCACTTGACTGAAGAGTGGCGGATTTTGCCACTGCCAGCACGGCCCTGCCCACATGGGGCAGGGGAATGAAATCACAATAAAGAAATGAAGCAGTCGCAGTCATCCTCTCCACCATCCTTCCTATGTCACCATTCATAATACCAATTCTCGCAACTTCTATCCTACCATAAGTGTGCCCCAGGGCTCCATCCTTTCTCCTCTCCTATATCTCCTGCACATGCTGATATGTCCAAACCACCCCCCCCCCCCCCCATGTCCATCTCCTTCAATATGCTGATGACACTGCCTTTCTCGCCCTCTATCCTATCCTATCCTTCAAATCATCCTAAACCAGTTCACTGCTTGGTGCAACCAGTGGCTCCTTTGAATCAATCCTTCCAAACCCAGGTAATAATTATAGGACATATTACCCCCCCTCTTTCCGGCTCTGTGATTTCTACCTTGAAATACCTTGGCCTCACTGTTGACTGTCGCTTCACCTGGACTCCCCATCTCCTTACCAACCAATACAAAGCCCACAGTAGACACTGCTTCCTGAAACTTCTGTGCAGCCAGACATGGGGATTGCATCTTTCTACCATCCTTCATGCCTACAAATCCTTGATCCATCCCACCCTTTGTTACACCAGTGTCTCCTGGATCTCAGCCCCTCCTAAATTCTATAAAGCCCTCCAAATCCTTGAACACCATATGCTCCACCTCGCTTTCTGTATCCATCTCCCGTCCCCCATGAGGATCCTCTTTGATCTCACCCCTTTCCCACATCTCCTCCTTTTCCTTGAACACATCCGTATCCTCTACACTCACCCTCTGAAGTCTCTTTTCCTCCCCACTTCCGCCTGCTGCTGCACCTTTACCGGCCTTTCTCCATCTCTGCACCCTCCATCTCTGCTCTCTAAGGAAGTTCCAATGTCTCCCCATCCCAGCTGATAAGCTTCGCCCCCCATATTTACCCTTCCTTCTAACTCTGACCGTCTTCTTCCCATCCCTCCTCCCTAGGGCTTCCTCTCCTTCCCCTCCCCCTCTGCTATTTTCTCTCCCTATCCTTCTCACTTCTCCTTTGCCAGTCCTTGCTGTCCTTCCTGGGCTGCTCCCTTCCCACCCTCTCTTTCTCCTGCCCCTTGGTGTGGTAACAGCTCCCAATCTTCCACCCATTCCTGTCCTTCCTTCCCCCTTGACCCCCCTCCCCCCTTCTCTCTTTCCTGTCCCGTTTTTCTCTGATCTCCCCTTCCTGGGCAGGTCCTTTTAATTTTAATCCAGTTACTTTGTCGCGTTTTGGAGCTCGCCGTGTATGTAACATAAGTGAACTGTGCATTCAGTGCCATCATCCCATGTGGCTCTCATTACTGTGAACGTCATTTTTAATTGTACTCTTTGTGTCACAAGTTTTTACACGCTACATCCTCATCGAATGTAATTTTAATTACATGTGGATTTTATGTAAATGTGCCTCATAAAACTACCCATTTTATGGATATTTTAACTGCTATTTTTTCCCTTCTTATCTTTTATGTATGTAACATTTTATTTTACACAGTCTCTTGGCTGAAGAGCAGCGAATTGTGCTGCTGCCAGCCCACCCCTGCCCACATGGGGCAGGAGTATAAAATATCAATAAAGGAGTGGGACAGTGGCTCGCTCTTCCACTATTATTATTATCCATTTTTATGTTCCTCCCAGCAGCAGCTATTCACTTGAAGATCTGCAGGAGGCTACTCACTTGTACTTTAGTGATAGCTTGCTTTCCTCTCATTATTACCCATCCTTCCCATATAGAGTTACTGGCTAGGCTGGCTGGAGCAACTCTCTCTTGTTAGACTAATAGCAGACTTATCCTCTCCACATCTAGCAGGGATTCACTTGTGATTGGCAGGAGGCTACTCCTTTGTACTTCAGTGTTAGCTTGCGGTTTTATTATTATTAATTCAACACATCCTTCCCATGTAGGACTATTGGCTAAACTGGCTGGAGCAACTCTCTAGTGCTAAAATAATAGCGAAAATATCCCCTCCACATCCAGTAGTTATTGACACTGGAGGGAGCTACTGTCTAATGCTTGATCAATGGCAACAATATACTACACTGAGTAAAAAATAAAGAGTTACATCTGCCTTATCTGATGACTCTGGACAGACTGAAATTCCCTCACAAGTGGAGGTAAGAAGTGCGTGTGGGGTAGCGAGGGCAGGGCCAACACCATCCCCTGGTGGTGGTGTGAACTAGATCAGTTGGTCTTTGGACCTCAAGGTGAACACGCAAAATTTGTTGTTCCTGCCGATAAATTTGAATTTCCTGCCACAAGTTCGATTTACCCTCCATTTCCAGCCAAGGGAGGGGAACATGTGGGCCTCCCAGTCCAGTAGCTAGACACAGACTGAGCGAATTTCCCGCCATTTTCTCCCAGGCCGTCATCTTGGTTCACATCATGAGAGGGTTGAGCAGGAGAGGAAGGGAGGGGAGGGAAGGGAAGGGGAGGGAGGGGCAGGGAGGCTGCGGAGGGGAGGAGAAGGATCGGGTCAGACGAGATGGGAGGGGCGGTGTGAGGAGGGGAGAGGAGGGGAGGGCCTTGAGAGTTCCCTGATGGGTACCCATGTGTCAACTAGGGAAAACCTATGACATCTACTCGGGGTGGGGAATGGGGG
Organism: Schistocerca piceifrons; assembly: GCF_021461385.2. NCBI lineage: Eukaryota > Metazoa > Arthropoda > Insecta > Orthoptera > Acrididae > Schistocerca > Schistocerca piceifrons. The sequence continues at coordinate 539,122,537 of NC_060149.1, forward strand.
TAGGTGTAATTAATTTATCAATTAATTAATTTGCATGTCAATTTGATATCAATTTCATATCAAAATTGGGGACTTTGCTCCAGCACCACTCGGGTGTTCATCGGCTGTCCTCCCTCCACATCTGGTTCAGGGATGTGGCAGCAATCATCTCCACAGCCACAGCTGCAGCAAGGCTGCTAACAATGTTGTGAAGCACAATCTCCTCCTCCCCCACATTCTTGCCCAAACCGCAATGTACATGAATCTCCCTGTTTCTCCACACAACAGTCATCAACAGCAGAATCGTCATCACCAACTAGTTGCAGTGATAGTAATAGCAGTAGTAATCGTGTGGCTAGCGGCAGTTCACTCTCCCATCCTTTTAGTGAAGGATATCAGATCAGTAACACCATACCCCAGTTAGAATACTCTATGATTGCGGACGCCTTTGAGGAGCAAATCTCGCTCACTAGGATCGAGAATCCAGCAGGAGGGTAGCATGACCCTGTAAGGATTGTGAAAGCATACCTTCCTGTTCTGGAAACGATCCGCAGTGCCCTGCCATTAAATGCAGTGCTGTGTGTATCAAGCTGTTGCACATACCCAAACAGGCTTCTGGCAGTGGAGAGACAAGCCTTTACTATCTTTGGGGGGGAAATGGAGTGATAACACGTGGCAAATCAGTCACCTTGTGGTTTCATGAGTCCACCGTGAGTGCTGTACTGGACCGGTTTTGTGAGATGGAAGTTAGATGTTCAGCTAAAGCATTCAGCTGAATGCTACACCTTGACAAGCATATCCATGTCTATGATCCAGTAAATGGATGGTCCAATTGTATCAAGCTTCCTAGGGATATAACTGATAAGAAGGCATGTATTAATATCGAAAACATAACCGACCAGGCTTGTTTTGTGTGGCCAATCCTGGCTTGCAAAAGAAATTACGAGAAAAATTCACAGCACACATCTTTATACGATATAGGTACTGACGTTTGTAAGTGTTGTAACTCTGATCGACTTCCCCGTATAGATCCAGGACACCTGAATTTGTAGCTCATGTTTATGGCCTGGAGTAACGCAAGTCAGATGAGCAGAAGAGCATACAGCCTTCATACCCCTCCATTGCTCAAAGTCTGCAGGTGAGCGTAAGATGCATGTAAACGTGCTGTTATTCTCAGATGAGAAAAATAAGAGGGAAGCCAATTATCATTGTGCTTGGATCAAAGATATGTCCTGGTTCCTCACCTCCCAGATGAGTAAACATAACGGTAAAGAGCATATTTGCTTAAGGTGTCTTAATGTCCTTTCTGCAAGCGAGTATTTAGCAAAGCATTTAGAAGATAACACCTCTAAGTATCCGGTACATATTATTATGCCTACTGGGGAAAACTATTTAATGAAGTTTCAGAATGCTCACCACCAGGAGCGATATTTATTCGCGCTATACGCCGACTTTGAGTGCTTCCTTGCTCCTGTGACCCCCTGTGAAGGTGACCCTACTGCCTGACATACTTCTTTCACAGATAAACACGTACCATATGTGGCTGCATTCCAAATTGCATCGTCCTATGATTCAAGTCTTAACCGCTGCAAATCTTATGTTGTGCGTAAACCTGCGGTTTGGTCTCTCACTGAGCTTGAAAAACTTTCATTGGAAGTTCATAAGCTTTACAGCGACAACGTTGTCATAACCAAATCGAAGGAGAATGAAGATTTATACAATAACGCGTTTGACTGTCATATTTATGAGCTACCGTTAGACAGAAAAGCGGAAACTCCTCATAGAGATCACTGACATCTTATGGGGAAGTTCAGTGGCACAGCTCAGAATATATTCAATTTGAAGTATTAGTTACCAAGGCACATAAGGTTTTGCCTCCATAATTTAAGCAGGTATGACACTGAGAGTAGCAGGACTAGGTGGGCGTCGCGCCTAAGTACCGTTATCAAAGAGGGCGGTGATGACGTCGTCCAAGATGGCGGTCGTGACGTCATCAGATGACGTTGTCCAAAAAGGCGGCTTTTTGCGGGAAGATAGGTCAATTGGACTACATCCACTAACCTATCCCCCTCCCCTATAAAAGGGCAGGAAGTTCAGATTCCAACAGGGTAATGCAACACACCTCTATTAACCTAGGAAAATGGTGGGAAAATAGATCACTTGGGCTACATCCACTAACCTAAGTCACCCGACCGCCACCTCTTCCTAGGGACTGGCGGGAAGTTTGAAGTTTGGAGGGAAAATAGGTCAAGTGGGCTATCTTTGCTAACCTAACAAAATTGCAGGAAAGAAAGGGGAGTTCGGCTACCTCCACTAACCTAAGTCATCTGACCGCCACCTCGTCCTAGGAAATGGTGGGAAGAGGACTTGACCTGTGCTGGACATTAGTCTTTATTTTGCATGTACTATTTATTTAAACATTTAGAGGCAGTACCACCACCGAGTGTAGTCATTACGGTGTCAGGAGTCCAACTGACCTAGTACACAGTACTGTCACCAGAGGGCCCTGTCATCCATTGTGTGATGTAATCCAAGATGGCGGTCTGTGGTGGGGTGAAATGGCAGGAAACAGTGTGGTGATCATTGGGTCTGGAGTCCAGCTGAGCTAGTACACAGTACTTGCACCAGAGGCTGCTGTCGTTCATTCCGTGATGTAACCCAAGTTGACTGTCTAGAGGGGAAATGGCGGGAAACAGTGTGGTCGCCATGGGCTCTGGAGTCCAACTGACCTAGTATACATTTCCACTACCAGAGGGCACTGTCATTTGTTCTGTGACGTAACCCATGATGGCTGTCTGGAAGGGAAATGACTCAGCCTGCACTGGGCTGTTGGAGTAAGGAAGGAGTGTACTTTATTTATTTTGGAACAATTTATTTAGGGAAGGATTTTAGACAGTATATTTATCACACTGGTACAAAGTACACGCAGTGACATGCTTGCGGCCACGCCACACAGCCTACAGACCTGTAAACGACATGTAAATTACTGAAATAATGCTCTGCAGACACACAAAAGACTCCTAAATTACCCAAATAATTTCAGTACACAGCAGACAGACATGCAGACTCCTCCTAAATAATGCAGTACACTGATGTGCAGACACGAAATCAACTCTTAAACTGTCCAAATAACGCATAGCACAGCCTACAGACCTGCTCGCAAAATAATGCAACAGACAGGCAAACAACGTGCGCAGACACTGCCCACCACCCCCTGTCCACTGGACTGCACAGGAGGCTACTGCACATGCCCCCACGAAGTGACACGGCTGTCAGTTGCCAAGCCATGCACAGGTGTCCGTTTGGGTCCCTCAAGCATGATTGATTGATTGATTGATTTTAACAGGCAAGCTAAAACAGCTATGGTCTGACCCGCCACTGCCTGCACCAAAACTAGGTTTATTGTGTGGTATCGCTCCCTGTATATCTAGTAAAGCCAACCAGTGCCCTTAAATAGTGCAAGGAGTCCCTCTACCAGTTTTTTGTTGGACGCAATTTCTTCAGGTCTAGTTGTCCCGAAGATTCTGTATCTTTTACTCTCCAATGCCATGCATTCGAAGATTAGGTGTGATGCAGTTTCTTCACCCTCATCACTGATCCTACATTTAGGGTCCTCTTCCATTATACACATAGTGTGTAGGTGTTTTTTGAAACTCCCATGGCTGGTCATCAGTCCAGTCATGAGTTTAATCTCTTTCCTGTTCAATCCCAGGATTACAGAGCTTCTTTTAAAACATGGTTTGGTCATCATTACCTCACCATGTTTTTGTTTATGGATCTTGGTCCAATATCCTATGTGCTGTTCCCTAAGCCAGTTCCGTAATTCTAATTTGATCATAGCCTTGGTGATTGTCAGGACAGGTTCCGGTCCAATAACTGGAGTTGTTGCCCCCATCCTAGCCAGTCTATCGGCTTGTTCATTGCCATGGATCCCTGAGTGGCCAGGAACCCACACTAGGTTTACCCTATTGCTTCCCCCTAGCTCCACCAGAGCCATGTGGCAAACTGCAACAATCTTAGTTCTTGTTGCAGGAGCTGCCAATGATTTCAGGGCTGCTGGCTGTCTCAATAGATGTAGATGCTATGGTGATTGTAGCACCTATGTATATTCTCCTCCACACATACCCTGATTGCAGTAATTTCAGCTTGGAATACAGAGGCCAGTTTTCCTAGAGAGATGATGCTCTCCAGTCTTGGCTGAACCCCGTACACCCCTGCCCCAACACCGTAGTCTCTTTTTGACCCATCGGTGAACCAAATGATGTCCCCCGTACAGTGTCGAACTGTTTTTTCCCACTGCTCCCTACTTCCAATTATTATGTTGTAAGGCTTGTCGAAGCAGTTGGGAGTTATAATATAGTCGGGAGGCATTTCCCCAGCCATCCTATATTTACCTCACTCACTATGTTAGTGTGTGATTCTGGATATCCGAATGAGACCCAGTTTTTGCCAGTGCCCCAGCTGCTGCCTCCATCTTGACCCAAAGGTGAAGTGGAGGCATATTCAGCATGGCTGCCATTCCAGCAGTCGGTGTGCTGCTAATCCGGCCCACTTTGGCTAAGCTGGCCAATCTCTGAACCTTAGCAAGCTCCTTAGTAGCAACCCGCTGTTCTACCTTCTTCCACCACACTATGGCCCCATAGGGACTCCTAGGTCTAACCACTGTGGTGTATATCCAGTGCATGCCCCAGGGGCTTAGGCCCCAGTTTTTGCCACAAGCCCTCCTAGTACTCACTAGAGTAGTTTTTGCAGTGGAGCAGATGCTCTTGATGTGAGGGGTCCAAGTTAGTTTCTCATCCAAGGTTACCCCTAGATATTTCACTATCCCCTTCACAGGTAGATTTTCATCGAAGAGCTTTATATTCCAACTTGAGTGTTGAATATATCTCTTCGTAAATGACACCACAACAGTCTTCTTAGGATTAACTCTCAGATCCTGTTTAATGCACCATTTCTGCACAATGTCCAATCCTCCTTGTGCCATATTCCTAACTGTGTCAGTGAATTTGCCAAGTATTACTTTGACAAGGAAATCTGTGTATCCTTGGCAGAAGCATTGTCTAGAATTTAGTTCCTCAATGACTTCGTTCACCACTAGATTCCACAATAGAGGAGACAAAACTCCTCCTTGTGGGCAGCCTCTAGTGGTGTTGACAACCATCTTTTCTTTTGTCATGGTAGCCTCTACCTTCCTTCCACTAAGCATGGCCCTGGTCCACCTACATATAGTGGTCCCCAGGACATGCACCTCTGCTTCCCTTACTATGGAATCGAAGATTGTGTTACTGAAGGCCCCCTCGATATCCAGGAAGATGCAGAGGGCTATTTCTTGTAATTGAAATGGTTTTTACACCTTCCCAACGAGTTGTTGGAGAAAAAATGGTTCAAATGGCTCTAAGCACTATGGGACTTTGCATCTGAGGTCATCAGTCCCCTAGACTTAGAACTACCTAAACCTAACTAACCTAATGACATCACACACATCCATGCCCAAGGCAGGATTCGAACCTGCGACCGCAGCAGCAGCGTGGTTCCAGACTGAAGCACCTAGAACCGCTCGTCCACAGCGGCCGGCTAGTTGGTGGAGAGCTGTCTCACATATTTACCTGGTTGGTATGCGTGTTGGTTCGAGTGTAGAGGGCCCTTACTTAGCCTCCTCTCCCCAACATATACATTAACCAGTTTTTCTAATGTTTTGAGAATAAAGGAGGACAGATTGGTCTCATATCCTTGGCCTTCATATGATCAATTCTCCCTGGCTTTGGAATGAAGACAACCTTCACTGCCCTCCAAGCATTGGGAATGATTCCTACTGCTAGGCTAACCCTGAATAGCCTGCATAGGACTCTTATGAGCTTTCCTCCTGCCTGTTGCAGGAGAGCTGGAAAAATTCCATCTGGGCCAGGTGACTTGAACGGTTGGAATATTCCCACCGCCCACCGGATTTTATTGAAGTTCAAATACTCCTTGGCCGATTCCCAGTCCTCTCTTCGAGTGCCTGAGAACTGTTGTCTCTCTGGGGTCAGATACTGGTCTGTGTTGTCCTGCAGAGCATACTGAGGAAAGTGAGTTTTGAGGAGCAATTCCAGCATCTCATGCGCTGTCTTTGTATATTCCCCATCCTCTTTCCTCGACGTACCTCCTGGATTGGTTGGTACTCTAGTGAGAAACTTGTGAAATCTGGCTTGTGCAGCCGTGCCCTCCACTTTCTCACAGAATGCCTTCCAGGATGCCTCCTTTGCTTGTCTGATTGCAAGATTGTAATTGACAAAGGCCTCACGATATTTAGTCCATTCTCCTTTATGTCTCGCAATATTAAACAGTCTCTGTACCTTTTTTCTTTGCATTTCCAGTTCGTTATTCCACCAAGGAACATTCCTATTTGTGCACTTCTTGGTGATTGTGCAGTTGTTCTGATATGAGGTCACTATGGCAGAGGAAACAGCCTCTGCTGCTTCCTCAAATTCTACTGGATTCTTTATCGAGGTTTTAATTCCCATTAAGCCTAAGTCAAGGTCCCTCCTATATGTCTCCCAGGCTGTTTTCCTGGGATTGGTTCAAATGGCTCTGAGCACTATGGGACTTAACATCTGAGGTCATCTGTCCCCTAGAACTTAGAACTACTTAAACCTAACTAAGCTAAGAACATCACACACATCCATGCCCGAGGCAGGATTCGAGCCTGCGTCCGTAGCGGTCGCGCAGTTCCAGACTGAAGCGTCTAGAACCACTTGGCCACAACGGCTGGCTTACCTGGGATTCCCATCTGATTCCCATTTCAACCTTGAATTTGATGTACGTGTGGTCTGATGAGGATAGCTCCAACACCACATGCCATTGTTTGACATAGCTACCCATCAGCATGGAACCAAAGGTTATGTCAATTACTTCTTCCCTTCTGCTATTCTCGAATGTAGGTTCATTGCCCCTATTCAGGACCTCTAAGTTATTAGCTAGAAGAAGTTCAAGGAGGTACTCACCTCTACTGTTGGTGTCCTTGCTGCCCCACACTAGGTTGTGAGCATTGGCTTTGCATCCCATCAGCAGTTGATAACCTTGCTGATGGCAAGTCTCTACCATTCTTCTCACCTCCAAAGGAGGAGGAGAGCTGTCTTCGTAAGGAAGGTATGCTGTGACCAAATGAATTTCCCTCTTGATACCATCCTCACATTTCTGCATTTTAATGGTCACTAAGTCCCTAGAGCAGAAATCCATCATTGACATGAAAGAAATGCCATTTCTTCCATAGATGCATGTTATGGAGTTTCTTAGATTACTAGCATAGATCAGCTTACCTCCAATGCCACCAAGGCACGATACACCCCCTTTGTATAAATAGGGTTCTTGTATCAGGGCCACGTCCACTTCCTGTCTTCTCAGGCAGCGACTCAGAGCAGCAGAGGCCCCTTTACTGTGCTGCAGATTAATCTAAAGCGACTCCGGGCCCCGTATTGCTGCCATTTTTGAGGTCTTCGAGAACCCTGATGGTGACCTGTAAGAACCCTAAAAACATCGCCTTCAGGGACTTCTCTCTGATCTCAACCACCATGGTTCGTCCTTCTGGAGCAACCTCCTGTTTAATCACTCTCCAATCTTCTGTCGAGGCTTTTGGGTTCTGGGCCCCTATTTTCCTGAACAGAGTCTTAGGAGAAACTTCCCTAAGGATCTTAAGAACCCATAATGATATCTTTGCGGTCTTAAGAAGCTCTGCTGCAGTCTTAACCAGCAGCTTCCCATCTTCCCACGGGAATATCATGGGCACCTTGTCCTTGAGACATTCCACTGTGTGCACCCCCTCACAGAAAAAAATGGGGGCACCATGATCTAGATAGACCCTTCTGGGGACCTGTGCCAGCGTCCACCGCAATCTTTTCAAAGAGGGCCATCTGTACCAGTCCCTCCAGCTACAAGGTGATAGCCACCGGTGTATAACCTTCCTGGATACCTGCCATCCTAAAAACTGAGACTGCAGAACTATAGGTCTGTTTCCCTATTTCTTGCCTCAGTTTTTTTTGGACTCGCTTATCCAGGGAGGAGGGAGTCTTTGATTCCTCCCTTATCCGCTTACTACCTGTCTTTGACCTGTGTATCCCCTTCAACCTGAGACAGTTTCTTCCACTTTTCTTTAGGAAGCCATTCTTTCCTCTGTACCCTGAGTAGCTTCCTCCTTTGGGCCCCAGGGTCCCAGACAAGGCTGTGATCTTAATTGGTCTAGCTTCTCGGTTACAGTTCCCACTTCTGGCTCAGGTCTAGACCCTTCCATCGGTTCTGACCCTGATGTTTGAGCATCTGAGGTCACAAATTGCTCCTCAGTTTGTTTTTCTTTATTTTCTTTTATCATGTCGATATTTGTCCCACGAGGTTTTGGGATCTAGAAGGTCCACACCACGAATACCCCACACAGTGTAAGGCTAATTACTCAGGGAGGTCGATTGCTATTCCCGAGGCTCCATTTGTGACACATCTTCTCATGTGCCATGCACCCCTTGGCACAGATCGCATCACATCTTGGGTTTCGTCAGCGAATTGGGTAGGACTAGGAGTGGATAGGGTAGATGGGACGTTGTGGGACACTCTCAGTCTGATCCATTGGCTGAGGACTTTGTGGCAGTAGGCCCTCTACCTTCGGCTTAGTCCTCAGCTTCCCACGGATACGCAAGCCTCTCCACCTGTATGGACAGTGCTTTGTCAAGGTGGTGTCACCCGGAGAGGACCTCAAGCATGAGGCAGAAGCATCCCTTTCATGCTTAACACCTGAGAAATTCCTCTCAAAATACATGATCACCTAGGCTCGCTTGCTGACGCAACCGGAGGGGTGCGAAGACCTACTTGCAGAGCGCAGCCACTCCGAAGGCGCCCGCACGTCGACGCCACCCCGAGCCACCACCAGATGCAGGCCAGCTCTCACACCACTGCTCCCCACAGCGAGCAGGTGAAATTTGGGTTTATTTTCGGGTTTACAGTTAGAGTTCCTCGAGTGCTATACTGACATCACAGAACTCCAAGGCACGCTCACAATGGTCCCATACGCGAGGTGTCTCTGGGCAGCATGTGTGTTTACTATAGCTGATGCGATACCTTTGGATACTGACGTCACAGAATAGCACAGGGTGCAATGTTCCTAGCGATCCTAATGGGGCATGTGGGCTTCCTCTAGCCATGCATGCGTACCCAGCGTGGCTGACGCCTCGCATGAAACATTCGTCCTGCTATCAATATATTAAATGTTCTCACCACTATAAGCCTGTGCACAGTTGCAAAAACACCGTTAATCATAAATGCATTCTTATTGGAATGAGAGCACTCTCTAAGCACAGATTGAAGGGGGGAGGGGGTAAATCAGAACAATTACGCAAACTGAATTCGAAGCACTGTCTTACAGCAGAGAAAAAAAGGCCGGAATTTTCGGTATCCTATGGCTACAGGTCTGGAGATGTCCTAATGCCACAGTGGTGGATGAGTGACGGTATCCTGGCCAGAGATGGATGGTCTGCTTCAGCTTCCCTTTGAACACTTGCTCTCTCAGAACTTTCTGTACATACCTTGCCTCCATCTTGTTCAAATCAGTTTATAGGTGCTCCTACACCCCAGCACCAAGGATGTCTTGTGAATGAGTAGAGCATTATGATTGTATTTTGTATAGATCACCATATTGCACTGACAATTAAACCTAGCAAAGTGGCCTACAGATCGTCAAATACGGAAAGACTCTTACTCAATTACACTGCTCTCCTACTGAGGACAGGAGCTTGAATATTAAAGCCTGAAACAGATCTCCAACCCAACAAAATATCACCACATACCGTGACGAAGTAGTAAACATACAATTCGTATTCTGTGCCATAGAAAAGCAGCCCTTTTACATCATTCGTACATATACCGCGAAGACAGACAGCACTGTATACACTCCTCGCAGCACTAGATATTTCCCTGCGAGGTCGGCGGTCATCCACCCCCGATGGGTGACCAGAGCACCCTCAGCGGACCTAAGTCACTCTCAGAACTGTTCTACAAATTCGGGATCGTTACCCCTCGGCACAAACGCGTTACTGTTTCTGATCTGGACCTGCTTGCTTGCTTGCTTTTTCTACACCCATCTCCAGACTCTGGGATTACAAGAACACATGTATTTTTGCATGGTTTGCCATAATATTATACCATTTTCACGGTACTTCTAGATATCAAGCACACAGCAGTATCCAACCAATCACTCGCGCAACGTAATTCCAAAGATATAGATTGGAAATTATTTCTCTACAAACTCGAAACTTTAGCTAAGTGGGGCTTGCTGTAAACCACTGACTAACCAGAAACTTGTCATGTCTGCAAAACTCGAAAAAAAGAGGGAAAACTGATATTTCAACTTACACATACCGATGTCGGTGATGTAGCAGATTCCAAATCATCCCTATAATTTACAAGGTCAACTAAGGTGTTTCTCACACCTAGAGAACCAGCAAATATGTCTTCCACATGCTAGATGCACACACCACAATCTATCTTCTCTCAACTATATAAAGGCGCGAAATGTGCACAAGCAGTCAACCGAAAAATTTGCATGGGAGGGAATAACTGTCCAGTGCAAATATACCTCCATATTGAATCTTCTCAAATTTCCACGTGATCACTAAAGCTATCCAACACATACTAAATAATAGTTCGCTATTCAGTCGTCTAGAGGACAACACGGTTAAGTCAACTACACTCCTACACACCAACAGGCCTCTTCATTTGGGACAGCTCCCACTGTTAACGGGAAACATGAATCATCCCCGCACAGGTCACTGGCGCTGCACGCCAAACACGCACAGGTAGAACCATCATCCTAAGAAATCGGTCACATATATATTTTATCCCTGTACTTACAACTGAATATTATGATCGTCGTCTCAGTTGAATGACATTCGACAATGAGCGAAGTATCGGAAATACAACCTGTTATCATTCTCACAGTCATAGGGTAAAATTAGAGAGTGAAAGACCCCCTCACACTGTCACTGACCAACCCACCCTGCAACACCATTACCGATTTAATCTGCAATAGACCGGAAGTAGATCACTACAGCCCATGTTTCGTGAATGAATGGAGCTTGACGAGTCCTTGCCCATCCAAGTGCACAAGATTTCTCGAGATGCACCCATGTCGTGGAGGTTAGCAATCCTTATCGATGTAAGTAACATATATGAAAGTGTTGTGATGTAATAACATATGGTGAAGAGGAAAAAGATATGGGTGGTTTTTATGTGTGATGTAGCTCGAGACGGATGGAGTTCAAAGCATTTTTACGTAAATAAACCAAGCTATCAATTTCAAAGTATTATTCTAGAGTCTGGGATCAGTACCTGGAAGGTATTTGTAAGAGAGAAAATAAACACATGCACTCCTACACCTACAACGTTCAGCACTTAAAATGGGCTATAATGTTAGATCGCTTGTGTTTGCGACCTATCAGTCGTATGGGATGTACACCACATAAATCATAGTTCGTTTAGAGGAATGTGTCACGTTTCATCACACATGAGGTGGAAGTCTTCTGATGACCGACAGGTTTACTGTCAATGATCATAAGTAGACAGTGCTTTAAATCACATACAGAACACGTGGCTGCATATGAGTCGAATGCAGTCTATGTCACGCGAGTGATGCATCCTGACAGAACAGTGGGAAAATTGACCTACAACAACTTCTCCCTCTCTAGAATGCCTCATCAGTGTACCATTAAATCGTACATCATTGCAGCTCCATGTCAATCGATCATCCCGTCAACTCTCCATCATCCTTTAACGCAGATGGATGTCAGTTCAGAGGCGGATGGTTCTCCATCTTCCTGAAAAGCTTCAAATGCAGTAGTCAACTCACGTGTATCATCACTGGTACCTCAATATACATACAGTATAATGCTGCCTTGAAAAAAAAAATTACTGCTTCCCTGATTCCCCTAGTTTTCTTGCTTTCCTCTTGGTGCCGCATACCTGTTCCCATGTACAAAATGCTCTGCACCAATCAGAAGACATGCAAGTACTTCCTCAATTCCTCCCATTTTGGTGAACATTCGGTCAATTTATAAATTTCCCCCCATCATTTGTCTCAGTTCTATCGATTTTATGTCAGTCCATCTATGCGATCATGACATAGCCCCTCATTCTGTGTTCTAAAAGTGCTTGTAAATGTAGTACATCCGCCAAAACCTACCCCAAATGCATGGATCGGGAGGCATAGTATAGCACTGTACTCGATTGTATCCAGTCACCTCCACATTTGTAGAGAGTTTGCCCTGTTTTCTGTATGTCTGTGTATCCATGTGTTGCGGATGGCTCCCAGTACCAGGTCCTCACGCTGGTGGACCAAACTTTGAACAAAGAGCACATCTTCAGACGAAATGCGTGGTTGGTCCACCTGCAAGCTCCACTCCAGATTTGATGTGTGGTGGATCCACCTCTGAACATCGGTCTGGATATATAGTGCACTGCAGATCCACACTCGAACACTATCTCAGATGTTGTGGATCTACACCCTGACATCGCTCTGTACATTGTGGTTGGTGGATCCACCTTCAAAACCTAACCCAGATGTGGCACATTGTAGATCGCGTCACAACATCGTTACGGATATGACATGTAGTGTATCCACACTCGAACGTGAACTCAGGTCTATGGCAGGTCCTGGGAGCCATCCGCGACACATTGACATACACAGACATACAGTAAACAGAGCAAATGTGGAATTGACTGGATAGAATCGAGTAGTGCTATACTACGCCTCGCGATCAGTGCATCTGGGCTAGGTGTTGTCAGATGTACTACATTTACAAGGAATTTCAGAACACAGAACGAGAGGTTATGTCATGATTGTATGGATGGACTGACATAAAATCGATAGAATTCAGAAAAATTATGGGGGTATAAGTATAAATTGACCGAATATACACTGAAATGGAGGGAAATTGAGAAAGTACTTGCATATCATCTGGTTGGCACAGAACAATCTGTACATGGGAACAGGTATGCAGCACCAAGAGGAAACCGAGAAAATGTCGACATGGAAGCAAAGGGAGTCAGGGAAGCAGTAAATTTTTTCTGTCAAAAAACTGTATGTCTATTGAGGTACCAGTGATACATGCGAGTTGACAGGATGCATCACTCACGTGACATAACCTGCATTTGACTCATATACATACATGTGTTCTGTATGTGATTTAAAGCAGTGTCTACTTGCGATCGTTAACGGTAAACCTGTTGGTCATCATACGACTTCAATCTCATGTGTGATGAAACGTAACACATTCCTTTAAACGAACTATGATTTATGCGATGTACTCCATCCCCCTGTCGCATCTTGAGTGTAAAATCAAGACTTCAGCTACATAACTAAGTTAGCGATAGGTGCTTGTGAGGCACTGCATTCCCCAAATATACATTTGCATGACAGATGTGCTGTTTACAGAATTAGTGGCAGAATGACTTGTAATTTTCACATGTCGGACACCGCTGCTATGCGTTTATCTGTTTCCTTGTAAGTGATATTCCCTGTTACTAATGATCATTTTATATAGAACTGATGCAGGCATAGTATAATTTCTTAACCGTGATCTGATGTAAACAGTGGACGCTATACATCTCTGGAAAGTAATATTGTGCTCGTATCACACAGAGCCAATGTTTCAAGGAAGTAGTTTTCTCGTTTCACAGTTCGATAACATAGATTATTGTAGAGAAACCAAGAAGAAGGATGTATGTCACACGCTTGAAATATATTTCTTACATTGGAATATTAACAGCACTAGATTCCATACGACTGATAGGTCGGAAACGCAAGCGATCTAACATTATAGCCCATTTTAAGTGCTGAACATTGTAGCCATAGGAGTGCATGTGTTTATTTCTCTCTTACAAATACCTTCCAGGTACTGATCCCAGACTCTGGAATAATACTTTGAAATTGATAGCTTGGTTAATTTACGTAAAAATGCTTCGAACTCCATCCATCTGGAGCTCCATCGCACATAAAAACCACCCATTTCTTTTTCCTCTTCACCATCTGTTATTACATCACAACACTTTCAAATATGTTACTATACCTAACCTCCACGACATGGGTTCATCTCGAGAAAGCTTGTGCACTTGGATGGGCAAGGACTCGGCAAGCTCCATTCATTCACGAAACATGGACTGTAGCGGTCAACTTGTGGTCGATTGCAGATTAAATCGGTAATGATGTTGCAGGTAGGGTTGGTCAGTGACAGCGTGAGGGGGGGGGGGGGAGTCTTTCACTCTCTAATTTTACCCTATGACTGTGAGAATGCTCTGTGACTCCCATCGGCATAGAGATAGATCATAAATTAAGCACTATGCTCGAAGTGTTAGAAATATGTACTGTGCTGTCTGATATACTTTGATGTGGTCGAGAATCAACAATGCATGGACGTATTGCACACTTATCTATGAACATTCTCAATGATACTTGCAAAGTGGGGAGGGTGCGGTTTAGCTATGATACTGAAATTGGGAAACATGCTGTCACATCATTGGTCAGTGTTGAAATTACTGTAAAATTGTTCACACAATCAACTGCATTGCTTATTATTTCAGCACATCGGATTATCTTTTCCATCCCATCCGTCCACTGGTATGTTGTTAGTTACCACCCAATGATTGACTGACATCACTTGTTTGAGTTGGAGAAAGAATTTTGGAGAGGGACAACACGTTCTGGGGATGGATAGCACTGAAAAAGTGATCGTGTGCATGACTTCAATATGAGGAATCAGTTGAAACAGAATGTGGAGCCATCAGCTATTCTGTCACTGTGACAGATGAGTTTAAATGTAGAGGTCGTCAATCACTTTCAGACAGCAGTTTGGAAACTCTCCACAATGCAGCCAAACTCTTCAAGTTTCCTTATGTTGTAACGGTCTTTTATTAAAAATATTCCAGTGTGTGCGACGTGTTATGGTAACCAGAGTAACAAGAAGATTTTCACGGTGCGTCATATACTTTTCTGCGAGAGGCAATGGGTCAGAACTTGTTAATGACAGTTTAGAACCTGACATTGACCTTCAAGTCGTGGCGGAAAACAAAATGTATGACAGTGTACAAAGCATGTTACAGCAGAAAAAAACAATGTTCAAACAATGACACAGGGTCAGAGGGAGCGTCTATTGTGACTAACACTATGGTCTGCCGGATACGGTCATCCTCCTAGAATACAGGTGATGAAACTTTAAACTGGTCTGTGATGTGGATCAATACCTGTATATTTAATAGGATCGTCAAATGTGCTCGATATCAGCATGCATGCAGTATTTATTTTCGATATGTGGGAGGAGAGAGATGCGGTAGAAATCTTATCGAGTTCTCTATCAGATGAAGTTAGTGGAGCTTTTATAGTTGGTAATTTTTCTCTGGTGGATGGAATAGAATAACGATGATAGAATGTAGGGGTGATAGATGTGAATGGGCCCTGAGAGACGTGGATCTATAGTACCTGCTTGTAGTTTAGAGAAGCACCACAATGCATTAGCAAAATCCATGATGTTCCCCCAGTTTTCGTAGTGTCTTTTATACTACCTCGTGTTACAGGAGCAGGCTTCGTTTCCACAGTTCTGTCGCAGTAACTCAGCTTCTCCTGTTTCTACACAGGTTGCAGAAGGTGGTAGGTATAATTTCCTCTGACCCCTACTCAGTTCCGACTTACACTGGAACGATCACGTGCGCAAAGCTGTAGGGATGGTAGTGCAGAGTCTGAGGGGGCTGTTGCAATATGCATAGGGGCTACCTAAAACGAGGCGGGAATTTTGCTGTAGCTGATAGGTTCGAGAAAGGTGACTCGTTCCGAGATATGAGAGTGCCAGGAATATGATTCACTTGTGGCTGTAATCATTAAAAGACTTCTCCATAGGATCCAATGCAGGCATGGGATTGAATGGCAAGACTTGATTCCAAATCATAGACATCACTTCTATCGGATAGCGTAGCACTAGAGATCCTAAAAACTAGCGTAAATTTCTTACGAACTCAATCAGCACATCATCTACTACTGTTTGCGATCCTTCTCAAGCAGTTATCGCCTATAACTCAGTGGATATATCACAGAACCTCTGGCATGGTATCGAGACAGAATACGTTACAAACACTGGAGAAATATCTAGTGGTGGGGGCGTGAAGGAGTTGCAAATAGTGGTTTCATACCACGTTCCTTAGCCGAATCACTTTAAAAATTCAGTGATTTTATGTCGAGGTTGAATCGTGTGCTATGTGTAACCGGACTTCTGGTCTGATAATATACACTCCAGCGATCACCGACTCTGTATTTGTCTGGAAAAACCACGTGATTCGTAGGTGATGCCATACATTGATTTAAAAAGCTGATATAGCTTTTAACATGGATACTTGCGTGCACATGTAGAACCAAGACTGCTTGTGACAGTAACATACTGCAGTTGTTGGGATCGGGTTTTTTAACATCTGGAGGTTTGTAAAATGATTAAATCTCTCTTTCTAAGACACGGTGGTAGCACTCGCAAGAAAAACTTATGAGACATGTCCACCCATTGTTGATTTTCGGCCAGTATTATTTCATATCGCCAGCGATCAGTTATTGACGATGTGTTATACTTAGTAGTAGGGGCGCGTGGGCGCGTGATAGGTTCGCCTTGAGCATCAGAGCATCAGGCTTTTAAAGTGTGTGTTTGTATTCTGACGTGCGGAGGAAATGACTACGTCCATTCGTAAGGAAGATATGGATTTGACGACGAGTACTGTGATAGCAAAGGGAACAGTATGTCAAGTCATAAAAATGGTACTGATATTTCTATTTCCAGAGCCACAGCCGTCAACAGGGTGTATTTCCGATACTTCGCTCATTGTCGAATGTCATTCAACTGAGACCACGATCATAATATTTAGTTGTAAGTACAGGGATAAAATATATATGAGGATGATGATTCTACCTGTGCATGCTCGGCGTGCAACGCCGGTGACCTGTATGGGGATGATTCATGTTTCCCGTTAACAGTAGGGGCTGTCCAGATTGGAGAGGCCTGTTGGAGTGTAGGAATGTAGTTGACTTAACCGTGTTGTCCTCTAGACGACTGAATAGCGTACTAATACTTACAAGGGAACCTCCCCATCGCACTCCCCTCAGATTTAGTTATAAGTTGGCACAGTGGATAGGCCTTGAAAAACTGAACACAGATCAATCGAGAAAACAGGAAGAAGTTGTGCGGAACTATGAAAAAAAAAGCAAAATATACAAACTGAGTACTCCATGTGCAAGGTAGGCAACATCAACGATGATGCCAGTGCAGGACCGCCATGGTCCCGTGGTTAGCGTGAGCAGCTGTAGAGCGACAGGTCCTTGATTCAAGTCTTCCCTAGCGGGAAAAGTTTAATTTTTTATTTTCAGACAATTATTATCTGTCCGTCCGTCCATCCGATGCGAGGTAAGTGCGCCGTAATATGGGGACACTGCACCTAAACAAATATCAAAACACACGACGTCAGTCGACTACAGCGCACGGAAGAGAGAGTATTCCTGCTAACGAGGCTCCCTGGCTGGCAGTTGTCTGTTCGCTACTTTGGACAAGAGTGCATTAAAAACGTGAGATGTATTCCGTGGGCAACATGAATCCAGCAAATATAGCTCGCGACTTCAATAACAACGTCAATGAATATTTTCCGAACTGTAAGGAATCGAAAATTTCCTTAAGGGATCGAACGATTGTTGAACATTTGTATGATTATTTCCTACATTTGTTGATAAACAGTACGTGTGGTGATGACGATACACGATACCTTGCTGATTGCTACGGGGCTGTATGTACCACATGATGAGATTGTTGACGATCCGTTCGAAGAACACGAAGAGGAAATACTGCGGCTTCAGTCTGATGGTATTTCTTTGGGTTACATGAAGGAAATGCTCCAATACAGGTTACTGTCCAAACGTCCTTTCGTCTACTAATCGCACGGTTTTGCGGTACGGTCGCAAAACACAGACACTAAACTTATTACAGTGAACAGAGACGTCAATGAACGAACGGACAGATCATAACTTTGCGAAAATAAAGAAAGTAAACTTTTCACTCGAGGGAAGACTTGAACAAAGGACCTCCCGTGCCACAGCTACTCATGCTAACCACAGGACCACGGCTCTCATGAGTTCGCACTATCCTTGATGTTGCCTATCTTGCACATGGACCACTCAGTTTGTATATTTTGCTTTTTTTTCATATTCCCACACAGCTTCGTCCTGTTCTCTTGATTGATCTGTGTTCAGTTTTTCAAGGCCTATCCACTGTGCCAACTTATAACTAAATCTGAGGGGGGTGTGATGGGGAGGTTCCCCTGTTAGTATATGTTGGATAGCCTTCGTGACGCGTGGAAATTTGAGAAGATTGAATATGGAGGTGTGTTTGCACCGGATCGTTATACCCTCCCATGTAATTTGTTCGGTCGACTGCTTGTGCACATTTCGCGCCTTTATTTAGTTGAGAGAAGATCGATTGTGGTGTGTACATCTAACATGTGGGAGGCACATTTGCCGGTTCTCTAGACATGAGAAACACTTCAGTTGACCGTGTAAATTATAGGGATGGTAAGGAATCTACTACATCACTGACATTGGTATTCAAGAGTGGAATTATCAGTTTTCTCTATTTATTTCTCAGTTGCCAGGTAAATGTCTTTGCATATGTGACAAGTTTCTAGTTAGTCAGTGGTTTATAGCACGCTCCACCTAGCTATAGTTTCAGGTTTGTATAGGAATAATTCCCAGTCGATATCTTTGGTATTATGTTGCTTGAGTCATCGGTTGGATACTGCTGTGTGCGAACCATGCAAAATTAGATATGTTCTTGTAATCCCAGAGTCTGGAGATGGGTGTAGAAACTCGAGCAAGCAGGCAGGTCCGAACCAGAAACAGTAACACATTTCACGTTTGTACCCTGGGGGTGGGGGGAGGGGGGAGGGAAACGAACCAGTCTTTACATAACAGTTCTGAGAGTGACTTCGAACAAATGGTTCAAATAGCTCTGAGCACTACGGGACTTAACATCTGAGGTCATCAGTCCCCTAGAACATAGAACTAGTTAAACGTAACTAACCTAAGGACATCACACACATCCATGCCCAAGGCAGGATTTGTATCTGCGACCATAGCGGTCGCATGATTCCCGACTGAAGTGCCTAGAACCGCTCGACCACACCGGCAGGCTGACTTTGATCCACTAACGGGTTTCTGATGTAAAAGGGATGGTATTGTATAGCAGAGGATATGAATTGTATGTTTACTACATCGACACGATATGCACTGATATATTGCTGGGTTGGAGATCAGTTTCACGCTCTAATATTCATGCTCCTGTCCTCAGTGGGAGAGCAGTGTAATTGAGTAAGAGTCTTTCCTTATTTGATGATATGTACAGCAATTTGCGAGGTTTAGTTGTCAGTGAAATATGGCGATCAGTGTAAAATAGTTTATTGCCGCTGAATGTCATGTCTGTAGAAAGAAAGAAAGAAAAGGCGGATGGTGTTTCCCTAGGACTGAGGAGCAACCTGACATATAGCTGGTGTGAGTGTAGGCATACCATAATTTTTTTGGGTCCTGTACAGATATTAAAGATAACTGCACTGTTTGTGTAAAATGTGTATATATTGCATTGTAAAATTACTGTGGCTTATGTTGTGAAAAATGTGTATATATTGCATTGTAAAGTTACTGCGGTTTATGTCATGGCATGACTAGAGAGGATATCTGTGTGTCCTATCATGAGGGATGTATAGATTCAGTACATCCATAACCATGAGGGTTGAAGGAGATTTTTTACGTGGAAAATTATGTGCACTATAGATACTGAGATTCGTTCCAGAAGCACAGCTGTCAAGAGGAGACATTATCTGTCAGACTGTTGCAGCAATCATAATGTTTAACTGTAGTTACACTCGTAAATATGTTCCTGGCTTCCAATATTCTTGTGAGTATCATATGTATTTGATGATCTGTAGACAACCTTGCGGACTTAAATATCAATGCAATTTAGCGATCTGTGCAAAATAATTTTACTGCTCAAGGTCCCGTCTGCAGAAAGAAAGAAAAGGTGGATGGTGCTTCGATACGGATGGCATCAGTAATTTGGAGGGTAAATTCGATAAGAGCCAATCATAATGCTCGATTCATTCACATCCTTTGTGCTGGGATATAGGAGCCTCTACATAGCGGTGGGAACGTTTGTGTGTGTTGAAAGCAGGAAGGGTAACACATATGGACTGGGGTATCACGTTAGGACGGCTGAGAAGAGTGCATTCGATGTTATTTTGCTCTATTAGCAGTTATGCACATTTAGATGCTTCTCTCAAGTCGCACTAGGAACAGTGGGCCCTGTGCTACTCTGTTATCAGTGGTAAATACACGTGCTTCCTGGAGGAGTCTCGCATATGGGAGCTGCTTGAGTGCGCCTTGGAGTTCTGTGACGTCAGTATAAAACTGACTGTATATGTGAAAATAGAGGCAACTTTCACTTCCATCCAGCAGAAGCTCTCGCCTGTCATGGTGCGCACATCTCCGGAGTGTCTGCGCTTGTGCCCAGCTGCGTCAGCAACGGTGTCTAGGTGAACATGTATTTTGAGAGGACTTGCTCAGGTATCAAGTACGAAAGGAATGGCGCCGCCTCATGCATGCGGACATCTGTGCATGGTTTGACAGCTGACGCCCACGTCACTTTGCAGGGTTGCAGGTAGCCTCCTGTGTGATCTATTGAACAGGAGATGGCAGATGGTGTCTGCGTATGTTCATTGTGTGTCTGCTGCATTATTTTATGAGTAGGTCTGTAGGCTGTGCTATGCATTATTTGGGCAGTTGATTTCATGTCTGCACATCTGTGTACTGCATTATTTAGGAGGAGTCCGCATGTCTGTACTGAAGTTATTTTGGTAAATTAGGAGCTGTTTGCATGTCTGCAGAGTGTTATTTAGGAATTGTTTACAGGTCTGTGGTCTGCGTGGCGTGACCCCAAGCATGTGTTTTGTATCAGTGTGATAAATATACTCCATCCCTAAATAAATTGTTCCAAAATAAATAAAATACACTCCTTCCTTACTCTATCCAGCAGCCCAACCCAGGCTGAGTCATTTTCGCACCATTTTCCCCCTCCAGACAACCACCTTGGATTACATCACAGGAGGGATGACAGCACCCTCTGGTGGCAGTATTGTGTACTAGGTCACTTCGAGTCTAGAACTTGTAGTGGCAACATTGCCTGTAAAATAAACACTTATGTCCAGCACAGGCAGAGTCGTTTTCCCGCGATTTCCCCCGACCATCTTGGATTACATTCCAAAACAGATGACAGCACTCTCTGATGGTGGTGCTGTGTACTAGGTCCAGATCTCGTGGTGAACACACTGTTTGCGGCCATCTTGGATAATGGTACTTTTGTCATCAGAAGACGTCATGGCTGCCATCTTGGATTACATCATGGAACGGACGACAGCACCCTCTTGTGGTGGTACTGTGTACTAGGTCAGTTGGAGTGCGTACCTCCTGGCGAACACAATGGATGGTGTCGCTGCCTGTAATTGTTTAAATAAAGACTGGTGCATGATTTTGACAGTTGATGATTAGCAAGCATGTTTGCAAAGTCTTTTAGATGGATAATTATTTTGACAATTAACGAGTTGTTTGGCTTTCTGGACGTAAATGTATTATTTACAGGTGTTTTGCATGTCTATAGGCTTTGCAATGCGTTATTTTGACAGTTTACAATTATCAGGTGTGTTTGTAGAGCATTATACATGAGCTATTAAGGAGTAGTTCACAGGTCTGAATGTTTTGTGGCATATCAGTGCGTGTGTTCTGTATTACTGTGATAAATATACTCCATCCCTAAATAAATTGTCCCAAAACAAATTAAGTACACTCCTTCCTCTCTCCACCATCCCAGAGCAAGCTGAGTCCTTTTCCCACCAATCCCTGGGAGGAGGTGGTGGTCGGGTGACTTAGGTTAGTGGGGGTAGACCAAGTGACCTATCTTCCCACGATTTTCTTAGGTTAGTAGAGATAGCCCAATTGACCTATCTTTCTGCCAAATTCAAACCTCCCGCAAAAGCCGCCATCTTGGATGACGTCATCG
The DNA here is from genome assembly GCF_021461385.2 of Schistocerca piceifrons. Taxonomy (NCBI): domain Eukaryota; kingdom Metazoa; phylum Arthropoda; class Insecta; order Orthoptera; family Acrididae; genus Schistocerca; species Schistocerca piceifrons. The sequence goes on from NC_060149.1 coordinate 539,144,643, forward strand.
CTGCAATCTTGAATAATGGTACTTTGGGGTGATGTCCCCCTTGCCCCAATACTGACACTGAGGGCTTCTGTGATGTGTGATTTTATAGGAAGTTTTTTTTAAATTAATGTATAATTCAGTTTTCGGTAAATCAATGGAGCATTAAAGGGAACGGCGTAAAATTTTGATTAGAACCAAATGCGATGGGCGTTATGGCGTAAAAAAATGCATCGCCAGACCAAATTTTAAATGGATCACAATATGCAATGAGAACTTTGTTGCTGTGGAGATGTCGAACACTGTAGTAGAGTTTACAAAACCTATTTATGTAGGGATGTGCACACTAGACCTATCTGAACTTCACATGAACCTCTTTCATTATGAGTTTCCGAAACCTCATTTTGCTGATGCATGTTATTTTACTGTGCTGCTTGTGCTTTGTGCGTCCCATTATATAGCAAATCACCAGCGTCAATCCAGCTGTTTTGTGTTCCAGGAAAACCAAAGCATTTAACTAGTGCTCTGTTCCTTCAACGTCTAATGACACACTCTATCAGGAACACGTGTGGTTCTGAGCTATTCCGTATTTCTCGGTGTAAAAGTTTCGTGAAATTTCAATGATACTGCTGTCCTCTATGATGCAAGTTCTGATATTTATTCCCTGCATTCGGGAAACTATGAATATCTTACTCTTCCAGTATTGGAGGTATGACTTCTCAAATGCAGTCTTGTATTTTGAAGTAGCGATGCCCCACCCAGCTCTATCCTTATAAGGATCAGTTGTCGCCTTTAAATGACCATGGTTGGCGATCGGACGCGTAATTAAAATGGGCGGACTTTCGCTTGCACTAAGACCTCAGTGCTGATTACACTAATCGGTATAAGCACTGCAGAGCTCAGCTCTTACTACGCAATATTTAATTTTGGATAATTTTAACGGAAATAGTACCTTAATAAACAAATAAGAGGGGGGAGGAGCGCACAATATAACTCACAACCACATTGAAATAGCGGCATACACTGCATATAGACAATATGGATCCTACACCTGTATTAATTTCGTTACTGCAGCAGTACAGAATAAATGTACTTTAAACTCCAGACACTTTTATGTAAAATAACACTGAAATGTTGACTGAAAAGATCCTGCTAAGCACTGAAGATACGTAGTTACTGTGGTGGTGTTATTTGTAATTTTCGTAGCTAATAAACATCTTTCTTTAACATTACCTTTACACAGAATTGACCACTTACTGAAAATGAGTTTTTACGCTGGTGTTTCTCAATAGTTTTCAACGTGAAGAATTTTTGAACTGATAGTAGTTCAACGCAACTTAACAAAAACGCATTCCTGCACTTTTGTTGAAACATAAATTTAGTTTCTCACATGCCATTGATCAGTTAAATCGAATGTTCTGAACACCATAGTAATAATTTTTTTCGTAATAATTAAAATGTGTCTTCTTCTGCAACTGCTTTTATTATGCTTGTCAATGGAATAAAATAGCTAGTACTTTGTACGCAAACTGATGCTTTCCTTAATATGGCAATAATAATTTTAAACACTTTATATAGGCCTACTTATATCCAGCTTATGTTCTGGAAGTGTTGGTGATTAAATATCACAGTATGTGAAAAGGATGCACTAAACATATACTGAAATAACAACTCTGTGATAAAGTTTGTTGCTTTTAAACACTTAACTTGTATTAACTTGTGCAAGAGGACGACGAATCATGTTTTTTACAATATGTCCGTCACTATGAAAAATATAATATACTAAACTTCACCACAGAAATAAATACTTCAGTCCTTTTGTGGTGTTGAGCAATGTATTGCAGTCTCTGACGAGATTTTGCTACCGATGGATGGTTTAGCAGCTTTTACACAGTGGCTTCCAATTCGCAATTCCCATCATAATATTTGGCCAGTAATGCTGCAACATAGTGTCTGCCTCCTTCACAGCAAACGAGTTCTCACTGACCCTCGTAATAACATTGCCACTTCTGCTTGGTTAATGAAAAGCTGCTTAATACTGTATAATTATGTGTAGAAATAATTTCCGGTCCACGCGAGGGCGTTTAGCAATGACTGTGCTCATTTTAATCACCACACAATACAGTACGTGGACATCCTACCACACGCTACTTGACAACCCTCCCTACTCTCAAAGAGGACTGTTCTGGAACATTTTGTCGAATCGTTTCTCCTGCCTTACCCTTCCGCAGGGAAGTCCCTTTAGATTTTAACTTAAGCCTAAAGCCATGACTCATTACAGTTTCAGAAGTATTAGGAACCTTTGTAACTAAATACAAAGGTTCATAATACTTTTAAAACTAAGATCTACTTAACAATATACAGGGTGTTACAAAAAGGTACGGCCAAACTTTCAGGAAACATTCCTCACACACAAATAAAGAAAAGATGTTATGTGGACATGTGTCCGGAAACGCTTAATTTCCATGTTAGAGCTCATTTTAGTTTCGTCAGTATGTACTTCAACTTGTGCAAGAGGACGACGAATCATGTTTTTTACAATATGTCCGTCACTATGAAAAATATAATATACTAAACTTCACCACAGAAATAAATACTTCAGTCCTTTTGTGGTGTTGAGCAATGTATTGCAGTCTCTGACGAGATTTTGCTACCGATGGATGGTTTAGCAGCTTTTACACAGTGGCTTCCAATTCGCAATTCCCATCATAATATTTGGCCAGTAATGCTGCAACATAGTGTCTGCCTCCTTCACAGCAAACGAGTTCTCACTGACCCTCGTAATAACATTGCCACTTCTGCTTGGTTAATGAAAAGCTGCTTAATACTGTATAATTATGTGTAGAAATAATTTCCGGTCCACGCGAGGGCGTTTAGCAATGACTGTGCTCATTTTAATCACCACACAATACAGTACGTGGACATCCTACCACACGCTACTTGACAACCCTCCCTACTCTCAAAGAGGACTGTTCTGGAACATTTTGTCGAATCGTTTCTCCTGCCTTACCCTTCCGCAGGGAAGTCCCTTTAGATTTTAACTTAAGCCTAAAGCCATGACTCATTACAGTTTCAGAAGTATTAGGAACCTTTGTAACTAAATACAAAGGTTCATAATACTTTTAAAACTAAGATCTACTTAACAATATACAGGGTGTTACAAAAAGGTACGGCCAAACTTTCAGGAAACATTCCTCACACACAAATAAAGAAAAGATGTTATGTGGACATGTGTCCGGAAACGCTTAATTTCCATGTTAGAGCTCATTTTAGTTTCGTCAGTATGTACTTCAACGTGATCAAATTGTAAATTTTCACAATCAACATGTGTGGGCTGACGAGAATCCGCACGCAATTGTGCAATCACATCATCAACGCAGATTTTCTGTGAACGTTTGGGCAGGCATTGTTGGTGATGTCTTGATTGGGCCCCATGTTTTTCCACCTACGCTCAATGGAGCACGTTATCATGATTTCATACGGGATACTCTACCTGTGCTGCTAGAACATGTGCCTTTACAAGTACGACACAACATGTGGTTCATGCACGATGGAACTCCTGCACATTTCAGTCGAAGTGTTCGTACGCTTCTCAACAACAGATTCGGTGACCGATGGATTAGTAGAGGCGGACCAATTCCATGGCCTCCACGCTCTCCTGAACTCAACCCTCTTCACTTTCATTTATGGGGGCATTTGAAAGCTCTTGTCTACACAACCCCGGTACCAAATGTAGAGACTCTTCGTGCTCGTATTGTGGACGGCTGTGATACAATACGCCATTCTCCAGGGCTGCATCAGCGCATCAGGGATTCCATGCGACGGAGGGTGGATGCATGTATCCTCGCTAACAGAGGAAATTTTGAACATTTCCTGTAACAAAGTGTTTGAAGTCACGCTGGTACGTTCTGTTGCTGTGTGTTTCCATTCCATGATTAATGTGATTTGAAGAGAAGTAATAGGTTGGTTTGTGGGATGAAAGGGACCAGACTGCGATGGTCATCGGTCCAGAGAAGTAATAAAATGAGCTCTAACATGGAAAGTAAGCGTTTCCGGACACATGTCCACATAACATATTTTCTTCCTTTGCATGTGAGGAATGTTTCCTGAAAGTTTGGCCGTACCTTTTTGTAACACCCTGTATAGAGATTAATACAAAACATTATTTACAGCTATACCCTTAAAACACAGTTACAGATTACTGGTTGCGTACTTCGCAGGCTGGTGGCAACACCTTAGTGGCGAGCTGCTTTGCTTTACCATACTACCGTTAGATGTCATATGCGCCTACAGATCGCATTTTTTAAGTTATAACGGAGAATAACACATAACTTCTACGAAAGCAAATGGAACAATTCTTACACTGTGTGATGTATACGTGTGCTGTTATGGGGTACATACCAAATCACCCACATTTCTGTTTACATGGATCCAGAATTTTAATGCAATAGTACAACGTGTCCATGAGTCCATTGTCACGAACATCAATTGGTCTCATTTATATTGTGCTATGTTTGGTTCGACTGTACCGTGTAATTATTTCTGGGAGGATATTTGTCCATTTGCATGAGCCGCAAACATTAAAATGCATCCACATTTCACCTTTTATTGTTCTTTTCAAACGTTCCACGATACCCGCCTTCAGGTAGGTAAATGTTGGGCAGTGGGGTATTCCATACCGCTGCCTCATGGTCTTAAAATACCTATTGTAAAGCTCTCCACCATGATCGGTTTGGTGGTTGTCAGGGCATCAACTCATCCCCATCCGAAACAAATACTCAAACACCTCTTTGACATTTCTCCTGATCTTGTTTTAATAGGTAACGTCCAGGCAAATTTGGAGTATGTATCAATAAACATTAAAATATACTTGAATTCATTATTCCAATGTGAATATTCCCTTGTATCTACAAGATGAGCTTGCCATAACTCATCCAAACCTCAAATCATAACATGCCTACAAAGGTATGTTTTGCATGCTGTTTTATGCCTCTCTTGGACTACTGTCTCCTTATGTATTCGACTGTACTTCTCTCTCTAAGCTCTGAGTCTGCAGCTCGTGGTCTCGTGGTCGCGTTCTCACTTACCGAACACAGGGTCCCTGGTTCGATTACCGGTGGAGTCAGGGATTTTCACCTGCCCCGAGATGACTGGGTGTTTGTGTTGTCCTCATCATTTCATCATCATTCATGAAAGTGGCGAGATTGGACTGAGCAAAGTTTATGAATTTGTATGGGCACTGATAACCAAATAGTTGAACGCCCCACAAACCAAACATCATAATCACCATCTAAACTCTGAAATTACTGAGACAACCTCATTCAAATGAGCGATACTGCCCACAGCAGCTGATGCCATGAGCAGTCGTACACGATCTATTATCTCATTAGGGTCTTCATAGTATATATAATGAAGGGACTGATTGCTGACTCTTTTATGCTGAATGTCAATATCATCGCCAATGCTACATCGACTGTCTAATAATAATGGTTTCTAATGCCTCTATATTTCGCACTGCATTGGTTTCCTGCTTTCCTGGGTACACTGGTCACTTGTAATATTTCACTGTACATTTTCAGATCTTTGGGTGGAAATTTTACTGTTTTTGAGGGTGTTAGGAAAATGAGGTTTAGTAGATGTAGGGTTCTTTGAGATTCCCTGTATCCTGTCTGTATTGGTTTTTTTTCATTTAAGCTAATAGGCTGCCTGCCCAAAACGTATGGTTTTTCACCACTGACACTGAATGTTTTGTCTATCCTAGCATAATTTAACTATGCTTACTCTCATGTTAGTAAATTGTCGAGGAGTCTGTAGCAAGATCCCCGAGTTATTCTCCGAAATAAACAGAAGCAATGCCAATAGTGTATTAGGTACCGAAAGCTGGTTGAAATCAGACATAAAAAGCAGTGAAATTTTGAACTCGGATTGGACAATGTTTAGGAAGGATAGGACTGAAGCTATGAGAGGTGTGTTCATTGCAGTTAAGAGCTGTTTAAATGCAGTTGAGATCGATACTGGGTCAGACTGTGAAATAGTCTGGACAAAGCTGTCAATAAGACAAGGATTGACCATTGTATTAGGATGTTATTGTAGACCACCAGCATCTGCAACAAACGTCACAGAACGTTTCAGGGAAAGTCTTGAGTACATAGGAAATAAATATCCAAGTTATCCATTAGTTATAGGTGGAGACTTTAATCTGGCATCCATTGACTGGGAAAATTACACGTTTATCACAAGGGGTCAGAAGCAAAGATTCGTGTGAAGTTATTCTAGGAGCGCCCTCAACATACAACCTTGAGCAATTGGTTAGAAAACCAACTCGAGATGAGAAGACATTAGATATCTTGGCGCCAAACAGACCTGATCTTTTTGAGGAAGTTAATCTAGAAGAACATATTAGCGACCATAACGTCATTGTGGCTTTCATGTCAGTGGAAGTTGAAAAAAAAAAAAAAAAAAAAAAAAAAAAAAAAAAAAAAAAAAAAACAAAAGAACAGCGTAGAGTATTCTTGTTTCTGAAAGCAAATAAAAGTAACATTAATGAATACCTTCATAGTCAGCTTCAAGCATTCACTGTGGGACACATATTGAGCATCTTTGGACGGAATTTAAAGGTATTGCCCACCATGTGCTAGAGAAGTATGTGCATAGCAAAAAATATAGGGGAGGGAAAGGATCCACCTTGGTACAACAAACATACAGGGTGTCCAGAAAAGGACTCCCTGACTTCAAAATTAAATGTCTCGAAAACAAAGATCGATAGAGCAATGCAGTAAACGGTATGTTTACCTGTATTGTGAAAGCTGTAAGAAGTTCATACAGCAGTTTGAAATAATAGTTACAAAAGCTGCTAACAGATGGCGCTGTAATCGCCATACGTAATGCCTAGTATAAATAGTGATCCGAAGCCCAGAGCAATCAGTTCCATTATTGAAACGTGAAAGGAGGTTAGCGTGCCGAAGGAAGAGATTAAAATCATGGACTCCATTGAACAACGTGTTGCACATAATTACCAGCCAATTTCACTGACATCGATTTGTTGTAGAATCATGGAACATATTTTGTGTTCAGACATAATGACGTTTCTAGGCTCTGAGAAGCTCATCTGCAGAAACCAGCACGGTTTTAGGAAACAGCGATCTTGTGAAACACAGCTGGCCCTCTTTGTGCATGATATACAACAGGCTCTAGATACCGGCTCCCAGGATGATGCCATATTTCTCGACTTTCGAAAGCCATTCGACTCAGTTCCGCACTGTCGCTTGCTCCAAAAAGTGCGCGCTTACAGTCTATCTGATGACATATGCTGTTAGATAGAGTTTTCTAACAGACAGGGAGCAGTATGTCGTCCTGAACTGGGAGACTTCGACAGAAACAAGTGTGACTGCAGGTGTGACCCAGGGCAGCGTAATAGGTCCACTGCTTTTTACGATTTACATAAACAATCTGGTTGATGGTATTGTTGTGGATGGGTGCAAGGAGGTGCCATATTAAATATCGGCAATAACTTTCCAAATGATTTATTTGTTTCCACTACAACACCCCGTTCACCTTGGTCCGCTTCACAGGGTCCCGCAATGCTGAGGCCACTGCCCCAGCGACCCAGTGCAACGTGCTGCTGTGTGTCGGCCTTGTAGGGCCACGTTGTCAGGCCTGCGTCTGCAGCCAGGTCAGTAGTCTTCTTCCCCATTGACTCAGCGCTGCTCCGCTGGGAGCAGCAGAGTGGCACATTTCGTCCTTCCTCGCTGTCATAGCTGGCGGTAGCAAGCCGTGGAGTGACCCGCTGCTGGCTGGCTGTGGATCCCTCGTTGGCCTCAGTGGGTCGAACCAACGACCCGCCATGGACTGGGATGTTGGCGCCCCATCTGCTGCCGTGTGTACCCCGGTGGTGTGATATGCCCCGCAGTCCAGGAGAGCTGCCACACTTGAATGAATCTCATTAGAAAACATCTCCTATTTATACTCGGCTGTGCGCCTCTGTTTTGAGAAGCATGCTGCTTCGCGTCACGTATGCGTAACACTTAGGTTGGCCAGTGGCCCTCTTCTACCTGTGATTTGTGCCATGGAAACTGCTGTGTGCGCCCTCTCTGGCAGTTTTATGCCCCCGTGGCCTATATTTGCCTTCGTAACTGCTGGTATGCATAACTTACTGCAATCCAGCCCGCATCTGTCTGTAACTCATGCTACGAATATCGCACAAAACTAACTTTCCCTATCCTAAACGGCGGTGCCGTCAAGTATCTGGGTGTGACTATTCGAAATGATCTCAAATAGAATGATCAGATTACACAAGTAATGGGTAAGGCAAACTCTAGATTGCGGTTTATTGGTAGAATCCTGAAGCGATGCACTCCTTCAACAAAGGAAATAGCTTTCAACACGTTAGTTCGTCCAGTCTTAGAGTACTGTTCGTCTGTATGGGACCCTTACCGGTTGGGACTGATTCAAGAGATTGAGAAGGTCCAAAGAAGAGTGGCAAGATTCGTGAATGGTACATTTAGCCATCGCGAGAGCGTTACAAATCTCATAGAAAGTTTGAAGTGGGACACACTTGCAGATAGACGGCGCGCTAAATGGAAGGGGCTGCTCACTAAATTCCGAAATACGATCTTCACCAAGGATGTAGAGCATATATTATTACCACCAATTTTCAAATCACGCAATGATCACCATTCAAAGGTAAGGGAAATTAGAGCTCGTACTGAGACAGTCGTTTTTCCCTTGCGCAGTCCACGAGTGGAACACATGCGGGGAAATATGACTTTGGGTTGAACGATGTCCTCCGCTACACGCCGTTTGGTGGATAGCGGAGTATATATGTAGATGTTGATGTAGATGTTAATAAAACTGGCAATAGCATCATTGTCGTGTAATTTCGCTGAGAGTTCATTGAGAAATCCAGTAACTGGTTTCTTTCAGTGCCTGTTCTCAATCCAAATGTCCTAAACTTAGCAGCTGTAACTTCTCTTGAGTAGCCTTCATTGCAGCAATAACCTCATGCTTAGTCGACATCTTGCTATATACTAGGCGGGCCACTTCACAGGCTGCACCTTATATACATTTCACTCACCCTTTACAATTAAGTCATGTACTTTCTTTTCAATTCCATCAATCTTTACTTTCTTTCTCAGAGTGATTTGGGCGTATCTCCTTAGTTCCTTAACCCTAGCATCTCGTTCATCGAACAGTCTCAGAAGGGTCTGGGCACAAGACTCAAGCTCCTTAACTTGGCGTTTAAGAGACTGAAATTTTGCATCTATGTACAAACACATTCTCTGTCTATGCACACCTGTCCTCACAGTCTGAGTGCCTGACATAAATGCAAACTTGTCCATGGTAGAATGTGTACTAATATAGTCATTTTCATAGGTATACATAAATAAACTCCCGAAGTTCCACCTATATCTACCGTCACCTAATTTTCTTGATTTATCATTAACGAGAAATCTGTACTGTATGTGATTCCAGAAATCTGCACAATCTTTACAAAATCATTGAATGACATGTCGGTTCCCACATGCACCCGGTAAGTGTGCTTTAAATTCAGACTGTCTTGTCTAAAAGCTGTAATGAGATTTGCATTATCCCTCACCAGCTGTTTCAGGATTCTGGAATATGTCTGTCTCAAATAAAATACGTCAATACCCATATGATGATCAAAACAGAAATACCATAGAATTTGATCTTGATTTGACACAGCAGCGTCGTCAAATATAATCACTGTGTTTGGCTTTATTTTTTGCGACTTGGGGATTTGACTGCTTTGACTAAATGTCATGTATGTTGCACTATCTACACCGTGCAGTATCTTTTGCAGTAAGTGGTACTTAGGTTGAAACAGCGTTTTTGAAAATACACATACACTCTCCGAGCAGACTCCATCCATGTGTGTTAGTAGTGACATGAGAACATTTGTCTTGCTACAGTTGGATGTACCTATAATTACTGCTCATATATTAGCCAGTAGGGCTATCCCATTCTTCTTCTTCTTCTTCTCTATTCAGTCTTCTTCTGCACCATCAAAGGACCAGTCACTTACAAAAAAGTCCTGATGCTCCACCCATACCACCATGATACCGACTACATCAGGTATTGAAGCGCAATGGGTTTTTATAGAAAAATGAGCAGTTGTAATAACGATAATATGTGTAGCCACTATAGCACAATCATGTTACTGACTGAGCTACAATCGCTTCATCTTACATTGGGTAGTTAAATAAGAATGGGTGATCATTTAGTTTCTTCTTTTCACACTGTATTGATTATTAATAATTATAGTACAAAGTAATATCTCCAGTGACAGTTACATTTTCAGTAAGTACACCAAGTCCTTTCATCCACATATGAATTTTCTCATCATTACTAACTTTTCTAGAGGAGCGGGTATACAATGTAAATGGCATATTACTATATACAAAACTAGGTCCACTTTGGGTCTTAGGATCTAATCCACAATGCCAGGTCTTGTAAGCGATGACATCTCGGTCGGAGAATGATTCCAGTCCAGGAAGGGAAGCGTTTTCACAATTAACAATGGCTAGTGTAAACCAACCACTGCCAGAATTTCCAGTAGGAACGTCCAAAGTGAAATTAACCCTGCAGCCACGAAAGAATATAGGTCCATTCAATGTTACAGCCTCGTCTGTTCCATTTCCTCCAAGTTTATTTTCTAGGCTAATAATATGTTTGTAGACAGGCATGCGGTGGCGCCGTTGACGATACACACGACGACGAGGCATAGTGCTTCAATGCTGTTGCAGATAGAGCTCACAGCGGAATGGTTCCATTGGCATGCACTGCCTGCTTATATACAGAACGAGTCATCTTGAGTACATAACAGACAGAGGCAGAGACAGTTCACAATATCTTTACACACAGTTTGAACACGCGGCAGCCCACAGTTCAGTCTTTCCAACAAAAGAGATATTGCTATCCACAGGCCAAACAAATTTGTAATGGTGGAGTGTTGCAGATAAATTGATCAAACTCTAGATCTCACCACGAGTGTCACGCCATCATACAATTATGTTAATGATAGCATCAGGCCAGCACAGTAAATATCCAGAGATGGAGAATACTCAGAGGTCATCCATTGGTAGATGTAGTGTTGTGCAACTCTCTAAAGAGCACTTTAACACTTCTCGATGCATTTTCAGTCTCTTAACAACTCGCCAGTCACTATCCACTGATGATTGTATACCAATATTTAAGCGTTTTGAACCAATAGCTGTTAAATTATAAATTGAAGTGAAAAGCAGCAGAGTGCTAGGAGAAATTGGCATCTTCTCATCCCTCACATCAACAGTCTGTCCTTGATGTAACACCAGAATGTTCTGGGATTGTGCATATGTCAGAGAACAGTAGTGACATGCGCCATGTGTTGTAGGGCCCCAACACAGTTCTTGTAACAAGGTAACCTCCCCATCGCACCCCCCCTCAGATTTAGTTATAAGTTGGCACAGGGATAGGCCATGAAAAACTAAACACAGATCAATCGAGAAAACAGGAAGAAGTTGTATGGAACTATGAAAAAAATAAGCAAAATATACAAACTGAGTAGTCCGTGTGCAAGATAAGACACAAGATACGCGTACCCTTCGGAGCACCGTGGTCCCGTGGTTACCGTGAGCTACTACGGAACTGAAGGTCCCTGGTTCAATCCTCCCTCGAGTGAAAAGTTTTAATTTTTTATTGTCAGACAATTATCAAAGTTCATGCACTCAGACGTGATCAACTTCGCTCTCCAAAATTCCAGGACATGTTCAGATTTGCTTGGACACATGCAGGATTTGACGGTCTACACACGGAAAAACTTGAAAACGTTAAAAACGTATGTTTTGACAGAGCACAGGGAAAACTGTGCGACTGTGGAACTGTTTCATTCATTTGTTGCCGTTTATGTGACAAACTCTTATGTTTTCATCACTTTTTTGGGAATGATTATCACATCCACAAGAAAACCTAAATCGGGCATGTTAGAAGAATCTTTTTACCCATTCGCCAAGTGTGCAAGTTAGGTGGGTCGACAACATATTCCTGTAATGTGACGCACATGCCGTCACCAGTGTCGTATAGAATATTTCAGACCCTGTGGAGGAATCGGTTGACCTATGAATTTGCGATCAAATGTTTTCGGTTCCTATTGGAGAGGCACGTCCTTTCGTCTACTAATCGCACGGTTTTGCGGTGCGGTCGCAAAACACAGACACTAAACTTATTACAGTGACCAGAGACGTCAATGAATGAACGGTCAGATCGTAACTTTGCAAAAGTAAAATAAGTAAAATTTTTATTCGAGGGAGGACTCGAACCAAGGATCTCTCCTTTCACAGATACTCACTCTATCCACGGGACCACGGCGCTCTTCAGCTTACAAACTCCTTGATGTTGCATATGTTACACTTGGACTACTCTGTTTGTGTATTTTGCTTATTTTTTCATAGTTCTACACAACATCTTCCTGTTTTCTCGGTTGATCTGTGTTCAGTTTTTCAAGGCCTATCCACTGTGTCAATTTATAACTAAATCTGAGGGGGGTGCGATGGGGAGGTTCCCTTGTAAGAATCGAGGGCTGGCTGCATGTCTTCATTATACAAATCACTGAGGAGGATGGATAATAGCAGCTAGTATTCCTGCTTCAACATACTGGTCAGGTGTGCTACAGGATCCCATTGTGCAGCTGCCACTGCAGACCCAACACGCTGGAGTTCGCTGCAGGTCCTGACAAGCCAGAGGTGGCTGCTGCCGATCCACACAAGGTGGAGGCCACTGTTGAACAAAGAAGAAGAAACAATAAGCATCCACTGACAAAGACATGGAGTTGGACAAAGAAGTGGAGCTTGACAGAGAACCACAGATATGTAATGAGTACTTAGTTTAATGCTTCTTCTGCAATGCAGAGTCAGATGATGATCCTGGCTACTGTTGACACTTCATAGTTTTTCCGCTGACTGACTGTGACTGAGAGCACATCTGTCTTATAAACCCTGACATCAAAAACTTTTACAGAACTTCCACGGAGTTTCGATATTTACATCCATTGACCTCCACAGCAGATTCTGCAGATAGCACTACACCCGGTTTGCGGGCGGTACACCACATTCTTAGCCTTTGGGAAATGTTAGCAATTCAGGAGGCTGCCTTTGGTCTGAACATTTCCTCCTCTGCATGCATTAGAGGTCTTCATGGAATTCTAAGTGAGTTCCTCCAGGAAAGAGTGGCAAAATACGTCGATAACTTGTTGATAGCGAAAAAGACCTGGGAAGAACACAATTTCGTGCTTCAGGAACTTCTCCGCACCTTTAAGGATCACGGTATTACAGTAAACACAGAAAAATCCTATTTCGGAGCGTCTACTGTACATTTTCTAGTACACGTCGTTACTAGGGACGTCATTTCGCCTGACCCAACAAAACTGAAGCAATTGCGAACTAAGAATTTTTTTTCCAATTCTTGTGTTTACTTGTCACTTTCATAGACGCCTTAGTACTTATTCAGAGTGTATTTTCGGAAGGTCTAGGCGGAGGAGCCACGATCCCCTACTTTAGGAACAACATATGTAGGCAATTTCTATTTTGTATTGTTTAACAGTATCTCATCATCTATGGTCCAGTCACTCCCACTACAAATTTCTTATAGTCGTTTGACATGTTGGGTCACCCCTTACTACATTCGTCTCACGAGAAAGTTGTTCCATTGCATTTTTCATTTGTGCAGGTCATGAAGTAGAGAATCTAGAGCGAGGACTATTGTGAGAGTTTGTTGCAAGCCTCATTTGAGTGGCACAACTTTCAGAATCTGACAGATATGCCGTGATGGTTCACCCTTAATGCAATACGCGAACAGACATGGACGATGACATGTGGCTATTTCTTGATTGAAGCAATATCGCCACACCACCTTTGGGAGCGTCAATTTGACAAAAATAGACCACCGTTGGCTTCGGCACCAGACCAGTCAGGCAGGAGAGCAAATGGCCTCGCCTTGTTTGTGAGTGCCGAGCTCTGCCGATATTGTCGGTGTTTTATTCCCGTCCACGCCACAGTCGCGTTGGGATACGGGATAGATATGCGACCCTACGACGGCACATCGACAAAGCTGCGTGTGCGAGCGTGATGGTGACTCTGCAAGTCACTTTTTAGACACAAATTCCCCACGACATGACCCTTAATTATGACCTGTTCCATGCGTTATATTCCACACAATACTTATTTCATCGTGGGTCTGTTATTCTTTGCAGCATTTAGGAGCTACACACTGTCTCATTTGATATCCTAAGTTTCAGGTCCGCAGTTTCTGACAGCGGCACAGCTACACTTGGGCGGCGCCATTCCATGTGCAGTGCATAAACGCCTCAGTAGGAGGAAGCTTCAGCGCTCGCCACCCTGACGTCGGCACGGTGAGCTACTGCAACTTCACGATGTGGATTGAGGATACTGTTTCGAGATGGTCATCATCACGGCTTAGATTTACTTTCTGACACTCTCTATATCCATCAAGTGCATTTTGTGTTGCCTAATCAGCTGATCCACAGATTTCGCCGATGGGCACGTGGGAGGCTAAAAAAAATTATTCTACCAAATTAGACTTACGGAGCGTATTATTAATTTCAGTAGCCTATAGTGATTAACGGTATGTTAGGATAAGTGCATATTTGCATTAACCCTTACGGCATGATGCTATTACATTCCTTTGTACATCATTTGGTGGAGGGTTGACGTAGTTTCCATATACAGTAATCAGTATTTCTAGCAATCTTATTATTATTAAGGGGTGCCCTGAATTATAGCAGTAAGCAACACATTACTGTAAAATACGTCGTAGGATTAGTAACACTTCATAAGTACAGTTAAAGGTTATTCTTTCGCATATTCTTTATCTGCATCGTTATTGTCATTTTCTAGAATATCGTATCCCTATGCACCTGAGAGCTTACAGGCAGGAACTTATGCATTTACTTTTAAATCAAGGTGTACATCATTTTAGTCACTTAAGTTTCGTTTGGTGGAGTCATCAATTTCTGTATCATGGTTAAAACTGTATGCCATAAATCATGTTACGATATACATTTTATTTGCATATGCACTTCGAATGTAATACTTCTTTTTCGAGTAAATGAACTCATATTGTCAAATTAAGTTTGCTTAAGATTGTATGAAAGGAACTACATTTCATATAGGTAATCACTTGTTTTATGTCAGTTCAACTGTAAATTTCTAGTATCAAAAAATAAAATTGTTGCTGAACAAGGGGCATGCTTCGTTTACTACCACCAGCGCCAGCAGTGGTGCACTCCCAGGCCATGCAGATGGGCACAAAACCTGTTCCTGTTGTGGCCAGCAGAAAGCAGGGATGACTGGGAGAACTGGCTCACAGATGAATAATGCCAACCTTAGAGGGGAGGCCAAGGATGGTCGTGCCCAGCTGATGCTGGTGGCTACTTTCCTTTTCAATGGAAGGATGTGAGCGACATACCTGAGGGTCATCCTGTAGCCTCCTTGATGCCAGCCAGCTAGACTCACCACCGCCAGGATTCCCTCAGGAACGATGACATGAGCCATACCGACATACGGCCACAGTTCCTGGCCTCGCCCTAGGAACTCGGGTGCATTGGATAACCAGTCACTTCTTGCTGTCACAGTCCTCTGTGAGAGCCTGTCAACCATGAGGGACATGTGGCACAAATCAGTCGCTGCACCCTGTATATCCTATTCATGGCTGCCGCTCCGCTACCTCTGACGTCCCAGGGTCGCCAACACCATGAAAGGATGGCCAATGGTTCAAAACTGGCTCTGAGCACTATGGTACTTAACATCTCAGGTCATCCGTCCCCTAGAACTTAGAACTACTTAAACCTAACTAACCTAAGGACATCACACACATCCATGCCCCAAGGCAGGATTTGAGTCTGCGGCCATAGCAGTCACACGGTTCCGGACTGAAGCACCTAGAACCACTCAGCCACACCGGCCGGCGATGGACAATGCAAGGGGAAACCTCCCATATAAAACCGTGCATATTTCATGACAGATGTCAGGCCAGTGGTACACCAAACTGCCATCAGTCCAGCTGCAGTATTCACATTGATGCTCAGGCCAAGCCACATCACACAAACACACCGTCAGACATCCATAGAGAGGTAATGCTCCCTTAATGAACATGATCAAGGAAATCACCTGACCACATCTCCTCACCATTCTCTATCTCTTGCCATGCCCTGAAACCCACTGTGCCTGGACACATACTGCGTCAAGACATTCTGTTCATGTGACGAAAACCACATTTGTGTTGTGGTTTGCATGTCACAATGTCTCAGCGACACCAAGTTTAGGGAAAATACAGGGTGACCCACTCAAACCTCCCTGATTTCAAGGACCCAGGAGAGAAAAACCACAGTAGATACGACAGTTAAAAATGCACCACAATGTAGAGCATCTCAAAGAATTTATATTCCCGCATCGGAAGTGCCAAGTATCGTCGCCAGAGTGCAGCATGGTCGCATGAAGTGAAAATGATGACTCCCAAGCAGCGCGTGCAAGCAGTATTGTGGTTTGCAAAAACAAACTCGCCAATTACTGTGCAAAGAAATTATCGTCGCATGTATGAATGTGATCCACCTGATGTGAAAATAATTAAAGAATGGTATAGGAAGTTTCTGGCAACAGGAAGTGTTCTGAAACATTCTGGTGGTGCACTTAATGGAGTTTCAGAAGAGAAAGTGGAGGACATCAGACAAACATTTCTTATAAGCCCACATAAGTCAGTTCGTCACGCATCTGGGCAACATGATGTACCTCGATCAACATTGCATCGTGTAGTTCACCAGTGTCTTCATATGTGTGCTTAGAAAGTGCAAATTCTGCAACATCTGATGTCGAACGACAAACCACGCCGACAACCATTTGCTGCGGATATACTGCTGCGCACTGATATGGATGCTAGCTTCCTGGAAAGATGTTTATTCTCAGATGAGGCAACCTTTCATCTATCAAGAAGGGTTAATAGGGATAGTGTTCAGATATGGGGTCCGCAAAATCCGCATGTTCTCATTGAACATGTTCGTGATAGCCCTAAACTAAACATCTGGTGTGGGCTAATGCATGACAGAATTGTTGGACTGTTCTTCTTTGCGGAACAAACAGCAAATGGGTCAGTGTATCTGTACATGTTGGAGAAGTTCTTGTACCCTCAGATACAAGACTTGCAACCCAACTTAATTTTTAACAAGATGGAGCTCCGCTGCTTTGGTCAACCGCTATTCACAAGTTCCTGGACAGGAAATTTCCCAGTCGTTGGATCGGATGCGGAAGACCCATTGCCTGGCCACCACATTCAGCTGACAGTACGCTGCTTGATTTCTTCATGTGGGGATTTGTGAAGGACCGCGAGTATGTGATCAAAGTGGATGATATTCCTATGCTGCGACATTGTATCACTAATTAAGTTCAGCTAGTCATTAGAATGACTTTTATACATGAAACATAAATTACCTAGAAAAATAATGTAGGTCATACCTTTTCTTTTTGTATTATTGGTTTCTACATCACTTACAAATCATACTAGTCAGCACTTGATTGTACTTTGAACAGAACCATAATGTGAAAAGGCCTACACCTTCCTTATCATAAGTCTAAGGAAATTTTTGCATGCTGGCACCAATCTCTTGTATTTATTGTAATTATAATTTTCTCATGCAGAACATTTGTCAGGGCCTAGGTCCATTTGTGCACAACACACTTGGCCAACTGGCCAACACTCAGCGACACACCAGCCTATTTAATTAAGTCTCATTTCAACTTCAGTGTACATGTTTGTGTTTTTTCCATGTATATTCACTCAACATTGATGGTTGGCAGATTTACTTGGATGTCTTACATGACAGTTTCAGCATGTTTATCAGTGGTTACATCTAGTCATAGTTTATATTTTTATTTGCTTAGTGACACACCACTTACATAATTTTCAACTGTGTCACACACTGCACAAAAATCTGGTGTAAAGGAGGGGGTTATGCAAGGTGGCAACCAATGTGGTCTGTCCACGAGTGCAAGACCCACACCACTCGCTCACCTTATATTTTTAATACGCAATTATGCAACTTGCGTATGGTTTTGCGGAATCATTCTAAATATTTATGGTTATCTACACTTGGGAGTAAGCAAGTGGGGTAAGTGGAGATTGAATTTCGCATTTCACATAAATAGCAAATTTTGTAGCGGATGAAAATAATTCAGTTAGAGTTCACACAGGATATGGTGGCCAATGCACATACACTAGTTTTCGCCCAAAACGCTAGGCGAGTTCATTCGTTTGTTCAGAAGGGGAAGCCAACAAGTGTTTTCCACCTTTTGATTGGTCAACAATGACAGAATTGAGGCACACTCCCTGCAATCTCTCCCAAACTATTCGGTAAAAAAAATAATTTTTGGTTGACTGATCGCTTCATATGTCAGATTCATGTTGATATGCCCATCATTTTATTTACGGTCATAGTTATTGTGAAGTAAGACACTGCGCGAAATTCGGAATAGTTTGCAATGAGAAATAGAGGTCGATATGATTTTGCGTTTGGTTTGTATTACATAATATGTTGTTGCCTATGTAATTTAGTTAACATATTGAATTTTTCTTTAGACATGGGTAGAGGTATCTATCTTCACGAGCTTCGAGAAAACTTATCCTCGGTAGCATTTGCGATCGCGCTCCTCCAGCGACAAAGCCAGAGTGAAATACCCACAACATTCCTCATATTTCATAAACGGTTTCAGATATCGAAATGAGACTTTGGCAAACTATAGCACGCAAATAGGAGAGTATTTTGCCACATTATTACTATGTAAAACTGCATTATCTGCCGTGTCATTACACTAACTATAGACTTTTTCGATGAAAGAATGTAATTTTTGAGGAGCTGTCGATAGGTGGTGAAACGAGAAATACTATGGGTTTTGGAACAATATAAGTGAAGATATTACACATTTTTCTGTGTGCGTCCATCTTTTAGCGATGGTTGCAGGACTTGGTTGTTCGATACAGGATGTCAAAGCAGCTTACAACCGTCGCGAGTACCTTTTGTACATGGTGGAAGCCAGTCAAGGAAAATTTTAGAGAATTGGTTTAAAAAATTTATTTCAAAGGCCCAGTCAAATCTTTACGAGTGTTCTTGCCGAGTAACTTACGCCGTGCCTACGTGACACACGCCATTATTTTTAGCCAATAGCGTGAGCAAGATACCGATCACGTGTGTGGACGCTGGAGTGTTCTGCAGTTGCTTCTCTCTCTTGTAATCCAGACCTCGAACAGAGCAGATGTCTTTTCGGACGGCAGGACCACTGGCTCTGTCTTTCACGCCCGGCCACCAACGTAAGTTAACATGAACTGCTTCCCCTTCTGTTGCCCATTTCAATTAACTGTTCGACCTCCTAGACTGGCCTAAACCTAGTAACTTGCAACCCTAGGCGCGCCCCTTGTACACCGTACATTGAAATACATCCTCTTTATTGTACCTAATTACCTGTTTTGTCATTTAACGGTAGCCCTGGATGCCCACTCTCTAATCCTGACCGTATCGACCTCCTGCACCCTGTCATCATGAGGCATATGTAGCAACCGCCTCCCCCCTTTCCCAAACCTTGTATACATTTACAATTGGTGATCCGAAGTGGGATCATAAACATTAACATTGGTGTCAGGGATCCCATACCATAACACTTTGCTAACAGCACAACATCGCCTGCAGCGCCTCTTCTGGGCCCTTGACCATATCGATTGGATCCTAGATGATTGGAAAACTGTAGCCTGGTCAGATGAGTCCCAATTTCAATTGGTAAGAGCTGATTGTAGGGTTTGACTGTGGTGCAGACCCCATGAAGCCATGGACCAGAGTTGTCAACAAGGCACTGTGCCAGCTGGTGGTGGCTCCATAATGAGGTGAGCTATATTTAGATGGGTCATCTGGTCCAACTGATATAATCATTGACTGGAAATGGTTATGTTCAGGTACTTGGAGATCATTTGCTGCCATTTATGGACTTCTTGTTCTGAAACAATGATGGAATTTTTATGGATGACAATGCGGCATGTCACTGGATCCCAATTGTTTGCAATTGGTTTGAAGAACATTCCGGACAGTTTGAGCACAGCATTTTGCACGAGTAACACTTTCACAATAATGGACAGCTACAGAGGCAGTATATTTCTGCAGGGAACTTCCAGCAACTTGTTGAGTCCATGCCATATCGAGCTGGACTCAAAAGGAGATCCAACATGATATTAGGATGTGCCCCATGATTTTAGTCACTTCACTGTATGTGATGAGGGGCAACAGTATTTCATTGTACCACCTGGTTCTGACGTGTTACTGTTTGCTAGAACATATAATTTAACCACCTGCAGATCAAGTGTATAAATGTATACTTCCAAGCAGCTTGAGATTTTGATGTGGTAATGGAGTTCGAGAATGTCAATCATGGCATTAAAGTGTGGTTTGGTCACGTGAATTGGGATGACATATGCCGTGCAATGGCATACATGGCATACACACTCTCTCCCAGACATCCTCTGCGCTGGTTTAACGCTTTCCACCATAGAGGTGTATAAAGATGCAACACTCAAAGCAACATCTGGAGACTCTTGCACTTATCAACAGCATTCAAGTGTCATGAACGTCCGCGACCTAGGGGGAGCATTGTGGGCTGTTTTTGACAGACTTAGTCGATGGCAGCCATATGTAGAAGCTGTATTCGATGTATGTTATCTTCATGAGTACATGTGAATGACTTAGAACCGTGTATGAGTTCTTGTATGTGTATAGAGTCAAAGGCAGCTACTATCAGCCCTATAAGAACTAACTCTGTACATGCTCAAAATACTGATGAGATGTCAACAACATTTGTTGCTCCTATAGCACTGAACGAGATACATGCCAAATTTATGGCCTATAAGAAACAATAATTTGGAAGATACTGTACAGCTCTTTATGAAGTAAAAAAAGAACCTGTGAATTTTTTGAAGATTATTTCCTGAACCCAATGTACCGTTGGTGATGAGTAAATAAAAGAAAATATTCTACCATAAAATTTGCCAGCTGGTGTGGCCGTGCGGTTCTAGGCCCTTCAGTCTGGAACCGCGTGACCGCTATGGTCACAGGTTCGAATCCTGCCTCGGGCATGGATGTGTGTGATGTCCTTAGGTTAGTTAAGTTTAAGGAGTTCTAAGTTCTAGGGGACTCATGACCACAGATGTTAAGTCCCATAGGGCTTAGAGCCATTTGAACCATTTTGTACCATAAAATTTGTTTTATTTCACAATTCTCTCACTCCAAAGTAAACAAAGATGTACAGTCATTTTAGTTCAGTGAGTAAGGTGCTTGATTCATAAAAATGGACGTTTCCATTGAAATAGAATAGCTGTCATTAGTACCACCGTCCTACCTCCTGTCTGAGCGAGGTGCCTGATACATAAAAACAATTGTTTCCATTGAAATAGTATAGCTTTCATTAGTACTATCATCACACCTCATGTCTGAGCTGCAATGACTGTACATTTTGTAATAAAAAAAAGCATCCGTATTAAAAAAAATTTTCTATTCCTTTTTACACTCATCACAGTCTAGTTTAATAGGAGTTCAATCAGTTTGACACTGCGCATTCACATTATGATAATGCTTGTAGCGATTATATTTAGAAATAAGCATATCACTTTGAAACACTCGAGCCAGATGATGAAACATGTGGGATATCACATAGCAATAGAATAAGTCTTTTAGAGAATAAATAACAGTCAGTTGCATTCAAATTGCATTGCCTTTCTGGAAGTTTCCTATAAACAGAAACTATCACCTTACACACATTTCTAGATGTAGGCCACTCAAACTAACACATTCCTTATCATCAAACCTATAATCTTTTGGCTGTAGCGTTGTGACATAGTCAGGGATCATTAGCTCTCAAACTCCTAGGATGTGTGCACATAGTAGCTCTCTTGAATACAACAACATTGTGGACTCCTCATTCTCTTCACTGGCGACTTAATGGACACATTTAAAATAGTAGTGTCTGTTTCACAGTTCATAACCTCTAGTATACACTCGTTACCATCACTTAAATTAACCACACACACTGTTGCTTTGCATTTATCAAGTTAAGTGCCAACTCTTATGACATTACTATTATTAATTTTCTCCAGCATGTGGTGTCTTGAGCTGTAGCGATCAACTGTCTGTAGGTCTCACGGTCTCACTATGACACAGACTGTACATCGAGTCCGGTGCGGCAGGAGTCTGAGCAGCATGGCTGCTGTTCCTCCGTTGTAATCTCTGGTGGTAGTGATTGCCTCTTTGCCTCTCTGTCAGATGGGCATCATGCTACTTCCTTAGGTTTTGGAAGTAGGCTATAGCAGCGAGGTCTTCAGGGGCAAGCTGTCATCTGCTGGAGTGCCACTCCTCCTCCAGCCACTTCTGCGCAACCTGGTAGATATGCGCCCAGTCACTGGGGGTGAAGATAGGGAGGGCGTTAATCGCTCGAAGATCCTTCCAAGACACCACCTTGTGCAATAGCCCTGGGTGTGGTGGAGATCACACGGTTGGTGGGAAAGGGGAGACTTGGGAATGTCTGGCGGTGTGAAAGGATATGGGTTGTCCCGGTGTGGGTATGACCCATCCTTTATGGACGCCACAATCTTCTTAAGGAACAGCTGCACACTGTGCTCATCTGGGAGCGGCAGGCACAGGACCTTCCTCCTCAAATGCCTCTTCCTCGATGTGGGAGGAAGCGGACGGTGTCTCTTCTCCAGTTCGTGGGACTGCCTCCACAAGGTTGGGGGGGGGGCAGTCGAGGCGACTCGACGTCCATTGCCACCTGCATTTCTGCACCCACCAGATGCCCCGCAGGGGCAGCGGGGGCTGGGGCAGGCAACTTCTTCTTGAGAACACGCAGCTCCTCACTCAACTGCTGGAGCTGTCAATGAACAGCTGCGAGATCTTCCTTAACGCGGTCTGTTTGGCCGCAAGGGCAGCTTGGAAGCCGGTCATGGTGTCATCAGTGGTGGCTTAGATTCGGCGCGGTTCACACCCCTTGCCAGATTGGGGGCGCAGGTTTGCTGTCTTGGCACCAGACAATGCCGCAGGGTGTATCGCGGCATGCTGGTGGCGAAACTCCTTGAGATAGCCACAGATATGCGAGTTTGGAGCATGTGAGTCGCCGCAGTTCACGCATCTGCTGGCCACCCCTCGTGGCTTGGTGCAACTACGAGTGTCGTGCGCTGCCGTGCATTTCAAGCATGCGACGGCGTTCTTGCAAACACTCGCAGTATGCCCCAGTTACTGGCACTTGTAGCACTGGACATCCTTCTGTTTCCACTGTGTGTGCTGCGGCTGTCGGCGGCAACTGTGGTTGCTACCTGTCGCATTGATGAGGAGTTCTAGCGTGGCTGCAATCTTGCTTCCCTTGCATCCAACCATATCTTGCAGCTAGTGGCATACGCGAGTGATGGTAAAGAAGTGAGCCGCAGCGAGTTGAGCAGCGGAAGGCATGCATGCATTGCGTGTCGTGCGTGTTTGTAGATCCCTCAATGTACTGTCTTTTATACCCAAAGTCAGAGATGTACGGATGTCAAAGGTGTTTAAGACGACAGGTTGAGAAAGCATTATTCCAGTCGAGTCAGAGCTCTCAAAGAATGAATACGTATAATTGTGTAGTAGCTGCACAGCAGCAGACTCCTGCAATGCAGCCACCATGTGAGACAAAACTACCCAGTGTGAAAGTAAGCTGTTTCATACAACATTTACTTTAGACAACCGGGCCTGTGAAAGTAATACTGTTTCATACAACATTTACTTTAGACAATTAATGTGGTAGTATGGGAATGATTTCTGACCGAGTTTCACCCAGTGCTGGTTCTCAAAAGTCCCTGGTACAGTGATACAAAGTGATACTATGCTATAGTGAGTGGAATCGCTTATGTGCTGCCTCATTGTCAATTGCAGCTATGTTCAGTGGTATTGGACAAGCTTCCTCTGTGATATTATGTGATCATACAGTCTCCTCAGGGGACTTCCCACAAACTATGGAAGTGTGCAAAAAGGGAGACTGTATTCGTTTACAAGAATAGACATTTAAAAACGTAAAGTATACTAGTTTCAAGAATGATCATGCTGTGAATGAGCAACTAAGCTGGTAGTCATATGTGTGTAGATGCTATGAGGGTATATGGAGCATTCTTTTAGAGTTTGCATGTAAAGCTAGCCACTAACCTTTCGACATCTACAGTAGATTAATACATGCAGATATTTATGAAGTGAACATTGCAGAAATAGATCTAGAGTTATGTTCTTATATAAAATCCCCTGCATGCTCATGTTACCATATATATATAGTATAAAATCACCTTCATGCTGATGTCATCATATAGTTGTAAAAAACTTGCATATTTTGCTTACTTTCATTCTCTCATGTCACATGGGATAATATTTTTGGGTAACTTGTCAAACCAATCAAAAGTTTTTGAGTGCAAAATTCAAGAACATCACGTAGAAACCTGTTCAAGGAACTGGATATTCTAACCACTGCTTCTCAGTATATTTATTCTAGGATGAAACTTTTTGCAAATAAAATGTCTCTGTTTCCGAGCAACAGCTCTATACAGAGTACCGGTACTAGGAATAAGAACAGTCTACATAAAAACCTAAAATCACTTTCCCTGGTCCAAAAAGGGATCCAATACTCATGAATACACATTTTTAATAAATTGCCAGCAACCATTAACAACTTAGTTTCAGATAAAGCACAGTCTAAAATGCATTTGAAGGACTTTTTGATAGGCAACTTCTTCTACTCTATAGATGAATATCTTAACAGGAACTGTTAGACCAACTTAAGTAAAAATGTCTGTTAGATTTCAGTTTTGACAGCACTTAGTCACAATAGTCAAGATTAGGTATTTTGTGTGTGATAAAAATTTATTAAAAGTGCATAGCTATGTTCATTCTGACAGTGCATTAATTCTATAAATATTGGCAATTCCAGTTTACTGGAATGTATTCACCTATCTTGACAATCTCCTGACAAATGATGATATAAGTGAGCATTATACTAAAATGTTCTATGTTTTTTGTGTTATACTATCTCACTCGTTCCACACCCATTAGAATCTTCTCATTTTTGGGTCTATGAAATGAAAACTGAGTCTGATCTAATCTAATCTAATGTAATGGCTGAGTGGGTTAAACATTCTCATCACAAAGACTTCATAGTAACTCACTTGTGCTGCGATACAACTGAAGACCACAAGAGGAAGAAGAAGAAGAATGGGACACTTCTAAGAGATAATACATGAGTGATAATTCTAGGCCCATCTGACTGTGGCAAGACTAATATCATGCTAACACACCCTGATGGAGTCCACTTCACACATGTATACATATTCTCAAAAACACCATCTCAGCCTAAATACCTGTTATTACAGGAGATATTGCATGATATAGATGATGTCACAACACAACATTCAGAGAAAGCGGTGATATCCCACAATTGGTGAGAGCAAAGCCAAATAATGTGTCTATATTTGACAATGTAATAGTGGAGGACCAGGATCAAATACAGAAATCGTTCTGCTTCAGTCGTCATATGGGTGTTGACATCTTTTATTTGAGTCAGATGTATTTTAGGATTCTGAAGCAATTGGTGAGGGATAATTCAAATCTTATTATAGTGTTTAAATAAGAATATGAAATCAAAACATATTTATGAAGCTCATATATGAACCGATTGATATTCAATAAACTGATAAATATATGTGGAGATTGTTATAATCACATATGGGTTTCTGGTTACTGATAAAACAGAAAAATTGAGTGATGGACAGTATAGCAGAAACTTCCAGGAGAACCTCTTAGCTTAAAACATATGGAAATGAATGAATTGAGTGCATCAGTATATGCTGCACTACGGAGAAATTCGCATATATGTTGACTGTTGGGACTGAGAGACATCTGCAGAACATTTATCTGTACATTCATATGAAAATCCAGACACTTGACAAGAGTATTAAACTTCATACTAATAGACTTGACTCACTCAACAAAAATATTGATGAATTAAAAATATGCTTCCACACAAATTTGTGCATTCAGCTTTCGAATCCTGTCTGAGAAAACCTCCACAGTCTCATTTCTTCCTATAACTAATGCATTTAATTTTTCCCAGAAAAACTGGTACTGTTCTGTTTTTGGTACCTCTGGCCTAACCCAGCCTCAAGCTCTGCAAATGCACCCACATTTTTTTAACATTTCATGGTACAGTACGTATGACCTGGCATCCCCTATCAAGTGTAACTTCACCACTCTCAACGGTACAACATCCAACCACCCATTGGCTTAAGCCATTGTGGCAATGTCATTAAGGAATACCGAGACATCCTCCGTTGTTTTAAATGATGACTAACTGAAACCCTCAGCTGCCGACAGGTGTTGTTGACATACCTCGATGTGGACAGCTGAAAATGTGTGCCCCGACCGGGACTCGAACCTGGGATCTCCTGCTTACATGGCAGATGCTCTATCCATCTGAGCCACCAAGGACATAGATGAATAGTGCGACTGCAGGGACTTATCCCTTGCACGCTTCCCGTGAGACTCACATTCCCAACTGTCCACAATTCTACCTATGTAATGTACCTTATAGACATTTGCCCATTCACTCATTACTCGCGCACGCTTTGGCGATTCCCGTAAGAGTTTGGACAACCTGTGCGCATTCGCACAGACGAAGGTCAATGGCTGGGTAGCCTTTAACTATATATATGAAGACAGTAATTGTTCTCGAAAGAACAGATACTGTAGATGACCGTACAGCTTTTCCCTGGAATAAATGATGACTAACTGAAACCCTCAGCTGCTGACAGTTGTTGTTGATAAGTCCCTGCAGTCGAACTATTTATCTGTGTCCTCGGTGGCTCAGATGGATAGAGCGTCTGCCATGTAAGCAGGAGATCCCGGGTTTGAGTCCCGGTCAGGGCACACATTTTCAGCTGTCCACATCAAGGTATGTCAACAACACCTGTCGGCAGCTGAGGGTTTCAGTTAGTTATCATTTATTGCAGGGAAAAGCTGCACGGTCATCTACAGTATCTGTTCTTTTGAGAACAGTTACTGTCTTCATATACTCTGTTGTTTTACCTGAAAAGGGGTTAATCAGTGCAGCAGTTGCCGGGTCAAATGGTCTATGACACTCCATGACCTGTAATTTACTTTCATCTGATGTCCCTTTCCCTACTCGCAATGCCTCAAATCTTCCCACTAATTTTTCATATTTTTTCTTTGTCCCTTATCCTTGCCTAGACAATACCCGAATTTTCTCAGTTAGAGCAGCTACAGCTTCCACTGTAGTCACTGCTGCAACCTCCGCTGCTTGCCGTGTTTCCACCATTCTTGCTTCTAACTCTGCTGTTAGTATTAATTCCACTCTGCTGCTCCTAAAACTTAGTTCTTGTGGCGAATCATTGCCCACCTACATTCTGAACAATTGCGTGCCAAATGTCCAAATGTGTTAGAAATAAAACAACTCTTTGGCACTCACTTTGTACACGGTAATCCGTGACCTGACGGGTTACAAAAATTACATCGCTTATGCACTATGTCGTCATGTCCCCCATTTCCCCTGAATTCCGATAAATCTACAGGCTCCTCTGGCCTTACAAAAGACCCTTTCAAAAAGTCCATCCTAATTGACACTTAACCCCTCAAAACACAAAAGAATGACACATAAACAATAAATCAAACGTCACTCACCCATCCCCATTGTGCTCTTGTGCAGGTGACAGTCCTGCTTTCCTCCCTATACTGGTATGGACGAACACTTCCTGAATAACAAGACATAACTAGAAGTGTACGACCACCTGTCACAAACACAACCAAACACCTCAACTACCCCTCTACACAGGCACACCTCAACGCTACTTGCTTGACATAAGATGTTGGAGTGGAATTCCAGTACCAGCGTTGTAACTGGCACGACTTCTGACACCACTGTTGTGGACCATCAATGGTCAAACCTGGGACTCCAGAGGGATGAGCTGAAGCCAGGACCCACAACGCTGTATTTTTTCAGAAGGCCAAGCAAGTTCAATAGCGTCAAGAGGCAGTGCAGAGTGATACAGTGGTATTCGAAGTATTCCTTTATTCAGCTACTTTACAGAAGCATAATGTCGGCACGCCGCCTGCGTGCTGTTCCATGAGTCCAGCCATCTCAGCACTCCTGGACTGCCGACTCCACTGCTGCAGTCAACAAGGCTGCCCAACGACGGAAGTCAGCCGCACTTGCCCAGTTGCCGCCCGCTGAAGTGTAGCAACAGGCGCCGCTCCACTGCCTGTGACCCCGGACACTATTACAGTCCCTGGTCCCCGCCACCCTCCGCCCCATTTGGCCTTCTCTGTCTGACCATAGGATGAAGGTGGTTATACTGGTCACCCATGGCCCTTGGCTGCTGCTGCTCCCAGGACAGGACTGGACTCGAACCCACACCCTCCTGGATGCCGTGCCGCAACTTGCTGCTAGTAGTGCTTGCCGGATGGCAACACCCACCGCTGTCCCTAATGCCATTTCAGCACTACTGCGCCTCACACAGCGTATGCCTTGCCCAGACCCAGGTACACCAGGTGGGAAGCAAATGTGGCCCATGCTGCCCCCCCTGCAGACAGCTGTCACTTGCCCTCGTTCAGGCAGACCATGCAGTCTCCAAGTACCCAGCAGCTGTTCTGTCCCTCCCTGGTGTTGTATCCCTGGAGGCAGACTACAGCCTGAACAAGTACATAGAAACAAAGTACAGATTTACACAGAATATTTACAACATCACTGCCAGACTGGCCCCTATAAGCGTAGACCAGCACAGGTAAGACCCGACTCTCAACTGACCTGGCACACTCTCAAGCTAAAAGTGCCTGACTGTTTATACTGATTTTCCTTTCACTTCTGACGTAGTGTCAGAGAGAGACAGAAACTATGGCAGGGGTAAATTCCCATACGTCAGCCACTTACACATTGCCACTCCCGGCTCTGGCGTACTGCCTCGCCTCATACATCGCAATAATTTAAAGCAATGCTGCAGTTCACTGCCTCGCTGTTGCTCCACTCCAAACAATCATACGTGCAATACTCTGCTGCAGCTCCATGTCATGTTTACTCTGTCCAGCCTCTTGGCTGCCGACTATTACCACACACTGCCAGCGGCTCCAGACTTCATCGTCCAAGTGCACCTTTACTGAATTTTTAACAAAATTCCCCTTTCCTATGACTAAGATTAATACTAGCTCAGCATTGCTATATGCTAAATGGGGTTGCTTCACAGGCTGCACCTTATATACATTTCCCTCAAGTTTTACAGTTACGTCATGTACTTTCTTTACAATTCCATCAGCCTTTACAACAAAGTAGTCTACTTGCTTCCTCAGAATGATGTGGCTGTATGTCTCTGGTTTCTTAATCAGTCTTGATCAGTCTCAGAAGGGTCTGGGCATATGTCTCTAGCTTCTTAACTTTACAGTCAATAGACTGAAATTTTCCATCTATGTACAGATGCATTTTCTGTCTATGCACACCTATCCTCTCAGGCTCAGTGCCTAACATATGTGCAGCTTGTCCATGGTGCAGTGTGTACTAACATAATCATTACTTTTTTCACAACTATACATATAGAAACTCCTGTAAGTTCTGCTATACCTACCATCATACAGTTTTTTTGATTGATCGATAACGAGAAACCTGTACTGCATGTGATTCCACCAATCTGCAGATGTCTTTAAAAAAGCATTGAGTGACATTTTGGTTCTGACAGGCGCCTGGTAAATGTGTTTTAGTCACAAATTTTCTTGTTTGGAAGCTATAATGAGATTTCCATTATTCCTCACAAACTGTTTTGGGATTTTGGAATATAACTGACTCAAATAAAATATGTCAACACGTATATGATGGCCAAACCAGAAATATTGTAGAATTTGGTCTTGGTTTTCCACAGCAATATCATTAAATATGAACACTGTGTTTGACTTTAATTTTTCTGGCAGGGGGATTTGACTGCTTTGACTGAATGTCATGTATGTTACACCAACTACACCTTGCAGTATCTTTTGCAGTAGGTGATACTTGGGTTGATACAGCATTTTTGAAAATACAAATACTTGCTCAAAGCAGATCCCATCTGGGTGTGTTAATAGTAGCATGGGAACATTTGTCTTGCTGCAGCTGGACGGTTACACAATTATCACTCATATTATCAAGGGTATAAGATGAACATCAACAAAAGCAAAACAAGAATAATGGAATGTAGTCGAATTAAGTTGGGTGATACTGAGGGAATTAGATTAGGAAATGAGACACTTAAAGTAGTAAAGGAGTTTTACTATTTAGGGAGCAAAGTAACTGATGATGGTCGAAGTAGAAAGGATATAAAATGTAGACTGGCAATGGCAAGGAAAGCGTTTCTGAAGAAGAGAAATTTGTTAACATCGAGTATTGATTTGTCAGGAAGTCATTTCTGAAAGTATTTGTATGGAGTGTAGCCATGTATGGAAGTGAAACATGGACGATAAATAGTTTAGACAAGAAGAGAATAGAAGCTTTTGAAATGTGGTGCTACATAAGAATGCTGAAGATTAGATGGGTAGATCACATAACTAATGAGGAGGTATTGAATAGAATTGGGGAGGAGTTTGTGGCACAACTTGACTAGAAGAAGGGATCGGTTGGTAGGACATGTTCTGAGGCATCAAGGGATCACCAATTTAGCACTGGAGGGCAGTGTGGAGGGTAAAAATTGTAGAGGGAGACCAAGAGATGAATAAACTAAGCAGATTCAGAAGGATGTAGGCTGCAGTAGGTACTGGGAGATGAAGAAGCTTGTACAGGATAGCGTAGCATGGAGAGCTGCATCAAACCAGTCTCAGGACTCAAGACCAAAACAACAACAATATCGAGTAGGGGTACCTATTCTTCTCCTTCTTCTTTCATCTACATCTACATGTATACTCCGCAAGCCACCCAATGGTGTGGGGCAGAGGGCACTTTACATGCCACTGTCATTGCCTTCCTTTCCTGTTCCAGTCGCGTATGGTTCGCTGGAAGAACGACTGCTGGAAAGCCTCTGTGCACGCTCGAATCTCTCTAATTTTACATTCATGATTTCCTCAGGAGGTATAAGTAGGGGAAGCAATATATTCGATACCTCACCCAGAAACACACTCTCTCAAAACCTGGAAAGCAAGCTTCACCATGATGCAGAGCACCTCTCTTGCAGAGTCTGCCACTTGAGTTTGCTAAACATCTCCGTAACGCTATCACGGTTACCAAATAACCATGTAGTGAAACACACCACTCTTCTTTGGATCTTCTCTATCTCCTCTGTCAACCCAACCTGGCATGGATCCCACACTGATGAGCAATACTCAAGTTGAGGTCGAACGAGTGTTTTGTAAGCCACCTCCTTTGTTGACGGACTACATTTTCTAAGGACGCTCCCAATGATTCTCAACCTGGCACCCACCTTACCAACAGTTAATTTTATATGGTCATTCCACTTCAAATTGTTCTGTACGCATACTCCCAGATATTCTACAGATGTAACTGCTACCAGTGTTTGTTCCGCTATCGTATAATCATACAATAAAGGATCCTTCTTTCTATGTATTCGCAATACATTACATTTGTCTATGTTAAGGGTCAGTTGCCACTCCCTGCACCAAGTGCCTATCTGCTGCAGATCTTCCTGCATTTCACTGCAATTTTCTATTGCTGCAACTTCTCTGTATACTACAGCATCATCCGTGAAAAGCCGCATGGAACTTCCGACAGTATCTACTAGGTCATTTATATATATTGTGAAAAGCACTGGTCCCATAACACTCCCCTGTGGCATGCCAGTGGTTACCTTAACGTCTGTAGATGTCTCTCCATTGAGAACAACATGCTGTGTTCTGTTTGCTAAAAACTCTTCAATCCAGCCACACAGCTGTCTGATATTCTGTAGGCTCTTACTTTTTTTATCAGGCGACAGTGCGGAACTGTATCGAATGCCTTCTGGAAGTCAAGGAAAATGGCATCTACCTGGGAGCCTGCATCTAATATTTTCTGGGTCTCATGAACAAATAAAGCAAGTTGGGTCTCACACGATTGCTGTTTCCGGAATCCATGTTGATTCCTGCAGAGTAGATTCTGGGTTTCCAGAAATGACACGATACGCAAGCAAAAAACATGTTCTAAAATTCTGCAACAGATCGATTTCAGAGATAAAGGCCCATAGTTTTGCGCATCTGCTCGATGACCCTTCTTGAAAACTGGGACTACCTGTGCTCTTTTCCAATCATTTGGAACCTTCCATTCCTCTAGAGACTTGTGGTACACAGCTGTTACAAGGGGGGCAAGTTCTTTCGCGTACTCTGTGTAGAATCGAATTGGTATCCCATCAGGTCCAGTGGACTTTCCTCTGTTGAGTGATTTCAGTTGCTTATCTATTCCTTGGACAGAACTTCAGTGCGGTCTTCCTATGTGAAACAGCTTTGGAAAAAGGTATTTAGTATTTCAGCTTTACACGTGTCATCCTCTGTTTCAATGCCATCATCATCCCTGAAGCTGGGAGCGAAGGGATGCCAACTCAGCCCACATCCGAACATAGCAGTCGCAGTCCTTATCCATGCTAAATACTGTTGAGCAAAGAACATCTGAAGTAATCTACAGAGAGCACAAACAATTCAACACAAAATTTAAATGGTTATTTAAATACAAGGTTGCCTAGTAAATGCAGTAATGCTGCTACTTGCACACTGCTGACACACTGCTCGGCGGCAGAAGGCTAACTGTACTGTCAGTAACGTACAAAGACTATATCAAAGAAATAAACAAATGACAGATGACTACGCGACTTTACATATCACAGATATTAAAATGCAACTTGACTACTACACTTATATGAATGCTAAATAAGCCACTTGTTGCTACTTGCGTACTGCTGACACACTGCTTGGCGGCAGAAGGAGACTATGCGATTTTACACTATTCAGGTACTAAAACGCGATGCTACAACTCTCAAATACTATAATACGCCTGAAATTTGTGAATTAAACAATGCAAGTACACAAAAACATGCAAAGAAATTAAGAATTAAACTATGTAACAAATAAGAGAGCTAAGAGTATACGACTTGCTGCTGGCAGCTGCTTATCCAATGGAGGCAGGGAGCAGACTTCTTTCAGTCGTTTTCTGTACCATCATAGCACCAGTCACTTACAACAAAGTTCTGATGCTTCACCCACCCTGCCATGACAACAACTACTTCAGGTTTTGGTGTGCAATGGGCTTTTATAGAAAAATGAACACTTGTAATAATAATATGTGTAGCTACTATAGCACATCATCTTACTGAGTGAGCTACCACAGCTTCATTATAATGAGAGGGTTATAAAGTAAGAAATAACACACAGGATATATAAACATATTATTATTCACATTTCAGCAATGATACATAGGTTGCATTATGTCAACAACAAAAAATAACTGATTCATTTTTTACAGTATTTCCCAAATAAGTGTTTCTTGTATGCCCTAAATTCCATGTGTATTTCTCTCAAACTGATGGGTGTTCCTTCAGCTTCTTCTTTTGACACCGTATTGTCTGTATGCACACTATACCTACAGAGATAGTTCACAATATCTTTATACACAGTTTGAACACATGGCAGCCCACAGTTCAGTCTTTCTGACATAGTGCATAGCACCATCCATATGTTTCATATATTTATTTATTAGCCATTCAGCATGTTTACCATGCAATTGGCTTTGTCAAAATACATTTTACATACTTCATATGAGTATAGTTGTTACTAATTTTTACAGTATACATTATGCATACATATACATACATTTATTAGCCATTCAGCATGTTTACCATGCAATTGGCTTTGTCAAAATACATTTTACATACTTCATATGAGTATAGTTGTTACTAATTTTTACAGTATACATTATGAATACATATACATACATCTTTTGAGTAGTTAGTAATTTGTACATGTTACTCACATAATCATTTTACATATATATAAATACATATAAATACATCAACATTTTACTAATCAGACAATTTCAGCAATAATCACTATACAGTTTATGTTCAAGAATTAATTATACAGTTTTACGCATTTAGTTAATGATAGTTACATTATTTCATTGTTTATACATTCCTTTCAAATTACTTCCAAGACATTCTTCAATTGAGTAATATGCTTTATTTTTGAGCCATGTGTCTAATACCTCCTTACATTTAAAGTGGGCGAGGGTTGTGACGGATTGTGGCAGTTTATTATATAACTTTAGACTTAGGTGTTTGTGATTGTTGTGTGTCAGTGACAACCCAGAATATGGTATATCAAGCACGCAGTTGTTTCAAGTGCTGTGCAGATGTAAATTCTTTCTCTGTGTAAATTGTTGTATATTTTCTTTTATTTATATTAAGCAGTTATACACATAGAGGCTTGGGAGTGTCATTATGTTTAATATACTGGAGTGCTTTTACAGCTTTCTCTTGGACCCAATCCTTGTAAACATCTAACTGCTTTTTTTTTGCCATTTGAATAGACAGCTTGTGCCTGGTGAATTACCTGATAACAGAATCCCATATTGTAGCTGTGACTGAAAGAATGCATAGTAGCAAAGTATCAATAAACTTTTACTGACATAATTTCTTAGTTTATACAGCAGGAATATTACACGTGCAAATTTGCCTGTCAGATAGCTTACATGGTCATCCCTGTCAACAGACAGGTTTTTGAGGTTTATGATTGAATATTTTAGATTCAAGTTCCATAGACCAAACAAGTTTGTAATGGTGGAATGTTGCTGATAAATGGATCAACCTCCAGGTCTTACAATGAATATCATGTCATCGTACAATGATGTTATAGATAGCATCAGGCCAGCACAGTAAATGACCGCAGATGGAGAATACTCAGAGGTCATCTGTTGGTGAATGTAGCATTCATCCCATTACAACTCCATAAACCACACTTTAACACTTCTTGATGCATTTTCAATCTCTATCTCTCCACATCAATCAGTATCCACTCATGCTTCTATACCAATATTTAAGTGCTTTGAACCGCTAGCTGTTATGTTATAAGTTAAAGTGAAAAGGAGTAGAGCAATGGGAGGAATTTGCAGCTTCTCACACACCACATCAACACTCCGTCCTTGCAGTAACAGCAGAATGCTCTGGGATGGTGCTTAGGTTGTAGACCAGCACTGACCTGCACCGTGTAGTGTAGGGCCCCCTGCAGAGTTCTTCTGAGAGTCGTGGACTGGATGGGTGTCTCCGTTACACAAACTGATGAGTGGGATGGACAATAACAGCTTGTTGTCCTTCGAACATACTGGTCAGGTGCTCTATAGTATCCCATGGTGCTGCTACTGCTGCTGGCCTTGACAAGCTGGAGTTTGTTGCAGATCCTGATAAGCCGAAGGTCGCGGCTGCTGCTGGTCCAGACATGCTGGATGTCATTGCCGATCCAGATGCACTAGAGGCCACTGAAAAAAAAAAAAAAAAAAAAAAAACCATAAGCATCCACAGACAATGACATGGTGTTGAACCAAGAAAGGGAACTTGACAAAGAAGAGAAAGAACCACCATGTGTGGTAACAGTAGCAAAGACATGTAATGAGTACTTACATTTACAGCTCTTCTACAATACAGGGGCATATCAGGATGTTGGCTGCTGTTGACTCTTCATCATTCTTCCAATGAAGCTGGCAGCACATCCGTCTTATATCTGCCAACATCACTATCGTGTGACCAGATTTAGTATTTCCACATTCCTATTGGCTCACACCAATTTTCAGGTGGGGGGAGGGGTAAATGCTGTGATACTATTGGTTCCCGAGAGAAGTGGAGGGTGTGAAAAAAAACTGTTTCAAGTGCCTATGTAGCAGTTTTGTGAACTAGCTCAGTCAAGGCCTGTACGTCAAGGTCAACACCTCTGGTTTATTCTGTGTTGGGTAGTGGAACGGGATGAAATTGTCTTCTGCACTGTGGGTCAGCCCTGTGTGCAGGCCTCTCTCCTGATCTGTGCGCACAGGAATACACAAAGTGGCTGGCATGTCTGCTGTGCGGTTGCTGTGCAGATGTGATCAGAAGATTTTTAACAGTGTAATTACTTGTGGTGAAGTATGTTGATGTCAATTTTATGGTGGTATTCCTTGAGTGATCTGGAAGAATGATTTATTTAATTACTTCTTTTTGATGTATTTTACAAGCCCTGCATCTTCCAAAATTAAATAAACATCAGGGAATGATGAGCTTTCCCAGCCAAATAAAAGAGAGATCTGACCTTGTGAAATGAATTTTATAAATAAATGGATGGATTACCCCTAGGGGGTCATAAATCGTTAGCATAAGAATAGGTTAAGGGGAGGGGGAGGTATTCATAAATCAATCAAGTTTTCCCCTGAACGTATTCTTGCCCCTGAATGTATGTAACCCACACAAACAAAATACACCCACATGCCCTTTGCCTTACTACTCTTAATGTTTCTTTCTTATGTAATGTTATGGGAGTAACAAAGGCAGTTCAGTCTGTACTGTCATAACCATTTTCTGCTGTGTTGCTTGCAGGCTCTCTTAAGGGTGTCTAGGTAGCTGTCTTTCTGATCTAATAACAGTGTTAAAATGTTAACTCTTTCCCACTGATGACCAGTGATACTCCCATGTGACTGAATGATGCCAGCTGTTTGAACTTAGAAAAAATTTTACTCTCATGTCTCCTTCCTAACTTTATCATGTAACAGTGCTCTCCTTTACAGTTGAATCACACTTTCCTAAAATTCTCCAATAAACGAAGTCGACCATTCACCTTGCCAACTATCATCTTTACATAAATACTGCTTTGCAATGGATATGATAAGCAAATTGGGATGCCAATCACTGAAACAAAGGCGCTTTTCATTGTGGTGAGAGCTTTGCATGAAATTTCAATCACCAGCTTTCTCCTTTGAATGTGAAAATATTTTATTGTCAACAGCCTACATAGGGAGAAATGATCATTGTAATAAAATAAAAGAAATCAGAACTGGTACAGAAAGATTTAAGTGTTCATTTTACCCACATGCTGTTTGAGAGTGGAAAGGTAGAGAAATAGTCTGAAAGTGGTTCATGGAATCCTCTGCCCAGTACTTCAGTGTGAATTTTAGAGTAATCACGTAGCCTTAAATGTAGATGTTCAACCAGTCTGTAGAGCCAAAAAAATCCAACCTCCTGTTAACCCAGTATACCAACAAGGAATAACAAACAGGGATGAAAATTGTACGGTCTTATGTGTGTGTGTGTGTGTGTGTGTGTGTGTGTGTGTGTTGGCAGAAACTCAAACTGGGAAAACCATATAGCAGACCTGCTAAAATATTTG
The DNA here is from genome assembly GCF_021461385.2 of Schistocerca piceifrons. Lineage (NCBI taxonomy): Eukaryota > Metazoa > Arthropoda > Insecta > Orthoptera > Acrididae > Schistocerca > Schistocerca piceifrons. The sequence continues at coordinate 539,182,054 of NC_060149.1, forward strand.
GATTCAGTAGCTTTTGCCATAAGAATAATTACTGTCTTGGGGATATTGAAGTCAGTAAGTCAATATATTTTGCATATTTTCATTCACTGATGTCTTATTGGATAATATTCTGGGGTAACTCCTCACTTAGTATTCATTGCACAAAAAAAAAGTAATCTAACTTTGGAACAAAAAGGAGTAAAATATGCAGCTATAAAACTCTTTAACAATCTACCCATGGGAACAAAATGTAGATTAAATATGTTTCTCCTTAACAACTCCTTTATACCACAAAGGAATTCTTGACTAGATACAATTAGTCTTATTTTTTAAAAAAATGTAAATGGCCAACATGTAGCCTTATAAATACAATGTTTTATGTTTTTAGTTGCATACAAGTGTTCTGTTTGTTCTGTTGACATGATAAACATCACAATGGCTATCAGGAATCTGATCTATGGAAAAAATAACTAACTAACCCACTAACCAGTTGGCAGAAATGGACAAAAATCAGAAGTCTTCAATCAAGGAGCGTATTTGCTTCTGCTAACACTTGCCAACCTAATATCTTACTGAAGTAGCTGCAATAACTCCATTTTTGAACACATGTGAGTTGTGTAGGCAGCAGCTGTGTGAATATATACACTGTTGCCATATATGGCCCACGTTTGATACCTACGTTTGATACCACCAGAGTTCTCCTGGCCAGGAATTCTCTCTTTTCCTGTGCTAGTATGCTTTTTATGTTCCCCTTGCATTATCTATCATGGCTGATGTATCTTCCAAGGTAGCAAAATTCCATAACACCAGCTACTTCACAACATCCAATTTTGATGTGCGGTTTCTCGTTATTCTCATTTCTACTACATCTCATTACCTTTGTATTTTTCTAATTTACTCTCAGTCAATATCCTGTACTCATTAGACTGTTTGTCCAGTCCTATAGATCTTGTAATTCTCCTTTATATTTACTGAGGATAGTAATGTCAACAGGGAATTGTATCATTGATATCCTTCCACCCTGATTTTCAGTCCCACTCTTGAAACTTTCCTTTATTTCTGTCACTGTTTCTTCAATGTGTAGATTGAACAGTAGGGGCAAAGGACTGCATTCCTGTCTTACATCCTTTTAATTCCCAACACTTTGTTCTTACTCTTCCAGTCTTATTGTTCCCACTTGGTTCTTGTACATGCTGTATATTACTGACCTCCCGTACAGCTTACTCCCATTCTTCTCAGAATTTCAAACATCTTGCACCATTTTACATTGTTGAATGCTTTTTCCAGGTTGATGAATCTAATGGATATGTCGACTTTTCTTCAGCCTTGCTTCCATTACCAAGCACAACATGACAATTGCCTATCTGTGCCTTTATCTTTCCTACAGCTAAACTCATCTTTATGTAACAGATCCCCTATTTTCTTTTCCATTCTTCTGTATATTATTTTTGTCAGTAGCTTGGATGCATGAGCTATTAAGCTGACTGTGCTATACTTCTTGAACTTCTCTGACCTTGCTACCTTCAGAATTGTGTGGATGATATTTTTCTGATAGTTTGACAGTACACTGCCAGTCTCACCAACTTGAACAGTTGTTCAGTTGCCTCTTTCCCCAATGATATTAGAAACTCAGATCCATATCGACTCCAATTTCTTCTTGTGTCATGTCATCACATGTGTTGCCCCCCTCATTGAGGCATTAAATGTAGTATTTCATGTATTGGTTCAATCTTCTGAGTTTAACAGTGAAGTTCCCACTGCACTTTTAATGTTACCACTATTGCTTTTAATTTCATTGAATATTGGTTTGAATTTCCATGTCCTGAGTCAGTTTTACCAACAATCATTTCCTTTTCGATTTCTTCACATTTTTCTGTAGCCTTTTTGCCTTGGCCTGCCCTGAATTTCCTATTTATTTCATTCCTAAGGGATATTTGTTGATGTGTCACTGTCTTACCCTGAACATTTTTGTATTTTCTCCTTTCATTGACCAATTCAAGTATTTCTTCAGCCATCCAAGGTTTCTTTGTAGTTTATCTATCCAACATCTGTGATTAACTTTTTGGAGATGTCCACTCGTCTTCACCAGAATTGCTTATTCTTGTGTTTGTTACTGCAGCATACACATTCTTAGCAAACTAAAAATGCATCTTGTCACTCTTCAGTGATGACTTGATAGTTTCAGATGATTCTCAGAGTACTCTTCATCATTACTCAATTGTAATCTGCATCTGTATCTGCACCTGGGTGTGTCAAACATTCCAATATCTGATTTTAGAAACTCTGTCTCACCATGATGCAATCCAGTTGGAACCTTCCCATGTCTCTGGATCTTTTCCAAGTATACCGTCTCCTCTTGTAAGTCTTGAATAGAATATTTGCTATTACCATCTGACATTTATTACATAACTCAATTAACCTTTTCCTCTCTCATTTCTACTGACAAGCCTATGTTCTCCTGCAACCCTTTTTTCTATTCCTTCCCCCACAACACCGTTTCAATCCCCCTTGACTATTAGATTTAACGTCAGGCAGGTGATGGAGCCCCTTAGAGAAATAGCTTACAGGGCTGGAAAGAAATCCAATGTTCACTCGGTTTGTCTGCCGGAGGGCCTCATCCAAGATGTGGAGGCGGCCTTGCCTGCGGCTGTCGAGCATACAGGGTGCAGTTGTCCGCAAGTAGTCGCTCACGTCAGCACCAATGATGCCTGTTGCTTGGGTTCTGAGGTGATCCTCAGTTCATATAGGCGGCTGGTGGATTTGGTGAAGATCGCTCACCTCACACATGGGGTGCAAGCAGAGCTCTCTATTTGCAGCATCATTGCCAGAGTGGATTGGGGTCCTTTGGATTGGAACCGAGTGGAGGATCTCAACCAGAGGCTTCATCGACTCTGTGACAGTCTTGGCTGCAGATTTCTAGACTTGCACTATTGGGTGGGGAGTTGTAGGACACCCGTAGATAGGTCAGGGGTGCACTACACAAAGGAAGCGGCTACTTGGGTAGCAGAGTACTTGTGGTGTGCACATGCGGTTTTTTTAAGCTAGGCAGTAGTGAGAGGTGTCCTGATGAACACTCACCAGTTGACGTGCAGGCAGGGAAATCAGGACGCCCTCAGTATAAAGACACTTCAGCTATCAAGATATTAGCAGTAAATTTTCAGAGTGTTCAGAATAAAGTTCCTGAATTTACTGCCCTCCAGGAAGTCCTGAATTTACTGACCTCCAGGAAGCGTGTGGCGCACAAATTATTCTCGGGACTGGGACCTGGCTGAACCCTGAGATAGGAAGTTCCGAAATATTTAGTGAGGGTTGGAACGTGTATCGGAAAGACAGATTAGACGCCATAGGAGGTGGTGTCTTCATTGCAGTTGACAAAAATATTGTGTCTACTGAGGTTGAAGTAGAGTGTGATTGTGAAGTTATCTGGACATGTTTAACAGGGCTAGGGGAAATAAAGATAATTGTGGGGTGTTATTACCAGCCACCAGATCCCGCCATGACAGTTCTAGAATCATTCAAAGGGAGTCTACATTCTGTATCGCAGAAGTACCCGGACCATGCTATATTAGTCAGAGGTGACTTCAACCTACCTAGTATAGACTGGGATGTCTATGGATTCATTACAGGTGGTACAGACAAGCTGTCGTGTGAATTACTTTTGAAAACATTATCCAAAAACTGTCTTAAGCAGCTAAATTGACAGCCAACACATAATGGAAATATTTTAGATCTGGTAGCCACGAACAGACCAGACGTCATCGACGGTGTCAGTGTTGAGACAGGGATTAGTGATCATGGTGTTGTCATTACGACTATGGTTACAAAGGTTAAAAAGTCAGTCAAGAAAGCTAGGAGAGTATTCTTACTAGAAAGAGCAGATAAGCATTTGTTAGCATCCCACTTAGTAAATGAATCAACTTCATTTACTTCCGGTACGATGGACATGGAAGAATTATGGGCAAATTTTAAACACATTGTAAATCACACATTGGACAAGTATGTGCCGAAAAAGCGGGTTACGGGTGGAAAAGACCCACCATGGTTTAACAGCGCAATTCCGGGTGGAAAAGACCCACCGTGGTTTAACAGCACAATTCTGAAAATGCTCAGGAAGAAAAGGCAGTTGCATTCACGGTACAAGAAAGATCAGGAGAATGAGGACAGGCAAAAGTTAGTAGAGATTCGTGCTGCTGTAAAAAGAGTGATGCGCGAAGCATTCAACCACTACCACCGTCATACCTTAGCAAAAGATCTTGCTGAAAACCCAAGGAAATTCTGGTCTTTCATAAAATCGGTAAGCAGGTTGAAGGCTTCCATCCAGTCACTCACTGATCAGTCTGGCCTGACAATGGAAGACAGCAAAACAAAAGCTGAAATTTTAAATTTAACATTTGAGAAATCTTTCATGCAAGAGGAACGTACAAACATACTGCTGTTTGAGTCTTGTACAGATTCCCATATGGAGAACACAGTGATAGACATCCCTGGGGTTGTGAAGCAGCTGAATGGGTTGAAAATAAATAAATCACCTGGACCTGATGGGATTCGAATTCGGTTTTACAGAGAGTACCCTACTGCATTGGCTTCTTACTTAGCTTGCATTTATCGCGAATCTCTTGCCCAACATAAAGTCCAGAGCGACTGGAAAAAGCACAGGTGACGCCTGTATATAAGAAGGGTAGAAGGACGGATCCTCAAAATTACAGACCAATATCCTTAACATCGGTTTGTTGCAGGGTTCTCGGACATATTTTCAGTTCGAATATAATGAATTTCCTTGGGACAGAGGAGTTGCTGTCCATGCATCAGCACGGCTTTAGAAAGCATCACTCCTGCGAAACATAACTCGCCCTTTTTTCACATGATATCTTGCGAACCATGGATGAAGGGTATCAGATGGATGCCATATTCCTTGACTTCCGGAAAGCGTTTGACTCAGTGCCCCACTGCAGACTCCTAACTAAGGTATGAGCATATGGGATTGGTTCCCAAATATGTGAGCGGCTCAAAGACTTCTTAAGTAATAGAGCCCAGTACGTTGTCCTCGATGGTGAGTGTTCATCGGAGGTGAGGGTATCATCTGGAGTGCCCCAGGGAAGTGTGGTAGGTCCGCTGTTGTTTTCTATCTATATAAATAATCTTTTGGATAGGGTGGATAGCAATGTGTGGCTGTTTGGTGATGATGCTGTGGTGTACGGGAAGGTGTCATCGTTGAGTGACTGTAGGAGGATACAAGGTGACTTGGACAGGATTTGTGATTGGTGTAAAGAATGGCAGCTAACTCTAAATATAGATAAATGTAAATTAATGCAGATGAATAGGAAAAAGAATCCTGTAATGTTTGAATACTCCATTAGTTGTGTAGCACTTGACACAGTCGTGTCGTTAAATATTTGGGTGTAACATTGCAGAGCGATATGAAGTGGGACAAGCATGTAATGGCAGTTGTGGGGAAGGCGGATAGTCATCTTTGGTTCATTGGTACAAATTTGGGAAGATGTGGTTCATCTGTAAAGGAGACCGCTTATAAAACACTAATACGACCTATTCTTGAGTACTGCTCAAGCGTTTGGGATCCCTATCAGGTCAGATTGAGGGAGGACATAGAAGCAATTCAGAGGCGGGTTGCTAGATTTGTTACTGGTAGGTTTGATCATCATGCAAGTGTTACGGAAATGCTTCAGGAACTCGGGTGGGAGTCCCTAGAGGAAAGGAGGTGTTCTTTTCGTGAATCGCTACTGAGGAAATTTAGAGAACCAGCATTTGAGGCTGACTGCAGTACAATTTTACTGCCGCCAACTTACATTTCGCGGAAAGACCACAAAGATAAGATAAGAGAGATTAGGGCTCATACAGAGGCATATAGGCAGTCATTTTTCCCTCGTTCTGTTTGGTAGTGGAACAGGGAGAGAAGATGCTAGTTGTGGTATGAGGCACCCTCCACCATGCACCGTATGGTGGATTGCGGAGTATGTATGTAGATCTAGATGTAGAGGTAGATGTAGATTTCCATCTCCCTTTACATACTGAATTAAATAGCCAGTATCCTTATATCCTTTCTCTATCTCTTCATCTCCTGCTTCTGACACTGACATCTATAACTGAATTAAAGTTGTCAGTGTTGGTTTTCCATTGAATCTGATGAAAACAACCCTATCACTGAACTGTTCATAGTAGCTCACTGTCTTGAAAGAATTACTGCCAAACAAGCAGCAACCAAATGTTTAGAAGGAACTACTAAAACAAATAAAAATGTCCTCTACTAATGAGAAAAATGTGCCAAACAAAAGATGTTGTCCTATCGAAGAAAAACAGCCATAGACTCAAATTTTATGATCCTTCAAGTGGAGACAGATTATGATTTCAACATAAGATACAAATATATTGAACTCAGTCCTCTTTGTGGAGAATATGGCTTCAATGAACTTTGATTCACCTTTAAACAATATGTTATATAGGCACACACTGAATATAGAGGAGCTGATTCTCCAGATAATTGTGTTTGTGATTTTGGCCAGATGGCATAAGACTAAAGTTTAACCTTTTTCTTAGTGAAGTAACTGTTGTAAACAATATTTTATTAAAGCATAATATGCCCATTCAATAAAGTTTTCCTAAAATGTTTTCTTTTGTTGCCTATCTCTTTATTCCTTTACTCTTATCATTATGCCAAAAAAATTAGTGAAAATCCAAACAGCAATACATTTTTGTTCTTTTTTTAAATTTCAGTTTATTGGCTTTCAGTTCATGCCCATGTAATCATCTCAGTAGTGCAAAGATTATACAACAGTGCTTTGAAGGTGTCTTTATGTCAGTAAGCCCTGAGCAGAGAAAATATCTGCTCAGGCCAGGAATCGAATCTGGGCTTCTTCAGTTAGCAATCAGTCATGCTTACCTCACAGCTGTCAAGATAGACAGTAAAATGTATTTAAATTATATTTATATTTATTGAACTGAAATTTTGAAGTGAATTAAAAATTGCTTCTCCCTAACCATTTGATTACCAGAAGTTTCTGCCTCAAACTGCCATTTTATTACTTTTGTTTTCAAGTACCAGAGCCTTTAGCATCAAACTACTGATGCTGTTGCAAGACAGGGACATCTAGTAGTACACTGAGATACTTCTACAAAGGCAGTGCATTGTAGCAGTCACAGCATCCAAAGCAACACTCACATGATGATTGTGCTATGTGACTATGAGATTGTGACACGCTTTTTTTATTTTTATTCACTTATTTATTTGTAGCCATGTTGAGGAGATAACTGCCAGTGAATGTAAGTATAGCTAAAGTTATTGTAATGTAAATTGTTTGTACTGTTGCCTTTATAACTGGTTTTGAAATGAAACTATGTAGTTTTGATACAAAATGTATTAAATTTTAAGTCCATTCCTGCTTGTTATTTAGGACTACAATTTGTTTTAGGCATTATGTGCTGATGAAAGTTTTGATATGTGGGATTGTGTCTAGGTAAAATGAGAATTTCCTTTCAGATATATCACATGAAATGATGGGTGACTGAAAACTGCATGTCCTAGTGATTCTAAAGTGAAACCACCTCCTTAAAACAATGGAATGTTTACCTTTTGCCAATTTTTTTCTTGTTTTCATTGCTTACTACATTAATAAAGGTTAATTATGTGAAAAACCTTAAAACTATATTTTTTTGTATTGTCAGGGCTCAAGGGGTTACGGTAGATTCTTTCCCCTGGGCCCCCATAATAACAAGTAAAGTCAAATAAAAAGAAACGTGGTGTACACACCAAACTGAACAGATGGATGGCAGGGAAAAGCAAACGAAGAGGCAACATTCTCAAGAGCATGAAACCAAAATACGTGGGAAAATGTAGCTGAAATGTTTAGGCAATTCATATAATGGTGTTTCATATAGCTCAAAGCGATAGTAGCTGCTCAGATATCAGTTGCAAAATGGTGGAAGTTCACAGGATTTCCAACAGGAGGTATCCACACAAAGGTTATAACTGCAGTGGAACACTTATTGATGCTGTGGAGATATTGTCTGTGAAGGCACTACTAGCCAGCAAACCAGTCACATCACATGGACTAATCTCACAATATAGGAGAAAATGTGCAACCTACATCCCTCTCAGTCTGCCAACTGTATTCATCACTTGGTCTCTCTCTATGGTTTTTACCCCATACACTTCCCTCCAGTACTAAATTGGTGATCCCTTGATACCTCAGAATGTGTCCTACCCACTGATCCCTTCTTTTAGTCAGGTTGTACCACAAATTTCTCTTCTCCCTAATTCTTATTAATTACATGATCTACCCATCTAATCTTCAGCATTCTTCTGTAGAACCACATTTCAAAAGCCTCTATTCTCTTCTTATCTAAACTGTTTATCGTCCATGTTTTGCTACCCTATATGGCTACACTCCATACAAATACTTTCAGAAAGGGCTTCCTGACATTTAAATCTACACTCAATTGCAACAAATTTCTCTTCTCCATAATCACTTTTCTTACCATTGCCTATCTACATTTATGTCCTCCCTACTTTGATCATCATCAGGTATTTTGCTTCCCAAACAACAAAACTCATTTACTACTTTAAGTGTCTCATTTCTTAATTTAATTCCCGCAGCATCACCTGATTTAATGTAACTAGATTCCATTATCCTCATATTGCTTTTGTTGATGTTCATCTTATATCTTCCTTTCAAGATACTGTTCATTCCATTCAACTGCCATTACAAGTTCCTTGCTGTCTCTGACAGAATTACAATGCCATTGGCAAACTTCAAAGTTTTTATTTCTTTTCTGTGGACTGTAATTCTTACTCCAAATTTTTCTTTTGTTTCCTTTACTTTTTATTCAATGTACAGATTTAATAACATCTGGGATACATTACAACCCTGTCTCACTCCCTTCTCAACCACAGCTTCTCTTTCATGTTCCTCAACTCTTATAATTGCCATCTGGTTTCTGTACAAATTGTAAACAGCCTTTTTCTCCCTGTATTTTGCCCCTGCCTCCTTTAGAATATGAAAGAGGTTATTCCACTCAACATTGTCAAAAGCTTTCTCCAAGGCAACAAATGCTGTAAGTGTAGGTTTGCCTTTCCTTAACCTATCTTCTACAAGAAGTCGAAGGGTCAGTATCCTCAAAAAGTGTTCATTACTTTCTTTTTTGACCTGCAAGCAGACAATGAAGCTTCTGTGTCCTTAATCAAAGAAATTACATCCTAAATCTTGGCTCTTCACCAAAACAAAATTGTCTGATCAACAATTTATAAATTACAGCCATCACCAAACTCCTTTATGTGATCATTGTGTTCTAAATACCATATACACACAAGTAATATGCCACCTAAATTTCTACATTGATCCTTCCGACACACACATAAATATTGTTGACCTAGACACATTTGAGGCATATGCTTTTAAATATTAGATGAGGTCCATGCAGTTTCAAGAGACTTACCTATTGATGATCTCAGTTCACTGTGCAGTGCACTTGATAAATCATCCCAGCCAGTTCTAGGCAGTGGTTAGAATTTTTCTGCCCATATTTGATTAAAGTCAGCAGCTACATACCATTTCTGTAACCTGGTCACAAGGGCTGACTAGGCTGATTAGGAGAACAAGGCATTCTTACACCATTTTTCTTTTCATCTCAGTGGAACTCCTATACTGTTTTTAAGAAAACCAGCTGGGCTTCTCAATCAGTCATAAATATGTACCCAGTTCCACAACTTGAACAGCTCATGGTGAAGCTCTTAACTGGACAATATTTTTCCAAAACAGACTTATCACAAGAATATCCTCAGCTACAGTTAGGTGATCAGACTAAAGCATTTCTATTAATTGACATGCCATTTGATTTCTATCATTATAATCAGCTGCAATTCAGCAATTTTTAAATGGTACCTAGAACAACTAATATGGAATACTCCTTGTTTTGCAAACTACTTGGACAATATCATTATCACTAACACATCTAAAGCAGGACATCTTCATAATCTTTGCAAATTGTTCCAGGCATTGCAAACCAATGGTCTGTGTTTACAACCTTCAAATATGTGAATTCCTCAAACCTGGTCACTCCATTAGTAAGAAAGGTCTCTAGCCAACTCAGAAACCTGTGGAAAAAATTATCTGACTATTTCCACATACAAATATCAAGAAACTAGAGTCTTTTTTAGGTCAAATAAATCACTACAGAAAATTTGTCCTTGAGCACCCAAACATATCTTGACCATTAAATTATCTCCAGAAAAATTATAGAAAATTTGAACTAATAATATAACATGAGTAAGCTTCTCCCATGTGTGACATGGCATGACCCCTGATACTAACAACACTTACCTAACAACATGGTGTTGGTACAGTCCTGTTGCAAGGAACTAAAGATGGATCTAAACAGACTATTGTTTTCACTTTGAAATCATTAACCTCAGCTCAGATTAATTACAAATTAATCAGGAAGCTCTTACCCTCATTTTTGGTGTTCAGACATTCCAGTCCATTTCTGTGGAATGAAATCCCATCTTATAGGGAATCAAATCCTGCTTGTCACTTTTATTTAGTCCTAAAACATGCTGCACAGTGCACTGACACTGGGTGCTATTCCTCAGCAAGTATCAGTATTCTATTTACTATCACCAAATAGTCCAGTACGCATATGCATATGCCCACTGAAGGCCCATTGCTCCAGATCCTGAATTTGATTCCACAGAACCAACATGTTTTTCATTTACAGCCACATGCATGAAAATGGCTATGAAAGTGGAATCTGTTCCCCACCAGGTCATGTATTTTACATAACAGTGATGGCAACAGCATCTTATTGCAGGTCTCAAGATGGTAGCACAATCCACACAACAGACAATGATGTATGCTAGATAATGGTACCAGCAGTTCTGGGCCCCTGTATCCTACAAATGCTCTACATCAGCCACTGGGGCTTCATGAGAGTGAAGGCAATTGCCACTGCAATGTCAACTGGCCAGGTATTTCCAAAGAAATTGAGTGAGTATCACACACCTGTGCGGTGAAGTGTGTGGCACCACTGCAAAGGTTATCATCTTGGCTGCCTCGACAATGCCCACAGAAATGCCTCAACATTGATTATGCTACATCATACATCATTTCTTGGTGATGTGCCTTGTGGTAGTAGATGCATACTCACACTTTTCATATGTAATGTGTACTAACAGTACAACATCAGCAGTGCTGTCAGAGCCTTGGAGAAGATTATTGCCATTGAGGGTGCCACACACACTGTCATATCATATAATGGCCCTTAATTTTCACTTTGCCCATTTCCAGACTTATGGGAAAGAAATGGTATCTCCAACCTTGCCACAGCACGATTCCATATGGCCTCAAAAAGTACAGCTAAGTGGTTTACATGGATACTTAAAACACAGATAAAAAAGTGTTGCCACCTAAAAACAAAGAATATGCTTTTACCCACTTCCAAGCATCTTACACGACTATGTCAATCAAAGGCTCGTCACTGGTGAAGCTTCTCCATGGCTGATGGCACTATGAATTACCGGATATGGTTCTTCCAGCACCAGAACATCACATCTACCCAATGTTTCCACTATGGAATTTGACCACTGATCTAGACATACACTTTCAGGAGATCATTGGCATGGTTTCCCAACATTATCAGGGCAATACGCAGCAGTATGAGATACGAGGTGGACAGCAATAGGATCTGCTTCATGCACTATATCAATCAACTCCAGCCACACATGCCCGAATATCACTGGCTACAGCTGCAACTGCCTGTAACAGCCTTTCCACAGTGGTAACACTGGTTCCCGTCAGATCACCAAGGTTAAGCACTGTCAGGCTGAGACAGTACTTGGATGGGTGACTGTCTGGTCTGCTGAGCACTGTTGGTAAGCAGGTTGCATTCAGCCCTTGTGAGGAAAACTGAGGTGCTACTTCATTGAGAAGTAGTGGTTCTGGTGTCATAAACTGATATACAGCCAGGAGAGTGGTGTGCTGACCACATGCCCCTCAGTATCCGCATCTGGTGATGCCTGTGGGCTGAGGGTGGCATGGCAGCAACTTGATACCATTGGGCTTTCATGGCCTGTTCGGGCAGAGTTTATTTTTTAGCTGAAACTGCCAACAGAAGATAACATCAAGTGCCTCAGACACACCACTAGGAAACCAAGGAAACCAAGTATCTTCTTATCTGTCCAGCATTACAGTTCAGTGCAGAAAAACCTGCCAGATCAGATGGGCTTCTGGTATCAAACAGTGATAACTCCACCACCCAATGTTGAGATGTGGTTCCTGACACCTAAAGATGTCAAAATGGACTCACCTACATCACTGTTGATCCCCTCCCCCACCAAATGGCAAAGCTTCTGTCAATTCCTGTGAATATAACAATAACTCAGATGCTGGATGCGAAATGATGGAAGATCACAGAATTTCTGGTATGAGGTGTCCAGTCAGATGCCATCACCACAGTGGAACACTTACCAATACTGCAGAGTGATTGGTCCACAATAACACCACTACTCATATTATGTGGGGTGATTCAGTGGTACAGGATCAGAAGTTATATCAAAAACCTCTGTATTTTTGCTTAGAGAGCTACTGGGATGATTGAGTGTTGTGACTCTAGATCAGACCACTTACTTGCATGCTGTAAATGGACTTGTTTTGTGATTACAGACTTTGGACCACATTTTTTATTTGCCTCCACTGACCATGCCATTCTGATATCTGTGTGTGGCTTGGCACCCATACATGGCACGACAACTGCAAAGATAATATTTGGCAATGCTGGTGAGAGATGAAAACAAGAGAGCCTGATTCACCTGCAACCAGTGCCATGAGCACCCAATGATTTTCACTATTGCAAACTTTCACCTGTTACTGGACTCAGCCTGGACTGTTCTTTCCTCCATTTCAGTGTTGATGTGCATGTGTAAGTCAGGTGCTAAGTCATTCCTCTTGTGTGTCCTGTGTACTTGGTTGCTGGAATAAAACTGTAGATGCTACAGGTTTTCCAATGGGGTTGTTTTATATTCTTGTGCATTCTGAGAACACAATGGATCCATTGTTAGTTCAGTTGTTGCAACATTAGCAACAGCAGATAGACTTGCTTTGTCAGTTGGTTACAACTTTGCATGGTGCCATGATCCTTTCATAACCACCCACAGCATACACACCTGTGTCCCAGATTTTCCACCATTCTGAAAGATGAAGGAAGATTGGGACTTGTGCGTGCATCATTTCACAGTGTTTCAAGTAGAGGATCCAACTTCACAAAAATCCTTTTTCTTGTCTTTGTCTGAGCTGGAAATGTTTCATTTTTTTTAGAGAACTTGCTCCATTAACATACCCAGCAACATTTTTGTTTTCTCAAATCTGTAGTTGCTCAGTGCTTATTATCTTATGTGACCCCTCTGTTATGGATTCTCATATTAAGTTTCACCAGTGACAAAACAAACCAGGCCAGTCCTATCAAACATGGGTAGTCGACCTCTGAGATTTAAGTCAGAAGTGTAGATTTGTTTGTGCTCATTGTAAACAGCCCCACACAAACTGTCTGATATATGATGTCACTGTCTGTTCTGTTCAGGATAGAGGGGAGTTCTGTTTTATAAGCTCCTACAGTCAAGGAGGTCATTCAGACATTATACATGTCACAGGCAGAGAATGAACAGTTTGAGGGTGTAATGGATGGAGCAGTGGTGCACTTGGTCACCCCCCCCCCCCCCCCCACCTCCCAAAGGTGTCATTCACTGACACTCTGATTGTTTGCACTGTTGGCAATGGGACTGTGGCTCTCCATGATGCAGGTTTTCTTCATGTCCTGATTGTTTCCAAGTTCACGCCCATAGTCACTGCCCACACTGACGGGCACAGTGTGTGGCTTGCTGTAAACATCACCATGTGGCAGCTGTTTGTTGTGGCTGCCTGTCACACACCAGTATAAAGTTGGAAGTCCTGTATCCCCAGCAAGATTCACATTACACTGCAAAGTCAGCAACAGCCATTCCATTGCCAGGTCAATACTGGGGCGTCTGTGTCTCTTGAAACATATCATCACTTGGGTCACCCTTCTCTTTCCTCCACCACTCATAGTTTCATAAATGAAAAGCACTAATGTGCTTATGTTCTACAGGATTAATTTATTTACTCATATTTCTGCTTAAAAGGTCATCATCAGACTTTAACTGACTATTATCACCAAAGAAGCTGCAATGTTTGTAAATGTCTATCTAGATTGATGCACAAACATATAGCTCTCAAAGATTCTTATTTCAGAAAATATTGTTCAATATGGTCCATGAATATTTCAGCCGAAAGTGAACTAAGGAGAGACATCATAGCTAAGCTATGGAATTGCGACGATTAAACACTGGTTCAAATATGTAGATGGTGTACCATGTATGTGGACTGGCACTTCAAGACAGCTCTACATATTTCTGCATAACTTAAACACTCAACATAAAAATATTCAGTTCATAATAGAGATTGTCAACAAATACGTGAGATTCCTAGATGTCACCATTGACATTAGTATGCAGACACATTGCTCCAAAATTTATAGAAAAACTGTAGCTACAGACACAGTAATACCTGCATGTTTATGACACCCAGTAGCACACAGACATGTAGTTTTCCACACAATGGTACACCATTTCATATCTGTTCCCCATGTCCAATGAAGGTTTCAAAGGAGACTTAGATATAATAAAGTTTATTGCCTCAACCAATGGCCACAATCCTGTCCTGATTGACCATATCTTGCATTGGAGACAAAAACTGGAAATTATACTCCTCCTCTACACTTCATCCACTGTCACTTGCACTGTCTGCAGGAAGTGGTGTACAGTACTATACCTAGGATAGGTATCACAGATTGTACAAAAACACTGAAATACTGCGACTATAGGATTTCCTATTATGTGAAGATCACCACAACTCATTGTATTTTCAGTAACAAAGACAGGACCCAATTACTAGCCAACAGTGGGATATACAAAATTACTTGCCCTCATAGTGGTAAGATTTATATTGGTCAACCAAGCAGAGACATAGCAACTAGGCTAGCTGAACATGAGTGGGGCTGGAGGTTGCAGAATTATGACTCCACATTTGCTGAGCATGTACTGAGTGAGGGCAACAACTACCAGCCAAATGCCTCATGTCCTCTATTAACAACCAAAGGTAAAATATTCAGCCTGTGAGAAGACCTGGAACTCAACAAACATCTAGCCCATAGTCCTGATGTGATCTTAAATGAATAGACACAGCTTAATACTTCCCCTCTTCTAAGCTTCACATAATCCTTGCAATTTTCCAATACTTCCCACATTGTCTGTTCCTTCATATTCCTCTGTTTTTCTGTATTTATTCATTTTATATCTTATTGAGATTGCCTATGTGCTCCATATATTCTGTTGTTACAAGGGTTAATTCTTTCTTTTAATTGGTTTGTATATCACTTTCCTTGTTTATTACATCCTGAAGTAGTCTTGTCAAGTACTAATTTCATTTGGACTGCTACTAATGTAAACTGTTATAAAGACATGGTTTTCGAGTTTAGTGTTTATGTTTTTCCTATTTGCTCCCTTTATATTTATTTATTGTTCAGTTTTTTACATTTTAAATTGTGTTACCACCACACTGTCACAGATGAAATTTACTGCATGTTTGTTACTCATTCTACATGTGTAACATTTTTTCCAATGTTGTTTACGAACACTAGAATTTCTTTGGTGACAACAGTCAGTTAAAGCCTGATGATGGCTTTGTAAGCCAAAAACTGGTTAACTCAATAAATGAATCCTGTAGAACATAAGCAGTGTAATATTTTTAATTTATTATAATGTTGTTCTACTAAGAACTGACAGAAGAATCAGCTAACTCTCATAGCTTGGTTCATTACAGTGATTAGCTGATTCCTGTTCATGACCACTTCACAACTGACGTTGAGGGCAGTCATGTTTCTAGCTGCTGAAGTGTGTCATCTCCAAACAGTTTTAGTCTTGATACATTCACTGTTGTTGGGTTTCAAATTCAGGATGCTGTGCATCTTGTTCCTGGCTCCATCTCATTTGAGGCATTGGATGACTTTTACCATGAGATGGTGTCTCTGTTTTCGCCAGGACTGGGTGTTGCAGAAGATTACGAGACCCACTCCACTCTTAAGCCATAGGCCATTTCCAAATTTTGTCATGCTCAGCCTATTCCATTTGTTCTGTAACCAGCTTTTACATGAGCTGGACAGTTTGCATGACTTGGGCATCATTGATTCCATTCATTACAGCCAGTGGGCTACACCTCTGGTTGTTATGTGAAAACATATGGGTGCACTTCTTTTGTATGGTTTTTTAAGTCCAACATTAATACCCAACAGTAGTGGATTGCTACTATATTACCCACCTGAAGGAAAGCTCCTGAACCTGGCAGGTAGTAAGTGTTTTTCAAAAATTGATTTGGTGGAGGTGTACCTGCAGCTTCTGCTGGATTCTGCCTCTCAACAGATTATGGCCATCAACACTTCCTTTGCATTGTACTGTTATATGCACCTGCCATTTGGTGTTGCAAATGCTGCCACCATTTTCCAGAGATTTAGAGCAGTTAACACAAGGTCTCCCATGCTGTGCAACTACCTTGATGACATTATTGTCATGGTTTCCCCACAGCAGGATCATCATGCTAACCTTAAGACTCTGTTCACTAAATTACAGTGGGTGAGTTTTAAGTGCAATCTGCAGAAATCAAAGTTTTTCAAACAGAAATCGAAAATTTTTGGCTACCTCCTTCTACATGAAGGCATCAAACTTACGATGCACCAAGATTATAGATAACCTACCTAAACAACAGAACCTGAAGGAACTCCAGTTGTTTCTGGGCAAAGTCAATCATTATTCGAAATTTCTGCCTAACGCAAGGTACATCATTTATCCATTGAATAAGCTGCATAAACAAGCTGCTCCATTTCTTTGATCTGCAGACTGCAACAGTGTTTGCCCAATAAAAGACACTGCTGTGCCTTGGTACTTTTACACCACACAAACCACTTGTCTCCTTGCAGTTGATGGTTTCCAATATAGGGCTGTGGCAACTTTGGCTGACAGAAATGCTAACAGCTCTGAACAGTGTATCACATATGCCTCCAAAATGTTGACAGTGTCATCACAATCATTCTAAAATAGGAAAGTAAGCTTCACCCATTGTGTATGCAATCTGTAAGTTCCACGTATTCCTCTATGGCAACAAATTCCACATCATCACTGGCCATAAGCCATTTGTGGCACTCTTTGGCCCCCATTCGCTAACTTCCCAACAGAACTGTGCAATGACTCCAGTTTTGGGCTTTGTTTTTGAGTGCATGAGAGACTCATTACAAATCCATAGCACATCATGCTAATGTAGACAGGGTATTGTGCTTGCCCATTTGACCCAACCTAGCCTTTGACAAAGTTGCTGATGTCTGTTTTCAGATCAATGATCACCTGCAGCATACAGTGGATGGAGTTTTGGTAACAGCCCACCATGCCCAGATGGTGGCAATCAGCAGTTCTCCTGCTCCGCACCAACTTGGATGACCCCTGCATCATTGTCCTTCCAGTTCTGAGCACTTTTCTCCTTGTTCTCATACACTGTGACCATTGGGGTATGACTCACATGAAGATCCTCATACCTGGCATTTTATCTGCTGGCCTGGCATTGATTTGGCAATTGTGAAGATTGTTTGTAACCACAAACACTGTGCTGAGCAGCACATGGCATGACTGACAACTTAATTTTACGTTGTCGGTAGTGGTCAACAACCTGTCCAATTATTCATATGTCCAGTGCATATACTCCACCATCATATAAGCTACCATGAAGTCTCTCACCAGGGTTGCCCAGGATGATTGTCTTTGATAATGGCCTGCCGTCCACATTGGCATTGTTTGAGTATTTCTGCATCTGCAGTGCTGTTATCCACCTCGTGTCCTCCAATTCACCCATAGATGAATGGGAAGGTGGACTGTATGGCGTACATCTTTGAGAGACAGTTAAAAAGTTCTTAGTGGACTCATGAGCAGACTCAGGATTTTCTCTGTTTCTCAGCCCCTGCAGGACCACACTACTGCAAGGCAAAAGCCTGGTGGAGACCCTTCACAGCTGGCAGTTCTGGACTTTTTGCAACTGCCCTTCCCAGTGTCATGATCGGACCGATATGCTCCATCCACACTGTCTGGGCGTGTACTTTAGCTTGGCCACCTGGATGGGTGCTGGTGATGGTATAAGCGATGCACTGCCAGTGGATGTTCACCATGGACACTGGTGAGATGTCCCTCTTCTGCCATCAGAATCAACTGTATCCTCGGTAGGATGCTGACGAGCCATGCTTGTAGCTACAGCCTAGGCCAGTCGAAAGTAAACCCAAAAGTGCTGCTGATGTCCAGGGATTGAGTAGCATGGGGACGCTGCCACTGGAGGAGCTGTTGGGTGCCACAACGTTGAGATGTGGTCACTGGCTGCTGTGAAATTGGTAGATATGTGAATGCATTAATGCTGAACCAGTTTATACTAGAAAAAAATAGTTCCAATTTTGGCCACCAGGTGCAAATCTAATGCTATGGAGAATGTTGTCACATCTCCAGTTCTCATATTGAACAAACTGTGTAAGCAACAGTGAATAATAAAAGCAGTATCATGCCTTTTTCACTTGACTGATCTTTTCTGCCCATGTCCCATTTCTAATCCATTACATGTGAAAATATTCCTGTACGTCTTTCTTGCACTCACAGCACTAGATTTGCAGTGGTGGTCAAAATTGGAATTAATTTTCTTTCTAGCTTAAATCAGTTCCACTTTAATGCATTAGATTATCTGCCAAGTTTTGCTGCCATATGACAATTACAGCCCACACTGGACCTCTGTGAGTAACTACATTTTAATTATAACCACCTAGTATATGGACCTTCTCCCCCTGTAGTTCTTCTTCTGCTCCTCCTTTTTCACTTTATTCCTTGGTTCCACTAATATTCCCCCGGGGATTGTTTCTGGCACACCTCTGAACAGTCTCAGGTGCCTGACATCTATAGTTGTTGTCCTCATTGACAACTGTAGCTTCACATTCATGGCAGATGTGGTTTCAATCACTTGGTATGAGCCCTAGTACTATGCCACAAGCTACTTTGTCTTTCCTTTTGGAGTATATGGACTTGACAACATTATCCACCGGCCCACCTTGTACTGTGGTAAAACCCCTTTACACTTCACTGCCTTTTCTTGCCTTTCCAATGACTTGGTGTTTACTTACTGAACCTTCTTCCAAACCTCTCTCTCTCTCTCTCTCTCTCTCTCTCTCTCTCTCTCTCTCTCTCTCTCTTCTCGCAAATCCCAAGACTGACTCTCAATTCCTGCTCCCAATCTGATTAATCATAACATACGGCAATGGCATCTTCTTACCATATACCACCTCGAATGGTGACAACTCTATGTTAATGTGTGCTTTTGAATTATGCATACTCCACACAAAAGGTAAATATGTGTCCCAGTCTGTATGGTGGAAGTTCACATAATAACAAAACATCATCCCAACCATCCAATGAACTTACTCCAATTTATTCATCAATGCTTCTGCAAATGTGATTGACTACTTGGAACCATCTTGATATAATGAGAAAAATGATTTATGATGGTTAATACAAAACAATCTCCTCCAGGCATTCAGTTGTATGGTCCTTGCACATCCACCCCATTAAAACTAAAAGGTTCCAATGTTTCTGGTAATATCTCCAATAGTACCTGTTTCCAACTCAAATCTGCTCACTGTGCATACTGTACACAATTCCTGACAAACTGATTGACCTCATTTTTCTGTCCTCTCCACCAGTACTTCTCCACTATCCTCTAATTCATTGTTCTGCACCCTCCACAGCCACATAAAGTGTGATCATGCATTTCCCTCAACTTTGCAGTTACAACAACTTGTGTTCCTAATTTTGACTCCCTACACAATATTCCATCACACATGCTAAACTGCTGTTGCTTCCTATACTGCTTACACTCTCCACTGGTGTTCTGTGTTGCTTGCCACTCAGCAAGGTCTTGACCTAATTTTTATACCACTGCTATATTCCTGCTTAACGTGTCTGCATTTTCATGTTTCCTCCCTAGTTTGTGGATTACTTCATACTCGAATTCACTGAGCTTTAATGCCCACCTTATCAGTCTATATAAACGCCTCACGAAAATCTGGGAATGCCAACACTGGACTCCAAGTTAGTTTCTCCTTTAATTCAATGAATTCTCCCTGACTCTCATCAGACCACACAAACTTAATACCTTTCTTTAATAACTATGTTAGTGGCTGTGCTGTATCTGAAAATCATCTCATGAACTTTCTGTAATAATGTGTGAGGCCCAGAAAAGAATGCAACTCCTTGGTCATTTCTGGCACTGGAAAATCTTGCATGATCTGTATCAATCTTGGATCAGTCCTCAAACCATCCTTACTAATTATGTGATCTAAATACTTTATTTCATGCAGAGTGACATTTTTCCATACTCAGTGTTAGATGTGCAGGTTGGAATCTCTTGAACACCTTCCTCAGTTTTTTTCTATGTTCCTGTATATCCTTTGAAAAAACAATTATATCATCTAGATATACTAGACATTTACAAAGCTTCAGTCCTTTCAACACCTTGCCCAACAAATGCTGGCATGTTGCTGATGCATCCTTTCAACCAAACAGCATTCTTTTATGCTGATGATGTCTCCAAGCAGCTGAAAACGCAGTCTTTGCTCTATCCTCTGGTGCCAGTTCTAACTGAAGGCACCTATTCTTCAAGTCAGTTGCTGAGAAGTACCAGCACTGCCCAAGATTAACAGTTGTCTCTCTCATGTTTCAAACTTGGTAGTTATTTGTCATATACTCTTACTATTCTAATGATTGCAATCACAACAATATTGATATTTCCTCGAACTGCCTGCAGACTTCTTTGCTTTAATTACAATTCGCACCCCCCAGGGGCTACTATACTATTCTATTATGCCATTGGCCAACTGTTGATTAGTAAACTCTTCCAAAATCTGCTGCATGGTATTCTGTATGGCCTCCAGTACACCAGTGGCTCATTCCCTGTCAGGATGCTGTGTTGCATCATGGGTGTTACAAGCAACAGCCCTTGCAGAAAAAACAGGCCCTTGAACTCCAAAAAAATGGTTCAAATGGCTCTGAGCACTATGGGACTTAACAGCTATGGTCATCAGTCCCCTAGAACTTAGAACTACTTAAACCTAACTAACCTAAGGACATCACACAACACCCAGGCAGCACGAGGCAGAGAAAATCCCTGACCCCGCCGGGAATCGAACCCGGGAACCCGGACGTGGGAAGCGAGAACACTACCGCACGACCACGAGCTGCAGCCCCTTGAACTCCAACAAGAGCTCTTACACCTGTGCTCTCTCTACTCCTTTCAGATGCTTCACCTTTTCATGAAATGCAGTCTTAGCAGCATACTGCACCCACTTATAGCCTATATCTTCTGTGCAGCTAATGTCCTCCTCTGGAATTTCTAACATCACCACTAATGTTCCCTTTAACAACTTGACCTCCTCAGTGCCAAAATTATCCATTTTTATATTTGATGATGAACTACAGTTTCAAATAATGAAATTTATTCCTGAAATTCAACTCAACTGTAATAGATATAGATGTACTATCTAAATCAACATATGAAAATTTGTGCCAAATCAGGACTGAAGCCCAGATTTCCCTGCTTGTGGTAAGTGGGAAATTACAGTAAGTGGGAAATCCAGGTTTGAGTCCTGGGCCAGCGGAAATTTTATGTCACTTTAGGTAGCACATCTATACCTATTATAGTTAAGTTAGATTTCAGGAACAAATTTCAAAACTATCCACATTGATGGGTACTACCTTACCTTCATCCTTCTGTACACATACAATGCTTTGTTTACCAAATAATCTACTGCACCTAATATATCAGTATCCTCCGGTGGTTCCTCTACACACAACATATGTACTGGTAACTCAGGCTCCACATTCGCTCATACTGATTTCCTGGTGCCAGTCAACACACAATCCTGCAATTTAAGTCTTAATGTCACTAGATTGCCTTGCATAACAGATGCTCCTCACAACAGATGAAAACTGATGGCAGCTTCTCATAGCTGGCATCTTTTCCCACTAATCTCTGCCATATATCATCAAAGGTCAATTATGGCATGATGGTGATACAGAAAGTCTAACTGAATAATCATGCTGCAGACATTGTTTACATGAGACACCACTTCCACACACTGCCTAAACTTGGTTATCTCCAACTGAAAATTCATCATTATCAACCCTAGTGCTCGCATATCACTATCCCCTATGCCATGAAACTTATAAGGTGGTCATTTCCACCGCCTCTTATCCACTAACTCTCTCAAGGATATTAACATGTGAGGCCATGTGTCTACCAAAAACTTATACTCTTTACCACCTATCACACCCACAACAGCACATTCTGCATCTGCATACATTTTTACTGAATTTACTTTTAGTGTGAATAAATTTCAGTGGGTTTGTGGTTAACGCTGAAGTTTAGTGGATACTTACTACTACCCAGATCACCCCCACCATTACCTGTATAATACTCTTGCTAGTCTGTACCACCACTGCTGTTATTCCCACCAAACTGTTGATAGTTCATGCCTCCCCTATTATTACATGGCTGGCAGCAATGTTTCTGCACATGTCCCATATGTCAATAATGAAAACATCTTATTTTGCTGCGAATACACTTCAACCATCTCTTACCCTTGTCACAACACCAGTCTCCTCAAATTCCATCACCAACCTAACTACTGCGTTGAGATCCATATGTGCACCCTGCTAAACATCTCAAGTGCCGAGCCCTTCAGGAAAGCATTGAATGCCCTTCACTCACATTCCTGCAGTAACACCTTATTTACCTCATCACTGTGTGTTAATTCATCCATATATACATCAAACTTTCCAATCTATCCACAAAGTCCTCTGTGGCTTTGTTAGGCCTCTTAAAAATACTATTCAATTGTTTACAGAAAAACAGCACACTATTTTGCTTCCTGCATCTTTATACCACTCCCTGTTTCAGTTTCTCAAAAGTTTCTGCTTTGTCCATTGTCTCTGTGCAACACATGAATGACATTGCTTCATCTGAGAGGTGCAATCATGCTATCTGTAACAAACATTTATCTGACCAACCCCCTATGTCAGCCAATGCCACAAGATCCCCTACAAATGATAGCACAAACACAGACAACCTGCTGGAAAAGGGAGAAATTAGGTTCACAACAGCTGAATCTATCCCTCGACTCTGTGATTTCAGAAATCCTAATTCTTCATCCTTCTATGGTAATTTATTATTCACAGACATATTTTTTGCCCTCAAATGCACTACCTGAGTAATTAGTGATCGCATCACATCCTCTCCTGTGACACTTTGTGTCTCTGATTTCCCCATTGTATCATTCTTACTAATATTTACGACTCAGAAATAACAACTAGAAAATAATACAAGCAGCACACTTGTCAGCTAGTAACACCACCCTGCTCGCTCCATCTGTCTAAAAATGAGCCACACAGGCTCTCTACATTTCCAGGCCATAAGACTAAAACGGTGATACCTGAAACAATGAACTGCCACAGGTTTGGCACAAGGGACAGGATGCCAAGTAAATTGCATTGCGTGCACCACAGAGGTTTCGCCATTCGTTCCTAGAATTAACTTTACACTGTGAGATATCCACTGGTTCTTCCAGCCTCACAAAAGTAACTCTTCAGTCTTCATGATCCATAACTTTTTTTATACAGCACTTCTTGATGGAAGAATGTTTTTGGATTGAGTTACAGTCCCCTATCAAACAGTATTAAATGAATGACAATGTTCATTTGAACATTACTGAAGAAAGTGCCTTCAGGCTGTGCCTCTCCAATTTTTTGATGAATTCTTCAGAGAAAACAAATAACAAGTGAAAGTTCTATTCATGCTTATGCAACAGTAATAAAGGAGATTATCCTGTAATTCTGTCAAGAGGAAAATTTCCTTCAGAAAACTTTAAAATTAATAAGGGACAGAATGATTGGCCAGTCCTATCTTCAGTAGGTGAAATTCCAAATACTGCCAATGCACAAACATATAAAAGTGCACAATTATTCTAGCTTTCCAAACTGTTAGTTCCTTTCTCAGTGACACACGAGAGACTTACAGACATTTTTACCGCAATATCTAGATGTTATTGTGGTCTTCAATCCAAAGTATGGTTTTATGAGATTCACCACGCTTGTCTATACTGTGCAAATCTCGTCATGTATGCAAAATTTGCTCCAACATACATCTATTTGACCCTGCTTACTATAGTCAAGCCTTGATGTCCCTCTACAATTTTTACTCCCCAAACTTTTATACATAACCAAAGTGACTATTCCTGGATGTGTCCTGTCAACCTTTTTACTAACTGAATTGTGCCATAAATTTCTTTTTCTCACTAATGCAATCCTATTTCCCTTTAATAGTTCTCAGATCTATCCTTATAATCGTCAGCAATCTTCAGTAGCACCACACTTCAAAAATTTCTGTGCTATTCTTGTCTGATTAGATTAGATTAGATTAGATTAGATTAGATTAGATTAATTATTCATTCCTTAGACCCATAAAAGAGGGAATCCTCCTGGGTGTGATGTGGAACATGTCAGATAAACACATTACAAAAATGTAATTAGAAAAACTTGATTTTCATTAATTTTAATGATCCTCAGTCAATAAACAGTAAAATTATGTACATGAATTAAATTTAACTTCTAATATCTACAGGTTTAATACTTACATATGCTTTCATTAAAGCCATCATTCAGACATTTGCTAGTTTCTTGGCTATTTCAACCATTATTGTCAAAAATTAAAGTACATTATTCATTCCAGTGATCCTCAGTTAAGAACAGTCAGATTATGTACAAGATTTAAAATTAAACTTCCACTATTTACAGACTTAAGACTTACATTTGCTTTACATACATACATCATTCACGCAGTACGTAGTTACTTGGCTGTTACAACCAAGTATTGTAAAAACTAAAGTTTAATGAATTTTCATTAAAATGGTCTACTGCACTTGTTGAGAAACTAATGAATGGAATAGAAGGAGTTGGCTACCAAAAATTCTTTTAAATTATGTTTAAATTGTGCCTAGTCTGAAACTAAACTCTTAATGGTTGCTGGTAACTTATTGAAAATATGCGTTGCTGAATACTGGACTCCTTTCTGGGCAAGAGTAAGTGATTTTAAATCTTTATGCATATTGTTCTTATTCCTAGTATTGCTACTAAGCAGTTAGTTGGAAAAAGAGATGTATTATTTACAACAAACTTCATTAAGGAATAAATATACTGAGAAGCTGTGGTTAATATGCCCAATTCTTTGAATAGGTTTCGTCATGATGTTCTTGGATTTACACTACTCATTACTCTTATTATACGCTTCTGTAGTCTAAAAATGTTTTCTCTGTTTGTGGAGTTACCCCAAAATATGATACCATATGACATAATGGAGTCAAAATAAGCAAAATATGCCAGCTTTTTTAATATTTATATCTCCTATGTCTGACATCATTCGCATTGCAAACACAGACTTGTTTAGGCGCTTTAGCAGTTCGTTTGTATGTTGCTCCCAACTGAATTTATTATCAAGTTGTAAGCCCAAGAATTTTTCACTCTCAGCTTCTACTATTTCCATGTCATCATATTTTATACACACACCAGAAGGAAATCTCTTGGAAGTTGTGAACTGCATATAGTGGGTCTTTTCAAAGTTTAATAACAGTGAATTGGCTATGAATCACTTATTAATGTCAGTAAAAATTTGATTAGCTGCCCTTTCTACATTTATATTTGATTTACTATTTATTACAATGTTTGTATCATCTGCAAATAAGACAAACTTAGCATCTGGTAATGTAACAGATGACAGGTCATTAATATACACAAGAAACAGTGGTGGACCTACTTGAAGGTCTCTCGGGCATGCAGCCGGGTTGACTGGTCGTTGTTTAATGAATTTTCGACAGCGTAAGTGCCATCATCATCAGGTTACTCCTGTTGACTGATGTCCTAGGCCGGCGGGTGGTGTGGTATATATATCTGTCGCCTCTCCCCTCCACTGACTCCGTGTATGGACTGAGGGATGTGCAGGCCGTAGTGGTAGGGGTAGCTTCAAGCATCTCATTCGCCGGGAAAATCTACGAACACACAGTAGTGGACCTAGTATGGAACCTTGGGGAACACCACATGTAATTTCTTCCCAGTCAGATGATGTCTGATTGTCTACTGCTGAAGTGTTACGTAATGGCACCCTTTGTTTTCTATTAGTAAGATATGACTGAAACCACTTTGCAGCACTACCAGTGACGCCATAATATTTTAATTTACTTAAAAGAATGCTGTGATCCACACAGTCAAATACCTTTGACAGGTCACAGAATATGCCAGTTGCCTCTAATTTGTTGTTGAATGAATT
Organism: Schistocerca piceifrons; assembly: GCF_021461385.2. Taxonomy (NCBI): domain Eukaryota; kingdom Metazoa; phylum Arthropoda; class Insecta; order Orthoptera; family Acrididae; genus Schistocerca; species Schistocerca piceifrons. The sequence continues at coordinate 539,208,552 of NC_060149.1, forward strand.
AAGGACATTTTTGCTGTAAGTGTAAATAGCTTTTTAAATATCAGAACCCTTAAGAAACCCAAACTATGACTTTGACAGTATGTTATTTTCACTAAGGTGCTTAAGTAGATGCCTAAACATAAACTTTTCAAAGATTTTTGAAAAAGCTGGTAAAAGTGAGATCGATCAGTAAGTTGATGGCATTTCTTTGTCCCCTTTCCTGTGACAAGCGATTGATTACACAAATAACTTAAGATATGAGTAAGCTCACATGAACACTCTTTTATTAATTTTGTTGATATGTTATCATAACCACTAGAATGCTTTGATTTCAAGAACTTTATGATGGATTCTATTTCTTTGGGTGAAGTAAGTGTCAATTTCATTATACCGAGATTGCTTGTGTGCACTGGTCTCAGATATTCCATTGCATTATTTACTGAACCTGACAACCACATGCTGTCAGTAACAGACACAAAATACTTGTTTAAATGATTTGCAACACAACATGCAGTTCAGAACCAAATAGTCAAAATGTGAGCAGATTAAGATTGAATACAACAACCAAGGTATAGAAGAAGTTGACTCAGTCAAATTCTTAGGTTTAAATGTAGATAAAAATTTGAGCTGGCAGGCACACATTGAATACCTGGCAAACAAACTGAGCAGCTTTGCATTTGCAATGGAAATATTGTCAACTGCAACTGACATGGACACTCGAAAAGTAGCATATATAAGCTATTTTGAATCGATTATTAGGTATGGTATTGTTTTTTGGGGTAACTCGACAAACATAGTGCAGATACTAAAAATCATATGAAATATGTGCACTGCAAATCACAAAGAATCTTGGAGACAATTATTTAGAAAACTTAAAATATTAACTCTGCCATCCTTATACATATATGAGATTATTATATTTTTGTACACCAGACATGAATTATTTGAGGGAAACCATTTTGTCCATTCACATGATACCAGAAACAAATATAATTTTATGCTCCCCACCCCCCGCTTCAGACTGTATGCCCAGGGACCTCAATACATGGGAATGAAAATTTGTAATACATTAAAAGGGAACAAGTTGATGCAGATGAATTTAGGTTCACTTAAAAGAAAACTATATGAGGTACTGACACTGAAGTGTTATTACTCAGTGGATGAATTCATGCAGGACAAACTGAAAATTTGAGCTGGGTACAATGCGTTAACCTTATAGTGCTGTTATTTTATTATAGTGCTATTATTTGTTAATGTAAAAATCAATGTAATTGTTTTATACATTTTTGACATGTCTCCTGTATGCAAACCAAATGGATTGCAAATGTACGTAATGAGATGAATAAAACACAATTCACAATTCATGCATTTGTTGCCACGGTTTCCTTCATTTTTAGAGCAATTTGTTCCTCCTCATATGTGGTCCTACCTGTCTCCGACTTGACTATATCCCATATTGTTTTTATTTTATTGCTGGATGTATTTATCTTCTTATCATAATGGAGGTGTTTAGATTTGTGGATAACCTTTTTCAATATTTGGCAGTAATTTTTGTAATGAGCTATAATGCTAGTATCAAAGGTGTCCCTACATATCAGATAGAGTTTCACATTATATTTTTATCCTTTGTGTGATCCATGGTTTCATATTAGACTTCTGCTTACTTTGAGTTATCTTCAGGGGAAAACAATTTTCAAGTATTTATCATCCACTTTCCAAAAGCCAACATTCCAGTAAAATACCTTAAGAAAAGGCTTCCTAACATTTAAATTTATATTCAGTGTTAACAAGTTTCTTCCCTATACCTTTAACATCTCATTTCCTGATTTGATTCAACTGAATTGTTACCCTTGTTTTGCTTTTGTTGGTATTGATCTTACAACCTCTTTTGAAGACGCTATCCAATCCAGTCAGCTGAATGTCAGGTCCTTTGGCATCCCTGCACAAGGAGTCACACATTGTTATTTCTTCTCCATGAAACTGAATTCCTTGTCTAAATTTCTCTTTGGTTTCCTTCACAACTTGAATACTATGGGGCAGAGGCTACAACACTGTCTCATTTTCTTCTCAACACTGCTTCCCTCCCATGTATTTCAACTCTGGCAGTCTGGTTTCTAGACAAGTTGTAGATAACCTTTTGCTCTTTGTATTTTATCTCTGCTACCATCAGAAATTCAAACTGTGTGTCCCAGTTAACATTGTCAAAGGCTTTCTCTAAACTAAAAAATGCTATAAGCAGTGGTATGCTTTTATTTATCCTACAGTTCTCCAGAAAACAAACTTCTCATTCTCAAGGTTAGCTTTTGTTAGGTTAGCTTTTAGCTGCACATCAGTACTGTGCAACCATGATTTATTGACCTGATGCTTCAGTAACATTTATACCTGTCAGCATGTGTCTTCTTTGGAATTGTAATTATTACATTCTCTGTAAGGTCTGAGTGTATTTTGCCTGTGTCTCATATCTTGCTTATCAGGTAGCACAGTTTTGTCACAATATTTTCTCACAAGGATTTCAGTAGTTCTGAGGGAATGTCAATTAGTCCACCTATCTTGTTCCAAATTAAGTCTTTAGTTGCTCTGTCAAAATCTTCTCACAGTATCTTTCCTCTTTCCTCATCTACTTCCTCTCACCATTCCATATCATCATCTTCAACTTTATTTCTTTTGCATAGCCCTTCCATACATTCCTTAATCCTTTCAGCCTTTCATTCTCTGCTTACTACTGGCTTGCTTTTACATTCTTCTCTACCATTTCCTGATGACCAATTTGCACTTTGCGTCACTCTCAATTTTTGAAATCTGTGTTCTTTTCTTCCTATTCTATTTGCAGTATTTTCATCTTTTCCCCTTTTGTCAATTATATTCAATACCAAATGTGTTATCCAAGGATTTCTACTGAGCTTTTTCTTTTTACCTATTTGATTTTTTGCTGCCTTTACTACCTCATCTCTTAAAATCTAGTAGCTATCCACTTGTCTTATGTTATATTTCTTTCCACTGTTTCAATTAATTTTGACCTAATTCTCCCTATATAACTCTTGGTAATGTCTGATTCTTTCAATTTATCCATGTCCCATGTGCACAATTTCCTATATTTCTGCAATTTCCACAGTTTTGACCTGCGGTTTATAATCAACAAATTATGGTCACAGTCCACATATGCCTCTGTAAATGTTTTTTTAAATTTAAACTCTGGTTGCAAAACTGCTGTCTTACCATTACATAATCTGTCTAATATTCCAGTGTTGCCAGGTCTCTTCCATATAAACAACCTCCTTTTATGATTCTTAAACCAAGTGTCAGCAATGATTAAATTGTGTGCTGTGCAAAATTCTTCCAGGCAGCTTCTCTTTCTTCATACATTTCCCCTACTGTTCTTACTACCAAGTTCAAATCCCCCATCACAACTAAATTCTTGTTCGTCCTAAAGATATGAATAATTTATTTTATTTCACAATATGTTATTCCAATATATTCATCTGTGGAGCTGGTAGGCATATAATGTGGTGGGTGTTGGTTGGATGGCTACACCAGAATGTAAAACACCATTTTCAGCCACAGTTTTAACAGTTTTAATTATTTCCATTTCATGTATTATTTTCAGTTAATAACATGAATTCGAAATTTTTGCCGCAGTGATTAACACATTAATATGGCAATCCAAGTAACATTTATTGAAAGCTGCATTAGACTTCACTCACCTTCTCCACACTACACTACAAATTAGACTTACTTTCATTCCAATTGATCCATAGTGAGGAGGTCCTCCAGGATGTGGAACATGTCAGAAAGACAATAATACATGACAAATATTTACAACTGAAACAAATAATCTAATGTACCTTCCACAGGTCCCAAGTAGAATGACAGTCATTTTTTAATGAACACCATATGAAAGAATCATTTTACAAACACTAATGTACTGAATTTAAAATAAAAAAAGGTTTGGTTGTTAAATTTTTATGGCTGCTGGCAAGTTATTGAAAATGTGTGTTCCTGAATAATGCACACCTTTTTGTACAAGAGTAAGTGACTTTAAATCCTTGTGAAGTTTATTCTTATTTCTAGTATTGATTCCATGAATTGAGCTGTTGGTTTGAAAAAGTGATATATTTTTAATGACAAATTTCATTAAGGAATAAATATATTGGGAAGCAGTAGTTAGTATCCCTAGTTCCCTAAACAGTCTTCTGCAGGATGTTCTTGAGTTCACACCACATACAACTCTTACTGCACATTTTTGTGCCCTGAAAACTTTAACTTGGTATGATGAATTACCCCAAAAAATAATCCTATGTGACATTATGGAATGAAAGTAAGCTTAGTATGCAAGCTTTTTCACTTTTATATTCTCTATGTCTGACACAATTTGCATTGCAAATAGAGATTTGTTAATACACAGTTCTGTGGTGTGCTCCTCCCAGTTGAATTTATTATCAAGGTGTCATCCCAAGAATTTAACACTGTCCACCTCTTCTATTTGCTTGTCATCATATGTTAGGCATATACTCGTGGGACACCCCTTACAAATTCTGAACTGCATGTAGTGTGTTTTGTCAAAGTTTAGTGATAAAGAATTGGCTTGGAACCAGTGATTAATGTCCACAAATATTTAGTGAATAGTGAATAGTGTTTTATTCGTCTCATAACATACAATTTCTAATCATATGATTAGTGTACAGGAGACACGTCAAAAATGGATAACACAACTTAGGCCTAATTGATACAAAGAATTTTAACATTAATATAAACTTTTATTTTTCTTTCCTCCCTTTTGTGAAGGACAGCTACATTTACACACAAGACTATATGTAAATTTATCCTGCTCAAATATTCAGTTCATCCTTCATGAACTCCTCAACAGTGTAGTAGCAGCGTTTGACAAGTATGTCATATAGCTTTGTTTTCAGTGTCTCTAGCTTCATACTCAGAACATTCTTTCCTTTTAGCTTGTTATGGATTTTCATTGCCATATACTGAGGAGACTGCGCATATAGGTTTAACGGATGAGTGGGAAGCATAAAATTGTCTTTGTTTCTTGTGTTATATGAGTGACTGAAACAGTTTTTCTCGACTAACTCTAAATTGCTATGTAGAAAGATGATAATATCATAGATGTATAAGGAGGGAACTGTTAATAACTGTTGTTTTTCAAATAGTGGGCGACATGATGTCCTTGGATGGGCGGTACACATGTTCCTTATTATTCTTTTCTGTAGCTTTAGTATGCACTATATATTGCTTGAATTTCCCCAAAAAATAATACCGTACCTTACAACTGATTGAAAGTAGCTGTAGTATGCAATTTTCCTTGTATTCATGTCTGTTGCACCAGCTAATATTTGCATAGCAAATGCAAAGCTACATAATTTGTTTAACAGGTAGTCAACATGTTTATTCCAATTTAAATTTTTATCTAGGTTTAACCCTAAAAACTTTACAGAATCTACTTCTTCTATATCCTGATTTTTATGAGTCATTTTAATTTCTTGGGGCTTTGACTGTTTTGTTCTGAATTGGACTATGTGGGTTTTGGGGATGTTCAATCTTAATCCATTCAGTTGGAACCATGTTTCTAGTTTGTTCATTGTGTTTATTATGTAGAGAGGGATGTTTTCTGGCTCCTGGTTTTCAATTAATACAGATGTGTCATCTGCAAATAAAATCGATGGAGCATTTACATTGTTCGGCAAATCATTAACATAGAACAAGAACAAAATAGCTCCTAGAATCGAGCCTTGAGGGACACCTTGGGCTACTGTTTTCAGTTTTGAATAGTAATTTGCTTAATTTGATGAGACAATCACTCTTTGTTTCCTATTTGATAAGAATGAAGTAAGCCAATTTAGAACATTACCCTTGATCCCATACTTGTCAAGCTTATAGATAAGCAGTGCATGATTTACAGAGTCAAAGGCTTTTGTGAGATCACAAAAGATTCGTGCAACTCTATTATGGTTGTCTAATGATGTGCTGATCTTGTCAATAAACTTGTTAATTGCATCAGTAGTACTTTTGCCACGCTGGAAACCAAATTGGTTTTCCGTAATAATATCATATTTCTCATTAAAATTTCGAATCTGCATAGCAGCAGCATTTTCAAAGATTTTTGTAAGGACTGGAAGGAGGGAGATGGGACGATAATTCCCCATATCCTCTCTTGACCCTTTTTTGAGCAACAGTTTTACTTCCGCATACTTCAGCACCTCTGGGAAGCTTCCTTGTTCAAAGGATTGGTTTATTATTTTAGATAGTGGGTATCCTATTATTTTACACACAAATTTAAGGACTTTTGCTGGTATTCCATCCCAACCTGCAGAATTTTTGTTTTTTAGTTTTAATATAATTTTTTCTACATATATTGTTGAAACTGTTTTGAATTTTGTGAGGCATTCAGAATTATGATTTAGTCCAAAGGGACATACATTGTTCCCATAATCTGCAACATTAACATCTGGTTTCACTACATTAATGAAGAACTCATTGAAGCATTCTGAAATTTGAGCCGGATTTACAATGATCTCATCTTCAAGCTTAATTGTACTAATTCCATGTCTAGAGGCTTTGATACCTAATTCGTGTTTTACAACTGACCACACTGCCTTTGATTTATTCTCGTGTTTTAAGATTAATTTATTATTTGTCATTTGCTTTGCTGCTTTGACAACTTTCTCAAATGTACTTTTGTATCATATAACATATTCAATAAATTCAATTTTTTTATTATGTCTTAGTTCCTTATGTAGCTGCCTTTTCTTAGCACTGGAGATTTTTATACCTTTAGTGATCCATTTTAATTTTGTCATTTTATTAAAATACGTTTTTTGTGGAAACATTTCATTGAAAACACTTAGAAAATCCCTTAGAAATGCTTCAAAATTTGCCATGCATGAAATATTTTTATCAAAGTGCCATTCTGTCTCCTTGAGCTTATCATGGAATAGAGTCAAAGTTTCTTGGTTGAAGATCCTTTTTACACAAGCTTTTTTACATGGGACTTCTCTACCTGCTCTGGGTAGCTCAATGAATAATGCTAAATGATCAGAAATTCCTAGATCTAGACAAAATTTATATCCATTTTCAAATACGTAATTCATTAAAATATTGTCAATGCATGTGGCTGACTGAGCATTTTCTCTTGTAGATTCAGAAAAATTTAATTTGAAGCCATATTTTTTCATTAAGTCTGCAAATTTTGATACCTCACATGTTTCATTCAACACATTGATATTGAAATCAGCAGCAACCACAATTTTTTTCCTCTTTTCTTTACTGAGGTATTCTAACAAACTCTGAAATTTACGTAGGAAATGCTCAGTTGTCACCTTCCCTGGGATTCTATAAATTGATATTATAACAACATTTAAGTCCTTTTACTCAACACAGCAACTTTCGAAAATACACTCTTCATTAAAACAATTGAAGTCACATCTTACATGGTAATCTAAATCAGAATGAATGAGTATGCATTAACCTCCTCGTGACTTATTTATCCTACGAAAGCTGGTAGCTACCTTGAAGTTTTCAATTTCATTTAAGATTTTTATGGTATCACTACTAAGCCAGTGTTCATTTAAACAAATTACTTTAACACTTAGAAATTCAGATAAAAAAACTTGTAGCTCATCCAACTTAGAGCTTCTGTCACATGAGGATTCAGCACTGAAACCATTTATATTACAATGCATTATATAGTTACTACTAAGATCATCAATTTCATTTTTTAAAGACCTAATATTTAATAATGAGCCATCCTCACAAAAGGGTAGGTCTGGATTCTTCTGTAGCATCCCATCACCTTGCTCACTTGGCTTGTATATTTCTTTGTCACTTTGATGTTGTGTACTTACATCCATACTTAGATTGTTGATGGCACTGGATCTGGATGGTGCTGAAGTGATTTCCCTGGTGCCAGCGATAAAAAATAACTGTTCCTCTCTGGAGCTTTCCTTGTTCTGGAAGACACACGTACAGCAGCTTGTTTGTCTTCCAGTATTTTTGGAGCTTGCAAAATTTGTGCTTCATTTCTTTTTGGCTTGAACCATTTCGTAATTTGAGTTTGTTTCCCAGCTTGAATGTTACTTTCTGGCCTATTGGTTTTAAACCATTTCGTGATTTGACACTGATTGATGGCTATATTGTTCGCTGCATGAAAATAACGCTTTGTTTCTTGCGATTGATTTCCACTTGTCCTGGGTACTTCATTGCACCGCGAAATACGAGTAAAATTTTTTTCCGTAAGTACCTCCTTTCCTAAAGCATTCAACTGAAGACCGTGAACTGTATGGAGCCTTCGCTCCAAACTGTTTATGTCAATAACGTCTGTATTTACAAAGTGAGAACATATTTCACTGAAACTCTTATTTGCGGCATGAATTTCACTGTTTACACACGACCACCTCGGTAAATCGTGACGACGCGGGATATTTACAACGAGTACATTCGTGTGAGATAAAGTATTGAGGCATTTTCTCAATTCTGTTCTAGCCTTGAACGACTCATTTCTATATACGTCATTTGATCCTCCCAGCAATACAACAAAGTCATCCTTACACAAACTAGTTACTTCACGTAATTTTGTAAGGTTTTTCAGTTCACTTAATGGAGCCCCAGGCTTCACGAAACCGTTTGCCCTGTAATTGTATTTTTCCGTTAGCAATGCGGCAATTCCACGGCCGTGGCTATCGCCTAACACGCATATTTTTCCGTATTTTACAATGTTCGCACTCGGAAGTTCACCGTGCAACGGTTTGTTTACTTTTTGTGGTTCATTTCGAAACTTTTCGACTTCGGCTGGCGTGTTCATTGGATCTTCAGTAGTGAATGCTCCCACAAGGTCGTTATACGTTCTAGTTTGACAGTTTTTATGCATTAAAGTTTCACTGTTTATACACATTGAAGTTTCACTGCTGCTTTGACATTGTACTTTCTGAGTGCAGTTTTTATCCATTAAAGTTTCACTGTTTATACACATTGAGGTTTCACTGCTGCTTTGAGGTTGTACTTTCTGAGTGCAGTTTTTATGCATTAAAGTTTCACTGTTTATACATACTGAAGTTTCACTGCTGTTTTGGGATTGTACTTTCCGAGTGCAGTTTTTTCCCGTCATTGTTTGCCACTTGTGTGCAAAGGGGGACCCCACATGTAATTAGTTCCCAATTGGATGATGCCTGATAGCTTAATACATGTCTCTTTCCTAATAACACCCTTTGTTTCCTGCCAGAGGTATAAGATTTGAACCATTTTGCAGCATTGCCTGTTACACCATAATATTCTAATTTACTTAAAAGGATATTGTCATTTACACAGTCAAATGCCTTTGACAGATCACAAAATATACCAGTTGCCTGCAACTTTTTGTCTAATGAATTAAGCACATTTTCACTGTAAGTGTAGATAGCCATCTCAAAATCAGAACCCTTTAGAAATCTGCACGACTTTGACAGAATGTTTAGATTAGATTAGATTAGTTTTTCGTTCCATAGATCCATGCTGAGGAGATCCTCGTGGATGTGGAACATGTCAATTTTTTTTTAGCTTAATAACAGTACTAATAGTATGAGTATATACAATACATCATTTTTTAAGCTGAAATAACAATACTAATAGTATGAGTATATACAATACATCATTTGTTTCTATTAAAAAATTTATCAATGGAGTAGAAGGAGTTGGCCACTGGTAAGTTTAGATTAGATTAGATTAGATTAGATTAATACTAGTTCCATGGATCATGAATACGATATTTCGTAATGATGTGGAACGAGTCAAATTTTCCAATACATGACATAATTAGGTTAATTTAACAACATACTTAAGTTAATATAACAACTTTATTTTTTATTTTTTTAAATATTTTTTTTTTTTTCTTAATTTATATCTAAAAATTCCTCTATGGAGTAGAAGGAGTTGTCATTCAGAAATTCTTTTAATTTCTTCTTAATTTCTTTCAGGCTCCTTTTAAAATGATATCTATTTGTAACTAAATTTTTTATGTTTGCTGGCAAATTATTGAAGATGAGTGTTCATGAGTAGTGGACCCCTTTTTGAACTAAAGTAAGTGCTTTTAAGCACTTGTGCAGATCATTTTTCTTCCTGGTATTGTATGTATGAACTGAGCTGTTTGTTGGAAAAAGAGATATATTATTTAGGACAAATTTCATTAAGGATTAAATATACTGAGAAGTAGTAGTTAGTATACCCAGTTCTTTGAAGAGGTTTCTACAGGACGTCTGTGAATTTACTCCACAAATAATACGTATTACACGCTTTTGGACTCAGAAAACTTTTGTTTGTCTTGAAGAGTTACCCCAAAATATTGTACCATATGACATTATGGAATGAAAGTAGGCAAAGTATGCAAGCTTTTTCATTTTTATGTCACCTATGTCTGCTAACACTCGAATTGCAAATACAGATTTGTTAAGGCGTTTCTGCAGTTCTGTGGTGTGCTCCTCCCAACTGAATTTATTATCAAGTTGTAATCTCAGGAATTTAAGACTGTCAACCTCTTCTATCTGCTCTTCTTCATACTTTATGCATATGCTGGGTGGAAGCCTCTTACAGGTTCTGAATTGCATATAGTGAGTCTTTTCGAAGTTTAATGTCAGTGAGTTGGCTTTAAACCATTTATTAATATCGATGAAAATATCATTAGCAGATCTTTCTAGAACTACACTCGACATACTATTTATTGCAATACTTGTGTCATCTGCAAACAAAACGAACTCTGGTTCTGGCAGTGTAACTGATGAGAGATCATTAATGTACACAACAAAACGCAATGGCCCTAAGATGGATCCTTGTGGGACACCACATGTAATTTATTCCAATTCTGATGATGACTGATAACTTTATTCACTAGTCCCTTGCACTGACACCCTTTGTTTCCCGTTAGTGAGATATGACTTAAACCATTTTGCAGCACTGCCCGTGACACCATAGAATTCTAATTTATTTATAGGGATGTTGTGATTCACACAATCAAATGCCTTTGACAAATCACAGAAAATACTTGCTGCTTGTAATTTGTTATTTAATGAATTAAGTACATTTTCACTGTAGGTGTAAATAGCCTTCTCCATATCAGAACCCTTCAGAAATCCAAACTGTGTTCTTGATAATATGTTATTTGTGGTCAGATGGTTGAGAAGCTGCTTTTTCTAAAATTTTTGAGAATGCTGGCAAAAGTGAAATCGGTATGTAGTTTTATGGTATCTCTTTATCCCCTTTCTTGAATAGACGCTAAACATCTGCATATTTTAGCCAGTCAGGAAATGTCCCAGTTATAATTGACTGGTTACACAAGTAACTTAGAATTGTACTAAATTCACAAGAACATGCCTTAGTTAACTTTGTTGATATTTCATCGTAACCACTAGAATACTTTGTTTTTAAAGATATTATTATGGAAGTTATTTCTTTTGGTGAAGTTAGTGACATATTCATCTACCTGAAGCTATTTGTAAAGGCTAGTTTCAAATATTCAAGGGCATTATTTACTGATCCTGACAATCCCATTTTATCAGTAATGGATATAAAGTACTTGTTAAATAAATTTGCCACACTATGCCCATCAGTTACTAATGTGTCATCTACCCTTAATGCTATTTGCTCCTGTTCCTTTCTGGTTCTACCAGTCTCCTCTTTCACTATATCCCATATTGTTTTTATTTTGTTCCCTGACATTGCTATCTTCTTCTCGTAGTGCATTTGTTTAGATGTCTGAATTACTTTTTTAAAAAATATTTTACAGTATTCCCTGTATTTAGCTAAATCATCAGCATTGGAGGTATTCTTGGTTGACAGATACATTTTCCTTTTTGTCTTACAGGAAATCTTTATTCCTTGTGTAATCCATGGTTTTATTATAGACTTCTGTTTAATTTGAGTAACTTTTAGTGGAAAACAGTTTTCAAACATGGTACTGACATTGTTCATGAATGTGTTATATTTTTCATTCATGTCACGAGCACTATAAACATCTTTCCAGTTCATATCTTTGACCAGTTTTCTAAAACAAATTTTGGTTGATTGACTACTCTCCTGTACTCAGATGTAGCAGTCTTGATAATCTGCTTAGAATTTACATCTAAAACAAGGAGCTGCATGTCATGATCTGATAGTCCATTTATTACAGGTTTTATATGATTTTGTTTTTTTATTTATTTTATTTTATTATCCATCTTTAGGCATTAAAAAATGCAATTGATGTCATCATTTGTGTACATATACAGTTTACGTAACTAACAGAAATGGTGTAATATATTGTAGATCATTATTGTCTAATAAGGTACAAAAATTTGTCCTTGATGCTGCACAAGGTATTTGCATTATATTTACATGTATAAGTTTAATCTAAGTGAAACTATATTAGTACCGGTACATAAGATCATCTTTAGTGCACATTATAAACTCTTCTATTGTATAAAAAGCTTTTTCTCTAAGCCATTTCTTTGTGACACTTTTAAACTCATTCAGTGACACATTATGTGCCTCTATTGGCAACATGTTAAATAGTTTTACTTCCATGTACCTGTAACTATCTTGAGTTTTCTTTAGTCTAGCAACTGGGATGTCAATTTGCTGTTTTATACGTGTGTCATGGTGATGGATAGATTGTCATAGTTTGTGACTGTGTTGGTTTTCTTTTGTGTGTATCAGACAACTTAGTATAAAGAGGGCTGCAACTGCTAGTATTTTTAGATTTTTGAAATATGCTCTACAAGACTTGTTATTTCTGACTCCATGGATGCATCTGACTGCATTCTTTTGCCAAATGAAAACTTGTTTTGCTCCGGGTGAGTTTCCCCACAACAAAGTGGCATATGCTAAATGGGTGTGGATAAAGGCATAGTATGCATTGAGTAATAACTTATCACTAACACATGACCTTAGTTTACCTAACAAATATGCCACACGTGCTAACTTAGTACAAATATAATCGGTATGACTCTTCCACGTTAATTTTGAGTCAAGATGGATCCCAAGTAGTTTAGCTGAGACACAATCAATCTTATCACTCTTAACACACAAGCTAAAGAGAATATCTACAGTTTTATCATGATTTATATGCAAGACATTGAGTTGGAACCACTTGATGGGTGCTCTGAGATGAGCCTCACTTTCCTCGTTTAAATTTCCTAAATCTTTCCCTGCTGTAACAAAAGTTGTATCATCTGCATAGAGTGTGGATTTACATAACATGGTGCTGGGCAAGTCATTTACATATATTATAAAAAGTAAAGGTCCAAACACAGAGCCTTGTGGTAGACCCTGCATGATATCCATTTAGCTATAAAAATGTTATCAATGGCTGTCCTTGAGGGTTAGTGATCCTAGTTGGAACGTTATTTGAGATAAGGTAGTTATAAAGCCGATTGTATATTACTTTTTCTAAAATTTTTGAGAATGCTGGCAAAAGTGAAACTGGATGGAAATTTGATGCTATTTCTTTATCCCCCTTTTTAAACAGTGGCCTAACTTCAGCATATTTCAACCATTCAGGAAATACTCCACTGATAAATGACTGGTTACACAGATAGCTTAATATGTTACTTAACTCAGAATCACATTCTTTAATGAACTTTGTTGATATTTCATCATACCCACTAGAGGTTTTTGATTTTAAAGATTTTATGATGGACATTATTTATGTTGGGTAGTGAGGGTCAAATTCATATTATGGAAGTTACTTGAAATGTCTGGTCTGAGGTATTCCACAGCAGCATCTACATAACCTGACAACCCCATCTTTTCAGTAACAATTATAAAATGTTTGTTGAAAAGTTCTGCAACACTATACGCATCTGTCACCAATGTATCATTTACTCTTAATGCTATTTGTCCCTCTTGATGTCTGGTTCTATCCGTCTCCTCCTTCACTATATCCTATATTGTCTTTATTTTGTTATCTGATATTACTATCTTTCCCTTTTAATATATTTGCTTCAATGTTCGTATTACTGTCTTTAATATTTTGCAGTATTTCTTGTAATGTGCTATAGCATCAACATCAGAACTGTTTCGGATTAACAGATACAGTTTTCTTTTTGTTTTAGAAGATACCCCTATTCCTTGAGTAATCCATGGCTTCTTTGTAGACTTTGCTCTAACCTTGGTTAGTTTTGGGGGAAAACAGTGTTCAAATAAGGTAAGCACTTTATTAGCAAAAGTGATATATTTTTCATTCATGCCATGAGCACTGTAAGCATCAGTCCAGTGCAAGTCTTTCAGGAGTGTCCTAAAATAATCAATTTTTGGCTTATTGATTACCCTCTTGAGCTCAGATTTAACAGATTTTATATCCTGTTCAGTATTAACATTTAACAGAAGGAACTGCATGTCATGGTCTGTGAGGCCATTGACTATTGGTTTTGTAATATAATTTTGTTCATTGGACTTTTCTATAAAGATATTATTATCAATGGCTGTTTGTGAGCAATTGGCTACCCTAGTGGAGAACCTTACAGTGGGCATTAAGTTGAATGATATTGTTATTGGGAGAGTCTTTAAGGAAATCTACATTGAAATCACCAGCAACCACTATTTCTTTGTTTTTGGTTGTTAAATGGGCCAGTACAGCTTCAAGGTGGTTTATGAACAGATTAAAGTTACCTGCAGGTGCTCGATATACACTTAATATTATGAAGGATTTTTTGTGAAATTCTACTTCTGTTGCACATGCTTCCATATGCTGTTCTAAGCAAAATTTATGAATTTCTATGTTCTTACATTTTTACAGTTCCTGATGAATGTGGCACCTTCTCCTTTCTCCATTTCTGCTCTACAAAAGTGAGGTGCTAACCCAAACCCTGTAACACTTAAAAGTTCTATACCAGTGGTCACATGATGTTCAGAGAGGCAGATTATGTCAGCTGGGTTTGAGGACTCTAATTCATCTATGCAGATAATTAATTCATTAATTTTATTTCTCAGTCCTTGAATATTTTGATGCAATAAAGATAGCTGACGTTTCACATTGACTGAGTTAAAATTGGGTAGAGTTGAAATAACTGCCGATTGTTAAAAATTCTTAACCAATAGCTGTTTATGCTAATGTTAGAAGCTAGAATTATGTTTTTTGGTTTCTTTCTCAAACTGAAGGTTTGTCTCAGTCCTAACCTCTCTTAAAATTTGGTTTCTTTCTGTCCTCCCTACCCTAAAAAGGGGTCTTTTCTGAACCCTATAACCACTGGTATTTTATCACTCATGGCAGTGCCTCCCCCATTTAACTTTCCTGCTATTTTCCCAGCCAGTTTACCCTTCCCTTTCCTGTTGAGGTGAAGGCCATGCCTAGTATAATCCCACCTACTGAGAAAATCAACAGGAACCACACCAATGTGTGACCCTGCACCCAATATAAGCAGCTGTTCCAACTCCAAATCAACTCCCTTGACAGAAGAGTTCAAATGAGGTCGGTCATGGCGCCCAAGAACAGATACAAACTCAACACTAGTATGCTTCGATGCTGATGCAATCTTTTCCAGGTCAGACTCTATACCGTACCCAGGATCTCTGTCGATACTATTACCTGGCCCACCCACTATAACCACGGTGTCTTCCTTAGTGAAATCTTTGTAAAGTGTTTCCTAAATCCTCTGTCACATGCTACAGACCAGCACTAGAAATATAAAAATTGGTGACCTGGTATTCTGATCCTAGTTCATCCTGCAAAAGTTGGCCAACACCTCTTCCATGGTGACTACCCAACAACAACACTTTCTTTCTCTTTACTGATTTCCCTACATTCTTACTTTTCAATTTGCTGCTGAAAGTTCGTTGTGCCTTGTCTACACCTGCAACTGCTTGAGGCTCACCAGCTTCTAACTGAAGCAACAGGTCAAATCTATTTTCCACATTCACCACGAAGCTATCAGACAAAGTTCTGGGCCTGTTCCTCCTGTTGCCACTTCCCACCTCTCTTTACCCTTCTCCCTCCTTAACCTGTCAAGATCTCCCCTTTCCTTGTCTAACTCAGCCTGAAGTGCAGCAATTTTCCCCTCCTGTTCTAGTATCATCCTATCTCTACTACATATCCTACAAAACCAATGATGAGTCTCATTTACTTCCCCTATTACCACACCACTACAGTCACCCACATGGAAACAACTACAGCACCTGTCACACCAACTAGCACCTGCCACAAAATACCACTGGCATTGTCAGTCTAGCCTGCATCATGTAAGAGTATAGGTAGGTGTGTGTGTGTGTGTGTGTGTGTGTGTGTGTGTGTGTGTGACTCTGAAAGCTAGTTGATTTTCCTGCTTTTGTGTGTGCCTACCGACAAATTAATCCCAAAGTACCCTGCAGCACTTGTTCTGGCCATTAAGATTGCACTGCACGCTGTTATACATAACACCTGCCCACCAGATCACAGTTGTAACACCTACCAGCATCCAACCACTACATTTAACCTCCAAATTGACACATCGCTCTTCACACATTCCTCCCATCAGAACTTTATTCTTTTTTTCCTGCATGTGATGATCAACTTACACACGATTTAAGTATCGTCCAGCCACAAAACCATCCTATTGCTCACAGCACAATTTCTTCCATCCTTTTTACTTAACGAACCGAGGCTATATTATTCAGTTCCCCTTATAACCACCTAACACTTTCAGCCATCTATTTTTCATTTCCTACCATCATCCCTAACCCAGTGGACCCCTGCTCCATCTTTCCGCATCAATTCAAAGAATTCTCTCTTTCCCTGCCTAAAATCCAGCCCCACATGCTGTTCCTTAAATGCTGCCTAAACCATGAATCCCCATCCCTCCCCTTCAATGAATGGCATAACCACAAAAATTCCCTTCTCTGGAGCCCACCCCCTCCTTTCACAAAGACCTTCACCTTTTCATATTCCACCAATCTGGTACTGCAGAACCTCCTCTCCATGGCACAGACATTCCAGAACTGCCTCTATTCCCTCCAAAAGATACTGTTACCCTGCAACCCTCACTACATACACAACATCTCCGAAACAGAAACCCCTCCACTCTAACACCTGAAGCAGCATTCCAGACACCACCTCCATGAACTTTCCAACCTTTTGACATCTTATTCCCACCACAGGTCACCACTATCCATCAACACCCATTCTTCTCACAAACCTCAAGAAAATCCAAAACACTGCTGTTATCCTCTCCACCAAAAACCTCAGTCCCACAGAATTTTCAGTCCTATGCAAAGGAGTAACCTTCTCCCCTACCCCCAATTTAACCGTGTTGGACTTCCCCAAAGACCTACTCTCCTTTCAATCCTTACGGTGGAAACACTTCTTTGCCACGAATCCCTCCAACCACTGCCAATATAATCCCAGCACTGAACCTTGCTTCTCCCAATTCATACCACAATCCAACTGTGACCTTCAACCCCCCCCCCCTTTCCGCCCACCTATCCACCCCCAACTCAGCTTCCAGGAATTCCTTACGTCCAACTTGGCCTCACCATCCTTATTCTGGAACTCTTAACATTTCAGCAGAGGAAACTACAGCCATACACAACCTAAAAACATATCCAGCTCTAATCATCCTCCTTGCAGACAAAGGCTCCACCGCTGTTGTGATCGGTCAAAATGTCTACATGAGGGAAGACCTCCACCAGCTGCCTGACTTCTCCACCTACAAGCTCAGCCAGAGTGATCCCATCCCATAGGTCCAACATAACCTGTAGTTCCTACTGAAATCCATAGACCCTTCACCTCAGTCAATCTCCGTTCTCACTCCAACAACACTCCATACACCCACCTTCTACATACTTCCCAAAACCCACAAACCCAACAATCCTGGACACCCCCATTGTAGCTGGCTACTATGCTCCCACTGAAAGAATTTCCGCTCTTGTTGACCACCACCACCAACCAACTGCACAAAACCTAGCCTCCCATATTAAAACCACTTCCTTCACCCACTTTTCACCACCCCAACCCTTTACCTTCTGGATCCCTACTTGTTACTGTTGAAGCCACATCCCTCACACCCATGGGCTTGCTGCTACTGAACGCTATCTCTTAAAGTGTCCTTCAGATTACAAATCGACCACCTCGTTCCTTATACACCTTGCCATTTACTCTGAAGCACCAAAGAAACTGGAATAGGCATGTGTTTTCAAATACAGAGATATGTAAACAGGCAGAATACAGAGCTGCGGTCGGCAACGACTATACAGCACAACACGTGTCTGGCGCAGTTGTTAGATCAGTTACTGCTGCTGCAATAGCAGTTTATCAAGATTTAAGTGAGGTTGAACATGGTGTTATAATCAGTGCATGAGCAATGGGACACAGCATCTCCGAGGTAGCAATGAAGTGGGGATTTTCCCTTATGACCATTTCACGAGCATATAGTGAATATCAGGAATCCGGTAAAACATCAAATCTCCTACAACATAATTGATATGGGCTTTTGGAACCGAAAGCCCACTTGTGTACCCTTGATGACTACACAACACAAAGCTTTACGCCTTGCCTGGGCCTGTCAATACCGACATTGGACTGTGACGATTGGAAACATGTTGCCAGCTTGAACGAGTCTCGTTTCAAATTGTATTGAGTGGATGGATGTGTAAGGGGATGGAGACAACTTCATGAATCTATGGACCCTGCATGTTAGCAGTGGAGTGTTCAAGCTGATGGAGGCTCTGTATGTTGGGGGGCATGTGCAGCTGGAGTGATATGGGACCCCTGATGAGTCTGGATATGACTCTGATAGGTGACGTGTAGTAAGCTTCCTTTCTGATAGGTGACGTGTACGTAAGCTTTCTCTCTGATCACCTGCATCCATTCATGTCCATTGCACATTCTGATGGACTTGGGCAATTCGAGCAGGACAATACGACACCCCGCATGTCCTTGAAGTGCTACAGAATGGCTCCAGGAACACTCTTTTGAGTTTAAACACTTTAGATGGTCACCAGACTCCTCAGACATGAACGTTATTGAGCATATCTGGGATGCCTTGCAATGTATGGTTCAGAAGAGATCTCCACCCCGTCATACTATTACGGATTTATGGATAGCCCTGCAGTCCTACACGATATCAGGCAGGTGTACCAGTTTCTTTGGGTCTTCAGTGCATATACAGACGAAGGGAAAATTTACAAACAACTCCATGGCACGGTGATGGGCACCCACATGGCACCCTCCTATGCCAACCTGTTTATAGACCATCCAGAAGAAACCTTCCTAGTCTCCCAAAACTCCTAACCCCTAGTCCGGAGCACTTTCACTGATGGTATCTTCATGATCTGGACTCAGGGCCAATACACCCTATCCACCTTTGTTATCAACCTCAACACTTTTCCTCTCATCTGCTTCACCTGGTCCTCCTCTTACTCAACACGCCACCTTCCTGGATGTTGACCTCCACCTCATTGTCTCCATTTACACCTCTGCCCACACCCCTTCCCAAATCAGAAAATCCCTCCCACACAGCCTAGCCACCTGTAGCTGGTGTATTTACAGTGTATCTTGGACCTACTGATAACAAACAGACCCGAACTTTTCGACTCTGTAAGTGCAGAACAGGGATCCAGTGATCATAAGGCCATTGCAGCATCCCTGAATATGGAAGTTAATATGAATATTAAAGAAGAGGGAGGAAGGTTTATCTGTTTAGCAAGAGTAATAGAAGGCACATTTCAGGCTACCTAACAGATCAAAACGAAAATTTCTGTTCCGACACTGACAATGTTGAGTGTTTATGGAAAAAGTTCAATCGTAAAATGTGTTTTAGACAGGTATGTGCTGAGTAAAACTGTGAGGGACGGGAAAAACCCACTGTGGTTCAACAACAAAGTTAGGAAACTACTGTGAAAGCAAAGAGAGCTTAACTACAAATTTAAATGCAGCCAAAAAGAAGCTAAACGATGTCAAAGTTAGCGTAAGGAGGGCTATGCGTGAAGTGTTCAGTGAATTCGAAAGTAAAATTCTATGTACCGACTTGACAGAAAATCCTAGGAATTTCTGGTTTTACGTTAAATCAGTATGTGGCTCGAAACAGCATATCCAGACACTCCGGGATGACGATGGCATTGAAACAGAGGATGACACGCGTAAAGCTGAAATACTAAGCACCTTTTTCCAAAGCTGTTTCACACAGGAAGACCACACTGCAGTTCCTTCTCTAAATCCTCGCACAAACGAAAAAATGGCTGACATCGAAATAAGTGTCCAAGAAATAGAAAAGCAACTGGAATCACTCAACAGAGGAAAATCCACTGGACCTGACGGGATACCAATTCAATTCTACACAGAGTACGCGAAATAACTTGCCCCCCTTCTAACTGCCGTGTACTGCAAGTCTCTAGAGGAACGGAAGGTTCCAAATGATTGGAAAAGAGTACAGGTAGTCCCAGTCTTCAAGAAGGGTCATCAAGCAGATAGGCAAAACTATAGACCTATATCTCTGACGTCGATCTGTTGTAGAATTTCAGAACATGTTTTTTGCTCGAGTATCATGTTTTGGAAACCCAGAATCTACTCTGTAGGAATCAACATGGATTCCAGAAACAGCAATCGTGTGAGACCCAACTCGCTTTATTTGTTCATGACACCCAGAAAATATTAGATACAGGCTCCCAGGTAGATGCTATTTTCCTTGACTTCCAGAAGGCATTCGATACAGTTCCGCACTGTCGCCTGATAAACAAAGTAAGAGCCTACGGAATATCAGACAGCTGTGTGGCTGGATTGAAGAGTTTTTAGCAAACAGAACACAGCATGTTGTTCTCAATGGAGAGACGTCTACAGACATTAAAGTAACCTCTGGCGTGCCACAGGGGAGTGTTATGGGACCATTGCTTTTCACAATATATATAAATGACCTAGTAGATAGTGTCAGAAGTTCCATGCAGCTTTTCGCGGATGATGCTGTAGTATACAGAGAAGTTGCAGCATTAGAAAATTGTAGCGAAATGCAGGAAGATCTGCAGCGGATAGGCACTTGGTGCAGGGAGTGGCAACTGACCCTTTAACATAGACAAATGTAATGTATTGCGAATACATAGAAAGAAGGATGCTTTATTGTATGATTATATGATAGCGGAACAAACACTGGTAGCAGTTACTTCTGTAAAATATCTGGGAGTATGCGTGCGGAACGATTTGAAGTGGAATGATCAGATAAAATTAATTGTTGGTAAAGCGGGTACCAGGTTGGGATTCATTGGGAGAGTCCTTAGAAAATGTAGTCCATCAACAAAGGAGGTGGCTTACAAAACACTCGTTCGACCTCAACTTGAGTATTGCTCATCAGTGTGGGATCCATACCAGGTTGGGTTGACAGAGGAGATAGAGAAGATCCAAAGAAGAGTGGTGTGTTTCACTACAGGGTTATTTGGTAACCGTGATAGCGCGCACGGAGGTTTTCAGACAGTCGTTCTTCCCGCGAACCATACACGACTGGAACAGAAAAGGGAGGTAATGACAGTGGCACGTAAAGTGCCCTCCGCCACACACCATTGGGTGGCTTGCGGAGTATTAATGTAGATGTAGATGTAGATGAGAATTCCCTTTCCTAGTGTGCTGCAGGCTTCACAAAGGTTGTCACAGACAAACCTAGTTCACAAACAAATTTCCCATGCCATAACCCAGCACACCCCCAATCCTCCCACCAACCCCAAGAATGAGCTACAAAGGAGCGTCCTCCCCTTGTCACCCAATATCATCATGCACAAAAACAACTGAACCATATCCTTCATCACAACTCTGATTATCTCTCTTCCTGCCCTGAAATGAGGGACATCCAATCCAAAATACTTCCCACCCCTCCTAAACTGGTGTTCCATGACCCACCCAACATACACATTATCCTAGTCCACCTTAAGCCACTCTGACTACCAAACCCTTGCCACAGGGATCATATCCCTGTGGCAGACCGAATCCACCTACCCAGCACCTCCTACTCCAGTCCTGTTGCAGGCTTATCCTATGCCACCAGAGGCCGGACCACCTGTAAAAGCAGCCATGTCATATGCCAACCCTGCTGCAAACACTGCACAGTCTTTTATGTTTGTATGACTACTAACAAGCTGTCCACCAGGATGAATGGTCACAGCCAAATTGTTGTCAAGAAGAAAGCGTAACATGCTCAGATTCAATGGCTGCTTCCCAACGTGAACCAGCTGGATCCTTCCTTCCACCACCAGTTTCTCTGAAGAACATGATGATTTATAGTGGAGGGCACTAAACTGCACACATGAGAGCCATCCTTACAACGCATCCTCCACTCCTGTAATCATTCTGGTCTCAATCTCGGGTAATCCACTCTCCCCGCACCCTCCATCCAACAGTTTACCCTTCCTCCATCTTGTCACCCCTTACCAATTCATGTCCCCAGTGCCTTCAGCATGCACTACTTCCCATCAGCCACTACAACTGTGGCAGCTCATACACCTGCATTCCTAACTGGCAAACTGGCTGCGACCCTTCCAGCCGCTAGCCACCCACCTCCAGTCCCCTCCCTCTACCCGTACCATAACCAGTTCACTTGCTGCAAAATAGCATTCACACAGTTAGTCTAGCCAGCACCATGAAGAGGCACAGGTGTGTGTGTGTGTGTGTGTGTGTGTGTGTGTGTGTGTGTGTGTGTGTGTGTGCGCGCGCGTGTGCGTTTTACTCTAGCTCATCAGGATATAAGTATGAAAACTAGCAAGTTTTCCTTCTTTTGTACGTTCCCTCGATAACTCAATGCTTCTGCTTTTCGGAGAGTGATCTCCTTCAATACTTAAGTATTTAATTTCTACAAGAACTTTACTACCACATAGATATATGACACTATTTCAAAACATACAAATGATATGGACACAGTGAAGAAACCAGTCTAGTGATTGTTATTATTGTAACAGTGATGTTACTTCTTCCAACTAAAAAAAAATTCAAAAAGTAGTAAGACAGACTAACCTGCTGTCTGCCATTCAGTCAGTGGCTCCTGGCCCCCATTTTCCTAGAATGTTTTAACGATATTAGCCTGAATATTTGAAATAATTACTGGTGTGATGCAGATGAACAAGCTCATGACAAGTATCACTTTACATTGGGCAATGTAAAACCAAATCTTGTTACACAAACTACGCTAATTGATCTTGTTAGGGATCTGGGCCCAGTAAGGGAAAAGCTGAACTGCTTGGTTCCACACTCTAAGAAAAGAACTTGTTGACAGGCATTTTCTCAATGTTTCATAGAAGAAGGTAATTTAGTGCATTGTTCAGATACTGAGACTCTGATGAACGAATTTGGGACTGAATACAAAAAGGAGGACTGGAGACTCCGTCTAAAACTGGTCTACAGGCTGTTTTATTACATAATGGTAACACCTATGCATCAGTGCCTGTTGTTCATTCGCCACATATAAAGCAAAATATCAATGTTTTAAATAAAGCAAAGTATTACACATGGTTGGAATATATGTGATGACTTTTCTAAATACCCCAGGTCTTCATGTGAATGGGATAGTAGGGCAAAGGACCATCATCATCATCAATAAAATGGCTGCAAGAAAATCTTTGAGGTCTGGAGTGAAAAACATACTAGAAGAAAAAAGCTCTACACAAAGGTGGAGAATGATTCAAATATCACTGCAATAAATCTACTCAACTATCAGAATCAAAATTGGAAAAAGGCTCGTTTGTTGGACATGACATTCAAAAAATGATGTTCAGTCCTAACTCTGAATTAAAAATGACTGTGAGCAAGGAGGTGGCTCAGCTGTCATTTAAGAAGTCCTCACCATATTTTATGGACTATAAGACATACTTTTTTTCTTCAAAAAATTTCCTCCAAAATGCAGGTGCATCTTATATTTAAAACTCCCACCAGTCTTAAATATAGCCATATATTCGAGGCTGCAGGAAACCTCTTTTTATCTGGCAACAATGGATTCGACTGGCAGTAGTAGTGCACTGATGCGACGAACATGAGTTGCGGGGATTCAAAAAGCTTGCTAACACTGTCTTCCTTCTTCCCCGCCACCACAAACCGAGAACACTGTCTAGTCTATGATGTGTCATTGTAGTCTACAGTGCTAGTGAACTTGAACTGAAAGTGATTTGTGTTACTGGTAACAGTACAATATTTTTGTTTCCAGAATGAGATTTTCTCTCTGCAGCAGAGTGTGCGCTGATATGAAACTTCCTGGCAGATTAAAACTGTGTGCCCGACCGAGACTCGAACTCGGGACCTTTGCCTTTCGCAGGCAAGTGCTCTAGTATCTGAGATACCAAAGCACGACTCACACCTGGTCCTCACAGCTTTACTTCTGCCAGTATCTCGTCTCCTACATTCCAAACTTTACAGAAGCTCTCCTGCGAACCTTGCAGAACTATTTTTGTTAGTAGCTAGTTTCGTAATGGCAAAAAATACAAGGTATTCATATGATGTGGGCTATAAATTGAAAGTAATAGCATATGCAGAACAACATGGAAACAGAGCAGCTGGGTGGCATTTGGCCCTCCACCAACAGAAAAAAAACCATTTGTGATTGATGGGCTAGTAATAAAGAACTGAAAAAAGTGAGGAAGACTAAATGTACAAATAGAGCACTGAATGCATAATGGCCAAAACTAGAAGATAATGTATTGAAATGAATTCAAGGACACCATCAAAATAGCACTGGAATTAATACAAAAATGACTGAAATACATGCTTGTAAGTTAGTGCTGCAGTGGGACTTAACAGACTTTAATGGTGAAGGTGGTTCGTACTACAAGTTTATGTAGTGTTGTCTGAGCCAAAATCAAAATTTCTCAGAAAATAATACAAGAGTATGAAGAGAAAATATTATCTTTCCATCACTTTATTATTCAACATTGAAAGAAAATCAGTGTGGAATTAAGACAAACAGTGAATATGGATGGAACTCTTATGACATTCAATGTGCCAAGTAACAGAAATGTTGCCAAGAAAGGTGCTAAAACTGTAACTATAAAAACAAGTGGACATGAAAAAATGCACTACACTGTTGTCCTCTAATTTTGTGATGACACTAAACTTAATCCAATGATGATTTTCAGCCGCAAAACAGTGCCAAAACCTAAAATACTGACAGGTGGTGGTGTTCCTATACATGACAGGGATTGGATGGATGGAGCTGGTATGAAATTATGGATTAGAAGAGTGTGGGAGAGAAGGAAAGATGTTTTATTGAAGAAGAGTTCTCTTCTTGTGGTACATCAGTTTAGTAGTCATTTGGAAAATTCTGTGAAATAGAAACTGAGACAGGGAAATGCAGAGTTTGCTGTTATTCCGGGAGGCCTTACTTCACAATTGCAACCTCTTGATGTCTTGATAAATACACCATTTAAAAAGTATTTGACAGAGGAATGGAACATATAGATGATGGATGAAACCCAACATGAATTAAAACTGAAGGGAGCTTTAAAATGATCTACAATCAAACAAGTGTGTCAGTGGATAAAACAGTCATGGTTTAGAGTGGCAGAAGACATTGTGGTTAAATCATTCAAGAAGTGCGGCATAAATAACACTCTCAATGGCAGTGTAGACCATCTTATATATGAAGAGGACACGATGATGGCAAAGAGGAGGAGGAAGAAGAGAAAGAAGAAGGTGGAAGTTCAGATGACGACTTTCAGGGATTTTAAAGGTCAGTTCGATTTTATAAATTGAGAATTTCTTTTGGTCTGGCTTTGCAATCTAGTAGTGAAATCTAATAACAAAAATGTTGATTTTCTTAAAATAAAAATGCTTACAAATTAAGATGCATCTTATAGTCCGTAGTTTCTTATAGTCTGTAAAATACATTAGTCAATTGAAAGAACTCACATTATATTTGAAAAGTTCAAAAAGTTAGGCAGTTTAATAAACATCAAGATTCACTTTTGGAATGGTTACTTTTTTTCCCTGAAAATTGAGAGTGATGACAGTGACGAACATTGTGAGCACTTTCACAAAGACAACAAAGTGACAAAAAATGACATCAGGGTTGCTAGAATACCAGTATGATGGGAGACAGTCAGTCTCTTCACTGAGACACACAACAGGCAATTTATTACAGAAAACACTATATTAGGTGCTTGAAGGAGAAGAGAAAAAAGAAATATAATTGAATGCACATACAATTCCTATGCAGTCAGTAGGCACTTTCAAATTTACACTTCCATAAAACCTTTGTTCATATTGAAAAATTAAATTACTTTTGATTCCAGTTAAATGTGTTTTGATAATATTTGAGTTTCTCACAAAATCACATTGCTACAAATTTTATGTTATAGAAAAAACTTAGGTCAGTTATGGATTCAGTGCCAAAAACCTATGGAATGAAGCCAGTTTCTAAAAAAAGTAATAAAATATGTTTTGATGGCCTATGACATTCACCTGTATGCCTAGGAATTTCACACATAAGGCCCTATTCCAGTGTGTGCTCTAAGACACCTATTTTAGGAACCTATAAGCAATTTTTATTTGTTTGGAATTGCATAATACAACTCTTTCTATGATTAAGTGTTAAGCTGTGTGCTGTAAACATTTTCTACCATTCCCCTGACTGGGAATGCTATAAA
The DNA here is from genome assembly GCF_021461385.2 of Schistocerca piceifrons. Classification (NCBI taxonomy): domain Eukaryota; kingdom Metazoa; phylum Arthropoda; class Insecta; order Orthoptera; family Acrididae; genus Schistocerca; species Schistocerca piceifrons. The sequence goes on from NC_060149.1 coordinate 539,235,051, forward strand.
TGTGTTCGGGGCCTCTACCAGTATTCTTGTGTCATCAGTAAACATCATGCTTTTTGAAGAGTCTTTCAATGTTCTGAACAAGTTATTTATGTACATCAAGAACAGGAGTGGGGTAACCACTGAACCTTGGCAAGAGTGAAATAAGTACAGGGTGCAGCACAGGAACTTCTTTATTTGAAATTCACGTCACACGGTGGCCATTACCCATTGCTGTGTGGGGTTTAGCGCATTGGAAAGGGCAGGACCTAACCTTTTTTCCAGGTTAGTTAAGTAGCAATCCTGTAGTGGATGAGAGAGGAGCGTGCATTTGCCATGGCAACTCACTTTTCTGATGGTCATGCTGTCATCGCAACCTAGCGTGCATTCAGGGAACAGTTTATTATTGAACCTGCAGATTGCTTTCCTGATCAAAAATAGACTGTAATGTGGGTGGACATGTTTACGGATACTGGCAGTGCACAGAAAAAGAAACCAGGGCCTTCAAGAATCACCAGGACACCAGAAAATGTCGAGGAAGTCAGGCTGGTAATTTTGGAATTCCCCAAGCGATGCAGCTGCTGCTGCTATTTCTGATCATACACTGAGAAGAATTCTTCACAAAGATGTGAAATTGAATCCATACAAACTGGCAGTGGTGCACAAACTTAATCCACATGATTTTTGTTCCCCAAAAAATGCATGTGGAGTCTTGAACAAAAACATGCCTCATGTTCTTCTTCAGCATTGAGGCTCATTTTTATTTGTGTGGATGCGTGAATAAAAAATTTAAAAAAAAGAAAATTGTGGTATTGGAGTGGCACGAACCCTCCGAGAACTTAATGAGCAGTCCCTGCATATAAAAAATTGGTGTTTTGACCACAGTTATTTGAAGAGAATGATACGGTAGTTATGGTCACTTCTGAATGTTATGTCCAGGTGATTAAGGATTTTTCCCCCCAGACTTGAAGAAATTGATGTGGGGGATATCTGGTTCCATCAAGATGGCACCAGAGCTCAAACAGCATGAATGTCAATGGCACTCTTGTGCGAACACTTCCCCACCCGTCTGATCTCTTTGAGGGGTGATTTTCAGTGCCAGATTTAGCCCAATGTGACTTTTTCTGATTGGGCTGTCTTCCTTGGTGTATACCAATTGTCTACAGACCTTGGGTCAGCTGCAGAACAATATTTGTGCTGCTATTGCCGACATAAGATAGACATATGCTGAACAAAGTGGACCACATCTTCCAAATTCAACTAACCAAATTCATGGAATAAATCTTTAAATTTACTTCAATATAATGGGAAGAGAATTAAATTGATACTTCTAATACCGTCTGTTTCTTTTTTTTTCCCTCCAAAATAAGGAAGTTCTGGTATCACACCCTGTACTTTCTTTCTACAGTGTTAAAATTCCTAAGTATATTTCCTTTACCCATCAACACCTGTTATTTTAGGTCCTAAATAAAACACAATTACATTTCAGAAAAGTCTGTATATTTCACTTCCTTTTAACAGCAGAAATAGACAGTACTCCATCACAAGCAAATCAGAATAATTCCACAGTCTGCCATCAAGTTCTGTTCTTCAACAAAAGACAGACAGCACAAGATCATTGAAAAAAAAAAAAGCTATGTCAAACTCTTAGTGGTAGTTATAACTATAAACTGTTAATTCTCACAGAATCTGTGCTGCCAATGACTTTTGTGTTAACAATCATCAACATTCTGCATAGCATAGTATGGAACTAACACCAATTACATGTAAGAGACACATCAATGAACATCAATACAGTAAAAGACACAAATTTCAACATTTTAGAGGATATGGAATGGTAACTGATAACATAGAAGTTTCTGAGTACAGACCCACTGATTCATTGAAACTGTTGTACGTTTAGCCACAACAACTGCGAAAACATATTTATCTACATGCATTAAATATTTATTAGCAGTAGTTCCGAATAAACATCATACATTTGCCACAAAGCTAAACACGTGTATTCACAAATGTAACAACAACATATACAGCTCAAAGTATACTTTTTAAAAATACTTTTGCTGTATAATCAAAAGAAAATGAATGGGCTCTTCTTAATGTAAAAGAATTTATAATTGCTTAGAACCAACTAAGCTGTTGCCCTCAGAACTAAAAAAAAATGGATGTATGAAATAAAATGAACTGTTGAATACAACACAGTTTCAGTTACTGGAAAAAATAATTTAGCTACATAACACTTATGGGAAACATTTAATGGTATCAGTCTCAATACACACAATTTTGTATATATCATTTTAATCACATGTAAACTAGCAAACAATGTTCACAGTTGCACTGTATGGTGTACTGGATGTACTTCTACAAACAAAGTTATGCATGTCAATGGCACTGACAATGATACTCCCACTGCAACTGACTTACAAGGTGTCAGGTTGCACACCGCACATGCATCATTTGATTTCCCATTACGTGATTATGTCATGTATAGGACACAAGGGACACATTATGTTCATTTAAATATTTGTTCCACTGACTTGAGGACACACAAAGCAACTTGCTCTAGCTGTGAAAGGTGGCTGTGGGGGACAAGACACTACTTGCTGTAGGTTGTTTGGTGTCCCATACACACAGCTGCAATACTGACAATGCACATATAGTGAACAGGTCAAATCCAGTGTTCTAAAATCATCCTTCACTCATCTGTTGCTGCCTTTAATCAACATCACCCTTTTTAAAAGAAACAAAAAATATGAACATAAGAAATGAAATAATTTTTAACTATTGCTGACATGTAAAATGAAGACAACATCAAAATAATAGTAATATCATCTTTCATAAAGAGAGAAATCATTCCCAGTTGAGATGTCTTTATTAAGCCTAACCATTCAGGTTCGTTCACAGCTAAGCTAGTTTGTGTACAAGAAAGTGTCTGAATAGTAGTTAAGAAAGTGTCTGAATAGTAGTTTGTCTTATATCATCACAAGCTTCTTTTAAAAAAAAATTACTGTTCACCAACCTATGTCAAATACCATCTTTAATCACAAAGAAAAATGTATGGGATCCATACAGAAATTTAAGAATACTACATTCATGTTAGGCAAAAGAGTTATAGAATCACACAGGACAAACATCAAAGAATTCTTAGTTCCTTGGATTAACAATGGTGTGCAGAAATCCTACACTATGGAGAAGTGGATGCTAGAGGGAGAACAGGACAAAAATTACAGAAGTTGGATTTTCAGGAAACCAAGGACAATATGAGATCAGTAAGTAAAAATCAACTAGTTTGCTATTAGCCAAAACTATGTGACCTGATCTTATCCAATTAGTTGATGAAATGTGTAGCATGGACAACTTTAGTTCACTTCAATATGGTTTTCCACAATAATTTGATAGCAGAAACTGGCACAATCATGAGACAGTATACATTTAAACAAAATTTATTTTTTGTATGGCCATTAACATTTGAATTGTGTGCAGAAACCATTGTATAGTGTTAAAATGTTTTTTAAGGTTTAATGACTAAGGTACTTATCGGATTTACAAAATGAAGCAACATGTGAGACAAATAAATGAGATGGAATACACATTCACGGATAACAATAGTTCATTGGAATATGAGCTTACAGCATGACTTACAGTGAGATATGGTAGTTCACGCTGAAGCGTTATAGGTGTGGATGCAGTATGGATTCAAAAAAAATTCTTCAATTTATATAGTGCAAGGCTGAACAGATGAACATTTTGGTCAACTAATGAGAGTACTGATTAACAAAAGACTACTTCAGATACATAAATTCTTTTAAATAAAAAAAAAAAAGGTAAAGATACAACACAGTGCAATTTTTATCGATAATAGTATCTTTTTCATTTTCTATGAAGCTGTCAGATATGAGGAAAGTAATTAAGTCAGCACCTTTAACAAAAATGAATGTCTACTGATGCAACCAATGGAAATAGTGAATACTGTAGAACAGCCTTCAAATGACGCTCTTTCACAATTCTGCCACAAATGCAGAACATTTGACGGAGAAAATCTGGCTTATTGCTAGAAAGTAAGCAGTACACAAGTCATTTTTGCTTCATTTTTCTCCTGTCCCAATACATACCTCACATGGTCTTTAAGACTTTCTGAGCATTATAAATTTTGCTCAGGCCGTCAAGCATTGTGTTGGATGTCATCACTAGACTCTTCAACATCTGATGAAACTTCTGCTCAGCACCCTTCCAGTTTCAGCAGATGGTTTAATTTTCATTTCCAGTCAATAATGTTTTGTTCTCAGAGTGCCACAGCCACAAGTCATTGCTTGGCACATGCACAATCATATTTCACTATGTCAATTAACACACTTTTCCCACTCATATCATTACCTCAAGATCACATTCAGGTTTCCCAACAAAAATGGCAAAGTTTCAGTGACACATACTGACACAACACCTGAGAGTGCCACTAGCAAATACATTCTTGGATTCAGAAGACTTCTTAGAAAAGAGATGCCAGGAAGTAACAGTTGTGAAAACTTGAGTTTGAAAGCGTTAAAAATTGGCACACTATCAGTGCAAGATCGGAAAAAAAGGTACAGAATGGAATAAGAGAAACAATTATGAAGTACAGGATGTGTCAAGTGGAAAGAAAGATTAGGAAATTGTATCAAAATTATTAGAAACCATTCGAATTAGCTGGTACTGATTTTGCGATGTAGCCTATTCTAGGATATTTAGATGTTTTCCATAATATATCCAAAAGAATTCTGATATTTGTAGTAAAATAACTTTAATGATATACAAATGTATGGCTTTCAAGTCTGTGTCAAATTGTGTGAAGTGCATGTTACATTTTGTGCTACAAATTATCTGATGTATCAACTGCTGATAACAAAATTGGAAGAATACACATTTAATAAACAGCCAAAAATTATACAACTTTTACAATATTGAATGTCAATCCAAAAATCCTATTAGTTTTTCAAAAAAATTTAAGACATTAAATTCAGAGCTTAAACCTGTATTTGAAAAAACTCTGCTTCCCAGAAGACATTATAATGCAATATTCTTGGGCTTCTTTAAAAATAAATACTGAAGGAAATAAATACACAGGAACAAAACAGAAGCACCTAGGTGGGAGGGAGAGGCGGGTGTGCAGGATCAAACAGAGAAAAATGCTTGTGCACTTAAATCATCTATTACTGACTGCTTCACAAAAAAGTAGGAAACTAAACAGAAGAGGCATGTATGAAGTAAGGAAACCATAATAGCCCCTCCAGCAGCCTACAGTAATTTGCTTTTCTCAAGGCAGAAAGGTAAAAGTCTAGAAATATGGACAAATGTGATCTATGACACTCTTGCAAGCAATAGTGGTGACTTTAGCTCACCAAAACATATAAACCTATTTTGAATACTTTAACCCGGAAATATTTTTTTGATTTGGGGTTAACATGCAAAAATATAAAAAATGATCAGGCAGAAGGATGTAAGTGCATCTTTTGAAATTGTGGGAATTATACTTATACCTTTCTACCCAAAGAAGAACAAAATTTTAAGAACTGCTTGAATTAATAAAATAGTAAATGTAGAGAACATTTAGGGACATGTATAACATGACTGACTACAAGCAAGTCTGATTAAACCTGAAAGAGAAACAAAAACAGAGCAATGTTCTGGTATTGCTTATGAATTCTCTTTCAAGTATTCTTGTCTTCTGTGCATAAGATGACCTATAGTAACTCATTTTATAACATACTTTTAAAATGTCTTAAAAGCAGTATCAACTTTTCGTCATCAATCTGATCCTGAGCTAGGTAGGAGTGGAGAATTAAATTTTTTCAGTGACCACTGAACAACAAAAGCAATACTCTTGTTATCTCAGTATCATGGGACAATATGTAATAACAAACTAAGATTCTCTGAAATTTTTATTCATAAATAACTAAATGTTATAAGAATGCAATTACTGCCAGACCTAAAAGTATGGCACTCCAAATATTTGAAAACTGAAGATACAATTACTCTATAGTAACAATATTTTTCACTGCTTTCTATATAATGAATTTTTTCTGACATGAACAAACAATGCATTACTTATTTCTTGTTCAGTGATATGCATGAATGTTTGTATTAAAGTCTGTATTTACAGCCCCCATTAATGTTGAAAATCAGCCAGGTCACAGAATAATTATGAAGAAAACTCTCTAGAAATAAAACACAGATGAATGGTGTCTCATAGGTTAGCTTATAAGGAGCTGAGATGGATTGCCGGTACTTACCTTCAGGAAGCAAAATTCCCACACACACCACTTAAAAGTAGGAAAAATTATACCCAGCTTTTGGAACCTGTAGTTCCTTCCTCAGGTATGACAGAGGGATAGTTTGGGAAAGGTTGGAAAAGAAGAAGGAAGATTAGGTGGTTTAACTTCCGATCCATGGAAAGGTCATTAGAGATGGAGCATAAGCTCAGATTGGGAAATGTTAGGGAAGGGAATCAGACACGTCATTTCCAAAGGAGCCATCCAAACACTTACCTTAAGCAGTTTAGGGGCACCAAAGAAATCTTAAATCAGGACAGCTAAACAGAGATTTGAACCACTGTCCTCCTGAATGTGGTATCAGTTTCTTATCACTGTGTCCTTTTGCTTGGTGTTGAACAGAAGGGTCAGGCCACTCAGACTCCCAATAAGTATTTGAAATTTTCGTCTTTTGAAGGTAAGCACTGGCCAACCATTGTCTCCATGTAATTTTTCTTTCAATATATAAGTTATCTTCCAATTTTAGATTGACATATTCTGTTTATGGTTACATAACCGCTACTTGTTTTGATGTGAACAGCAGCATATATATAAGGGAAAAACTCAAGTTCAAAGGTTAAAAAAAGCTGAATTAGCCCAGGATTAGGCAATGCAAAAAATGTGCAAAAGGAATGAGCACAGTAAAGAGACATGTCATGGAAAAGGCTGCTTGAGTTGCATTCACAGGGCAGGTGCACTGCAAATATGAACTTCTAGCAAGAGGTACTAGCCAAGGAAATTAATCCCTGACACTTCGGAACAATGAGTATCACTGTAACAGTAAAATTAAACAAAACTGTGATTATGCACTGTAGTATGATACAGTGGATGTAGTGGATTAAAATCCAAAAGATTCTGTAACAGTTCAACAAGCCACAACTATCACCAACTTTCATCAGTTGCGGCAAGTCCTCTGAAGAGTCCCCCCAAACAATGGAACCAATGGAAAAAATCTGTACTGTGCTGTTTAAACATTGCTAATAATTACAGCAAATGTATTTCAACAGTCAGCACATTTATTTGAAAAACTAGTTCAGGATTAATACGTATCATGTGTTACTTTTGTAGCGAATGCTCAGATCTCGATAAACATTTTTGTTTCAGCAGGTCTGTAGCCACAGGAATGGCTCTTGAAATTTCAGCAGGCTGGGCCGAATAGACTGTCACTATATTTCAGCAGTTGGTATTATTTGTGTTTCTTCAGTTGCAAAACAGGTATTTCATAAAATTTACCTGATCGCAGTCCTGAAATCCTTTGTAAAATCATGTGTGCAGATAAAGTGGCTGTAGTCACTGATATTACACGAGACCATTCCTCAGTTTCAATCTTTGTAGATTACAGTTTTCTGACCGTGAGTGTGACTGACTGGAAGATATCCAATAGAAATACTGATAATTTTGATAAAGAAGTTCAACTGCCTCAAACTCTTGACGAATAAGACGAGTTGCTGATGACAATGGACTGGTGCTGCAAAACATTCCTATTGCGGTGATGGTTACTGCTGCGACTGCTGTTGGAGCTGGTGTTAGTGTTATTTGGATTGCTGTTACCATTGCTGTTACTGCTTCCGCCCCTGCTGTTTCTGCCCCTGTTGTTTCTTCCACTGCTCACGGCAGTACTCCTATTTACGTTGCTGCCACTGTTGGCACCACAGCTGCTGCTGCTACTGCTGGTGAGGCTGCTGCTGCTGGTGATGCTGCTGGTGATGCTGCTGCTGCTACTGCTGCTGCTGGCACCGCCACTGCTGCCACTGCCACTGCTGCTAGCGCCACTGCTACTGCTGCTGCTGCTGCTGCTGCTGCTGCTGCAGCTGGTGCCACTTGTGCTGGTGCCACTGCTGCTAGCGCTGGTGCTGGTAGTACTGCCACCAATGCTCGTACCACTGCTGCTTGCACCACTGCTGCTACCACTGCCACTGGCCGAACCACTGCTGTTTTGATAATTATTACTGCAGATTTTACTATTATTATTACTGTCATTGCTCTGTCTCCTCTTACCACTGTTTCGGCCTCTATTCCCATTACTGTTACCGGGTTTATTTGGTGATTTTCTGGAAAGTAAAAAACTAATGTCACAAAAAGCAGTTTAGTAATTTCATAACAATGAAACAATTAATTACTGGAGAAAATTGTTGTTATATGTAACCAAGTGACTAAAATTGTTTACAGAAGCAATTTTTACCCTGTCTTCTCTCGTCTTCACCCTTCAGTTTTAAAAGTTTGTTTATAATTGCTCCTCTCTGAAGTACTGAAAAACTAAACCAGGATGACCAAGCTAGGATTTAAAAGTAGTCAAATTTCTGAAATATAAATTTTTATTGTTACTGTTGTTGCAATTCACAATGTGAGTTCCGTTCCTATTTTAGCACATTACATTCCACAATCTCCATTAAAAGGAAACTGACAACATGGTGCTTTGTGCATTGTAGGGTTTCTGCAAACTCCCTGTAATATAAGTAGCAGTCAAATAAAAGTGAGACATATGAAGAAAAAAGTAATTTAACTGTTTATTATTTCAAAATGGAACAGGCTGGCCAATACCTTCATGGAAAAATGTTTACAGTTGCCTACACAACCATGATTGTGCCCAGGTATGCACATTCCGAAGCAAATAGATAGCTATAAATGTCTTTCTTCAGGGTTCCAAAAATATGGAAATTGCATGAGTAGAGATTGGGACAGTATGGGGATGTGTAGGGGATTCACAGTGAAATATCTGCAGCATACTAGAAACAACTTTGGCAACATGGGGGCGGTCATTTTGTTGGCATGTTGTTTCGATTACTCTGCAAAGGTTTCATTGGGAAGTCCTTATACGTCCTCCATACAGTCCTGATCTTTCCCCATGTGATTTCCATAGTTTTCGAGCACTGAAGAAAGATATTTGTGGCTGTTGATTTGTTTCGGATGACAAGGTTAATGCCCGAGTACCTCTTGGTTCTGTAGGCAACTATGAACACTTTTCCATGAAGGCATTGAGCATCTTGTCTATCACTGGCATATATGTTTTAATGATTATGGCAATTACTTTTGAAATAATAAACAGTTTACTTACTTTCTTCCATCTGTCTTGTTTTCATTTGACTGCCCCCTTACAATGCTGCAGAAAAAAAGAACATAAAATATAAATGTGTTTTTTATAAACTGAATTCACTTGTATTTGGTATTAATCAGGCAAACTGTGGATTTACAGTGATAACTGTAACTGGAAAGTCCAGCACCGATCCTATGAGGCATTAATGAATTTTACAGTTTCTGAGACTCTGTAAATTTGAAACACAAATTTTGAAGGATTTTGAATGTTTGAAGCAAGAAGGGCATTCTTTATATTGAAAACACAAATGTTTTACCATTCCATCTCATTAGAATTCAACTGAATACCTTCAGTGTACTGAGTAAGGAGTTTTTCATCACTGCATACTCACCCTCCATGGTTGGCAAGACTGTATGGAAGAAACTTTTTTGTGTGGAAGGAATGGCAACTCTCAAATCGGAGGTACTGTCGATGGGTGATGGACTTGATGGGAGCAGCAGAGGTTTTATGGAGCCGTTCTGGAGGTGGAGGTAGACATTAAGGAAGGGGGCGCAGTGATCTGAGGAAGAGCAGGTGAAGCAGACGGAAGATAATGTGTTGAGGTTGTGGTGGAAGGAAGACTGTCTCTTCACCCAGGGTTCAGATCAAGATGGTATCATCAATGAACCTGAACCAGATGAAGGGTTTAGTATCTTGGGTGCCAACTAAAATCCTAAACCTTTATCTGGACCCTGGGCCAAGACATCATCATCATTCTACATAAAGTTAATAACAGGCATAAATAGCCACAAACACGCAGTTTTACTGGTGGGAATCAGCAACACTAACAGAGAAGTAAGAACTTTGGATTTGATGTGAGATTATTCCAGATAGTCTACCATATAACTGCATGAAGAAGAAGTTTTATTAGATGACATGAATGGGAAATAGAATGAATGGGAAATAGAATGAATGGAAAATAGAATACTAGACGTGAATATCTTTATTGAAAATAAATTGAAAGGAGTTATACATGAAGAATCCAACCAAGCAATGTAATTAAAGTAACAGGAGTTCGCAAAAGTACTGGTAAAAAAGTTGCCTACAGTCTCGGAAGAACAATCGTATGTGAGGTACAATTATTTGATAAAAAATGTTATACAAATAAATAATAATAATAATAATAATAATAATAATAATAATGATTACAAAATATCCAATATTCCACGTAACACCTTCACTTTAGGTTTTTTTTCCCCCTTCTTTTTTCCTTTCTAGAAATACTTACCCCCATGCTATGCATAGCACAAAACTAACACTTCTTCCTCTTTCTGAGCTCAACATCTCACTCATTATGGAGGGATGCTGACTCAGTTTTTCAGGATAGCAAATTATGCAGTGACTGATAGTGAGATATGAGTGAACAGTGTGGCATTACATTATTTAATAAGTATTTGTTAAAAATGTATTGTATACCAGGAATAAATCTAATGATTGTCTATAACTAGAAGTCTGTAAATATATGTGTATACAAATTAGCTTATTTTAAATTGATCTAAATTTGTAAATACTTTGACATGTCCCATATCCATAAAGCTGCTGCTGCTGCTGCTGCTACTACTACATTCCCAAGTGGAAGAAATTACCTGTAGTGGACCAATTGGCAAAAAGGACTTTTTTCATACTATGATTTTTGTATATATTTTATACTCTCACTTTAAAGTTTGTTAACAAAAGTAAAAGTGCTAAATACTGTTACAGTGCATACAACTATGTTACATTATCTGTCAAGAAATAACTGAAAATATTTCCAGTTCACCTGCCAACATTAAAGTGTTTCTACTAAATGTGATTCATGGAAGAAAAGTAATAGCTACACTGTAAAGGAGAAGGGAAGGGAGTGAGAGAGGGGGGAAGGAGGGGAGAGGGGGAGTGTGGGGGGAAGGAGGGAGAGGGGGGGAAGGAGGGAGAGGGGGAGGGAGGGAGGGAGGGAGGGAGGGGGGAGAGAGAGAGAGAGAGAGAGAGAGAGAGAGAGAGAGAGAGAGAGAGAGAGAGAGAGAGACTAGAATGGGCTCACGTCACAAGTTCAGGTATTGTGCCACGTAATTTTAGTTATTGTGTGAAATGTATAGAGTGAACATTTGTGACAAATATGTGGAAGCTTAAAATGAGGAGTGCTTCTGTCATTACGACAATACAAACTAGTTGTTAGACAATTCTGCATTTCAGAAATTGTTCTTGTATGCATGGCATGAGTAAAAGTTTTTGGTTAACTTCAAATGTAGAGATAGTGTTTCTGAATACAAAATATACCTCTATCACTCACTTTGCAAAATGTAAAACTGTTGCAGGTTCTTGTCATGAAGCAGATATTGAGTGAACTCAGAAGTGATCAAAAAAGAAGAGTTATTAATGTTTTATGTTTTGTTCAGTAGATAAAACATTTGATCTTCATATTATTTAGGCCTGCTTCTTTGCATCCTCATTATGCTATATTACATGCCTGCAGTATTAAGGGAACAATGAGTGATTGTTAATTTCGAGAGAGACTTGGAACTAACCATAGTAATTTTAAAGTTAAGTATTAGTAAATGTTACATACTGCAGACAGCTTTGCAAGCAAATGAGGTACTTGGTCATTCGCTTTGGATATTGTGAAGTGTAAAAGAGATATTATTAGGGTTGTACATTACCATAAATTACTTAGGTTAAAAAGATTATGACAAATATAATTTCTGCTGTTACTGAAGTTATATACAGCCAAGTAATAGTTACACCAGTCATAAGGAGTCATTCCAATCCCGGGAGCAGAAAGACTTACCTTAGGGGGAAAAAGGGACAGGTATACGCTATAATAGAGGGAAACATTCCACGTGGGAAAAATATATCTAAAAACAAAGATGATGTAACTTACCAAACGAAAGCGTTGGTATGTTGATAGAGACACTAACAAACACAAACACACACACAAAATTCAAGCTTTCGCAACCCACAGTAGCTTCATCAGGAAAGAGGGAAGGAGAGGGAAAGACGAAAGGATGTGGGTTTTAAGGGAGAGGGTAAGGAGTCATTCTAATCCCTTAAAACCCACATCCTTTCGTCTTTCTCTCTCCTTCCCTCTTTCCTGATGAAGCAACCGTTTGTTGAGAAAGCTTGAATTTTGTGTGTATGTTTGTTTGTTTGTGTGTCTATCGACCTGCCAGCAATATCTGTGTGTGTGTGTGTGTGTGTGTGTGTGTGTGTGTGTGTGTGTGTGTGTGTGTGTGTGTGTGTGTGTTTTAATAGCAAGACTGTATAATTTCCAACTATTAATTTCATTTGTTTGAAATTGCACACACCCACAGTACTGGATACTCGTAAAGTGGAGCTGATTTCAACTAGCTTTGGTCCTTGCACAAATATCAACCAGTTAAAATTATTGTAATATTAGAAAGACTGGGTGGGTGATTATAGTGGGACTGACTTTGACTTGAAACAGATGAAAAGTCACTGCCCTCAAAACATTTCAATTAGATTCTGTACTGAGTATTCACTCAAATTTGCCACTGTTGTATTTTTTATGGGTTGCACACAAGGCTGAAAGACACCATCAGTAACTTCCATTATTAAGGACAGTAGCTGAACAACAGATATATATCTATATCGCCAATTGTCAAACATCTCTGGTGCTGAAATATTATGACTCTACATGTGGCTAAACTACTTTGATCTCCAAATAAACAGATATATCAGAAATGGGTCAAAACTGATGAAAGGCCCTCTCCGGTCACATTTAGCACTGGTCACATATCTCAACAAATGTATCAGGGATGGTACTATACGGGAGTTGGACAAACATATGGGAACACCATGAGAAACACACTTGAACATAAATGCAAATGCTAGCCAAGTCTGCAGGTTGAACTGCTGTATTTGACCACAAATGGCACCTATGCAATGTACTCATTATGAAAGAAGAACAGTGTTCTGTGTAGCTATGAGTGCATTATGATGGTGCTAAGTGAATTTGAACGTGTGCCAAGTGTTGGTGCTCAAATGGTATGTGCTTTCATAACCAAGGGAGGCGAAGTGTTTGGTGTTTTAAGATGCACATTATCAAAGATTTATACCACACACAGGGAAAGCAGAAAAACATCTGCTAAGTCACAACATGGACAATTGTGAGTGCAGACAGATGGTCACTGAAGATAATTGTGATGGAAAATAAGCATACGACAGCTGCAAACGTTGCTTCAGAAGTGAATGTCGTGTGCGTGAACCCAGTCAGCACCAAAACATGAAAGGAGCTCCATAAGCAGGGAATTTCCAAGAGTGAAACATAGCAGGGGTCCAGTGATGATTTGGGCACCCTTATCATGGTTTTCTATGGACACATTCGTTACTCTGCAAGGTTGTATTACTGCCAATGATTATGTGACCATTTTGGCTGATCAGGTCCATCCTACGTGAGCAAACATTTTTCTAAATGTTTGTGAATTGTGTAACTGCAGTGTGAATTTACTACCAGCAAAATATTCACACACTGCTATGTGAGAAGCTGCTTAAAAACCACATCCAGGCTTACTGTCACAGATATGGGAAAAGTAAATGTAGGTGGATATAAGCTTTCAGCACATGCAAGTAGACACACTATGGAGAGAGAGACACAATGCGAGGAAGCCGAAAGGCACGTGCTTAGCTCACGCAGGCAAGAGATAGGTCTGTAACAGGATACGTAATGAATGCTATAAAGAAAAGTACGTAGCTACTGGAATACTTAACTTTAATCCATCCTTGTGGTACATCGCTATTGACGATATAAGTGAGACTCCATAGATACATGCAATGTTACTAATGGCGCCTTGCTAGGTCGTAGCCATTGACTTAGCTGAAGGCTATTCTAACTATCTGCTCTGCAAATGAGCGAGGCTTCGTCAGTGTGCATCGCTAGCTACGTCGTCCGTACAACTGGGGCGAGTGCTAGTACGTCTCTCTAGACCTGCCGTGTGGTGGCGCTCGGTCTGCTATCACTGAAAGTGGCGACACGCGGGTCCGACATGTACTAATGGACCGCAGCCGATTTAAAGCTACCACCTAGCAAGTGTGGTGTCTGGCGGTGACACCACAACATGTACAAGCATGTGCATCTGAACTTAAAACTAAATAATGTTACTTTCACAATTGTAGCTGTGTGTAAGTCCACATTGGGAAATTTTCAGCTACTTTTGAAAAACCTGGATTCTTTGTTGTGCTATCTGTCAGAGGGAAGCAAATTATTGTTTGTAGGGATTTCAATGTAGATTTTCTGAAAGAGTCTGACAGAAAGCTTGACCTTGAAGTACTACTTGGTCCTTTCAATTTGATGTCAGTTATTGATTTTCCTACTCAGGTGGTACAGGAAAGCAGCACACTGATCGATAATGTTATTATAGACCAAGATAAATTTAATCAAATAAAAACTTTTCCTGTTAAGAATGGTCTGTCTGTTCATGGTGCACAGCTAATTATAGTATATGACATAGCTCTATACAGTAATGCAAAACAGTCCTCCAAAGTAGTGCATTCAATTAATGATTTAAAAATTGAAAATTTTAGGGAAAGCTTGCAACAGTTCACCTGCAGTGAAGTACGGAGGAGGTGGTGCTTTTCATGGTTAAGATGTGGTTCCCTCATTGTGTTTAAGAAAATGCTAACAGTGGTAGGTTACGAACACATTTTACAGCATTGTGTATTTGTGTACTGTGTACAGAAGAGGAAGAGTTCGGAGACAATGACTGATTGTGTTGGTATGACAATGCACACTGTCATAAAGCAGCATTTTTTTGTTGACACTAATATTCCTGAAATGGACTGGCCTGCCCAGGGCCCTGACCTGAACAGAATGAAACACCTTTGGGATAAATTAGAATGTCTACTTTTCTTCAGATACCAGCATTCAACATCACTACCTTCTCTGGTTTTGGCTCTTGAGGGGGAATGGGCTGCAATACATCCAAAGACATTGAGACACATAACTGAATGTGTACCCAGCAGAGTTCAAGCCATCATAAAGGCAAATGGTAGTCACATGCCACAGTATTGTCCACTAGCACGTTTCTGGATGATTTTGATCAGATAGTGTAAATAAACTCTCTCATCTCCATCTCGTTCCACTTACCCTAGTCTCTCTCTCTCTCTCTCTCTCTCTCTCTCTCTCTCTCTCTCTCTCTCTCTCTCTCCCCCCCCCCACCCCCCCTCCCTCCCCTCCACTGCCTCCCATATTATACTATACTGTACTATACTCGCTAACATTTTGCAGTAGGTTTTTTTCATTCAATTTTTATGAAGAAATCTAAATAATTTGATATTATTACTATGTTACAATCTCAAAAATAAAATTAGAAACAGAAGCACTAAGTTGGAACTAACATTTTGAGTCACACTGTATACAAATAAGCACGTCAAGTCTTGTGCTGAATATGTAAGAATGCAGAAGAAGAAAAAAGACAATGTAAATAATTTAGGAGTAAAGAAGATCACTCACTGAAAACGAGAAGCATTGAGTCATTGACAGGAACAAATGAAAGAGAAAGAAAACTTGCTAGCTTTCTGAATAAATCCTTTGTTGAATTACAGTATAAGTAAGCATGTGTGTACTTGTACAACACCTCAATACAGGATTTTCTTTCTCTTTTGTGTGTGCCTGTCGATGACTCTATGCGTCTACTACTTGGTCAGTGGTCTCCTTTAATCCTAAATTATTTACATTCTACCAAAACTTTCCCACTATATTAAAACAAAACATGTTAACTTTCATTCCTTTAAGTAATTTTTAATGTTATTTCGCTAATCTATGTAAGTCATATAATACTGTCACAAACATGCTAAAGTGTTCAAAATGTAAGTGCAAATGTGAAAGTTTTTCTCCAATGCAGAAGATTAATTTTATGTGGTCAGCTATAGATTTTATGTTACAAAACTTTCATTTCTCTCATTAATCCAGCCTGGGCCAGTTTCCTCACAAAACTATGAACTGTATCATCCTGTCACTGTTGAGTGAAAAACTGAATCTGATGCAATGTCCATTTGTCTATACAGCCCCTGAAAATGAAGTTATAGCTCCAAAATGTAGTGCACAGTTTAGAAAATAAAAATATTTTGATCAAAGATGGAATATTATTAATGAAATGCACATCTAACCTAGAAGTACAATCACAGACAGTTTGTGACTTAATATCTATTAATAATGTGTTGCATATGTGCCTGAATACGTCGCATATATGCGGAGAATAGGATATTAGTAGTTTCATTATAGAGTATAAAACACACAAATGTGACGACTGTTACCACAGCTATTCATTTTGAGAGTCAAGCTCTTACCATATGGCATGTGCCTTCAACCCTTCTCTCTCTCTCTCTCTCTCTCTCTCTCTCTCTCTCTCTCTCTCTCACACACACACACACACACACACACACACACACACACACACACACACACACTCTTTAAACAGCTTTATACATTGTGTGTATGAAGGGCTGAACATAGATAGCCAGATGACGGAAGCACAATGCTTGAAGCACATAGCTATGAATAACATTCCTCACATTTGTGTGTTGTATGCAAAAATCAATAATGATAATCTTCACAACTATTATATTCAATTCTTAAGATGGATAATATTGGGATATTAGTAAATTATTTGAGATATTATCAAGCTTGCAAGAGTTTTTGCTTTTGAGGGAATTCATTATATTCTTAATTACTTTGGCAGAGCATGGTGTAATTGTGATTTGCTTATAAGCATATGGCATTGCTTCTTGCATGTGTTCTACTGCTTTATCCATTTAACTCTCCATGCCAATCTTCTGAGTCATTTCAAGGAAGTGGTTATTAAATACTTTGGCTACCAGAATGCCATACATTATTATTGTGTCTTTTTCTTCAGTAACGAAGTCCTCACATTCCTTTACTGTTTACATTTTAGACATTATACAGAGGTATTTTGATTTTTAAGCCTTTCTTTAAGACATCACAGTATTTCTCGTAATATGAAATTAGTCTCACTTCTGCTTGTCCTAACCATTTCATATAATTTCCTTTTCCTTGCACATATAATCTTACCTGCTCTTGTTATTAAAGGCATTTGCTGTGTCTTATCAGTACCATACTTTATTGTTTTCACGCGAAAGCAACTGTTAAAAATTGATAGAACTCTATCTACACATACATTTAATTTGGAATTTGTGACCGTCACGATACACATCCCTCCAGTCAGCTTCTTGTAATCTTAGTTCAATAATTACTCTAGCTCTTCCCCATGATACCACTTCCTTGTAATCATGTAAGTTAGTAAGTATGGCTAGCTGAGCATAATGACAAGAGAGGTCATCAACTACTGGCTAAACATTTATGCAATTGAATACATGTCCACATACAGATACACTGAGTGTTAGTACACCACTTCCCTGTGTAATTCTTGTGGGAGAATGAACAATGTAATGCAGGTTATATGCAATAAGCAATAGTTCCAAATCATTTCTTTTATCAAAATCTTTTAGAAAATTAGTAATAAAATCTCCACCAGACTGTCAATTGTTTTCTTTTGCTTGCTAGGTGACATAATAATGACTAATTTCTTTCTAAAAATATTTTGAACTTGCCCAATAGAGATCTATATGCTGTAACTATTAGAAATTACTTTCCCAGTAGCGACAATTCGCAAACACAGGTATTCAACTGTTGTTATATGCAGAGACTACTTACTGGTTCCAAAGGGATATGACTTGATGTTATTTTTAACATACACAGCAACTCCTCATTTCTCCAAATTTTCACTTCGGAAATAGCCTGCTACATTATTTAGATTTAAAGAGCTAATCTCTCTCACCTGTATCACAAGAATTCTACCATTTGTAATGATACTGCTGCCCCTCTCCCCATTATGAACCATTTATATTTTCATGTAATCTAACTTTCCCACTCCTGTGTATCCCAACATCCAAATTGCAGCAATGGCACAGCATCGATGGGAGGCAACTCGAAGTCAGCAGCAACCTGATCAGTTCCTAGTTTTAGTTACGAATTCATCCAGCAAGGAGCAATTAGAACAGGAATTAGGGGAATATCAGGGAGGTTTCAGACCATGGAGAAGCTGTGCAGAGCAGATAATTAGTTTAAAATTGATTATGGCATACTACAAGAAATGGAACAAACCTCTGGCAATAACATTTGTAGATTTTAAGTTGACTGTCTCCACAGACCTTCAGTATTAAAAATTTTAAGAAATCTAGGACTCCATCCAAAACTAATTAAAATAATACAACTCACTCTAACCAACACCAAATCAAAAGTGAAGTTTAGAGGAGAAATTTTGGAACCATTCCTCATAAAAACAGGCTTAAAACAAAGTGACTGCCTATCACCATTACTGTTCAACTGTGCACTGGAATACATAATGAGAGAATGGTACAAGGACAATCCAAAGATGATATGAATTAGAAGTGCAAAAGATGATGATAACTTAAAAAGCTTGGGATTCGCTGATGATCTTGCTCTCCTAGCCAACACCGTTCAAGAAGCCAGGCAACAAGTGAAATCACTACAAGAAATAGCAGAGAAAGTAGGCCTTAGAATATCATTTGACAAAAACGGAGATTATGCTAACTGATCCACCACTTGCAAACAAAATTACAATAGGAGAACAGGAAATCAAAATTGTTGATAAATTTAAATATTTAGGCAAAATAATAACATACAATCTAAATGAGAAGCCATCATGGCAGAATAGAATTAAAAAAAAAAAAACTGAACTACGCAAATTACATTACCAAAACTACATACAACAAAAAAAGCCTATCTATAGATGCAAAATTAAAACACTATAAAACAGTTACACAACCAGAAATAATGTATGCAGCTGAAACTATCTTCAAAACAACTAATACAGCAGCAATTGACAGAATACTAAAAACAGAAAGAAGAATAATTAGGACATGTATAAATAAACAGTATAAAATAAATGGACATTGGAGAATAGCATCAAATGAAACAGTATATAAGAAAATAGAACCAGTCATGAGCACGATCAGGAAGAAACACATCTCATTCTTTGGACATCTGATGAGAAGCCCAGAAAAAAAAATTAGTAAAAAAATAATACAAAAATTGTGAAATAGCAAGAGCAACATTAAATGGATCACAGAAATTAAGGAAGAGATAAAAGAACTCTAAATCACAGTAGATGGTCTAAAAAACAAGACAGAGAAAACCAGAATACTGCAGGACCCACAAACCAGACTACAAATGAAAACCAATAAAAGTAGTACAGGAAGAGTGGTCTCAGATGAAGAAAGAAAGAAAATATTTGAAAGAATGAAGAAATATTGGGCAGACAGAAGAGCAAAACACCTTTCATATAAGAATAGATTCTAATAATTATATTACCTAAATATCATATTAAGTTATTGTTGAGACAAATTGTATCCCTGTGTAACAACTTGTTTACAACTTTGTATTTTTGACTAGAGTGGTCCAATGAAGGCCATAAAATAAATAATAATAATAATAATAATAATAATAATAATAATAGTAAAAACATCCAGGGATCATATGCCCGATGGACTGCTCATCCAGGGTTGATCATATCACTGCAGAACTGCAACAAAGCTGCAATTTGTGTTACATTGTGTCCTGTAACTTATCCAGGTCACTCACAATGCTGTATTCTGTACTACTGGGCAGGATGTTGTCTCCTCCCCCTACTGTTAATACTGGGTTTTCTTTACTCAAATCCCTAACCAGTGCCTCATTATCCTCTGCTACCTGGCCAAGGCACATGGGCTTATGATACTCATGACCTTGTAACTTGATCTTAGTTTCTCCTGCAGCTATTGCCTATATCCCTCTCATAACTGCTGCCTAGCAGCAAGAATTTTCTTTTTCTACTCAACTCACTTTCTAATCTGTCTGTTACATTCTCATCAGTAGTCTGTAGCTTATTGAGGCTTCTCTCTATGATATACATAAAAGTAACTGTTCATACTCAGTTCATAATTTAATCTTATGGCATCACCAAAGGACAGTGTTTTAACATGCACTGACAAAGTTGCTAGAAGATGTTCCACAAATAACACAGCTGTTGATGCAGTGCCAACAAGAGTGATGTTCAGTAGTGGTCAGGCATATCTTGGATTAAATTTTTCCTAACTTTTTTTTATTAGTGTGCTATTTTCCCAAATGATGTCTCGACAGAGGAGGGCCATTGATGATGGCCATCAGGCGATTGATGTGGCCATCAGGCCACCACATTTCATTTAGTAACATACCAGAGAAATTTTATATTAATAGTATCCTACAGTGAGAGAGAATATGAAAGATTGAATTTGTGATACATGCTTATCATCCCCAAATACTTTGTAGAACTCAAACTCCACAAAGACAGGTACAATTGTGTTTAGAACATGGAAAAAAGCAATTCGGACTATTGCTAAACAAAACAGGAAACTTCATTATTTTCTAAAAAAACTGTAATTGTTCAAATGGTTAATAAGGCTTATTAGTAGTCAGAAGTGTACAAAAGTTCTTTATTTATTGCAACATTAAAAACTGAATCCTTACTTTTTTTTGTTATGTGCGAACAAACTTCAGGAAATAAAACTTCTATGCCTACATTTCTTTATTTACTTATTTTGTCATGACTAGTATTGAGACTAAAGCCCCATTATCAAATGCTCTTGTATATAAAATACATAAAGAGGAAATCTCTGTTTAACATCAAGATACAAAGTTGTATACACTTTGGCGACCGACCCCAAGCACAACTTCAGCCACAAAATTGGTGTTCAAACGATCGTACCAGAGTATACTTGAGCCACAATGTTTCATGATGCGCAGGTTGCCTATCACTTGAAAACTAGGTTGCTTTTGTAGGATAACAAGGTATGAATGTCTAACTACCTGACTCTTGATAGGTGCTGTCCTCTGCTGTCAGTCTCTAGAATCAGTTGGGAATATAAGAGCTGTTGTTGGAACTAACTGAGTAATTGTTTCCTTACAATGGCTGTAATTCTGCTGCAAATATGTTATGTTTGTTGAGTGAAATTTTGGAAACTCTTGAGGGAAACTGAATGATTCTAGATCAGAGGGAGAAACGCAGGATCCAAACTGAAGTCACACAGTATCTGGTATTTGTGGGTAGGTGCAAAACTTCATGAAACGTATTTGTTTTTCATCATAATTATTTACATATATTTCATGAAGAAACCAAAAAACTCCAAAAGTTTTCTCTCAGTCCCTTTCCCAGGGTCTGAAAATAGCTGAAACTGGTTCAAGCCCAATATCTTCAAATTTACATTTGAATGATAATTCTACCTATACTCCCAGGGATTAGCCTCAGCATGATAACAACCATAAAAATCAAGCCTTTTTATCACATATTAGATGAATTTAAAAAGTCATTTTACTCATATGAAAACTTCACCAACGACAAAGGCATGTGTGGATTTCGTGGATGAGTAGTATTTTCCACACATACATACTCTGCAAGCCACCATATGGTGCACTGTGGAGTGTACCCTGTACCACTACTAGTCATTTCCTTTCCTGTTTCACTCGCAAACAGAGCAAGGGAAAAATGACTATGTGCCTCCATTTGAGCCCTAATATCTCATATCTTATCTTCGTGGTCCTTGCGTGAAATTTGTACTGGCAGTAGTAGAATCATTCCGCAGTCAACTTCAAATACCTGTTCTCTAAATTTTTCCAATAGTGTTCCTCGAAAAGTACATTGCCTTTCCTCCAAGGATTCCCATTTGAGTTACTGAAGTATCTCTGCATTCTGTTCAAATCTAATGGTAATAAATCTAGGAGCCCGCCTCCAAATTGCTTCAATGTCTTCCTTTAATCTAACTTGGTGCAGACCCCAAAGACTCTAGCAGAACTCAATAATGGGTAGTACTGGTGTCCTAAATGCCTTTATGTGGTCTCCTTTACAGATAAATCAAACTTTCCCAAAATTCTCCCAATAAACCAGCATCAACCGTTCACCTTCCCTACTAGTCTTTACATGTTCATTCCAATTCATATCACATTGAAACTTCAATGATAGATATTTAATGAATGTGACTCTTGTCAAGCAGCACACTGCTAATGCTTTATTCGAATATTAAGGGTTTGTTTTTCCTACTCATCTGCTTCAACTTACAATTTTCTACATTTAGAATTAGCTGCCATTTATCGCACCAACCAGAAATTTGGTCTAAGTCATCTTGTATCCTCCTACAGTCACTCAACGATGAAACCTTCCTGTACACCACATCATCATCAGCAAACATCTGCAGCTTGCTGCTCACCCTGTCCACCAGATCATTTATGTTTACAGAAAACAACAGCAGTCCTATCATACTTCTCTGGGACTCTCCTGACAATGTCCTTATCTCTGATGAAAACTCGCCGCCAAGGACAGTGTACTGGATTCTGTTGCTTAAGAAGCCTTTGAGCAACTCGCATATCTGGGAACATATTCCGTATGCTCGTACCTTCATTAACATCAGCAGTGGCGCATGGTATCAAATGGTTTTTGGAAATCTAGGAATATGGAATCTGCCTGTTGTCTTTCATCCATAGTTCACAGTATATCATATGAGAAAAGGGCAAGATGAGTTTCACACGAGCAATCCTTTCTAAAACCATGCTTATTTGTGGACAGAAGTTTTTCGGCCTCATGTAAATTTATTATATTTCAACTCAGAATATGTTCAAGAATTCTGCAGCAAACCAATGTTAAGGATACTGGCCTGTAATTTTTTGGTCCTCTCTTTTATCTTTCTTATATACAGGAGTCAGCTGCACTTTTTTTCTAGTCACTTGGGACTTCACACTGGATGAGAGACTAGCAATAAATGCAAACTAAGTCAGGGGCCAATGATGTAGAGCAAAACAAAATTGGGATTCCATCCGAATCTGGAAACTTTTTTTTGCCTCCCAATTCTTTCAGTTTTTCCTTTATGTCTATTACTATCCAAATGGGAGTCTGTGTGATGGTCAAACAATGGTATGCCTGTACAATTCTTCTGCAGGAATGATTTCTTAAATGTGAAATTTAAAACTTGAGCTTTCCTTTTGCTATCTTCTACTGCCTCACCAGATTGGTCAACAAGTGACTGGATAGAAGTGTTAGAGTTGCTTAGTGATTTTAAATAGGATCATAATTTTCTCGGGTTCTCGAGAAGATCTTTTGCTAACGTATGACGGTGGTGGTAATTGTACGCTTTGTGCATCAATCTTTTTACAGACGCACAAATCTCTACAAACTTTAGCCTGTTGTCATTTGTGCGTTCTGTTTTGAACTATTAAACTATGGTGGGTCTTTTCCATCTTTAATCAACTTACTCAGGATATATTTCTCAACAGCTCAATTTACAATCCATTTCAACTGTGCTCATAATTCCACTCTGTTCATCATACTGGAACTAAATGATGTCAATTCATTTTCTAAGTGGGATGTTAACAACTGCTTATCTGCTCTTTCCAGCAGAAATACTCTCCTAACCTTCTTAACTGATTTATTACCTTTAGTTACCATAGCAGCTGTGACGACATTACAGTCACTCTTCCCTGTTTCTCATACCAATCATGTCCATAAGGTTAGGAATGCTTGTAGCTACAAGGCCTAATATATTTCCATTGTGTGTGAGCTGCTGAACTAGCTGCTCAGGAAAATTTTCGGAAGACATTCAAAAGTACTTCACAAGACTGTCTGACTGTACAGTGAATCTTAGACATCCCAGTCTATACTCAATATGTTAAAGTCGCCTCGGACTAATATTGCATGAGCTGGATATTTCCATGCTACTCACAGTACACTCTCTTTGAGTGGCTCCAAAGCTGTCACAACAGGATCGGATGGCTGGTAAAAACATTGAACAATGAAGATGATATCACCTAGACATGTTATATGTGACCAGGTAACTTGACTGTCACACTCAATTTCAACATCAATAGAGAGAATGTTTTTGTCAAATGCAATGAACACTCCCCTCCTATGCCATCTAATCTGTCTTTCCTATACATATTCCATGAACTGCTAAATATTTCAGAGCTTTCTACTTTGGGCTTCAGCCAGCCCTCGGTCTCAAGAATAATTTGAGTGACACAAATTTCTTGGAGGGCAGTAAATTCAGGAACTTCATTACAAATACTTCTACAATTTATTGATAAAATTTTGAGAATCGAAGTTTCTTTGCTCTGAATGCAGTCTGATTTTGCTATCTGTGCGTCGCATGGCGAGTGCTCATCAGAGTATCTCAGACTACCACATAGTCTGGAAAACCCCATGTGCACTCCACAATAACTCTGCTACCCTAGTAGCTGCTTCCTTTGTGTAGTGCATTCCTGACCTCTCAAGCGGAGTCTTTAGAATTCCCCACCTGATAACACAGGTCCAGAAATCTGCAGCTAAGACCGTCACAGAGTTGACGAAGCCTTTGGTTGGGACCCTGCTCTTGGTTCCAAACCAAAGGATCCCAATTAACTCTGGCAACAAAGCTGCATATTGTGAGCTCTGCTTGCACCCCATGTGTGAGGCAGCAGCATTCACCACTTCCGACAGCTGCCTGTATGAACTGAGAATGGCCTCAGAACCCATGTGACAAGCATCAAAGGAGCCAAAGTAAGCCACAACTTGCAGACGACCGCAACCTGCACACTCAATAGCTGCAGGCAAGGCCTCCTGCCTGTGTCGCCATAAAGAACAAACTTGACAAGTATGGAATAAAAATGTGGTGGCTGGTTTAAGGACACACGTGTGGTGACACTACGCTTGGTGCAATCACACTCGCTACATGTACTAATAGCAGTATACAGCATACCTCTTCCTTGTGCGAAGAAGGCGCCCAGGCAATGGAGAAGATGCCAGCAGCCCAATGAGAGACACATCCATTGGATCCGGAGCAGTGGTGGCTGGTGCTGACAGCAGGGACGGGACAATGTGCCAGGCAGCATAGGGCGGGAACATGCTGAGACATTGGCATTCCCAAGAGCGATGGGCCGGTGCAGCGCCTGATGACAACTCAGGGAAGGAGGGTGCAATCGCCATCTCTGCGTCATCATCAACAGGCAGGTCCCAGTGCGGAGGAGACAGGGGTGGACCCACCGGCAATGATGGCTGAGATGATAATGGTGAGGGGGCAGTGGAGGTGGCTCAACTGGAACAGCAGGCTGTGACAACAGACCCAAGGCCAGAGACAGACAGGCACCCAGCGTCGGGAGGCTGGAAACCCAGGGCGCCACACGTGGAGGAGGCAGCCAATGGGACAGGGGTGTCTCCACAGCAGGAGACAACAGGCTCAAGGCGGAGGGATGCGGGGCAGGCTGTGATGACAGGAGACACACCTGTGAACCAGTAGCTTCCATTGGCAAGTGAAGGCACAACTGATCAAACACAAAGATGGCATCCGTTGAGGCAGACAACAATGGCCAGTATCCACTCGGACCGGCGACCAAACCCTCAGGCCACACCAGTGATCCCGGCACAAAACGGCCTGATGAACCTGACCACGACAGGTGCAGTGCAGGCTGCAGAAGGTGGAGGAGCGTGCATGCCTGCTGGCCGTGAAGCAACTCGACCAGGCTCAGCTATCCCATAAGTGTGAAGCAATAAGTGCTCAGAAAATGGAGAAGGGCGTTGGCCGGCATAGAATCCACAACTAACTTTTTCATTTGGGACTTGAGCATACACACTAGTCATTCTGCCTCGCCTTTTGACTGAGGGTGTAATGGCAGAGCCATAACATGACAGGAACAAATCAGTTGAGAGGTGTAAGAAACTAACTGGCCCCCATTATCAGAATGGCCCCCATTATCAGAAACTAAGGTACAAGGCAGCCACTCAATAGAAAAAATCCTTAAAAGCATATGAACTGTGATCTCAGCTAACATTGACACATGATGGAGAATGTAAGGGAACTGGGAAAATGCATCCACAGTGAATGGCCAATAGGAAGTCAAGAAGGGACCTGCAAAGTCTACATGGATGAGTTCCCATAGCTGGCATGGAGCAGACCAGGGGGACAGAGGTGTCCTGGGAGCTGCCTGTTGTCAGCACATTGCTCACAAGCCATGACAAAATGGACAATTTCACCATCAATCTCTGACAAAAAAACATGTCCTCTAGCTAACAGTTTAGTGCATGAAACTCCCCAATGACCCTGGTGGAGAAGGCATAGAGTCTCGTGCCGTAAGAGGATGGGAATGACTATTCTGGGAGAGGAGTCTTCCATGGCTAACAGCAAAACACCGTCAAAACAGAGAGGCAATACCATAAGGAAAAATAGTTGTGCAGGGGTTCTGAAGCCCAGCCTGGCAGTTTATCTGGCCTGTTGGACAACCGAATCACCTGGTGGAGAACCGGGCCTGTGGCAACAGCAGCTGCTATGTGCAAGCTCACAACTGGGAAACCTTAACCATGACCTGCATTTCACTATCAAGATGGAAGCAAAACAATTCTTTGTGATCAAAGTGAGGATCAGGGCCATCAGGAAAGTGGCATAAGGCATCCACATTGACATGTTTAGATGTAGTTCAAAAATGGATTTTGTAATTGTAGTGAGACAAGAACAGTGCCCAGCACTGTAGCCAGTGTGCTGCCGTGTCAGGCAAGGAAGTGTGGGGGTTAAACAAGGAAACCAAGTGTTTATGGTCAGTAATAAGGTGATACTTCGAGCCATACAAAAAAAAACACGAAATTTCTGGAGAGCATAGACTATAGCAAGAGCCTCTTTTTCCATTTGAGAGTAAAGCTGCTGGGCCAGAGTGAGAGATTTAGAGGCGAAAGCAACTGATATTTAAGAGCCATCATCATATCCGTGCATTAGGACTGTGCCGAGCCATATTGTGAGGCATCAGTCACCAAAACTATGTGCTGGTCTGGAGAGAATGTAGCTACACAAGGGGGCAAGAACAGTTTGGATTTCAAGATTTGAAAAGCACATATGCAATCCGGGCTCCAACAAAAAGGTACATTCTTGTGTAACAATCCATGCAATACGTGGGGCCAGTGTGCCCATCCCCAGCATGATCTTATGGCAGTAGGCTATCTTCCATAGGAAGGCCTGAAGCTTCTTCATGGACAAGGGGTGAGGCATAGATGTATCAGTGGAGATCTGGTCTGGCAGAGGGCAAACTCCATCACGCGAGACCTCAAACAACAGATAGGCAATAGAAAGTTGAAAAACAGATTTCATGAGGTTACACCATAAGCATGTGGACTGCAAGACAGAAAACAAAGTGCACAAATTTTTCAAGTGATTGGCCGTGGAGGAGCCCATGACAACAATATCGTCCAGATAATTAATGCAACTGAGGACAGGATTAGTCAGTTGGCTCTAAAAATAGTTGGAAAATAGCTGGGGAGCTAGCCACACGAATAAGACAACCCAAATATTGTAAGAGACCAAAATGAGTATTCAAAACCAGAACTCGCTGAAACTCTTCATCCACTGAAACCTGCAAACGTACATCAGACAAATCAATGTTAAAAAAGTCCTGGCCATCCCATATTTTCACCAACAGTTCCTCCTGGCATGGGAGAGGATACATATCCACAATCAACTGCGCATTGACAGTAGTACTGAAGTTGCCACAGAGGTGAAGTTTCCCCAACCGCTTCCAGACTACAGCCACTCGACCATCCATTAGGCATAACAGGTTGCACCGCCCCTAGAGATTGAAGTCTGTCCAATTCTGCTTTCACTTGATCTTTCAGGGTGACAGGCATAGGATACGCATGACAAAAACAAAGCTGAACCACGGATTTCAACAAAATATGAGGAGAATAATTCATATCACACCATATATCTTCTGAAAACAAGTCTGGAAACTCCTCACACAGTGTTTCCAATTGATAATATAGTACCTGATCAGATACAAGGCGAATTGCATCAGTGATAGAAAATCATAATATCTGAAATGCATCCATCGTCAACAACACCGGCATCTACAGCCACCAAAAATGTAATAGAATGAACCACAAATTTGTAAGAGGCAGATGCTGTAAATTGTTCCAACAGCACAATGCTCAGTTTGCTCAGTGTGGGTGGGCCACTTGAGGCCACTTGTAGGTGGTGTGCACACAGCATGGTCCCCGTCACGGCATTTACCAGCAACTTGCGCCTACATACAAGTTGAGCAGTGCTAACTCGCTCTCACTGTGTTCTTTTAATTTGCATCACTCACATCATTTGTTCTGTGTATCGCTTATGTTGCATATTCTGTATGATTCTTTTGACTTGTTATGTGTGGAGGCATGACAGGCTTATTTTGGTTATTGTTCAGAGGTTTATGAATAAAGCCATATTTGCATAACTGGGATTGATTTAGTGTGTTACTTGGTTACTAGAGTGACTAATATTGAGTGTAACTGCATTCAGAGCATTTCATATTTGGCTGCAACAAATAAGACAAGAAACATATCCAGAACTTGATTGCCAATAACTGGATGACAAATAAAAATCAATTACCATACCATAAAGTAACTTGCAGAGTATAGACATAGATGTATAAGAAGCAATCAAGTGGAAATGAGACAGATGGGGGGGAAAAGTAAGAAACCGGTTTATATTACAAAAGTAATTGCCAGAACTCTTAAGACACTTATTCCATTGTGAGATAAGATGGTCAATGACTTCTACATCTACATCTACATCCATACTCCACAAGCCACCTGACGGTGTGTGGCAGAGGGTACCTTGAGTACCTCTACCGGTTCTCCGTTCTATTCCAGTCTCGTATTGTTCGTGGAAAGAAGGATTGTCGATATGCTTCTGTGTGCGCTCTAATCTCTCTGATTTTATCCTCATGGTCTCTTCACGAGATATACGTAGGAGGGAGCAATATACTGCTTGACTCTTCGGTGAAGGTATGTTCTCGAAACTTCAACAAAAGCCCGTACTGAACTACTGAGCGTCTCTCCTGCAGAATCTTCCACTGCAGTTTATCTATCATCTCCATAACGCTTTCGCGATTACTAAATGATCCTGTAATGAAGCGCGCTGCTCTTCGTTGGATCTTCTCTCTCTCTTCTATCAACCCTATCTGGTACGGATCCCACACTGCTGAGCAGTATTCAAGCAGTAGGCGAACAAGCATACTGTACCCTACTTCCTTTGTTTTCGGATTGCATTTCCTTAGGATTCTTCCAATGAATCTCTGTCTGGCATCTGCTTTACCAACGATCAACTTTATATGATCATTCCATTTTAAATCACTCCTAATGCGTACTCCCAGATAATTTATGGAATTAACTGCTTCCAGTTGCTGACCTGCTATTTTGTAGCTAAATGATATGGGATCTATCTTTCTATGTATTCGCAGCACATTACACTTGTCTACATTGCGATTCATTTGCCATTCCCTGCACCATGCGTCAATTCGCTGCAGATCCTCCTGCATTTCAGTACAATTTTCCATTGTTACAACCTTTCGATATACCATAGCATCATCCGCAAAAAGCCTCAGTGAATTCCGATGTCATCCACAAGGTCATTTATGTATATTGTGAATAGCAATGGTCCTACGACACTCCCCTGCGGCACACCTGAAATCACATCTGATAGTCCATATGCTCTTACCTTGTTCATTAAACGACTGTGGGGAACTGTATCGAACGCCTTGCGGAAGTCAAGAAACACAGCATCTACCTGTGAACCCGTGTCTATGGCCCTCTGAGTCTCGTGGACGAATAGCGCAAGCTGGGTTTCACACGATCGTCTTTTTCGAAACCCATGCTGATTCCTACAGAGTAGATTTCTAGTCTCCAGAAAAGTCATTATACTCGAACATAATACGTGTTCCAAAATAGTTCTGCACATCTGTTCGACGTCCCTTCTTGAAAATGGGGATGACCTGTGCTCTTTTCCAATCCTTTGTAACGCTACACTCTTCTAGAGACCTACGGTACACCGCTGCAAGAAGGGGGCCAAGTTCCTTCGCGTACTCTGTGTAAAATCAAACTGGTATCCCCTCAGGTCCAGCAGCCTTTCCTCTTTTGAGCGATTTTAATTGTTTCTCTATCCCTCCGTCGTCTATTTCGATATCTACCATTTTGTCATCTGTGCGACAATCTAGAGAAGGAACTACAGTGCAGTCTTCCTCTGTGAAACAGCTTTGGAAAAATACATTTAGCATTTCGGCCTTTAGTCTGTCATCCTCTGTTTCAGTACCATTTTGGTCACAGAGTGTCTGCAGATTTTGTTTTGATCCACCTACCGCTTTGACACAAGACCAAAATTTCTTAGGATTTTCTGCCAAGTCAGTACATAGAACTTTACTTTCGAATTCATTGAACGCCTCTCGCATAGCCCTCCTAACACTACATTTCACTTCGCGTAATGTTTGTTTGTCTGCAAGGCTTTGGCTATGTTTATGTTTGCTGTGAAGTTCCCTTTGCTTCCGCAGCAGTTTTCTAACTCGGTGGTTGTACCACGGTGGCTTTTTTTCCATCTCTTTACGATCTTGCTTCGCACATACTCATCTAACGCATATTGTACGATGGTTTTGAACTTTGTCCACTGATCCTCAACACTATCTGTACTTGAGACAAAACTTTTGTGTTGAGCCATCAGGTACCCTGTAATCTGCTTTTTGTAATTTTTGCTAAACAGAAAAATCTTCCTACATTTCTTAATATCTCTATTTACAGCTGAAATCATCGCTGCAGTAACCACTTTATGATAGCTGATTCCCTGTTCTGCGTTAACTGTTTCAAATAGTTCGGGTCTGTTTGTCACCAGGAGGTCTAATACGTTATCGCCACGAGTCGGTTCTCTGTTTAACTGCTCAAGGTAGTTTTCAGATAAAGCACTTAAAAAAATTTCACTGGATTCTTTGTCCCTGCCACCCGTTATGAACGTTTGAATTTCCCAGTCTATATCCGGCAAATTAAAATCTCCACCCAGAACTATAACATGGTGGGGAAATCTACTCGAAATATTTTCCAAATTATCCTTCAGGTGCTCAGCCACAACAGCTGCTGAGCCAGGAGGCCTATAGAGACATCCAATTACCATGTCTGAGCCTGCTTTAACCGTGACCTTCACCCAAAGTATTTCACATTTCGGATCTCCGTCAATTTCCTTCGATACTATTGCACTTCTTATCGCTATAAACACGCCTCCCCCTTCACTGTCCAGCCTGTCTCTGCGGTATACATTCCAATCTGAGTTTAGGATTTCATTACTGTTTACATCTGGCTTCAGCCAACTTTCTGTCCCTAGTACTATATGGGCATTGTGACCGTTTATTAATGAGAGCAGTTCTGGGACCTTTCTATAGACACTCCTGCAGTTTACTATTAGCACATTAATATTGTTATTCCCTGTTGTATTTTGCCTACTCCTACCTTGCCACGTCTCAGGAGGCGTCTTGTCGAGCCTTCATGGAAAAATGTTCGCGGTTGCCTGTGGAACCACGATTGTACCCCGGCATGCATCTCTGCGTCTTAAGCAAATCGATGGCCACATATGTCTTTCTTCAGGGGTCCAAAAATAATGGAGAAGGCATGGGGAGAGCAAAGGTTATTTTTGGCTAAACTGCGGAAGTTTAACTAGAAAGCCCTTACACATTCTCCATTGAAACCCAATCTCTTCCATGAGATTTCCATAACCTTGGAGACCGGAAGAAAGACATTCGTGGCCATCAATTTCATTTGGACAAAGAGGTGCACAACTGGCTACAATCATGGTTCCATGGCCAACAGCACATATTTTTCCATGAAGACAATGACCATCTCGCCTCACAGTGGGATGCATGTACCAACAGTTACGGTAATTACTGGTGAAATAATAAACAGTTTACTTACTTTCCATCTGTTTCATTTTCATTTGACTGCCCCTTATAGGATGTGAGTCATTAAGTGATTGAAAATTTCATTTTAGGTTACCATAAATAATAACATAAACAGTTTATAAACTGAGATCCACTCCTATGCATATGTTGTACGGAAGCATTTCATAATAAGCTTTGCATTAGGAAGTTAAGTTAATAAAGAAGTTTAGGTTTAGCGGTGGAGCTTTTATTCTCTTAAGTTTTTCTGCTCACATAATATTTCTGAGAAATGGAGAAGATCATGAAGACAATGAAATCCACAGTTTTTTTATGCCAAATCAATGCAAATTACAGTTTTTTTTTTTGCTAAACTGTGTTCACTTTTGACAGCTGTATTCAATGGTACATATTATGGCACCACAATCTCATTTTAAATTATGAAGATGAATTCATATTTTCATTTTTCTGCAACTTCGAAGGCATGTAAGATTCAGCATTAATTTCCCCAAACTGACTTGGCTAGCACACATTTTCCCCCAAACTGTTTCATCACTAATATTGCCTAACATAACTAATGCACACTAAGATGGAGCTGTCTGAGTCTTTTGCACAGCATGCACACAGAAACAGTGAAGCAACCTCCATTCAAAATCAAAAAGATACCTACCATATGTGGAAACACTAGGAGAGCAATTCAAACTGCAAGACTTCCTTTATTGTGTTACGCCTTTGCACTCTTGGTAATTATACACAGATATGATTTATTTCAGTAAAGAAATAACATGAACTTCTTTTGTAAGAATCTGGTCCACTCAAAAGAGTTATATAAGTGAATGAATAGTATAAAAGACCACAAAACAAAACATCTCTAAATGGTGGCCGAGTTGTGCGAAAGGTGCTGGAGAATGTTTCTTTGTCAGAAGAAGGCTGACAGTTTAGGGAGAGGGCAAAATGCAATAGTGAGCTACATTAGCTGTCATCAGGGTGCTGACTTGCTGGAGAAGCTGAGAAAGGCCACACACATCAGCTGAGGAAAGCCACATACATAATGTACTCATCCGGCTGTCTTCTCTGAGATTCCAACTCAAACTGTGAGTTATTCCAGCTCATAGCACATGGGGCGACAACAATTAGATGGGTGTTAGTCTTGGAGATAAAGGAGGATGTCCTTTTCTATGCCCCATAAAAGACAGAAGCCATCTTGAAAAACTGTCTGAGTAAATTAAAAGATTTTGTGGGAGCACTCAAAGTACTGTAGAAATGGTTCAGAGTTCCATTTAAAAACCTTATGATGGTTGTCTACTCAAAACGCATGGAACATTAAATTACTGACATATTCCCCAATGTCAATTCCAGCTTCACAAATTCCACTCCATTACGAGTCAACTTGCCAAACTTGGTGCCAAAATAGGTCAAAAAGTAAATGGTTAAAGCTTCTCTTCAAGACTGTGACCAGCTAGGAAAGCAAATAATTACATTATTGACTGCCATATGTTGTTCTTACTAAATTAACCCTATCACTTTAATTACACAATATACTGTAAGAATTACTGGACACTGAAACTTTTTTTTATTTCATAAAGTGTTTATTAACAAATCTGTCACAGTTTCAGTAAACATGTTTGGTGACTAGTTTAGAGCCAAATGGTTCATTCTCGAGCCTGACCTACTGATGCAGCACTGAAAGTGCCTGGTCTTGATAATGAACGTGAAAATTGGAATACATGCTTTATAAAGTAATTGTAGATGCATTCCACAATGAACATGTGTCTACTCAGCAAGTTAGTTTGATTCTGACTTGGTGAGTAGGCACATGTTGATTGTGACATTTCATCATACATGATAACCACATCACAAACACACACACACACACACACACACACACACACACACAACAATGCTCATGAAATACACACATTTCATACATAGCATTAATTAAACATTGTTGGACACTTCTGCCCAAGACAAGATTCAGCGTCGCATATGCAGTTATCATAATCACAGAGATTGGCTTACAATAGATAAGCTTTGCACAACATTGCGTGGAACCAAGTTTTTGAAGGCTGCAATTCATCATTGCAAATGGGTGAACACAGTCAAAAATAAAATGAGTTAACTCAGTGTTGTACTTTGGTGCAATGGTTAGCATATTAACCCGCTATGCTGAAGGTCATCGGTTCGAATCTCGTCAACTGTTGTGAAAATTTATTTCTAAATCAATCAAAAGAGTTTTACCATCATTTTCAATTCAACTAAGTGGTTTTAATGTAATTTTTTATTGCTCATTCTTTGCCATGCCATTTTTATTTGCTCTTTCTTTTTTTCCTATCATTCTTTTTTCATCTGGAATCTGCCTGCATCATCTATAACATACAACCAAGTGCCATCCAGGACTGCATATCCATTGGTAAAGCAGCAGTCCGTGTAGCCAGTGTGAGGATAGTTTCAGATAACCAATGAATGTGAACAAGACATTACAGTTTATTTTTTAGCACTGAAACTGAAATTTTTGTCTCTAGTTTCCTAATAGAAGTTAGCTTTAATCAACGTAAACAAAGCAAATGTGATTTTTGTTTTGCTGTAGATTACTGACCACTGGTTTCTTGGACACATTACACGTCACCAGGTTGTGGTTAGCTCAAGACACAAGTTTAAATTCAGGGCTACAAGGTTCATCTCATCTCCTGCCGCACTCCAGTCACTGGTCACTTAAAATCAGCTGTTGACAGAGCATCTTGGATTTCTGACGTATGTTGCAGTGGCCACTTCCAACACAGCTCTGCATCACACATTAACAGGATTTGTGAAGTGACTTGCCATATTTGCGTGTTACCTACAACCGAGAGGTTGTTCATGGCTGATGAGGCAATACCATAACGGCAAGTGACAGACGTCAGCTATCAAGTACACTGGTGTCCAAAATTAAAGCAAAACGCTGCTATTTCCTCGTCATGTGTCTAATTCATGATATAATCATACAAACTGTGAACAGATGTTGTTACGATCATGTTACGCATGGAAGATGGCATTCCGACCAATGCACAACCACGTCAGCAATGAGAGTAGTCCAACATCCACAATCGCTGTGTACACAGTCACAGACGGTGCAGTACAGCACAGAGAAGACACCTGCAGACTCTCTGCTGTTGAGGGCCACAGGAAGTATGGAAGCAGGAGAGCCAAAAACTGATGTTGCCCTACAGCTTAATGTGAATCATTTTGTTGTTTCTCAGAAGAGGCGAAAGTTTATGGAGACCAGGAAAGGGCCGATCACGTGTGACACCAGAAAGAGTGGATTGTTATTTAGCAGTAAGGGCATGACGGTATCGCCTTAGTACTACACTGCAACTGGCATCTGACCTCGCAGTATCTCCTTAACATGTTGTATTGAAGCAAACAGTGTACAGAAGCCTTCAGCAGAGTGGCCTTTATTGTTGGAGACCTGTTGTTTGTTTACCTCTGGTGTGCTTTTACAGAAGGGAATATCTAGAGTGGAACCGTCAACATGCCACCTGGATGGTCAAACTGTGGGCCAATGTGCTTTTCGCAGATGAGACCCGATTTGGTCTGGAGAGTGATTCTTAATGGATTCGCATCTGGAGGGCATGTGGGACATGATTTTGGGACCCAGACATTGTGGAAAGAGATCGATATCAACGAGGACCCCTAATGGTGTAAGCAGGGATTATGTTGACCACTCAAATGCCTCTTCATGAAATTGTATGGGTGAATCAGCAAGATTTAACTGAAGTCAGGTACAGTGAAGAGATCTTGGGATCTCATGCACAGTTGTTGCGAGGTGCTGTGGGCCCAGACTTCATACTGATGGACGATAATGCTCGACCTCATAGAGCATGGGTGGTTGACTTCTTCTTCTTCTTATTATTATTATTATTTTTTTTTTTTGATGGGAGATACTGCACACATGGTACGGCCTGCTCGCTGAGGTGCACTAGGGAGACAGGTTGCACCACATCACCATCTACCAATCACTCTCCAAAACTT
The DNA here is from genome assembly GCF_021461385.2 of Schistocerca piceifrons. Classification (NCBI taxonomy): domain Eukaryota; kingdom Metazoa; phylum Arthropoda; class Insecta; order Orthoptera; family Acrididae; genus Schistocerca; species Schistocerca piceifrons. The sequence goes on from NC_060149.1 coordinate 539,271,106, forward strand.
GCGAGCAGCTCTGCAGGAAGAATGGGCGTTATTGCCTCAACATGAGATTGATGACATCATTCACGGCATATCCCATCATTGTCAGGCCTTTACTGCTGCCAGAGGTGGTCACATGCCATACTGAACACATTAACCATTTGCAGGAATGTGTGTGCCAATCCATTAGTTGGGAAAAAACGAACATTTTTATCTACTGTTAGGCTTCTTGCAGTTGATTACTTTCTGTTTCTTTAAATTGTTTCTACTTTATTATCACCTGTTTATACTGTTTTCTGGCAAAATAAATGCATCCTGCAAAATTTCCATTTATTGCTTTAATTTTTGACACCAGTGTAATTATTGCTTTGAAAAGCCAGAAAAATAAAAGTATGATGAACTAGTTTGGAATGTTTTTTTGCATCAAAGGATTGCAATATAAACGAAATCATGCAGTAATGTCATATTCTCACACTGGTATGCACTTCAGCAGGCCATTCTGTTTTTCTATGGCATCTAAAATTGTCTCTGAATTTGTTCCTGTTGTCCTGTTGTCATAGTTGTTACTGCAGCATCAAGTGCTGCTACTGCTGCTGTCACATTTCCATAAACTTTGTGTTCATGTTGCATTAATAACATGAAAGGTTTTTAGTTCCTCATTACCACTTTTGTGTAGTTGCCCAACACAAACTAAGTAGGGAACTGTCGTGAACCATGTACCATATGACAACTCAGGTCAACACAAAGTCAAATGCCAAAAACACAGGGGAAAGCAAACATTACCACTGCTAGTAATGTGAGCTCAAATCCAATACCAATGAACAATGCTAGCCTCGTCTGACACAACAATACATGATAACATAGAGCATCAAAATAAAGTCTAGGTCCATAGAAGCAAGGTAGTAGTTGTATTCAAACAGTGGATGAACAAAGGCTTCAATGGTGGTACATGAGCCGCCACTTTGTATGGTGATCCAGGTCTTTATTTCCTATAGCAAGCCAAGCACCATTCCCACATGACACGATGTCTGCGGCCTCTGGGGTTATGATTGCCAGCAATGGAACTATTTTCCATGCAGATACTCTTACCACCACTCTCCAAGTTGGTTTACATATCACTAGAGTGACAGGACATTAGACGAACACAGAAATATCATGAATCATCACATTTCAAATGACCCAGTGGTGGTGTATTCAGGGATCTCCAGAAATGTTCTTTGGGGGGAAGCCTGTGGTGTGCTGGAACAGATTAGATAGTGTTCATTATGACACACCAAAAACCGTATTTTGTACTGAAGTAGAAATGTCTGAGAAACCCAACTGTGAAAATAGGGTACACATTTATAAAACAATGCTTCATCTGTAGATACCTAGTTGAATACTGAGGCAAAAAACAGTATTATACTGAACAAATCAATGCAAATGCACAAAAAGAGTAAGCAAGCTGGTGTACAAAATTATCAGATTTGGTTCCATGGCATACTGATTACACACACAAAAGTAATTAACAATGCACAATGTCACCCTCGGCAGAATAACCAGCTTTGCAACTGGTGAATGGGCACAAAAATTCTGCTATTGCAACATGTGCTGAGGGGTATATTCACAAAGATCACTGACACCTTTGAGACCACAAGTGTGGACTCAATATTTGTCATTATGCAAATTCACATAACTGACATAACCATCAGATACCACCCAAGGTGCAAAAGCAAGAGACAGAACAAGTACACTAGGGTAACTAGCATTATTCAGTTACACAACAAAGGAATGGATATCTACATCTACACCTATATCTACATCTATATCTATATTCTGCAAACCACACTGAAGTGCATGGCAGAGTGATGAAGGGTACATGCTATTTTCCTGATCATAAGGGAAAGGTAGAAATTGACTCATGTCAATCCAAGCAAGGACATGATTCACTCCATTAATTCCACACAGCACTGATTAAAATCATTTACTTAAAATTACAAGGTAAAGGAAAGTGTGAAACAGTATATTCCTATACAAAATCATTCACTGCACACAATATAATATGAATTTCATGTAACAGATTCAGAGACAATGTTGACCACATCAGCATAAAAGAAACTTTTGAATTGTTCTTTAGATTACACAATTTAGCAAGAAAGTCTCAAACTAGTTCCATAGTTACATGCAAGCTACGAACACATGCGTGCACCCCCCCCCCCCCCCCCCCCCAACCACACACCAATCTATGTTTCTCACTAATGAGCCAGGGCAAGTACAGTAACAGAAAAACTGTCATGGTTGTGATCTCACTGATAATCTTGGATGTCATATTGACAAATTATGACTGGGAAATCTGGTCATGCAACTACATCAACATCACTGAATAAAACCTTCTCAGTTTTCACACCGTTTCACTTCGAATAAGAAACCACTTACTTTCAGAATGCTGTTCTTATACAAGATGTGATCAAAAAGTAACATGACTTTTTTAATTTTTCAAGCTTTTATATCCAATTTTCAATTTTTTTTTATCTTGTGGGTACACATGTTCCTGATGTTTTTTCAGCTGTTTTGAATATTTAGTTTACCGTTGAAAGTCAAAAATGTACTTTTTTTTGAGTTCTTGATGAATTTTTACTTTTGAAAAAGTGGGATCAAAGAATCTGCATTAAATTTTGCTTGAAAAAATGGAAAACAGTGCAGCACCACATTCAAAATGTTGACTGTGGCTTTTGGTGATCTACTACAGTACGACAAGAATTTACAAGTGTTTTGGGCGTGAAATGTGGAGCAGCGAAGTCTGTTCTGAAATTGTTGAATTTCAATTAAGAATGACATCACATACACATAAATTAAAATCAATCCACTCTGTGACTACTGTAATGGCACTAGTGCTGTAACCATAATACATCTTTAGAACAGAAAAAAAATCAGTCTTGGTTGCATAAGATAGGTTTATTAAATCTTCACATGTGATGCATTTTGCCTGTTCTAGGCATCATCAGACAATCGATAAAAATTCTTGCTAATCATAACCGAGGTGTTGAACACAATTTAGAGACCCAAAGAACTGGGAAGTAACAGCCAGATAGCCACTCTCAATACTTCATTACACCAACCATGAAGACAGTATTGTAAACAGACCATATTTGTGTTCTAGGGGCAGTTTCTTCATGGGTGATGTAATGAAGCATTGACAGTGGCTATCTGGTTGTTATCTCCCACTTCTTTGGGACTCTTCATTATATTCTACCTCTTGGTTATGATTAGCAAGAATTTTTATCGATTGCCTGATGATGCCTAGAACAGGTGAGACATGTCACCTGCGAAGTTTTACTAAGCCTATCTTGTGCAACCAAGACTGTTTTATCTGTTCTAAAAACCACATAGACATTGCTCAGGAATTACTGAATGAATTAGACAATGATCCCAAACTTCTAAAGAAGGTTATGACAGCTGACAAAACATGGGTATATGGGTATGATGTCAAAACTAAGGCCCAACTGTGCCAATGGAAATGCCTGAAGAGCCAAGACCGAAAAAATGCCATCTCACATGGTCCATAAGTTGTTATTTTGTTCACTAGGCGGCAGTGTGGAACTGTAACTTAGAAGTAACGCAGTAGTCTATCATCTTTACAACACAAGTAGTTTTTATGGTTTCTTAAAATATTAAATGAATGTTTACTGTAATACTGAAGTGTTGCTATAAAGAGATGTGAATAAAGAATAAATCTACATGCTACTGCTGTATTTCAAATGCTTGAAATAGGAACCCTTTGTAACAACAAAAAAATAATAATAATAGTAATAATAATAATAATACCACACAATGAGACCCACAAGGAAACTTACTTTCTTAGCTATAAATTTTAGTTTACAAATGGCAGCACAAGGAATATATGATTAATACAGGAGTGTACTGACAACAGTTAACAGCCTTAACTGTTACTCATCAGCATTACTTTTAAATCAAATTTGTAATGACCAAACAAGGATAACCTATATTCCTACACAACTGCCAAATTTCCACAAGTCTTACAGTCATTTTAGAGTCTCCTCATATTTTCTATGTTTAATCTAAAGTACATACTTTTTTGACCTCCTAGAACGTCTGCGACGACTGTTGCCATAAGCAGGTTCATCAGAAGATTTCAACTGATTACTGGTAAGTTCTTCATCTTCACATAAAATTCCAGACTTCATGTCTTCAGCGGTGAAATATGGCTCAAGGGGCTCAAGGTCATCATAGTCTGTCGCTGAGTCAAGACCGCCATTCTTAGCAACAAATTTTAAGTCATCTTCATATGCTACTGACAGCTTGGCCTTTCCACGCTTTGGAGTAAATTTTCGTGGTCTGCTCTTTTCCACAGTTTCTGTTTCCTCACAAGAGCTTACAGCTTTTGAGTTACCAGGTGGGTCAGGTTCAGGATCTTCCACATCAGGATCAAAGAAACATGTAACAACACATCCAGATTCATTGAGCACAGGTTTCACAGGGCCCTCAATACCTATACGGTAGCTTACTGTCCCTGGATCCACCTGTGGATAACAGACAAACTATTTTGTACACACAACTTACAAAGTATACATGCAACATAGGATGCAATAGTGAACTCTCTTACATGTATATTGCAGTGGTAAATTGGATGGATATTTTTTCCCAGATTGACATGCCAATAAAACATACATGTGCGATCTTAAGCTTTCCTGACAAATCAACTGTTCGTATTACTCTTCGGTGTCCAGCCATGTGCAGTCATTTACGTAACAAAATATTTTGGCCGAGTACCTTGCCGCCTTCTTCAGAAGGTAGGTGTAGAATGAGCACCTTCACTACATTGTGCCTCCTTTATACTCTCATCACACCCCATCTCTACCCTTTCTGCACTGGTGCACAATGCACTGGATGGAACGGTGGGTGGGACGTGATCACTGAATCATCAGAACCCACTCCAGCCCCTCAGTGTTTCTGCTGCCCAAGTTGGGTGCAGAAGTCACTTTCAGGTGACTCTGTGACTTCAGTTGGCTAAGGGATGGATCCCATGCTTCACTGAGAGTGAAGCCGCTGTCTCTATTGATCAGACCATTAGCCACTCATATTTCAGAAACCACCTTTAGAATGCAGTCCCAAACAACAAGGTCTGTCTTAGCACTTCTCCTTGTTCATACACTGTCTGTCGCTTTATGTTTTTAGCAAACAGCTCAGTCAAAGAGATATGTCTTTTCTTCCCTTTCCCCTTTTCACTCGTATTGAAAATTGCATAAACTTATGTAATTACTGCCATTACTTTAATAGTTGATAGAGAAAGTCTGGGTTATTTGAACTACCACACACAGTCAAATGATGTGCCTGCAATGTGCTTTGTAGCACTAGTATCATGATTTTGAAGCGGGCAGCAAGGTGTTTGACCTGGTTAAGTGGCTTGACCACTGACCCTGGAGGGTGTACACTCCTGAGTGATTGGGCTTGCAGTATGGTCTTGTGTTCAGACACGTGTCCAGTCGAATGTGCAAATTACCTTTTGTCACATGGGATGCCATCTAATTCGCAGATGTGACAGAACAGAGTGAACGAGCGGTGCCCGTTCAATTGACATACGCAACAGTGAGGAGCACGCGTGGTGCTTAACCCACGTGGTCCGCGGCTGGTGGAATCAGAGATCAGCGTAAATGTCCACAGAATACTGATGGCTACTTTGCACTGAGGCTGTTCTTTGTCTCCGTAGCACCTGTGGGTGCCGCACCATTGCCAAAATCTGGTCTAACGGTAATAACTGAGGGACCACACACTGCACGCAGTTGAGGCACAGGTCAGTACAGTCCTGGACCAGCCCTCTGTCTGAGCAGCAGTTTCTCTCTACCTGTGCCCACTTGTGTCGACCCTTGGGACCTGTTAGCCATTACCTCTAATCCAATCCCTGTCTGCAGTCCACACCACGCTGTGGTCAGCCAGTCAAGAGCCATCTTTGCTGAGGGCAGTATGCACTGACATGCAGAAACTCCATTCCTCTGCAAAGCCTCAGCAACCCCTAGTGCCTACAGTGACTGCTCACCATTTATCTGCTTCACAAGAGTTGAAGCCTCATATAGTTTTATCTATTTCTTTGCACCTGAATCTCCTTTCACTTAACTTTCAGTCATAATCAAGACTAAATAATATTAAGAAAACATTCTAATATCAGAAAATTTCCATTGTATGTAGTATAAGCCCAAACATTTCACAAACAGTGTGCTTTTACAGTGAAATGTATATGAAGTGAAACATATTGTAAGTGTATGAAAGAAGACTGCTGCTCTTGTATTCCATTTGATACTCTGACTACTCTTTTTTGTTGGAAAGTATGTGCCTACAAAACAGATTTTGTGACTAACAAGTGAACAGGCTCAAGTGTAAATAAATGATTTGGATGAAACTTGGTGCATACGTTGAGGGGTCAAAATAATGCAGGATGTACTTTTTTGTTTTTGCTCAATTTCACTTTTAAGGGGTAACATATCTCAGAAGGTGATTTGGCATATTAGCTGTAGAGGGAAGATCTTGATACATATATTAAAAAAAAGTGTGTTCATATAAAAGTTGAAAGGCCACAAGCGTTCTTGAAATCTGTTTAATCAACTTCTACAATAATTTGAAATTTTGTAATAATTTGAATTTTTGCAAAATACTCCACCACCATCAATTAATTTCAGAAAATGAAAACTTTGTTACAATATAAAGAAGCTGTCGCACCACATCCATCCATGTGTAATAAAGCTGGGTTCTGAAATGCAACTTTTGGAAAATAAGCTGTACACAGTGCACTGAAGGAGTATTTTTCAACACACCTAATTAAAATATCTAAACTTTCATTATTATTCAATTTTTTTAGTGCATCATTACAGTAATGATTACTTGTAAATAAATGCTTAAAACATAATGTTTTTTACACAATGCACATAAAATGAACAAAATTTCTGCACATAACACACACGATGGACTACACAGTATAAAACAAAATGCAGCAGAATTCTCAAATTGTGCTGGGTGTCCCTTTAAATATCTTTATTTCTACCAGGCATATTTTAGAACGTGGAATACCTTGTCAAAGTGAGTACAGCTTCATTACATGACATCATCATATTCAACAGAACAATAGCTGAAAAATCTCCAAAGTTCTTCCAACATCGAAAGCTATATGCATCCAGTGGCTGTACCTGCCCTGCCAAGCCTTTTGGGAAGACTAGGTGAACAAAGCTCAAAACGTCTTTTTCACACTGATCAGCCTCTTTCAACAGCTTTAAAAGAAACTAATGGAATGTTTGGACTGTGAATTCGAAACTCTCTTTTTGAAGCTCCAAATGTTTTTGTGATAGCATCAAAATCTGGTAAAATGATGTCTGACCACGTCAAAAGATATTTGAGAGAGGTTTTCTTTCCCAGTGCACAAGATAAATCTGTATTATTGTTAGATTCTTCGGATGGTCAGTATGAAAGAATTGTTTTTAGTGTCACACCTGAGGACAAAGAAGCTGTTCATCTGGCGATCCCAAAAGGCTTGATGGGACACATACAGCCATGTCATCTTCACTTGAGAAACAATATAATCAAGCTGCAATCACGAGTACATAATCAATTTTCTTTACCAACGTCCTGAAATGTGACTTGTACAAATTAGGATATTTTGAGGATCGCCCAGCACAATTTGAGAGTCCTACTGAAATTTGTTTTATATTGAGTTGTCCATTGTGTACATTACGTGAAGAAATTTCGTTCACTTTATGTGCATGGTGTAAAAAGAAGTTGTGTTTTAAGCATTTTTCTATAGACAATTATTATTGTAATGATTTTTTATCGTAATAATGAGTTACTTATTATTTACAACTAACAAAATGAACATGTGAAAGTGTAAAAAACATAAAACCTTAATTTAAAATGTAGGATAATAATTTATAACATAAAACAAAAATAAGTAAAACAGACAATTAGAATAATAATGAACAATCAGATATTTTAATTACGTGTGTTGAAAATACTCTTAACAGCACATAGTGTACAGCCTATTTTCAAAAAATGGTATTTCAGAAATCAGCTTTATTACACATGGATGGATGTGGCGTGAAAGCTTCTCTAATTTATTCTATAACAAAGTTTTCAGGTTGGTACAAACCTCAAAAAAACCTCAATCTTAAAGTGTGTTGCAGACTGATAAGATGCGTAGCTGTTGACGTGGAACAGTTGTTAGCGGGCAACCTCTGAGGAACCTGCTGCACCTCAGCTGTATAAGGCTTACTTAGGCATGTGGAGCTCTGTCCAGGTGGACTTTTCTTTTCTTAGCTATTTGTGGGACCGGGATGGATCCTTAGCAGTTTTTTCTTCCTCCTCCCAGCAGAAAGAGTGGACTGCTGGTAGGTACCAACACCCAGTTGAACAAGAGGGCTACTGTAGCCAGTCCTCCTGATACTGGACTTATTCAGAGTGGTGGTATTTATAGGAACAAAACATATGCTGCTGGCCAGAACGTGTTTTTGATCGGCAAGCGCAAAGAGGATAGTTTTGAAAAGGTTTCACCCTTCTATATCCAAAAGGGCTTAGAGGGAATTTGTGGCTCTTTAAAGTCAGCCAAGCACTTAAACTTCTAGTTCCCAGGAAACAGTTACGTTCCAAAGCTAGGTGTCTTGGGGATTATGCAAGAGAGACAGAATTGCATAACAGCTTGAACTACAGTAAAAGTATTGGGACTTCTAGGGATCTCGTTGACATTCCCAGAGAAGAAATGAAAAATGAGTGGGCTCAAGAAGCAATTATTATGTACAAAATATAATGAAAAGGACGGATGGAAATCTAGTGAAATCTGACTCTTTTATACTTATATTCAACAGCATGAAACTTTCAGAGAATGTCAAGGCAGGTTTCTTTCACCTCAGCATGCAACCTTATTTCCCGGACCCAGTGCACTGTTTTAAGTGCCAGCACTTGGGCACACTACTGTCAGATGTAAGGGAGAAGCCACTTGTGGCAAATGTGGGAAGGCCACCCATAAAGAGTTGGTTCTTCATCTCCTATGAAGTATGCAACTACTCTGGGATCACCCTGTCTGGAGTGGGGACTGCAGTGTCTTCCTTGAAGAAAGGAAATGAAAACAACTAAATGTATCTTGTATGGAGAGGTAAAAAAATATCTATGAGGCCATGCGGAGCCCGACTTTCACTACCTCCTTTGCTTTTGTTCTTAATCAGCCAGTCCCTAAAAACGATGCTGCTAAACAAACAGAGGTTGCCATTGTTAGCACTAGTACCTGTATCTGCTAGTGCACTTGTTCTGCTGCAGTAATTTCGAGGCCCATACCTCCACCCAGGACTTCAGACAAGGCTGTGGTTGCTTATGTTGCACAGCTCCCTGCCCCTCCAAAGGTTCAGCCTGGTCCACCATCCAGTGCAACTACCACCACAACCACGGTTGTGGTCCCAGAGCCCTCAGAGGGCAAGTAATCCAAAACAAAGCGCTAACCACTGACAAAGCCGGGAAATCGACTGTCTGACGATATCAAACTCATCCTTTGTGATGTCTCTCTTGATTCTTCATCAGAGCTAATGGATCTTGATGTCAGACTCAAAACTCACCCCAAAACTGAGCCCTCTCATGTGGTAGGCTCCCCTAGCCAGGTGGAAAGACAGGGTGAAAGTTGATAAATGGCTCCCATCCTCCAGTGGAAGGTTAATGGGTTCAGGACACAAGTGGAGCAACCGAAAATCATAACAAACGAATGTCAAGTGTGCATCTGTTTGCAGAAAATGCATTTTAAAGCATTTGATGCCCCTGTGCTACAGGGCTATACAGTCTATCAAGAGGATAACGTGATTGGAGAAAGGAGCAAAAGAGGGGTTTCTGTGTCTGTAAAAAAATGCACACCACTCCTCTGTTTTCCCCATGGCTACTGACCTGCAAGCAGTTGCAGTTGAAATTGAAATTCACACGTCAGAGGATCTACAGAATGTTAGCAAGTTTCCCTGGCCTGCTTGATCAACAGATCTGTCTCCAATCGAGCACATAGTCCAGCATCATCCACAAACAGCATTAACTGTCCCTATATCTACCAACCAAGTGCAACAGGCATGGAACTCCAGTCTGAAGGTCCAAATGTAGAGATTAATATAGCATTATCATATTCAACCACTAGTATAGAGTTTTACAAAAGGAACACCTGGACATCAGTGATTTAGGCCACTACATTGAAAAACAAAATATCCCCGACAGTGTAAAGACTGAGCTCCTGATAAACTGTTGTAAACCTATCGAGACATATAACTTTCCAGCTGTAACCAAATCAAGAAAGAAAAGATAAGAAGTCAACAAATTTAATATCAGTTGTATTTTTATTAAAGATCACTTATTTCAAAATCAGAAGACCTATTACGAATGTTCCAAAGTAAATGTCGTCAGCTTGCAGGCATTTCCAACTTTCATGCTTGGATTTGTTTCCATGGCTTGCGTACAGCACTGTTAAAGAGGGTGCCTTCTGTGTGAAGTGTATTCTGTTGCAAAAGAAGCTGCTGGTAAAGGTGTACATCAAAAATTACAGACATCTGTTAGAACACCATTGTGCAAATATAAGAACACCATGTAAATATTAAGAGCTCGTCAACCCGAGAACGGCTTCCATAATGACAAGTTTCCATAAAAACTGCTTAAGGAAATTTTTTATAACGATTCCCAGTACATCTTTTTTCATATAACACAATTGTAGCATATTTAATTTAATGATTAAACCCAAACGAAACTTTTTATATAATTTGAATAACACCGTCTGCATTCTCTACACTGACATACAGCTCCAATTTGAACACATTAATAACCCGATTCCCACATCTGGTTGGGAGACAACGACCCTGCGAGAACACTTCCCACTCAACACCTGAGGAATACTTCAATATTCGTCTTTACATCCCTTACATTGAGATGTTACACAGTGAACTAAGAGACGAAGTAAATATTCCAAAATTTGAACCAAGAACAGCTGCCAACATGAGTAATGTATAAGTAAATATCCTTGGAGTAGCGAAGCAACTTAAATAACTTAATAAAAGCAAGTCTTCTGGTCCAGACTGTATACCAATTAGGTTCCTTTCAGAGTATGCTGATGCACTAGCTACATACTTAACCATCATATACAACCGTTCGCTCGACGAAAGATCCATACCCAAAGACTGGAAAGTTGCACAGGTCACACCAATATTCAAGAAAGGTAGAAGGAGTAATCCACTAAATTACAGGCCCATATCATCCGTTGATATGCAGCAGGAGTTTGGAACATATATTATGTTCGAACATTATGAATTACCTCGAAGAAAACGGTCTATTGACAGACAGTCAACATGGATTTAGAAAACATCATTCTTGTGAAACACAACTCGCTCTTTACTTGCATGAAGTGTAGAGTGCTGTTGACAAGGGATCTCAAATTGATTATGTACTTCTTGATTTCCGGAAGGCTTTTGACACCATACCACACAAGCGGCATGTAGTGAAATTGCGTGCTTATGGAATATAGTCTCTGTTATGTGACTGGATTCAAGATTTTCCATCAAAGAGTTCACATTTCATAGTAATTGATGGAAAGTTATCGAGTAAAACAGAAGTGACTTCTGGTGTTCCCCAAGGTAGTGTTATAGGCCCTTTGCTGTTCCTTATATATAGAAACAATTTGGGAGACAATCTGAGCAGCCATTTTAGGTTTTTTGCAGATGACACTGTCATTTATCAACTAATAAAGTCATCACAAGATCAAAACAAATTGCAAAATGATTTAGAAAAGATATCTGAATGGTGTGAAAATTGGCAGCTGACCCTAAATAACGAGAAGTGTGAGGTCATCCACATGAGTGCTAAAAGGGATCCATTAAACTTCAGTTACATGATAAATCAGTCAAATCTAAAGGCTGTAAATTCAACTAAATACCTAGGAATTACAACTATGAACAACTTAAATTGGAAGGAACACATATACAATGTTGTGGGAAAGGCTAACCAAAGACTGTGTTTTATTGGCAGGGTACTTAGAAAATGTAACAGATCTACTAAGCAGACTGCCTACACTATGCTTGTCCATCCTCTTTTAGAATACTGCTGCGCGATGTGGGATCCTTACCAGGTAGTATTGATGGTGTACATCGAAAAAGTTCAAAGAAGGGCAGCACATTTGGTATTACCGCGAAATATGGGAATATGTCACTGAAATGATACAGGATTTAGGCTGGACATCATTAAAACAAAGGTGTTTTTCATTGCGACGGAATCTTCTCATGAAATTCCAATCACCAACCTTCTCCTCCAAACAAGAAAATATTTTGTTGACACTGGCCTACATAGGGAGAAACCGTCACCAAGATAAAATAAGTGAAATCAGAGCTCATACAGAAAGATATAGGTGTTCATTCTTTCCGTGCGCTATACGAGATTGGAATAACAGAGACTTAAGACAATGGTTCGATGAACTCTCTGCCTGGCACTTAAATATGATTTGCAGATTATCCACGTAGACGTAGATGAACAGAACTTTCTTTGAGACATCAAAATGAACATCTTAAGCTGCAACACCTTGTGAAATTCATTTCTTAAGTCAACTTTTCAGATACACTGTCCACTATTTGCATCTATTGAAGTGATCTCCCAAGTTTGGAAAGCATTGTAAAAAGTGAATTCCAGTGATGGAAGAAGAAATGGGAAAATGTTGACCAGAGTGACAAGCTGAAGGATGCAATTGAAGCATTAGAAGTGTGCTCGGAGACTTTCTTCCCAAACATTCAAATACTGCTTCAGATGTTTACTGTCCTTCCTGTATCAACTTACAGTTGTGAGCGAAGTTTTAGCTGTCTGCGTCGACTGAAAACTTTCTTGCGCTCGACAATGAAAGAAGATGGGCTGAATGGACTGGCACACCTGTCCATTAATCGATATATTAATGTGAACCCCGACAACATAATTGACACTTTCGCTCGATCCTCACGATTTCTTGACTTTACTCTGTAATCTTCTGTTAGTACCTTAGACATTCCATTACAATGGGTGTTACATTTGTGAGCAAATTTAAAAGATGATGATTGATAAGAATTGTATGAGACAGTAGAACTGCTGTTTGTAATTGAGTTTTGATGTGTGAAGTGCATAATTTTGCAAAAATAATGTCTTTTTCTCTGTATAAAGTTGTGTAACTGGTGTTACTAAAAATGGACTTCTAAAACCACATCAGGATAAAGAAGTTAAAAAGTTCTGTGAGATTTTCAGTCTTGATGATAAAATTCTGAGGTGCAAGTAAAGAACAAACAGGTTTACTCTTTATTGCGGAGCAAGTAATTTTAATATTTAAAAAAATCTGATGTGTCAGGTGTTATGCAGATTGTAATGGGTGTTACATACTACATCATTCTTCAGAACGGTTGACTCTTTTTCATTGTACACTGCTACTGAGGATTTTTTACATTAACGTTATTAATTCAATGCTCTAGAAGAAACAAAGGTACCTTTTTCAAGGTTTTGAGAGCAGTACAGTTTTATGAAAGATATTTTTCTGAAAAATCAATGTTTTTGTCACAGTCATAAAAAATTCTTCCTCCTTTCATTTTAATATTTGGCATAGGTAATTTACTCGTTATATCACTTAATTTTTTTTTCTTTTGGTTTAAGTAATGTTTTACTACTTTCACAAGATTGCAAAAACATTATTTTCACATTATTTTCTTTATCCATGGTTTGGCATACACCAATAATTATATTACTTGCACTTAGTTGCTCAACTTCCAGATCATAAATACCATATTTTTTAAAATTTTTTTTTTATTCCTGACTGAGATACTTTAGATAACTACAAAGGCTTCTAGTTATCCTGCCTGAAGAGATGGTACACCTGTATTTGTGGTATACAGCACACGATTTTTGACGAACTTTCTCTTTGTCAACGTATATACTTTTGATGCTGTACCCTCAACATGCTTATTAATGCTAGTATGGAAATCTTCTGCTAATGAAACAATAATTCTTCTAGATTTCACAGCCGTCCAAACACTACTTTACACTGCCACTAATTTCATCTGCAGCCATGGGGCTGCTGGCAAAAAAATTCACACCACTTCAACACCATAATCACATTTCAAGTGGCAAATATTTGACAGAACAAATTTATTTTTGAACTGTCCTGCACACTTGTCACTAAAAATTTTAAGACAATTGACTGTAAGCACTTCCCTCTTTACAGCTGTGATGAGTTCATCAAGAAAAGCACATACAGAATACTTATTGTGAGACAGGTCTTACGAACAGTAACATAAAATACCTTTATGTAACCATAAATCACAAGTGAAGATCGAAATTTTATTATGACCCAAATTAGCACGTTGGATTTCATCTTGTGGCACCACTGAATAATTTTCTGCAAAGTCAACCTGAGACACTGCACATTTTTCAATCACGTCTTCCTTATGTCTCTGAAAATATGCAGCTTGGATTTTTTTAAAGTAAACTACTTAAATTATTATTTTTATGTAGTTCAGTGTAATATTTTCAGGTTATGTAATATTTTACCTGGAAGGCACACACAGATGCCACGTAATTATCAGTAAAAAATCATTTAACACTAAGTACAAAAAAGAATATTACAGCAAATTACCCAGTAATTATTAAATATTTTTATAATTGTGGTTTAATTTCTTAAATATCACATGTTCAGTCTAACTTCCCTAAAATGCATTATCCTGTTATTTTAAATTAGGAATTTATAGAAACTTTTATCGTGTTTTTGTAATGAGCATTACGGTCACACCATACTTATAAACCGATTATAATTAAGTCCTTTATTTCCTTATTCACAGTAACTGTAGTATGTTGCAATAGAATAAGAGTTGTTATAGCTAATTTGAGTACAAGGCAAACTACATTATGATGATAAATTTGCTGTTCTATATTTTGTTGAAGACTGACCAAAAGAAATTTTTATATAAATTAAGCTACAACATAATATTTATTAAAACAAAGCTTTCTTGGAAGGAATCTGAATCTTAAGCTGTTTACACACAGCATTTGCAATTATGTAAGACAGATTTAAGAAATCACTCATTAGGTCCACTTTAAGTTGGAATGCCTAACTTTCAATTTTTCAAGGTATCTGTTTTTCTACTGCGTACTATGTGACATTGATATTTCTGTAATACTTCTATAAATTAAATAGTTATCTAGCAGTTTTGCAGAAATTTGATCTATTAACACATTTATGGATCACTTAAGTTGAATGAAAACAGTAAATCATTTCCTCTCTGCTTGTCTGGTCAGTCTAATCAATTAAGAGATTTTACTGAATCTCTGTTTCTATAATAATATAAAAAGTCACTATAGGTAAAATTAGCTTTCTTATTTGAGTGCCCCCCC
This sequence comes from Schistocerca piceifrons, assembly GCF_021461385.2. Taxonomy (NCBI): domain Eukaryota; kingdom Metazoa; phylum Arthropoda; class Insecta; order Orthoptera; family Acrididae; genus Schistocerca; species Schistocerca piceifrons. The sequence continues at coordinate 539,286,457 of NC_060149.1, forward strand.
CCCCCCAAATTTGGATACATACTAAGTAGGTGATTCCATAGCAACAGCCCAAAAATTTATAGATACACAATAGCAACCAAAAATCTTTACGAACTGCATGTTACATAAAATGTGCCACTTACAGGTGGATAGCCATGAGATGGTACAAAGAAAAATATTACAGCATAAGTTCCTCTTAATACTAATACTGTAACTACATGAAATTCTCATCATGTCATTCTAACTATTTCATGTTTAACAGTTCTTTACAAAACATTTTCATACTTTAGCACTACTGCATAGGTTGGCTGTCTTTGACACTATATGCACCTACACTGCCTGTCTGCAAACAGTTACTCTGCATTTGTACACCAACAAAACAATACAGCCATCTACTGTCATTTTACGATCAACCTATGACAATTCCTTCACGGCTTTAAATTTTCAAATAACCTGGTAATCATAGACAAAAGCTAGAATAAAGTAACATTTCCAAAATACGATATATAAATAATGATCAAAACCATTTATAGGCAACTTTATTTCTTCTCACAACTAATTACCAAGGGAATTTGTAAAGTAAGTTACACATGTCATCCCACCCTAAGACCATTGCGCATCAAGGGTGGTATATTGTCAGGGAAGAGTACATGTTCCAAGTTTCCTGTTGCGGCATGGATAACAGGTGCAGCACAGTGTGGACAGTACGATTCTTGTGGGCAAAACGTCTAAACTGCACAGAGACTCATCATGAAATTCTGGAAGTATGTGGACCAAATGCTACGACATGTTCAGCTGTACTGAAATGGCAAAAATTTGACCAAGGCTGCACAGACATAAGTGATGGTGGTTTGCCACACAGTCCAGATCTTGCAGCATGTGATTTCCATCTTTTTGACAAGCTGAAAGAATGTGAATGGCTCCGTAAGCAAGGAATGGATTTTTATCACTGAAGAATTGAATGACTGATAGAATTTTCTGTCTGTTTCCAAAATCAATTTTCACTCAAAACTGGAGTGTGTGCCGATATGAAACTCCCTGGCAGATTGAAACATGGGACCTTTGTGTTTCACATGCAAGTGCCCTACCAACTGATCTACTGGAGCATGAGTCACGACCCAGCCTGACAACTTTCTGTGAAACGTTTGAAATGCAGGAGATGAGGTACTGGCGGAAGTAAAGCTGTGAGGATGGGTCACGAATAATGATTGGGTAGCTCAGTTAGTAAAGCACTTGCCAATGAAGTGAAAGGTCTCAGGTTCAAATCCCGGTCTGGCACACAGTTTTAACCTGTCAGGAAGTTCCGACTGTTGCTTACAGAAACTTTGTGACTACACTAAAAAACAGCATCATGTATCTGTGTCACTTTAAAGGGTACTGCAGCATTCAATAAAAGTTGCTTGGCCTGCTATAATAACATCTGAATTACTGTTTAAAATGCCCTTACTCACACTTAATGTCTTCACAATTTTCATCATCTCCTATGGTATGTGTACATTATAGTTTTCAGAAGTAATTAGTAATAATAAAAGTTTCTTGGTAGATTAAAACACTGTGCTGGACCAAGAGTCAGACACCATAAGCTAATATTAAAATTAATAATACTGCAAAAGACTTACCCAAATTGACATTTCTGAGGGAACACATATCAATACATCTCGACAACGTAGTCCTGCCTGCCTAGCAGCAAATTTCAGTTCAGGCTCAATATAGGCCCCAAATTCAAAACAACGATATGCTGAGCCCTTTAGAGGACTCTCTGGGAACCAATGCCCTTCATATTTGTTCATTAATGCCCTTGCAAGAGCCTCACCAAAAATTTTTACTCGGCCTTGTGGGACAACCTTGTTCATGAAAGATGTGACAAAATTGATAGCAACGTGTACCTCAAAGTACACTGTGCCGCGACCGGTGCTCTCATCCTGCAACAAAAAGAAATATATATATATATTTTCTATCATTTCAAAGTTAAATAACAAAATACAAAAGAATTGTATTAACATACAGTTACTCAATACAGTGCAAAACTTATTCTGCAAAAGTGGGGAGGGCAGCTAAGAGATGGCCCTATTTTAGTGGTAGGTTTTCCAAGTGGTTTATTATGATAATTCACAATAATAACTTACAAATTCAAATTAACATTGTAAGTACACTTTCTTCAAGGTTTTAACAGCTGACATTGAGTTCTTTAATATCAGACAGAGGGAAACAATGACAGTCACGTACAGATATACTCTCAACTTCTCAGAATGTGAGGTGCCTCATGAAGGGTATGGAGGAAAAAAGGCTTTCTGTTTTCAAAGGATTGGATATGAAACTCAAAATGATCCAAAAGCAGAACATTATGAGATGTAGATCAACATTTAAATGGTAGAAGGGCATAAATAAGTGCAGTGTTGTGCATCCTAAATCCACAAACAACAAACATTACCATCTATATCTACAGAGTATGCTGCAACACACACTTAACTGCTGTCGGAAGGTTCATCAAACCACTTTAACACTATTTCTCTACCACTCCACTCTCTAAGAGTGAGTGCAAAAAAATGAACACTTAAATCTCTCCAGGCATGGTCTGATTTTTCATATTTTATTACAATGATCATCTCTCCCTATGCACATGTGCATCACAAAATATTTTTCACATTCGGAGGAGAAAGATGGAGAGTGAAATTTCCCGAAAACATCTCGCAGGACCAAAAAATGCCCTAGTTTCAATGACTGCTACTCCAACTCATGTAACATACTCGTGACACTCTCTCCCCTATTTTGTGATAGTAAAAGACAGATTGGTCTTCTTTGAACTTTTTCAATGTCCTCCATCAATCTTATCAGATAATGTTTCCATACCACACAGCAATACTCTAGAACAGGACGGGCAAGTGCACTGTAGGCAGCCTCTTTAGTGGATTTGTTGCATGTTCTAAGTGTTCTGCGAATAAAACATAGTGTGCCTTCCCTACAATGTTATCTATGTGCTCATTCCAGTTTAAGTTGCTCATAATTGTTATCCCTAGGTATTTAGTTGACTTGACAGACTTCAGATTTATGTGATTTGTCATGCAACAAAAATTTATTGGATTCGTTTGGAATTCACATGGATGGTGGATATTTTACCCAAAATTATTTTCCAATTTGTTTTTATTACTGATACCTTTACTTCACAGTAAATGACAGCATCATTTGCAAAGAATCTAAGAGGGCTGCTCAGATAGTCTGCTAAATCATTTACATAGATTAGGAATAGCAGAGGGACAGTAACACTTCCCTGGGGAATGTCAGATATCACTTCCATTATACTCTATGACTTTCCATCAATTACTATAAACTGTAAACTTTCTGATATGAAACCATGAATTAGGTTACACAACTAAGACAAATCACTTTAACACTATTTCTCTACCACTCCACTCTCTAAGAGTGAGTGCAAAAAGACAGTGAGGAACAGTATCAGAAGCCTTCTGGAAACCCAGATATCTAGAATGAATTTGAGATCCCCCGTCTATAGCACAGTAATGAGAATAAAGAGCTAGTTGTGTTTCACAAGAACGGTATTTTCTCAGTCCATGCTGGCTATGTGTCAATAAATCATTTTGGCTCTGAGCACTATGGGACTTAACTTCTGAGGTTATCAGTCAATAAATCATTTTCTTCAAGGTAATTCATAATGTTTGAATTTAGTATACATTCTAAAACCCTACAGCAGATTGACTTTAGTGATAGGGTCCATAAGTCAGTAGATTACACCTATTTTGTTTGTTGGGTATTGGTATGACCCGCACATCTTTCTAGTCTTCGGATATGGATCTTTTGTCAAATGAGCAGATGTACATTACTGCTAGCTACGGAGCTATCATATTAGCAAACTGTGAAAGAAATCTAATAGGTATACAATCTGGACCAGAAGAGTTGCCTTTATTACGTGATCCGAGTCGCTTCGTTACAATAAGGCTATTTACTACGAAGTTACTCATGTTCGCACCAATTCTTGATGTGAATTCTGGAATACTTACTTTGTCTTCTTTGGTTAAGGAATGTCAGAAAAGTGTATTTAGTAACTCCGTTTTAGTGGCACTGTCTTCAGGAACATTACCATTGCTATCACGCTGTGAAGATATTGATTGTGTCTTGCCGTTGGTGTACTTCACATCCGAGCAGAATCTCTCTGGATTTTCTGCCAGATTTTGAGACAGTTCTGCTATGGAAACTATTAAAGGCATCATGCATTGAAATCTGGGTTCAATTTGGAGCGTGCACAAAATTTCACCAATCTTACACATTTTGCTTTGTTTTAAATTTGGCATGTCTTTTTCGTTTCTGACCTGCTTTGTGTACCATGGGAGATCAGTTCTGTTTCTTGTTCATTTATTTGGTATAAACCTTTCAACTGCTGTCAATAATATTTCTTTGAATCTACGCCACATCTGGTCTACTCTTACATAGTTAGTTTAGAATGAATACAGACTCTCTCTTAGGAAGGCATCAACCAAATTTTTCTCTGATTTTTTACACAGATATATTTAGCATCAATTTTGGGTGGATTTGGATGTTACTGTCCTCAGTGTTGCTTAAATGTCCTTGTGGCCACTAGTCCCTGAATCCATCATAATGCTTCCTATTTTCTTGGGATTATTTGTTGCTAAGAGGTCAAGTATGTTTTCATGACCATTTACAATTAAGAATGATCTCCTGAACTGACTGGTCAAAATAATTTTCAGTAAAAGTATTTAGTACAGTTTTGGATAACATTTTATAGCTACCACCAGCCCACACACAAAGGGCAAATTGATGTCAGCACAAACTACAATTGTATGAGAGAGATATTTATTTGAAATCAGACTATAGTTTTCTTTGAACTTTTCAGCAACTGTATCATCTGAGTCTTGCAGAGGGGAGGAGGTGGGGGCGATGTTGGTATAAAGAATCAATTATAAATTAAAATTGAGCTACAAGATAAATTACTTTTAACAGCAACAAACATGCCACCATCAACTATATTTAATCTATCCTTTCTGAGCACCATTAACTCCTTAGTAAAATTTTGGCTGAAGTTATATAAAAGCTGTAGCCAGCTTTCAGTACTCATAATGATTTGAGCTTCAGTGCTTTCCATTAGGGTTTGGAGGTCTGGCTCTTTCCCAACACAACTATGATTGGTTCCTAGGTCTACCCTCATTCCGTGTTTCATCTGCTCCTTTTCTCAATGTCCTCTAATCTAAAAAATGATCCAGTCCACTCCACACAGTCCCCATTACCTGTGTAGCCACCTACTGTGTGTAATGGACCCCTTACCTATTGAGTGGAACCCAATACCCCACCACCCTATGGAATCTGCAGCCTACATGGTTGCAGAACCCTCTGAGCTTCTTATTCAGACCCTCCACTCACCTATGTATCAAAAATCCAAAAACGGTCCTGTTGATGATGCTACAGATGGTGAGCTCTGCCTTCATCTTTCAAGCAAGACTGGCTGTCTTTACCACTTCAAACAGCCATCCAAAACCAGAGAGAATCTCTTCCTATGTGAAGTGACACAGATCATTAGTACCAACATGTTCCACCACTTGCAGTTTGCTGCACGCTGTGTTCTTTGTGGCACAGGAAGCACCCATTTCTCACATCTGGGATATCTCCCCCAGTATGCACACAGACTGCCCACTGGACTTCTTCCCCTCTTTGGCAGCCATACTCTTACTGATCAATAATCCCACACTCTGAGATTACCCAGATCTTGAAGGCTGGGAGGCTTTCTCTTAAACTAGACAAGCTACTGCATCTGGCTCAAGATATTTATCAGTCACACAGTCACAGATAGCACCTGAAACCTGTCTGTCAGAGGAACCAGGTAGGCCTTGTGATCAGCCACCTGTTAAGTCTTTCGCTTGCTGTTACACCTTGAAACGAACTCGCACTCAACCAGGTGAGGGGGTCAACTTTAGTGTGAGCAGTAACTGGGGCAGCCACAGCAACAGACTACTGGGAGAGGGACATGTGAGATTTGCTGGATGTCCCTTGGATCCACATGTTTCTCCCCCCGCAGTGATGCCCTCTGGCAACAGCCTCAAGCTGTGTGACTGAAGCCACCAACACCTGGAGCTGTGAGTGAGGGGTCACCAATTCAGTCGGTTTCAGAACACAGCAGTCACAGTCCCAAACTGTGAGATTCAAACACAAATATGCCAGATGGTCCATCTTACAAGTCAAGATCTGGTAGATGAGTTGTATAAAAAGCATAGGTGAGATCAAGTACCAAGTACTATCACAGGATAATGTTTACAGATACAGCATTTACTCTCTTCTTCCTTCATGCAGACAGTCCATGGTATAAGACCTGATTGTTCCTGCAATAAAATTTCCATGAACAAAAAGTAGGCACTCTCTTATACTGTTGACATTAACTTGCTCCTCTCATGATAAAGTGCTGGAGTCTTAAAAGACAGTATACTGCATCTGCTACATTACACAGTGTTACAGTAACACACTGTGAGGGAATTCTAAGGATAAAAGGTAAGATCGGCACATTAGGGAATGATTACGAAAAAACAAAACTCACTAACAACGGTACCGTAACAAATCTGTTTCATTCATCACATTTTTTTACCACCAGAAAAATTACACTGAAAAATGCGAAAAATGTCTTTTAGATGAAAATATGTGTATCCTATATGTCTAGCTGAAAATAATGAATCTGTAATTATTTTTTGTCTACTATGCACCCTTTTCCCAAAAATTCACTTTTAGTGTTTTACCCATTTTATCAATAACTTTGCGTGTTTTCTTAATTTAATTTGTTAATAACTGGATGATTCTATTCAACTTTTCCACTGAAGGTATAGATTTACACACATTTACCAATGGAAATCTATTACAAACATTCACTGCCAAACTGACCTTTCAGCTATGTCAGCATTTTAACTGCAATTTTTTTCCCAGATGTTTCCTCTGTTGCTGACTGAAGTGTTGCTAGTTCGAAAATTCTAGTGACAATAAGGGTGGAGTGGAGGAGTGATTTTAGGACAAGATCAAATTAAGTTCATAGCATCACCATAAAGTCTCTTCCATGTAAAAATCAGCCAGACTTCTTTCATTGCGTCTGTGGTGAACTTACACTGAAGACTCCAGAATGTAGCTCTCATCACCGTTGGTTAGAAAGACTAAGGAACTGTACCTTGGACATAGAGTTGGGGACCATGATAAATCCTGGACTTTATATATATATATATGCCACAATTCATGTTTCAGGAACCTGAGAAATTGGTTACAAGGAAAATGTAGTAGAATGAATTTTGCAGTCCTATGGTTTGGTATGAACTGACAAATCACCTAACAGATTGTCACTTGTCTGACAGATGTCGAGGGGTTTTCTTCAAAATACAAACACTGTATTCAGTATTCAAACTTACACTCTGCAATGCAACCAGTTCCTCATTCTGAAGACTTTCCTATGCCTACAGCTCCAGATAAATATACTGTTGATTCAGAGGAAGATGTCTCCAATGCCCCAAACCATCAAGATCTTGAGTTTCAACCATCTACATCTATGACATGTTCACATCACATCATGAAATCACACAGGCACAGCTTAACAATCATGTATGGGGGACTTAATACTCTCTCAAACGGAATCAGAATTACCGTATTCTAGGCTTCGAGGTTAGAATCTGTAAAATAAAGGTGCAAAAATTTGCTCTTTTAGAAGACAACGAACCCATTTTGTAGACTATTTTGTGGAGAAAGAAGACATCACATAATGCTTTGATGTGAATGGCCTATTTCAGATATTGGGGCATGAACATAATCCAACAAATGGGTGCTTGTTTATTGACTCATCCAAATGCAGTCTCCAAGCAGTGCTCCTCCACATAGAAAATGTTTGTCCACCCCTTACTATAGCGTATCCTACAAATACATAGGAAAATATGCAGTGATGAGTGCTATACTGAAGTTAATTGAGTACAGTACATTCAAATGGCACATCTGTGTATATTTGAAAGTCACTGGGATACTGACAGGCATGCAACATGGATACACTACATTCTGCTGCTTCCTCCGTGAATGGGACAACTGTGACAGAGAAAAAAGAAATCACTACATTTGTAAACAGTGGCCTCAAGGCAAAACTCTGTTTGTGGCACTAGAAACACACAACATGAACCACTCGTGAATTTGCACATTAAACTCAGTTTAATAAAGATATTTGTAAAAAACTTCCTGGCAGATTAAAACTGTGTGCTGAACCGAGACTCGAACTCGGGACCTTAGCCTTTCGCAGGCTGTGAGGATGAGTTGTGAGTCGTGCTTGGGTAGTTCAGTTGGTAGAGCACTTGCCCGTGAAAGGCAAAGGTCCCAAGTTCGAGTCTCGGTCCGGCACACAGTTTTAATCTGCCAGGAAGTTTCATATCAGCGCACACTCTGCTGCATAGTAAAAATCTCATTCTAGAAATATTTGTAAAAGTTCTGGATACAGAATGAATGGCTTTCTTGCATCCCTTCTGGATGTTGTAATCAAGTTTTGAAGAGTTCATCCACCCTCTACTTCAGAATGACAAAGCCAGACCACACTAGAGTGCTATGACATCTTCAACAATCCGACACCTTGGGTTCACAGCCATCAATCATCCTCCATACAGTCCCTATTTGGCCCCATCTGATTTTCATCTGTTTCTCAAACTTAAAGAACACCTTTGAGGACTTACTTTGCTAATGATGAAATGGTCCAAGCAGAGGTGAGGTTCTGGCTCTGTCAACAAAGTCAAACATTCTACAGTAATGATATCAACAAACTGGCCTCTCATTGGGAGAAGCATGTTCTTCACCAGGGTGACTATGTTGAGAAATAAATATGTAGACACGAAGACTAAAGATGTAGAATGTTAGTAACATTTCTTTTATTGAAAAATCTACACACACACACACACACACACATACACACACACACACACACACACACACACACACAACATCAGAAGCATTACTTTTCAGCATGCACTTGTAACATTTTCAAAGGAACCATCCTAGCATTTGTCTCGTGTGACTTGAGAAAGCCATGGAAACCCTAAGCCTGTATGGTCAGACAGATATCTGAATTCCCTTCTCCACAGTCAGAGTTCAGTGTACTACCACTATGGAACCTACCTCGATAATAGCTTGTATACTATACGGTGTGTGGCATGAGGAAAGGGCAATATTTATGGAGTGTGGCAGGAGGAAAGGAAAATATTGCAGAAGGTGATAGAAATTGTCATTTGAAGCTACATGTTCGTATAAACATATGCTATATTTTGAACGGTTTCAGACATGAATGCTGGTAACTGTTTAATATAATTATGAGAAGCTAACGTTCGCTCATTTTCATGACTTATTGGTTGTTTGACAGGTCACAAACTAACATCTCATGCTGTATTTTCAGCAGTGCACAATAAGTTTACAACTGTCCTCAGCCAATTTCAAACAACCCACAACAGTGTTTCATAAGCTCCACCATCAATTTCAACATATTCTTGTAGTCTCAAGAGAGTATCTTGAGTTGCCTGTCTTAGTGCATCTTTATATTCTTAAGAGCACCAGTATTCATGATGTAACCCAACAATTCATATTGCATGTAAGCATTCTTTTGTACATTTCATCTAAACCACAAACAGTGTTGGGCCAAGAGATCTCACTGACCAGATAATGATATTACCTCAGTCAGATGGGAAAAAAGTGTGGTACAGGTGTTTCCTCTTAGGAATAGTAGATTCAGGAGTGGCTACAAGAAGTTGAAAATAATTCCATTCCATGTGGCTAAAGGAAGGTCCTCTAGCCTCTATAAATCATCATTAGCATTTAGCAGCGGAAAAGTCCTAAATGTGCAGCAATGTCTTCAATGTGTGCATGTTGCACATATTGTAAGTGAAAAGGATACAATCTTTTGTAGATAGTACACAAAGTAAATGCAAAATTTCTGTAGGTAATGTCTGCTATGCATGAGTTCCTGGAATATCATCTCAGAATTCCTGGTTTATGTATTCCGGGAATAAATGTACACACATCTAGACAAGTGCTATGTTTTTAATTAAGTTTGATGTCACTCTCAAAAAAGTATCATGGGCCAATTTCTTAGCTTCCCCGACAATCAATGAAGTTTTGTACTACTTTCCTATGTTTCCATTTCACTACTGAATCACTGACAATTGAACACATCCCAATACTGACTGTAATTTTGTGGAATGAGTGAGCATATAGGTGGGATACAGTATTCATACCACATCCAGCAACACTCATCTCTCATATACCATAACACATCAATTTTAACTGCCACATCTAATGAACATTTCTACCATATGTACAGTTTGTTCCTGGGGAGCACTTGACAGTTAACTGCTAGCTAGGGCTTCTTATAATGCCACAATGAAAGGGAAAATAGGGCCTCTATACCCAAGAAATTTAATTAGTGATAACTACTCAAACTTCCCAAGAGTTTTCTAACAAAATGAGTAATACTACAATTACAGAAATACAGTAAATGACACATACACACTGACCTCCACAATGTTTGACACACACTGATCCCTGGAACACTTTAAGCAACCAAAGAAGGACAACGAGAAAGCTTTCCTCTGTAAACTATGGTTCATTTCGAATGCATTAATACAGTAAGATCAAACTCAGCTACAAAACTCTTTCACGTAGCAATTTTTTAACTTCAATGCTCACTGAAACTGGTTCGAAGTATGTGCTCACAGCTTTGTGCAAAGTCTACAAAGATTCTTAGTATTAGATTTTAAAGGAAATGTGTCAGGTAACACCATACACTTTTCATGTTTTTCTATAGGACAAAAAAAGTAAAATGGTTGAAAGCTTAAATTTTTTTGGTAATATAAGGAAGAACTTGCTCAGAAATCCACTTATTTATTAATCTTTAATTTCATTCATGGTACAAACAGAATAAAATTAGAAATCTATACAGGGTGTTACAAAAAGGTGCGGCCAAACTTTCAGGAAACATTCCTCACACACAAAGAAAGAAAATATGTAATGTGCACATGTGTCCAGAAACGCTTACTTTCCATGTTAGAGCTCATTTTATTACTTCTCTTCAAATCACATTAATCATGGAATGGAAACACTCAGCAACAGAACATACCAGCATGACTTCAAACACTTTGTTACAGGAAATGTTCAAAATGTCCTCTGTTAGCGAGGATACATGCATCCACCCTCCATCGCATGGGATCCCTGATGCACTGATGCAGCCCTGGAGAATGGCGTATTGTATCACAGCCGTCCACAGAACAAGCACAAAGAGTCTCTACATTTGGTACCGGGGTTGCGTAGACAAGAGCTTTCAAATGCCTCCATAAATGAAATTCAAGAGGGTTGAGGACAGGAGAGCATGGAGGCCATGGAATTGGTCCACCTCTACCAATCCATCGGTCACCGAATCTGTTGTTGAGAAGCGTATGAACACTTCGACTGAAATGTGCAGGAGGTCCATCGTGCATGAACCACATGTGTCATACTTGTAAAGGCACATGTTCTAGCAGCACAGGTAGAGTATCCCGTATGAAATCATGATAACGTGCTCCATTGAGCGTAGGTGGAAGAACATGGGGCCCAATCAAGACATCACCAACAATGCCTGCCCAAACGTTCACAGAAAATATGCACTGATGACGTGATTGCACAATCAACCCTCTTGACTTTCATTTATGGGGGCATTTGAAAGCTCTTTTCTACGCAACCCCGGTACCAAATGTAGAGACTTTTCGTGCTCGTACTGTAGACGGCTGTGATACAATATGTCATTCTCCAGGGCTGCATCAGCGCATCAGGGATTCCATGCGACGGAGGGTGGCTGCATGTATCCTCGCTAATGGAAGACATTTTGAACATTTCCTGTAACAAAGTGTTTGAAGTCACGCTGGTACGTTCTGTTGCTGTGTGTTTTCATTCCATGATTAATGTGATTTGAAGAGTAGTAATAAAATGAGCTTTAACATGGAAAGTAAGCATTTCCGGACACATGCCCACATAAGATATTTTCTAACACACACACACACACACACACACACACACGTAAGTCACCTTATGGCGTGCAATAGTGGAGACTTCTTGTACCATTCTCTCTTCTCCCCCTCCCCCTGTTCCAATTTCAAATGGCACGTGACAAGGATGAGTGTCATTAAACTGCTGTATTAGCTAAAATTTCAGATTTTCTCATTGCGGTAATTTTGTGAGACATTACGCTGAGGGAAGTAATATGTTGCCCAACTCTCCCCAATAGCAAAACTCTTGTACTACCTGCCACTGGTGTTGGTTAAACATCTTTGTACTGCTCTCACACTGACTACCTTCTAGGTAGTCAGTAGTGTAAAGGTATAGTAGTGGATTTCTTTATTGCTCTGGATCTCACGGATGAACAGAGCAAGCCGAGTTTCACATAATCTCAGTTTGTGGAGGAAGATGGTTCAAACCCAAGTCCGGCCATCTTGATTTAAGTTTTCCGTGATTTCCCTAAATCACTTCAGACAAATGCCAGGATGGTTCCATTGAAAGGGCAAGACCGAATTCATCCCCGTCCCTCCCTCCTCAGATGTGACCAATGACCTCGCTGTTTGATCTCCTCCACCAAATCAACCAACCAACTATTTTGCTATGGCAGATCATGTGCCCTCACACTGCCACACTGATATCCATCCACTCCAGACTATTTAGGTCACTGCCAGACCATGCAAAATCTGTTACGCCCAATGCCTCAAGTCACTAGTACCAGCAATTCCGTCTGGCCATGTCTGCAGTTCAGTGTCAGCACTACATGTTGGCAGTGCCAGCAGTTTCATCTCAGTGCTCAAGGTCAGCAGCCCCAGTCCATTTCATCCTAGTCTTCACCAGCACCATTTCAGCCATCATATGCTGGCAGTAAGGGCCCAGTAACATCCCAGGTCTTCATGCTGCTGGTTACTATGAGTCTAGACAAAATGACAGGAGAGATATTTATGTTCTATGTAGTTGTGTGGATATTCACCAAAGGACCATTTTTTTCTTTTTTTGTTTTTAATAAAGTCATTCTTTTAAAGTGTCTTCAATCAATCCTCAGAATGAGTGTACATTAATGGTGACAAGGAAAAGGTTTTAGCACAGTGTTACAGTGCTTTAGTGTCTACAGGACTACTGTTGTTATTTTCTCCTGCTCTTGTACGCCATACATTATTGGCAATGAGAGTGTCCATGTGTGTTAATGTATGCTGTTGTTGCCTTCTCTCCTGTCACCAATTACACTTCAATGGTGACAAGGTAAAAAGAGTATTTTGATGTTGTTGTCTCTCACAGGATTCATGTTTCTGCATTCTTTCAGTGTGGTTTTAGAGTTTTTCTGTGTACTGGTTTGTTTGCCAAAACTGGTTTTGTTTTCATGTTGCTCATTGTGTGGTTGTTAGTTTTGCTGGGGCGGTGTTTTCCTGCTTGTTCTGTGTTTTCCTGCTTGTTCCCCCCTAGTACTGTTGTGGCCATCCATGTAGCCGCTCCTGATGTTGTTACTGGCCCAGCCATCAGATTCACCATTCACACTGGCACCGCTGTTCCTGTCGTGTTCTGGCTAGCCCTGTGTTGTGCTTTCTTGGAAGTTTCACTGCAGGCCCCACCACACCAGGCCCTTCACTGTCACCGCCTGCAATGGAGTCCAGTCACTGTTCCCAAGAAAACAAGCACACTGGTCCATGGAAAACACTTACAGTGATATGACCAGTGTAATAGTAGACAATTTTAACAGTAAGAATGACATGCAACAGTAGCTCAACCTAATTTCCCCCTTTAGTGTTGAAATTTTATATATATCTAATCCGGTTTATAGGATGATCTACAGGTATGGATTTGGTGTCTGTTCCTTCGGACATGTCCGAAAGAACAGACACCACTGATTACCTGCAGCCATCTAGAATGAAATCAGAATTAATTTAATACCTTCAGCTGCTGATGGGCATTGATATATATCAACGGGGACAGGTGAAAATGTGTGCCCTGACTGGGACTCGAACCCAGGATCTCCTGCTTACATGGCAGACACTCTATCCATATGAGCCAACGAGGGCACAGAGGATAGTGCAACTGCAGGTACTATCTCGTGCATGCCTCCCGTGAGAACCACATTCTCACCTTGTATGTCCACACACTACATTCTTAGTGTCCCATTCTTACCAAGTCCAAGACATTCTTACCAAGTCCCGTAAGAGTTCGGGGGATGTGTGTGCATCCGCACAGGACGAGGAGATCGTGGCCAGTATTGCCAGAACTATATACCTATTACGGATATGGTGTCTTTCATTTGAGCATTGAGCATAGCTTTATTATTTCTTGAGTTATGTCACCTTTTTTACATACCAAGGCAAATGCTGTTGACAATAAATAAAGTATATCATAGATGTGCTCGATGTGTTGTACAGCACATTCTGAAGTGGCTGTTATCAGCTTCACCCATTCTTCATGAACTTTAACCAACAGATGTACCATAATCTGAGCACAACCATCAATAATGCACTCCCTGAAGCGTGCAAGGTTTGGGATCTTCAATGCAGAGACAACTGCCTTCACACATCCTCATAGATAGATGTCTAATGGACTTAAATGTGGCGAACATGGCAACCAGTATCAGATTTCTACAAGGTATGCATACTGACTGAATAGGATTGGGGAGAAGAGAAGTTTGTGGCAAAACTTGACCAGAAGAAGGGATCGGTTGGTAGGACATGTTCTGAGGCATCAAGGGATCACCAATTTAGTATTGGAGGGCAGCGTGGAGGGTAAAAATCGTAGAGGGAGACCAAGAGATGAATACACTAAGCAGATTCAGAAGGATGTAGGCTGCAGTAGGTACTGGGAGATGAAAAAGCTTGCACAGGATAGAGTAGCATGGAGAGCTGCATCAAACCAGTCTCAGGACTGAAGACCACCACCACAACAACAACAACAACAACAACAACATGCATACCTGGATAACAGCTACACCATAATAAGTTGGCGCACCATCATGCTGAACGAAGGATGAAAACTTCCTATCTACAGACAGCATTGATGGCAGCACACCAACGATAGCATGTCTTTTTCTAGTAACTGCAGATAACGGGCTAATGTTTATGTACACTGAATGAAGACTGGACCAGTGATTTGAGAACACCATATTCCACATCATACCAGCAATTTTGGTGTGTCAGCCAGATTGGTTAATCCATGCAGTGAGAGCTGACATCTCAGCAGTATCTGTAATTCTACCTGTTTATCTTTCCATTCACAGAGAAACAACGAGATTTTTAAAAAAGAATGTCATGGTGGTCAGAAAGAATAAATTAAACACAGTCAGTAGTGGCACGTTTATTTTTGTTAGAAACAGTTTATCTTGCAGTGAAACTGAAGTAGATAGTTCCTGTGAGTTTGGAGGTAACTCCAATCTACTCTTGTTGTGTTGGCGAAAATGTATGATTAAAGTTGATCATATGTATAAAACACTGTCCACAATTGTACTAAATGCTTTCTCCAAAAACTACTATGAGCAATTTGTTTGTGAACCCACACAAAGTGTAAATGGTTGTGAAAACATACTTGAGCTCTTAGTAACAAATAACCAAGAGCAAATAACGAGCATCTTGATGGATGCAGGGATTAGCGATCACACGCTCATTATAGCGAGACTGAACAACAAAACATCCAAACTCACTGAAACTTAATGAAAAATACATCTATTTAAAAAAGAAGGTAAAAGTTCGCTTCAAACTTTCCTAAAAAAGTGTCTCCACACCTTCCACACTAACTATGTAAGCATATAACAAATGTGGCTTACATTTAAAGAAATAGTATTAATAGCAATGTAAGAGACTTGTACCAAATAAATTACTAAGAAACATAACTGACCCCCCGTCCCCTGTGGTATACAAAACAGGTCAAGAACATTGTTGTATGAGAAGGGGGGAAAACATGCCATATCTGAAAAACACAAAATCTGCAAGATTTATGATGTTTTACAGAAACTCAAATTTAGAATTCCAGTGCAGACTTTAATGCAAACATGCTTCCAATAGTTTCCACAAGAAAACTGTGCGCATCTGGCAGAAAATCCTATGAGATTCTGGTTCTATGTAAATTAAACCAGCAGCAAGTGACAATCAATACCTGAACTGTTTGGCAGTAATGTTACTGTGACAGATGACAGGGCCACTGATGCAGGGCTACTAAACATGGTTTTCTGAAAAGCCTTCACTTAAGAAGATCAAGTAAATATTCCAGAATTTGAATCAAGAAAATCTGCCAATATGAATAATTTAGAAGTAAATATCCTTGCTGTAGTGAAGCAGCTTAAATCACTCAATTATCAAATTCCTTACCTATGGAGTATCATCTCAGTTGTACAACTGGATTTTGCTGTCCTTTCATAAAGATCACAGTTTGTAGCAATAGATGGAAAGGCACTGAGTAAAACAAAAGTGATATCTAGTGCTCTGCAAAGAAATGTAATAGGACCTCAATTGATAAGCCAAAACATTATGCCCACTGCCTACCAAAAGGTTGCATGTCGTCTGGTGACGCTGCGAGCACATAACACACTATGAAAAGTAAGCAAGCACAGCAGAGATGGATGGGGGTTACCGTAGCTAAGATATGGGCTGCAAATGTGGAAATCCACTGAGATAGTGACTTTGTCAAAGGACAGATTACTATTACGCAAAGTTGTGAATCAGAATCTTGAAAATGGTGAAGCTGGTTGAAAGTTCACGTGCTGCTGTCATGAGCATCTATGGAAAGAGGTGGAAGAAGAGAGAAACTATCACTATGCACTAAATGGTTGGACATCAACGACTCTTCCCAGAACATGGTGTTTGGAGGCTTGTCTGCTCTGTAAAGTAGGATAGATGGTGATCTGTGGCATTTCTCCCAAAAGGGGACAATGCTGCTGGTGCACACACAAATGTTTCGGAGCACACTGTTAATCATACATTGTTTAACATGTAGCATTGCAACAGACCACCCGTATGTGTTCACATATTGAACCCAATGACATCATAAATTATGACTACAGTGGGCATGAGACCATTTGAATTTAACCGTGAGTCAAAGGAAATATTTCGGCTCTGACTGAATCACATTTTTGCTATACTAGGTCAATAGTCATCTCCATAAATGCCATCATCAAGGTGAATAGCAGCTTGATATGTGCAGCATGTCATGGATGCAGGCTGGTTGTAGCAGTATTATGCTATGGGAGACATTATCCTGGACTTGCATGGGACGTGTGGCAGTAATCGAAGACACACCAACAGCTGTGAACCACCTGCATCTCTTCATGCCAGATGTTTTCCTCGATGGTGATGTCACCTTTCAGCAGTGTAATTGTCCATATCTCGGAGCCAGAACCGTGCTACAGTGGTTTGAGGAGTATTATAGTCAGCTGACGTTGATGTCTCTGTGACCAAATTCGCCTGATGTAAATCCTACAGAACACATCTGGGTCACCGTTGGGCGCCATTACCGCGTACACAAATCAGCGGCCCATTATTTACACGAATTACATGACCTGTGCATTGACATCTAATGCCACATACCTCCACAAAACTACCTACAAACTGTTGGATCCGTGATATGCAGAATCTGTAATGTATTTTGTCCCAAAGAGGGACAAACAAGCAATTAAGCGTGTTGCCATAATGTTTTGGTTCATCAGTGTATATAAATGATTTAGGAGACTATCTGAGCAGCCCTCTTAGATTGTTTGCAGACAATGCTGTAATTTACTATCTAGTAAAGTCATCAGATAATAAAAACAAATTGCAAAGTGATTTTAACACAAGATGTACGTATGGTGTGAAAAGTGGCAATTGATTCTAAATAATTAAAAGTGTTATGTCATTCACACGAGTTCTAAACGAAATTTGTTAAATTTCAGTTACACAATAAATCACGTCTGATTAAGCTAAATACCTAGGGATAACACAGTAACAGCATATTGAGTATTATTTCACTTTATTTGTACCACGAGTAATATAAAGACTGAAAATAAAAAAAATAAAATAAAAAAAAACCATCCACAGAGATATCGGACCCCATGACCAGATTGCTGTTCTGTAGTCGTTCTGCTGCGCCGACTGCTGCCTGGAAACCATGCTAGCATAAATGGCTCATGCCTCAACCAAACTATGCAAAATATGCTGTTTTTTCTAAATGTTGAACCATCTGGAGCTCCTACCACTGTTACTTTCATTTCTGGTAAAACCCTGCATACACCACAGAAAAACCCTGCATACACCATGAACTTTGATGATATTGGTGATGACGAGTAGTAAGAAAAGATAGAGCTAAACTGTTTCATAACTGACAAATCATAAAACAAGAATTTCACATAGATTACATAATTTCATTCTGTCATTGTATAGCATGGGTATGTAGTTTCATTGCATATATGTTGCTCAACTAACTGTCCTAATAGTATGACAACAACTAACCTGAAACTGTTCTGAACATACAACTATTGAAGAATGACGACGATAACTTGCAAAATGTTAATGTAAGTTTTTTATATAGATCTTGTTATTTTCATTCAGATACTGTGCTTTGTGTGTATGATTTTGATTGGCCAATAGTACAACAACAACTATGTCTGTTAACCCTTTAACTGCTCTGGACGTGTTAACGTGCGCACCTTTGTACCTGTCCCTGTGTGCTCTGTACATGTTTACGTGCGCCACCAGTCCTCCTACCTGGAACTCCAAACATGTCTACACATAGACACGTTCAGAGTACCAGGTAGAAGGGCTGGTGGTGCGCGTAAACATGTTCAGAGCACACAGGGACAGGTGCAAAGGTGCACACGTTAACATGTCCAGAGCAGTTACAGGGGTTACAAATATGGTGCTTGTGGAGATGATTAACATTTATTGTTTTGCTTGTAATACTCTAATATCTGTTCAGTAGTAAATTTTAATTTAATATACACATAAATATATGTAATCTTGACACATTTCACATCCATGGCAAACTCATAGCTGTATGGACCAATAGAACACATAATAAATAAATACATAAATTTTACTGCTCAAATAGCAAAACTCACCCACTACTTTTTGAGTATTCTTTTCTGACTTAATTCAAACAGCATAACCTAACTTCATTCAATTATACTACAATACATTTTTTACTATTCTTTTCAATATAATAACTTCTTCTAAAACACTTTTGAAAGCAGTAATCCCACAAAATAGATGGTTCAAATGGCTCTGAGCACTATGGGACTTAACACACAAAATAGAGTAAATAACAACATCCACACAGAAATAATGAGAAATGTCACTGAGAAACCTGATATGCAAATGGAGAGTGAAATATTACATCATGTATTTTAACATCTTTCAGAACTCTGTACCTTGCAATTTTGAGAGAAATTTTTTTCATAATGTGCTCATTTTCTACTGTCTCTAAATGCAGTTTATAATATAAGTGCCACAACATAGCATCATAGATACGCTTAAGTAACTGGCATGGAATCGTGCAGCTCTTCCTTGAACTTACTCTCTTCCGATAAATTTGTCTGCTACGAATCCCAGTCATAAGAACAATACTTAAGAATGGGTTACTTGTTATATTTTGGTAATCAAAACCTATTTCCCTTTCAAATTCACTGAATCCAACTACATTTAGAGCTATCGTTTGTCGAGAATGTCACCAAAGTTTTGAATCTACGGAGCATCTCCATTTTCTACATAGTCTCCATGAAAGAAGGAAGATCAGAATTTAATGTCCCATAAATTACAAGCTGATCAGAGATGGAGCACAAGCTCTGACTGAAGGAAGGATAGGAGAGGAATTCAGTTATGTCTTTTTTGAAAGAACCATCCTGACATCTGCCTCAAGCAATTTACAAAAAACCTAAACTCTGGATTGCTGGACAGGGAAGTGTAGCTTGCACATATATGAATCCCAGTGTGCTAACCACTATACAACTTCTTTCAGTAATTAACTTCTGCGATTAGTTAGAAAATACTGAGGTGAATGAGTTACATGAGCAGCGATCAAAAAGTTTCTGTTTGAAGGCCATACAGTCCAGTATCAGTATGCCAATCAGGCAAAACAGCCATGAACATTTACGCAATTATTACACCAATGTACCAGGTTGAAGATAACGATTAGGTAAAACACTGTGCCTTGCTGTGTGAAGAAGTCCGTAACTACCTGCTGCAAATTCTCGTCCGACAGCAATTTTTGACTCTTCGAGACCTTTTTAAAGGGACTGTAGGTGCAACAATCATATGGGGAGAGACCAGGATTGCAGGTTTGGTGCTCCAGTGTCTCCCACTTGAGTTGACATAACTTTCCTGATCGAGTAGCATCTTGTGTTTAATCCCAACCACCACAAAACTTGGCATACCATTTCACAACTGTGGTTTTTCACAGACATGCTGCCCGATACACATTCTTCATTCTCTAATGGACATCTAACAGTGTCTGTCATCTGGAAGCCAAAGAAAGAATAACAGCACACTCATCCTGCTTGGACAAATTTGGTAATAACATTGTTATACATCATGTTTCCGCATTTACCAAACGCATGTTGGAAAGACACGAATACTACACTGTTCCTTTCCCAATATGCTGGTGCTTATACACCTGCATCACAGTCAAGTCGCATCACATATATGCTGGCTCAATGCCTCCAAAAGAAACCTTTTGATTTCCCCTTATACATACCACGTATTTCAGCAGTTTGCACCCAGCATCTATTAATGCTCGGACATGCTCCGTGTTGGAAGTCAGTCATTATTTCTGATGCTCACAATACGTTGATTTAGAAACATGTGAAATTAAAAATGTTCCACTAACAGACATAGATATATTACATTACTGTCATCCAGGACAAGTACCATAATAAACTGTCAGCCCTCACAATATGAACACTAGCATGAAAACCATCTCTCGAGAATTCAACCAACTCCGAAAACATGTAACAAACTTCCAACAAAAGGAATCACTGATGGTAAAGATCTCTTACAATTACTTAGTTTTTTTCTTTATTTTGAAGAGCTCAGGCCTATTCAATGTACGGTACCTTCAAAACTGCTCTTTAGAGTGGGAAAATATATTAAGTACAATTCTGAATACTCTAAGCCCACTGTGCAGTATTTTATAAAATATTAGGAATGTAATTTGCTTTGCAATGCAAATGCAACACATTTGAGACAGCAGTAATTTTGTTTTTAGTGAGCAGTGTCATCCATACATAACTAAAACAGTCCTACAAATGTGATAAATGACCTTTACTAGACCTGCGGTATAACATACCGCCTTATTCATTTTATCAAGTGAACTGCATAAAACAGTTCATCAAGGGAATAGAAATGAAGGCAAATGCACAACATACAAATTGTGTGTTTGATGTAACAAAAGGGCTGGCAACTGGAGCAAACTTGAGTAGGTCTGACATTTTGAGTAAACAGATTTTTCCATTTAATTTCAGGCTTACAATCTTGTAATCAGTTCTGTAGCCCAAACCTTTTTCTTTCTTCTTTTTTCTTGCCAGTGGTTTGTGTTTTTGAAGTGTGGTCTTTCATAACTTATTATGTACCATGTTTACAACTCTAGTGTCAGACCAGCTGCTTCACTGTAAACAGCTAGTTGTGTAAAAGCTGTATCTGTCTGGAAATGCCTGTGTACTGGGTGAAAAGAAGAAACTTTCCAATACCCATGAATCAGTCGGGGAGCTGAAAAAAAAGCTGTGAATGTAATGCATCAGTGGAGTTTAAAGCTGTAGTGACTGTTGACAAACCAGTGCCGGTTTGTTTTTTCTTCCACTGAACTTTAACTATCAGTACGGTACAATGTGTCTCACAAAACTTTACAGTTTTTATTTCACTTGTTGTAGACTGTTTAGTTTAGGAAATGTGGATTCAGTGCACCTTGTTTCTACAAGTCTGGTACCCAGCCACTTCCCAATCTCTTTTGCATATTATTTCTAGGTAATTCTGGTAACATGTCACACACGAGAGCCGAGATCGGTTTGTGACCAGTAGGTGAATGGTTTCATTGGAAGAGAAATGGGGTGTAGCAGAGAGATTATTGGCTCCTATTCTAATTTTGGAGAGAAGATGAAACTGACTGACCTAACTAACAAAATGAATTTCTCAGGAACCACTAGAGGAACATCTTGGCACAGACCAGTGTGTCAGAAAAATTAAAGTTGAGCACTATTTTGTCATTACTGACTGGTTTCTTTTGACCAGCGTAGAGACATACTAATAATTTTTGTTTTCCCATATGATTCAGATTAGAGTTGTAGGCGCTGCTGAAATTAGTGTGCTTGCCCATTCATACTTCTGTCTGAAAAAGAACAATTCTAATAAGGAAATAGAAATGAGGAATTGCACCATAAAGGTGAAAAGGTGCAGGTTTGTGACTTAGTAGGTGGTAGGAAGTTGGAAGGATTACAGTACCAGTAGCTTTTGTTTCCTGTAAATGGTAAATATAAGTTTTCATGTGTGGATGTCTAAGTAACATTAAAAAAATTGACGAAAGAGCTTCACATATGTACTGTGGATTTAATTTTATTGTACAGAAAATCTAAGTGATCAAAAATGTATTTAAATGATGAATGTTGCCAGTTCCCAGTTCACAAACACAGCAGATCATTTCCATATCTACTTCAGTACAATCTTTAATTTTGTACCTGAGGAACTCAAAATTGTCCTAGACAGTTAAGGACTGAGTTGGAAATCCATAACTAAGCGTTTGACTGACTATAAGTAATGTTTTGGAAATAGTTCTGTTTTATAAAGAAACATCATGCAATTCTACAGGCTTTACAACAGACCTATGCAAAGGATCTCTTACTATTCTTATGTACCCATCAGCGGATCCATTTGTTAACACACTAGTGATAGCAAACACTACTTGTCTGAAACTGAAAGGGCCTACCATACGTTTAATTTCACCCTGCACGGTTACATATTTTGTGGTATCAAACTTAGATTTAATTAATTCTTTCAATGATGTGATACAATTCTTTTGACAGTACGTAAAAAAGAAGAGAACATGTTGCTACTGGGCTTATAAGGACATCTTCCCTAGGTAATTTTGATAAATCACACAATTCATATACATTACCTTAAGCTATAATGCTTCAAGTTATAATAGTGTTCAATTATGTTTTTAAAATAAAGCCAAATCTTTAAACATTTGCCGAAATTATCAATTTTTGAAGCACTGGTTGGCTTAGCCAAAGCTATGAAAAACTGTACTTAAAAATCATGAACTTATTGTTAGTGCCAAAGGGATTGTCCTACAAAACTGGTAAGTTTGCAGCTCACTAAACTTCTTGTAAACTGATAAAAATAACCAACTTTTTGAAAGCATTATGAGTTATGTTTTAACGACAAAATCAGCTATGTATATTCACACACACTCATACATTTGAAACTGTCTTTTAATTAAATTATAGACTTCACAGTCTTTGTCATAATTTTATTTGAACATATAGCCTGTTTCCACTTTACAGTTGTCAGATCTATTGCAAGGATGTAAAATAAAGGTATTTCAAAATATGGGAACCTAGTTCATGCAAATGGAAAACAAGTAGCTTATTACCTTATACAGCAGTGACACAGAGAACACATAATAAGTAACTGAAATGTTTAACAAGGTGTGGGAAGTTACTGTACAGTGTATAGTGTGGGTGTGATAGCTAACCATTTGCCTGTCTAAACCAATGACCACTTCCAAACTGTGAATAACTGAAAACTTAACCATCCTAGTTGGTAAGTATGCTGCACGTCACTACACATCCATAAAATTAATCATCTGCATAAAAATGTTTGTTGTTGATGCTTCTACACCCATTGCTACGTATGATTGGCAAAAAGGACAAATTCAGTTTCCTGACATGAGTGAAACTGGTGATTAACTAAGAGCGTGAGCATTTATGGACCAGTCATTGAATCCAATTGAAAGACAATGGAAATTTCTATCCACACAATGTCGTATCCTAAAAATTTCCCCTCATGGGCAACTTAATTACACAAACCTACCTTATTCCCTCACATGACGGTGGCAAAAAGTCACGGCATGGATTCCACAAGACATCATATACGTTTGGAAGTCATCCTGATCCATAACCACTCAACCACTATCTCCTTCCAACTTAAGGAATTTGGAGGAACTACATGCCCTGCCTACACAGTCTATGTATCTCACAACTGTGATTTTGGAGGATTGCCATTTCCAAGTGATAATTCAACAATAAATGCATCAATACATATTCAATCCAATTAAGAGGACATGCTTCTCTTGTCAAACCATATTCCCTTATGGGCAGGTTGGTTGTCAAGTGGTGTATGTCACAAAAATTTAAAAATGGGCTGACACCATTTACCATTACTAGACACACAGATCTTAGTATCAGACAAGTGACATGGGTCTTAGTTCAATAGTTCGCTTGCACTGAACGAAACTGCTGAGCACCCTGGTAGTCTAGTGGTGTATGTCCAAATGTCCAAACACTTGTGGGAATCAGGTCTGCTACCACTGTGTCGTAATGAGTAAGTTTGTGATTAATAAAAGGCAACATTCCGATTTTCTCACCAAGACTTTCAAGGGCGTGTCACCAAGGGGGGTTAAAAGAAAAATAAAGTTGCTGGAAATGAAAGCATATAGCTGAAAATATGTCACATCAACTATGACAAATCTCATGGAACATCTGTTTTTTATAAACCAGAACAGAATGTCAACAATGAAATCCAGGAGCTTGATTTGAGGAAAGGGCATGCTTCTGTGAACAGGGGTGGATGCATGTCAATGAACGTTGCTCAGCTTCAATTTCAAACAGCTTCCCTCATGAAAAAATCAACATAGAAGCAATCAAAAGAATATGGTGAACCTATTGAACTTTATACCTCCTTGTCAGCATAATTTCTTTCTAGGTTTACAATGCGGGCATGGCAACATTTCAAACACTGAGGAACAATTTTATGAAACCATAACATAAAAATAATGACATTGTCTGAATTTTCATTTTGTGTTTTTCAATTTTCCTTTTCTATTCCTTTGTATCCCTAACAATAAATAACACTTCTGTTTTTTGCTACTCACCATATGGCAGAGATGCTGAGTCCCAGATAGGCACATTAGAAAGACTGCCACAAAATAAGCATTCGGCCAACAAGGTTTTGTCAAACACACACACACACACACACACACACACACACACACACACACACACACACACACACGTGCACAGTCTCTCGTAGCTGAAGCCAGACTACAAACAGCAGCAGCACATGACGAAAGAGGCAGAACCTAAACAGACCCGAAACACACTCCTGAACCTTTCGTGCAAAATACTTAGCCCAACAGAAGTATCAATCCTTTTCAAATACCTCATCTTTTGCCCCACTCCCAAATTCAATCATGCAGGACTTGTTAAAGATCTTCTCTCCTTCTCTCGGCCCCTACAGTGGAAACACTTCCTCGCCACCAACTCAACCAATTAGGCTCAACCCAACACCAATGTTGAACCCTGCCTGACTCAGTTCACTCCTCCATCCAACCATGATCCACCCCCACTGCCCCCAAATCACCCCGTTACCTTTCCAGAATTCCTTAACCTCGAACCTTGCCTCGCCATCGTTCCCCAAATCCCGCAACTTGCAACCTAACCTTACATCTCCAGAAAGAACCACAATCCATCACCTAAAAACTGATTCCGACCTTATAATCCTACCTGCTGACAAAGGCTCCACCACTGTTGTCTTGAACCACAAGGATTATCTGGCTGAAGGACTCTGCCAGCTATCAGATTCATCCACCAACAAACCCTCCCACAGTGACCCTGTTCCAGAAATCCAGCAGGATCTCTAGTCTCTCCTCAGATCCTTAGGCCCATCCCAGAACCTCTTCCTGGAGTCAATCTTCCTCCTGACCCCTACTACTCCCTCCACACCTACCTTCGTATGCTTTCCAAATTCCATAAACACAAACACCCAGGCTACACCATTTGGGCAGGTTACTGTGCCCCCACTGAGAGAATCTCTGCTCTCGCAGAGCAGCCTATTATCTGCAGCCTACTCTCCTATATATAAGAGACCAACAATTTCCTCCACTGACTCCCCACAGTTCCTGTTACTTTACCACACAGTGCTCTGCTTATCACTATTGATGCCACCTCCCTTTACACTATCATCCCTAATGCCCATGGCCTTACCGCTATTGAACACTACCTTTCCCAACACCCCATGGATTCCAAACCAACAACCTCCCTCGTAGGTGCCATGACCAACTATATTCTCACCCACAATTACTTCTCTTTTGAAGGCATTACCTATAAATAAATCTGGAGTACAGCTATGTGCACCCATATGGCACCATCCTATGCCTACCCATTCGTGGGCCATCTAGGGAATCTGTACTAAACAGAATATTAAACAAATCACCTGGTTCAGATTCACTAGTGACATCTTTGTGATCTGGATTGAGGGTGAGGACATGCTATCCACATTCCTCCAGAACATCAACACCCTCTCCCCTGTTTGCTTAACTTGGTCCTACTCTACTCAACAAGCTACTTTCCTCGATGTTGACCTCCATCTCAAAGATGGCTACATCAGTACTTCTGTCCATATCAAACCTACCAAGCACCAGCAATACCTCCACTTCGACAGCTGCCACCCATTCTATACCAAGAAGTCCCTCCCATACAGCTTAGCCACAAGTGGTTGTTGCATCTGCAGTGGTGAGTAGTCCCTCTCAAAATACACCAAGGGTCTCATTGAGGCCTTCACAGACCATAATTACTCTTCCAATCTTGTACAAAATCAGGTATCCCATGCCTTATCTTTCCTGTCACCTGCCACCTCCAAAAATCCCACAGCCTGGCCACAGAGGAGCATTCCCCTATTGACGCAGTACCATCCTAGACTGGAGCAACTGAATTACATTTTCCGCCAGGGTTTCCCGCTACCTCTCGTCGTGCCCTGAAATGAGATTCTCTACCCACTACCGTCCATCCCCCCCTTCCTCCAACAGTGGTATTCCACTACCCACTGAACCTACACAATATATTAGTCCATCCGTAAACAATACCTGCTCCCCCGCCCTGGCCTTTTCCTTACCAACTCAGTTGCCTCTCCCATCATGTGCTGCTGTTCGTAGTCTGGCTTCAGCTGCCGGAGACTGGTCACTATTCCTTGTAATGCATTTCAATGCCAACACAAGAGCTGTTCCTAGAAAGCAGATACAACAACCTTTTTGTCCCACATGATATCCTCATTCCTTTTGTAATCCATGGTTTATTTTTAAACTTATGTTTGATTTGAGTTACCTTAGGGGAAAACAATTTTCAAAAGAGGAAGTAACTATATTAATAAATACTTCGTATTTTCCATTTGAGTCAGAAGAATTGTAAACACCTATCCAGTTCATGTCTCTGAGCAATTCCCTAAAATTCTCAATTTTTGACTGATTTATTACCTTGCTGTACTCAGATTTAATACTTTTTTATCCTGACAAACTACAACCTTTAACACAAGGTGCTGCATGTTACGATCAGATATCCCATTTACTATTGGTTTTGTGATATTACTTTTTTCCTTAGATTTGTCTACAAAGATATCATCATTAGCAGTCTCAGAGCATTTACATAACCTGGTTGCCAAGTTCACAGAAGGAATTAAATTGAATAACAATGTTACTGATTGCAATAATTGTTCACTTATAGAGCTTTTCAAAATCCACAGTAAAATCACCAGCAACCATTTTTTTTCTTTTTTTTCCTTCCTGTGATATGGGACAAAAGAACTTCCAGATATTTATGAAGAGGTTAAAGTTTCCTGAAGGTGCTCTGCATATACTTACTATTATAAAGGACTTATTATGAAATACTATTTCTCTTGCATAAGCTTCTAAGTGCTGCTCTCAGCAAAATTTAATGATGTCAATATTCTTGAAATTAAAACAATTTCCTTTCTCCACATTTTCTCTACAGAAGTAACAACTTAACTTAAATCCTGTAACATTTAACATGTTTATACACTACGAAATACTGTAAGGCTATGGACCCAAGTAAACAGTAATTAAACAAGGAGATTGATTGGAGCAGGGTTGAAGGTGTATCCTGTCACTTAATGGTGTTCCATGTGTGTTCAACACAATGACACACAAAATGACTTGAACAGGCCACACAGCAACATAATGTTTGTAGAACATTTGCAATAAACATCAATTATGTCTCTCTAACCGGTCCAAAACAGTTCATGAGGCACAAGATTAATGTCAACTGTGAGCTGCAGCAGGCAAACAACTGGATTCACATGAATGGAAAATAGCTTTCTACATCGTTTGCCACTGACATACAGTTAAAAGCACATCAACAGCCCCATGTCAACATCCTATGCCAGAACACCTCTCCTATTTGCCTAAACAATGTCCTGTTGGAAAGCAGGTTGCACTGCCTCATATGGATTTCAGTACACTCATACTCCGACACTGGCGTGTACTAAAGTGTACCACCAAGCGAGGTGGCGCAGTGGTTAGACACTGGACTCGCATTCGGGAGGACGACGGTTCAATCCTGCGTCCGGCCATCCTGATTTAGGTTTTCCATGATTTCCGTAAATCGCTCCAGGCAAATGCTGGGATGGTTCCCTTCAAAGGGCATGGCCGACTTCTTTCCCGTCCTTCCCTAATCCGATGAAACCGATGACCTCGCTGTCTGGTCTCCTTCCCCAAACAACCCAACCCTAAAGTGTACCAAACTTATTAAGAGGCCAGGGAAGCTGTCTGCAAGCTTTGAGTACACAACGGATGTTTAACTCTTCCTGAGTTTCTGTCTGTGACCTGCAACATGTGATGAGCAGAACTACATGTGTGGGGCAGTGGCTTCTGTAACTCATAGTGAGGTGATGACCATCGACAGTAGGACTGTATACCCAGTGTTGTTATACAATACTGACCAGGAAAGTGATTTGCTACACTGTCACTTTTCAATCCACTGTTGCAATCTACAATAACCATCGACTATCATAGCTGATGACCGACTAATGATAATATGTTTGGGTGCATGACAGCTAGGTCTTCAGAAACCTAACTTTTTTTTTTGTTTTACTGTGGTAAAACAGAAAAACTTCAAGGAGAATTAAAATACTGCTGGACTAAAAAAAAGAGGATGTATCAGTCACTTTGCAACACACTAAAACATGCAGCCCAAAAGCTTAGGTTTGAGTCCTCAAAACACAAATTTTTAAAAGCTTTAGTATACTTGCTCATTGTTAGCTAAAATACAGGGCAGATCCCCACTTAAATTTGATTCCACCCTCTCACTGAAATACAGTATGCGCTCAGTTAGAATGTGGCATACCACAATTTGTGTGCCACAGCAATCACATACTGTGGGGGGGGCAGTCTTGCAAAAAGTATAAAACCATGAGTTACATGAATAGTGCACTATTTGGAGCTGGGTAAAGGTTATACTGGAGTGACTGATATGAGGTATGTGAAGGTCAGATGTTTGGTGTCACCGAGTGCAACTTATTGTCCCTCACTGCCAGTCACAGCTGCATGACACTTTGACTCAACAATGAGATAACAGCCTCAATGGAATGGCACATTGTGGTCCCTACAGGTCTTCTTTGCTGCTTGCTCATTTTCCCAAGCTTCCATGTAACTTGGTAAGCATTTCCCCTTTTGCTGAAGGAGGAGCATTTTGTCCTTTATTTTTTGTCCCATTTTCTATGCTGGGTAAATTTACTGCAATGCCTGTAGATCACTAAGGTAGTTGGAGTAATCATCTTTGGGTTGAATCTCTTTTTTCTCGTGTTTGCTTTAACAGTATGTATGTTTTTGGGTAGGGTCTGCCTTTACCAAAACACAATTTTGTTTTTTTAACCCAAACATGTTTCACTGCAGTTGCAGCATCTTCAGTATGCTTTTATTTTATGGCTGTTAAAGATAAAGAATATTCTTTACTGTTTACATACATGTAAATATTAGTTTTTAAAAATCATAATTACAGATATTTGAAGAAACACACAAAATTATAAATTCATACCTTTTTACCACATGGTGTGGTTTTCCTGATATATTATGTTTCTACAGTGGCTGCTTCGTTTAAATAATTTGTCTACTTTGAGGTGTAAGTGGTTGCAGATGATAAACTGTGAAACAAAACAGTCACTGTAGAAACATTACACATCAGGAAAACCATACCATGAGGTAAAAAGGTATGAACTCATAATTTTGTGTGTTTCTTCAAATATCTGTAATTATGATTTTTAAAAACTAATATTTACATGTATACAAACAGTAAAGAACATTCATTATCTTTAACAGTCACAAAATAAAAGCCCACCGAAGATGCTGCAACTGCAGTGAAACATGTATGGGTTAAAAAACAAAATCGTGTTTTGCTAAAGGCAGACCCTATCCAGAACTATATGTAATTGGAGTACTTGAGAAACTTTTTTGCTTTGATTATGCCTCTCTCAATCCAATGACTTCAGGATTGCATGTGGTTCTGCATTAAATATAGGGCATAATCACTGGGTAGGAAAGATCCTGACCGCATGGTGCGAAGGTAAAACAACAGCCATCAGTCTATATTATTAAAATTGTGAAGTTCATTTAAAATGTTGTAAGACGAGGACATAAAAAATTTAACCTTGAGGGCATTTCCTCACACAGTTGGTCCCAACTAAAATAATTTTGGGTGTCTTTAGAAGGCAAGATAGATATCTGCTCCACCCTGGGCATAAAACTTAAATACGAGGCACATCCTTTTCTAAAATGCAGTGCTTTGTGCTGATCCCAATTGTCATTGTTGCTTGAAGTAAATAACTGAAAAGTCTTTTCATTGGTGGTCAAGCAGCAATGGGATATTCAGGTGCCTGTAGCGTGGATATTATTTCATAAGGTTGCAATGCCAAGCTAAGCACTTACTAACCAGTCTCAGCACGAAGGCTACAAATAAGACTGGTCCTCAAGGCTCATTATAGACAAGGGAATTCTCTCATTATGCACCAATTCGAACATTTTTAAATTAGAGGCTCTTGCAGACTCATACACTGTGTACACAAAACTGAGACATGACAGTACGGCGACTTCATAAACCTGGAGTAAACACATTTGGTTTGTTCCCCATGAACTGTTATCAATGCATTCGAAAATATTTAGAGCTTTCACAAACAGTGTTTTCAGGCCCACAATGTATGGAAACCAGGTAAGCTTAAAATCAAAGGTGAGAACCAGAAACCTCACTCATTCCTTAAAAATATCAATAGGTCCCTCCCTCATCTTCAGTTCACCAAAGAAATAAACAGAACATGAATGGTTAAAGAGGACACACACAAACCTTTCAAATGAAAAATTAAAACTTTTTTCGCTCATTCCTCAAGCTATCTTTCAGCTGTAACTGAAATGTTGTTTTTGTTGTAAGTTGAAGAAAAAAAATCATGAGCAAGAGATGAATCACAAGTTGTAGACAATAGAGAATCCAGCTTTCATATGACGAAGGGACAGCCATATTCTTCTCAATTGGTGGAAATGAAGTCCCAGTTGCCTCTCGCAGTGGACATTCTGTGGCATGGAAAAGATAATAAGATGGACCCAGACTGATACTAGTGGTAATACTAGTGTAATGTTCTGCCATTGTCTAGGCTATGCCTTGGACATTGGTCTGGAGAGTGATTCACATTACAGCAGCCTCTTAGAATTGGCTGCAAAGCATCCAGTTGGGCTTACTGAACACCAACTATTGTGGCTTTCTTTCAGACACTGTTTTCTGGCTGGTGAATCAAGATATGGACACAGTTACTGGAGTAAAAGTCAACAACCACTTCCCATTGAGTAGTAGTAGTAGTAGTAAGTGAGTGTGTGTGTGTGTGTGTGTGTGTGTGTGTGTGTACAAGGTAACCTGCTTGATGATCTGATGATAGCTCATTCATCTAACAAGGGAACCTCCCCATCGCACCCCCCTGAGATTTAGTTATAAGTTGGCACAGTGGATAGGCCTTGAAAAACTGAACACAGATGAATCGAGAAAACAGGAAGAAGTTGTGTGGAATTATGAAAAAAAAAAAAGCAAAATATACAAACTGAGTAGTCCATGCGTAGGATAGGCAACATCAAGGAAACATTCAGCTCAGGAGCGCCGTGGTCCTGTGGTTAGGGTGAACACCTGTGGAACGAGAAGTCCTAGGTTCAAATCTTCCCTCAATTGAAAATTTTAATTTATTTATTTTTGCAAAGTTATGACCTGTCCATTCATTCATTTACGTCTCTGTTCACTGTAATAAGTTTAGTGTCTGTGTTTTGCAACCGCACCGCAAAACCGTGCGATTAGTAAACGAAAGGACGTGCCTCTCCAATGGGAACCGAAAACATTTGATCACAAGGTCATAGGTCAACCGATTCCTCCACAGGAAAACACGTCTGATGTATTCTATACGACACTGGTGACGGCATGTGTTCCAATGACAGGGATATGTTGTTGACCCACCTAACTTGTACACTTGGCGATTGGGTAAAAAGATTCTTCTACCTTGCCCGATTTAGGTTTTCTTGTGGATGAGATAATCACTCCCAAAAAAGTGATGAAAACATATGAGTTTGTCAC
Source organism: Schistocerca piceifrons (assembly GCF_021461385.2). Classification (NCBI taxonomy): domain Eukaryota; kingdom Metazoa; phylum Arthropoda; class Insecta; order Orthoptera; family Acrididae; genus Schistocerca; species Schistocerca piceifrons. The sequence goes on from NC_060149.1 coordinate 539,319,041, forward strand.
ATAAACTGCAACACATGAAAGTAACAGTTTCACAGTCGCACAATTTTCCCTGTGCTCTGTCAAAACATATGTTTTTAACATTTTCAAATTTTTCCGCGTTTAGACCATCAAATCCTGCATATGTCCAAGCAAATCTGAACATGTCCTGGAATTTTGGAGTGCGAAGTTGATTATGTGTGAGTGCCTGAACTTTGATAATTGTCTGAAAACAAAAAATTAAACTTTTCACTAGAGGGTAGACTTGAACCAAGGACCTCTAGTTCCGCAGTTGCTCACGCTAACCACAGGACCACGGCGCTCCTGAGCTCACGTTATCCTTGATGTTGCCTATCGTGCGCATGGACTACTCAGTTTGTATATTTTGCTTTTTTTTTCATAGTTCCACACAACTTCTTCCTGTTTTCTCGATTGATCTGTGTTCAGTTTTTCAAGGCCTATCCACTGTGCTAACTTATAACTAAATCTGAGGGGGGTGCGATGGGGAGGTAACCTTGTAAGTCTTAAGTGGCGGCCAGTAGAGGGAACATACTGTAAACCTCGGATGCACATGCACGGATACAGTGACTGCTTCTAGGCTGGTGGTGATGGGGAAAACACTAAGTGGTGTGAAAAGACTCTTCCTTTAGCTATTTCCCCACTATGTTCATTGTTTTTGCAGAGGCTTTAGCTATGTATGTAGTGTGAGAGCATCAGAGTGTTCAAACTGACACCAGCAAAATTACACACACCTGTCTTCCCTGACCTAGAAGCCTTATTTCCTCCACATGCCCTGAACCCACTGAACTTCCATTTAAGTATAGCAGCAATCTTATCAGTGCATTTTTCCTCTTTCTTTTGTTCTTTTGTTCTCTTGTTCCTTGGCGGTGATGAGTTTGCTGTGGAGGGAAAATGTGTGGGGTATGGTGATGTTACTTGAGGGACTTGCCAGTTCCCTCAGGCAGATGTCAATGGCCACAGCATAATACAATTTTTTGTCTGTCTTTCCCTGCCTTCTGTGAGGATGCTACATTTACAGGTGAAGTTTGCCGTGGTTTGCCTTTCTAGCATCATATTATTAACATATTAAAATCAGTAGCATACTAGCAGATGTTAACTCATTTATACTGTTAAAAGAATAGTGCACTTCCTCAGTGGCACTGAAACCACTAGCGAAAGGGGAAAATCTCTGACACACTTTAAACATTATTCACTTCTTTAAATTAGTACTGTATCAGGATATACAAAACAAAACAGATAGCTACTTATATAGTTCATAATGCTTACTCAGTAGGCACGACAATGTACAAAATCAAAAGGAAACGTAAAACTGAAACATTATACAAACACACCAGTGTTTCCCAAAAATGTTAGCTGTGTTTTGATCATGTGTTCTACTGTTAGGTATTCCATCTTTATTTCCTACACCTGACAGAAATTGCTGATTGCTCATATGAATCTTAAGACGATCAACACTACAAGAATTAATCTCCTCCTCCATGCATAAGTTTCTATACCTGTAACATTGACAAACAATATGATAACATCATCAAATCTTTATTTCCTGTTACTTAGAAACAAAAGTGATCAAACCATGCTGCTCATGTCAATCACACACTGAACTGCAGAGATGTACATGGACTGTGACTACACATGTCAAAGCACTAAAACATTTCATGTGTAGCAAGGTGTACAACATTATAACTGAACCAACATACTGCAATTCCATCAACACAAAGAGATTTGAAATTATATAAGCAGTCATAAAAGTCTCAAAATATTAAAAGAAAAAAAAATATGTGGAGAACCACCATGTCTGTCTTTCATTAAAATGACTGAAAACAATAAAACTTATAAATTGTTTAGCAGAGTTCAGGCTTTTACATATTCAATACTTTAATAAAAATGTCTTTATTCAGTTTTTTTCATTCTTTATTCATTGTAATCTATATGTATCATTTACAATTTCTCACAATGTGTGTACCAAATTAAATGTATACACATCAACAGTTTGAGAAAATGCTCTGTGCCAAATATGAAAACAGATTTGATGAAGTTTCATCAAACACTAATCATCACTAAATTTACACAATATTTGAAGACAAACTATTACAATTTAAAAAAATCAATCTGGGGTGGAAATGTCATATAATATTGCCCCTCTTGAATAAAGCCCTCACTTAAAATAGCTTTTTACAAAATAAAATATTAATGTCAAAATTTTATATATATCTGTACATTTATTAATTTTCATGTCCTGTGAAATTCTAACTTTCACTACAGCATCATCCTCTATTACTTTTGGTTAACTGATGAAATGTCACTTTTGTAGCAATCACTTTTCAGTTTTTCTTTTTCCTAAAGCATGTTTAAAGAGTTCCTGCAAGCGAAATAAATATCCTCAGCCATAAAAGAGAATTAGGTGAGATAGAAAGAGAAAAATATAAATTAAAAAATAATATCAAGAACAACAGTAGCCAACAAGAAAGATACAGGAATGAACTAAAATAATGAATTCAGAATTCGGAAAGATTACTCCAAATGTATAATGTAAAAATGAAACTACTAACAAAGTGAACTGAACTACAGAAAAAATAAATAAATTCAAGTACTTCACTACAAGTCTAAGAACAGCCTGCTACCTATTGTTGTTACTAAAGTAGATTACATAACAAAATTAAAACAGATTATGTCGAATAAATGTTGAGAAGAAAAGTATAAGATTTTTTGGACAAATAGTACTCAAAACTGTGGAAGGAACTTTAACTTAAGACTGCATGTCACTGGTCAAAAATGCTTTACATTTTCAATATAGATTCACTCACTCCCCCTCCCCATCAGGAGGAGCAATTAAACTGGGACACACAAATTTATGAACTAGCAAATGATAGTATTCCATGTTTCCCTGTTATTTTAGATAGAGTGCATTCAGGCAATTTAAAAGAAATACATGTTCTTTTCCAAGATTGTATTGGTCAAAATTAGAAAAAAAGTTCCTATCAAAATATGTGCAGAAACATATGCCACTGTAGACACAGAATACTTTTCACATGTGCTATAAATGTTCAGTATTCAACAGTGTAGCCCATCATCCTGTTAAAGTTTGTTGCTCAGTTATTATTGGTTGTGTTTGTCTCTGTATTTATTCTATTGACTGTCGTGCTAATGTGGCTCATAGAAGTTACAACTGTCTCCTGCATTAGACATTCCTTATTTACGTACTGAGATTGTGGTGGTTTCAAAATAAGATTAGAGATTCTGTACCATGTGAATGACATAAATATGGAAATGGAGTTCTATTACTCCACATGGGAAATGGCAGGCCTCATATTCTGCTATGGCTCAGTCAATGACATTAATCGGCAAGCCATTGCCATGTATACTGAACAACACCTGCAAGCCTCACAACACACGAAGATAAAAATAAATAAAAAATCTACGTTACTTAAGAGACATTCAGACACTTTGCACCACTGACATGGGATTCCAGTAGTCTTAACACAATACACGTTTTCAAGAACCCAACTTCAATGAAACAGATTCTCTCTTTTTCTCAACCATATAAATTTTGCAACATGTGTTTCACTATCGTCTGAGAGTTTTCCTTTCTATTACTGTCAAACAAGAAGTAAATGTTAGATGGGAATAAATGTAATTCAAAATTGCAGTCATCATATTCAGAATTTTTCAACAAAAATATGTAACAGCGCACACTCCGCTGCAGAGTGAAAATCTCATTCTGGAAAAATATGTATATTAATGGTGCATGTTGTTCTTCATATTGCTGTGTCAGAAGATTGTCAGAAGAGCTCCTAGGGATTTTTCTGACAAAGTGTTTGGAATAAAATTTAAAAATATCCTAAAATGAAACTACTGGTGTTAGGGCTATTCTGCACTTTGGTATTATTGCATATGTTATTGCTACTATTTGTTTGTTACAGCTACTGTCAAACACTGCTGTGCTAATTATGTTTACAATTTGTTTTCTAGGCTACTGGAACTGTTCACAGGGAACAAAAAAATCTTTGCTAGCTAGTTAGTTGAGAAAACATTTTACTTGCATAGGAGTTGGTAATGTTTGTGAGAATGAGAGATGTTTGTAATTCGTTTTAGCTTAATTTTGGTGTGGCTGTAGATTCCGTATTTCAAAATTTCATGAATTTTATTCAGAACATGCAACATTTTTCTGTCTGTGATGCATCTGAGGGCATACTGAAAAGTAATGCCTGCATTTTTTATGTGAAAACTCCTACAGCTTTTAAATAAAATAAAATTAACATCCTGCATCTTTAATCTTCAGGTCTACATATTTATTTCTTAACAGCATCACCCTGGTGATGGACAAACTTCTACGAGAGACTAACTTGTCAATATGGTTATTGTAGAATGTTTGACTTCGTTGGCACAGCCACAAACTCACCTCTGCTTGCACCACTTCATCAGAATCACAGTGAAGTACTCGGTGATCTTTAAGATTTGGAAACAGATGAAAATAAGATGGGGCCAAGTCAGGACTGTATGGAGGATGATTGATAACAGTGACCCCCAAGGCTTTAGATGGTGGCACGTCACAGCAACTGTGTGTGGTCTGGCATTGTCATATTGAAGGAGAAAGTGCTCTATATGTGAACAAACTCTTCAAATTCGAAGCTCTATTACAGCACGCTGTTTCCTATGCACCAACACAGTAACATTGTGAAATGCCATGTAATACAGGGGTATAGCGACAGAGGGCTGCAAACACATAGACGTGAAGAATACAGATGTAAAATCTTAACAATATTTGTTTTATCTAGAAAGCTTTAAGTGTTTTCACACAAAAAAATTCCAATGCATACAGTTATAATTGGTGGAGACTTCAATCTACCCTCGATTTGCTGCCAAAAATACATGTTCAAAGCCGGTAGTAGACAGAAAACATCATCTGAAATTGTACTAAATGCTTTCTCTGAGAATTATTTTGAACAATTAGTTCATGAGCCTACACGAATTGTAAATAGTTGCGAAAACACACTTGACCTCTTAGCCACAAATAATCCTGATCTAATAGAGAGTGTCATAACGGATACAGGGATTAGTGAACAAAAGGTTATTGTAGTGAGGCTCAAAACCATATCAACCAAAACCACTAAAAATAAACGCAAAATATATCTATTTAAAACAGCAGATAAAAATTCGCTTGATGCCTTCCTAAGAGGGAGAGTCTCCATTCCTTCCCAGCTAATTATGTAACTGTAGACCAGATATGGCTCAAATTCAAAGATACAGTATCGACAGCAATAGATAGATTCATACCGCATAAGTTAATAAGAGATGGGACTGATCCACCATGGTACACAAAACACATCAGAACACTGTTGCAGAAGCAATGAAACAAGCATGCCAAATTCAGAAAAACGCATAATCCCCAAGACTGGCTATGTTTCATGGAAGCTCAAAATTTAGTGCGGATGTCAATGTGAGATGCTTTTAATAGTTTCCACAATGAAACATTGTCTCAAAATATGGTAGAAAACCCAAAGAGAGTCTGGTCATATATAAAGTACACCAGTGGCAAAAAAACAGTCAATACCGTCACTGCGCAATAGCGATGGAAATGTTACCGACGATGGTGCCACTAATGCGGAGTTACTAAATACAGTTTTCTGTGCTTCCTTCATGAAAGAAGACGAAGTAAATATTTCAGAAATCGAAACCAGAACAGCTGTTAGCATGAGTGACATAAAAGTAGATATCTTAGGTGTTGCGAAACAACTCAAATCACTTAAGAAAGGTATACCAATCAGGTTCCTTTCAGAGTATGCAGACACAATAGCGCCTTTCTTAGCAATCATATACAGCTGCTCACTTGACGAAAGGTCTGCTCCTAAAGACTGGAAAGTAGCACCGGTCACATCAATATTCAAGAAAGGAAATAGGAGTAACCCACTGAATTACAGACCCATATCACTGACCTCAATTTGCAGTTGGATTTTGGAGTATATACTGTACTCCAAAGTTATGAATCACCTTGAAGAAAATGACTTATTGATACATAATCAACATGGATTCAGAAAATATCATTCTTGTGCAACACAACTAGCTCTTTATTCCTGTGAAGTAAGAAGTGCTGTTGACAAGGGATCTCGGATCGATTCCATATTCCTAAATTTCCAGAAGGCTTTTGATACCTTTCCTCACAAGTGACTATAAATCAAATTGCGTGCATATGGAGTATCATCTCAGTTGTGTGACTGGATTCGTGATTTCCTCTCAGAGAGGTCACAGTTCATAGTGATAATACGGTGAATCATTGAGTAGAACAGAAGTGATATCTGGCATTCCACAAGGTAGTGTAGTAGGCCCTCTGCTGTTCCTGATTTACATAAATGATCTAGGTGATAATCTGAGCAGCCTCCTTAGATTGTTTGCAGATGATGCTGTAATTTACTGTCTAGGAAAATCATCAGACAATCAATTCCAATTACAAAATGATCTAAAGAGAATTTCCGTATGGTGGGAAAAGTGGCCGTTGGCACTAAACAAAGAAAAGTGTGAGGTCATCCACATAGGTACTAAAAGAAATCCGATAAATTTTGGGTATACGATAAATCGCACAAATCTAAGGACCGTCAATTTGACTAAATATCTAGGAATTACAATTACAAGCAACTTAAATTGGAAAGACCACATAGATAATATTGTGGGGAAGGCGAAACAAAGACTTTGCTTTGTTGGCAGAACACTTACAAGATGTGACAAACCCACTAAAGAGACAGCCTAAATTACACTTGTCTGTCCTCTGCTGGAATACTGCTGCGCGGTGTGGGATCCTTACAAGGTAGGATTGACGGAGGACATCGAAAAAGTGCAAAGAAGGGCAGCCTGTTTCGTGTTATCGTGCAATAGGAGTGAGAGTGTCACTGATATGATATGTGAGTTGGGGGTGACAGTCACTGAAACAAAGGCACTTTTCTTTGTGGTGAGATCTATTTACGAAATTTCAATCACCAACTTTCTGTTCCGAATGCGAAAATATTTTGTTGACACACACCTACATAGGGAGAAATGATCATCATAATAAAATAAGAGAAATCAGAGCTTGAATGGAAAGATTTAGGTGATCCATTTTCCCACGCACCATTCGAGAGTGGCATGGTAGAGAAGTAGTATGAAAATGGTTCGATGAATCCTCTGCCAGGCACTTAAGTGTGAATTGCAGAGTAACCATGTAGATGTAGATTTTTCAGCATGCCCTCTACAAGTCATCTGAGATCCTGATTTTTGTGTTGCGGACAGGTATTCTCAACTTTATTTCGACAGCAGTCTCTCTCTCTCTCTCTCTCTCTCTCTCTCTCTCTCTCTCTCTGACTTGCTTTACAATGCAAAAACAACTAAGCTCAAACGCATCTATGTTAGAACTGTAGAACACAAAGACAATGAGGGAGTTAAAAATGACTACATGTTAATCCCAAATGACGGAAGTGAAGACAGCTAAAAACAGGGACATAAAGAAAGGCCTATATAATATGCCACAGACAAATGGAGGTCTCAAACTAAAAATTAAATGGCCTTCACCATATTGCTACGACAGATACAATGTACAACGTGGTTGACAGCCCACGTGTTGTTCGCCAAAACGGCTGATAACACACACGGCAAACAAAAACGAGAATGTAAGTGGTTAAAAAAAGGGCTTTCTGTCAGGAAATGGAAGACCATCAAAGGTTGAGCGCAATGAGTAGAATGTGGTGCGGCAGCACCACTTAACAAATGGCAATGGCTAAATAGACAGTAGCCAATATGCAACATAGCTAAAATGATTTCCTCGCAGAGAGAGGGCAGCGTGGTGGTCATCCAAGCCACTGGCAGAGGCTTAATAACCTGGACCTTTTTCCCATGAAGGGAGGGCCAGTGGTGACGTCAAAGTGACACCACCTGCTGACAGACAGTAACGCAGAGATCATTGGAGGGAATGTAAGAATTAGAGGGCTGAGGTACAAGGATGGCAGCCATGGCAGCAGCGTCAGAAGCTTTGCTTCATGTCAGACTGACATGACCAGGAACCCACATAAACATCACAGAGGCTCCATCAAGAGTGAGCAAGTGACCGCTTTCTTTGCGCCATTGCACTATGGGATGGATGGTGTACAGCACAAAGAGGATTTGAAGGGCACTGAAAGAGTGGGAGCAGATGACACAATTGAAAAGCCTGAGTCATTGGATGCACTGTGTGGCCTGATACAGGGCGAAGATCTCTGCTGTAAATACTGAGCAGTTTTCTGGAAGCCGATACTGGAAAATGTCGGTGCCAATGATGAAGGCACACCTGACACCACAGTCAGTCCAAGAGCCATCAGTGTACAAAAAAGGTATTATCACGAAGTTCCATGTGACGGTCTTGAAATTGAAGGCGATAGAGCGAAGCTGGAGTAGTGTCCTTAGGAAGCGAGTGAAGGCCAAGGTGAACATGCACCACTGCAAGAAGCCAAGGTGGTGAAGGGTTTACACTCCCCGGAAAAGTTGTGGGGTAGCATGTAGTTAAGCTGCCAAAGCAAGAGTCGAAAACGAACTCCAAGAGGTAACAGAGAAGAGGGACGCTCCACATACTGGCGATCAAAGGAGTCATCGAAGGTGGCGACATAGGATGGGTGGCCACATGTGGCACACAAATGGCATGCATATCTGCTGAGGAGAAAGTCGTGGTGGTAGGACAGTGGTAGTTCGGCAGCTTCTGCATACAGACTCTGAGCAAGGATACCGTAAAAGGTGCCAGTGGCCAAATGGATGGTATTGAGATGGCGTAAGATGCATAAACGAAATACTTATACGCTAGTGTCGAACAGACAAGGGACTGGTACAAATGGAGAAGGGTGGCTCGATCTGCTCCCCAGGAAGTACCACAGAGGACACACAGGACACTGAGGGACCATGTACAGCAGGCTCCCAGATATGACATGTGGGAGGATCAAGAAAGTTTCCTATCGAGCATGAGCCCCAGGAATTTTGTAGTTTCAATGAACAGAACAGCAACATGCCTGACATGTAAAGATGGTGGAAAAAACCAATTGTGCTGCCAGAAATTCATACAAACGATTTTGACAGTGGAAAAATGAAAGCCATTGTTGATGCTCCATGAGTAAAGATGATCAAGACATCACTGAAGACGCCGCTCAGTGGCACTGGTCCATGGAGAACTGCAATAGATGGCAAAATTGTCAACGAAAAGGGAGCCGGAGAAACCTGGCGGGAAACAGGCCGTAACAGGGTTAATGGCAATAGCAAAGAGGACGATGCTCAGGATGGAACCCTGAGGCACACCGTTTTCCTGGATAAAGGTGTCTGACAGAGAGCATGATCCAGCTCCCTTATACTAAAGGTGGCACTGTAGCACTCATGATTCTGAGAAGAGAAGAGTATCACCCGAGCCGCCTCCACTTGTTTACAATGGAGGAAGGCAGGGTGATAGGGAGTGGAGATCAAAATCTCCACAAAATAATAGTCCAAGGTGTTGGGGATAGCAACTGGGTCCATTATGACATCATCTGCTACTGTCAGGCCAGAAATTGGGGAATGGACCTTGTTCCCAGGCAGATGTCGAAGGATTGCCCACACGAAGGAAGCCTGTGCGGAACTGTTAATGGAACTAGTATAGGAAATTCAGCTAGATTTTCTGCTATCCCGAAGAGCATAACAACACTGTGCGTGCAACTGTCTGTAACGAATGCAGGTGGCCTCTGTAGGATGATGGTTAATAATGCGGAGAGCATGTCTCCATGCGCGAATTGTGTCATGGCACGCCTCAGTACACCAAGGGACCGGGACACTGTGTGGTAAGAGGAAATGTGAAGAATGGAACATTCTGCGATGCTAAGGATACCGTTTGTAAGATATTCTAACTAATCATCATATCTGGGGAAATGTTCATCGAAGGTAGCCAGGGAGGAGTAAAGCCTACAGTCGGCCTTAGTAAGCTGCCATTTGGGTGTGCATGTATGGGGGGTGGGAGCCAGCAAACAGATAGCACATGGGAAATGGTCACTCAAGTATGTGTCAGAGAGAATGACCACTTGAGATGATGGGCAAGCTGGGCAATGCAGAAGGATAGGTCCAAATGGGAATAGGTGTGCATGGAGTCTGAAAGGAAATGTAGTTGCTCCTCTGTTAAGGCAGAAGAGGTTAAGTTGACTGAGGAAGTCAGCCAAGAGGGTACCTCTCAGACATGTTCTGGGAGAACCTCAAAGGGGATGATGCAAATTAAATCATCAAGCAGCAGAAAGGGGTGAGTCAGCTGCCCAATAAGCTGGATGAATTCTGACCTGGTGACATCAAATTACGGAGGGATGTACACAGTACAAAGGGAAAAGGTCAACTGAGGAAGGAAAAAGTGAACTGCAACAGTTTGAAAGAGCAGGAGGACTCCCCCCATGAGATGGAATGCTGTCCTCAGGGGGAAGGTCAAAACGAACTGGGAAGAAATGAGAGAACTCAAAGCAGCCATGATGATGTAATTAATTTCCTGAAGGAGATAACAAGTGGACGCTGAGATTCTAAGAGCATCTGTAAATAATCTTTGTTGGATCGAAGCCATGAATGTTCCATTGGAGGAGAGTCATGACGAGGAAAAAATGAAGGGTGACACCTCAGCGGCTGCCGAGTGCCAGCCTTCAAAGACTTGCTGCTACGGGGCACAGAGGCAGTAGGATCCTGCTCCATGAGGTATACAGAAGAGTAGGTATTCTCCTCTCAGCCTGTGAAGTCCAGGGTGGAAAAATGGTTGATGGTGAGCACCGCACTGGCGACATGGAGATCAGCCAGGTGAGGGTGTCACGTGGCAACACCGTCGAAGAGGATCTTTGAGTTGGCAAAGGAGAAGACCATTTGCCTTTTTGGAGCCTTTCCAGGTTGCAGAGGAAGGCTCAGATGTTGGCTGACTGGAAGGACATAGGAAGTCTTCATGCGAGTATTCCTTCTGCCCTTTTGGCCTGCCGTTCGTGTAGCTGGTGACTTCGTCCCATGAGGCAAAAGTTTGGTGGTGTGATGCACAGCTGGAGGGGGAAATGGAGACGCTACCATGATGCTGTGAGACTTCACAACTGTGATGCTAAATTTCAGGTCACATGTCTGCATGGCTATGTCCTTCGTGGGGCAAGATGTAGCAATAACAGTATTGTAGGTGGTAGAACACAGGGTTGCTGAGTAGCCAACAAGTTGCGAGTGACCGGGTAAGACACTTTCTTCTTCACCTAGATCTCTTAGACAGCTCGCTCATCAAGATACGTGTGAAAATCATGGGAGGAGGCAGCATGGTCACCATTGCAGTTGATGCAGCGGGGTGAAGGTGGTGAACAATTGCCCTTGTGAACATCCCTAACACAGGTTACACATTTGGCTGGGTGTCAACAGGACTCGAGTATGCTTATAACAATGACACTGGTAGTAGTGTATTGGGTTCAGAATATATATGGTCTGACTGTGAGAACTTCACACCTGCTTTGATCTTTGACGGAAGAACCATTCTATCAAAAGTGAGCAAGAGTGTGCGTGTGGGCAGTAAGGAGGTATCTACTTTTTTCAGCACCCGATGGACTCTAATGACACCCTGATCAGAGACATACATTTGGATTTCTGCCTCGGTCAGACCACTGAGCAGCCTAGTGTAAATAACACCACAGGAAGAATTCAGTGTTCAACGAGCCTCAACATGAACAGGATAGCAATGGAGGAGCAAAGTTGCAAGCAGTAGTTGTGCTTGAGAATTGGAAGTAGTCTCCAAAAGCCATGTGCCATTGTGTAAATGAGAGCAGAATTTCACAGGGACAGCCACTGCATCAACACTATTCTGAATAATAAATAGATTTACCATAGCGAAGGACTGACCATCTTCAGTATGTGAAACCACAAGGAACCGTGGTGCAGCTGGTAGGGTCATTGAATCGTTAGCCTCATTCCGTTTATGTTTCATAGCTGCTGACTGTGAAGATGATTGTCTCATTGGGAGAAAATCCCCCTCAATTGCCAGTGTCTCCGACGGTGTGCTCCTTCCGACTGTGGTCCTTTTCAGAAGGGGGCACACCCACCTTAGGTGATTGTTCACACCTCAGGCCACACCTCCTGAACACCTGACAGAGGGACCAAATGGAAATTTGTGAAGGTAGCAGCTCAGGCCATCACCCCTCCCTGCACCTGGGCTGTACCAGGGGTACTTGCAAACCCTACCTGTCGACCCGGAGCTGGGAATTACACGTTACCCAGTCACCTGTTACATGTCAGACGTATGGGCCAGCCTTCAGGAGTACACAGAGAGGAAGAAGAAAAAGAGGAACCTCAAATGCCAAAGTGGTGGAAGGATAGGAGACGGTGAATGAAGAAAGAAAAAAAGGAACGAAAAATAGTGGAGAGTATTTTCGTAGTGGTTATCGAAAATGCAGAACACATTCCCGAAAACAGCCCAGACATGTTCCCCAAGGGAAGGGAAAAAGAACAGCAAGAGGATAGACATGCAACATAGAAGGTAAAAGATGCTGCAAAGGCTAGGGCTCTATGGCAGCCAAGCACGAACCCACCAAATTGCAGCTAGCCCCCTGGGGCTGCATGTGCGTGTCCGAGAGAGAGAGAGAGAGAGAGAGAGAGAGAGAGAGAGAGAGCGCGATTTCTTTTTAGATATACAACTTTTTAGATATGACAACTTTCTACAGTTACCAGTTTCTGTGGAGGGATGTAAATGCAGTGAGAATTTTTAAGTCGGTGTTGATATCTCTTGATCTGTGATCCAGAACAGTAGAACATTTGGTGAAAGTGGAGTGTCAACTGCAATTTTTAGTGGCCTTATGTGCTCGGTGTATCTAACAGCAAAATTTCTTCATTTCTGGACAACATAAATAGGCATACTTGTCTTTGTTAGCATTAGCTGCCTCCCCCCTTTTCTTTGTCTTTAGTTCTCTGCGCATAAGCATGACATAAACATCAAGTCAGTGATAAATTTTAAAAGTGCACATATGCAACACCTAACTAGACACAAACAAATAATTAGACAAACCTTACATATTCAAAGGCAACATAAGTTTAGAGAATACTGAACAGCTGATACAAAAGATTACACACATTAAAATATCGCAAATGCCACTATGGCATCGAAAATGTAACATACATGGATACCAATATCCCCACAACACAAACTGTCAACATCAACAAACAGCACATAAGGGAACAGATTGACATTCCTGAACCACACGTGGAAAAAATGACAGATATTCTGAAACTAATCACAACAGGGGGGCAAGGCCACCCCCCCCCCCTTACACACACACACACACACACACACACACACACACACACACAGGATCATTAATCAGTAAGATTCATAGTTATCATCTTAAATCACATGAAGAACAAAATTTTTCAAATCAATGTAAAACCAAACAACACAGAATAATATATTGGCATTGATATGTACACGACATCACGTCTTCTAGATGAAACATACAGTCACATACAACTACGTCACAATGACACAACAGCCCACCCAAAGGGAAAATACTCCCTAGCAACAGAGAAGACAAAAAGTTAAATTTTATATATACATCACAATCCCCATTTGACACAAATACATAGCAGTCGTTTCAACCAAGTGACAGTGGTAGAAAGTAACAACATTACGAAGTTCAAGTTTGAAGTTTGACGATGCTATGTAGTTTAGCATTTCTTTGGCAGCCATCAATACTGAACACTCTTGGTGAATTTGTAAACATGGATAAAGCTGGTGATTATCATGTGATACAACACTTTCATTTGAAAAGTGTTAGTTGAACTAATATTAAAGCTGAGATATATTCTACACCCGAGGAGTCTGCTCGCTTATTTAAAATGGTAAAAAATTGGGTGACAGAGTTTGTGTGAGGGTGTACATGCTGCCAAGATGAACGTCACAATGGTCGACCAAATGAGTTGACCACAACTTACATTGTGAAGAAAATCCACAAAATGGTATTGGATGAGTGCTGACTGATCTTGTGCAAGGTAGCAGACATTGTAGGCATTTCAAAAAGTGCTGTACATCACATAGTGCCTAATTAGGACACAAGAAAGCTGTGAACAAGACTGGTGCAGTGTTTACTCACAGTGGAACAAAAACAGCATTGTGAGGATGTTCAAGTCGAGTGTTTGGCAATGTTTTGCTACAATCAAGCCCAGTTTTTGCATTGAATCATAACCTTGGATGAACACCCAAGATGAAGACACAGTCAGTACAGTGGATTATGTAGTGGGAATTGACTCCAAAGGCGGAAAAGACAGTTCCAACTCCAGGTAAGGTCATAGCGTGAATTTTTTTCCGGATGAGTGTGGGATAATTTTCCATTGATTATCTTCAAAAAATAAAGTCCAGCAATGGCCAGTGTTTGTGTACTTACTGGTGTGTGAGTGATGAAATCAAGCAAAAACGGCTGCAGTTAGTGATAAAGGAAGTTTTGTTTCATCACAACAATGCATTGATTCACCCACCCATTATTGCCATGGGTACAAATCCATGCATTAAAGTTCAAATTGCTGCCTCATGCACCCTATTACACAGATTTAGCCTCCTCTGATTATTTTCTGTTTAAAAACTGGAAGAAATGGCTTCAGGGCAAAAAACTTGTCAAAAATGAACAGGTGGAATCTGAAACTGATGCTTATTTTGTGGAGTTCAAGAATTATCACTATAAACAGCATATCAAAGCTACTGAACATCGCTGTAAAAGTGTATCAAGCTGAAAGGAGACAATGTAGGGAAACAATTTTTCTTTATTGGGTCAGATACTTCTCACACAGAACACACCAGAACAATAAGTTTCCACAACAAACAAGTAAATAATTCATACTCATCTACAACAATAAAGAAGTTTGCAGGGTTAGAAAACACTCAGAAGACAACATCTGAAAATAGCTTACACAACAGAGAACTCAGTACAAACAAAATTGAGAACTACTAACATGAACGTAGATGAAAACAAAACACCTGTTATTCATCAGCTCACTCATCGAAACAGCAAGGCAATTTATACTGAGCAGACAAGAAGAAATTCCAACAGTAGATACCCAGAGCATATAAGTTCTCTAATGAGTGACAGCTGTCAGTCCACATTCACAGAACATCCCATGGATATTGACACCCATGTCCCCCCCCCCCCTCTCTCTCTCTCTCTCTCTCTCTCTCTCTCTCTCTCTCTCTCTCTCTCTCCCCCCCCCTCCCCCCCCCAATCCCCACATTCCTTCCTTCCCACCAAAACTTGCTGTCAAAGGAAAGAGAAAGTGGGTAATACTTGTCCAGAACTCTCTTAAAGATCATAAATAGTGAGACAGTGCCTGCTGTGAATACAGTTAATAGATTTTTGACAATGTGTAAACTGTTGCCACCAATCCAATTAAATTAAAATGCACTAGAAACACTGTTCAAGAAAGTCAATCATGAGTAAAATGGTTTCTCAACTAAAGAGCAGTCTTTTTTCATGAATAGTTTCAATAACCTACAAAACATATCATAAACATAATAGGCATAGCAGTGTTGACAGTACAACTTACAAATAAATGATAGTAATAAGATAAATAACATAACATCATGCAAAATAATCCACACAGCAGTAGTTTCATTCTTAGCTTAAATTTTCTTCTGGTATAGTAATTTGGGGGAATCCTTATTAGTTGTTGATGCCAAGTTGTGTTGATTATCGACTGTACTGGAGAACAGACAGCAACAAAATGAACATCATGTGGTATTAAGGAACATAGTTTGTTGAAGCCTTTCAAATATGATGAACAAAATCCAAATTCTATGTATCCTTATTTAATATTCACTTATTGTTTGAAATATAAATGAAGTATGCATGGGTAAGGAAGAAAACAGCAAACTGTGTTTTATTCAAGGCAATAATTCAAAAACATATTCATTGTTAAATCAAACACAGATGGAAATAGAGAGCTTTCATACAGAAACATCACCTCAAAATTAAGCCCTCCTACTTTGCACAGGGGCTGTGGAAGAGGGAACACTGCAACAAACAAAAGTGTACAAAGGCCAGCATGTGCTCCAGACATAACCATATGAGTGGTCAACTCTGCATGAACAGTTGCAACATTTTATCTGTATCACTTGCAGTGTGTGCAAGCTATCAGGAAACAATACACCATTCTAATAATTTCCGGGTATGCAGCCGGATCCCGTCGACATTCTGCCACGATATTTCGGCCCAGAGACGTCCGGCCATCATCAGGTGAGTACACAACTACTGAAGAGCCCAGGTGCAGTCGTGGTATTTATGCCGAATCTCGCGCATGTGAAATGTACTGGCATCCTACAGCGCATGCGTCAGGTGTTGACATGCGCAGCATAGCCGAGTTGTACGTGCTGCCCTCGGTGGTGAAAAAAAAAGGTTCATCTAGTCATTGAGTATCGAATGACACTGTCGATTCCGCTGTGACTGTATAATTTTAATAACAGGATTCCAATTATTATCCAGCTGAAAGCCGTTGTCACGATTTATAAGATTATTGGCAAGACGTATTTCCACTGATTCTTTGATTACGGAATCCCAAAAACCGGAAACCAGGGCTAAAATTTTTGTTCCATTGTATTCCATTGAATGTCCCAATGAAATACAGTGCTCTGCTACTGCCGATTTTGACGGTTGCCGCAGACGGGTGTATCTTTCACGTTCTATACATCGTTCATGGACAGTTCTTGTCGTCTGGCCAATATATGCAGAGCCACATTCACAGGGAATTTTGTAGATGCCTGCTTTCTTCAGTTGTAAATAGTCTTTAACGGATCCAACCAGGGCCCGGTTGTTTGCTGGTGGACGGAAGATAACCTTGATTTTATTTTTCTTCAGTAATCGGCCTATTTTCGAAGACACATTCCCGGCGTATGGAAGGAACGCAGTTGATTTAAAGTCGTCATCTGCGTCCTCAGTGCGTAGCTTCTTGTTATGATAGTTGCGCATGGCCTTCCTTATTTGGCGAGAAGTGTAGCCATTCTCTTTGAAAACCTTCTCCAAGTGTTCTAATTCTGCGTGGAGGTTTTCATCATCCGATATTATATGCGCTCGATGTATTAAGGTACTGAGAACACCGGCTGTTTGTGCTGGGCGATGGCAGCTTGACGCCTGGAGATACAGATCTGTGTGAGTCGGTTTCCTGTACACAGAATGTCCTAATGACCCATCAATTTTACGGCGTACTAGCACATCCAGAAATGGTAAAGTGCCCTCTTTTTCAATCTCCATCGTAAATTTGATGTTCTCATGTAATGAGTTTAAGTGATGAAGGAATTTCTCCAGTTCCTGTCTGCCATGAGGCCATACAGCAAAAGTATCATCTACGTACCGCCAGAAGACCGTAGGCTTTAAAACAGCAGACTCAAGTGCTTTCTCCTCTTCAGTAGTTGTGTACTCACCTGATGATGGCCGGACGTCTCTGGGTCGAAATATCAAGGCAGAATGTCGACAGGATCCGGCTGCATACCCGGAAATTATTAGAAGAAGAAATACGCCGGGAAAATTTCAGAAGTCACAACAATACACCAGTTTACAGTCCTGTCCAGTCCAGTTGCTCGCTGATGGTGTGGAACTGACTCAGATTGGAATAATAAATTGCTACAACATGCCAACAGGTGTAAAGCACTCAAGTACCGCTGCTAAAAAAGGTGCACACAGCAACTATGACATGTAGACTTGGGCGGCTGAGCTCTTTATACTGGACACATTAATAGCACTTATTAATCAAAAAATTAACATGAGAAATTATCGCTGCAGACAAAGGAGTGTTGAAAGACAATGGAAGTAACTTTTGCTCAATGAGCCTCTGTCACATTTTATACACCTTCTATTACATCACCCAATCCAAGCATTTAATCAGTGATGAGTTGGTAGGGACATCAGAAACATCATCTTCCTGTTCACCTTATCTTCAGGTTTTGGATATCTAAGCTCGGTGGATATTAAAAATGTTTATGCCATATCCACACAAGATTTACACAATACACTACAGAAGTGTATTAATCAAATATGTGAATAAATTGGAGGGCATTTAAGCCTGTTTGAGAGACTCAACTACTTTTTAATGGCTAAAGGGAATGTTCAGAATTGGTAGAAAACTTCCAGTAGTGTTCACATACAGTTGGCTAATACTGAACATAGTGATCAATGTACCAACGAATTTTGTTTGTAGACACATGTTTATTTAGTTTTGGTCAATACTATCAACCATAAAAATACAGAACACTTATCTGAAGATAAAATTTAAAAAGCTCTGTATACAAGACTTCACACAGCTTCTTGACATATCAGTCTCTGACATGACTAACTGATCAATATAGTTTAAGTAATTTATTATTTTCACTGTAACATGATTACACATTACCACAGTACATTTGACGATGGTTTGGTGCAACTCTTGCTTTACAAGCCTGATTTCTTAGCCTTCATTTGCTGATGTTGCACTGCATTCTATCAATGAATGACACTTTCGGGTCTTAATCTGGTGAACAATCAGACCAAACAACTATCCAACCACCGAGAAATACTTTTTTCTTCGTTTTCTTGCATTATTTAAACTGACATTAAGACATTCTTATCTTTTTAACAATACTAGTAATAGTACGCAATGATTTATGCAGATTATTACACCTCTAACCAGTAGAAAATTGAACTAGACAATTTGATGGAATCAATAAAATCCCACTGCACTTATCAGACAACTATTCAGCCTCAACAGTTTGACAGTGAAAAGTAAATGTATTCTTAATAAAATCACACACAGCTGAAAATTGTGCATTCAAGTGAGGTAATATACAAATTTTAGAAAATCTATATAATATGTCTCATACAAAGGCTGCAAGTGTACACACAGCCACATTTAGAGGCATTCCTGCCTAAGATAACAATTCAGCAATTGGATAAAAAATTAAATAATCACAACACAACTGTTTTTATGCATTTATAATCATAACACTCCCTGATAATACAAACAGCAGTTGCGAATATTCTCTTTTTCTGCAAAGTGACTCACAACCAACCACTTTGAGAAATTGGCCGGATAACACTTAAAAATAATAATAATAATAATAATAATAATAATAGTACCTAGTGTCTGAAAAGAAATACAGAAGTGATAAAACAAAATAATTAGAATTATCATTCATCATTGAGTTACAGAACTCTGACCTTTTTGATGTCATGAAAATTTGGCTATGAAAATGTGCACCACAAAATGTTGAAGTTCACCTCTCTCTTTCTCAGTGATTCACTGTGCAACATTAAACTGCAATAAAATATATTACAAAAACTCAGTTGTCACAAGTTTCCCCACTTGATAATATGTCAAACTTTCATAAACATTGCTTTAAAATATTTGTGGTGGAAGAGAAGCGTCAATTTAGAGTGACTGGTGCAGTGCAGATAGGAACAAAACTTGAAACTACAGTCTATATAAAATTTCTGTGGCAGAATTATGAAACAGAGCATAAAAAATTAATGGTATAAAAGTAAACACAGATACTGATGTGAAGAGGGACACTTCTGTACATAGATCAACAAAGACATAGGGTACAGGAAATAAATTGGAAGTAACTGTAACTATGGAATAGCAGCCCATTCCTTGTTTCTCAAATTTATTTTCATAAAGACATTACAAAACTCTGAAGCTCAAGATTGAACTGCATTTCTGAATGTGTTTTTCTGCCAGCACTACTCCACTTTTCCCAATTTCAGAAACTCTTCAGTAGATTCTCCCTCTTCTATCACCAGTTTTTAAGCATTAATCTTATTACATTTAATTTTTAAACATTTATTTATAATTATTCAGTTAGTAATTTGCATAATTACCTCATCAAAAAGGAAACTGTGCAACTCAACAATGAAATCATAGAACCACTGGACAAGTTTTTCATATTTAGGGCAGCTAAAGGTAACACCTGGATGGATAGACAGGAAAATAGAAAATTTAAAATGGCCTGGTAAAAGAAAACGAGTTTTCAAAGCCAACTTTTCAACGTGTCTCAACAGGAAAGTTTACAATGAATGTGTATTAGCTATTTTGATGTACAGTAGTGACGTATGGACTCAAAATGCAAAATCCATTCAAAAACTGAGGGTTTCCCAGCAAGAAAACAAGAGACATGAGTTGGGATTCACTAGACAGACAGGAAGAATGAAGTACATGACTTAATTATGACTGCAGTGAAATGGAGGTGGGTGGTAGATGGTTCAGGAAATTACTTTGCTCGATTCCAAAAGAGAATCAGCAGTGAAGGTCAAATTGCGGTAGTGGTAGTGGTTGTTGTTGTAGATGACAACATAGGCGACTTAGAAACTGCAAAGTTCATAATTAAAGACATTCTAAGCACAAGTACTGCATCCTACAATAGTTACAATGTAAAAATATGTTCATGCAATTCTAACTCAAATAATGTTTCCATAAAATACTTACTGTATCAGTTATGATGTATAAGAATCTCCCAGAAAACAATTCTAAATAATCTAGGTCTAGCCAAGTGTGAACTCCCTAAACACTGACTCCTAAGTTTCAGCCAGAACAAAATAGACATTATGTGTAATACGTAAAAATATTGCCACAATCAATGTGCCATCTAGTGAAATTCAACAGTTAAAGTGTTCTTAAACTGTACGCTGAATTTCAATGACATCCCTGCTCTCGCATTTGCTACAAGATTCAAGTAACTAGTTGCCACATTTTGGTGTACACATTGTATACTACAGAAAATTGATACTACAATGGTTACAGTTACAATACAGAATAACAAGCACCTACACAACCAGAAACCCTAACACGATCTGTGCACTGCTCCTCAAAATGCCTACGAAAGAGGCAAATGGATGCAAAAATATTGGTAACCCAGATGCACATAAAACAACCATCACTGTTCTTTGAGATAAGTTGGCCAGTATTTAACTAAACAAAGGGATTTGATTGATTTACTAAATACACCAGACTGTATGACATGAGTGGAAATTAAGAACAACTTCAGCAACAACCAGCAGCTAGTTCACATGGTATAGGAACAATTTAAGAAAATATCCAGTGTCAAAGTATGGCTATGTAATGAAAAGGATAAATTGTTACACACTGTAAAGATCACACATTGGGTTGCAGACAGGCATAACAACGAAAAGATTGTTCCACATTGAGCTTTCAGCCAAAATATTCTTCAGACAAGACGACGACGACGACGACGACGAGACACACACACACACACACACACACACACACACACACACACACACACACACACACAACCAGAATGCTGAACTTGTGGCCGCAGTAACCAGCAATCCAGCAATAGTGGTCATGTATGCATGAGGTGTGCCTGCTTGCGGGAAGTCTTTTCATTGTGCCTCTCTGGAAATGAGTGTGATCTTTACGGTGAGTAGATCTATCCTTTTCACAATATTGTTGATATTCCAACCCAGGCTTTCCACTGTTTGAGGGTATGCAATTGTATACAACATGAGTTGCCTTTTCAATTGAAATGGCTTTTGATGATCTCTTTCCACCAAAACAGCCTGTGGTCTCTCTTCATAATTAAAAAAATTCTGTGCCTTCAGTCTACAGTAATAGTTCATCATGAGACAGTTACGTAACATTTATTTCTCAGGTCTAACAAATTATGACTGGCATTGCATACACCACAGAGAGAGAGAGAGCAGAGCACTTTTTATCACACTGGCCTATACCCAAAACTTTGTATCTGACAGTGATTCTGATTCCCCACCTAGCACAGACATGGACATGTCAGAGGTACTAAGGCTGTGAGTGGCAGCTGCGGGCCATCATTGTAAGGAGAGCCAACGCCAAGATATGCGCATCACGTAGCACCACCTGGTGGTTATTGTTTGCCACTGAACCTGTGGCCTGGGCTTGCAGCATGGCTAATTCCTTGCTGTACTCCATAGGTGTTTGTATTGCTCCACTGCACAGCCAAGTTGATTTAGTTTGTTTCCAGTCTTGAGTGGTTACTGTTTTGGAATTATTCTATTACTATGCTGACTTCACTACATCCTGGACTTGTTACTGCATCATTCAATATGTGAAGTAAGTCTTTTGTGGGCTTGTAGAAATGTGTGTTCCTTTTCTTGTGGTTCAGTGCACCCGCCAGAGCAAATGAAGATAAACAGTTTACTAATGTCACACAAGATAGAAAACTGGTGATGAGGAACTTTCTCACTGTGCCGTTTAGTTTAATGAACCATGGATCCTGAGTCTGTCAACTTGTGGCAGCAGCAGTTGCAGCAGTAGCACACATTGCTGTTCAAGTTTCTTCAAAACCAACAGCAGGTGGCAGTTGCCGTTTCCATCCTCCCCTCTACCGTTGCTTCCTTCATCAAGGCAAGAGAGATTTGGGACGTCTATTTATGGAATTTCGATCTGCACTGAATGGCAAGTCAAAGTGATGATCCTGGATGCAGTTGAACACTGTTAATGTCATCTGGTAGTAAATTGAACGAAGTGGTGCAAAAATTATGCCTACTCTCGTACCCCAATAGTTTGAAGTTTGCAGTTTGATGACAGACCACTACGGTCACCAAACACACGTCACTGCAGTTAGGCTCAAGTTCAATCAGCAAGTTAAACAAAGTAAATGATCATATGCAGCAGGAGCTGCTGATTTACAAGGCTTAGCTCAAAAGTGTGATTTTGCCTGTCAAAAGTGTGGCACAACTTACCCAGATTTTTTAATTCAAGACAATATAAATCACCTGGCTCCACATCATGATGTTAGTGCAAAGGCTTTAGAAATTTCAGATCCAGTGACGTATTAAAAACTGCTAAGACTTATGAAGTGATTGCCTCACTACAAGCTCTGTTCGATGATTCTTCTGGTTTCAACATTGATAGTGGTATTAGTCATTTCTGTACTCTTCAATCAACTGATGACTCTCAGTTAAGGTCATAATCTGGTTCACCAACTCATGCTTCCGGTAGTCCAGTGCTATGGGATTCAGCAGTTAGTGCTTCCTCATCCTCCACGTTGGTAGATACGCACTGACGAAAGTGCTTAGTTTGCCGTCAACTTGTCCCAAAGGGAGATGTGGCTCCTGAAGAGTTCTCCTCCCTGTCGTCATATGAGAACCCCAGCACAAGTCGTGCAATCAAATCAGGTCCAGAGTGCGGCCCTCATCATCACATGCATCACTGGATGTGCCGCAGCATTGTCTGTTTTGCTTGCTGCAAGCCAGGACACCTTGCGAACGTCTGGCTCAGCTGGTGGGCATCAACTTCGGCTGCTAGCATGCTGCATGTTATCCTGCATTTGCCAGGGACAGCAGCAGACGTGATACTGCAACTGGACGTTGATGGGGTGGTGATGGAATTCCAGTTGGACACAGAAACGGCCGTGCCCCTTATTAATGGGTATAGTTACTCGCACAATGGTTCCCCAATGCTGGATGCATTGTAGTGCAAAGTAGTGCTGCACAATGGCCAGTAGATCCTGCTGCAGGATCAAATCACGATGCAAGCTAAGTACAAAAACATAGCTTGGCAACTAACCTCGCTTGTAGTTAATTCTTGAATGACTAATAACATTTCTGGTCTCAACACTGTTGCGCTTTTTGGGCTCCAAATCCAAGATCAGGTGAATTTAATTTCTACTGCAACTTCATTCACAGAACTGGATGTGTTGTGTGAAAATTTCAAACAGTTTTTTGGTGGTGGTGGTTAGTGCTTAACGTCCCGTCGACAACGAGGTCATTAGAGACGGAGCGCAAGCTCGGGTTAGGGAAGGATTGGGAAGGAAATCGGCCGTGCCCTTTCAAAGGAACCATCCCGGCATTTGCCTGAAACGATTTAGGGAAATCACGGAAAACCTAAATCAGGATGGCCGGAGACGGGATTGAACCGTCGTCCTCCCGAATGCGAGTCCAGTGTGCTAACCACTGCGCCACCTCGCTCGGTACAGTTTTTTGAACCTACTTTATGTTGTGCTACAAATTTTCAGGCACACATCTCTTTGAAACACTCAGCAGTGCCAAAAGATCTCTAGAACTCGTCCAATACCATTCACCATGCATGGACAAGTTAAGGCAGAACTAGACGGATTGCAGACTCTGGATCTCAGTCTTGTCTGGTCAGTGGGCGACATCTACTGTTATTGCACAAAAGCCTCATGGGTCACTTCACATCTGTGGTGATTTTCTGATTACCATTAATGCCCAGACAAATGTTTGTACCCAACCCTAGGCAAGAGGAATTATTAGCTAAATTGGCTGCAGGTCAGTATTTTTCAAAAGTTGATCTCGCTGATGCATATTTTCAGTAACCTGTTAATGAGCCTACAAAACAGGTTTTAGTGATTTATATGCCATTCCATGTGTACACACATAACAGATTGATATTTGGGGTTGCTAGTGGTTCTGCAGTTTTTCAACAGCATCTAGAACATCTCATCCAGGGAATTCTTAATTGTGTCTTAGTTACGGAGGCCACGTGGGAGTAGCACTTGTGCAATGTATGACTGTTATTTGAGTGGTTGTACGCCAATGTCCTCCACTGTTGTTTCATGAAGTGCAGTTTCTTCCAGCCAAGAGTCAAGTATTAAGTAAAGATGGGTTTACACCAACACAAGACCATGTGACTGCCATTATTAATTTACTAGTGCCTAAGAATCTGAAAGAATTGCAATCTTTTCTGGGCAAAATCAATTACTATGCCAAATTCATTCCAAATGCTGCTCGTATTTCCTTCTGTTTAGCGAGTTACATAAAAGGGGTGCTCCATTTGTGGGGTCAGAGGCATGTAGGGGGTGTTTGTGCAACTTAAGAAGTGTCTTAGACAGCCTCTTGTTTGGTGACATTGTAGCTGGGTGAATGGTTAACAACGGCCACAGAGGCATGCAACTCATATGAGTGCCTTTCTGTCACATGAATTTGCCAACGGCACTGAAAAACCTATTGCATCTGCATCCAAGACACTGAACTCAGCACAGTAAAATTATCTGCAGATTGAAAAAGAGATGTTGGCCATCATTAATGGTGTTGGGAAGTTCCATGTCTCTGGTACAGAGTTTCATCTGATGATGAACCACAAGCCCCTGCTGTTGTTTGGACCCTATGCAAAACTTCCAGACAAAACAGCGCAATGGCTGTAAAGGTAGGCGTTGCTTTTTAGTGACCACACTTATACCCTGTCTTCTTTGCCGTGTGGCCCTTTTGCTGATACTGATAGACACTGATTGGTGTGTTTTGCAATGGACGCAGACCAGCGGCACACTCTTGAGTTTCCCATTACAGTGGGTGACATATGGGCAGAGAGGAGCCAGGACCCACTCCTTTTCAGCGTGTTGTCGACAGTGTGACAGGCCTGGCCTGAACATTTGCCTAAAGACATGGACTCAGAGTGGCATATTTATTTACCCCTCAGGCACAGACAATGTTATGGAAGGAGTCATTTTGTTAGCCAAGGAGGATGCAGAATGACAGGTGGTTGTCCCTCCTGCACCCCGCTTCCACATTTTGCATCACCTCCATGTTGCACATTGGGGAATGTGCTGAACGAATGTAATGACACAGTGCCATGTGTATTGGCTGGGCAATAAATGCCACTGATGAACATACTGTCCGCAAATGCTATGCCTGTGTGCATAACCAATCAGCCCCAGCACAATGTTTTAATTTGTGGTCCCATCCTGACCACCCATGGCAAAGAGTACACTGAGATTTTGCTGGCCCTTTCCAGGGAGTGGTGTGGATCTTGGTCTCTGACACCCTTTCATATTTCCCGCATGTAGTGCAAAATTCTACATCATCATCTGAGGCCAAGGGCTGGCCTTACCTACAATCTTTGCTACAGAAAGGGCCCAAGCTAGATTCGTTTCCAATAACAGCCTACAATTTACGGCTTCGGCATTTCAGGATTTTTGTAGACGTAATGGTGTCGAGCACCTGACCATCACCCCTTTTCACCCGGCATTCAATTCGGAAGCACAGCACTTGGTCAGGACATTCACATCACAAATGAAGAAAATCTTTATGTTGGCAAAGTCAAGCGATGCACTCACCAGCTTCTGGCCATATGCCAGTCGAAGCCTGTCAATAGGCGTAGCCTAGCTGAGATTTTGCACAGGCGTTGACCACATACCCTCTTTGACCTGTATCTGGCGGCATGAGCTCCACACTCCCATACCTTGCTGTATTATTGCACCTGCTCTCATGTGTGGGCTCACATGTTTGGCCGAAATTTCAGGTGGATCCATGGCGGCATGGTTAATGATGGGGGTGATAGATGCTAGAGGTGGCGGTCCTCCAGGAGCGGCTGGTCCGTCACTGCAATCAACTCTGCCCACAGCATGGTGTGACACCTCTGACTCCTCCTCAGGCACTGATAGGGAAGCACTGCTGGACTCTTTGCAAATCAGTAAGAGCCTCCGGGTCTGTTCCTTCCCTCTCCACCCCCCTACCCCAGTGCAAGGCACTGATGGGAATTACATAATGACAAGCAATGGGAGCCAATGAGGTTGACCCCCTCCCTCACACCACACTGTGCACGACTCCTGTCCCTGTGGGCTGACCCTAGTTGTTTCCCAGAGGTCGTTACTTTGCTTCAATTCATGCACATGGTCCCACCTCCCACTCTGACCATGGAAGGTATGCTGCTCGAGCCAGTGGTGGGGATTCCCGTTTTTCCTTCTCCTTGTCCTCAATGCAGTCTGTGCATGTGAGGCCATTTCTGTCCCTACATGCCAATTAGAAACGGGGGGGGGGGATCTAACCAGTGATTTGTATTGCATGACAAGCAAAGATCTGGATATGTCAATGGTACTAAGATTGCAAGCAGCTGCTGCGTGCTGTTGTCATAAGGGGAGCCACTGCAAAGATATGCATGTCACGTGGCGCCACACCGTGACAACTGTTTGCTTCTCAGCCATAGCCTGTGGCCACGGCTCGTGGCGCAGCTCATTCCTTGCTGTACTTTGTAGGTGTTCAAATTGTGCCACTGCACAGTGAAGTTGACTAAGTTTGTTTCCAGTTTCAAATCGTTACTGATTTGGAACTGTTGCATTAGTACTGACTTCATTATGTCCCGGACTTTTAAGTTCTTTGCTCAATACATGTACTCAAGTCTATTGCAGACTTATAGGAATGTATATTCATTTCCTTGTGGTTTGGTGTATCCGCCGGAGCAAGTGACAAACAGTTTCTACCCATGCCACGTAGGTCAGAAAACACAGTCTTACATATACATGTACCTTCATGACTATTGGGTATGCAATTTCCCTTTATTCAGAAGCACGCAAGAAAGTAAGAGTGTCATCCCATGTAAAGCCAAGAATATGATGCTAATACATAATATATCAAACTAGAAAAGAAAGTCAGCAATATTGGTATTTAGGGCATCCAAAGATTGAGTATTTCTTGGTACACTTCTAATCTACTAGAGTGGGCATTACCATATTATAAGCAAGTCAACAATTCTATGCGTAATATTATTACCACAATACATTTGTACTTCTGAAATACGAAACATTTTTGTACATTGTGTGCACAGTAGCTACGGTTGACTGATCTGCCATTCTGTACAGTAAGTCTGCCAAATTCACTAATCATAGTGGCGCAGTTTATTTGTTTTTTGATATGAAAAGAACAGTACAATGAAGCAAAAGGTTAACATTTAAGGCATTTTGTTGTGTAAACTGTTGTCAAATACACAGTTCAGTGTGACAGTGTAATACAAGGTTCAGTATCACGGTGTTTATACAAGTACCTTTTTTTTTTTTTTTTTTTTTTTTTTTTTTTTTTTTTTTTTTTTTTTTTTTTTTTTTTTTTTAATGTTGCCTCCCCCCCTCCCCCTTTTCTTACTGGAAAAAACCTTTTATCCCAATAAAAAGGTTTCACTTTCAAGATGAGTGAACAGTACAAGGAAACTGCATTTCCCACAGTATTAACAATATTCTTGCTTTCTTTCTTATATGGTGATACCTCCTTAAAATGAGAATCATGCGGAACAGGGTAATAAGTTTCTGCCCATATGTACTTCAAAAATAATTTGCTATTCTTTATAACAAGAACACACTGGAAGATGTGTTTGCAATAATTATTAATCTTGTTTAGAGTTTGAGAAATTAATTCCTCAGTAAAATTTCCATCTTCCATTAAAAACTGATGAGGACACCATTCAGAAACAAAACACTCTGACTTAGCTCCTTATACTTGCCACTAGAAATTATTCACAACACTTTTTTTTTTCTTTACTTGATGCAAACTGTTTCTTCCAGTGATTTATCTTCTTCTTCAGTCAGCCCTGGACGACAATATAGAGGGGAAAAAAATCATTTTTCCATCAAAATACTTACAACCAAGGACTGGCCACAACCACCTCATTTGAAGAGTAACAGTATTATGAGAAGGGAAGTTGCTACTCATCATATAGCGGAGATGCTGAGTCGCAGATAGGCACAACAAAAAGATTCTTACAATTTTAGCTTTTGGCTGTTAAGGCCTTC
Organism: Schistocerca piceifrons; assembly: GCF_021461385.2. Lineage (NCBI taxonomy): Eukaryota > Metazoa > Arthropoda > Insecta > Orthoptera > Acrididae > Schistocerca > Schistocerca piceifrons. The sequence continues at coordinate 539,347,488 of NC_060149.1, forward strand.
TAACGATGCTATGAACACCATCAGCAATTCTTGGTATTTGGTTGAAATTTCTCTGCACTCCAGAGTTATCCTTACATGCGACACCTTTCCGTCCTACCCCCCCCCCCCCCCCCCCCCCACAGGTGTCCTAGTCTCTCAGTATTTTGTGTACCAAATTTAGCTGAAACTGATCCCAGCATTCCAGTGTCACATTTCACATGTCACTCCTCCTTACCTCCACCCTCACACTAAGGAAAAATGTTGTGACTGGTCATCAGCCTCACAACCCTGAGAACTGCAGTAACAGTAGCACAATTCATTTTCAATTATTTTTGCACATCAATATTTCAATTGAGCTTTCCTGAGAGTATATACTGAACTACCTTACAAAAATGTGGTCAAGCAGTATCGTCCAATCCACCAATATTTTGAAAGGTTATCTTCCGACCTTGATCACTGGTAGTGATGGTGAGGTTCCCATAAAAATATAAGATGATATGGACAATTCTGCAGATGTGTTTCCAAACATTATTCATATGGTGTATATGTCAGGAAAATCTTGAAAAGGTCACACTTCTTACCGCTATTGGACAAAACTGAGCAATTCTGACTGGTAACATACTTATGAAGTTTATGAAAAATGTTTGAAGTTACAATATATGTGACAGATATAATTCATAACAGAAACTGAGTGCAAAAAACATGAATATTATATCTACTACAGGGCTGTTTCAGAGGAAACTAGTTTGAATAGGATTGGGGGGGGGGGGGGAGGGGGGGGGGGGGACTACACAGCAGAAGGGAGCCTGCAGAGGATACAAAGTGACAGAAATAAAAAATTTTATAAACAAATGTGTAGCAAATATTACTGGGATAACATCACATAGGAAGAACACTATTTCAGAACATTGGTGAAAAAAATCGTAGCCTTGCAGAAAAAAAAAAAAAAACACCTATGGATTACTGTTCAGGGTGGCTCATAAGGAATACAGTAAAACACCTTTTTAAAGAATCTCTGGGAATCAAAATACGTTTCCTTTAAAAGGTAATTTTCCTTAACTAAGAATTTAGCTCCAGTACGCTTACAAAGTGATACATTACCAGAACTTGGAATTTTTTTAATGCCATATATGTATCACTTTAATCTCAACAGTATTGCTACTCACTATAGAGTAGATGTTGCCACACACACACACACACACACACACACACACGCGCGCGCGCGTCTCTGGCCACCGAAGCTGGAACACAAGCAAGTGTGTCTGATGCGAGTAACAACCAGAGTGGTAGGGGCAAGGTGGCATCTGGGGCAGAGAGGGGAAAAAGACAGCAGGGTGGGGGTGTGGGAGGGTGTAGTGTCACATGTGGAAGCATTTAGGGATGTAGTGGGGACTGGGAACAGGGTAGGGCTGGTAGATGCAGTTGAGAGGTTTGGGGAGGAGGGAGGAAGGGGAGTGAAAAGGAGACAAGTGGAGGGGGAGGGGGGAGAGAAAGCGAGGGGGCTAGTTGTTGGTGTGTTGCTGAAGTGGGAGCATAGAAGATGATATGTGGGGGGAAGCGCAGGGTCTAGTGAAAGCTGAGGCCACAGAGTTATGGGAACATTGGATGTACTGCAGGGAAGGTTCCCACCTGCACAATTTAGAAAAGTTGGTGTTGGCAGGAAGGATCCAGATGGCATAGGCTGTGAAGCAGTATTGAAGTGAAGCACATTGTGTTGGGCAGCATGTCTAGCAACTGAATGGCTGAGCTGCCTCTTTTCCACAGTTTGTCAGTGGCCATTCACGTGGACAGACAGCTTGTTGGCTGTCATGCCCACATAGAATGCAGCACAGCAGTTGCAGCTTACTTTGTAGATCACTTAATTGCTTTCACAGGTAGTCCTGCAGTTTATAACTCTCCAAATTTTTGGGTACAATACTGATGAAAACTTTAACTGGAAGAAGCATATTGCTGAGCTTCTCAAACAGCTAAGGTCAACTACTTCTGCTCTTCGTGTAATTGCTAATTTGTGAAATATATAACCAACCTCCTGACGTTTTTTCCATATTTCCACTCAATAATGTCTTATGAAACAATTTTCTGTGTTAACTCATCACACAGAAAGAAAGTATCGATTGCACAAAGGTAAGCAGTGTGGGAATAATATGTGGTGTTCACCAGCAGTAGGTACCTCTTCAATAAATAATCCATCACAATTTGAGAAGAATAGTGATGTCTATATCTACAACACCAGAGGGAAAAAAAATAAATTTATTGTCCATTAATAAAGCTGTCAGTGGCTGAGAAATGAGTTCAATATGCAGCAACAAAAATTTTGACCATTTACCCAATAACATCGAATGTTTGACAGGTAGCAAAGCAAGTTTTAAATCTAACCTAAAATCATTTCTCCTGGACAAGTCCTCCTATTCCACAGACCAACTTCTGTTTTAATATCTAGTTTTTAAGTGTAGCTGCAAGAGAAGGACAAAGAAAAGTGTTAATTAATGTTAACTCTAATCGTGTATCCATAGCCTGTAAACAGACTCATTCCACATCATTTCAATAAAAGAATTGTTTAAATGCTCTATGGAATATGAAACTAATCAACTAACTAACTGGCCGGCCACTGTGGCCGAGCAGTTCTAGGCACTTCAGTCTGGAACCGCGCTGTTGCTACGGTCCCAGGTTCAAATCCTGCCTTGGGCATGGATGTGTGTGATGTCCTTAGGTTAGTTAGGTTTAAGTAGTTGTAAGTCTAGGGAACTGATGACCTCAGATGTCAAGTCCCATACTGCTTAGAGCCATTTGAACCATTTTTGAACTACCTGCCTATGTACCTACCTACCTAATTCATTTTGGTAGGAATCCAAGAAATGGTGGTAAGCCACCTAGAGATGGTAGGGATAAAAATATTTAGGAATTTCATCACAGCTAGGTTTCAGTTTGGAAATTGCTTAATATTTATTTTTTAAAAGTGGACCTTTTCTCTAAGTGGGGTAAGTTAAAAACCAAATTTCAAATACATCATTCTTATAACAATTTCACCAGGACCAACAAAAATCATTATTAAAAACAGGTGTTCCTTACAAGTAGGTTCATTAACACAGGTTTTTGCTGTAAGTCATACTGCATAATATTATAGTTTTCATGTGGCAGATATCCAGTACATTTTGACAAGTGTAGTTGGACCTTCCGTTATGAGGCCATCCTATTAAAGTGTTGTCAATGTATCCCCATCAGCACACACTGTTCACTGTTTCAAAACAGTAGAATTCAGTGTTCTGTTTATGTGTGTGTGTGTGTGTGTGTGTGTGAGAGAGAGAGAGAGAGAGAGAGAGATATTAAAGTGGAAATTGATGAAATTCCTTGAACATTTCAATTCTATTCATGTAATTAATATCACCATAAAAGAAGAGACACAGATGTCTACCATTTATTGATGTTCTAGATTGACAGGAGAAATGTGGGGAATCTATGGGATTTTATTTACCACATACTCACCCATACAGATTCTAACTTTAGGTTTCCAGAGATGCCACAATTTTTCAAATACTGTACATGTGTAGGATCCCTTGGAAACTTATTTTACCAAGATCATGTACCACAATATGGTTGCCTCCATGATTAAATGGTAACTTACAGCCTTTATTCAGAATGAATAGGTATTTTCCTTATAAAATCAATGAGGCTCTAAAGAACAGAACCCAATATCAATCCCAGGAAGAAGATGGAAATGTGATCAAATCAATGTTTTTATCTTCCAAAATAAACAGAATCATGAACACAGAGTGATCTTCCAACCACCAATCAAAATTGTAGCTCTTCTAAGCACAGTGAAGAATTATCTGCTTTCACACTATTACAAAATTCCACAGTAACGTGATAAGTGTACCAGAAGGCTAACTACATGCACAGTATAGAAATGGTGCATCAAACATCTGCACTACACTGACCACCTTATGGGAAAAAAATTGATTAGGCAACTTAATCAACTGAGATAATGGTTTTCATTCAAGTAATGGACAAAAGCCATTCATTTCTTATCTTTTCTGCTAGAGGAGTTTTTGTGTCCAGTCATTTGATAACTGCACATTGCTCCTACTTTGAGCAACAAACTATCCAACTCTCAATCACACTGTGTCATCTATAGGATAAACTAACAATAGGTTATACTTGAAATGTGCACTGACTAATATCTCAGGGAATAAACAAGACAGAATTGCACTTAAGACATCAGTTTCTGACTGTCCTTCGAAATCACTGAACAAATCAACTTGAAATACATTATTATGAATTATCTCTCTATAACCAGGATCAGTCAAGGAAGGAGAATGTTGTGAAGACTATACTCTGGAAAGATACAGTCTCAGAAGAGATTCTTTTTCTACAGAATGACCCTGTGCATCTCTCTCTCTCTCTCTCTCTCTCTCTCTCTCTCTCTCTCTCTCTCTCTCTCGCTGCAGGCAGATAGCATACGGTAAAAAGAGTACACATGGGACACAACAAGAGGCCAGATATTCAAAACAAAAAAATATGAGTAATAGATTGGAAGATGAAAAAAAAATCTCAAAATTATGTCGAAACAAATACGATAACTTCATTGCAGGCACACATGCTCATCAATTATTCTCACGTTTCTGTGTTGTGCTAGCAAGAAATTTCATCTGAGAACTTATGTAACGTCCCTGTAACAAAAGTCCATATTTCAGCAACTCTACACACCCAAGGGTAGCAAATATGTAACAACAACTTTTATCCGTCTTTGAAAATTCCAGTTATATGTGATAAGAGGAGGGGGGGGGGGAGGGGGGGGGGGAACCCTCAGTTTGAAGCTGTAAACTGCTACAAATGAGATGATGATGATAATAATAATAATAATTGTTATTAGTATTATTATTATTTCAAGTGATAAAAGTTTCAACTATTATGTTACTATCTGAAACTACTAGCATTATCACAAACATGACACACATCCACAGTTATCTACAGTGCTATGACCTTTCTTATCAGCTGTTTTTTGTTTTAATATTTATGACAGAAAAAGTAAACAATAACAAAAATAACGTTTCCTTGAATTGTAAAGCACTGGTACATACCGCCATCATCATGAATGCAGGGCTACAGAGCAGTTTGTGCTTTCGGTAATTAATGCAATTAGCAAATACAGATAGTCTTCAAATTATACAGCTTTCTGAATAAAAACCACTTATTTCATCATACTATGTTGTCTCTGCTTCATACCTGCAAGCAAGCAAAGTGTTAAGTTTTTTACTACATTGCCAGATATAGCTGCGTCAAATTTCACCTGCAAACATTTCCTTCTCTTTTACACAGTGAGGGGGACTTTATTAATACATGGTTCTTTCTCATGCATTTCTTTATATAGAATTTCACAATTAGTCTGTTACAATGTAAAAAGTACATATTCCACCTATTTTATTTCTATAAAGTAAAATCAATAACCAAACACAAAGTACACCTAACTGGAACAAGTTAAAATCTGGTGGCACAAGTAATACAACAACATAACGACAGAAGTTCCAGCCAGCTTCACCTCACCGAGGGCCTACCAGAGTGTGTCATATCTGCTCTACAATCTCCAACTCTACCCTTCATCTTCTGCCACTCCACATCACAGCTTTATGATGGAGGAATGCTAATTAAAGGCCAACTGTAGCTAGAAACCAGCTGTGTTACTTCGCATGTCTTGTCTCGGCAACTACTCCGAGAGCTGACTATCATCATGAAACTGTGCTCTCATATCAGACTCCATTTTTAAGTTCCACAATTATGAACTTTAAAATGCCCAGCAAGTATATATCGTTATTTAATTCTACAGGACTTGTGGCATTTCTCTCATTACATACCTGCATTTATTAAGAACTAATATTTGTTTAACATTCCCAAATTTTGTGATTTTTCAATTGTGCTTGGCTTGCTCAAGACAATTTTCATTTTTATTCTTACTATGAAACATGTCTAATTTAGATAAACACAAAGAAATTAAGCCGGCAAAGTGGTTACTACATTTTAGTTTGGGCAGTAAATCAGCATGGCGTCCGAAGTACTGCAATTTATTCGGAAACACCAGTTAAAACTGCAAATATCACAGGTGGTTAAGAAATAGTAAATGAAACTGCTCAGTAAACAGTAATATTTGGTAGCATTCAACTGTAATGTGTGTCCTCCACCCAACTCAACAACATGTTGACCTCACTGGAGATGTAAAAAGTTATGTTTACAGTCCGGTCTATTTCCCCTGACAACTCTCCTCAACTCTCAAGCAGCTTTTTCAACTTTGTTACCCAACCACTAAAGAAGCAGTTTTGCAAAACTGCCTTTTTCAATACAAAATATCAGCTTAAATTTTTTTTATAAGTGCCACCTATTAATCAATCTTTAAAATGCATAAATGCCTGTCATTTATGAATTCTGGGCATTTGCTCAGGTATTTATCCTGGGCATTTGTGCCAACTTATAAATACCCAGGCATTTTACACTACTAGTCATATGTTGACTTTCTACCTACTACATGATATCATCACCTAGTCCACTCATGAGGGGGAAGTCATGGCTATTATTCAGGAATTTGAAATACTGCCAGCAGCAGATAAACAGTTTAAACAGTCATAGAAGTTGACAGTATTATGTTCTGTACCATGGCAAAATGCACACAGTTATCACCACATCAAAATATGAATCCTTCACATTGTGTGTATTTACAAACAGCAGACATCACACACACAAACTTTAAATAATTCTGCAATGAAAGAGTGACCCCACTGAATGAACACGAGAGCAAACAAATAATTTAAAGCAGCCAAGGAAAAAAATGCAGCTGTGAATTAGTAAACATCAACATACATTTGAAAGAGAACATTCTTTCTCCATAGGCTTTAGGCTTTATTCTTTAACTGTAATTACACTCTACAATTAACTACTTTCAACCTCATTGGTATTATGAAGCACACATTGTAAAACGATCTTGGATATTGCTTTACAAGTAAAGGCTGTATAATTAGGTTTGGGTGGTGAGAAATGCACAATTACCAATGACATTTAAATGAGCTAAGTGCAAGACATACAATGAAAGTATATAGCCTATGCAGGAAATGTGTTCTCTTATAAAAAGATTATTCTACTTGTGTATCCAAATCTACAAAAGAAAATTCAAACACTTAGCTGAGGCCACAAGACAAGTAGTGCATTATGTATGAAACACATGACCACAGTATTCGACTGAGACAAAGATGAGGCCAGTCACAAATTTTTCCATGTTGCACCAAAGGCTGCTGCTAGTAAAAAGTAAAAAATTCACTTCACCACAATTTTAAATGTCATGTGATCAAAAGAAATGCAATTACTCTCCACTGCTTTCCGAACAAAATGTTTTTAGTGTGCTGAAGACATAACCAAAATTTATATGTGGCAAAAAACTTTATCAGCACATGCACAGACTTATGATGATCAAAACACTAATATCGTGTTTGCGACCTCGTTATGGAGAGATGAAAACTCTTTCTAAGGAAAACAATGTAGAACTTCTCAAAAGCTTTAATGTAAAATAATTTGTCTTTTTAACTGGAATTACAATGCATATTGACCAGTTTCATCTGTAGATAAACAGGGGTGCTTTCAACTGAAATTGAAAACTGTCTTGAAAACCGCTCAAAAACCAATGTAAGATTGGCACTGCCCTCAAATGTTTAGAAAGCTATTCCTGTAATTCTTTCAATGCCACAATGGCTTGCTCAAATTTCATATTTTCTTTAAGCCACTGAACTTAATCAAAAATAAGTTGCTTCTCTCCTAACAGTGTCATACTGAGAGCAGTCTGCAGTCTACCCCGATCTAAATTTGAGGCCTGCAATCCATCCTGTAACCTCCATTCTTGCTTTCCTTTTTTACTTCAGCAATTCAACAACAGCAGGGCTTAAATCACAAACTCATTCCCGGCATGTCCTTAGACTTAACCAACATACTTTGCAGTAATATATCATGTCTCCATACTGTCTGTTCAATTCCTTCAAAAACTGTTGCAACTGGTGATTTACTAACGCATACGACTGCTCAAAATTTACTTTTCTCATTACCAATTACATCATGTGTTCCATGCCTGCATATTTAACACAAAGTGCTTCTTGATATACAGAACAATGAATCCCATATCTGTCAATCATTACAATTTTTAGCTCTTTCATCATTGACCTATTATTTAAATTCTTTCTGTGCTGTTGGATTTCTGTATCATAGCAAATTTGCAGTACCCACCGATTATGGGACTACAAAATAGATATAGAGAATTCTCATCCTTCCCCTCTGTGATTCCCATTCATTTTGAAAGGAATGCAACAGATCACTAGACTGCCTAATTGAGAAAAGTCACATTGACCAAAATAAGCTTCACCAAATTCTGGAAAAAAGTGTTGCATCACACTGCTAAATGAAAAGTCATACTATACTGAGAAGGACCAAGCAAAGCCGAGACATACAGAGTAGTGCTGAGAGACTGAGCCTTCATAAAGAATAGTGCTGAGAGACTGAGCCTTTAACTGCACGCAGTCTGCACATTGTGTATTTGTGCAGTTTTGCACACTGTGACTGACCCTGATCTAGAGAGTATGTATACCACAGTGCGCAGTCACTTCTGTAAAGACACCAGACTGGCCCCAACTTAAGCTGACCCATGTCACAGCCTTGTGACCAATAAAAATAAATAAAAAGCCCACCACAGTTGGAAACAAGCCACATTATTTCACTTGTCCCACCTTTTGTGCAATTTCATACTGGGCTCCCACGTTAGGCTTCACTACCCTCACTCAAGTATCATTACTTTATTCCATAAAATTTGCAGTAATATTTGTTCTACATTCTGCTTTTATGGTTCTTTAAACACATCTGGGTTGTTCATAACAACACTCACTTGTATCATGCAGATTATCTGATACTAAATCAGTATTTGTGATTTAGTTAGTGCAGCACATCATATAATTAACATATCATGTCACATTTAGTTTTTTCTTTCAATACAAGTATATACTGTCTGCTTTTATCAAAAATTAACACTATTTTCGGGTTGAATAGTGAGTATAATCCAAAAGAGTTTCGGGAAATAAGTAAACTTTTGTCCTACGTTTTTCTATTGCCGTAACAGAAATTTCATTTGTGCACTAATTTAAAGGGAATTAGTAATACTTTTAGCTTGACGGATCCAGAAATTAAGAGAGATTCAGCAAGCTTATTTTAAGGCTATTTGTTCAGTGCTCTGTAAAACATTGCACCAGACACAATGCAGCCCCACTGCAAATGCTGTTCTTAAACAAAGAGCAAGTTTTTTAACTTTTGTACGTAGCTGGAAATTGCTCAAACTACTGACAAGCAACTGGAAGCTGCTGCAAATGAATGTGTTGGGAAGACTCTTGAGAACAGTGTACCAGATACCAAAGGTACCTCAGCACTGTCCTCTGCAAGAAATACAGGATCTATCACTATTTGTCCACTTGACTGTGAGTAGTGTGGCAGTGGTAGGGCTAGGTGCCTTGTACAGGGGAGACAGGGACCAAAGAAAACTCAGGATGTTATACCCATCCTCCTAACAAGTTCAAGGTCCTGTCTTCTAATGACACCAAAATTGAACTAGTGAGACTCAGTTCACCTGCTGGGATACCTGCTGTGTCCTGTATCAAGAGGAAGCAAATGCAAAAGGGTCAGAGCCTATTAATCATTGGCAATTCAAACATATGACAAATAATGGTACCCCTAACAAAATAGCAGCAAGGGATGAGAAAGATCATCATATACACTCAGTGCATATGCCTAAAGATCTCATTCAACACGTTGAAGAGGTTATTCCAATGAAACAGAGTGGAACTAACTGCAAATTGTGGTGCACACTGGAACAAATGATCCCCGTCATCTGAGTTCTGAAGTAATACTTTGATCATTCCAGTGATTAGTAGAAGAAGATTAAGAAGACCAGCTTTGACCACAGAGTTGCAATGAAGCTGACAATTTGTGGCATTGTCCCCAGAACTGATTGTGGCCCCTTATTCTGAGACAAGTGAAGACTTTAACCAGAGACTGATGATTCTGGGACAAGCATGGTAGCAAGTTTTTAGAATTGTGCCGTAAGGTAGAGAACTGTGGAGTTCCACTAAATGAGTCAGATGTGCACTACACATCAGAGGCTGCTACCAAGGTGGCTGACTGTGTGAGTCTTTTTGCATTAAGTGCGTCTTCAGCCAGTTCAGGTAACGATAGCTGTAAGAGGCCCAGAAGTGTCAGTACAAGATACAAAGAAATAACCACTGCAAGTAAGAGTATTAAAATCCTAGTGATTAACTGTTTAAGCATTTGCAAGAAAGTGCCACGGTTTGAACCACTCCTACAAACAGTGCATCTCACATAATACTAGGCACAGAAAGCTGGTTAAAACCCGAAGTTGAAAGCAGTGAGGAGACAGGTGACAGGAAGGGCATCCTGCCACCCTTTAAATTACCCAACATAGACGCGGGACAAAGGCCAAAGAAAAAGGATGATGTGATGACACTCGCAAACCTATTAAGTATACATAAACTGTAAAGTGACTTTTTCCACACTGTTTTGATAAAAATTGTACAAATGATCTACGGACCATTTAATTATTTATATTACTAAAAAGCTAGCTCAGAATGCAGTATCAGTGTCAGCTTTGTAGGTTAGGTCATTATTTATATTACCAAAAAGCTAGCTCAGAATGCAGTATCAGTGTCAGCTTTGTAGGTTAGGTCAATGTTATACTGGGAAATGATTAACTACTTTCAGAAGGAGGCTATTTCTGTTATGGCATGGAACATATTTGTGTAAATCATGACAAACATAATTCAGAAAACAAAATTTTTCTAAGGAATGGCCTCTGTGGAAATACTGATTAAAAACTGATGTAATTTTATCATCAGGATGTAAATTTGTTGCTGATCAAGACAATGATACCATTTTATGGAAGACAGGGAGCAAAACAATATACATATGGTAATCCAATAAGATACAGTTTATAAGGCCTCATGCCTTTTCTCTCATCCTCGCAATTTGGTGCAATCTGCTATATATCAACGAGAGAGAATAGGTAACACTATCCCAATACTAGGTGCTGGCAGTTCTATGAAGAGATCATGGTATAATAACAATAAGATTGTAAGATCGAAGAGTTGGGACCACTCCTTTGGGAGACAACAAGAAAATACCTAAGAGTGGGAGAGATTATTTTTGCCATTCAGCTGATCAGAATCCAATAATTACTTTAGTCTATATAAAATGTTAATGACAGTTTCACTGTTGACTCACACAGGCCTGTTGGGAAAACCAAACAATAGATCAAGCAGCTAAGAAAAAAAATAAAAATCAATTGTACTATGTTACCCAGTATAAAAAATAACCTAACCTATGGAAGGAATAGACTTATATGAAGAAAATGCTGTCAAATATAGAAAACAAAGTAAAAGTTAAACATTGTACTGGTAACTCATAATATTCCCTTTAAATGTGTCAGCAGTAAATGCTTGGCAACTCTTTATGTGAAATACAAAAACCATGAAAGAATGCCAACATCCTGATGCACTCACACAATGGGTAACTATGACGAACTTGCTAAGTATTGGCAAAAACATTTTATGAGAAGGTCTCTTGCAAACTGTCTCAGACTCTCAGAGAAGGAAATGCCATAAGAAGCAAGATATCATATCATATCATATCATAATCATAATCATAGACACTATTTGACGAAAGCAGAGGGGCAGACATGATGTGGACAACACAAAAAGAAATCAACTTCGAAATGTCTTAAGGATAATGTTGACATCGATGCAAAAAACATAATTTTACTTTCTACAAAGTTTTACTTACGACATTTTAATAAATTATTAGTCAATCTTTCATGTACGAATGACAAAAAAGTAACTTAAATGCCATGTAGTGTGTATTTTTACTGTACACTATAGGTACAAATATCCAAAACTGAAAAGAAAGTCAGGTTTGATTCCAAGGGGAATCAAGGTGTAGGTGAAAATGGCACTATCTACAATGTCTTTGGTTCACAAAGATGAGGAACCTAAAAGAAGATTAATTTCTAAAGGACAAAACATGTTGGTCCGAAAGCGGTTATCAGTAGTTAGTAAGGTTTAGCTACTAGAAGTTTTAATGTAGTATCTTTGGTGACAGTGTTGATTTCACATAGCACTCCTTATTCATTTTATACAGATATGAATATGGATACAAACTAGGTTCATTATACACACTGTTCCAGTTAGACATACACTATGCGATCAAAAGTATCTGGACACCCTTAAAAACATACATTTTTCACATTACGTGCATTGTGCTGCCACCTACTGCCAGGTACTCCATATCAGTGACCTCAGTAGTCATTAGACATCACGAGAGAGCAGAATGGGGCACTCCGCGGAACTCACGTACTTCGAACGCGGTCAGGTGATTGGGCATCACTTGTGTCATAATGTCTGTATGCAATATTTCCAGACTGCTAAACATCACTAGGTCCATTGTTTCCAATGTGATAGTGAAGTGGAAACGTGAAGGGACACGTACAGCACAAACATGTACAGGCTGACCTCTTCTGCTGACAGAGAGACAGCTGACAGCTGAAGAGGGTCGTAATGGGCAGACATCTGCCCTGACCATCACACAGGAATTCCAAACTGTATCAGGATCCACTGCAAGTACTATGACAGTTAGCCAGGAGGTGAGAAAGCTTGGACTTCATGGTCAAGCGGCTGCTCATAAGCCACACATTATGCCAGTAAATGCCAAACGACACCTCGCTTGGTGTAAGGAGCATAAACATGGAGGATTGAACAGTGAAAAAACATTGTGTGGAGTGACGAATCACGGTACACAATGTGGTGATCTGATGGTAGGGTGTGGGTATGGCGAATGCCCGGTGAACATCACGTGCCAGAATGTGTAGTGCCAACAGTGAGATTCGGAGGCGGTGGTGTTATGGTGTGGTCATGTTTTCATGGAAGGACTTGCACCCCTTGTTATTTCGCATGGCACCATCACAGCACAGGCCTAAATTGATATTTTAAGCACCTTCTTGCTTCCCACTGTTAAAGAGCAATTTGGGGGTTTGCACTTGCATCTTTCAACACGATCAAGCACCTGCTCATAATGCACAGCCTGTGGCGGAGTGGTTACACGACAGTAACATCCCTGTAATGGACTGGCCTGCACAGAGTCCTGACCTGCATCCTATAGAACACCTTTGGGATGTTTTGAAACACCAACTTTGCGTCAGGCCTCACCAACTTACATCTATACCTCTTCTCAGTGCAGCACTCCATGAAGAATAGGCTGCCATTCCCCAAAAAACCTTCCCGCACCTGATTGAACATATGCCTGAAAGAGTGGAAGCTGTCATCAAGGCTAAAGGCAAGCCAATACCATACTGAGTTACAGCATTACTGATGGAGGGCAACTCGAACTTTTAAGTCATTTTCAGCCAGGTGTCCGGATAATTTTGATCACATAGTGTATATGTCTGAGAAAGAATAAGAAACCTTTTAGCATTCCCTGTAAATGCGTTTTCAGTCAAGATATTAGAATCCTACTCTAAACAACAGGAAAATTTCACAATCAAAATGTAGAAACACAATAATGCTTCTGAATCATTTTGATTCCAATCATTTAAAGAAACTGACATCCCTATCATTGAAAACGATTACCTGTTTCTTTAGAGCTGACATCAGCAATAGTTAAATTTCTAGCAAACAGCTCAAAAGAACTCAGTGAGATTCTGCATACTATCACACTTCCCTAGGATACATTTTTTGGTATAGTTATCTGTATGCTCTGTAACTACTCATTCGCACTCTGTTATACATATATGTCTGTTATATTGACATGGTTCTTGCAGTTTGGAAAATACCATTTTGATTAACTGAAGGATTTGAAAATGGGCCCTGATCCAACTCTACTGATCAACTAAATAAATTGAAATTTGCAACTTTGGCTGTTTTTCCACTGTATTGAGAATTTTTATTCATAATTGTCTTATAATTTAATAATCAGTTTTGTATGCCAAATCTTTGACTGATAGTAATTAATTTTAGGTTTTAAAGTGGTACAATGCATGGCTTACTGTGCTTTTTTATTTTTTATTTACACGTCATGTTCTGTAGGACCAAATTGAGGAGCAAATTTCCAAGGTCATGGAATGTGTCAGTAAATGAAATTACAACATAAAAGTAAGAACAGATAAAAATAAAATGTTTATGAACCCAAAAAAAAGTCAAGCCATGAGTTAAAGTAAACGCAGTCAACAACATAACATAAGAATCAGCTTAATTTTTCAAGCACCTCCTCAACAGAACAGAAGGAGTGACCCATGAGAAAACTCTTCAGTTACAATTTGAAAGTGCATGGATTACTGCTCAGATTTTTGAATTCTTGTGGTAGCTTATTGAAAATGGATGCAGCAGTATACTGCACTCCTTTCTGCACAAAATTCAATCCAAATAATGGTTGGATTTCTGACACTTATTAACTGAGTGAAAGCTGCTAATTCTTGGGAATAAGCTGATACTGATAACAAGATGATAGTAAAGAATATATATATTGAGAGGCTAATGTCAAAATACCCAGACTAGTGAACAGTAGTCGACAAGAGGTTCACGAACTTATACCACTTATTGCCTGAACCGCCTGTTTCTTTAATGATACCTTACTTCAGATACTGCTCGAATAGTGAAAATGGCAGCAATAAGTCTGAACAAGATCCTGAATGTGGGCTTTCCACAACAGTTTAATATCTATCTGAATATTTAGAAATCTGAACTAGAAATCTGAACTAGAAATCTGAACTAGAAATCTGAACTAGAAATCTGAACTGTTCAGTTTCACTAATCATATCCCCAAAAACTGAGTCTTACTATAATTTAGCGTTAGTTTAGTTTCTACAGGTCACGAAGTTATGTCATGAACTGCACTATTTGAAACCGAGCCAATGTTGCACACAACATCCTTTACTACAAATCTAGTGTCATCAACAAACAGAAGTATTTTAGAATTACCCGTAATAATAGAGTAGCCCCAACACTGTTCCCTGGGGCACCCCCATTTGACCGTACCCCACTCAGACCCCACATCACAGCCATTCTCAACACTGTGAATAATGAACTTTTGCTGTCTGTTGTTAAAGTAAGAGGTGAACCAATTGTGAGCTACTCCCCATATTCTGTAAAGGTCCAAATTCTGGAGCAATATTTTGCGATCAACACAATCAAATGCCTTAGTTAAATCAAAAAAATATGGCTAGCATTCGAAACCTTTTGTTTGACCCATCCAGTACCTAACACAAAAAAGAGAATATAACATTCTCAGTTGTTAAATGACTTCTAAAGCCGAACTGTACATTTGATAGCAAATGATGTGATATAAAATGACCAATTATCCTTAGATACATAGCCTTTTCGATAACTTCAGCAAACACTGATGACATAGAAATAGGTATAAAATTGTCTACATTATCCCTTTCTCCATTTTTATAAAGCGGCTTTACTACTGAGTACTTTAATCGTTCAGGAAACTGACCATTCCTGAAGGAAAAATTACAAATATGGATAATTACAGGGCTAACATGTGCAGCACAGTACTTTAGTATTCTGCTAGGCACTCCATCATATCCATGAGAGTCCTTAGTCTTCAGTGATTTAATTATTGATTCAATCTCCCCCTTGTGTGTCTCACAGAGGAGTATTTCAGACATCAATCTTGGAAAGGCATTTTCCAAGAGAGTTATGCAATTCCCTGTAGAAACTAAATTTCTGTTTCACTCACCAGCAATGCTCAGAAAATGGTTGTTAAATACTGCACATATATCTGATTTATCAGTAACAGAAATATTTTTATTACGAACTGACTCTATATCGTCAACCTCGTGTTGCTGACCAGACACTTCCTTCACACTGACCACATGGTTTTAGTTTTATCCTGTGAATTAGCTATTTTATTTCTGTACCACATAGTCTTTGCCTTCCTGACAACATTGTTAAACATCTTACAATACTGTTTGCAATGGGCTACTGTAGCTTGATTGTGACTACTTCTAACATTAGGATATAATTCCTGCTTTGTTCTATATGATATCCCACTAGTCAGCCACCCAGGCTGCCTTTTACTGCTGGCAGGCACTGATGACTGCACAGCTGAGTTTACTGCTAGTACCCAATTTAGAATGTTCTAATGGAAAGCAACTCTCAAAGAGCATGAGAAATGTGTTAAGGAGAGCATTATATTTGTCACTAAGCTATCGGCACTATAAACACCCTGCGATTCTTGTTCCTTTACAAGGTTTAAAAAACTCTCTATTTCCATTGGATTACCTTTCCTCCATAGTTTGTAATTATATATGACATTTGTTTCTGTACAAAAGCCTTTTAGTGTTAAAATTTGTGAATCATAATCTGAAAGGCCATTCACCCTTTTACTAACAGAATGCCCATCTAGTAATGAAGAATGAATAAAAAATACTGTCTGTGGCTGTGCTACTGTTCCCCTGCACCCAATTTGGAAGGAAAATGGCCTGCATCAGATCACATGAATCTAGGATATCTACCGCATCCTCTTTCTTGCACGATCATACACAAAATTAATATTGAAGTCACCACATATAACTAATTTCTCGTACTTCCTATAAAGTGAATAAAGAACCCTCTCTAGCTTGAGCAGAAATGCTCTGAAGTCAGAGTCAGGGGACCGATAAACAACAACAATTAGAAGTTTAGCTTCACTAAATTCAACTGTCCCTGCACAACATTCAAATATCTGTTCAGTGCAGTGCCATCTATGGACTCAAGTGGAATACTGTTTTTTACGTACATGGCCACTCCCCCACCCTGCAAGAAACTCCTTGAAAAATCAGCCAGCTAATCTGTATCCTGGTAAAGAAGTCTCTGAATTGTCAAATTATTTAAGTGGTGCTCCAATAGACCAATAATTTCTGAGTCAGCATGTATTAGCAGTTCACTATCTTTATCTCTAATACCTCTTATATTTTGATGAAATATGCTAATTCCTTTTCTACTTGGGAACATGACATCCTATGAAGGTGATTCATTAGTTAGAGGGACTTCCTTCAAGCAGGTATGCCTATCAGCTGATTTCAATCTAAAAAAAGTGCAGCTCAAACACCAACTACTAAAGGAATTTTTCCACGAGTTACCCCACCACCACCCACTACACTGTCACCTATAACCTTCTCCAGTCTCCCCTTCCCATACCTATTGAGGTGCAATCCATACCTAGTGAAACCCGATCTACTGATAGACTCAACTGGCACCACAGCAATGTGACCCATGCCCTCTGCCATCAGTGCCTTCCCCAGCCCCATGTTAACACGCCTAACAGCCACATTAAGATGAGGCTGATCATGATGCTGAAACAGTTGCATGAAATGCACATTAGTGCCACCAGTTTGAGTAGCTATCTTTACCAGGTCACCACCTATGTCATATTCCCCATCCTTATTAAAACTATTCCCTGCTCCACCCACTATCACTATCTGATCCTACTCCATAAAATTCCTACATAACTCCCCTATGCACTGCACTGCATTACAACTCAGATTCAATCCTAGCTTCTTAGTTGTCAACAATTTGTCATAAGTACTGTACTTGTTTGCCAGATCCAGTTTCCTATGTGAAGGAACAAACTTTCTGTAGTTAGTTAACTGTTCAGTGTGTCAGAACTTTATTAGTGCAAGCATTTGTTCCAAGGTTCAACCACTGAATGTAATCGGTCAGTGGTGTTTACAATGGTGAGCTGACAGTAAACCAGCTCCCATTATAATTTAGTACCGAGTGCAGTAGCATCCGACTTATGAACCTGAAAAATATTTGTAGATCACATTGTGTGCAAGTTCCAAATTCATTGTACAATCTTTGTGTAAAATCAAATAGGCATAATCACCTCACATTTCTTTTGTTTCTCATTTTTGTTAATTCTTCGGTAAGTCAGGATTATGGGAGCTGCCATAAGTTCACAAATAGTGGATCGCTATGCAGTGTATCTGACACTTGATTTCCTAAGGAATGTAATGGTGAAACTGCTAGAGAATGTAGGGAACAATTTCTGCTTTTGGAAGCAGCAGGAACAGCTAATATGGGAGTAGTAAGGGAAGATCTACTTCCTTTACAAAAACATAGGATTATGTGGACTGTAGCCATTAACATTTTATTTGTACCTTGTGTGTTGCATCTCTTCTTCACTACTGGAAAGCTCATCATTATAAAACATCATTCACTACATCAGATGTGATGTGCTTTTTTACACCGTGATCCTGGGCACAACCAGTGTATCACAGATACAGTGTATACCAATCTAAGGACAGCTGTGCTGAACTGTGCTAAAACTATATTTGCAGAGGACTATGACACCTCAAAAGTAAGCTATATGAAGACTTATCAGAAAAACCAACATATGACTAACACAACATTATTTACCTTCCATTCTATGGAGTGTTGTCTTCACATTTGAGTAGATAGGGACTCACTCACACACTTCAAATAACTGTAACTCAACCATCAAGGAGGCTATAGAAATTATATAAAGGAGACATAACAAACTTATCAAAAAACAAAGATGATGTGACTTAACCAAACGAAAGCGCTGGCAGGTCGAAAGACACACAAACATACACACAAAATTCAAGCTTTCGCAACAAACTGTTGCCTCATCAGGAAAGAGGGAAGGAGAGGGAAAGACGAAAGGATGTGGGTTTTAAGGGAGAGGGTAAGGAGTCATTCCAATCCCGGGAGCGGAAAGAATTACCTTAGGGGGAAAAAAAGACGGGTATACACTCGCACACACACACACACACATATCCATCCACACACATACAGACACAAGCAGACATATTTAAAGACAAAGAGTTACTTGTCTTTAAATATGTCTGCTTGTGTCTGTATATGTGTGTGTGTGTGTGTGTGTGTGTGTGTGTGTGTGTGTGTGTGTGTGTGTGTGTGTGTGCGCGCGCGTGCGAGTGTATACCCGTCCTTTTTTCCCCCTAAGGTAAGTCTTTCCGCTCCCGGGATTGGAATGACTCCTTACCCTCTCCCTTAAAACCCACATCCTTTCGTCTTTCCCTCTCCTTCCCTCTTTCCTGATGAGGCAACAGTTTGTTGCGAAAGCTTTAATTTTGTGCGTATGTTTGTGGGTCTTTCGGCCTGCCAGCGCTTTCGTTTGGTAAGTCACATCATCTTTGTTTTTTTGATAAATTTTTCCCACGTGGAATGTTTCCCTCTATTATATAGACATAACAAACTAATAGATATACAAACTATACACCCAAAAAAGTCAAAGCAAAGACTTGATACAATGTCACTAAACAGAGCAACAGTACAAAATTTATATCCTTGTGCAAACTGTCAAGCTGCAAGTGACAAAACACAATCGCACGCACATGCACAGCTACAGTGTCCCAACTGAGTACATTGCACTGGTACTGTAGCTCAACTGGGGTGAAGAGTTGTACCGAAGTGGAGTGGGTGAGTGGAGCAGTGGGATGGGGATTGGGACAAAGGTTGGGAGGGAAGCGTTGCTGATGACTGGGAGGAAGAGGCACCAACTGCATGGTTAGGAAAGTGAGCTCACTTTGGTGCAGGCAGAAGGAGTTGCAAGTCGCACTCAAAGACATGGAGGAATGGATTAGGAGGTGGATTTTTTGTGTGTGTGTGTGTGTGTGTGTGTGTGTGTGTGTGTGTGTGTGTGTGTGTGTGTAGGAGTGAAGTATGGAACAGCACCTAGTAGGCAAGGACTGCAAGATCAAAGGATGTGTGATAAGAGCAATACCCATATACATTGTTAAAAGAAGCTGGTTACTTTCAAGAACATCTTGATTTTAAATAATTACGTCCTTTTCCAGAAGCAATTGTTACTATGAACAGATGCATGTTTCAGGCTAAGTTTTCATAATGTGGCTACCTTATGAAGCTCTCAAGTTTGTGCCTGCGAGAAATAATAACCTAACAACCGAATAAGATAGATTAATTAATTAATTTGCATGTTATTAACACAATGAAATAAATGAATAACCACATAAACTTTCTCAAAAATAACATTTTAAAAATAAACATCACGTTAAATTTAGAGGAAAAGTTAGTATTAACCTGATGTTACAGGAAGAGAATCAAGTTATGACATGATGGAGTAAAATTTGAACAAGGACTCACTTGGTATGACTGCCTTCATTGCTCTGTATCAATATTAGGAATTACTTAGAAGTTCCTTTGGATCATGGTACATCAATATTCCACCACCAGTTATTTTTGTGAAAAAAATTCCACCATTCCTGGGGAAAAATAAACAAACATACATACTTTTATGATCTCTATATTAGGCATGTGTATTCTGAAAGTTAAGAGGGACACTACTGCATTCTAATACACATTACTCCTGTACATTATAGCCTTTTTGCATTACTATAAATCCTACATGCCAACATTCTACACCAAATATTAGAATGCTGCTCTAGTATGTGCGATTCTTATCAGTTCAATTGACAGGAGACACACACTTTACAGAAAGAAAAGATATATGAATGGTCACAGGCTTCTCCGATAGCAGGAAACTAACATAAATACGGCACAATCTGAAATGCAAACACTTCAAAAAACACCAACACTCACCTTGAGGTGCTGACAGACAGAAATATGATCAACTTAATTGTTTAATGGGTTTAAGGACTCAACCTATGATTAATTAGTACCTGCAACTGGAGAGTATCAAACCAATACAAAGATAACACCAGCTAAAAGAGAGAGAGAGAGAGAGAGAGAGAGAGAGAGAGAGTTAAGTACCATAATACGTGGTGAAAGGGGAGGGGAGGGAAAGGGGGGATAGGCCAGTCGGAAACCCTTTGGACGTTGTCATGCGGCAGGAGGCACACATTCGGGATCAGACTGGCAAACTCTCCAGTCACTGTAAGACACCAGAAGATACTCAGGCCAATGAAGTTGTACTAATTATAATAAAGATATGTAAACACTTAAATGAATTAACAGGTTAGGATGACAGGCCTACCGGTCAGCTACGAATGGCCACAGACCCTCCAGGGCTAACCCTACATTGGAAGGCAACCAGTTGCCACCATCGATACCACTAGAAGATATGCAAGGCAACATTATCAGACATAAACGTACATTAACTGCACTGCCAGATAACATGTAAAACTAGGTTTGCTGCTTATATGCAATCAGATAAACGTAAAAATAATGAGTCATCTAACTTCCAAATTCAGTTTATCATGGAAAAAGTAGAATATCTCTAATAAAGGAGCTCTGCAATTGCAATACGGTAGAGTGGAGCGTTTAAAACTGTATTCATGGATTATTCTAGTGTGGCCAATGTGGAGTTGCTAGGTACCTATAGACTCTCGGAGATACTTTTTGCACGAAGACTTTTACACTGTTTCTTGTGAAATGTAGCTGCCTGACATCACTATTCTGGGACACTAGGAATTGTTGGTATAGGGTTGTCTGTCAGTCAGGTCCTGGTATCTTTAATTCTCAGGCATCCTTTTGGGAACTCCTTGGCCATATTGGCTACGTGTCTTTTTCCTGGAATTCCAATGAGGCTGGGTGTCCAGAGATATACTTTCAGTCTTCCTGTGTTTAGGAACTGTTTCTGAAATCAGTTCTCCTGCCATGGCATAATTAAGGGAGAAAATGTCTTTGGATTGCAACACACTATATTGTATCGAGCTGATATATCACATGAGAGTGATGGAGCTCAATGACAACAATTTCTGACAGTTTAGGTACGTTCCTTCATTGTGTATTGTTTGCGTGTATGTTATGTCATCCACTCCAACTGGGTCCCTCCCATGGATGTTACCCTATGCAGCAACAGCTACCTAGAACAGGTATATTGCACAGATTTCCCTGATAGGAGAAACACTCACTCCTTGGGATTCACAAGAAGTTGACGAACAAGCATTAACAGTGCGACCCCTGTATGGATAAGGGGCTACAGCCATGCAGGTACTTGATGACATCCCACCCGCCCCCAAAAGGTTGCATGTATCACACACAGTATGTAAATACAGCGTAACTGCTTATCTGGTAGGACATCTGCCATGTTGCACAACCTCTCCACAAAGCCAATACTACAAATAAAAAAATTTGAAAACAGGAAGATCAAACTTGCAACAACGGTGGTTGTACTTCATTAGCTAGAGACAGTAATAAGATACAGGATGAGGGAGTGGAAGAATGACCAAAGTCAAAGTCCCTGGGCACAGTAAGTATACATCAAAGAACTCATCATGGTTTATGGGTCAGACAAGGAGGGCTGACAGAGGGGGGAATGACTGTGGCATGGAGGTGGTAAGATATGGTATAATGGTAAATAATAAGATATGATATAATGTCTGAGGGCCCTATGCTAGCCATGCTTGTGCTCATATTTCTCACACACACAAAAAATGTGCTGTAACAATTTCCAGAGTACTGTTACAGCAATTGGGACTCTTGTATAGTAAGCAAGACTATAGATATCAAAGAAATTCAGAGATGTGCTGCTAATTGTGTAAATTTGTACTACTAAAATGTAGTGGATATGCTCAGGGAACTGAAACAGGAATATCTGGAAGAAAACTATGTTATTTTTTCAAAACCCTGGCCAATCAGGCTGTAGTGCTGGGACACTGTAATTGTAGATAAATAAGTGGATATAGATGTATTGGGATGCATGTGTAGGAGTGCTGACAGGACATGCGTGGGGTGGTTACACTGTCCAGCACTGCAGCCTGACTGCTAAGATACTGCAAGAACAACACTATCCTCCTTCCACACATTCCTATTTAAATTTCCTGAGCTTCTACCTTACATTTTAGTATGTGTTATACTGATAAGCACATCTCTGGGTTTGTTTGATATATGTTGTCACGTCTACTTGATGAGAACCACAATTACTGGAGAAATATAACAGAATTGGTTGCTCTAGTGTTCTGTATGTGATTTCCTTTAAAGATGTACTGCACTTTGTCAGAAGTCTTCTACCAAATTTAAATCTTCCATTCACCTTCCCAAACACTAAGGGTTAAAAGGGACGAAACTACTAGGTCATCAGGTCTACATGACTGTACAACAGAGGTAGCCTACTGTGCAAAACCCAGTGGAAGAAAACCCCAAGGTCTACAAAAGGTCAATAAATGAGAGACAAGGTATAAAAAGAAGAAAAGCAGACAGAGGAAGAAAGGCAGGTAAGGTGCTATGTCTACGGGGCAGCCACAAGCCCCTGAAAGCAGAGTGCAATGAGGGGACATACAACCCCCATCCCCTGCCACTTACCAGAGGTACATCATCCAGAGATTTCCAAGGAACAACTAGCAACACAGACAGGACAAGATAAGCACAGAGAGACAAAAGATGAACAAGTCTAACAGATCATGGCAGAGGGGGGAGAAGAGTAAAAGAGCAGATAGGGTGTGGGCCGGGCTGGACCATCAAGAACGGATATCCGCAACCCTGTCTCTGGGCAGAGGAGGCAACAGAGTGGGCTGCCAACACCTCAATGGGCTGATAAGTTGAAGTGGCCCTCCCTTAAAGAGAGCTGTAAAAGCCCCATTCATGAACAAAATGTAAAACTACGTCAGCCACTGAGGCATCGTCACCTAACACTAGGGGCAGCAAGTCAGGAAGATTAGGAGTCCGCCAAAGGGTGACTAGGTTGGGACAGTTCAGCAAAATGTGGACCACCATCAAACTGGAAGCACGACAGTTGGGCTGGTCCTCGCAACAGAAGACATGGCCATGATTCAGTCCTCTTGAGAGACCTGCATTGAGGACCTCCACAGATTTGTAGTCTTCTTTATCACTCATAGTTTCCGATGAAGTCAGAGTGACCCATTCCATACTCCAGATTCCTAAAACTTTACAGCATAATACCCATTGGAGGTCTGCTTTCGGAATACCGATCTTAAGAGCCAGTTTGGCCAGGCTATCAGCAAGTTCATTCCCCAGGATCCCGACATGGCCCAGGGTCCAGACAAAGGTCACAGAGCGTCCACATTCATTGAGGGCATATAGGGAATGCTGGATAGCAATGACCAAGGAATGGCGAAGGTAATTCTGGTCAAGAGCTTGCAAACTGCTCAAGGAGTTTCTTTAGATGAGGAAAGATCCACTAGTGCAGGAACGGATACGCTCAAGACCACGAGAGAGGGCTACAAACTCTGCAGTGTAAACACGACAGCCATCCAGCAATGAATGCAGTTCAGTACGTCCCATGTGAGTATAAGCAAAACACACATCACTAGCAACCGTGGAGCCATCAGTAAAGACTACTTCTGAACCCCTGAATGTGCCAAGGATGGAGAAAAACTGGTGGCAGAGGGCCTCGGGAGGGACCAAGTTTTTCGAATCTTGTGACAGGTCACGACTAAGCTGGAGCTCAGGGATACACCACGAAGGTGTATGTGAGTTAGCCCACAGGAGAGGTGGAAGAGCAAACAACTGGAGTTAAGAGAGGAGGGACCGGACACAGAGTGCGATCATAATCTCTGACCTGGGCCACCGGTGTGGGAGATGAATTTCTGTGTTTGTATAGAGAAGATGGTAGTTTGGATGCTAAGGTGAGCTGCGAACATGGGTAGCATAATTGACTAGCTGTTGTTGGTGCCTGATCCACAATGGAGGAACCCCGGCCTCCACAAGTAAGCTGTTCACAGGACCAGTTCGAAAGACTCCTGTCGCAAGTTTAATCCCACAGTGATGTACTGGATCCAGTATCTGCATACTGAAGGCGATGCCGAACTGTAACTCAGACTCCCATAATCAAGACGGGATTGCATCAGGGCTTTGTAAAGTTGCAGGAGGGTTGTGCGATCTGCACCCCAGCTGATGTCACTCGGGCCGCGAAGTGTATTACGGTGCAGACAGCACTTTCATTTTTGCCGGTGAAGAAGGGGAGTCCACGTCAACTGAGAATCACAGACCAGTCCCAAAAGCTAAAACTACACTGAGTAGTTGGTCGTAAAGGTAAATTTTTGGTTGGGGGTGAACAGTATGTCATCAACAAAAGTGCATGATGCAAGTCTTGGCAGCTGAAAACAGAAGTCATGGACAGCAGCCCATGCCTGCGCCTTTCGTACGGTGCCTTGCCATCGACATTCAGAGACAAAGACACTGGAGGCGCAATAGTAGAAGCAAAAGTCTTCACTATAAAAGGAGGGTGATACTGAGGACCCCTCAGCTGCTGCTAGACCATTGATGGCTACAAGAGAGAGAGAGAGAGAGAGAGAGAGAGGGAAGCACCAACTGCTAACAAATGGTATAGCAATAATTGCTGAGAAAGAGGGCCCACCTCTGCAAACAGCAGGCAGTCTGATCTGGTAGCTTAGAGCAAGGGCCAAAGTAGCAAGCCTGGGGCCTGCGGTTAGTAATGAGGACGAACTTCACTCCATATTGGGGGGGAGGGGGGGCGGAAGCAACAACAGTAAATGGTGTCTCCTTTTCCACCTGCAACTAGTTACACTGTGCCGCAAAAAGTATAAATTTTGTAGCAGATAATGTTGTTATCTCTTGCAATTATCTATTGGCTATTTATAGCAGTGCCACAGCAGTTATTCCACCTATCGTCAACATGCTCACATATGGGAACTATCTGTAAGCCGCATCACTCGCCTGTAAGCATCATACATGTTGGTCATAAAGTTATTTGCGGAGTAGACTAAGTAAACTTTGTTTCTGTTGACTTGCTTGACAAATTTGTGTATTCATTCTGTACTAAAATGTATATATTTTGTTTTAATAGTCTTTGTTGTTCAATCATGTTTTAGCATAGTTCCTCTTTTAAGACACTTGTGTAAATTTGCAAGATTGTAGAAAAAAAATTATATCTGTTACCAATTTTTCAGCAGGTCATATAAAGGTGGGCAGGGCCTGAAACATGTAAATAATAATAAATGGGTCCTGAAACATCATGCAACTGTTACTTTGTGACCAACAAGCTATTTTAAAGCCATTTTTATAATTGTTATTTTAATGGTCGCACGCCTCAACTATGACTTTCAGTCATGTCTACAATTATGGTCGTTTGGTTTTTTTAAGGGCACAAAAACAACGAGGGTCATACATGCCCATGTCAGAATCGTGTAATACTTAAAAAAGAAAGAAAGAAAGAAAGTTAGTTAAAAACGACTACATGTTAAACCCAATCCACAGAAGGAAAGACAGCTAAAAAACTGGACATGGAGAATGGGCCATAAAATACGCCACAGTGAAAATGAGTTCCTGAACTAAAGATTAAATGTCCTTCACCATATTGCTACGATGGATAAAAAGTAAAATGCCATAAACAGCCTGTGCATCATTCGGTAAAATGGCCAATAACTCAGACGGCAAATATAAATGAGAATGTAAGTGGTTAAAAAAAGGGCATTCCGTCAGGAAATGGCAAACTGTCAGAGGTTGAGGACAATGAGCACATAGTGATTGGAGACCACCACTTAACAAATGACAATGCTAAAAAGACAGTGCCCAATATACAACCTAGCTAAAATGATCTTCTTGCACTAGAGGGCCGAGAGGAGGTCGTCCAAGCCGATGGGAGAGGATTAATTACCTGCTGCTTGTTCACATGAAGGGAGGACCAGTAGTGATGCCAAAGTGACACCACCTGCTGACCCACACAAACATCACAGTGGCTCCATCAAGAGTGAGCAAGTGAAAGATTTCCTGTACCCATTGCACTATGGGATGGATGGTGTACACCACAATGAAGCTCTGAAAAGGCAATGAGAAAGTCGGAGCAGATGACACAACTGAAAAGCCCATGTTGCCAGATGTACCGTGCGGCCTGATACAAGGCGAAGAGCTCTGCTGTAAATACTGAGCACTGTTCCAGATGCTGACACTGAAAATCATTCATGTCAATGACGATGGCACACCTGACACCACGGTCAGTCTGAGAGCCACCAGTGTACACAAGGTACTACTGCGGACTTCTGTGCAAAGGTTGTGAAACTTAAGGCAATAGAGCGAGGCTGGAGTAGCGTCTTTAGGAAATGAATGAAGGCTAAGGTGAACACAAAGCCAAGGTTGTGAAGGGTTTACACCCATCAGGAAAGTGGCAGATAGCATGAAGTTAAGCTGCCAGAGCAAGAGCTGAAAGCGAACTACAGGACGCAACAGAGAAGAGGGACGCGCCCCATACTGACGATCAAAGGAGTCATCAAAGAAGGAAGCATAGGATGGGTGGCCCAGCATGACAGACAAACGGCATGCATATCTGCCGAGGAAAAAGTCACAGTAGTATGACTGCGATAGTTTGGCTGCTTTGGCAAACAGACTCTAAACCGTGCTAGTGTAAAAGGCGTCAATGGCCAGATGGATGCCATGATGGTAGATAGTACTGAGATGGCACAAGAGGGATGCACTAAACACCCACAGTCTAGTTTCGAACAGACAAGGGACTGATACAAACAGAGAAGGGTAGTCCCATATGCTCCCCAGGACGTACTGCTGAGGACAAGTATGACATTGGAGGACCACATACAGTAGGCAGCCAGGTAAGACAGGTGGAAGGACCAAGAAAGTTTCCTATCGAGCATGAACCCCAGGAATTTCGTAGTTCCAATGGAAGAGCAACAGACCCAATGTAAAGACAGCAGAAGAAACCAATTAAACTGCCAGAAATTCATACAAACGGTTTCGTAAGTTGGAAAGCAAAAGCCATTGTTGATGCTCCATGAGTAAAGATGATTGAGACATCGCTGACGACACTGGTTAAAGAGACAAGTCTGTGAAGAACTGCAATAGATGGCAACAAGGAGCAGGAGATGCCCAGCAAGAGACAGGCCATAATAGGATTAATGGCGATAGCAACTAGGTAGAAGGTGTTTTTCCTTGTCGGGCTTAGGTATAGGTATGACAGTCGCGTCACACCAGTGTCGAGGAAGCATGCCATCTTCCCAGATGTGACTGTAGCGCTTGCCTGCAAGAGAAATGTTCTGCAGCATCTGAATGTGAATATCATCCTGTCCTGGGGCAGATCATCAGGATGAAGTTAGAGCTTGATCTAGCTCCCTCATACTAAAGGCGGCATTGTAGCACTCACGATTCTGAGAAGGGGAGGTTATCACCTGAGCCACCTCCACTCGTTTCCAGTGAAGGAAGGCAGGGTGATAGTGGCTGGAGCTCAAGATGTCCGTAAAGTAGCAGCCCAAGGTGCTGGAAATAGCAGTAGGGTCCATTAGGACATAATCTGCTACTGTCAGGCCAGAAATTGGGGAATGGACCTTGGTCCCAGGCAGCTGTCGGAGGTAGGCCCACACAAAGGAAGATGGTGTGGAACTGTTAAAGGAAGTAGTAAAGGAAATCCAGCTAGCTTTTCTGCTATCCTGAAGAATGTGACAACACTGTGCACGCAATTGTTTGTAACAAATTCAGCTGGCCATCTTAGGATGACGGTTAAAAATGCAGAGAGCACATTTCTGTGCATAAATTGCATCGTGGGATGCCTCAGTCCACCAAGGGTTCGGGATGCAGTGCGGCAAAGAGGAAGTGCAAGGAATGGAACACTCTACAGTGTTAAGGATAATGTTTGAAAGACATTCTTCCTGTTCATCAAAGGTTGCCAGGAAGGAGTAAAGTCTCCAGTTGGCCTTAGAAAGCTGTCATTTGGGAGTGCATGAAGGTGGGGTAGGAGTCAGTAAACGGATAGCACATGGGAAGTGGTTGCTTGAGTAGGTGTCAGAGAGAATGACCAATCAAGATGATGGGCAAACTGGGCACTGCAGAAAAAGAGGTACAAATGGGAATACATGTGAGTGGAGTCTGAAAGGAATGTGGGTGCTCCTGTGTTTAGGCAGATTAGGTTAAGGTGATTGAAAAGGTCAGCCAAGAGGGCACCTCTCTTACAGGTTCTCAGCAAGCCCCAATGAGGATAGTATGCATTTGTCACCGAGTAGCAGAAAAGGGGTGAGGGAGTTGCCCAATGAGGTTGAGGAAGTCTGCCCTGGTGACACCGAATGACGGAGGGATGTGTACAGTACAAAGGGAAAAGGTCAAGTAGGGAAGGAAAATGCAGACTCCAAGAACTTGAAGCCAGGTAGTCAGGAACATGTGTTGACTATGAAAGTGATCCCAGAGGAGCAGCATGACTCTCCCATGAGATGAAGTGCCATCCTCAGAGGTCAGGTCGAAGCGGACTGGGAAGAAATGCGAGAGCTCAAAGTGGTCGTGAGGACGCAATCTTGTTTCCTGGAAGCAGAAAACAAGCAGACACTGCAATTCTAAGAGCTGCCATAAATTCTCTGTTTGATTCAAGGCCTCGAATATTCCACTGACCGAGAGTCATGATGAGGAAAGGGGAGGAGAGAAAAAAATGAAGGGCTGTTACCAAAGCAGCTGCCGAGTGCCAACCTTCTGCTACAGAGCACAGAGGCTGGAGAATCCTGCTCCACAAGATCTACAGAGGCATCGGCATTCTCCCTCTGTCGATCTGCGAAGTCCAGTATGGAGAAACAGTTGGCGGTGCACACCGGCGACACAGATGTCGGCCAGGTAAGGGTATCATGTGGTGACACCGTCAAAGAGGATCTCCGAGTTGGCAAAGGAGATGACTGTTTGACTTCGTTTGACTTCTTGGAGCCTTTCCTGTTAGCAGAGGAAGACTCAGATGTTTGTTGGCTGGAGGGATGTAGGAACTCTTCACGCGAGTATTTCATCTGTACTTTCTGGCCTGCCAGTTGTGTAGCAGGTGACTTTGCCCTGTGAGGCAAAAAGTTTAGTGGCTTGTTGCACAGCTGGAGGAGGAGACGGGGATGCTACCATGACACTGGGCAATTTCACAACCACAGTACTGGATTTGAGGTCGCATGTCTGCGTTCCATGTCCCTTGGGGGGCAAGATGTAGCAAGGACAGTGCTGTAAATGTCGGATGGTATAACGCAGGGTTTCCGACTAGCCAACAGCTTGCAAGGGACCTGGTAAGGCACTTTTTCCTTCACCCAGATCTCCTGGACAGCCTACTCATCGAGACACATGGGAAAATCTTGGGAGGAGGTAGCATGGTCATCATTGCAGTCAATACAGTGGGGAGAAGAAGGCAGACAATCCCCCTCATGAGCATCCCTACCACAGGTTACACATTTGGCTGGGTGTCAATAGGACTCTTTAGTGTGGTTGTAAAAATGACACTGGTAGCAGCCCATTGGGTTTGGAATGTATGGTCAGACTGTGAAAACTTCATAGCCTGCTCTGATCTTTGATGGAAGCACCACTCTATCAAAAGTGAGAAAGATACTGCATGAAGGCACTATGGATGTATCTACCTTTCTTGTCACCCAATGGACTGCAATGACATTCTGATCAGACACACACATTTGAATTTCTGCCTCAGTCAGACCATCAAGCAGCCTAGTGTAAACAACAACACAGGAAGAATTCAGCATTTGATGGGCCTCGGCATGAACAGGATAGCCATGGAGGAGCAAAGTTGCAAGTAGTAGTTGTGCTTGAGAATCTGAAGTAGTCACCAAAAGCCAAGTGCCATTTTGTAAATAAGAGCAGGATTTCACAGATCCAGCTCTTGCATCAACACTTTTCTGAATAAAAAACGGATTTACTGTAGTAAAGGCCTAACCGCCTTCAGTAAATGGAACAATGAGGAACTGTGATGCAGCTGGGATGGTCTTTGAATTGTTGGCCTCATTCCGTTTACATTTGGTAGATGTCGACTGTGAGCATGACAATTGGCTCTTGCGAGAAATCCCCCATTATTGCCAGTGTCTCTGATGGCATGTTCATTCACCGGGGGAACCCCCCCTCAGAAGGGGCTCACCTGACAGAGGAACCAATTGGCAATTTGGGAAGGTAGCAGCTCAGAAAATCACCCCTTCCTGGGCCTGACCTGTACCAGGGGGTACGCATGAACCCTGAACCCTACCTGTCAACCCAGGGCTGGGAATTACGCATTCCTCAGTCACTTGTTACATGTCAGATGCATGGGCTGGCCTTCAGGAGCACACAGAGGAAGAACAAAAAGGGGAACCTCAAAAGCCAAAGCGGAGGGAGGATAGGAGAAGGGGAATGAAGAAACAAAAAAGGAACGAAAAACAGTGGACAACTGTTCTGATATAAACTACTGATTATGCAGAATACATTTTCGAAAACATCCCAGACATGTTCCTCAAGGGAGGGGAAAAAGAATAGCAAGGGGACAGACATGCAGCAAGGAAGGGAAAAGACACTGCAAAGGCTGGGGCTCCACTGTAGCCAAGCACGAACCTGTCAAAGAGCAGCAAGCCCTCTCGGGGTGATTTATGGTTTTGTATTTGCTTTTTGTCTCTTCTGAGATAGCTTACTTTGTAGTACAGTTTCCACCAGCTTTTGAAGTCCCAGACTACCTTGCCACTTCTGTCAGTAGAATCTTTCCTGGTACACAACATTCTTATAACATGATGAGTAACCTCATGGACTGAAGAGATTCGATCATTTGTTTTCAATATATGATGAGTAATCTCATGGACTGAAGAGATTCGATCATTTGTTTTCAATATATGATGAGTAATTTCATAGACTGAAGAGATTCGATCATTTGTTTCAGATGTTTGGTGACAATTCCAAAACCAGGGTCACAAGGAAAAAACTATGACTTATTACAGGGAATAATTGTTGTATTTTCTTAAAGCAACATGTGTCTGTGAAAGAGTAGAGTGTCAGGATGATTTTACTTTGTTTACTTTACATAATGGTGGTTGTCAACCATTTCCTTTATGTGATGTGTCTGGGTAAACACCATCACTGATTTTATTCTCTGAGATGAACTAACTGTGAACTACACAGCAATTAAACCAAATCCATATATCAAAGGTTAGGAAATAAGAAGAAGCCTGAAACAGATGTCCACAGCACTACAAACAGATTTTTTGTTTTTAAGGAACAGAAGTCAGCGACATACGCCCATTCAATGAGAGGTATTGATATTAGCTCCCGCAATACTGAAAATCAGTGAACAAGGCATCTGGCTCTGATGGAATGCCAATATAACATCTCACATAGTGGAATTAACCCTTTTTCTAGATTGTATTTACCTTTAATCTCTTACGCAGTGAATTGTTCCATGGAACTTGAAAAGAGCGAACATCTTCTGTTTTCAAGCGGGCTGTGGAAAACAAAGCATTAATTAGAATGAAATTTTCACTCTGCAGAGGAGTGTGTGCTAATTTTGAAACTTCCTGCAGATTAAAACTGTGTGCCGGACCAAGACTCGAACTCAGGACCTTTGCCTTTCACGAGCAAGTGCACTTACCCGCGAAAGGCAAAGGTCCCAAGTTCGAGTCTCGGTCTGGCACACAGTTTTAATCTGCCAAGAAGTTTCAAAATCAGTGCACACTTTGCTGTAGAGTGAAAATTTCATTCTGGAAACATCCCTCGGGCTGTGGTTAAGCCATGTCTCCACAATATCCTTTCTTCCAGTAGTGCTAGTCATGCAAGTTCTGCAGGAGAACTTCTGTGAAGTTTGGAAGGTAGGAGACGAGGTACTGTCGGAAGTAAAATTGTGAGGACAGGTTGAGAGTCATGCTTGGGTAGCTCAGTAAGTACAGCACTTGCCTGCAAAAGGCAAAGGTCCCAAGTTCGAGTCTCAGTCCGGCGTAGTTTTAATCTGCCAGGAAGCTTCAAAGCATTAATTACTCTAACAGAGATACAGGCAACACACCCACAATATAACAACTCCATGGTAAAAATAATAATAATAATAATAATAATAATGTTGTGAGCGAGAAGTACTAACCATGGAAATATTTCAAAAACATGTCAAATATAGAATATTGTGTTGCATTTAGTGGTGAACTCAAATAAATGATACAAGAAAAGAAGACATATTAAGTGTTGAAAATTAAGAATGTATCCTTCACTAACTTCGGATACATTTCTAATGTCAATAACACAGTCAAAATGAAGAATTTAATGACAGCATGGTATTCCAGTATCCTCCTCAGGGGACACCGCCTCAACGTAGCACTGTCTGTGCGGGCGAGGTGGTTTGCATGCTCTGGATCCAGAGGGCTATGCTGGCAGTAGCGTAGCTACGAGCAGGGCCACACATACTGGACTCCCTAAGGGAGTAAACCCGATACAAATCACCTGCTGCCTTGCAGTTAGTAGAGGTATCTACAAAGGCTAAGGATGCTCCCCTGAACATGGAGCCAGCTACCCTGCGAGCTGTAAGGGGCAGCCCCCCCCCAAATGGTTGGGTGGAAGATTAACAATCTCCCCCTGTAAAAAATCAATTGTTGCGAATGCTAGCAAAGGAATAAGCCAGACAGATATTTTGATGATGACTCCAGCAAACATAAAAATG
Source organism: Schistocerca piceifrons (assembly GCF_021461385.2). Taxonomy (NCBI): domain Eukaryota; kingdom Metazoa; phylum Arthropoda; class Insecta; order Orthoptera; family Acrididae; genus Schistocerca; species Schistocerca piceifrons. Next base: position 539,380,809 of record NC_060149.1, read on the forward strand.
ATAAGAGACATGTACATAGGAACATGAAATGTGCGGAGCCTATACCAAGCTGGAGCCCTACGTCACCTGCTAACGCAATTAAACAACTACAGTATAAAAATATTGGCTCTCCAGGAAATTAGGTGGAAGGGGAATGACATAATGGACTCAGGAAATTTCATTATCTTCTATAGTGGCAGGGGGATGAATACCTTTGGAACAGGTTTTGTGATCACTAAAGAACTGAAACATGTGGTGATGTGCTTCCAACCAATCAATGAATGGATATCCATATTAAGATTAAGGGGAAAATTTTTCAACATTACAATGATAAATGTACACGCACCCATAGAGGAGGCTGCAGATTTTGCTATAAGCAAAAACATGACTGTCGGCAGTACATGTTTCCAACACAAAAAAAAAAAAAAAAAAAAAAATTACACAAAGAAACACGGATTTCACCAGATGGACAAACTAGAAATCAGATAGACCATATATTGATTGATCGGAGACACGGATCGGACATAACGGATGTTAGGAGCCAATGTGGAGCTGACTGCATTTCAGACCACCATCTAGTAAGAATTAAATATAGACAAAGGATCTAACTATTGAGTAAATAGAAAGGTCACAAACAAAACAGGTTTGACATTAAGAAACTGAAGTTAGAAGAAATATGGAGAGCATATCAGATGAAATTAGAAGAGGGGATTAAGAGTGATACCAACGCGTCAAATGAACATATAGAAGTAATGTGTAAACAATCTAAGACTGCAATCCTTGAGGCAGCTGGAGAGGTTTTGGGACATGAGTGGGCTCAAAGGAAGGAAGATTGGTTTGACAAAGAATGTATGAGAAGAATTGAGGAATGTAATATAGCACAAATGAAGTTATTGCAGAGAAGAAATCTAGCAAATCTTAATGAATATAATGAAAAGTGCCAAGTAGCGAAGAGGGTCTGCAGACAGGAGAAAAGAGCTCTAGAAAAGAAAAAACTGGAAGAAATTGAACAGCTAGCAGAAGAGAAGCGAATTCGTGAAATGTACGAAAAGATTAAAGAAGGAAAGACCTGATTCCAAGCCAGAACAAAGAAGGGGATTTGATAGGGGAGAGTAATAAAATACTTGACAGGTGAGCAGAATACTTCCAAGAGTTACTGAACCCAAAAGTGGAAGGATTAGAATGGGAGGAACTGGGGGAACTAACTAACTATGGACCAGAAGTTTTAACACTGGAACTTACACTGGGGGAAGTGATGCAAGCCATTAAGACCTTAAAAAACAATAAGGCACCTGGAGTAGATCAGATCCAGGTCAAACTTCTCAAATAGGGTGGGAAACGCTGTGGAAAACAATTCATAAAATAATACTGAATATCTGGCAAGAAGAGAGCATGTCAAGGGAGTGGAAAACAGCTATAATGTGCCCCATACATAAAAAAAGAGATAAATTAAACTGTCAGAACTATCGAGGAATCTCCCTACTAAATACTACATATATAAAGCTTTCTACAAGATTCTAACCAAAGGCTTACTCCATATGTGGAAGAGAGAGTGGGAGACTATCAGAGTGGCTTTAAAAGAAATAGGTCAACAACTGACCAGATATTCACACTGCGTAGACTACTTGAAAAATGTTACGAACATCAAATTAACATACACCAGCTTTATTTCGACTTTAAACAAGCCTATGATAGCATCTCAAGAGTGGCATTACGGAATGTAATGGAAGAGGTTGGAATACCTAAGAAGCTAATTAAACTTTCTAAGATGACCCTCAGTGAAACCAACTGTAAAGAAAAAATACAGGGCGAAATCTCCAGAGAAGTAGAAGTGAAGAAGGGACTTAGACAGGGTGAAATATCTCCTCATTGCTATTCAACCTTTGTCTCGAAAAAGTCATAAGTCAGATACAGTTAAATAAAGGAGGAACCCTCTTAAATTGTTCACTGCAGTACCTAGCCTATGCCGACAATGTGGCTTACTCACACGAAACACTGCTGTGCTAGGTGAAGCCTATCAACAACTGGAGAAAGGTGCAAGGGAACTTGGCCTGACAGTCAATGTCGAAAAGACCACATATATGGCAATGACCAACCAACAAACTCTATCAAATCTCAGAATAGTCTACAGGGAGTGTGAAAGGGCGAGAGACTTCAAGTACCGTGGGTCGACTATCACTGAGGCAAATGACATTGGCAGTGAGGTGAAAGCCAGAATAGTAGCAGGTAACGGATGCTACTTTGCCACATTACTCATGCTTAGGAGTTTGCTTCTACCACGAAAATCCAAAATCCTCATTTACGAAACAATTATAAGACCAATTGTTATGTATGGTGCTGAAACGTGGACCATGACTGTAAATGAGGAAATAATCCTTAGCATTTGGGAGAGAAAGGTGCTACGTAAAATTTATGGCCCAATATATGATCAAGAAGGTTGGCACATTTGCACAAATGCAGAACTACTACACCTTTTTGAAGAACTTGACATTGTCACTACCATTAAAATAAGAAGACTGCAGTGGGCAAGGCACATGGTCAGAATGGAAGAAGACAGAGCATGTAAGAGGATTTTTGATGGCAAGGCTGGAGGCAGACGGCAGAGGGGACACCCCAGAAAGAGATGGGTGGATGGAGTTGAAGAAGACACGAAAAAGTTGGAGACGGAAAGCCATGGATCAGATACAATGGCAGGATATTGTGATGCAGGCCAAGGCCCTTCAAGGGCTGTAGAGCTGAGGAGTAGTAGTATGGTATTCCAGTATAACTATTTGAACAAAATACACAGAAAACCAATACTTTGGAAAGCTGTATACAGAAAACTATTCCACAAAGAAATTTGACATTTGATGAATGTCACTTCTCAATATGTACTTGTCACAAACACAGGGTTACACTATGACTGCACTGTCTCAAAATACATTGCAATTTTTCTGTAGTGTAGCTATGATTTTGTCATTTGTACAACACGCAGCAGCTACAAAAACTAGCATTAACAAAATATTCATGATCAATTACATCTATGTGCTGGACTGCAAAGGAATTCTCTCTGTGCCTCATCTCCAGTTAAATTTTATGGACTCTGCTCTGTAATATCCCAGTGGAATAGTATTCTCCTTTGCATTAATGTTCTTAGCAAATCAAAACTCTGACTGGCATTAAAAAAATCATATAATCTGTCCTCTTCAGTCCATGGATACATGTACGTGGACTTCAAGGTTCCATTTCATAACATTAATAAATATCCTTTACCATTTCACAGTGTGATATACTGGCCAAAATTGAATCTACACAACCTACATGAATGTGTACTAAAGGTCTTGAGTTGGTAAAAATCATTTTCTAATTTTATGAAATGAAACCTCGAAGTCCACATGATTGTACCCATGCAACTACAGAGGTTATAAAATAAAAAACTTTCTCCTTAAAAACTTCCAGTTGTCAAATACATCTAATAACTTTAACAATTATCATTGATTAAACTAATGTCTCATGATGAATCGTGAATACTGATACTCACTGCAGACGACAGGTGCATGAGCTTCATCAATGCAGGTAATGGCAGTCATCAGATTACATTCTTCTTCAGGCATGTACCCAAATAATATCTTGTCACACATTCGAATTAAGCAATGTTCATGTTCATGTTACCATTTATTAAGAAACTGCAGTTAGCCATTGTGCACTGTCAAAAGATTACTAGTAACTAATCACAGAATGGATTGTCAACTAAAAATAAAACAAATTTCTAATAAAGATTTAGTCAAATTACTTACCCACATTATTCACTCTGTTACTTCCATTACAAAATTAACTTGAGTAACTTTTTCTTGAACAGATCTACCTCGAGAAACAGTAATTGCCAGTGCTCCAGCCACATTGACAACAATTTACATTTCCTCAATTCAGTTGAAAAAGCAATTATCTTGTAGTTACAACCATTTGATGAACTCCTGAAACAAAATTTCTACAATACACGAACGAAATTTTAGCTGTGAGTTCAAAAAAAAACACACACACACACACACACACACACACACACACACACACATTAAAATCTATACTTTTTAGGCAACTTTGAGCTATCAATCTACTCCACAATTTACCATCATGAAACTAGGAAGATAATACTTCCAAGAGCTTCCAGTTGCTTATGACAAAAGCCTGCCTGAAGCCGTGACTGGCAGTAACACAAAGTACAGAATTAATGCTGTGTTAGTACATTCAACTTACTTCCACTTAGCACAAATGTACGAGGCTGTGCAGAAAAGTAATACCTGCAAATTTTTACATAATTATGTCTATGTTTGAGAAACAGTGTGCTGTAATCAAATTTCAAATTCAAAGAGTTCGTCCAAACATGGAGCACTCTCTTCTTTAGCATGACAATTCCAGAACACACACGGGTGCTGCTAGATCTGCAACAATCTGACGAATTGGGTTCACTGTCACTGATCAACCTCAATACAGTACCAAGTTGGTCTCATCCAATTTTACTCTGTTTCCAAAATTTAAGGAATTAGTATGTAATCATGAAGAATAAAGACGTAGAATGTTAATATTTGTTTTATTTAACAAGTTGTCTGAGTTTTTACATAAAAAATTCGGAGGCATAACTTTTCAGCATGCCCTCGTATATGTAATGTAAAGTCTTTAAAAAGGGACACCATATTTACAGAGAAGTTGGATAACACACACACACACACACACACACACACACACACACACACACACACACACACACACACATTCTGACATTTCTAGGACACTTACCACATTTTCTCTCGTAAACTTCTTTGTGAGTGAAAATCATATGTTATAGTCACTTAAAACTGCAAAGCTCTCAAAATATTCATTACAAAATGTAATAAAAGTAGTACAAAAAACATATCGTAAAAGAGAAATCACTTACATAGGCATTACATATGAATTGTTTGACAACAGGATGCAATCTTATTTGAAAAGGAACTTAAGAGAGATGATTTGGTATACTTTCAACACGTTTTGCAGTATGTAACTGAGCATTATTTTATTATAACACATCTCTAGGAACGAGGCGCACAAAATGATTTAGACTTACAAATGCGCTTCAGAAACCAGCTGTCACTCCAGGATGTCCTTATCATTAACATGGTTTAATCACCATCACACTTCACCTCAGGCTGTGTCAAAGAAGGCCAGGCCCAGTTTTTAGCCAGAACAGCTGTCAAGACACACATTCAGTCCTGCAGCACTTACCTCATCTCACACATTTCACCTGTGGTGCAGCATTTGGAAGTCTTTCACTTAAAATGTAGCTTAACTCACTGACCGATTCACTATCGCAATTGTTACAACAACATGATCGACTGACCTTGTCTACTGGGATCGCATAGCTAAATGTCTACAAAAAATGCTGAACAATAACTGCCAGCAATCTGAAAGCTCAGAACGGATTGACTTCCACAAACTGGTAAACATCTTTATATCTTTATACGAGGGTCACTCCAAAAGAAATGCACACTATTTTTGTAAAAATACAGTTTTCATTCTGCATGTGTGAAAGTTTTACAATGTGTAGATACATCCTTCTCACTTGTTTTCAAGCTTAGTTGAACCTGTTCCAGTGAGTGGTGCTGTCACTGCATGTCTTCAAGATGGCTGCTACACTTGACTTCGTCAGAAGCAACGTTCTGTCATAGAATTCCTGTGCTGTGAAAATTGTACTAATATATAAAACTGAAGATTCTTGCTTGAAAAGAAGATTAACATCATCTCAACCTTCAATCTGCACAGGTATTATGTATGAAACCATAAGGTGTGTTATTTCTGAATCGACTCCAGGCTCTGAAGAAAGTGATTGGTAAATGCAACTTTTCAATGAAAACAGAGAAGATTACATATAAAACATGCTGGTCACCAAATGAACTTCATCCAATGCTGCAGCCTTTACATGAGAAAATTGCAGAGATTTTTTGTGATCAGTCCTGTAACACCTTTAGTTACTTAAATTTATCATCATAATTTGTCAAGTTTATCCTAGAAGAAGGCAACCAACAACAGTTTCTGTTACTCTACAGAGAAGCATCCCGTTCTTTCTTGTATGACTGTGGGAAGGTATAACCTAAGATGAATTTAGTGTGCCACTATACCTCCTTATTTCTTGTGTAAAGAAGCTGTCATCACAAACACTGGTGAAAAGATTATTTGCTGATAACAGCCAAGTTCAGGGAAGTTATGTCAAGAGATCAATATCATTTGACTATCAGTGTACTGCAGTTTGTTGACACCACCTTAGCTATGGGTGGAGGTCAACTTTTCAAAGTAAGAGATGCCATTGGTACAACACATCAGACCTTTAGTAGTGTTTCCCCCAATTAATAAATTATGTAGAGATAAAAGTCTGTTTCTGTTCAAGGGAAGATGATTCCTGAAGCACGAAAAACGAATTTGGAATAAAGTTGTGTCACAAGAATTGTTACATACTACAAGAGTTGAATGAAAAGTAATGCCTCCACCTTCGTTAATTTGGTTTGGATGGGAATATTTTAATAAATCAATTGGGTTTGGATGGGAATATTTTAATAAATTTTAATAAATCATTAGAATGTGATCTTTAATACCGATATTCACTTTTCCACATAATCACCAACCAACTGCATACATTTCTGCCAACGATGAACAAGTTTTCTGAAGCCGTCACGGAAGAAGTTGACACGGTTTCCACAACCATAGTCTCACAGTTCTCGCAACATCTTCATCAGAAGCATAATGATGTCCCTGAAGATAGTCTTTCATTATCAAGAACAGATGGAAGACAAACATTGCTAAATCTGGACAGTATGGAGGATGCCGTATGGTGTCGAGATTCAGTGTCTCATTTCAGTAGTCAGCATCTGGGGTACCCATCGTGCACAGATCTTCTGATAGCCAAACAAAGCAATAATGTGACCCACACATTCTTGTGAAAAGCTGACTGTGCTTGCAGTTTCTCTCTGAGTGATACGACAATCGTCCTGAATCAATCTGTCGACATTTTGCTTGTGAAACTTGGTGGTTGCTGTCACAGGACATCCAACTCTGTTTGTCATGCAGGTCAGATGTTCCCACCTCAACATCTTTAAACTTACTCGCCCAACAACGCACAGTACTCACAATCATCATAAACTGCTTTCATTCTCTGATGAATCTCCTTTGGGGTGGCACCTTCTGATATCAAGAATTCAATGACTGCACGTTCCTTAAATCGCACTGACCGACCTTCTGCACAGGGTTCCATACTTTGCACTGTAACAACACAACCGTTCAACACTACGGTTTCCTGCCAACTGGAGCTGTAGAGAAGAGGCTATGGAACAAGCCAATACCTGCCGCATACCAATGTTGCCAACTGCTGAAGAGTTTACGAAGGTGGAGGCATTACTTTTCAGTCAGTCCTCGTCCATTTCACTGTACATATGGGAGAGTCTAGTGGCATCAAGAATATGGCCGGAAGAAAATAGTAGATATAGTGGTCAATACTTCTACAAATATCTCTCTGAAAAAGGGCATACAATTTATGTATACAATTAGTACTCAAGTCCAGTATTATTTATGTGGTGGCATGAAATAATTACACGTGCCCACGCTATTGTACGCAAAAACAGGCCCAGTACACGAAATATGGAAGAATATCTGAAAAAAGGAGTAGTTCAGTTCTGATCGCCTGACAATTTTACTAGCAGTCAAATGTTTGATGAGAGGGAAGTTTGAATCCTGTCAACTTTTGGCATAACAAAGTGAGTGGGTAAAAAAACAACTGACCACAAAATGGCAAGAAGGTCCAGAAACTGAAGTGTGCTTGCCCACAATGAGTCAATGGGGGCAGTGGATGTCCTGGATATGTTCCTAAGTTCAAAATCTATCAGAAAACCATTACGTGTATAAGAAACTATTTCTTCTTGCTTGGAGATGTCCATCTTAAACACACATAGAATATACAAACTTGAAACAGGGAAAATGATTCAATGGATAAATTCCAACTTAGTCTTAAGAGAAATATTGCAAAAACTATCCAATAAACCTTCTACCATGCAGCACCTCTTTGGTTAACACAGCATCACTTTCTCAGTTCAATGCCCAATCCTGCAATGTGTATACGAAACAGAAGGAACATAAGATACTAGCATCATGTGCAAATATAAAACGTACGATTGTGCACTGTGCCCTGCTTTGAAATAATACCACACAAATTTTTATTCTATTCAGTATTATCAATGCAAAGTTACGTAACACAGCCATACTCTTACTATCTTTATTCCTTTTCTTCTTTTTCAAAAGATACATTTTTAGCAAAGTGATAAATAACCAAACTTTTATTGAATGATTAATTCTAGGTATACTTCTGTTAATTTTTCCTCAATTTCTACACAGTCAATAGAAAATGTAACAAAATAAACTGAGTATCAATGGTAACTCAGGAAAAGTAGTTACTCAGCCGCCCATCACATAATATGAAAAACATTTTTTGTTTGCAGCTGAACTTTCCTTTTCCGAACACAGACGTAGAAATGTCATTGGCTTTTGTTAGACAAAATTAGTTCTATATTTTATACAGAAAGTAATAAATACCTGCAACTGAGACTGCCGTTTTACTTTAAAATTGAATTACTGTAGCTGAAGCTGGCAAGAAGGCGATTGAAGAAACATAATTTACAAATAAATAAATAAAAACAATCAACAGAAATACATATTTGTAACATCCACTGCTATTATCACAGCCAGACTGAAGGAATGCTCTAAAATAATTATGGGAAATACATAATATATTATTCCACTGCGTATTCTTACATCATGCATCTGCTCACTGACATATTATTACCATGTAGCCTACAGTAGAGCTCACTCATATTGTTGATTCTGGACTAAATGTGGTCATATTGTGCAGCTATCAGTGGTGTTAAAGGATTAATACTCAATGCTTATCATCTTCAAGTCGTCTAGCAATTTTTTTTAAAAGGTCTGTTAATATCGTACCTATCCACATCTACGAACTTATTTGATAATAAGGAAATGGTATAGTTCCCCACACAGTTGTCATAGTTAATAAACACACACAATAGTAACTTTCAAGGCAGCCTCATAGGAAGTTGAGTGGAGGGGATGTGTATAATGTGACAGATGTAGATTCCTAACGTAATGTATTTATAGATGGATTTCATGAATCTATAACAGGTTCTTTCCAAGAAAACAACAAAGTATTGTACTAATAATATGTAAAAAATTCCTTGGATTGTAAGACAAGTCGAAATATTACGTGCAAGAGAAAGGGAAAGAAAAGTGTGTAAAATGGTTACAACAAATAGTGAAGGAAAAAATCCTAACAACAAATGATAGCAGTAAATTAGTCAATATGTTTAATAATTATTTCCTGGAAGTAACTCAGAAGATTAGCATGAACAGTTAAACGGATAAAGCAATAGAATATAAGCAAGAAGAAACACAATGTACATATACGCGAATCAGAATTGCTTCATGGACTTCCAAGGAGATTATTCAGTACATTAGGAACTGCCTCAGATGCAAAAATGATAATATCTCAAGTAAATTACTAATATCCTGTCCATCACTTATAGGCAATATATTTAGTCAGATATGCAATATACACTATGTGATCAAAAGTATCTGGACACCTGGCTGAAAATGACTTAAAAGTTTGTGGTGCCCTCCATTGGTAATGCTGGGATTCAATATGGTGTTGGCCCACCCCTCACTTAGCCTTGATGACAGCTTCCACTCTCACAGGCATATGTTCAATCAGGTACTGGAAGGTTTCTTGGGGAATGGCATCCCATTCTTCAAGAAGTGCTGAATTGAGGAGAGGTATCAATGTCGGTCGGTGAAGCCTTGCACGAAGTCGGCATTCAAAAACATCCCAAAGGTGTTCTATAGGATTCAAGACAGGACTCTGTACAGGCCAGTCCATTACAGGGATGTTACTGTCGTGTAACCACTCCGCCACAGGCTGTGCATTATGAGCAGGTGCTTGATCGTGTTGAAAGATGCAAGTGCAAACCCCCAAATTGCTCTTTAACAGTGGGAAGCAAGAAGGTGCTTAAAACATCAATTTAGGCCTGTGCAGTGATAGTGCCATGCGAAATAACAAGGGGTGCAAGTCCTTCCATGAAAAACATGACCACATCATAACACCACCGCCTCCGAATTTCACTGTTGGCACTACACATTCTGGCACGTGATGTTCACTGGGCATTCGCCATACCCACACCCTACCATCAGATCACCACATTGTATCCTGTGATTCGTCACTCCACACAATGTTTTTCCACTGTTCAATCCACCAATGTTTATGCTCCTTGCACCAAGCAAGGTGTCGTTTGGCATTTACTGGCATAATGTGTGGCTTATGAGCAGCTGCTTGACCATGAAATCCAAGCTTTCTCACCTCCTGGCTAACTGTCATGGTAGTTGCAGTGGATCCTGATGCAGTTTGGGATTCCTGTGTGATGGTCTAGATAGATGTCTGCCTATTACACACTACGACCCTCTTCAACTGTTGGCAGTCTCAGTCAGCCAACACATGAGGTAGGCCTGTACGCTTTTGTGCTGTACGTATCCTTCCAAGTTTCTACTTCACTATCACATCGGAAACAGTGAACCTTGGGATGTTTAGGAGTGTGGAAATCTCATGTACAGAGGTATGAAACAAGTGACACCCAATCACCTGACCATGTTTGAAGTCCGTGAGTTCTGTGGAGCACCCCTTCTGCTCTCTTACAATGTGTAATGACTACTGAGGTCGCAAATATAGAGTACATAGCAGTAGGTGACAGCACAATCCACCTAATATCAAAAACATATGTTTTGGGGGTGTCAGGATACTTTTGATCGCATAGTGTATCAATACTGCAGGGGATATTTTACAACAGCCTGAAATATGCCACTTACAAGAAAAGTAGTAAGATAGATATTATTAATTACCATCTAATATCATTACTTATCTCCTTCAGAAGTTATTGGGAAAAGGATTATGTACACAAAAACAATAACACTTCTATCCCAAAATAAGGATTTCAGAAGTGACTCTTCATAAAACATCCCATTTTTCAATTCACAAATTACGAGTATACTGAATTTAAATGACAAAATATTGTCAACTGGTATTTGTTGTGACTTGCCAAAGTATCTGATTTCTTACTTTATAGTATTCTCCTAAGGAACCTAAAAGATTTTGGTATCAGACATTTTGCTGGTAACTAGTTTTCATCATGTCTAAATAAAAGGCTGTTAGGTGTGACATCAACAAACAAGGGAGTGCGCACAACACAGCATGTAAGTATTAGAATCAAGCCTAATGGAAAAACTTCCACACTTTAAAATTTCAGCAAAATTTTTCTTGAAAATGTCAACAAAATTATTCTTGAAAATTAAAAACATTTTCTGTTAAGAATTTGTTACTGTATTTAAATAATAATAATAATAATAATAATAATAATAATAATAATAATAATAATAATAACACAACTCTGTGCTCCATATTCAAAATTCTTATTTGTTTATATTGATGAGAAGCTGAACTGGAAGTCACGTTACAGATACCACGTAGTTTCGAGAGTGAAATGATACATGAAGTTCACTTATATTTCCAATGTTAATTCGCTAATGTCTAATGCAATGAGTAATGAAGTGTTTGTAGCTGCAGAGAAGTATGTAGTGAAGATAAAATTTAGAGTCCACCGTAGATCCACTTGTAGATAGCTCTTTCTTTTTAAAAACTGAGCATACAGACAACAGCCTCACAGTGCATTTTCTCCCTTATTAAGTTGGCAGTAAACCATCAACCTCAGCTCAAAAACAACAATAACATTCATAAATACAACACTAAAGAGATACAGGAGTCACACTATCCTTTACTTAGCATTAGTGTGGCACAGGAGGAGGTATTCAGCTTTATTTATGTGCCCCCCCAATCAAGTAATGTGAAGAATTCAATAGATAATGATAATATCTCAAGTAAATTACTAATATCCTAGTCATCACATACATGCAAATATTTAGTCAGATATGAAATATGTCAATATTGCAGGGGATATTTCACAACAGATTGAATTATGCTAACTTCCAACATACATTTAAATCATATCTCCTTGACGATTACTCTTACACAGAATAATTCTGAAAGCGTAAAAATATAAGTTTGTTACTTTGGTGTGTGCGTGTGGGTGTGTGTCCGTCCGTCCAAAGGCACCAGTTTCTCACTACACTGCACACACACCACTTACAGTGGCACTGTGATCGTAGAACTACTTTCTTTGTCTGCAATCACATAGCTAGACACACATGCAGGACACCATCCATAGTGGCGTTGCAATCACAATCACATGATTGATCACATACTCATCAATCCACCTGCCATGATGAGGCCACTGGCAGGGAGACGATTGTCCAGTACACTGGCTGCTTGCAGCAAACCGATCAGAGCCTCATCGCTCATCTCACTAACCCATCCATATTGCCAGGTCCCTAGGTACACAGGGAGGAGGGGGGGGGGGGGCTGGTGGTGTTTGAGCAGTCGCTCCCATCTGTCCCCAATGCCTCCTGATACTGTCGTCGGTTCACCAGCTCCATGCTCTCTCATTCCATAGGCATCCTTGCAGCCAGGTGATCCCATTGGTCGAGCACCTCCTCCCAGCTGCCACAGATGCCCTCGGCTGGTGTCGGCCTCTCCGCATTCCAATTGATTGCTGCCAATTAAGTGCTCCTTTTCTGAGACCACTGATGCCTGGAGATGCCTGCCGCCACTGGTGACTGGGCTACAAATGTTGCCAGTCTCACTGGGTGCCAGTTGCACCTCTCTCACCGCAGCAACATTCACCTGACGTCTGCCAACTGCCATTGGAACATTGCCCTCATAAGGCTACCAATGCTGCCAGTCTCACCAGGCATCACTGTATCCCTTTCGCCACAGTGTCAATCATTGAGTGCCTGCCACACATCACCCTGTGCCAGCTGTGCCCCCAACACAGCACTACACTGGGTCCAGGACATCTGGTATTTTCATACTAGATGTTACATATTGTTAACCACTGTGCAATAAACTCTTGCATGCATGTTACTGGAAAATGCTGTGTACTTGCTGTATCCTTGCCACCGTGCAAGGACATAAAAATGATGATTATGATTTTTAGGTACTAAGATGCTAAAAAACCTCTAAAGCTAAACAGAAACAAAACACAAATACATCAAGCAGGATTTAAAATACAATACTGACCTACTGGTGCTGACCAAACACAATGACATGAAAAACATACAAAAACATAACAGAATAACTTTTGATAAAAGCCTCTGTGGAACATCCTGGACAAATATATTTAGAAAAGGACCATATTATTGTGATTGGATGATCAATTAAAAGCAATGGGTGACCTGGCCACTCTTGTCATGTGTTTTTATTTCCCTTCCAATATTTTGGGAAAGCATACAGACAACAAATAAAATATTAAAACTTGTACTACACTAGTCACACTGTCATTTAAAATAGGGGTGGGGGGGGGAAGGTCCTGCGGAAGACACAGATTACGTCTCGGGTCAGAAAACACACACACACACACACACACACACACACACACACACACACACACACACACACACACAAAAATTAAAATACGGTGTATTAGCACCAGGGTTCCACACATTTCGCATACTCATACTCATGGGTTCTCTCACTGTAGCAGGAAACAATGTGTCAAGGAACAATGTCTCACTCTTAATCATGTGAGGGCTACTACTACAGCTTTTCTTGGCCAGAGGGAGGTAAGTCACACTTGCCCCATAGATTTCAGACCATAACTTACTACCCTTCACTTCCAGCCACTGAGTCTCCCACCAACATACAGCCCTCCTCGCCCCATATGTGGTGACATCTCAAAGGAGAACTGAGCAAATTGAAGATCAGAGAGAGCAAACCTTCTTGGTGGCTGCATCAGTGTGTTCATTCTCATTCTGGATTCCCATGTGTGCTGGTGCCTAGCAACAAATTATCTCCTCTTCTGCATTTGCAAAGAGTAGGACAGCACCCTGGATATCCTGAACCCTGTCGTCTGCTGGGTATTTCTCTCCAAAACCAAGAGGGGTACTTCAAGAATCAAGAGCAGATGAGGAATTTCTTGCTATGATCTTGTCTCAACTATTCAAGCGCCCTCATGCTAGCAAACAATTCTGCGTAATAGACAGAAAATTCCAGAATTAATTTTCAAAAAATGGTTCAAATTGCCTATGGGACTTAACATCTGAGGTCATCAGTCCCCTAGACTTAGAACTACTTAAACGTAACTAACCTAAGGACATCACACACATCCATGCCCAAGGCAGGATTCGAACCTGTGACTATAGCAGCAGCGCGGTTCCAGACTGAAGCGCCTTGAACCGCTTGTCCACAGCTGCCGGCTAATTAATTTTCACTCTGCAGTGGAATGTGTGCTGGTTTGAAACTACCTGACAGATTAGAACTACTGGAAGAAAGGATATTGCTGAGAAATGGCTTGGCCACAGTCCAGTAAACTATTTCCAGAATGAATTTTCATTCTGTAGCACAGTATGTGCCAATTTCAAACTTCCTGGCAGATTAAAATTGTGAGATGGACCGAAACTTGAAACTGGAACATTTGCCTTACATGACCGAGTACTCTACCAACGAAGTAATCCAAGCATATTTAACAACTGCCCTCATAGCTATACTTCCTCCATTACCTCTTCTCCTTGGAAGGTAGGAGAGATTTCTATCTGTTTGTTCCCATGCTGTACAGGAGGGACAGCAACATACATTATTTCAACATGCCTTAATGGAACTGTGAGGCAGATTAATGTTGGGTTAGAAATGACACTGATGGCAGCTGACTTTGAGCATGACCATCAATATGTGGGATTTCAATAGACATGGCCTACACTTATACATGACTGGGAAGAGATGATTGGTACTGCTGAGTCACGAAAGTATAGAGGTTGGATCTCGGGCAACAATGATCAAACACTTTGTCAATGATAGGAGAAGTAAGTCTTTTCTAAGGTAAACCCGGACAACAAGTCGTCCTGTCTAATGAGTATCTCCAGCAGTTTAAAGAGTTTTGCAATAATTACTCACAAGATAGATTTTAATACATCAAATGGCACACACATTGCATGTCAAAGAGAAAGAAATCAATGGAAAAAGTACCTGGGACAGTCTTCACAATCAAAATAATGTAAAATACAGCAACCTGAAGTTGAGCTCTTATCTTTGAATTGCACAGTACTTTGTATTGCTGAGCACTGGTGCAGACACACAAAAATCCAACTTGTATTACTGTTGTATGAAAGGACAGACTCTTACTGTAGGACTATTTCAAAGGGTCAAGAACCATGTATTTTTATCAGAAAAGGAAAACAGTTTAAATGAAGACATGACTTCGTACATTAACTGAAGACAAACACTGAAAAATCAGCTATTTAATTTATTAACAGGGCTTAAAATGGAGAAGAAATTAATCATTTTGTGTTTTGATCACCCACTGATACTGTGGACACTTTTTTTTTAAAGAATATCGACAATATAGGGAAAGACAGATTGCTACTTACCATAAAGAACACACGTAAAGTTGCAGACAAGCAAGATTAAAAGACACTCACTTGTAGCTTTCAGTCACAGCCTTCGTCAGTAAAAACACACACACACTTATGGCTTATCGGCGTATGATTAGTATACCACTGCAGAATCCGAATCATCAAAAACTTTGTAATTCCACCCATTCGCAGGTTAAAACTATGCGAAATAGTGCCACTGAAGCAACTATCACCACAGATCCAGCATGTGGAGAGATCTCCCTCATACCCTTTATACCAATGATCCCAACCAATATACCCACTTCTTTTAATAAATTTCAATTTCCAACCAAGGTTTTGTTTGCAATGATTACAAACAAGTCTCATAACCTGAGAGAGGGGGCAAGAGGAGATGGACAGGGCAGGAGGGAGAGTGAAGGAGATTAGAATATATATCCAACTCCAAAATTCCAATACATATTTAGCAATCTTGAAGCACTGCCAGGTTCGCCAGCAATTTATAAATACGAGTTCAGGAACTCTTGTCATGAATGACCTCTTTGTACTCTTTATATTTGTTCTCTTTACTTTCGCTTTCGTCATCTGAAAAGTTAGCAGGTTCTTTGCCACAGGGCAATGTATCAAACTATGCATAGTTGCCTTTTCCTGGTGAATTTAGGATGGACCACATCAGTGGCCTGATGAATTATAGCTGTAGTGTGTAGAGTGAAAAGTGGTGTGTGCTCTGGAGAAACGCTGCCACTCCATCCTATGTTCAGTCACCAGCAATCCCATCTTTTCTGTGGAGGGAAGAGCCACAAATGCAGAATCATCAGTATGTTTAAATTGTGAGTCTTCTAGACACAGGGAATGAGGTGTTCCCCAAACAAGGGGTCAGCTCCTCCACTGTTGTCCTGAACATACTGATGTTCCATTCACATACGAAAAGCATGTTAGTGAGGACGTTTTTCTTGGTGTTTCCTCTTCCCTCTTTGCAAGGCTGAGGAATTTTTGGTAGTAAGTAGAGGTGGAGAGGGTCTCATGAGCTCTTTCAGGCAAACTTCAACCTCTGTACCTTCAGATTTTATGTCCTTATGTGATTCATCAAGCATGACTAGTTCACAAAAGCTTTAAGGTTTTGTGCCTTTTCTCTTTTATTGTAGTTTCTGTACTCCAAATATTCATATTTGTGATTACTTCATAGATTGGGGTGTACTGGGAGTTTTATTTTGTCTGCCTTTCTTTTCAGACGAGGTGGAAGACTGTCCATCACTGAAATCTCTTTGTTTAGTTATCTAGTGCTTTGGAAACTACATTTGCATTTACATGAACATGTAAAAAAGTTAGCAATTGTTGCCTGCATTTATGTCACTCCAGTTATGTTTATTGGTTGTTTCTTCCTTCACTGTCTATGCAAACTAAGTAGCAAGTGCATGTATAAGCTCTGCTTTGATCATCATCTAAGCTTTGGCACAAAATATCTACTTGCTACCCTTTATCACTTGAATTTTTCTTTCCTCCTAATACCCAGGGCAATGCTGACTCCATACAGCATGATTTTCACCACATTTAAGCCCTTGGCCTACAGCCCCGAAGTAGACTTGAGGTAAGGAAGTTGGTCCATAAACAATAAGCCCAAGTCTGTCTCACAGTACTTTATGCTGACCACATGTAAACAACACAAACCTAGCTTGAGGTACATCATGCAGGACGAACAATGACAAAGAGTCAAATTCATGGCTCAACAGTTCTTGTAGTCTCTTACTTCAGTTGTGATACTCCTTTGTTGTGTCCACTCGTGTTGGTTATAATTATCTAAAAGAACGAAACAACCCATATACCTATTGTATCAATAAAAAGAATATCTAATATTGAGGCTAGTAGTGATAAGTGTGTGATTACTGCATACACCAATTCATCAGATCCTGCTGACAATGATAGTGATGCTAGCAATACTGTGTTTCCTGTACAAAACGCCCAAAAAGATTAATCTCTGAAGATGACATCTATGATGAAGACAGTATCAATCACTGAAGCCATGGATTAGGAAAGAAGGAAATTACACGCAAAAAATCTGGGAATATATGCAGACTCCTGGCATAAGAGTACCAATTTTGGAGCAGTTAGGTGGAAGAACAAGAGAGATATAGACTTTTTTTATACAATGTTTGACAATGTGTCTTGGGACAATACTGTCATGGAAATGAATCAGTACGCAAACCATTGATCTATCAAAATACATGAAAGAAAACTAATAACTAATGAAACATGGATCTCTGTCCATTGTAATTAAATAAAAATATACTTTGCACTGAGCATACTAATGGATCAAGTAAAAAATGCAGATATACCGATCTAAAAGAGCCATCACAATACATACAGTCACAACTGTGATGAACTATTTTAATAAAAAAAATAAAAGAAGTATATGTAATGTAAGATAGTATTGCAACGAATCATTAATGAAAATCAAGGGATGCATGTCTTACAAACAATTTAATACCTTGAAGAGGATGGCATAGGATAAAATTTTATAAACTGTGTAAGTCAGCATCAGGCTATTGCTACAATTTTAAAATATATTCAGGAAATAACAACACAGATTTTGATTAGAATGCATCCAAAACTATTGTGACGAAGTTAATACTAAGTAAAGAAAACACTTTGTATATGGGCAACTGATATTCTTTGCCGAAACTGTTTGTAACTTGAGTTGAAAATGGAGCAAATGATGTAGGGACAGTACATTTTAATAGAAAAAACATGCTGGGAAATTTTGTTAAGGCATTTTTTAAATGGGGGGGGGGGAGGGGGGGAGTATATAATGAGAAGTTGCAATGCATAATAGCATTGAAATGGAAGGATAAACAGGACACCCACATTATTTCTACAAAGCACAAATGGTAAAAATGACTGAAGAAAATGGAAGTCAATTCTACTTCCAAACCAAAATTTATTGATTACAACAGGGGAATGATTGGTATTGACTACCAAGATAAAATATTAGTGGGTTTCCCCGAGGAAATAACTGAACGGGTACCAAAAAATTGTTTTTAAACATTTGATATGGCACTTTATATTCATGCATTCTTTACAACAAAAACAAGAAAAAGAAACAGAATTACACTGACCATAAAATTAAAACAGTAGAAGCATTATTACAACAGTGCCATAACTACTTTATGAAAGACAAAGGACCTTTATCGACCATAGATAAACCGACAATCCTTAACATACGGATTGCATGCCACTGGACATCTTAAAACTATTTGTTGTGCCTAAACATTGTTTATTATTTCACAATTCCTCATTTTGTGCCAAAATACAAATGTTGTACAATGCATGCATTATGCGCAGATTCAAGCACATGGCTACACTGCTCAATAGCTCGATACACATCTGACCTCCTTGCTTACTATGGCCTGAGCAATTGGGAGATAGTTGGTATGTCAAGGGTTAAGTCGGGATGGCAGGAATATATATGGGCTCCTTTGTCATGGACTACTTTACCACGACTTCCACACTTCACTTCACCTGAGCCTTCCATGCCAGAATGAGGTGTCCAAATTCCTGGCACTTAAAGCACATTAATGGATTGGGTGTTTAGACATCCGAAACCTGCTTCTATATCCTCTGGGAGCTCAAGTATGTTAAAAGTGAGGACAAAAGTTGGAGTCTTCGGCAGGACACCATTAACCCTCTTCACAATGTTCCTGAGGTCTGCAATTTCTCCACCATTCCTCCTCCTGTTAACATAATTCTGTATCCACAATATCCTTCCATGGCACAGTCCCTTTGTTTTAATTATGAGTATACTGTGCAGCTTTGTCACACCTACACATTCCACAACACACTTGGCATTACAAAGTAATGTTGCTTAGTATGAGGAAGAGGTCTCAGCAAAGTCCCATTTCTGGGCCTTTTTCACTGATTTCAGATTCCTGAGCATTCGATTTAATGTTTTCTGGTTATAAAAGTGTGATGGTTTCACGAAACATCCCTCTTGTCTCATTACAATCTTAGACAAATTCAGGAATTTGAATTTAGTTCAGTTACTTTCCCTGTATTAGTTTTGTTCACGAGTGTTCAGGTGGACTGAATTCAAGTTTTTACATTAAACTGGGTGTGAATGTTCTCCCATGGTCCATCCAGTCCATTGAGTGTGGTTTTAATGTGATTAGTACACTCCACAGAAGTCCCACATGGAGTTAGGGAAATGTGTGTCCACACAGACACTCATTTCTGGGTAAGCAGTGTCATCTAATTTTCAATAAGTGGCAACTGTTGCTACAGTAATTTATTATAAAGTTATTTTACATTCCTTGGAGGCTTAATTTCAATAAATACAATGTATACCTTCCTTCTATACAGATATAAAATAAAGTCCCCCACTGCATTTCTGTCTCTGTGTTTGGACTAATCTCAGTAACTACTGTGAGGATTTTGACGCAGTTTTCACTAATAGATATACTAATTCAAGAAGAAGGTTTTCAGGCACAGGAGACAGATATAAGAAGGTCAAACTGCAGTGTCAGGCCAGTTCGTGCCATCCTTCCATTACTAGAAGGATGGTACAAAGTACCGCCAATTTCCAGAATGACCTACGATGCTGGATGAGTCGGATATTAAGCTGATAAGAACTGAGTATTTTTGCATAGAGTTAATTTTTAAGGGGTGGTAGAGAAAATGCAGCGTGCACCAGGCTGGCACTGGAGCTGTTATGTTACTAGTGAAATGGCTATCTCCAACAGGACCATGTCTAGTAAAGCACTGTGGTGGTCAAAACATGGATTGTGACTGCTTTATGTGCACAATTAATACTTTGAAATGTACATAAACATTTGGGTGAAAAATTAACTACAATTTGGAAGATTTAAATGGGACTTTAGCAAATAGTATGAAGAGGGCAGCTGTCTTTCATTTTAAGAAAACAGCAAAAGCTAGAAGCTTCTAAATAATATGAATACCACAAATGAGACATCACAGTAACAAATAATACGCAAACATTAGCCCTGCCAAAACATGCAAGTACTTTTCCTATTATATTTTTTAATGGATTCACTAAATGAGTTGTAAATACCTCCATATTACAGTATTAAATTGTAAGAAAAGCAAACACTATAATTATTTCTAGCTATGTTTTTGGTGGTGGCTGAGCATCACTGCTATAGATCCAATTCATTGACACACTCTAGCAGCCAGAAGTTTGTCTTTATTTTATTATAATGTGTTTTGGACTTTCACTAAATTTCAAATGGTTTAACATAGTTAAAACTTGCTGATGTAATGAGTATTTACTTGATTAGGACTCAAATTCAAACCTTTCCCTCTAAACATGTAAGGCTGTTACTTCCCATATACTATCCACGTATGATGTACAGCTCAATCTGGCAGTACATCTATCCTATTATTGAAACACCATAGCATCCCTCCAAACTACTTTGTTGTACATGTAGCCCTAGGAGAAAGGGCACAATGGAGAATGACAGGCAAAGTTCGGCAGTTGTTTCCTGACTGACTTATTCCACAGCAGAATGAATGCTGTACTGAATTTTTTTAGATGAGTATAACTGTTTGTCACATTAGGACCCGTACCAAGACTCTAGCATATAATGTTCAGTGTACTTGCCATCGGAGCTACCCAGGAAAGTTCTTAGCTTTCCTCCTCCCAACTTCAATCTTCCAGCACCTCCATCCCATAGATAAGAAAACCGACAATGTCCTTTCTCCATGGCAATGAGTCAGAAACCCTCTGTACAGTTTGAAAAATACACAACATATACTGCCCAAGTGAAGCTGTAGCTCATACCCGAATACTTAGTAAGTATTACCGGTGTGAGGCAATGCTGTGGGCTTGACTCACATTTCAATGCAAATTTTAAATTTTTAACAAGTTTCAAGGACTTGCACACTCCTCTATAAAGTGGAGGATTCATTTTAATTGTTGATTTTTTTGAGTCTATTTTAAATGGTGTTACTGTGTTTAGCGTTGCAGGTAATGGTTTCCATTTCCAACCGGGAAGGGGGGGGAGACAATATGAGGTCATTAGACACAGAATGTGCTTGTAATTTGAAAAGCAAACATCAGATGTAACACTACAGACAGCAAAAACCTGAATGTGAAGTAAGAAAAAGTAACTCTGCAACACAACTGACAAGGAAACATATCCAACTGTAAATAAAGTATCTTTATGAAACTTGTTCAGTATGCAGAGGGGTCACATTAATGCAATACTTTTTTTTCCCCCATTTTTGCCCAACTTCGATTTTACCCCGAAAGGTAATTTGGCATAATACCCCACTACAATTAATTTTGAAAATTAAAATTACTTTTGAATGCATTGTGGGAACAGCAGTGATCAATGTCTTGTAAATAATTACTATTAAAAACAGTCTTGATCACGATTTATTTTATAGGGTGACCGGTTTCGACCACTACTGTGGTCATCTTCAGACCATTGAGTGGAAACCCCTTTCTGTTGTGATTCTCCAACAGAAAGGGGTTTCCACTCAATGGTCTGAAGATGACCACAGTAGTGGTCGAAACCGGTCACCCTATAAAATAAATCGTGATCAAGACTGTTTTTAATAGTAATTATGAAAATTAAAACTTTCTTATAACATAATGAAACTTTCACACCACATACATCCATATGTGATAAAAGTTAGTTTCTGAAACACCAGTTTTGGAAAATAAGTTGCAGGCCTACACAATGTACTGTCTGAGTATTTTCAAATTTAAATGTTCATTATTATTCTAATTACTTATTTTACTTATTTTTGTTGTATGTGCTTGTGACAGGATCAAAATCTGGTAAACTAACATATGATCAGGACAAAAGACATCTGAAAGAAGTTTTTTTTTCCAGTGTGGGAGAAAAATCTGTATTATTGTTAGGTTCCTGGGGTGCTTAATGTAAAAGAACCATTTTGAGCATCACAACCAAGGACAAGGCACTTGTCCATCCAGTGGTTTCAAATGGCTCAATGGCACAGGTACATCCATTGGCATTATACGGCATTTTATGTTGGAAGAACTTTCTGAACAGACTTTTAGATCTAGTTCTTCTGAAACATTGTGATGTCAATCTTCACTTGAAAAACAACATAATCAAGCTGCAGGCACCTGTATGTAATAAATTATATTTGCCTTCCAATGTACTGAAATATGCCTGGAACAAACCAGGATATTTAGAGGATCACCCACCATAATTTGAGAATCCTGCTAAATTTTGTTTCATATTGTGTTGTCTGTCATGTGTATTATGTGAAAAAGTTTTGTCCATTTTATGTGCATGGTATAAAAAAAAGTTATGTTTCAAGTATTCCTTTACAGATTGTCATTATCATTATGATTTTGTATCATAATGAGTTACTTATTATTTCCAGTTAACAAAATACACATATATGAAACAGTGAACTAAAAACATGAATGTAAAATAGCAATATAACACTTTGGCTTCTGTAGATGAGTTAACACTTCACACTCTGCTGCTCCCCAGGCACCGAGGACATGTTTAAATGCAACCAATGGGTTTTCCTTAAGTGCTATTGACATGTTTGTGTGTCCCATTCCAGCAACCAACTCACTGTTGTGAAAGAGTAACTTCTATATCTTGGTGAATAAAAAATTAGCAACTATTTATCATAAAACATACATTCCTCTTTGCTTGCTGTTATTCACAAAAAGCCTCATTTCAGTATCTTTAACTGTTTATGAAATATGACATTTGCTATGACAATACGATTCCCGATGCGCAGGGATGGTAGAACCCGTAACTCAACAATAGAATGAGATATCATTCCGCTCTCAATTTTAAATATCTTAGCTACATTTCATATGCAGCAATATATGAGCTAAAATAAACCATATACAAAGTTTATGCAATGTATTTTTACCTCTGTAAACTCTTTAAATTTTGTGCAATGCTTTACTTAATTTGATGAAGCACATTAACTATGACGAATAAGAAGAAGGAATTCAGTAGTTTATCGAGTGAAGATATCAGACTGTATGATGTGCAAAAATCAAATTTTTTCACCAAATAATTTTCCTAAAACAAGAAGATATGTATTTCACAGCAATCTGAACACCATCTCTCAGAAAAGGTAGCAGTATTAGATGAGCAATATAGCAACTCTCAGCATGGAATGCAGAGAGAATGTAGCAGTAACAGGGTTAAAACACAAAACAAAAATAAGTAAAATAAATAATTATTCTAATCATTAACATTCAGATAGTTTAATTAGGTATGTTGAAAATACTCTGACAGCACATTGTGTAGGCCTACAGCTTATTTCCTAAAAATGGTATTCCAAAAACCAACTTCATTACACAGGGATGTATGTAGCCATGAAAGCAGCTTCAATTAATACTGTAACAAAAGTTTTCATTTTTCAGAATTAATTGTGGTGGGCTATTTTAAAAAATTTCAAATTATTACAAAAGTTATTTCAAGAACATTAATTACATGTATATTTCGACTTTCGTATGAAACACATTTTTTATATATATCATGGTTTTGAAGTTATTCCCTCTAAACCTAGTATTCCAAATTCTCTTTAGGGGTGTATTTTACTCCTTAAAATTGAAACTGGGCAAAAAAGAATACACATTGCATTATCTGAACCCTCCAAATATCCATCAAAATTCATCAAGATCTTTTATTTACTCCTGGGAATATTCCCTTGTGAATTAAGCCTCCAAAATGTGTAATGGTGGGAAAAAAGGTGGGAGGAGAGGAGGTTTGTTGCTGTACATCCATCAATACGATATTCATATTAGTCACCACTTAAGATTGTGTACAAGAGAAGAATGTAAACTGAGGCTCGAGCCTCTGTTTTACATATGCTCTCAAAAATTACTAATGACATATGTTAAGAATGTGAAAATTACAATATATTTCCTAACCATACAGTGACCACAAGTAATAATGACGTATATGTTTGGAATAATGCATGTCAGCCACAGTCCTAAAGATCAATTCACAATAAAATCTGAGTTTAGGTGAATGACAGCCCACACACTTTTTCACTCTATTATTAGGTTTCACTGGAAACATTTAGGCAGAAACTTCCTGGCAGATTAAAACTGTGTGCCCAACCGAGACTCGAACTTGGGACCTTTGCCTTTCGCAGGCAAGTGCTCTACCATCTGAGCTACCGAAGCACGACTCACGCCCGGTACTCACAGCTTTACTTCTGCCAGTATCTCGTCTCCTACCTTCCAAACTTTACAGAAGCTCTCCTGCGAGTGCTAGTTCTGTAAGGTTTGCAGGAGAGCTTCTGTAAAGTTTGGAAGGTAGGAGACGAGATACTGGCAGAAGTAAAGCTGTGAGTACCAAGCGTGAGTCGTGCTTCGGTAGCTCAGATGGTAGAGCACTTGCCCGCGAAAGGCAAAGGTCCCGAGTTCGAGTCTCGGTCGGGCACACAGTTTTAATCTGCCAAGAAGTTTCATATCAGCGCACACTCCACTGCAGAGTGAAAATCTCATTCTGGATTTAGGCAGAACATCCAACACTGAGTAATGTGCTGAAATAGAAATGTCATAGTGTTACAAAATTATGTCCCCAATTAGAAAAGCCAAGGCCATTGACAGAAGGTAATAATTAATGCCATATCTACATCTACATCTACATTTATACTCCGCAAGCCACCCAATGGTGTGTGGCGGAGAGCGCTTTACGTGCCACTGTCATTACCTCCCTTTCCTGTTCCAGTCGCGTATGGTTCGCGGGAAGAACGACTGTCTGAAAGCCTCCGTGCGCGCTCTAATCTCTCTAATTTTACATTCGTGATCTCCTCGGGAGGTATAAGTAGGGGGAAGCAATATATTCGATACCTCATCCAGAAACGCACCCTCTCGAAACCTGGCGAGCAAGCTACACCGCGATGCAGAGCGTCTCTCTTGCAGAGTCTGCGACTTGAGTTTATCAAACATCTCCGTAACGCTATCACGGTTACCAAATAACCCTGTGACGAAACGCGCCGCTCTTCTTTGGATCTTCTCTATCTCCTCCGTCAACCCGATCTGGTACGGATCCCACACTGATGAGCAATACTCAAGTATAGGTCGAACAAGTGTTTTGTAAGCCACCTCCTTTGTTGATGGACTACATTTTCTAAGGACTCTCCCAATGAATCTCAACCTGGTACCCACCTTACCAACAATTAATTTTGTATGATCATTCCACTTCAAATTGTTCCGCACTCATACTCCCAGATATTTTACAGAAGTAACTGCTACCAGTGTTTGTTCTGCTATCATATAATCATACAATAAAGGATCCTTCTTTCTATGTATTCACAATACATTACATTTGTCTATGTTAAGGGTCAGTTGCCACTCCTTGCGCCAAGTGCCTTTCTGCTGCAGATCTTCCTGCATTTCGCTGCAATTTTCTAATGCTGCAACTTCTCTGTATACTACAGCATCATCCACGAAAAGCCGCATGGAACTTCCCACACTATCTACTAGGTCATTTATATATATTGTGAAAAGCAATGGTCCCATAACACTCCCCTGTGGCACGCCAGAGGTTACTTTAATGTCTGTAGACGTCTCTCCATTGATAACAACATGCTGTGTTCTGTTTGCTAAAAACTCTTCAATCCAGCCACACAGCTGGTCTGATATTCCGAAGGCTCTTACTTTGTTTATCAGGCGACAGTGCGGAACTGTATCGAACGCCTTCCGGAAGTCAAGAAAAATAGCATCTACCTGGGAGCCTGTATCTAATATTTTCTGGGTCTCATGAACAAATAAAGCGAGTTGGGTCTCACACGATCGCTGTTTCCGGATAAGTCTATAGTTTTGCGCATTTGCTCGACGACCCTTCTTGAAGACTGGGACTACCTGTGCTCTTTTCCACTCATTTGGAACCTTCCGTTCCTCTAGAGACTTGCGGTACACGGCTGTTAGAAGGGGGGCAAGTTCTTTCGCGTACTCTGTGTAGAATCGA
The DNA here is from genome assembly GCF_021461385.2 of Schistocerca piceifrons. Lineage (NCBI taxonomy): Eukaryota > Metazoa > Arthropoda > Insecta > Orthoptera > Acrididae > Schistocerca > Schistocerca piceifrons. The sequence continues at coordinate 539,407,301 of NC_060149.1, forward strand.
ATTGGTATCCCATCAGGTCCAGTGGACTTTCCTCTGTTGAGTGATTCCAGTTGCTTTTCTACTTCTTGGACACTTATTTCGATGTTAGCCAATTTTTCGTTTGTGCGAGGATTTAGAGAAGGAACTGCAGTGCAGTCTTCCTCTGTGAAACAGCTTTGGAAAAAGGTGTTTAGTATTTCAGCTTTACGCGTGTCATCCTCTGTTTCAATGCCATCATCATCCCGGAGTGTCTGGATATGCTGTTTCGAGCCACTTACTGATTTAACGTAAGACCAGAACTTCCTAGGATTTTCTGTCAAGTCGGTACATAGAATTTTACTTTCGAATTCACTGAACGCTTCACGCATAGCCCTCCTTACGCTAACTTTGACATCGTTTAGCTTCTGTTTGTCTGAGAGGTTTTGGCTGCGTTTAAACTGAGTGTAATGGCATGGCTACTGAGACACTAAACTATTATTCAGAAGTAATGCCCAAATCCCCAGCCAACCACCCTGATTTAGATTTCTACAGTTTCCTTTAATCATATGAGTTGAGTACTGTATCTAAGACAAGCCCACAGACCATTTCCTCTAAATTCTTATTCCAGCTACAACTCCATCTCCAATGGTCTCAAAATTGTCCAAGGACATTAATCCAACCATCACACCATGACTAGAAAGCCTATCAAGCAATAGTTAATAATTCTATGAAAAAATTTAAAACTGCTGCTCATATCGTTGTCAAAACACCAGCACCAACAAATACTGAAGTGTTGCTACAAACTGCAGGCACACCCCTGACATCTGAATGTGATACTAGTGTACTTTTAACACTGATTACATGGAGTTTGCAGTTGTTATGGTGGGTTCATTGCAACAAATGATATGTATATCCTGAAATGAAACACATTATCAATTAGAATGGTGCAAATCAAGTTGCAAGTGAACTCTAGAAGAGTTGGGAGAGTGTAATGTGGAATGCTGAATCACATACATTGTGGAATGCACTGTCCCCACAATGACACGTGACAGATGAGATACGGTGGTACCAAGTTTTTCAAGGTTTAGTCTTAGTATACCTATTTTAGTCTCAAAAGTCATAAAACTGAGTGTAATGGCATGGCTACTGAGACACTAAACTATTATTCAGAAGTAATGCCCAAATCCCCAGCCAACCACCCTGATTTAGGTTTCTACAGTTTCCTTTAATCATATGAGTTGAGTACTGTATCTAAGACAAGCCCACAGACCATTTCCTCTAAATTCTTATTCCAGCTACAACTCCATCTCCAATGGTCTCAAAATTGTCCAAGGACATTAATCCAACCATCACACCATGACTAGAAAGCCTATCAAGCAATAGTTAATAATTCTATGAAAAAATTTAAAACTGCTGCTCATATCGTTGTCAAAACACCCAACACCAACACTTCCACCCATAAACCAAGGCCTGGATCCTAAGGAGGAAGCTTGATGGGATGTGTTAAACTGAAATGCTGACCTACAGTATTCATCAAAAAGAGACCTTTCTGGATGTATTACATTCTTTTGACAGCCACTCAAGACCGACCCTAAAAATGACAACAGAATTGTTCACCACGTTGCAAGACAAATGAAATTACTATATGCCTATATCTAATACAACTAAATAAATACTGCACCACAAATGATAGAAGTTTTAGAAACAGAACATTGAAGTAATTATAATAAAACCACACAGTGCACACAGCAATTTCATACTGGTGCCCAGTCCCATTGGTGACAAAATGCAGTATCAATTCATCAACAACAACCCACAAGCTACAGAAATTACACTTAAGATACATATTATTCATAAAAGCTGGACCAGCTGCTAATATACATGGGAATATGAAAGAAATTTTATTTTATAAATTCATGAATTCCCTTTCGAATTCCGGTGGAATACTAATTGTGACTGTGCTGCTAATTCACAATTATACAATGTGCAACTATGTGCAGGACCAATGAGGTGATAATCATGGCAGAGATGAAGACAAGTTAATCAACACAGAATGGAAAAAGGTCAAATGTTTGGATAAAAAATCTGGAATGTACAGAGAAGTGATGCCCTACAGGGTGGTACCTCAGATGTCTAAGCACGAAAAATTAAGGTAATAACTACAAAGAGTTATATGATAAGGAGAAGAATGATGTGGAAATTCATGTTTCTTTCCGAAGCATATTGAGAAAGAGGGGGGAGTGCAGTGAAGTATAAAAAACTGTTCACAATGAGAAGCAAAACACCAATTAATTAATTTGAACGTCAACTATTTAAGTGACTTGCGTAATGATGAAATATCAAATACAGCCAGTAATGGTTACGACATGATATCAAGTAGACTATAAAGGTTTATGCATTGTGCAAGAGCAAACACTTCTTCCTTGTGTCATACCATCCCAGCAGGCACAACAGTTTCCCAGAGATTCAGTGGTGAGGCCTTTCCACAAGAAAACATTTGATGGTAGCAACTAAATGCCAATATTGTTAATAACATTTTCAAAATTTGCTGAAAAAGTGAACTTACGAAAAACCATGGTTTGACTTCATAAATAGTTCAGAGTAGACAGCACAGCTGCTTTTTATTGAAACCATTTTATTTTCAATTATTTGTATAAAAGGAATCACAAAGTCTCTTTACGATGTCACGAAACAGGAATTGAAACATTGGACTGGGGCATTGTAACTTGGGATGCTTCTAAAGATTCTTTTCTGGTACCAGTCTTTTCTTATTTTATTGATAATTTACTACACACTGCAGTAGAAGTACCGAAAATTGTTATTTCATACTGATATAAGCATAGCTGTTGAAATGTTAATATCAGGAACCAAATAATAAAAGAGTTTATTGGAGGAAATCAGTTCATAACTGATACAATGAATCAATCTTAACAAAACGTAATACATTTACTTTCGCTCAAGCAGTTTTGTTAGGATGATATATTATGCCCTGCACAAAACTGACTTGATACGTAAAATTAAAGACATCATATTGTCCACAACAGTGAACAGCAGTGGTATACTCAAGTTAGTTCACTTTGCACACTTTCATTACTTGACAGTACTGGAGGTGAGCTTAAGAGGCAAATATGTGTAGATATAATAACTTTTTGTTTCAAAGTGTAGAATCAAACAATATGATGTCAATTCACAAGCATATTATGTAGGACACTATTTAATAATCTTGGGATTTTCACACTGACATCAAAGTATATCTGATTTGTTATTCATAAAACATGTTTGCTTGAAAGGAAGAGCTGTATCCAATCACTGAACATAAGAGTGCGATGACGTGTGTATGAGGAGCATGCCCTCGTCTATCATTCAGAAAATGGGTAGTGTTAGTCTGCAGAATACATCCAACAGACTTCTGTGAGAATTGATGGCAGTCAGTGACAAACCATGCATTTTCGAGCACAAACTGAACGATTTTCTCTTGGTAACCTCTTCTTTGAGCGTGTATCCAAGGTTGATTTTTACATCTACATTCATACTTCACAAGCCACCATATGGTGCATGGCGGACAGTACCTTGTACCCCTACAAGTTATTTTCTTTCCTGTTCCTCTCGCAAAAGGAGTGAGGGAAAAATGACTGCCTATACACCTCTGCACGGTCCCTGAATTCTCTTATGTTCATCATCCTTACATGAAATGTATGTTGGCAGCAGTAGAATTTTTCTGCGGGCAGTTGTAAATGCAGGTTCTCTAAATTTTTGCAAATAGTGTTTCATGAAAAGAACATCGTCTTCCCTCCAGGGATTCCCATTCGAGTGCATGAAGCTGACTGAAGCTATCTACCAAATTTAGCAGCACAACTCTGAAATGCTTCAATATCTTCCTTTAATGTGACCTGATTGGGATCCGAAACACTTCAGCAGTAATCCAGAATGGATCATACTAGTGTTCTGTACTCTGTCTCCTTTACAGGTGAGCAACACTTTCCTAAAACTATCCCAATAAACCAAAGTTAACTACTCACCTTCTCTTCTACTGTCCTTACATTCTCATTCATTTTGCATCTTATTCACCATAAAAGGAATGGAATTCAGAAATTTTTTATGAAACTTCAAGACTGTTACTTGGTCCAGCTGCCTATATTTGCTTATTCCACAGTCGTCTGCATGTGGTGGGATGACGCTTAATATACAGTGAGGCTCAACTTTCCAAATTCACTGTCTATCATCATGAACTACGAGACGGAGAGGGAAGGGGGGAGGGGGAGAGAGGAGCGGAGGGGAGGGGGAGGGGGTGGGAGGGAGGGAGATAAGTATTAGTATCAAATCATATCATGTAAGCTTTCACGGCTTTATCTGTAATGTGGTTGAAACACACAAAACAAACTACACAAAAAATACAAACTACGTCAAAATTACATTTGATGTTGTTGTTGTTGTTGTTGTTGTTGGTGGTGGTGGTGGTGATTACAGCACAGTCAAGGGCAAGATTATCAGCACTCTTGGTAAATATGAGTTTTCCAAACGGAACAAAGATGTCTTTCTTTACAAGCAATGTAACTAAGCCCAAAGGAAATATGATGATGTTTTCTTCGGTCTGAAGACATTTTGATGCAGCTCTTCATGCTACTCTATACTGTGCAAGCCTCATCATTTTCAAAAACTACTGCAACCTACACCCATTTTACCCTAGTTGCTGTACTCATCCCTTGGTCTCCCACTACAATTTTTACACTCCGCACTTCCCTCCACTACAAAACTGACGATTCCTCCATGCCTTAGGATGCGTCCTATCAACTGATCCCTTCTTTCAGTCAAGTTTTGCCATACATATCTTTTTCCCCAAATTGATTCAGTACCTCCTCACCAGTAATTCAAACTACCAATCTAATCTTCACAATTATCCTGTAGCACCATGTTTCAAGAGCTTCTATCCTCCTCTTGTTTGAACTCCTTATCGGCCACATTTTACTATCATATAAGGATACACTCCAGACAAAGACACTAAAAAATTTATACTGGATAGTAACAAATTTTGTATTTTTCATAAACAACTTTCTTGCTATTCTCAGCCTTGATTTTATATCCTCTCTTCTTTGGTCATGATCTACATCTACATTATTCTGGAATTCACAATTAAATGCACGGCACAGGGTTCATCGAAACATCTTGAAACTATTTCTCTACGGTTCCACACACTACCGGTGTGTAGGTAAAATGAACACTTTAATCTTTCCATGTGAGCTCTGATTTCTCTTCTTTCTGTCTATGTAGGTGGACGCCAAAAAAAAAAAAAAAAAAAAAAAAAAAAAAAAAAAACTTTTCACACTCTGAGGAAAAGTTGGTGATTGAAATTTCATACGATCCTGCCACAGCAAAAAATGCCTTAATCATTGCTGCACCGATTCATGTATCATATCTAATCCATTTCGTGATAACAGAAAACGAGCAGCCCTTCTCTGAACTTTTTCAATGGCATCTGTCAATCCTATCTGATACGGATTCCACATTGCACAACCATAGTCCAGAAGACGGCAGACGAGCGTAGTGTAGGCAGTCTCTTTAGTAGCCTTGTTGCATTTTCTAAGTGTTTTACAATAAATCACAGTCTTCGGTTTGCCTTATCCACAACATTATCTGTGTAATCACTCCAATTTAAATTATTTGTAATGATAGTCTCTAAGGATTTAGTTGAATTTACAGCCTTTAGATGTGTGTGATTTAGTGTGTTGCCAAAATTTAATGGATTCCTTTTAGTACTCATGTGGATGACTTCACACTTTTCACTGTTTTGAACAACTGCCACTTTCCACACCACACAGGTATCTTGTCCAAATCATTTTGCAGTTGGTTTTGATCATCTGATGACTTTACAAGATGGGCAAATGCCAGCATCATCTGCAAACAATCTAAGAGGGCTACTCAGATTTGCCTCTCAAGTCATTTATGTAGATCAGGACCAGCAGAGGGCCTATAACACTTCCTTGAGGAATGCCAGATTATTTCAATATTCTTCTACTAATTTCAGTGTCTCATTTCCTAATCAAATTCCCTTAGTATCATCTGCTTTAATTTGACTGTATTTCAGTACTCATTTTATTTCTGTTGATTTACATCTTATCAAGACATTATCCACTCTGTTCAACTGTTGTTTGAAGTCCTTTGTCATCTCTGACAGAATTACAATATTGTCAGCAAACCTCAGAGTTTTTATTTTCTCACCCTGAACTTTGATTCCCTCTCCAAATTTCTCCTTTATTCCTTACTCAATGTACAGATAGAATATCATCAGGAACAGGCTACGAATCCCCCCCCCCTCTCTCTCTCTCTCTCTCTCTCTCTCTCTCTCTCTCTCCCCCCTTTCACAACCACTGCTTCCTATTCATTTCATGTGCTTCAACTCATAACCGCAGTCTGATTTCTGTACATGGTGTAAATAATCTTTCATTCTTCCTGCTCCCATCAGAATTTTCTCTAAATCTGCAAATGTAATAAACACACATTAACCTCTCTCATAGGGTTAGTATTGCATTGCATGTTTCTACATTTCTCCGAAACCCAAACAGATCTTCCCTGAGGTTGGTTTCTACCATTTTCCCATTTTTATGTAAGTAATTCATGTAAGTATTTTGCATACATGACTTATTAAACTGATAGTTCAGTAATCCTCATACATGTTGGCACCTGCTTCTTTTCAACTGTAATTATTACAATCCTTTTGAAGTCTTTGCACATCAGCTGGGATAATTGTCATGGTTGCCTCTCCCAAGGATCTCAATAATTCTGAGAGAATGTCATCTACTACAGGGTCCTAATTTCTAGTTAGGATTTTAGTGCTCTGTAAAATTCTTCTCACGGCATCATATCTTCCAACTCATGTTCAAATACTTCTCATTCTATAAAATTCCTGATATTCAAACAGGTGTTTCTCTTTTCCACAAAGATGTGTGTAATTTTCCTGTAGGCAGTATTTATCTTTGCCCTTGTTATGCGTACTTCTACATCCTTGCATTTCACATCTAGCCATTCCTCCTCTGCCATTTTGCTCTTCCTGTCGATCACATTTTTTAGACATCTGTGTTCCCTTTTCTCTGCTTCATTTGCTGCATCTATATATTTTCTCTTTTTGTCTATTATATTCAATATCTCATGTATTACCTAAGGATTTCTACTAGGTCTTGTCTTTTACCCTACTTGATCCTTGGCTACATTCACTATTTTGTCACTAAAGGCTACCTATTCATTTCCTGTTGTGTTCTAGTTTCAATCAAACATTGCATTATGCTACCCTTGAAACTCAACAACCTCAGATACTTTCAATGTATCCTAGTCATATCTCCTTAATTTTCTGTTTCTGTAACTTCTTTAATCTGCAGTTCATGACCAATAAATTATGGTTGAAGTCCTCATCTGCCCATGGAAATTGTTTGCAATTTAAAATCTGGTATTGAAATATCTGTCTTATCATTATGTAATCTACTTGAAACTTTCCTAGGTCTCTTTTTACACATACAGCCTTCAATCATGATTTTCATCAAGTATTATGCTCTGTGCAAAATTCTACCAGGCAGCTGCCTCTCTCATTCCTTTCCCCTTTCTTACTATGAATTCAAATTCCCCATCACAAATTTTCACCTCCCTTAAATATCCACCTCTTTTCTTTTTAGTTCATCATACAGTCTTTCAGTCTCTTCATGACATGCAGAGCTAGTACTAAACTCTTACTATTGCAGTAGGTGTTGGGTTATGTCTATGTGGGCTACAAGAATGGATTCACTATGCCGCTCATAACAACTTCCCCACATTCTTATTTTCTTTTTTGTTACCAGACTTACTCTAGCATTACTCCTATTTAATTTTGTATTTACAACCCTGAACTTGTATGGCCAGAAGTTCTGTTCTTTCTGTCACCAAACTTCACTAATTTCCAGTATATCTAACTTCAACCTACCAATTTCCCTTTTCAGTTTTAAATAATGAAGAATATCTAGATTCTATTATAATAAAAACATTCTCTCAGTTTCACACACATTTATCTGCCAAAACAGTCCCTCAGAGATAAACATTTCATGTCCTTTCATAGGTCACCTGTCTGCAAATGTAGATTGCATATCACCAGGTAAACTAACCTCTAACTACTTGTCTGTATATAAAATACAAGCTATTAATATATGGCATCTGAAATCTTTATGTTTCAAGCACCACACCTAGGAGAGTCCTTTTGTCATAGCAGGAAGGTATGCATTATCCGAGTGTGCCCTACAGATAGACATTTGAGATGTAGCTCGTCTCACGTGAGGGGTTAAAAGGAGTGCCACAATCAAGTAGTTGACTTGACCAACCACAGTGGTTTGTCTCTTTTTGTCATTTTTCTTACCTCTAACACAATAATGCATCTCAACAGTGACGAAACAAAGTAAGGTGATGGCCACTTTATTTGCCATACATGATTCACTGGTTCCCACATCAGCCAGCTTGTTTATCCAAATTCCCATATGCAGTCTGGCACCCAGTAGATGACACCTGCCCAGCCCTTTTAGTTACAGAGGGAAGTCTTGGATGTGTTCATATGCAGAGTATATGCACTTTATACTAGGAATGGCTCTCAGAGTCAGAGGCAAAACTCAAGTGGCCACGAGTTTTCCCCTTCTGAGAAGCATGTGCAAAGACTATCATACACTCCTGGAAATTGAAATAAGAACACCGTGAATTCATTGTCCCAGGAAGGGGAAACTTTATTGACACATTCCTGGGGTCAGATACATCACATGATCACACTGACAGAACCACAGGTACATAGACACAGGCAACAGAGCATGCACAATGTCGGCACTAGTACAGTGTATATCCACCTTTCGCAGCAATGCAGGCTGCTATTCTCCCGTGGAGACGATCGTAGAGATGCTGGATGTAGTCCTGTGGAACGGCTTGCCATGCCATTTCCACCTGGTGCCTCAGCTGGACCAGCGTTCGTGCTGGACGTGCAGACCGCGTGAGACGACGCTTCATCCAGTCCCAAACATGCTCAATGGGGGACAGATCCGGAGATCTTGCTGGCCAGGGTAGTTGACTTACACCTTCTAGAGCACGTTGGGTGGCACGGGATACATGCGGACGTGCATTGTCCTGTTGGAACAGCAAGTTCCCTTGCCGGTCTAGGAATGGTAGAACGATGGGTTCGATGACGGTTTGGATGTACCATGCACTATTCAGTGTCCCCTCGAGGATCACCAGTGGTGTACGGCCAGTGTAGGAGATCGCTCCCCACACCATGATGCCGGGTGTTGGCCCTGTGTGCCTCGGTCGTATGCAGTCCTGATTGTGGCGCTCACCTGCACGGCGCCAAACACGGATACGACCATCATTGGCACCAAGGCAGAAGCGACTCTCATCGCTGAAGACGACACGTCTCCATTCGTCCCTCCATTCACGCCTGTCGCGACACCACTGGAGGCAGGCTGCACGATGTTGGGGCGTGAGCGGAAGACGGCCTAACGGTGTGCGGGACCGTAGCCCAGCTTCATGGAGACGGTTGCGAATGGTCCTCGCCGATACCCCAGGAGCAACAGTGTCCCTAATTTGCTGGGAAGTGGCGGTGCGGTCCCCTACGGCACTGCATAGGATCCTATGGTCTTGGCGTGCATCCGTGCGTCGCTGCGGTCCGGTCCCAGGTCGACGGGCACGTGCACCTTCCGCCGAACACTGGCGACAACATCGATGTACTGTGGAGACTTCACGCCCCACGTGTTGAGCAATTCGGCGCTACGTCCACCCGGCCTCCCGCATGCCCACTATACGCCCTCGCTCAAAGTCCGTCAACTGCACATACGGTTCACGTCCGCGCTGTCGCGGCATGCTACCAGTGTTAAAGACTGCGATGGAGCTCCGTATGCCACGGCAAACTGGCTGACACTGACGGCGGCGGTGCACAAATGCTGCGCAGCTAGCGCCATTCGACGGCCAACACCGCGGTTCCTGGTGTGTCCGCTGTGCCGTGCGTGTGATCATTGCTTGTACAGCCCTCTCGCAGTGTCCGGAGCAAGTACGGTGGGTCTGACACACCGGTGTCAATGTGTTCTTTTTTCCATTTCCAGGACTGTATAATGGTGGTGCTCATTTAAAATGTCACAAAACATTAAGACAAAAACATATTCAAGAGTAAAATCCCTTCTGGATCTCAGTCAATGTATGAAAATCGACTGCACGGTACAATGCACAAGGTTTGGAATGCTCGTGATTTGGAAGCAGTCAAGAACCTGGACATCTCATGATTACATCCCTCATGATGGATGGTATCACAGTGCTTCAGGTACTAACACTTCATGCAGTTCTACTACTACTACAATTATACTGGTATTATTATTATTATTATTATTATTATTATTATTATTATTATTATTATTATTATTATTAGCAGTACTGTACCATCAACATAATCCACGTGATGAGTACTTAAACGATTTTCTTTTAATGCAGTCACATAATACTGGAAACATTGTTGGGGTACAAAGGAATAAACAGAGATAATTTGTCCAAAATAAATATTTTTGTAGGCTAAAAACTCCAGGATACAAAAACGACACCTTTAGCTAGTTCCACAATCATCCAGGATACAAAAATTGTCCTTCAGATAGTTCATCAATCAGTCACAGTTCCTAAACTAATGGGAACTTAAAGGTATGGACTTCAATATGAAAATCAAAGTAACATAACTACAGACTAACTGCTTAATAGAAGTTCTGCACCATCCCCTGCATAGTTTGCAGATTTCCCCCCTATTGGAAACATCTTCTGAAATATTCTTTTGACCACAGCATGTTTAAATGCACATTCTCACTTCATTTACATACGTACATATATTGTCACTTTACAGCAAGAAGGGTTGTCAGCACCAGATGTTGCCCATCAAAATGGCATACATCACAGTTTAACCATTTGAACATTCAACTACTATCATGAAGGACTAAACAATGAAGACGTGCCTACTGTTGGTGGCCTGCAGTCAACAACACCACACCACCGTTACCTACAAATTATGGCTTACAGGTAGCTTGAGGGGTATGCTCGCTGCCTATTTGGGGGCAACTAGCAGGTCTTTGTCGACAGAATGCTTGCTGCCTATTTGGGGGCAATTAGGTCTTTGTCGACAGAATGCTTGCAATGATCTCTACATGATCTAGACATCTATCACAGGACAAACCATGCCACCACATGGTGCTCTAAGTTATGGTCTTAAATGGAATCTGGATTAATGGTGTTGGGTTCTCTTCACTGACAAGAGTGGGATTTGTCTGACAGCTGATGACTGCCACAGAAGAGTGTGGTTGTTGCCAACTAACTATGGAGATCTCAGGCACGCAGACCCATGGGTCCATCATGGATGTGGGTCTATAATGATTTGAGCCAGTATCACATACAGAGACAGACGCCTCTCACCACTACTGAGGGTAATCTGAAGGCTGTGCAGTATGAAGAGACAATTCTCCAACTTTTTTTCCTGCTCTAAAGCCCCCACATAGTCGTGGGTATATGTCTTAGCAGACGCATGAGCACACCATGCCCATCTCATTAACATCTTCCTCCTGAAAGCAGGAGCACAATAACATGTGGTATCTACTGACAGCAACATGACTGGTATGTTTGGGAGCACTTGAAATTAGAAAGGTGTCTTCACAGAAACCACCCCATACACAGAATGGCCTCAAGTGTCATGGAGTGGGACAGGCTAGAGCAGCAACATCTCTACCTTTCAGACAGCATTCTAAGAAGGATTCAAGTATGTTACAATGCACACAGTGTAGTAACAGCTCAGTCTTAGATGTTACTGAGCAGCAGCTTCTGATTTCACAGGTCTATGCTTAAGAGCAGACTGCCTTTATTTTGGTTAATGTTTTGTTTTTCACAGTAAAGTTCCTTTTTAGTCTAATAGTATGTATTTTTTCAGTCCCTGGTCCCCTTGAATCTAAGTCCACACACACTCACAGACACACACACACATCCTGTAATTTTTTCTTCTCTTTAGCAGCTTCATTTCATCAGCAGAAACTGTGCATTTACTCCAATGTCTTTCTAAAGTACCTTCTGTCTAGTTTCAGAATATGTAGCAAAAGCCCCACAAGCTGCAGAATCCAGTGTCATTTCCTCTTACAGTACATTGTCACATGTTAAATCCCCCTACACTATCTGTGCACTTTCATCGTCTCTTACCTTCCTCAGTCCTTAAACAACAGATGTATGAAGAATTCAGCCAAATACTGTGTTTATCAAATTCCGAGATGAAGTAATAAGACAGTACAAAGCCAGCTAAAATGCTAACTGTTGAACGTGAATTGGGTGCAAAAATGAGTGGTGAAGTTCATTACATAAAATAAACTAATAAAATGTAGTTGTAGTGGTGGTGGTGGTGGTGGTGGTGGTGGTGGTAGTAGTAGTCAACAGAGTACCAGCTGATATTAAACAAGTATGGGAAGCAGTAGAACCCTTGCTTCATGTAAGAAAGAATACCAGCCAGCACTTATGACATTTTAAAAGGCAGACACTCCTGACAAAATCAATTCAAGGCCAAACGAGGGCCTTATATTATGGCATAAACTGAAACATTTGTAGTTAATATGTACACTGAAAATGGTATGAGGACTGTACTGCCTTTTCCTGGAGCAGTCAAAGCTGTGCTGGATTAAGATGTAGCAGCTCCAGTCTCAGATACTGACATATGGACGGGAGAGTGGTGTGCTGACCACATGCCCCTCCGTATCCGCATCCAGTGCACACCATTGTGACAAAAACAACTTTGAGTGACATGTGATTATACACTTTGTCACATTATCAACTTCACAAGTTTGCAGTCACTGTCTCTCAAATTCAATAGCCCATCCTCCACTGGCACAATCTTCAATATCACGAAAGGTCACACTGCACAGTGGTACAACGCAGGCGGCTACAGAACTTTTTGTATTTAGCCTTCCTAGTTTGTTTTAGCTGTTAGGTTCTTACTACTAAGCCAATTGCCTTGCCACAGTGGTAACACTGGTTCCTGTCACATCACCGAAGTTAAGCATTGTCAGGCTGGGCTAGCACTTGGATGGGTGATCATCTGGTCTGCCGAGTGCTGTTGTCAAGCGAGGTGCACTCAGCCCTTGTGAGGCAAACTGAGGAGCTCCTTGATTAAGATGTAGCAGCTTCAGTCTCAGAAACTGACATATGGCCGGGAGAGTGGTGTCTTGATCACATACGCCTCCGTATCCACATACGGTGACACCTATGGGCTGAGGATGACATAGCGGCTGCTCGGTACCATTGAGCCTTCATGGCCTTTTTCGGAGGAATTTACTTTTTAGTTTTCTTATCACTAATGAATATGTCCAACATAGTTCTTCCTACTTCCCCCTTCAATTCAGTTTTTAAATGGGAGGTAAGTACAATAATATCTTGGAGCTGCAATCTTGACTGGGAATTTTTGGTTTGTTCTATGTAATTCTGGGAGAAATGCCGGACATCAATATCTCGCTGCCACGATATTTTGGAGCATTTTCTGGTCAGGTTTAGGTATGTATTTGTGAAGACACACTAAGCTGCTCTATTTAAGACCCAGCCATTACAAGCATGGTGTACACTTCAGTCAGTTTGCATTCAATACTTGAGTGCACGTGCTTCTGTTGCAAGTCTGTGCATGGATCTGAGTACACTCAACAGCAAATGCTTGGCCCATAGAAATGATATTGTCTTCATTTGGTAAAATCACAGAAGGAAGTTGGTTGCTGTAGTGATATGGAATTTGGATTGTATGACTGAACTCCGCCTCTACAACAACGAGTAAAGTATGGTATATAATGTGTTACATATGAATGTTAATGACTTTTATAGTAGAGACCATCAAGTTTTTGTTTTTCATTGTTTGTTGCATGAGTGATACAGAGATTCAACAAGTGCAGAGGGCTATTCTTAATGCAGCACGGGAATTTCATGACATTGGATTGGATCTTCACTGGGTCTACAGCTGTCTACTGCAAAAATCCTCAAGCCATGTCAAGTCTTTTGCAGCTATTATTACTGGCAATGAAACAAAAATGTGCTTAAAATTTTTAATGTTGCTGTGTTGTGGCCACAGTACAATTCACATGTATGTTTAGAAGTACCAAAAGCTTTTTAATGTGCGCCATTACTTGTACTCTGTGGTAATAAATAAACCAGCTTAGTGTTTGCTAAAATAAAAAACAAATTCTCAGAGTTGTCAATATTTTTTGAAGTAATATATTGTAAGTTATGATTACAAATAACTAATGACATCAAAACCAAATTTGACATCCAAGCAGTGAGAAAAATTGTTCTAAGCAATGATATCTTTGGTTTTGAAACAGACTGATGAAATATATTTAAACTGAATATTAATTGTTTTACAGAACTGAGAAATCTACTACTAAGAATGTGAATAAAAACTAGTTAGTCCATTTAATTGCAAAGTATGTTAAAGTGGAACATGTTAAACCTTATCTTAGGATGTGAGTGTAAAATTCAGATAAGCAGTATATTTAGGGAGGAGTCACATTAAACACAATCTATATGACAACAACTTTAATCAATTATTCTGAACCCTGTTCTATCTCAAGGATGACGCACCTGCGAACTAACAAACAGTAGTAAGTGGTGGTGTACACAAAACAGTACACAATCTACACAAATATTTCAAGCCATGGTGCCGCGTGACATTTTAAAATATTTTCAATTATAATAAAGAATTATCTGCTGTGTATATCACTGTGTTACACAGTGCAGAAAGTTCCACAGTGGCAGTATTCCTTGCAGTGTCCAGCTCAAAACAACCATCCTAACTGATCACATACTCATCAGTCATATTTTCACTGACTCTTTATTGATGGAACCCCACATATTTGACTTATAGGCGAAAACTTTCATTCTATTATAGTACATTAAAATGACAATCAGAAATACAGTATTTGGCAATAAGTAATTTTCAGGCTGGCATGTACGAAAGGAGTACGCTTGAGGTGCTCTACAGTGTGCTCCAGAATAGTTTATGTCGTTGACTCAATATAAGCTCTACATCTCTAGCAAAGAATCCTGTATAACCCTACTTTTCCTAGCACTAAGTCACCTTTGACTGATCACAGAAGTAGTAAGATATTTGCTGGAGGACAAAATACCATTTAACCTGATGTTTCCTCAGTAAATTATATATTTTTGCACAAACATTCCAGACATATGGCAGGTAAGATGTCTTGACCGCCTCATCCTGAGCCTTTTGCTGGCATTTGTACAACTGTAGCACTATGTGTATCTGACAGGATGATCATCCATTTTCTACAAACCTAATTTGCAGATGTTCCAATTCCATCTGCAGGTCTTAAGAATGCTCACTGTCCATAACAGGTGGTGGCAAATGCTTGGCTACAAATACAGATCATTATGAGTGGGATTTCAATATACTCAATGTCCAGGAATACCGCCTCACGTCACACCAATATATCTAAAACTGGCAAACACCCATTTTACACTATTCCATGGTAAGCTAATGTCAGGATTTATGGAGTTAAGATGTTAAAGAAACTCTCAGGAGCTGTCCAAATCATGAGACCAAACTATAAATGCACCTTCAATGTACTGCCAGAATATTGTAGGTTTTAAATGGCTGAGTCTAGTGCCCAGTCCTCAATATCCTCCCGCAAAAAGTTGGAGACTGAGATTTTACAGAACTTTATTAAAAGAAAGTGCTGGCAGGTCAACAGACACACAAACAAACACAAACATACACACAAAATTCAAGCTTTCGCAACATATATTTTTCCTATGTGGAATGTTTCATATATATATATATATATATATATATATATATATATATATATATAGAGAGAGAGAGAGAGAGAGAGAGAGAGAGAGAGAGAGAGGTTGTATTTAGTGAGAACTTCTTGGTCAATTGTTTCATGCATTGCTAGATAGGGGAACATAGTGCTATCTTCTAATGCACCTTTATTTTTACAACAACCGTTCACAGATTGGTGGCATGTGGTGGTGGTGGAAGAGAGAGGAAGATGTTTGTACACCTATAAAAAAATGACGTAACCATTCTTTAGCCGTTACCACACTAAGATAATCCCACCTGATGAATGAACACTCCTGTAGCACACAGATACAAACATGTCTCTCTTCCTCCAAATGCCACCTGAACCCATTTACACTCTACTCTAAAATAGGAATCACCTTACAAATGAGGTTTTATTTGGTATTTATCCATCTCTTCCTGCCATGATGAGGAAACTGTGAAATTAAACAATGAAGACAAAGTTGAACTATTAATCGTGCAGAGAATACTCCTGTGGGGACGGGAAAACAGCAAATGCTATTCCTCTTTATAAAAAGGTAAAAATGCAGAATTATAGACCAATATCCCTAACATTCACTTGCTGCAGGGCCCTAGAGCAGGTTTAAATATTATGAAGTAACTGTAAGCTTCTCTCAAGATTTGTACAGTTTCAGGAAAAGCACAGCTTAATACCATCCAGCTTCACAATCATCAATCCCATCAACTCATGTAGACCTCGACATTGAAATTTCCTTAACAGATGTTTGTAGCATCCCCTTGATCAGGACAGTGAAGCCAAGGTTCCTCCTCCATCACACTCAACAGTCCACCACCTAGTGGTGGTCAATGAAGCATGTTCAGTGATGGTTTTAGAGAAATAACAGCACTAAGCAGCTTGAGAGCACTACATTTGCCAAACTCACACACAGTAATGCCACGGATATGCAAGCATGTGCAGCAGTCATAGTAACAGCAAAGTCTGTAGCAAACTAATATTATCCTTTGAACTATTGTTCTACATGGCCGCTTGGGCCCACTTGGATTACACTGAAGAGAAAAAGTTTGTTAGTGAAATCTTTATTCTACATTTTTCCGCATGCTTACATAATAACCAGGTAAGTGTGGGAAGAAAAGAGGATTGTACAAGTTTCTTCACCCAAATATCTATTTTTATGGCACATACATCCACCCTATCATCAGTGCTCAGATTTCAAAAGGGTTTGATGATTTGATAAGACTACTCTTTTTTCGTATCACCACCCCATGCAATTTCCTTCTTTCTTTGGAAGGTCACACAGAGAGTATTTACTTTTAATTATAACCTGAACAAGACATTTTTACCTACTGACAAAAGCTTGCAATAGTATCCTCCTCGCACATTTGCAAATGGAACTAATCTTACGAATAATTTCTGATAGCTGAGAAGGGCAACTGACTGACTGACTGACTGACTGACTGACACACACACACACACACACACACACACACACACACACACACTGAGAGAGAGAGAGAGAGATACTTTTTCTTCTTCAACTTGCAAACAAGATTTCTTGTGTTATATTACACAACAAGATGAAACAAAAATTGGAGAATCTACAATCAAAATCATAATTTATAAACAATGTGAACTAAAAGGAAATTGTGGTGGGGTACATCAAACCAGTCAGAAAACTGGTGACAAAAAAGCACATTTGGCATGTAGAAATATTCAATATACTCTTGAAAAGTTCGTGTTGAGATCTGATCTCAAACTTTTGCATCTAAAGAGCAAGCTGATCAACAGAGTTTTCAAAACAGTGTGAGAGCCCAGTTTGGTACTATGAACAGATATGGTATTACACAAACCATCCAATCAGAGAAAAACATACCTGGATAATGCCAAAATAATTGAATGTCTGTAATTACAGATGAACCATTCACAATTAAGTATTCTGTATAACATAAAAAACTTGATGCAAAACTGCCTTTGTACTTATGTGTGGAAGCAATTTCTCAGTCATGTCTATGTGAATACAGTCTGCTTTATTTAATACATCATCCACTCTTGGCTTTTAGCAACACGGAAAAGGCATATGTGGGCTAAAGAATACTATTTATGAAACAACTTTCAGCTCATATATTATGGTTGTTATCTTTAAGCACATACTCCTTCCCTTGCAGTGTGCTATAATGGCCCTTTCGCTGAACGAGTACTGCCCACTAACAACTATCAAACAACAGTCTGCAGTCATTCCTGTTTATGTTATAAAAGTGATACATTATATGACTTTAATTCAAAATCCGGTATTTGAGCTGCCACAATTTCCATTTCCTGAAAAGTTTATAAGCAAATGTAAAAACTATCGGTACTCCTAAACTTTCACATACATGATAAGTAAGCACTGCAGGAACATATGTCAGCATTAAGCAAATAGGATAAGGATTAGTATTCGATACTCATCACCAGGTTTCATCAGTAATGTAACGTTAATGGCAGCTGTCACATAGCATTTTGTTGCACATTTTCACTGTCTGATTGTTAGTTGACAAAGGCAATGAATGTAAAAGCGAAAATCCTTGCTGTGGTGACACTGGTCTATAACTTCGGCCACATCAAAAAATCTCCGCTAATATTACGTTACAATCACTATGTTGTTTAAGACATTTGTCACATGTTCCATACATCACTGGTCAAAGCTGACGACTAGTATCGAATAAACCTCTTTACCCAGCAAATTTTGATGTCAAATAATGAGCATGCATTCTTAAGCAATGCGAACAGCACCATAAAATACCAGTACACAGGGAAAGAAGCAGAGAAATGGCTCTTGGAAGTAGGTTCTGATATTTTAATAGTCTTTTTTGTTAATACTTCACAATAAACCAACTATGTTTTTTGCTAGACACAATAGTTTCTCAAATACCTTGATTAAACTTAATCAAATGACAACTATTCATGTCAAACTGTAGGCATTAGGAAATCCAAATTTTAATTATTGTCAACAGATAGAATATTAACCATACACATTCTAGGTGCTAATTTATTTTAAGGAACAGAAACTGTATGGCCCACATATCAAAACTAAAACTATTGCTTAATTCATTTCTCAACAACATGTAATTTACAACACAACAATCTAAACATTAAAGCTAAAATACAAAAGGCTCAGATTCAATTCCCGGTCAGTCCTAGGACTTTTGTCCATCAATTATTAAGTCTTTCACCTTTGGCAATGTTTGTTGATGTGAAAAATGCTAAGCTGCAATGTTGTTTGTAGTCTACTTTAAAGTACAATCAGCAATAGCATTAACTACCTGGGAGTATCCATTTGGTGTGACAAGGAGGTAAAGCTGTCATCAACCCAAAGGCTGGTTTGAACAACACAGTGCTCTACTATGCACAATGCTGTTAGATATCCTGTCATTGCCTTCCCCTGACCTCCAAACTGAGTTACCCAGCCACTATAAGGGAACCTATAGTTTAGTGTGAATTCATAATCATGGTGCAACTCTGCATTTATCACATTGACAAATAAAGCCAGCAGTGAAATAAGTGATAAGTGACAGAAAAATCCTAGGATTGACTAGAAATCAAACCAGATGACTCCATAGTTTGGCACTTACCACTAAGATAGTGTCTCAGGGGGGCATAAAAACGAATATAAATCACATTGTAGGGAAGGCAGATTGAGCCTCAGTATTCCTTCCACAGTGTAAATGAACCATCACTAAAGATGTGACAACAAACATAATTATTAATCAAAGTGTAATTTATAGTTGACGAATGCTTGAGGGTTGTCACAATTTTTATTTTATGCATAGTCTTCAACTTATGTACGCAGTTTTTTCTGACACATAATCTACTGCTCTAATGATAAAGACGTTTAACACAACAAGTTATATTTTTAGAAATAACAGTAAGAATATCATGACACATTAGAGACATCAATTTGTGTCATAATTATTATACTGACGATAGCCAGATACAAATCTCTGTAACACCCCTGTCAACTCACATTAACCCAACTGTCAATGCTCTCTCATGGCACCCATCTTTAACAACGGCAGTGGAGTGAAACTAATCTCACGTATCTATTTTAGTCTCACAACTGCTTACAGAGCTTCTGTCAAACTGAGACTATCACCTTTTCATCTACATATCCGACAGAATGTTTTGGCAACAGCAATAGGTACCATGACATAAAACTGAAATAACCTGATAAATATTCAACACACCAATGATTTTTCTGGAGTCAAACACATGCTCTGCTACAAAATAAATGGGCTGGTGCTTGCCAGGCCCACACACAGGACTATTTATTGGACAGAGGGGGCGGGGGATATCGGAAAGCTAATTTTACTTTGTGTGACTCATAGTATAAATACATAAATAAAGTTCCGATTAAACCTTTTAATATACAAACACATGGACAAGAATTGATTTGCTGTTTTCATTCACCTTAAATGATCCTTAAACTTGTTAAAGCTCAAATTTCTCAAAACCACTAGATAAATATTTAATTTACAGCAGTGCTACTGAGGTATCAATCTCATATAGAAAAGCAAATACCTCACAAAAGTCAAATGAACTAACAGAAGGTTACAAAAATAACTTCAAAATCAATCGCTATCTCCCATCCCCCCCCCCACCCCCATGAAAGGCATCCACTTACTTTACACAAGTTTTCGAACAAAGATATTAACCTTGAGTCTATTCTGTTTAGTTCTGAAACAGCCCAGACACAGCCATGTTGAACTTAATTTTTCCTTGTATGGCTGAGGACACAAAGGAAGCTAATTAACTCAAACTTGTGCTTGGGATGATCTATTTTCAACTAGATGGAACTTTTTACACAATACAGACATGGTGACATTATGAAACTGTTCACCACCTTCTCCGCTTTGTGACAGTTGCAGCCTCTCATAGTTCCGTGAATCTTCCTCTGCTGTTTTTCACCAATCTCTTCACACCTGAAACTTCTTTCACTTTACTTTCAGCCATAATCATGAATCAATAATATTAAGAAAGCATGTTGGTACTAGAAAATTTCCACTGTATGTAGCATAAGTCCAAACATTTCGGGGAGGGGGGGGGAGGGGGCAGCATGTGCCCCCGACCCTCCCGGTTGCTTGCTGCAGAGCCAGTCCCTATTTTCAGCTCACATTTCTCTTGCAGGTCTTGATTAAAAAAAAAAAAAAACCAATCTTCAATCTGGCGCCCTCCTGCAACAACTTTTTCCTAGACACCATCTGTTTAACTTAATCAATCCACCTATCCATTTGCAAGGTAGTGAGAAGAGGAGGGATGGAAAAGAGCACATGAATGTGTCATACAGTAGAAAGCATGAATAGGAACCGAATCTCTCTTTTAGAGCTGCTTGTGATCAACCACAATCAGAAAAAGTACCAATTAATGCTCCACCATTAAATAAAATGAATATTACAAATATGTTAATTTACAAAATAATTCAAAGGTAAAAGCAGTTTTAGTTTTTCTAACAAAAACTGCATTAAATATTGAGACACTGATCTATTTTGTTACAATCTTCATTTTGCATTCACATTCACTGCATTTGTCAAAATGCAGTTGTCCCCTATCAACCGAACTTAGAACTCAAAACTGTGTTACATATCAGTCTATCACATGGGTCTTTAAGAAACTGTGATAACACTATTGCTTTTGTGGAATTTTAATACTGCATATAAATTCAACTGTTACAAAATGTTTCACTAAACCAGTTTTCCAGTAAGGAATACATTCTCTGCCAAACTAAAGAGGCTGATAATGTTTATGTCTACTCTCACGTGTCAATTCCAACATACTATTTGGAAAACAGTTTCTCCATACTATCTCCAATATAATATTGTCACAGATAGTAACACACATACACAAGTTTTCAAAACTTGTCAGCATATACACTGATTTACTTCTGACTACATTTAATATGACTTGTTTTGCAGGGATGATCTAGTTGTTTGTATAACTTCACTTTAATATAACGAATTTCTACAATATGGTTGGGTTAGGAGAGGAACTAAAAGTACAGTGACCATGCCATAAGAGTGCAACTACCAACCACTGCTCACAAAGCATGTACCAGGCCTGTTCAATAATACCTTTGTTGCAGTGTCCAATTTACTTTAACTTCCACTGACGACTTTCTATTATATGTAACAACATTAACAGGAAACGTGACGTCTGTTCATTTATTGTTTCTATTTGGAATAATTGACAATATCTACTATCGACAATTTAATTTAGTTTCCTAGGCCTGTGCATTCCTCTATTCGGAGGAACACACCAATTATATGTAAACAAGGTTGAGTGCAAACACGTAATTTAACAACGGTAACAGCTACGAACAGTTACGTTTCTTCCTTATTACTTTCGTCGCATAAGAAAACATAACCATTATCAACGACATATGGGCCGAGAGTAAAATTTTGTTGACCAAGTAAGCGAAGGAAGGAAAATTGCAAGGCGTTCATATGTATGCCAACACAGAACGAAAATGTTAAAACGTCATCGAGGGGCAAAACATGCGTTTACAAGTTCTGGTAATCACTAACGAAAAATAAACATTCTTAAAGTATTAACGAAATCGTCAGAGCGAAGGTGGGAGTGATGGATCGTAATCAAATAATAAAGTTCTCGTCTAATGACAAATGTCACAGCTGAACCGGTAATTAGAAAACATTTATAGTAATTCTGTTCCTACGAGAAGGATATATGGAAATTACCTCAAATCTTGGCCCCAGGGACTAATGAAACTTCAACTGACTGAAGAGCTTAGCTGCTTTTAGCACTTTATCCGAAATTCACTTTACGATCTGTGGTAGCGAAAAAGTGCACTCGCTAAACAAGTCGCCCAATTCTTCTGTCCACAATATTTCTGACCTGCATAGTATGCACAAACATTTCAAGTTGGCACATACGGGCACCCGAAAAAACCGATTACAAATATAACGCGATACTTCAAACACCAAATAAATTCGCCGGCCATGTCATCCCACTCTACGCCGGAAGACTAAACACAAAACACATAGAGAACAAAGCAAGAAAGATACTACACGCGATGAAACTTGCGATCAATATTATGCGATCGGACTGCCTTGCCAAAATTGTCCTTCGCAGTATGGTCAACATTGATTTCTTTTTAGATTACATTGGAATAACTCCTCCATAGACTCGACGATCAAAAACGTGCTGCCGTTGGAGACCGAAGTATAACAGTCACATTAATTGTTTCCGGGTTCATTTTATCAGGGCGGTTATCCTGTAGCAAAGAGAATGCGTAGACAGATGATCATTTTATATCCGATATTTGAATATCAATCTAGTAATGTGATGAACTTAGCTCTCATAATCGTTTTGTCCTTGATAGATTTAATTTTTTGCTGATTTCTCTGTAGCTGTTCCAATATGCACTTTCTACATAATTTTCATTCTTAGAGCCACCTACATAATAGAAATTGTACTTAGTAATTCAATCAATATACTCCGGTGTCGTTATTCTGACCGGAGAGAAATCATGTATGCAGTTCCCCAAGGCTCAATCTTATGTCCACTATTGTTCCTCATAGATGTAAACGATCTTCTTTCTAACATACAACAAACAGAACTAGTTCTTTTTGCAGATGGTACTAGCAGTAATCAGTTCAAGCACACACACAGAAACAGAAGAAATGCTAAACAATGTTCTTATAAGTATCACTGAATGGTTTCCTGTGAAAGGTCTTCCTCTTAATTTGAAAAGACACAGTATATTAAGTTCTGCTCGTCTGGGATAATACAGATGCTAAGTGTAACACATGGTCAGGAAATAATAAATATGGCGGATACTTCAAATTTTTAGAAATCCACACAGATGAGAATTTAAACTGGGAAATGCATACTTTGGAACTTCTAAAACAATTTATTGTAAATGTGCCATGCATGCGGCAGACAACCAGTATTATAATAATCAGTGGTTCTGCATTCAGGTTGACTGGGTCACAATGGTAAAAGTCAAACAACAGGCAAGGAATGACTTTATTCCTCGTATGACTTGTTTGAGAATTTATTGCTCATCAGATATCCAGGAGCGATTGCTGCATGCAGAAACAGTGTTTCCAGTTGTATGTGAAACCAACATTTGCAAACTATTCACAGAAGCACACACACAGAAATGGAGGAAATGGTAAACAATGTTATGAAACGTATCATTGATTGGTTTTCTGTGTATGGTTCTGAATTTTAAAAACGAGTCTGTGAAGGATTGTTTCACACACAACTGGAAATCCTATACCTAAGTGCAACAATTGTCCTGCAAATCTGATGATCGATAAAGTCCGAAATGCGTCATATGAGCAATAAAGTCATTCTTTGCCTGATGTTTGACTTTTACCATTGCGACCCAGTCAGCATGAAGGCAGAAGTAATGATTAAAACAATTTAGTCCAGCCGCATTTGCGCGTAAGCCGTGTTCACACACGCAACAAAAGTGTCGCCACAGCTAGTGCCATACAAACATGCGATGCAGTTACCTGTGTGAACTCCCAGGTTATAGTGATGCAACTTCATAGACGCAACGCCACAAAAGTTCAGCTTGGTTGT
The DNA here is from genome assembly GCF_021461385.2 of Schistocerca piceifrons. NCBI lineage: Eukaryota > Metazoa > Arthropoda > Insecta > Orthoptera > Acrididae > Schistocerca > Schistocerca piceifrons. Next base: position 539,431,648 of record NC_060149.1, read on the forward strand.
AATTTGTTGCGGCACTTCCCTTCCGCCACTGCTCCCTGGTGGCAATATTTCGAAACAAGAGCATCCTGTCACAGTTGTGAAGTAATTGCTGCTGTACTCCATTCGATTTCAATGTGTTTTCATTTTATTACCGAAAAAAATGAAAACAGTGGTTGGCAGTTACATTTTCACAGCATCTGGAGCCACAAGAACAGCAACTTGTGTTTGATTTCCTGCAGCAGTGTGTGTGTGTGTGTGTGTGTGTGTGTGTGTGTGTGTGTGAGGGCAATATTTGCGAACTAATGACGTATCCCACAATCTTAAAAGGTTTTTGGATGAATAAATAAATAAACTTAATATAAGTAACCAAAAAAGCGAGTTGCTTAAACTTCATGATTTGCAATCCAAGCATTGTATCAATTGTGGATTATTTACTTATATGCATGAAGCGCCTCAAGTGTGATGTGACAGCTGTTAAACTAAAAATTAGTTATTCTAAATGCTTATATCGATGAATATAATAAGATTCTAAAAGAAGAGTTACATATCTTCAGATGATATTTACATGCCAGCTTTTGGTTGGCTTGCTACTGCAGACAGCATTTTCGTCTCCAACTGTTATTTCTTTTATAAATGTTTTTGTGGCCCCCGATTTATCCCTATGCAAAATCTATTTTCAGATGAAAATTTGAGTTTTGTCTTCCTTATATCTAACTCTTGTCACAGCTTTAATCCCATAACATGCACAATAACATTCATACTCATCCATATGATTTCAACCGACACTGTGTTGAAAGCTCTGCAGCTACATAGAATCTGTGGCGTCCTGTGTGAATGGTGACTCACTATGTCACTATAGAAAGTCACAAGCTGTCGCACCACATTAGTTGTGTGTGTGAACCTGGCTTTAGAATCATTGCAAATCTAGGGGATAGACAAATCAGTAAGGTGACATATTTTGCATATTTTCATTCAGTAATGTCATGGTGGAATAATGTTTTGGTCTAACACATCTTTAAGAAAGAATGTCTTCATAGTTCAAAAACGTGCTGTAAGAATATATGGTGCTCACCCACAATTATCTTGCAGACATCTGTTTGAGGAGTTGGGCATTCGGACTATTGCTTCATAGTATATTTATTGTCTCATGAAGTCTATTGTAAATAATCCACTGTACTGTACTTCAAAAGGAACGATGATATCTATAATTACAATATGTGAAGGAAAAATGACATTCATTAATCTTCATTAAGTTTGGATTAAGCACAAAAACAGGTGTGCAATGCTGCAACTAAAATTTTTGATCACTTACGCAAGGATATAAAATGTCTTACAGAGACCAAAATAAAATTTGAAAACAAACAGTGAAAGTTTCTTCATGGCAACACCTTCTACTCCATTGAAGAAATTCTATTATTGTGATGTGTAATATGTGGTGGGTAGGACTTGCTAACTCACACATATATGTTCAAAAAAAGAAAAAAATCTTTATGAATGTACAGCATGTAGGCATATTTACAAATTAATTAGCCACGTAATAGTAAAATGACTCGTTCTACATTATTATGATGTATCATGCAAAATGATCCATGAAACATGAAACTATCCAATTAGTTCACCATTCTTGTTGTTTCTGAAGTATTTGTGATTCAGCCTGACGAAATCAGAGCCATTGTCACGTCTAACTCAAAGCTCAAATGTTACAGACCTACTGATGTTGGAACAGTGTACCTTGGTTGAGAACACAGGTGTTCTAACATTGTCCATAGAATGAATACTAAGGCTATTCCTGGTATGAGTCTATTAATCCATGTGTCAAACTGCTAAGTGCAGGTCTCAGATTAAGTTAGTCATGAAAAAATTGTGAATATTTCAAATAGAATTTATGACTAATGTACTTCGTTATATGATTAATGGAGTGTACTATCCATATTTCCTAAACGATGGGTAGATGAGCTATCACAATGCTCCATATTAACTGCCCTTCCAAGGCAGCTGCTAAAATCTACTTAATCAGGAAGCAGAGTGAGAGACAGTGCCATGTCCGGGTACAGCAAAGATTTCTGACGCTATTTAAATAGTCATCAGCAAATATGGATCCAGGGTTTGGTTCTGCGGTCTGTAGGAGGGATGGGATGTCATTTTCCCTCTCTCTCTCTCTCTCTCTCTCTTCTCTCTGACCTCACAGAATATAACTTGCTGCAATGCTCACTTTTAGAAAACATGATAAGCCAACGATTTTAATAATAATGAAATATATTAAATACTTCAACATAATAATAATAAATCCCGTGGAGGCCCGGGAAAAGAATAGGCCTCCGGTATGTTCTGCCAGTCGTAAAAGGCGACGAAAAGTACAAACCACTAATGGGTCTAACCCCCCTTTTAGTGTCATTACTTGGTTCAGGACAGAACTAAAGAAGCCTCGGACAAGCGCCGTCATGGTTGGGGACGACGCTTGAACCCTATGCCTGCCCACTATGGTAACGACACTGCTAGCCAACTGGAAAATGATTTAAATCCAAATAGAGGTGTTTTGCAAGATATGTGTCCTGCAACCACCCTAGAAGGAAAACAAAGACAGAGGATGAGATGGTCAGATGAAGTTAATCGACACCTCATGTTCTGTTACTACCAAGCAACAAACCTAGGAACCAACACAACTGGATACAGATCACAAGTATACACAACATTTATTACCAGATACCCAGAATTAAAATTTTTAACAGAACAACGACTAGCTGATCAGATCCGTGTAATAATCAAAAATAACAGGATACCCCAGTCAGAATTAGAAAACATCAAACAACAAGTACAACAAATACTGGAACAAAATAATGTGCAATCAGAAGAAGAAGAAAATACAGTAATGGACTCAAACATCCCAGAGCAAACAAACAAAGACCAACATGCATCAATTAAACAACACGAGGAAAACGAAATCTTAAGACAGCCACCAGAACAAGCACAAACAGAACACGAAGTGACACACATGTTAGATATAGAAGAGAAATATCAGCTGACATATATAGAATACAAAGACACAAATACAGACATTAGACCATTCTTGCATAGCCCGCCAAATAACCCACAAGTCGAAACAACAATAAAAACTATGAACACAATCATACACAACAAAATAAATAAAAATATAACTATGGAAGAGTTGCAACTACTGGATTATATAGGAGCACTCACTACACTAAATATACACACTAGGCAGAGATCAGAACCAACCAACACACAGAAGAACCCACAGAACCAGCATGGCAACACAGGCTACAGATCAGAATAGAAAAACTGAGAAAAGACATCAGACAGCTAACACAATTTATAAGAAATGAAATGTCAGAAAAAAACGAAAAAGGTTAGGTAAAATCTCACAACAAGAAGCGATAGAGCAATTAGATGAAAAGAAGCAGAAATTACAAGCAGTGGCCAAACAACTTAAAACATACAAAAAAAATGAAAATAGAAGGAAAAAAAACCAAACATTCAACACAAACCAAAAGAAATTTTACCAGACAATAGATAACACACACATTAAAATAGACAATCCAGCAAGCATAACAGACATGGAACACTTCTGGAGCAACATATGGTCAAACCCGGTACAACATAACAGGCATGCTCGGTGGATACAAGCAGAAACAGACACATACAAGATGATACTGTGGATGCCTGAAGTGATAATTTTGCATCATGAAGTCACCTAAGCAATTAATTCCACTCACAATTGGAAAGCCCCTGGAAATGATAAAATAGCAAATTTCTGGCTAAAGAAGTTCACCTCAACACATTCACACCTAACTAAATTATTTAACAGTTACATTGCAGACCCATACACATTCCCTGAAACACTTACTCATGGAATAACTTATCTGAAACCTAAAGATCAAGCAGACACAGCAAACCCAGCTAAACATCGCCCCATAACATGCCTACCAACAATATACAAAATATTAACTTCAGTGATTACACAGAAATCAATGACACATACAACACAGAACAAAATTATAAATGAAGAACAAAAAGGCTGTTGCAAACGAGCACGAGGATTTAAAGAGCAACTGATAATAGACGCAGAGGTGACATATCAAGCTAAAACTAAACAAAGGTCGCTACACTACGCATACATTGATTACCAAAAAGCTTTCGATAGTTTACCCCACTCATGGTTACTACAAATATTGGAAATATACAAAGTAGATCCTAAATTGATACAGTTCCTAAACATAGTAATGAAAAATTGGAAAACCACACTTAATATACAAACAAATTCCAATAATATCACATCACAACCAATACAGATTAAGTGTGGAATATACCAAGGAGACTCATTAAGTCCCTTCTGGTTCTGCCTTGCTCTGAACCCACTATCCAACATGCTAAATAATACAAATTATGGATACAATATTACTGGAACATACCCACACAAAATCACACATTTGCTATACATGGATGATCTAAAACTACTGGCAGCAACAAAATAACAACTCAACCAATTACTAAAGATAACAGAAGTATTCAGCAATGATATAAGTATGGCTTTTGGAACGGACAAATGTAACAAAAATAGCATAGTCAAGGGAAAACACACTAAACAAGAAGATTACATATTGGATAACCACAGCGACTGCATAGAAGAGATGGAAAAAACAGATGCCTATAAATATCTAGGATGCAGACAAAAAATAGGAATAGATAATACAAATATTAAAGAAGAACTAAAAGAAAAATATAGACAAAGACTAACAAAAATACTGAAAACAGAATTGACAGCAAGAAACAAGACAAAAGCTATAAATACTTATGCTATACCAATATTGACCTACTCATTTGGAGTAGTGAAATGGAGTAACACCGACCTAGAAGCACTCAATACACTTCCACGATCACAATGCCACAAATATAGAATACATCACATACATTCAGCAACAGAAAGATTCACATTAAGCAGAAAGGAAGGAGGAAGGGGATTTATCGACATAAAAAACCTACATTATGGACAGGTAGACAATTTAAGAAACTATCAAAATACACAAAGCAATCACTCATATAAATACATCGGCTACACCATTGCAATTTCATAACCACTTCTACAACCCTCTAGATCACATAACATCAACAGATACGAAGAAAGTAAATTGGATAAAGAAAACACTATATGCAAGCACGTGTATCATCTAACACAGCCACACATCGACCAAGACGCATCCAACACATGGCTAAGAAAAGGCAATATATACAGTGAGATGGAAGGATTCATGATTGCAATATAGGATCAAACAATGAACACCAGATATTACAGCAAGCATATTATTAAAGATCCCAATACCACAACAGATAAATGCAGACTTTGCAAACACCAAATAGAAACAGTAGATCACATCACAAGCGGATGTACAATACTAGCAAATACAGAACACCCCAGAAGACATGACAATGTAGCAAAAATAATACATCAACAGCTTGCCTTACAACATAAACTTATAAAACAACACGTTCCCACATACCAGTATGCACCACAAAATGTACTGGAGAATGATGAATACAAATTATACTGGAACAGAACCATTATAACAGATAAAACAACACCACATAACAATCCTGACATCATACTCACCAATAAAAAGAAGAAATTAACACAACTAATCGAAATATCCATACCCAATACAACAAATATACAAAAGAAAACAGGAGAAAAAATTGAAAAATACATCCAACTGGCTGAGGAAGTTAAGGACATGTGGCATCAGGATAAAGTTGACATTATACCAATTATACTATCAACTACAGGAGTCATACCACACAATATCCACCAGTACATCAATGCAATACAGCTACATCCAAACTTATATATACAACTACAGAAACCTGTAATTATTGATAGATATTCAATCACCCGAAAGTTCCTAAATGCAATATAACATATACCGTACAGTTAAAAGGAAGTTACACTTGTTCAAGATCTGCGTCACTTTCCATTTTTGACCAGACAAACGTCTGAGAAAAGAAAGAAATAATAATAATATTTTGTTTAGAGTGATGCTTAGTACTTCACTTTAGCATAAGATCAAGAAACTGTAATTCAAAAAATTATAGCATTTGAAAAGCATTCTTCTGGAATTTCGAGAACCTTAATAGCAAAAAATTTATATATACCGACTTTGACAATGTCATAATTTACACTATGTAAAGTCGAAGTGTAGACTCAGTGATTCACTAAGTGCTACTATTGTGAACACGTCTGTAGACTATATAATATGTTTGTGAACTATTCTGTACAACAGTACTAGATGTGTCATCTTTATGTGGAGTTCAAAAATATTTTAGTTAAATGAATGATTATCGTAATGTAAGTATCTAAAATTACTGATATACACACAGATTTTTGTTAGTATGTTGCATGGAGCTACACAACTACATATCAATAGAAGAAATGCTTATATATCTTAAAATAACAAACTTAAAAATATATACATATAGCTCACATTTTATGTGAAAAAATTCCATATATATATTGTAACATCAAAATCTACTACTTTAATTTTCGTTTGAAGATATCCTTTAACACTACATGGCCAAATTTTCACCAAGTGAGATTTAAATTTGCTTTTGAAAACAGCCATACTCCCTATGATCTTCATATCATGAGAAAAACTGTTCAACAGAAAGTATCCTACATTTACAAACTCTTTGTCAGTTAGTTGGAGGTGAATTCCTTCAGTTTGATAAGCATTTCTACTCCTTGTGCTATAATCATATAGGTCTGTTAAACAATGCAGCATGGTTTGTTTACATATAAATATTTGTTTAAAGTGTCAGGTTAATGAAACTTTGTGGGAGGGGGCAGTTGAATGGAAAAGGAAGATCTATAAGCCATCCCCTTAAAAGATAAAGAAAAAACTCCAGAAAGTGCTACTCTAAGCTCTTCTGATACTTTAAAATATCAAAGAAGTGCAAAAATGTGCCTTATTTTTGACATACGTGGATCAAATATATTGAAAAGCATACCATTCACAAGTATCTTCAAATATATAATCGTTAACACGAAAACCACCAACTCTGTAAGACTTTTGTCAACACAGTCCTGATAAGGAAATTAAAAGATACTAAACTGAGATTTGAACAGAATATTTTTAAAATAATAATTTGTAATTTGTTGAAAGTTACATTTTTGTCAGTTTTGTTCATACATATTTGTTAAATACTATTTGTTAAGTCTTGAAAAGATTCTTAAATATTTTTTATAAGTTTCTTTCATTAGAAATTACAATGATACTAATTTTGAAACAAATATAGTAGGAAAGAAAATGCAATATTCATTTGAATAATATTAGAAAAACAATGCATTTGAGACTAACATCTGCAAAGAAGTACAAAGTAAACAATTAAAACGATATTACAGTATTACAAGAACTTATATACTTACTTAACATGCATAAAAACTTAGTTTTGAATTATATATTGTATTTTTTAATGCACAGAGAGCTTAAAATCAGATGTAGAAGACATTTTACAAAAAATTATCATGTTTATATATTTCATATTAGTTCTCTACTCATGCAGTATATATTTTGCATGCATCCTGCATATTAGCAGCTGATTTGCACTGTTTGCAGTTTTTATACAAAATTGTAAAGAGTAATTTAAGTGTGGTTCTTTCCACATCATAGAAGAACAACTAGCTTCATATTATTTGTACTCGAGATAACATTTTTTATTTTCTTTCTCTCCTTGTCAAAATACCTATCTACAATTTTTTCTTAATTAATAATGATGTCTCTATGGATGTACAATAAGGCAAGTCCAGTTAAGCAGTTTTGGCCACAATAGTTTCTCAACCAAACCTTAATGAAGTACAGTATGGAGAAAGATGTTTCTGCTGTTGTAGTTGACACAGGAAGTGAAGAAAAGATCAACACTGAAGATCTAACTGAAGGGAAAATTTCTGGAGCACGGAACTGTAAACACTCAGCTGCCTAGCGATTCTCCACTTTGTCACACACAGCTTGATTTCTGTCTTCAGATTGAAAATTTAAAGAATCTGTTTTCTAAATCATTGTTTCTTGTGCCAAAGGTAGGGACAAAGACAATCACCCTAAAATAACGTTCTGCACTTGATGAAGCGACATTAGTCATGTTAACTTGTTGAGATGTGATTCTCGATGTTTGAATGGCGCTTTCTATAATAAATGTCAGTGTTTTTTGGCTTGATCATAAAGCAGGCTGAATTCTGCAACCACATTTTCTCGTTTTATTTTTAATACTGAGAAAGTATCAGTCAAGATCTCGGTTGATTTAATAATATTAATAGTCCCTTTTTGGAAAAACCTACTTAGAGGTCTTGCTTGCCTGCATACACCAGCAAAGCCCACAAGAGTCATGATTAATTCTCCATTACTGAGTGCATCTAAAAGCTGTTCCACTGTAGGTTCTTTTGAAAAATGTGACCATTGCGAAATTTCCTCAAGGAATGATACAACTTTTTTCAACGTGTTTTTTTAGTTTTATTTATAGAAAAGACGGCAGAGACAGATGTCTTTGTACCCATCTTGTTCCACATATTGCTACTAGCTGATTCCCTTCATATTTACAAGTACAGCTTTCTATTTCATGAAGCTGTAACAAAGACACAACCTCTTGAATGATACCAATTGAATTACACACTGAATGCATGTAAGAGCATTTAGAAATCATAAAAACAAGTGGCTCATTCAAAATTAGTTCATTCTTTCCTTATTTTAGTTCCTGCTCCCACAGCCTTAGAACTCGTAACAGAGCATGCATCTGTTGCGATATAATTGTATTTACTAAGATTGAGAATAAGACTTCTCACAAGCTTTAACACAATTTTACCTATTTTTTCCATTGATTCATGGATTTTTATTCTCTTTGTCTGCTTTATTTTTGTCATCAACATTGGTATCTCTGTCATCTTTAAAAGAATCTTGTTGATCACTGTCACCTTCAGAAGCTGAATCAGAAACATTCATTTATTTCACATCTGTAGTGAAATTTGAGAGATTGTTTCTACAGATTTTTCTGTGGATTCCACGGACTGATAAAACTGATGAAATCTTCTCTGACCATTGGCACATATATCTGAAATAACTGGCTATATGAATTTTGTGTCCAGTATTAGCAGCCTCGCCAAACCCAGTAATGTAGAACCTACTGTCTTGGATTCTGTGTAATATTTGCGAAATTATTTTGTTGGCACAGCATTCAATCAAATCTTTTGCACAGTTTTAGTAAGTAATGTACCTCTTTTATTATTAGAGCTGTACTCTGCAACTAATTCAGTTTCCCCACATTTGGCATTACAAAATTTCATCAGTTCTTTGAAGTTACCTTTATTGATGCTTTGGACTCTTTTTGAGAGAACAGAGCCATCATCACAATGCCTTCTAAAATATATGTTCCGCATCTGGAGAAATATAACGTTTTGCAAAGAAAAGCAGAAATGTTTTCAGTTTCTTTTTGATGTTTTCATTCTGTATGTATCCACTTGACTCCCAGTGTATTTCTCACGGTTTTTTAAGAAATCAGAAAGTAGTTAGCATGTTCTAAATCTTGCTGATAATAAATCGTTTTTTGTGGCATTCCATGTCACAATCTTTTCCTAGCAACTTACAGAACTTTGTAAGTCATACGATCACTAATGGGTTTAGTTTCATTCCTCCATGAGGAACACCCATAAGAGCAGGCACAAAAAAAGGATATATGTTGTAAAATAGGCATTGTTTAAATGGTGATAATGCTAACTGTGATTTGTCTTTATCTAAATGCTCTTTTTACAAAAATCGTTTTTTAGGCATTCCAAACAGCTATTGGCATAAATAAACATTTAGCCTCTGGCCCCACAGGCCTGTAGGAATGCCAATAGTTTACTATGAATGACAAATCCTACACCAAATATGTGGAGGAGGTTAAAAAACTATACTGTACGCCTTGCACCTTTTGAGAATATTATGCTTTCTGTACAAAAAATGGCGTTGACTACTTAACTTTGCTGTTTAAGATACCAATGCTTGAGAACAGAATTTAATTTTGAATTCGAATGAAAGTTGTGGTTAAACTGATTACTCAAGGCTAACTGTTTAAATGGGGCTTATGTATATGTAACCTCAGAATTAAACAAAGAGAGAAAATAGTAATGTGATTGTAAAAGGAGACTTGCTCTGTTATAGAGTGACATGGACAGAACATACCTAGATGTAAAGAGAATCCGATACAAGTGTGCCAGAAAACTTCTGTACACCTATGGAAAAAAGGAAATTATCAGAAAAAGAGAAACAATCAAGGAAAATGCCTCTGTTTTATGTAATTATATGCAGCTGTATTTATGATGATTATTTAAATAAAATCATCTACCCACAGCACACTAAACAATGCTCAGCCAAAACTTTGTTCAGAAATATGGAAGGAAGGATATGCTATGTCTGGCTCAAGAAGACTCATTACATTAACAAGTATGTCTGCTAATGAAAGCTCACATTTTGCTGTCTAGGCAAATAAAATTAGTTCAGTTTCATCAATTAGTCTGATCGACTTACTGTCTAAAGATGATGACCATTAAAATACTTTATGCTTTATAAGTGAAGTGCTTGAAGCAGACATGTTCTCTAGTTTCTAATTTAGCTGTACAGGTGCCATGTCGAGAACAGTCTACTATGGATGAGAAGATCTAAGAATGGTTTGTAATCTCAAATAATGTTACTTTAACAATCTAATTTCCGAAATTAGGCAATATAGGAACAAAAAACACTGGTCCACATAATACGTAAGGAACAATAGTCTTATGTTGTAACAAAATTAAATGTTGTCTTCTGTTTTTTAGAGAAGAAAACTGTTATTTTTGAAACTTGTTTCATCTTGCACAATAGTGAAAAGCACGATACCATCAAGACCAACTGTTTGGATAGTGTACTGAATTCTGGTCGAGCTCTGTAACAACAGTAACACTGACAATAGTGGGGCAAAGCAGTTAATGGTGTGAGGGTGACATTAAGAGTGCACTGCTATGACAGACGGGGAAATGCTGCTGATCTTTGGCACACACAATTGGAGGGCTGAAGAGGATTGAAGTAGATGACACTAGTACAGTTAGTACATTCTCCCAGCACACAAAGTGTGGTGGCTTGGAGAATACCGAAATAAATAGCTAAATGGGCAGTATAAATTGCGAGGGTGTTAGCTCTGCAAATATAGACGTAAACTGAGCAAAATAGCTATTATACACTACTGGCCATAAAAATTGCTACACCACGAACATGACGTGCTACAGAAGCGAAATTCAACCGACAGGAAGAAGATGATGTGATATGCAAATGATTAGCTTTTCAGAGCACTCACACAAGGTTGGCGCCGGTGGCGGCACCTACAACGTGCTGACACGAGGAAAGTTTCCAACCGATTTCTCATACACAAAGAGCAGTTGACTGGCGTTGCCTGATGAAACGTTGTTGTGATGCCTCGTGTAAGGAGGAGTAATGCGTACTATCACGTTTCCGATTTTGATAAAGGTCGGATTGTAGCCTATCGCGATTGCAGTTTATCGTATCGCGACATTGCTGCACGCGTTGGTCGAGATCCAGTGACTGTTAGCAGAATGTGGAATCGATGGGTTCATTAGGGTAATACGGAACGCCGTGCTGGATCCCAACTGCCTCGTATCACTAGCAGTCGGGATGACAGGCATCTTATCCATATGGCTATAGCGGATCGCGCAGCCACGTCTCGATCCCTGAGTCAACAGATGGGGATGTTTGCAAGAGAACAACCATCTGCACGAACAGTTCGATGACGTTTGCAGCAGCATGGACTATCAGCTCGGAGACCATGGTTGCGGTTACCCTTGATGCTGCATCACAGACAGGAGCGCCTGTGATGGTGTATTCAACGACGAACCTGGGAGCACGAATGGCAAAACGTCTTTTTTTGGATGAATCCCGCTTCTGTTTACAGCATCATGAAGGTCGCATCCGTGTTTAGCGACATTGCAGTGAACACACATTGGAAGTGTGTATTCGACATCGCCGTACTGGCGAATCACCCGGTATGATGGTATGGGGTGCCATTGGTTACACATCTCGGTCACCTCTTGTTCGCATTAATGGCACTTTGAACAGTGGACGTTACATTTCAGATGTGTTACGACCCGTGGTTCTACCCTTCATTCGATACCTGCGAATCCCTACATTTCAGCAGGATAATGCACGACATCATGTTGCAGGTCCTGTATGGGGCCTTTCTGGATACAGAAAATGTATAACTACTGCCCTGGCCAGCACATTCTCCAGATTTCTCACCAATTGAAAACGTCTGGTCAATGGTGGCCGAGCAACTGACTCGTCACAATACACCAGTCACTACTCTTGATGAACTGTGGTATCGTGTTAAAGCTGCATGGGCAGCTGTACCTGTACAAGCTCCATTTGACTCAATGTCCAGGCATATCAAGGCCGTTATTACGGCCAGAGGTGGTTGTTCTGGGTACTGATTTCTCAGGATCTATACACCCAAATTGCGTGAAAATGTAATCACATGTCAGTTCTAGTATAATATATTTGTCCAATGAATACCCGTTTATCATCTGAATTTCTTCTTGGTGTAGCAATTTTAATGGCCAATAGTGTATGTGCAAAAATCAGTTTTTATTGTGATTTTAAGCACAGTGAGTATAACATTATAACCGAAGTGTCGGAAAAAAAGGTGCAGAAATAGTGAACTACTGGTATGTATATGAACTAAAGTGATATTACTCATGTGTATGATGTGCACGATGTTCCACCGAATGAAAATACAGCGACTGAAGGTAAAAATACGTGTGGTACTAAATGTGTAATTTATACTGAACATTCAAAAGAATGTATCTTATACAATCAGCGATTCGCATTCCAAAGAGTGATGCAATGAAACTTCGAAATGAAAATGCTGAACTGTGTGGTTATCTAAACCAACAAAAACTCTAAATAGTGAGGAAGAAACGGAGAATAATAGGTGTCAGAAGCAAAAATGCTACAGCAATGGACCCAAGTGTTTGTGTTATGAAGTGCCCTGGTAGAAACAACGGTATTACTACAGGTGGAAATTATAAAAAAAAAAAAAAAACGGATGTCCAGATACACGGCCATAACTAGAGTCAGAATGTATTAATTCTTTCTGACAGTCATAGACGTCAGTACGCTAAAATTCTGAATAATTTTCAAAACTCAGAATACTACATCTTTATGCAATAAGACCTACCACTGAGGTAAAGGATGTTGTCTGTAACATAGACGGGAAAACGCAAGAATATATGCAAAATGACAGTGTCATCGTTCTAGGTCGGGCGAACGACATCACCGACAAACTTGAGGATGTCAAATGCTCCCTAACAGATTCTCTTCAAAAGACATCCATACAAAAGTAATCTTGTGCACAATTTCACACAGATACGAAATACAAAAACTGATGAATAAAATCCATGCTGCAAACGAATTCTCAATCAGCACTGTCGAAAATTACGAGCATGTAACGGTGAAGGACGTCAATGCGTTTCCCAGCGGAATCGGTTACACAAAGTATGGATTTCACATACGAATGGAAGGCAAAAAGAAATTGTGCAGCTATTTACAGCAGTAGAGACCAGTTTGGAAATACCAGCATTACAAATATACAATTCAGAATACATGAAAGTGAAAACACAAGAAAAATTCACCATGAAAACAGAGTTATCCAAGTCGGCAGTAATGAAAGAAAAAGGAGGAGCCACGAGAAATAACCATAGAACACCATCGGCACTTAAAGAAAACAAAGCACAACAAAAGTCTCAAGAGTTAAACTAGGAAGAGATACCAGAACCTAGTCGAACAAAAGAAACTCAGTCAAGTTCTATGTCAAGATATGCTCAAGACAAAACAATAAAAAATGTACAATTGAAATTTGGATCAGCATCACTGGACGCTGTGACAAGATCTTCTACATGAAAATGCAGGCCTACAGCCTATAACCAGGATTTTCTGTGGGCAGGAACGACAACAGCTCCAAAATAGCAGCCCACCAAAATACAACAGATGCAGAAAATAAACTCCATAAACCAAAATGAGAGGAGAACTTGGTAAGTAGCATCCCAAAACCCATCTACAGTCTAAAGCACATAACAAAGTCATATGACCCAATGGAAAACAAAAACTACTACCTCTTAAAATATTAACACTGTAATGTACAGGTGATGTTAATAAATGATTAGAAACAGAGCTAGTCCTGAAAACTAATTTGCAATTACTTGTTTCCTGTATCACTGAGCACTGGTTAACAAAAGGAAAAATTGAAAAACAACAGTTGGAGAATATAATCTAGCAAGTTATCGTTTTCGAAATCAAAGTAAGGGAAATGTTATAGCTATTTATGTAAAAAAGAATCTGAACTACAAATTCGTCATAATGCACAATGTTACTCTAATGGAAAAAATTTAAAGTTTTCTATAACGGCCTTGACAGCCTCTAACATACTAATACTGCATGTATAGATTTCCTACTGGAAATCTCCAGACTGTCATTCATTCCCTGGATGCACCACTAAATAAACTTTATGCACTCAATAAAACTTTGCTGATATGTGGAGAGTTTAATATTGGCTTCCATAAACCAGTAAAAAAACAAAGATGAGTGGCTAAATATTACTAATTAACTGAGAAGTGGACAGAGCTATAAGAAGACAATGACACTGACAACATGTTTAATTACTTTCATATAACAGTTCTCCACTATTTCGATGCTGAATTTCCACTGAAGTCAAGGAGAACTGGAAACAAATCCACAGATTCGTTGGTGATAACAGGGATAAAAATCTCTAACCAAAATAAGGGTTACCTGAAGAATTACATCTAAGTTTAGACCATACTAGTAGTATTACTGTGCTAGCTATAAAAAAGTAATTCAAGAAGCAAACAATTATTTAATAATGAATTAAAAAAGAATCTAATTATAAAATGAAAGACATTTGAAAACTTGTGAAAAATGAAACTAACAGCAAACAACATGCTATAAACAAAACTTTAAAACTAAATCTAAATGATGAGTTGTCACCAGAACCAGAACAAATAGTAAATGCCTTTAATGACTAAGTCAGTAAAATACCTGGAAATTTGTTAAAGGAGAACTGCCATAGAGCCAGTACTCAACACCCAGCACATGCAGAAACCATAAAAGCATCAATGTTTTTCCACAAATCCTCAAACACTGAAATGCTCACAGCTATGACATGACTAAATATAGATGCTCCACTGGCAATGACAGCTTTCCATTCCAGTGCTAATTGTAAAGAAGTGTGTAGAATACTCTGTAGAACCACTAACTCATACAATAAATGCATCCTTTAGTAATGAAGTGTTCCCTGACCCCCTAAGATTGCTAAAGTTACTCCACTCCATAAAAAGGGACCTGAAAATGATGTAGCTAATTACAGGCCTGTTGTACAACACACCACATTTTCAAAAATATTTGACATAGTCTTTTTCCCTAGACTCGAAAGTTTTTCTAACAGATTCTCTTTAATGTCGAAGCATCAACATGGATTCAGAAGTGAAATGAAATGAGTGTATGGCATTGTTGGCCAGGAGGCCCCATCCAAGATGCAAGAAGGAATGCAAACCAGTGGTTACAATCACATTTGTCAGAGAGCAAAAAGTTGAAAAGAAATTTGAAAAAAAATTATAATGCTCGTCTGTGTACTGTGCACTCCCCTGAGGTGGTGCCCCTTAGGTGTGGTGAACCACAGGGTTCCATTCTGGGGCCCATGCTGTTTTCACTATGTATGTATTGATCACATACACATGAAGCTTACTACAGGTCATACAACGCTATTTGCTGATTTCACAAGTATTCTGATAATAAGTATAGACAAAGATTACTATCACCAAAAGATTGAACCACATACATCATCACTGAGCAAATGCTTCAGTTGTAACAATCTCATTATGAATGTACAAAAAACAACTTATATCACTTTCAGCCTCTCATCTCAAAAGCTAGGAATCGCCGACATGCACCAAACAGCTGACATCTATCCAATGTGAACTCTGTTAAGTTTATTGGTATATGGCTAGAAAAGTCTTAAATGGAACACTTATGTCAGTTACATCTCAAATAAGCTGTCAACTGTATGATATATTCTGAGAGTACTCAACAAATCAGTCACTAAATTAATTCTGCTACAAGTACATTATTCATTGTTTCACTCCATATAATGAACAAAGTAAGAGCATATGGACTATCAGACCAATTGTGTGATTCGATTGAAGAGTTCCTAGATAACAGAATGCAGAATGTCATTCTCAATGGAGAGAAGTCTTCCGAAGTAAGAGTGATTTCAGATGTGCCGCAGGGGAGTGTCATAGGACTGTTGCTATTCACAATATACATAAATGACCTTGTGGATGACATCGGAATTTCACTGAGGCTTTTTGCAGATGATGCTGTGGTGTATCGAGAGGTTATAACAATGGAAAATTGTACTGAAATGCAGGAGGATCTGCAGCGAATTGACGCATGGTGCAGGGAATGGCAATTCAATCTCAATGTAGACAAGTGTAATGTGCTGCGAACGCATAGAAAGATAGATCCCTTATCATTTGGTTACAAAATAGCAGGTCAGTGACTGGAAGCAGTTAATTCCATAAATTATCTGGGAGTACGCATTAGGAGTGATTTAAAATGGAATGATCATATAAAGTTGATCGTTGGTAAAGCAGATGCCAGACTGAGGTTCATTGGAAGAATGCTAAGGAAATGCAATCCGAAAACAAAGGAAGTGGGTTACAGTACGCTTGTTCGTCCACTGCTTGAATACTGCTCAGCAGTGTGGGATCCGTACCAGATAGGGTTGATAGAAGAGATAGAGAAGAGCCAACGGAGAGCAACGCGCTTGGTTACAGGATCATTTAGTAATCGCGAGAGTGTTACGGAGATGTTAGATAAACTCCAGTGGAAGCCTCTGCAGGAGAGACGCTCAGTTGCTTGGTACGGGCTTTTGTTAAAGTTTCGAGAACATACCTTCACCGAGGAGTCAAGCAGTATATTGCTCCCTCCTACGTATATGTCGCAAAGAGGCCATGAGGATAAAATCAGAGAGATTAGAGCCCACACAGAAGCATACCGACAATTCTTCTTTCCACGAACAATACGAGACTGGAATAGAAGGGAGAACCGATAGAGGTACTCAGGGTACCCTCCGCCACACATCGTCAGGTGCCTTGCTTAGTATGGATGTAGATGTAGATATAGATGTAGATGTTTTTGGGGAAATCACCCTGCAGCACACATACCTTGAAAATGCAAAAAAAGGCAATGCATATAATACTGTAACCCGAAAACATAACAAAGCGTGCAGAAAACATGTAAAGTGATTTGTCATTATGACACTGCCATCTGTTTCCACTTATAGCATCATATCATTAGTTAGGATCTATGTACTAGACAAAAATAGATCATTAACATTAAATGAATACATTCATAGCTATGAAACAGACAGCAATCTGACCAATACATGATTTAGTCCAGAACAACTGGTTACCAGAGACTGTACTACTTGTTGGGATATGGATGTTAAATAATTTACCAGATGAAATTAAAAGAACAGAAATGCCAAGTGCTTCATATACAAATTTAAAAAAAATCTTTTGAAGAAAAACTCTAAGACTTTGAATCATAATTTTGTAAAGGGTTATAAATGCTAACTAAAGTAACAAAAGATCACTTAGCCTAATACTTATATATAGTGCATACATTTTTAAAGTATGTAATGTATTGGTCTGTATTTATTCCTGTTTTGCTCCCCCCATGTAACATTGTACACTCCTGGAAATGGAAAAAAGAACACATTGACACCGGTGTGTCAGACCCACCATACTTGCTCCGGACACTACGAGAGGGCTGTACAAGCAATGATCACACGCACGGCACAGCGGACACACCAGGAACCGCGGTGTTGGCCGTCGAATGGCGCTAGCTGCGCAGCATTTGTGCACCGCCGCCGTCAGTGTCAGCCAGTTTGCCGTGGCATACGGAGCTCCATCGCAGTCTTTAACACTGGTAGCATGCCGCGACAGCGTGGACGTGAACCGTATGTGCAGTTGACGGACTTTGAACGAGGGCGTATAGTGGGCATGCGGGAGGCCGGGTGGACGTACCGCCGAACTGCTCAACACGTGGGGCGTGAGGTCTCCACAGTACATCGATGTTGTCGCCAGTGGTCGGCGGAAGGTGCACGTGCCCGTCGACCTGGGACCAGACCGCAGCGACGCACGGATGCACGCCAAGACCGTAGGATCCTACGCAGTGCCGTAGGGGACCGCACCGCCACTTCCCAGCAAATTAGGGACACTGTTGCTCCTGGGGTATCGGCGAGGACCATTCGCAACCGTCTCCATGAAGCTGGGCTACGGTCCCGCACACCGTTAGGCCGTCTTCCGCTCACGCCCCAACATCGTGCAGCCCGACTCCAGTGGTGTCGCGACAGGCGTGAATGGAGGGACGAATGGAGACGTGTCGTCTTCAGCGATGAGAGTCGCTTCTGCCTTGGTGCCAATGATGGTCGTATGCGTGTTTGGCGCCGTGCAGGTGAGCGCCACAATCAGGACTGCATACGACCGAGGCACACAGGGCCAACACCCGGCATCATGGTGTGGGGAGCGATCTCCTACACTGGCCGTACACCACTGGTGATGATCGAGGGGACACTGAATAGTGCACGGTACATCCAAACCGTCATCGAACCCATCGTTCTACCATTCCTAGACCGGCAAGGGAACTTGCTGTTCCAACAGGACAATGCACGTCCGCATGTATCTCGTGCCACCCAACGTGCTCTAGAAGGTGTAAGTCAACTACCCTGGCCAGCAAGATCTCCGGATCTGTCCCCCATTGATCATGTTTGGGACTGGATGAAGCGTCGTCTCACGCGGTCTGCACGTCCAGCACGAACGCTGGTCCAACTGAGGCGCCAGGTGGAAATGGCATGGCAAGCCGTTCCACAGGACTACATCCAGCATCTCTACGATCGTCTCCATGGGAGAATAGCAGCCTGCATTGCTGCAAAAGGTGGATATACACTGTACTAGTGCCGACATTGTGCATGCTCTGTTGCCTGTGTCTATGTGCCTGTGGTTCTGTCAGTGTGATCATGTGATGTATCTGACCCCAGGAATGTGTCAATAAAGTTTCCCCTTCCTGGGACAATGAATTCACGGTGTTCTTATTTCAATTTCCAGGAGTGTATTTAATAAGATTGTAAAAAGAAGTTACAACCCACCTAACAAGTGATAATACGGTTATCAACTTGTAATATTGCACAGACTTTCACATAACAAATTAAACTTGTAACAAATTAATTTTAAAAATTGCTAGTAAAATGTACAGTTGACTTGTTTAGTATCATATGTGTAAACTGTACAATACTGTGATTTCTTGGATCAGTAAAATACAATAGAATACAGGAAGTATACTGACCCTCTAAATTTGTGTATTTAACTTTCACACAGATTAGAAAATTTTAATTTAGTTTCACCTCTCAGGGGAGGAGTGCAATCATCCCCTCTCCCCCCCTCCATCCAACCTTGTGTTTCATATACGTATAGTGACGATTTTGTTAACATATTTAGTTCTCTGAATTCGTTTCTGCAGAAATCTGTAGGCGATAATTTTGCTGTATCTGTACATTTGCAGCATTTCCCCAGAGCATGGTACTATATGATATTCGTGAATGCTTTAGTCCATAGTACATCGTCAAGTAGGTTTTGTGCATTTATTGTTCTCAATTTTTTTCGCATTATTTTATGACAAATTTTATTTACAAGAGTTTCACATGTCAAGTATCTATCCACCATCACATGCAGGAAGTTATGACTTTCTGCATCTTTTATATCAGTCTTCAAGCTTGACAGTAATCTCGTTCAAGTTACATTTTTTCTTGCATAATTTGCATATATGCGCTTTTGTTGATGTTCATAAAACGATTATTTTCGCTAAATAATCCTTCCATCTTTTTATATTTAGAGAAGCTTTCTTTTGGCTGCCTTGTTGAAGTACTACGTCTTGTTGAAGTACTACTTATTACAAATGTAATGCCATCTGCATATGTGACAGCATATCGACCTGCTATTTTGGGCACATCATTTAAGTATATAAATGGAAAGTAGTGGATGAAACGCTGCTTCTCCAGGTACACCATTTTAACAAATTCAAAATTTAAATAGACATTTGTAATAATATTGTTAGCTTTATGTTTTATTTCTACACGCTCTTGTCTATTATCCATTAATGTTTACAGGTTCTTCTGCTCTTATACTGTAACACTGGAATTTTTCTAATGTTATGTTATGGCATACACAATCTAAGGCTATTAAAATGTCAAGGAATATACCACAGACTTACTTCTATTCATCTAGTGTCTTAGTTACAAACGCTAAAAGCTAAAGTATTGCTGTTTTGGTAGATTGCTCATTTTTAAATCAATGTTTTGCGTTGTTCGAAATTATGCATTTTCCACTAAAATGTAATATTGTCTTTAATTACACTCCCTACCATTTCACATAAGACTAATGAAACAGTTATTGGTCTGTAATTTCCTAGGTACTCCTTGCTGCCTCCTCTGTATATAGGGATCACTTTACCGTTTTTTAAACACCTTGTAAACATTCCTTCTTCCAAACCTAGTTTACAAGAAGAGTTAGAAGCCTTAGTGCCCACTCCAGGCAGCATTCAGTTATTTTAGTCGATGTACCATTTAGGCCATCAGTATTTTTTGTTTATAAACTTAGTGTTATTTGTACTTAGCTTCGTGATGACTGTGTGTCGTGTGCTGTCCTTAGGTTAGTTAGGTTTAAGTAGTTCTAAATTCTAGGGGACTGATGACCATAGATGTTAAGTCCCATAGTGCTCAAAGAGAGCCATTTGACCCTTTTTTTTGTACTTACTCAAATTTACTTGTTGCGGAAAGAAATAAAGATCTTGTCTTATGAGGAATACTACATATCCATTTTTTGACAGAAGAGTATTGATTTATTAATTTGTCCACTGTTGTTGTTGTTGTGGTCTTCAGTTCTGAGACTGGCTTGATGCAGCTCTCCATGCTACTCAATCCTGTGCAAGCTTCTTCATCTCCCAGTACCTACTGCAGCCTACATCCTTCTGAATCTGCTTAGTGTATTCATCTCTTGGCCTCCCTCTACGGTTTTTACCCTCCACACTTCCCTCCAATACTAAACTGGTGATCCCTCGATGTCTCAGAACATGTCCTACCAACCGATCCCTTCTTCTTGTCAAACTGTGCCACAAACTCCTCCCCAATTCTATTCAATAACTCCTCATTAGTTATGTGATCCACCCATCTAATCATCAGCATTCTTCTGTAGCACCACATTTCAAAAGCTTCTATTCTCTTCTTATCCAAACTATTTATCATCCATACATGGCTACACTCCATACCAATGCTTTCAGAAATGACTTCCTGACACTTAAATTTATACTTGATGTTAACAAATTTTCCTTCTTCAGAAACGCTTTCCTTGCCATTGCCAGTCTACATTTTATATCCTCTCTACTTCGACCATCATCAGTTATTTTGCTCCCCAAATAGCAAAACTCCTTTACTACTTTAAGTGTCTCATTTCCTAATCTAATTCATTCAGCATCACCTGACTTAATTCGACTACATTCCATTATCCTCTTTTTGATTTTGTTGATGTTCATCTTATACCCTCCTTTCAAGGCACTGTCCATTCCGTTCAACTGCTCTTTCAAGTCCTTTGCTGTCTCTGACAGAATTACAATGTCATTGGCAAACCTCAAAGTTTTTATTTCTTCTCCATGGACTTTAATACCTACTCCGAACTTTTCTTTTGTTTCCTTTACTGCTTGCTTAATATACAGATTGAATAACATCAGGGATAGGCTACAACCCTGTCTCACTCGCTTCCCAACCACTGCTTCCCTTTCAAAAACCCTCGACTCTTATAACTGCCATCTGCTTTCTGTAAAAATTGTAAACAGCCGTTCACTCCCAGTATTTTACCCCTGCCACCTTCAGAATTTGAAAGAGAGTATTCCAATCAACATTGTCAAAAACTTTCTATAGGTCTACAAATGCTAGAAACGTAGGTTTGCCTTTCCTTAATCTTTCTTCTAAGATAAGTCGTAAGGTCAGTATTGCCTCACGTGTTCCAACATTTCTACGGAATCCAAACTGATCTTCCCCGAGGTCGGCTTCTATCAGTTTTTCCATTCGTCAGTAAAGTATTTTGCAGCTGTGACTTATTGAACTGATAATTCGATAATTTTCACATCTGTCAACACCTGCTTTCTTTGGGATCGGAATTATTATAACCTTCTTGAAGTCTGAGGTTATTTCGCCTGTCTCATACATCTTACTCGCCAGATGGTAGAGTTTTTCAGGACTGACTCTCCCAAGGCTGTCAGTAGTTCTAATGGAATGTTGTCTACTCTGGGGGCCTTGTTTCTACTTAGATCTTTCAGTGCTCTGTCAAACTCTTCATGCAGTATCATATCTCCCATTTCATCTTCATCTACATCCTCTTCCATTTCCATAATAGTGTCCTCAAGTACATCGCCCTTGTATAGACGCTCTATATACTCCTTCCACATTTCTGCTTTCCCTTCTTTGCTTAGAACTGGGTTTCCATCTGAGCTCTTGATATTCATGCAAGTAGTTCTCCTTTCTCCAAAAGTCTCTTTAATTTTCCTGTAGGCAGTATCTATCTTACCCCTCATGAGATAAGCCTTTACATCCTTACATTTGCCCTCAAGCCATCCCTGCTTAGCCATTTTGCACTTCCTGTCACTCTCATTTTTGAGACGTTTGTATTCCTTTTTGCCTGCTCCACTTACTGCATTTTTATATTTTCTTCTTTCATCAATTAAATTCAATATTTCTTCTATTATCCAAGGGTTTCTACTAGCCTTCGTCTTTCTACCTATTTGATCCTCTGCTGCCTTCACTATTTCATCTGTCGAACCCATTCTTCTTCTACTGTATTTCTTTCCCCCATTCCCGTCAATTGTTCCCTTATACTCTCCCTGAAACCCTGTACAACCTCTGGTTCTTTCAGTTTGTCCAGGTCCCATCTCCTTAAATTCCCACCTTTTTGCAGTTTCTTCAGTTTTAATCTACGGTTCATAAACAATAGACTGTGGTCAGAGTCCACATCTGCCCCTGGAAATTTCTTACAATTTAAAACCTGGTTCCTAAATCTCTGTCTTACCATTATATGATCTGTCTGATATCTTCTAGTATCCCCAGGGTTTTTCTATGAATACAACCTTCTTTCATGATTCTTGAACCAAGTGTTAGCTATGATTAAGTTATGCTCTGCGCAAAATTCTACCAGGCGGCTTCCTCTTTCATTTCTTAGCCCCAATCCATATTCTCCTACTATGTTTCCTTCTCTCCCTTTTCCTACTCTCGAATTCCAGTCACCCACGACTATTAAATCTTCATGTCCCTTCACTACCTGAATAATTTCTTTTATCTCATCATACAGTTCATCAATTTCTTCGTCATCTGCAGAGCTAGTTGGCATATAAACTTGTACTACTGTAGTAAGTGTGGGCTTGGTGTCTATCTTGGCCACAATAATGCGTTCACTATGCTGTTTGTAGTAGCTTACCCATACTCATATCTTTTTATTCATTATTAAACCTACTCCTGCATTGCCCCTATTTCATTTTGTATTTATAACCCTGTATTCAACTGACCAAAAGTCTTGTTCCTCCTGCCATCGAACTTTACTAATTCCCACTATTTCTAACTTTGTCCAGTGTTTCAACATAATGTTAGTTTAAAATATTGCTATGAGCAGTGCAATGTGGAATGTAGCATTCAGTGTCGTTAGCCGACATACTGCAGGTCGTCCATTCACATCCAATCCTCAGCAGTTACTAGTTACTTAGTATCTGCGTGTCTGGAAGGCTCTAGAAATTTCTTATGTTTGTAATTTTTGGAATATTCTGTGTTTGTACAAATAGCAGCATTCTCCACCCACGTGATCAATCCTGTTCTTTTTCGGCTGTTGTTGGCGTTAGTACTAAACCTGGTTTCAGTGTACTTCACTGATGACCCTGCTTTCAGATTCAGACTTAGTTATAGTTACAATGTAACATTGTTTAGTGCAGATGCCAGGTACTTCCAAACATCTGCATCACATGGTCTCAATTAGGCAATGTAAAAGCCGTCATCTACATGGATAGGGACTGGAATATGGGCAGAGAATCGTTTCGATGGCCCATATATTCAGGAGGACAAAGGACTGAAAAACAGCAGTAAGTCTGGTACACATCAGACAGCCATCAGTATTTTCCAGAGACTCTGGTCAGGCCGCGACAAAATGGCTCAAAGGATTTGACCAAGTCGCTAAACATAACTTGTGGGATGATATAACATGTTTAACAAATATGTATGTTCACTTGGATGTCACATCTTAGCAGTGGTTTTAGAACAACAAAGAGAAACTCAGTAGCTGGAATAAACTGCAATTTACACGAAAATGCTATGGGATGAAGTGGTTGTTTGGATGCACTTTAGTAACTTTCAGATGTCTTGACCGCACTTTTCGTTATTTCCAAAGTCGCTCTACACGTTTCGACATTCTGGCATTTTCATAGGCTATTAAACACAACACAAATCTGGTATCAACAATAGGAAAATACATTACATTTCACAGTTGATTAGATAAACAGTGAAACGAGTAGAATGTGGTTTTCTAGCTTGACAATGTTATGTCAATCATATAAAATGGACAATGTTATGTCAATCATATAAAATTGCTCAGTAGATACATTGTATCGTGTCAACACGCTCAGGAAAGGCAGCTCTGGATATGTGGTACTTGCTACAGTCGTTTGTTCACAACTACAGTTTCATCATTACATCGTAAAAAATCATCAATAAATAAGTCTTGGAAATCACTTTACAATGTTTTATAAAAAAGTATATTTACAAAGCCATGCATAACAGATCTTTTTAATGTTCGAAAATAATACAGTGAAAGAGGTCACTGAGTGGCACTAGGACACATGAGGTAAACTGTCTGTTAACAAATAACTTTTTTATACAACTTAGAGTGAATAAAGTAACAGCATCGGTAAAAGATCTTCATAGGTGAGTGCTACATCCTCACCTGGTACTTCTTTACTTTGTAAATTACTATAAAACAGTATTTGTGAGCTTTTACTGATGCTAGTAATTTATACACTGTAAGTTGTCAAAAGAATTGTTTGTTAACATACAGTTTCCCTCATCTACCCTAGCGCCATTCAGCGGACTCTCCCACTGTGTTTTCGACCATTGAAAAGATCTGTTACACATAGTTTTGTAAAAAATATCTCTTTGTTAAACATTGTAGAGAGATTTCCATAGCCTGTTTACTGATGACACTGTTTTATACCATTTAACGATGAAATGGTAGTTGTGAACAAAGAAATGGAGTATGTACTACATATCCAGTGCCAAGTGGAAGTTTAGTCGACTTGGTTTCCAATTTGTTCCTCGGTAGAAGATAGATATGTCCTGTAACTTAGAATGTTGACCAAACACAGCATATCTATTAAACAATTTTATATGGTAGATACAAGACTGGTATACTAGAAAACTATATTCCACTCATTATGTCTCTAATCAATGGTGGTATGTGACATATTTTCATATCATTTGATACCAGTTTTGTGTGGTATTTTATAGTCTTTGAAAATGATGGAATGTCGAAATGAGAAGAAGATTTTGGAAATAATAAAAAGCGTGCCTACGACATTTTAAAGTTATTAAATAGCTGGGATAAAGTGAAGGCGGAACTGAAGAAAATGTTTGGCGACAATAGGTAGCATGTGTGCTTAGGAGAACAATTGGAGTAAAGGGTCAAACGTCATGGGGATATGACAGTCGTACATACAGAATGTTGTGGTCTTGTGCAACACTGTGAATCTAAATATTACAGAAGCTGAAGCATTTCACACTTGAAACGAGTTGCAGGGGATAGGCACCAAGTTCTCCTGGTAAATGATGTCAAGAACAGAAGAATTAATAAGTGGTGTTAGCACATTGAGGAAAAAAATGGAGAAGTGTACGACTAACTCCCAAACGTGGTCCCTGTGGCAGTCGAGGAACACCACCATGACCTCATCTCTCTCATGTGGGAGGTTGTACAAGAACAGATTCAGCATTTTATGAAAGCCAGAACTGTTGGACTGTGTAAGAAAGAAATAGCAGGTATGTGTATTTTTATTTGTTTATTTCACTTTCCTTAAATCCATGTGTGAACAGATCACTGGATACGGAATAGTTCATTTTTTACAAATTGTTGTTTAACACATAAGTACTTTGAACTTACATCATGAATAATATGGTAAGAATAACAAACACATGTGAAGAAGTTCCTCATACAAGCTAACATATTAGCTACCATTCAAATACTTCACAAGGAATATATAAATGGTTAACAAATTCTTCTTCACCGTAATCGATTTAGATATAACTGCCTTAGTTTTTCCTTAAATTTCGAGATGTTTTCGGCAAGATCTGTAAGTTGTGGTGGAATTGCATTAAAATTTTGGTGAAACTGTACAGAGCCCCCTTCTGCATTAACATATTTTTTAGATTATGGGGAATATCAAGTTTCTTCTGGGTGTTATAATTATGGTATGAATTATTGGTTTTGAGTAAATTGCTATTTTTAATAACAAATCACATCAGTTGCATCAGATTTCTGCATGGGTACCTAGGCTGGATGTCACACATTATTCGTATAGCTTGCTTGTGTGCATAGAACCTTTTGTTTGCTAGTAGTTGATTTCCTCAGAATATTATTCCATAGACCATAAGTGGATGAAAGTAGCCAAAGTGTGCTGTTTTTGTTGTGCTCCTCTCTATACTCTCAGATACGACTCTTAAGGCAAACGTTGCTGTGCTTCACCTTTTTCACAAATATTTAATATGGTTGTGCCACTTAAGTTTGATTTCTGTAAGAAGACTCAAAAACTTTGAAAACAACCTTTAAAATCCTGTACTCACCCATTTTTAGATTTATCTAATCTGTAACATACGTTTTAGAGGAGAAATTAATATCAATCATATCAATCCCCTATTATAGAAGTTAACATAAAATGTTAAACAAGATGTTCATCAGTCATTAGCCCCAATCTCTGCCACTAGTCAAACACAACACCAAAAGTGAACTTAGCCAGTTAGGACTCATGCTGTAGCCATCAAACAATAACCAAGTACTAGCTACCAAAAACAGAGCGAGTATGAGTCTAACGTTGAGGGCTACGTACCTTAGAAATCAAGGCATCACTGTAACATCAGAGCTACACCTACTTCAGCTTCTTTACTTCCTGCTGCAGTTCCATGAGTGTGACTAGTCTGAGAGCAATGGCGCTGTGCTCGCTTCCTCCTTCCTACGTCCTCTGTGCTGAAGCATGCCGGACCAATTGGCACATAAATGTCATGGCATGAATGCCTGGTGGTGGCGAGGTAGGGACGTTGTGTGGGCATGGCATCAGTAGTGCACACTAAAGTGGCGCTGTTAGAGAGACACGGTATGGGTGTACTAGCGTTGTCGAACTACAAACTTCTATGTTTGGGCAAACAACAGGTGGACCGCAAAAGCAATTGAATAAAGTAAGTGAGTGGAAGGACAGTAAACATGAGGCAGTGAGGCATAGTGGATGCCCTGATATATGAAGGAGAAATTGTCCTTAATTTCGTTCATCATATTATATGATGTGGGAAACCTGCAACTGTGTCATTCATGATTTAAATCATGAAAACTGCACTTATTTATACAACTGGAACGGTTTTCATTATTTCAAGCAGGAACTGTCCTGTTCCTGAAAAACTGGCCCCTGCTGGTGTGAGTGGAACAATAGTGTTACCGCTACTCTTAATGAAAAAAACGTTTCTCGTGAGTCATGTACCAAAAACGTTGTAGCTATACGTTAAATATTTGAGAGTTCTAATGCAGCGGTGTAACATATAGTCGAAACTAAAATGTTTTGATCATAATACCTATTATTCACAAGATTTTCATGTGAACGTAAGCCTAAATATCGCAGATTAGTGACAGATGTTCAAAATATGAGGGCACTTTTCTAAAATCTGATCGTCCATAAATACACCATGTGACCAAAAATATTCAGACCACTGGCTGAAAATAACTTTCAAGTTCATGGAGCCCTCCGTCGGTAGTGCTGGAATTCAATATGGTGTTGGCCCACCGTTAGCCTTGATGACAGCTTCAACTCTAGCAGACATACGTTCAGTCAGGTGCTGGAAGGTTTCTTGGGGAATGTCAGCCGATTCTTAACTGTGTGCTGCCATGAGGAGAGGTATCGATGTCAGTCGGCGAGGCCTGGCACAAAGCCGGCGTTCCTAAACATTCCAGAGGTGTTTTATAGGATTCTGGTCAGGACTGTGCAAGCCATTCCATTAAAGGGATGTTATTATCGTGTAACCACTCCACCACAGGTCGTGCATTATTAACAGATGCTCGATCGTGTTGAAAGATACAGTCGCCATTCCCGAATTGCTCTTCAATATTGGGAAGCAAAAAGATGCTTAAAACATCAGTGTAGGCCTGTGCTGTGATAGTGACACGCGAAACAACAAGGAGTGAAGCCCCCTCCATGAAAAACACGACCACACCATAACGCCATCGCCTCCAGATTGTACTGTTGGCACTACAATCGCTGCCAGATGACGTTCACCGGGCATTCGCCATATCCACAACCTGCCATCGGATAGCCACATTGTGTACCATGATTCGTCACTGCATACAACGTTTTTCCACTGTTCAATCGTCCAATGTTTATGCTCCTGACATCAAGCGAGGAGTCGTTTGGCATTTACTGAAGTGATGTGTGGCTTATGAGCAGCTGGTCGACTATCAAACCCGAGTTTCCTCACCTCCCGCCTAACTGTCATAGCACTTGCAGTGGATCCTGATGCAGACAGGAGTTTCTGTGTGATGGTCTGGATAGATGTCTCCCAATTACACATTACGACCCTCTCCAACTGCCAGAAGTCTCTGGAAGTCAACAGACGAGGTCTGCCTGTATGCTGTGCAAGTCCCTTCAAGTTTCTACTTCACTATCATATCGGAAACAATGGACCTAGGAATGTTTAGGAGTGTAGAAATCTGGCGTACAGACGCTTGACATAAGTGACACCCAATCACCTGACCACGTTCGAAGTCTGTTGAGTTCTGCAGAGCGCCCCATTCTGCTCTCTCACAATGTCTAATGACTACTGGGGTTGCTGATACAGAGTACCTGGCAGTAGGTGGCAGTACAATGCACCTAATATGAAAAACGTATGTCTTTGGCAGTGTCCGGATACTTTTGATCACATAGTGTATTTCACTGCTGTAAACCAGAAATTCCTCATCACAGGGCACAGTTTCCTACTGTGTGATATAGATTTTGCCTTTATTGGGAGGAACGGAAGATCCTTTCAGGTATGTCACCCATACGACGATTCCAGTTAGTGCTAACCCCAAGGACAACCGATTCCTTGTCTGCAAGATGATAGCAAGGAATTTCTGGGCTTGTAGTGCACTAGACGCATGGTCGCACAGCAACTCATTCAAAATAACTGAGCATGTCAAGCTACAAATTTCATCTGATGACGCTATGACACTAAGGGCAAGTAAGCATCATAACATCCTGCAACCACAGGTTTTAAGCATTGCAAAGAAGTTGAGAGGTACTGCCACTGGATAACATTTCAGGTTACCCTGTTTGCTATGATAAACCTCTGCCAAGAAGAAAGCCTTATGTGGCATGTGGCAGTATATCCCAGCTGAAAAACGAAATTTCTCTGAGCAGCTACCAAGTGAATAATGCATTTGCTTGTCTGTCCATTCGTGTTTAGTGTAAATGTAACAAGAACAGTGTTAATTTTTCCATATATTCCCCTGTTACATGTGCAGATTTGTATTGCAATAAGCATTGTGTATTTTATCCCGTCTGTGCACTTTCTCAAAATATGGTTTACATTTCTACAATCAGAAAAAGCAGTTTGTTTCAGAAACACAGAGTTGTAATTGCACAGATACAGTGTTGTTTGTCCAGGAAAATAAAAAATAGCGTTATTTTTTCAAAGGTAACATAATCAACTGTCTAATAACAGTTACAAAAACATGCAGAATACCTTTTTACCTCATGTACACAGCCTTTTGTTAGTTACAACTTTGTTTGGGTGTTATCACCAATGAGAGAAGACTATGTTCTGTGATATGTAAACGATTTTGTTGAAAGTTGGGACAGCTGAGAGGAAGATGTACTGTAAGAATAACTATCAATAACAGAGCACAGCCCATCGAATTTGTTGTTTTTCCAGGCTGTAATCATAATGTTATTCTCAGCTGGGACTTATTGCAATCATAGATTATGGAAGATCTAAGTTCCACGCTGAAATCATTTCAGCAAGTACACATAACATAGATTGTAATGGGCAGTTGTTTGCTGGTGAAGGCTTTGATATGTCCCCCTCGTCGACATCATGAGTGCCGGTCGTTAGTCCAGATGCTCACTTAAACTATGAAGCTTTTGCAGTGGGTAAAAGCTACTCAGGTTCACAAAAGAAATCTACATGCCGATGACGATCATAAGCATATTCTGGACAAGGAAAACTTTGAATCACTAATTTTCATGAGCAACCACGACTCATACCAAAGATATGTGTGGACAGACAGCTGAAACAGCACAAGAAGAGCAACTTAATGCTGACGACTGATACCATTACAGACATCGTACAGTAGGAAGCTTCTCTTGAACTAACAATAGAAGGACTGATCGAGGAACAACGTCAGTAGTTGTTTGCCATTCTGTGCCAATTTTTATGTGCTTTCAAATCTGGTGTGGAAGAAAGATAAACGAAGTGGCCCATGATAAAACACTCTGTCAACACTGGGGATCATACACCAAATTAGGCAGCACTTGTGTAGGGTATCACTTGATGAAAATTGGATAATTTGGGAGGAAGTGGAGATGATGCTGCTTGGCTATAGTTATCACTTCTGTATTAAAGTCTATAATTTTTTTAGCCAATCAGGTTGTTTAAATTTTAAAACTTTGTATATGTATTTAAATATTTATTCCTAGAGGTGGATACTGTTTAAGGTTTTTATAGTGAACTACATAATGATGCCTGTCTTCCAGAGTAGTAAATAACTTGCTTTCTTTAGTTCCAGGCCCAATTTTATTTTCAGGAGCAAGTGGTAAATCTTTATTTAAATCATGTAAATTTTTTGGATGTTCTAGATCTAATTCAAATATCTATCCAAATAATGATGTGCTAGAAATTTCAGCTATTTTTGTAGAACTAAATGAATCTGGATCGTCCCATTCAAATCCTCCATATGCTAAGTATTGACTCACAGCCCAGCCATATAATATATTTGTGTCTAAATATGCTAAATAATTTGACACCTTTTTTACATTGTACTTTTTTATATATTTATTATTTGCTTTCCTTTAAATATTTATTATTTGCTTTCATTATTTTGTGAAAACTAATAAATCTATCTTTATTATTTGGTATGAAATTTACATCCTTTTCATCCCAACCAATTCTTTTAAAAACAAATGTGGATCATATCCAGATAAATTATGCAGATAAATAGGTACAAAATTTGGGTGTTTTAAATGTAAATTACAGTGATTACATAATCGATTTATATATTTTCCAGTCAAATGATCCAGGTGACGAACTGTTTTGTTTGTTTTTGAGTATTGACATCTGCATAATGAACAAATTTTTGATCTTACATGTCTTGATTGTTCTTCAGATATAAATAGTCTCATTTCTTCAGTTTCAGAATACATTCTTCCAATTCTTTCAACCTCTTCTTTCATACATTTGATAAACTTTTATGACAATTTGGCCCACTATAAGCAACTCGAACTTTACAGTGCCGATTTCTATATTCAATATTATAACAGAAACCAATTGGCTCATATTTGATGATATATGAATTTTTTGGATCAGGTTGTGTAGTATCCATCTTCAACAGGAAAAAGGCAAATTCAGCATAAATAAAGAACAGAACTTTTTAAATATCCTGATAATTTTTAAAACTAATGCATTCATCTTTCTTCGGTAGTTCAACTTTTATTGGGTTATTAACTAGGGACTTCAGTGCGTGACTATCTAAATTTTTTTATTATTGAAGTGGAGTAAACACATATCACAAATAAATTTTACTTCTTCATGTTTTCTAATTTTACTTGAAAGAAGAATAAATAATTTTTTTTGTACAAAAATGTGAATTACCTTCATTTTCAAAATAAATGAGATTTACATGATTCTCTCTTTTATATTTTGTTATTTTGAAACTTTATTTTCAATTTTTGGAACATTATCAATCACTACAGGAAATTCAAAATTTTCGAGTTTCTGATCAAGATCAAGACCAACATTTCTATACTATGACTCTATTCACATTTTTATTTATAGGATGTAATTCAGATTTTATAGCTCACAGACAATTTTTTGATCATTATATTTACAATAATACAAGCTTCCTTTTCTTTTTTCTGTGAAGTCAATATAAGATGAAGCTCATAATGGCACAACTAAAACTGTACTGTGTCCATATAAATATTTAACATATATACTATTTATTATCCTCATATTTATATATTTCATATATAACTGCTAACTGCAAGCCAAATTTCTATTTAATGACCAACCAGAACCACAAGCTTGAAAATTAGACACATGTGAAAAAACATGTAGTTTTCCATTCTTACATTTTTTATTAACTCTCTCTTTCTCTAGTGATTCTGTAATTTCCTGCTTGAAATATAAATTCTGTAATATTTTCATTTGTCTGTATTCTGTACTCGCAAAAAATGTGAAAGTAATTTAACCCATGATGTACTTCCAGATAATGTTTCAGAATTTTCAGAGTTTTTTGTTTAGAGACATTCAAGAAGAAGTTCTGGTCAAGCAATTTGAGATTGTTGTCAAAATGTATAGTTTATAGTCTGTATTTAAATGCTTTATCTGTGAGATAATCTCTTATTGTTCTTTTGTTTATTAATTTCTCTATTATGTCTTTAGAAATAGAAATATTTCTTCCATTGGTTTAGCTTCATTACCTTGAGAAATTCCATCATCATTTCCAACTTTGGAATAAGGTAATTGTTTCATAACATTTCAAAGCAAAAGTCTTTTAATGAACACTATTAGATCTGCTTTATTTAATTCACTATATCCAGTTAAATTATTTCATCTACAATAATCATATAGTTGGGTAATCGTGAATACTTCCAGTTTAGTAACTAATTTAATATAAAAATATATTAGGAATTTTAAAAAAAGGAGCAGCCACATTTTTTTTCGATATATTCTCGAGTATATTTTTTACATCTACTTGTATGTTTGCCATTACACGATAAAATCGAGTAAAAACATCATGTTTCTTTAACCTATTGTCAATCAACACATACTTTTGTGTGTTATCTGTCTTATTTTGTTGTTCAACTTTTTCCACAGACAACAGTATCTTCAAATGTTCTTCACAAAGAATTCTTGATTTTTATAATTATATACAGAGAAATTTTTTGTCATACAGAAGAAATTCGTTTACTACTGTATACTCTATACATTATTCATTTTTGCATTGTCTGCACACAGTCCTATAACTATCATTGGTATATTTCTGTAAAGTAAAACTATCAGTTTACTTCCATGTTTTGGAATATTTACACAGTTTATATTGGATGAATTCCATTTACAAAGAAAAATTAAAATCTTCTAGTTTTAGCAGCTAACCCAGTAATTATTAATTGAATTATGAAAAATTCTATTAAACTTATTTTTATTAAATGAAGTCAGTCATTGAACTTATCAACAACTAGTTTATGTATAATAGTAAGCAAGTGTGTATGATTGTTGATGAAAAGAATAAAATATACTTTATTGCAAATCGCCTTTCTGTTCTTTTGGTATATGGAAATTCTAGCAAAACAATCAAAGACCATATATGAAAGTTCTGACCTTCCTAAAATGAGACTACCTAAATACATACAAAAATCAATAAAATATATGAATGAGACCTGTCTACATTCTTCAGCTATGACATCCGAAACACCTTTTGTAGAAAATTTCCAAAATTGGGTTTAAAAATAAGTTTCACTATCAATTTGTAGGTGTGGAGGATATAAAACTGTACAGCTGCATTTAGGTCAAATAATTCATTTCGAAAATATAAACAAAATTAATGATGAACTTATAGAAAATTTAATTGAAATAATTGATAATGCTTTAGAAACAGTACAAGAAAGAACTGGAGAAATAGATAAATTAGCATTTAAGATCAACTTTTTTCCTTTAAATTTATTTACTAAAATATAATATATAAATATGAATATCATTACTATGGCAGTAGGGCACAACAAAAAAATTTACAAAGGTAATTGTATAGAACCGAAAAAAGACTTCCAAATTTCGAAGAAATGTTAAGACTTCATTATAACCCTAATTCAATAAATTTATACCAGTGAATAAGAGAAAATTAAACATTGTTTGTTGGCACAATAATTTCTATATTTTGGATGACTACACACATGAACAATTTATTAATGATATAATTAGTTTTCATCAGATTTAATTATATAAATTTTTCAGATGTTGTTTCCTTGGAATATAAGACCATTCTAATTTATCTTG
This sequence comes from Schistocerca piceifrons, assembly GCF_021461385.2. Classification (NCBI taxonomy): domain Eukaryota; kingdom Metazoa; phylum Arthropoda; class Insecta; order Orthoptera; family Acrididae; genus Schistocerca; species Schistocerca piceifrons. Next base: position 539,466,358 of record NC_060149.1, read on the forward strand.
GAATTCCCTTATGAAATATTTAGTCAATTTACGTTGTGATATTTTATTCCAGTTTATTCTAGCTTGAAATCCTCAAATTAGATCTACAGATAATTTTCCTTTGTTTGAAATAGGATGACATTAAATTTTAATTGAAATTCACTGGTAACATCTACAGATAATTTTCTTTATTTGATAGAACACTCCAATCTAATTTAGCTTGAAATTCTCTTATGAAATTTTCAGTTAACGTTCGATATGATATTGCATTGCAAATGTAATTTCTTGTGAAATTCTTTCATAAAATCCTCAGTTTAATTTCGTGTCTATGATAAAGTATACCTGTTAATTTTATCTTGAATCTCTCTAATAGAATCTTCATATTCAGAATGAGATTTTCACTCTGCAGTGGAGTGTGCGCTGATATGAAACTTCCTGACAGATTAAAACTGTGTGCCCGACCGAGACTCGAACTCGGGACCTTTGCCTTTCACGGGCAAGTGCTCTACCAACTGAGCTACCGAAGCACGACTCACGACCGGTACTCACAGCTTTACTTCTGCCAGTACCTCGTCTCCTACCTTCCAAACTTTACAGAAGCTCTCCTGCGAACCTTGCAGAACCAGCACTCCTGAAAGAAAGGATACTGCGGAGACATGGCTTAGCCACAGCCTGGGGGATGTTTCCAGAATGAGATTTTCACTCTGCAGTGGAGTGTGCGCTGATATGAAACTTCCTGGCAGATTAAAACTGTGTGCCCGACCGATACTCGAACTCCCTGAGAAAAACATGTGCAGTACCTCAGAGACCAAAAAAAGGTGCTAACTTATAAAAATTAATGTATGAGAAAGGCAACAGGTACTAGGCCAGTTCCTCCAACATGGTCCGCAGTTATATACATACTCGTATACTATGTCTCAGCAACATCTGAGGATAACACACGTTTGTACGTATTTGAAGGCGAATTGTGACCACCAAAAATCATTACAAATACAGATGTGTAAAGGAATGAAATATTAAGTAGTTTTGGTCCATATCATTCTTATACATAGTTCTTCAACATGGAAGAATGCTGCTATCACCAGCAAAAGAGTACGGCCCCATCTAGCTACTGTAAGTTCAGCCAAGTGGACCAGAATGCTGTCTCTAGGTATAATAGTGTGCCCATACGTAAACATAGTCTGATGTTGTGATTCTTGAAGCCAGTTACTCCCTGACCACGATATTGCACTTGGCCTGTTGTGGCTGTACTCGGAAACATATGGTGATGTTAAGTAAAAAACTACAGTGGTGACTATGGATAATACATTGCATTGTAAATGATTTCAAGACAGTTGTGCGTATGCTCTCGAGTGGTTCTTCGTGTCCTGGTGAAATAACATGATAAAGACTTACATTAAGCCTACACCAGGTACCCTACAACAAATTTCTCTTGCCACTCACTCTGTTTACCATCTCAGTACTCAGGCCTCCTACTTCTGAAACCAAGTCCACTTCATTTTCACCTGTTTCAACACCCTCGTTTAAACCTCTCCACCCTCTCACCCACAGAACCCACACCCTAACTCCCATCGTGGTGTGACAGCAATACAGCATCGTATACCACAATATCCACCCCTACGCATGAATAAACGCCTTCTCAAGCATAGCCTGTCCTGACACAATGTCGATACCATAATACTTAATTAAACATTGCTCCAACCATATCACACCATCTGAATTCCTCCTTATATCCTCCACCATCCTCTTCGCCTGGTCAGAGGTGGAATTGCAATTGGCCACCACAAAAACACCCCTGCTCGTCCACAACCCTTACTCCATAAGCCCACTGAACATCTTATTCTTAGCCTCGTCTTCTAAATCCTAACTGTTACCCTTGCTATTGTTTTCAACCTACCTAATAATTCTATCCCCTGTGATTTCCTCACCCATATCGATCATACCTTTCCAACCTATATTGTTGCTGCTGACTTCAACATCTACTGTAAATCCCCTGCAGAACTCCAGCAGTGGCATCAGTTTACAGATTCCCTCCAAGGTTACATTATCCTCTTCCCACAGTACACTCATCCTGAATGCAACACCACCCCAGATGTAGTCCTAGCATCTATCCACCCTTCTTGGATGCCTCAGTGTAGAAGTCTTGCATCGCATTGGAAGTGACCACCTATGTGTTCACACTACCTCATCCCCATGCAACGCATGTGACAGTGGCTGCTGCATGCCTTGGCTGCATGCTGGCTCTGTGAAAATAAAGGGGGTAGCAGGTAAGGGTGGACTGCCCAAAGCTGGTTCTGATGCAGCCTATGAAACCCTGTCAGCTGTAGATAATGTAGGTGAAATGGGAGAACACCTCAGACTCCATACCCCATTCCCATCTGCAACCCGTGCCAAACACATGAAAGAACACTGGTTTCTGGGGCCGAAACTGTGACCCAGAAGGACGTAGGGTCTCTGCATCAAACGTAGCAAATGGAGCAGTGTTATGACATCAGCCATGCAGGAGCTCTGCTGGTGATTCCATCTATGAGCAGGGAGAAAGTTAAAAACCCATTCTCGTGTATGGCTGGCTCGCAACTTGTCCATCTGTGATTTGAAGCTCCTTACGAAACGTACGGCTTTGTCTTTCGACTGTGGATGAAAGGGCGTTGTAAGAATGTGCTGAATACCATTGTCTAGACAAAATTGTTCAAACTCCCGAGACATGAGCTGCAGCCAATTATCTACCACTATCATCTCAGATAAGCCTTCAATGCAGAAGATCGACGTAAGAGCTTAAACTGCATCCGACTGATGTGGTAGACTTCATTGGAAAGAAGAAGCGAAATTCGCTGTAAACATCGACAACTACTAGCCAGCGTATATTCCAGTATGGCCCAGCAAAATCTATGTGCAGGTGTTGCTAAGTTCTGTCAGGACGTGGCCACTCAAAGTATCATTGTCGAGGAGCAGACTGATATTCTGCACACATTTCACACTGTGAAGTCATGGCCATATTTATGCACCCATCCTCGGCCATGTACAATGGCGCCTTGGCAACTGCTTGATGCAGACAATGCCTGAATGTCCTTAGTGCAACAACCGAAGAACTTCTCGCTGGAGGGACTAAGGAATCATGAATTCCTGCATCTCCACTTTCAGTGTGCATCAGGAGGATGCCCTTCGATGCAGAGATGACACACTGAAAATCAAAGTAGCAACAAACCACCAGGTGGCGCATCTTCTTTAGACTCCATGATCACCCTCAACGAACAAACTCGAGGACCATCTGTAATGCTCGGTTTCCTGTGCACATGGCGGAAGGTGACTGGAAAATCTTCGAAAAGCCGAATTTCTTCTGACTCTATGTAATGACTGGAGTTCTTTGAGAAATCAAACGCAGCATCGGAGCCAAAGGGAACCTCGATAGGAGGTCAGCGTTGGAGTGTTTGGTAGTTGGCCAATATGGCAATATGTACTGGTAATTGGGTGAGAGAAGGATCCATTATAGTAACTTCTGCGTTGTGGGCTATGGTACCGGCTGGGAGAACCTGAACAAAGCCATCAATGGTCTGTGGTCTGTAAATAGAGAAAAGCAACGGTAATACAGATACTGACGGAAGTGCGTGACCCCATAAAAGATAGCTAATGGCTCCTTTTCAAGTTGGCTGTAGTTGTGTTGGGCCTTGGCGAATTTCTTTGACGCAAACGTAAGCGGACTCTCATTGGAACCCAATAGGTGTGACAACACAACACAAGTGCCATAAGATGAAGCATCTACTGAAGGAATGACAGACTTGCAGGGGCTGAAGTGAACAAAACATTGATCACTTAGTAGTGCGTCTTTCAGCCGCTGGAAAGCGGTCTGACACTCAGCCGACAGGACACACAGAATGCCCATGCAGTGCAACCGATCGATAGGCGCCACAATCCGAGCGGCATTCTGCATAAAATGGATGTAATAGATTACCTTACCCATTACAGCATACATTAGTTGGTGCAGGCAAATCACAAATGGCCACTAAGTGCGCTCTGACGGATGGATGCTGTGCACAAAAATCACGTGGCCAGGATACACAATTACTGTGGAAAATTAGGAACACCTATAACGGTTGCTTGTCATTTCCGCTTTGGACAACATTTTACACAATGCCTCTAAATTTTGTAAGTGTGCTGCTGGTGTGTGACCAGAGGCAAGTAAATCATCTAAATAGATAGAACAAGAACGTACTTGCGACGTCAGTTACTCAAGATACCTTTGGAAAATAACTGGGGCGGAAGCGCTACCGAATAGTAACCTCTAAAACTGGAATAATCCCATGCTTGTTTTGATCACAAAACTCTTCTTTGATTCTTTATCTAAAGGCAGTTGCAGGTAGGCCTCTGGAGATGAATTTTTGGAAACAAATGACCCTGACCTAATTTGTCCATCAACTCCTCAGGGCAGGGCAATGGAAAATAATAGCAACCATTTGTGGGTTGAAGGCTGGTATAAAGTCTGCGCAGAGTCTTAACACGCCTGACAGTTTAGTAAGACCTCCAGGAATGACACCCATTGGCTGGCCAAAACTTGTTTGATGACATCTCTGTCCTGCAACCTCTGCATCTATGGTGCAACCTGGTCCCATAATTCATAAGGGGCAGGACGAGCACGAAAAATCACGGGCTGCGTATCGTCTTTCAGTGTCACATGGACCTCGATCCTTTGGGCCTTGTGTAAACTACCATGGAACAGAGAACTGCACTTGTCACACGATGCATTAATATTGGCCAGAAACACAGATGAATTAATTTCTAATACCTTCATGTGAACTGACAATCCAAAAAGGTCAAAGCTATCCATGCCAAAACTGCTAGAACACTCACGTGAGCAGAACACGTACCAAGCAAGGTAGCGCAGTGGTTAGCACACTGCATCGCATTCTGGAGGACAAAGGTTCAAATCCGTGTCCGGCCACCCTGAGTTACGTTTTCCATGATTTCCCTAAATCGCTTCAGGCAAATGCTGGGATGGTTCATTTCAAAGGGCACAGCCGACTTCCTTCCCGATCCTTCCTCAATTCAATGGGACAGTTGAATTCACTGTTTGGTCCTCCCCCCCCCCTCCACAAATCAATGAACCAACCAACCAACCAGCAAACGACATGAAATTACAGCGTTTTAGTAGCACCACAGAACGTGGCTGGTAAATTGCACATTCCTAGCACTGTAATAGGTTGTCCACTGTATACCAACAACGAGTTATGTGGTTGCTGAAGCTGTGAGCTACTTAACCATTCATACATAGCACGAGTGAGCAGTGTAACAGTAACATCAGTCCCTAATTAGAAATTAACACACTTTTTGAACACATGCAACTGACCATACAACTTATTGGATTGCTGACATAAGTTCAGAGTTTGTGTCCTGGCTATCTGCCGAAACAACAACAGAATTGGCGGACTACTGCGCAACAGACACAACAGAAACCTCATTAGAATCACTGTTTGACATGGAATGTGAAAGCTGCCTAACACCATCTATACTTAAACATATGTATGTGGTCTTGTTTGCCACCTGTGAAGTTCTTAGCTTTGCAGCATGGGCACTGTGCTCTATCATGTGTTTGAAATCAGTGCAGACAGGACTTTAGGACATTCTAGATTGTGTGGGCTGTGCCATGGCCTGCCAGTGCGACTGGTTCGCACTTGACCTAGACGACGGACGACGCTTGACCTGAGTGGGGAAGGAGGGAGGGTGGTGGTCGGCTCCTGAAGTCTCTTACTCTTGACAATAGATAATGCAGGTGCTTGAAAATCATGCTTAGTTACATCGACATTGTCCTGTGACTCAGTAATTGAGAATATTGAACTGAGGTCAGTGTTTGGATGCTTTAGTATGGCAGCACGAATATGAGAATCAGAAACAAGCCAGGTAATCGCATCTCTCATCATAATGTCACTGTCACTTAACCCACACGAACACTGAAAGTGACATTGTCTAGTAAGACCACGAAGTTCTGTTATCCACCGTTTGTAGGACTGTCCTGGCTGCTGTTTTAATCTGAACAACTTATAATTAGAGGCTGCTATATGCACTTGTGATTTAAAATTGTTTTGACAATTTGTTAACTAACTCGTCATAGGGGACCTCATGAGGTTGGCTATCTGGAAACAGTTATACTAGTAAAAAGAATACACCTTAGCCCATGGTGGAAAGAAAATTCCAAATACGCTGGTTACTTGTTATGCCATAGAAGTTGAAGTGCGCTGTCAATTGCACAATATTATGAGCCCAGCGTTTACATTGCCCCAGAATCTCTCTGAACCTATGCTCCTGAACCGTTTATTGAGTTGTTTCCGATTGAACAGGCTGGGGTGGCGGTCGTGGTGCTGCCACAAATCTTTGCAGTGGGAGTCTTACGCAGTTGTTCAGTGCTTTGCCAATGTAACTATTTAGCTTGCATTAAAGACACATCTGAAAGAGACATCGTGAACATTCAATAGGCCGACACACACGAACAGAAAAATAGCACTGTTGCAAGAGAGTGTTAGTTACACAATATGGCAATGCGAGCTAAATATGAACTGGTCCTCAGCGTCACTTTACTTGTTGTGTTCGACTTCTTGGACACAGAAGTGGCTAGTAATAATACAGTTAATTAGTATACTCTGAATAAGTAAGACTTTATTAATTACAACAAAACTTACCTTTGCTCGCCAGGCTGGGCTAGAGCTATGAAGCTTCACACATGGACTTGGGGTTTAGAACACAGTAAATGATCCACGATTACTGAGTGGTGAATTGGTGAAAGTTCATAATGGCAGTACTGTGGGTTCACTACAGTGACTAGAAAACACAAGTTCACAGACACTTGACACAGTTTCGATAGCGTAGATGTGTAGGCACAGTTCACAGAGTACGGAAGTCTCTTCACTCAACAATGGTCGACACTGGTTGTGTCATGGCGAATACCCAGCACAACGGCGTTACTTCGACAGGAACTTCCTCGAAGCAGGCAGGATCCGACCTCGAGCAGAACTGCCCTCCTGGACACTGGCGACACTATTTTAGGAAAGAGGTGCGGTGGTAGCACCTCGGAACTACGGGATAGAATGGCTTCTTCCTAGCATTTCATTGGTGCCTGTAGATACCGCTTTGCTGTGTAGTATCTCTGCGGTGGTCGATACTTCTTGTGCCGCCCTCGATTCTAGACGACACCGCAGATGTCTATCACGACACGACCTTCCTGCAGCAAACCTCGTCGGATGCAATATCAGCCCACATCCCTTCCAAGGGCATATATCCCCATCCCCCACTGTACCACCCACCCCCAAAAGTCTTACTTTTGCGAGAATCCTGTCGCTTATACCGATCCTTCCTAAGGACTCATTCGCCCAGCAACTACAGAGACACACCAGGAATTTACTAAATGCTAAAAAAGCCAAGACTGGCGCCAGACATGCACCAGCCTCAACGCTACACTCCCTATTACCTCTTACACTCTTACCTGTTCTGGAAAGCATTGCATCGACTCACTGACAATAATACTATACCTCAATATCCACTCCCTCGCAACAATCATCCCTTATCTGACAACCAGAGCAAATCTGAGCACTTCGCATCCCACCTCTCTGGCATCTTCTCCATCCTTGATGATGATTATTTTGATTACTCTCCCTTCCCTAACATCCACAAACATATTGCTGCCTCACCCCTGGTTCCCAGCTTCCAGTACTTGGACAACGTTCCACAAATGGAATTAAATACATCAATCACAGTGCATGAAATAAAATAATAACTTCACAAAAAACGCAACATGTCCCCTGGCCACAACTGCACCACCTATCAACACCTTAAAGAATGCCCCCTCTCCTTCTTTGTCACCCTTTCAACCCTTTATACCACTATCCTCTCCACAGGTTACTAACCCAAGCTGTGGAAAAACTCCAGAATCCTAAACCACAGATACCTCCTATTGATATCTCCCACTGCCACCCCATCTGGCTCGCCTCATTGTTCAGCCAATGTCTTAGAATCCATCCTCTCCCATCATATCCATTAGCACCTGAACCAAAACCACCTCCTTCCTATTAACCTGTGTGGCTTCTCTCCCACTTTGTCTTCTGGTAACTAGCTCCAGCATGTGCCCTATCTCCAACCCCACCAGTTCAACACCTATAAATCCGCTCTTTTTGTCTCCCTCAAGCCTAGTTTTACATGGCATTCTGGTCTCCTTTCCAAATTCTTGACTTACGAACTTCCAATTAATTATGACTGTTTATTGCATACTTTCCTCTCTATTCACCCATCCTTTGTCACCATTAACAACACCAAGTCCCATACCATCTATCCCACTCCAGGACTGCCCTATGGTTCCTCCCTATCTCTTCTTGTCTTTCTCCTCTACACAACCTACACACCCAAACCACCTCCACCAGTCCACCTCCTTCAGTTACCAATGGCTCCTCAAGATCAACTCTTCCAAAACCCAGGCAATAACTACAGGACACACCATCTGTGGCTTCCACCTCCATGATTTCTTTGTTACCACTTACGACTATCCCAGACAGCTAACTAATGCACTAAAATATCTTGGACTCACAATCGACTGGCAACTAACATGGAAACATCACCTACAAACTAACTAACAGAAGCCCACAATACATTAGAAGTACCAACACTATCAACTGGCCGAACTTCGGGATTACATCCCTTCACTGTGCTCCATACCTATACTACCTTGACCTGACCCGTCCTTTCCTGTGTGAATGTTGCATGGATTTCAGATGCTCCCAAGTTCTGCAAGTCCTCACAGATCCTGAAATACCATGCAGTCCACCTCGCCTTCCCCATATGTTTACTTTCTTCCACAAAGATTCTTTACGTACTCATCAAATTCCCACCTCTCCTCAGCTACACTGAACACCTCCAAACAATCAACACCATCTATATACTCGACTGGAATAATCCTATAGCTTCAACTCTGCTTTTCAATCTTTGTATGGTGCTGCACCTTTACCAATGCATTCCACTAATCCTACATCTATGCACACTCCACACACTCTTTGAAAGAAATATCCCCTTCACAGATAATGAACTTCAACCTGACATTTATACATCCTGTCAGCTATAAGCCCACCTCACCCACTCCACCTCATGAGGGCTACCTCTCCTTCCCCTTCTCATAGTTTCTTACTGCCCTATTTCCCTATCTAACTGTCTTTCCCCACTCCCCTTTTCACAACAACTCTTAACCTCACCAAAACCCCTCTCTGCTCCACCTACTCTTCTGTTCCAACAGCAACTCTTACTTTATCGAAACCACGCACCAGTCACCAATCGCTACGTCACCAGACTCCTATCCTCCTCACTGGCCAACCTTTTCCCCTTCAACAGCAGACTTCCAAGCCCAGGGCATGTCCTCCCAGTTTTTAGTGCCAGGAAAGTACTTCCTTTAAATATCAGTGTTTTTAGTATCATGTTTAGATGCTTTTACATGTGCAGTTATTGTGTATCATTATACCATTTACTATTATTACTTTTAACTTTAAGTGCAAGAAGTTCTATCACTCATACATATAAAAACTTCCACTTTAGTTTCATCCCTAAGAGTTTTAAGTTCATTGTAATATCTCGCCTTTAGGTTTCTTATTTTTTCGTCTCATTTAATTTTTTTGTCAGTTGGTTGAAGAACAGGTTCACTGTACCACATACAGCCTACCACCCCCACCCATATGGCGTGTCTGGGATGAAATAACAATAAAGAAAAAACAGATAAGCCAACCAAAGTGCCCTCACTGTCAAGTGCAATAATATTGTGGTCAAATAATAGGCACCACACAGTGGCATGCTGGCTCAGTCCACTCCTCCTGTCGACTTCTAGAGTGGTGACTGCAGTTAGTATGCAAGTGGTGTCCCTACATAAATGTATACAGTCCTTGAGACCCTCTGATATATTATTGTTCTCTATATAGGGTGGACAAAAACAGTCTGGAAAGCTTGTAAGAGTGTTGTAGGATTGGTTGTGCTGAGATATAATTGTTAAGAAAATAATTCGATCATTGCGCCATTTCTGAGTTAATTTGCATTGATGTTAGCCAATCAGACCATTTCGTGCACAAATTAAACTGGCCTGCCAAATACAGTTATTGTCAGTTGTTCTCTGAGTGTAGATGATAACATGTAAGAGTGCTCAGCTTATTGGCTATGTTTGATCCTTACCACCGTCCCATCACAAATTTTGTTATGGCTGTCTTGTTCGCCTTTTGGAAACCAAATTAAGAGCACATTTGGCAACATTTCTGTTGAGTCAGTTGAATTTACTTGTGCAATGGCCTGATTGTGTAACTTCAGCGCTAATTAAGTCATAAATGGTGCGATGTGTCGAATGTTTTCTTAACAGTTATTTATCACCATAGCCTACCCTGCAACACCCTTAAAAGCTACTCAGACGGTTTCTGACAATCTTGTATTTACCTAGGAGTGTAAAGTAGTTATGACCCTGGTAAAAATTTTAAAGCAGTTCAGTGATATAAGGTTTAATTAATGTTTTTACAACGACAGTTCTCGAGTAATGACAAAAGTGTGATGATGCAGCCAACGATTTTCTCATCTACTACAATGTAAATGTATTGAGACAGATTTTCTAATGACACAGTTGGACAAATGGAAGGCATCAGCCCAATTCAAATGCATGAGGATGCTTATTTCAGCAAACGTTAATGATATATTTTACACAACCTACAGGTGCGACAGACAAAAGAACTTTTCGCATCTCATGATAGGACATCAGTGAAGTATCGTTATTTGGCAGTTTTATATGTTTTACACGAAGTATAATGAAATAAGATGTTTCCACTGGATTTCTGAGTCAGATATCGAAATATCAGGACCAAAGCTGTATCTTTTTTACAGAAGTCAGAAAACATGTGAGATTTACTGTCAGTTGTTGAAAAATAAGGATAACTAGTAAACAGAATACCAATAAACATTATAGCATCGAATCTGTAGTTCAAGAAACGAGAATATAGCGTGATGGCATTGATATGTACTGAATTTGTCACACCAAACGTAGAATGCATCTTTAACACGTATTATTTTCCTAGCAAGATTTGTACTTTACGAAATCAATGAATGATGCCACTCTACAGCGAAATGTTTCCATGATAATCACCATTCAATGGAATATAGCCCTTCTGTTCGATAGCAGGGTATCTTTTTGACAAGTTTACATGGCAGTCAAATGTGTAAAATTTTAATGACTGTTTGATGAGCAGACAAGATCTTAATCTCTTTTCTCTGTCTGGACATGACTAGATCGAAATATCAGGACCAAAGCTGTATCTTTTTTACAGAAGTCAGAAAACATGTGAGATTTACTGTCAGTTGTTGAAAAATAAGGATGACTAGTAAACAGAATACCAATAAACATTATAGCATCGAATCTGTAGTACACAAAACGAGAATATAGCGTGATGGCATTGATATGTACTGAATTTGTCACACCAAACATAGAATGCATCTTTAACACGTATTATTTTCCTAGTAAGATTTGTACTTTACGAAATCAATGAATGATGTCACTCTACGGCGAAATGTTTCCATGATAGTCACCATTCAACGGAATATAGCCCTTCTGTTGATGGCAGGGTATCTTTTTGACAAGTTTAGATGGCAGTCAAATGTGTAAAATTTTAATGACTGTTTGATGAGCAGACAAGATCTTAATCTCCTTTCTCTGTCTGGACATGACTAGGTGAAAATGTACTAGTAGCTAGGAAATGGGCCTACCTGCACAATTTTGTGTGTGCCTCATTTTCTGTCTACAATGAATTGAAATCCTAACCAGTTTCAAATGCGCCAGTTTTATTTTGACGAAAGTGAAGTGAAAAGTTGAATTTCATGAACACCAGTAAATATAAACATTATAAAAAACATAAATTTTAACTAAATATGAAATAAAATAAAAAATCAGAAAAATTATAAAGTTTAACTGAAAATAAAAACAAATCAAAAAAGTTAATCATAAATTTATAACTGAATGAAATAGCTAATACACGAAAAAAAACAAAATTTTTTAGATTAAATTTTAACGTGTTCTTCATTTTTTTATTCTAATACGTTTTTCTCGTAACTTGAGAAATTAATAAACTAAAAAATAAAAGAATTAAAATCCAGAACAAAACAATTAAAAATAAAAGGATATTGTAAACATAATAAATCTAATGTTATTGAAAAAATCCTTAATCACAATAGTATTATTTCACTAATTTTTAATAATCATCTTTAAATGAAAATTTATATAACAATTTCGAATGTAAGGAATTGATTAATTAACATTTAACAAATGAAATATATGGATTATCTGTCATTGATTATATTAAAAAAGCATTTGAATAAACTATTATTTGTTATTTCTGTAAATTATATGAAAAGTGTATAAGCGAATTTAAAGATAAAGGAAACTGCATTTACATTTCACAATTTCAAACACTGTCATAAGAATTTTATTACAGAATTTAAGGATAAGATGGATCGATTTTATATTTCTATGCATTGGGAATTATCAGAAAATTGTATTAAAGAACTTGAACAAAAAAGTAAATTGGTGTTGTATTTGTGTATATCAAAAATTACCAGACAATTTTATAAGAAAATTTAAAGTTTATGTAGATTAAAATAAAAAGTTATCCAAAAACTTGAAAGAAGAAATTGAAGGTATAATTCATATAGGCAAATTTTTTTATTTTCTGAGGATGAAGAGACTGATTCTGATTGAAATATATAAAAATTAAAAATTTAAAATATCATTAATATCATAAGGTAAACTCTATTTTTGTGTAGAAACTTAATTAAGCTAAAGTATCAATATGTGTTTTGTCATTTAAAGAAACACATAATTTCATACTGGTTTTTCTGTTGTCATAATATTTTTTCTTTGAGTCATATTTATAACATAAATAGGACTATTTATAATGAAATTTAATGGCTTTTATATCAATATCTTCTTTAAATTGTACTGCTCATTTAAAGTCACAAAATGAATTGCATGACTTTAAAAAATTTTGGTGGATGTAAATTCCACATTCCCCAGGAAAAGTTTCAGACGTGTCAATTTTCAAACAAATGTTCTGTGATTTAATGTTATCAAATAATGTAAAATAAACTAGTTGATTATTTTGTCTTTTTGTTTGAAAAATCACATTAATAAAAAAGGCATATGAAATTCTTCGAATTATAACGAATTATTATTGTTACTCAATCTGTCGAATTCTTTATTTTGTAGTTCAAAGAAACATATTGGTATTTTTGAATTTTTTAATATATTTATAGTTCTAATTCAAGTTAATATTCAGGATCATAATTGAGAGCAGGTGCTCTAATTTCCATATATTCAATAACAATTTTTCCTTCGTTTGATAGTTCAACTTTTATTTCTATTCCAAAACCATCTAAGAAAAACATCCCTTAGACTTAAATTAAAAATAGCTGTTAAGTCTCTTTCTTGTATTACTTCTTTATTATCTTTAAAAAGTCCATCAAATATTTCTAATGGATGAAGTACTTTATTTTCTTTACTTCATATTTTGACACTATTAAGGATATGGCCTTCCATAAAAATTTCATCACAAAGAGTAAAGTAAAATTTGATAAAACTAGCAAGAAATGAAAGGATGGTCTGTTCTTGATAAAATATTGTTTCCTTTTTTGTAGGTAAAATCAAATAACTTTGGAACATAGTTACTAATTAATTTTTTTTAGATTTTCCACCATATGTGGCATGATCAGAGCCATCAGTTTGAACTATTTTAAAATTCATGTATACTTGATCATGATTAGGATAAAGCCAAATGTCACCAATGTTTATTTTAATTTTTACATCTTAAATTATTTATATTTTTCACATTCACTGGAAAAGTTTAAAATTAATAGCTTTAATTTCTTTGTCTTATAAGGATGAAATTATTTAAAAATTGTATTGTAATACTATTTTTTGAAACCCTCCTACTACGACTTACCAAAACTAAGCCATGTAACAAAAACATTGTCAACTTCCTTTTTCTAATTTTTTTGACAAAATGTATATCTGCATATTTTATTTTTGTAATTCTTCTTCATAAAAGTTTCCATTCACTTCTTCTCCACATACACCTTTTAATTTGTATGTGAGTGAATTAAAATGAATAAAAGTTAATATTACAAAAATATTTGCTGACCAATTAGCTGTGGAGACGTTTTCAAAAATTCCTTTTAAATTTTTTATTCTTCCATTATCACCTATTTTGAATTAGGGTTAGTACCTTCAAATATATTTGTGTAAAGAGTTTTCAATAAAAGTTTCTAATTTTCTTTGCTTACACCTTTTGACTTCATTTTTATTGCTGAATGCTTTGTATCATTACATTCATCAGTTAATTTAGAAACTCAGTCAATATGATTATAATTTTATTGTACATCAACTCTTCCCACTTTTTAAATGTTTTATTAAATCATTCAACAATGGACTTTTTTAATTCTGTAAATGTTAAACAATGATTAATTTTAATTTTTTTGAACTTTTTCAAAACTTTTTATTATAAATTCTATACTATTATATATTTATATTTTTCTGGGCATCTTTGTTTCAAAATATATTCAAAAATTTCAGAAATGTATATTTAGTATTTTTTATTTGCATGGAATAGCATAAGCATATTTTGAAAAACATCAATTATAGTTAATAAATATTTATATCCTTTATTGATTTTTGAAACCCATGTTTAATTACCTGAGTCCGCTTCTACTAAACCTGCTTGCCATTAATCATCTAACCTAGAAGAAATAACATTTCTTCTTTTACAACTTTCTAATTGGTTTATGTAATTGAGTAATTATTTCATCACTACTACTAGTACCAACAAGTTTTTAATACGTTTACTGTTCTTAGTTTCAGAAACTGAACAAATTGCTAGAAATCTTTGTCTTCCATTCTCAGTTATTGTTGTACTTCGATGATGTGAATCAGTAATATTTCTACATTTTAGACACCAAATATGATTGTGTGATAGGTGATTATGATTTTTCATTTATATAGATTAATACATTAAGACTACTGCAATATATTTTGTCTATGTGGATGCAATTGTTTCATCAATTACATATGTCACTACCAATCCTGTTACAGTTTTAACTGTTATTTTTTAAACTATTATTTAGTAAATCAATGTATGAACTTAATTTATACGTTTTCATTCTCTATTATATGTGGGTGACTCTTATCTTATGCTGTTAACGTAATTTCATAGTCGTTATACATGTGCTGATTATCTTGATTTCGTCCTAGTAGAATAATTTTCATCAGTATAAAATTATAACTGATAAGATTTGGAAATGTATGATTGATATGTTTTGATGATAAATCAAATGGTTGTTTAACACATACTTTCTTTCCAGTGCACCACACCTATTAAAGCATAATTAACAAACATCTTCACTTTATTTATCTCTTTATTAATTTTGCTGTGCTCAGCTCTTGTGACAATAATTCTTAATTCTTTATCTATATATTAGTTAGCAACATGGTTACTAATTTGTGTTAAAATATTTGTGTATTTGGCTCTACTAATAAGATTTTTAAATTCTTTTTCTACATAATGCCTGGTAACAGCATCATAGTGACTAACTGCATTACAAACTTCTACAACACTTCTTGTTTTACAAAACAATTATGTCATAGTTATTTGAAAAAACTTTATCAACTTATTTCTGAAATTGTCTAATCAATTTCTCTTTCCTGGATCTATCCCTTTTTTCTAATTCATATTTTTAATTCTGGTATTAATTCGTGATTCTCATTTTACTAAATTTATTTTTATAAATTTCCGGTTTATAAATATTTCTAATTCTTCATATGTTTCTTTTATTTTATTTCCAAAGATATTTATTTATTAAATTTTAATATCATTTAATTTTTCATTTTCTGATATTAGTATTAATGCAAATAAAGACAAGTGACCAAAAACTTATTCATGCAAATTTTTTATTTTTTCAAAATTGTAATTTAAATAATTTTTGGAAACAATAAATTAATTCTTTTGGTATATTGCCATTAAATGAATCAAAATACATTTTGTAATATTTATTGTATAATAACAACTAAAATGAGTACCTATATTATTAGAAATATTTATAGTATTATTTATATAGTATTACACTATACCATATACAGTTTTTATATTTAATAGGTAATTCATCAATTACATAAATGACTCTAAAATGATTAATTTTTAATCTATTAAAAAGATATGTACATCAAAATTCTATAAAAGCTTATTATTTCCAATTTTTGAATTTTTTTACTCCAGTTGCTCTTTTTTCATTGCTAAATTACATCTCTTTTTGTTCCTTGTATTCATGTTTTTGTTTTGTATATATTATTAGTTTCGCCACTGTACTGACTACTGTATTAGCAGGAGCTAAATGTGGTAATTCCGCCAAAAATAATGGTAAAAATCTACCTTTGTGTTTTGCTAATCCAGAAACTGTTTTTTCTCTTTTATAAGATGTTCACTACATTTTTCCACAGTTGTAATACCTAGTGTTATAAGTAAATCTCCTCAATGTTCTATCTCTTTTTTTCTTTTGTGTGTCAGTGAGAAATTATAAAGACTTCTTAATGGTTCACTATTTAGTTTTATTTTCATAGCTTTATGTTTAGTGTTACTATTCAGCAGCAAAGTATAATCAGTTGTAAAAATTTTTTTAAGTTGGTTACAACTTTTTTAAAATTTTGTTTGAGAACATATTACTGAATATAATTAAAATTTATAATCTTCAGTCATATTCATCCAGGCTCATTCGTAATTTATGTTTCTGCACATTATTCCTCTAACTGCTGTTGCTTCTAATATTTCAGCAAATGAAAAACATTGAGTTTACAATCTTTCTTTTGCAGTTAATTGAAGTTCTTTATCTGCTTCATGTCTTTTTTCTATATCTTTGTTATCTCTATAAGCAAAATCTAAATTTTTACAAGCTTGATTGAATGGATTTATTCCTTTATCATGTAGCTAATCATTGTTCTAATTTTGTTCCTGCATTACAATTATCATAACCAGACTAAGCCATGTCTTGGCAATATTCTTTCTTCCAGGGGTGCTACTTCTCCAAGTTTTGAATAAGAGCTTCGTGAAGTTTGGAAGGTGGGAGACGAGGTACTGTCAGAATTGAAGCTATGAGGATGGGTCGTGAGTCGTGCTTGAGTAGCTCAGATGGTAGAGCACTTGCCTGTGAAAGGCAGAGGTCCCAATTTCGAGTCTCGGTCCGACACACAGCTTTAATTTGCCAGGAAAATTTATATCTACACACACTCCACTGCCAAGTGAAAATCTCATTCTGGGAACATCCCCCAGGCGTTGGCTAATCTATGACTCTGCAAGATCCTTTCTTCCAGGAGTGGTTAGCAGAAGAGCTTCTGTTTGGTTTGGAAGGTAGGAGACGAGGTACTGGCAGAATTGAAGCTGTGAGGAGGGGTTGTGAGTCATGCTTGGGTAGCTCAGATGGTAGAGTACTTGCCCATGAAAGGCAAAGCTCTTCAGTGCGAGTCTTGGTCTGGCACACAGTTTTAATATGCCAGGAAGTTTCATATCAGCACAACTTCCACTGCAGAGGGAAAATCTCAGTCAGGAAACATCCCCCAGGCTGTGACTAGGCCAGTTCTCTGCAATATCCTTTGTTCCAGGAGTGCTAGTTCTGCAAGGTTTGCAGAAGAGCTTCTGTGAAGTTTTGAAGGTAGGAGACCAGGTACTGGCAGAATTGAAGCTGTAAGGACGTGTCGTGAGTTGTGCTTGGGTAGCTCAGATGGTAGAGCACTTGCCTGTGAAAGGTGCTGAGTTCGAGTCTTGGTCCAGAACACAGTTTTAATTTGCCAGGAATTTTCATATTAGTGCACACTCTGCTTCAGAGTGAAAATCTGATTTTGGAAACATCCCCCGGGCTGTGGCTAAGCCATGACTTGGCAATATTCTTTCATCCACTGGTGCAAGGTTTGCAGAAGAGCTTCTGTGAAGTTTGGAAGGTAGGAGACGAGGTTCTGTCAGAATTGAAGCTGTGGGGATGGGTCCTGAGTCGGTCTTGGGTAGCTCAAATGGTAGAGCACTTTTCCCCGAAAGGCAAAGGTCCCGAGTTTGGGTCTTGGCCTGGCACATAGTATTTATTTGCCAGGAAGTTTCAGATCAGTGCACACTCTGTTGCAGAGTGAAAATCTCATTCTGGATGCATTAACCTATTTATTCCTTCACATGTTTTATCACTGATTATTGAATTAAAACAATTATATATTACTGGTAATTTATAACAAATTTAAATTTACAGACAGGCCGTAATCCAATAATTGTGTCCTGGCAGTAGCTGATTTTCTAAGTTTATTTCTCTTACATTTATTTTTTTAATATATGAAGCTTGTTCTTTATCTTTTAACTTTTTTTTACCTTTAATGTCTTCTTATTGTTTATTTAACATGTATTGCATATCTGATTTGCATAAAGAATAACTTCTCTCATATGGTTTGATGGTTGTATTATCATTAAATTCTCCAAAATAGTGTTGCTATTGATGATTAGGAACAATTTGTTTCTCATGTTCTCTGTGTTCCTCAACTGCTTTTAATAAATTATCACAAACTTTTTCAATTACACCAAGTTGGTTTTCTTTTTTATATTTTTCTTATTCTGTTTGAGGTTGTAACTTCAATTGTCCAAATTCCTGTATTAATTCTTCTTTCATCTATCTATTATGGCTGGGTTCTTCAGCAACCTCTGGGTCATGTTTCTTAAACATTCGATAATGTTATGAAACAATTACCAGTTTTAAATTTATATTCATTTATTATGTAAACGTCTACGTTTTGTCTTCTGCTTATGCTGTTAAAAGACGTTGTTCAACGGTTATGTTTAATATTTATGTTATTAAAAATCTTTTATTCAATGCCTATATAGGTTTTATAGTCATAACTACTGCAATAAATTAAAATTCATTAATATTCTAAGATTCAATCGACATATCTTTAAAATCAATAAATTTTAAATTTCCATCAACAAATGCTTGAATTATATGTTTAAAATTTGCACCACCTTCTCTGAAATTGTTAAAAAATTTAGGTATGTTTTAAATAGAAACAATCTATTTGTTAATGACTTTCTTTTGTAAAATATTCTTTATCTATATTTTGATTTTCTGGAATAAAATCATCATACAAATAAATTGAATGTTTTCACATTCATCTAACGGTAAAATTAAATCCTATTTTTAATAAGAATAGTGATCTTTTCATTACCCCTATTTTAAGTTGTTTCTGATCTTTTTAAAAACCTGAGTGTTTTGGCAGTTCTAAATTTTGAGGAAAAGAATATATTTGATTTATATTATCTCAATTTAATCATCCTGGAGTTAGAATACTTTTAACAATCATCAATGTCTTTTTCCCCACTGTTTTCTATTTGTAAATATCATATAGAATTTGGTAAAATCATTGGATTTTTATTGTTTACTTTCTCCTCTGAAATTCGTATTTTTTATCCAGTCAGGTTTCATGTAAATAAATTATTTTTATTTAAATCAAATTAGTCACATATTTTAATTAAAAAGTAATTTATCAGTTCCTAAAAAGTTTACAGTTGGTATAAAAGGTGGTTATAAAAATGTTGTAATAATTAAGTTTAATAACCCATTTCTAACACCAAACATTACTTCAAAAAGTAACAAATTCTCATGTGATGGAGAAACTACTATTTGTGTCGGTAAATAAGGTTTAAAAAGTATAGAAAAATTTATTTGTACAGGTAAACGAAGTACTTACACTAAAGAAGATAATGTTCTGAGGAAAGGTATCTTTTTGAGTAATGTTAAATTATGTATGGATGTAAAAAACACTATGGTAATCATTTTAGCCTTGAATGATGAAATTATTAAAGTTAATCGTTAAAGTGTTGCTAGTAATTTACTAAAACTTATACCTTTTCAACTAATGAATTTAAATTTTATGTTATTTGATTGAGTGTTTGCAGAAAAAGATATATATTTTCATCAAGTAACAAATGTTATTGCTTCTCTTACACGTAATTTAGAATTTAATCATATAAATTATGAAGCAAAATATCCTTTATTCATTCCAATTCATGATTTAAAAATTTAAGATTTAGAAACAAATGTTACATATAAATATAATAATTTGAAACATTTTTATGGTGCTACTGCAACAGTTATTTTATAAATGAATTAACTATATTGAATTATTTCCAAGGATATTCAATCATGAAATTTTTCTTTAATTTGTTATACATAAATGAAATGACGCAGCACAACAGTGTAAAGAATTCTACTTTCTTTAATAAAATTGTTGTTGTTGTTGTGGTCTTCAGTCCTGAGACTGGTTTGATGCAGCTCTCCATGCTACTCTATCCTGTGCAAGCTTCTTCATCTCCCAGTACCTACTGCAACCTACATCCTTCTGAATCTGCTTAGTGTATTCATCTCTTGGTCTCCCCCTACGATTTTTACCCTCCACGCTGCCCTCCAATACTAAATTGGTGATCCCTTGATGCCTCAGAACATGTCCTACCAACCGATCCCTTCTTCTGGTCAAGTTGTGCCACAAACTCCTCTTCTACCCAATCCTATTCAGTACCTCCTCATTAGTTATGTGATCTACCCATCTAATCTTCAGCATTCTTCTGTAGCACCACATTTCGAAAGCTTCTATTCTCTTCTTGTCCAAACTATGTACCGTCCGTGTTTCACTTCCATACATGGCTACACTCCATACAAATACTTTCAGAAATGACTTCCTGACACTTAAATCTATACTCGATGTTAACAAATTTCTCTTCTTCAGAAACGCTTTCCTTGCCATTGCCAGTCTACATTTTATATCCTCTCTACTTCGACCATCATCAGTTATTTTGCTCCCCAAATAGCAAAACTCCTTTACTACTTTAAGTGTCTCATTTCCTAATCTAATACCCTCAACATCACCCGATTTAATTCGACTACATTCCATTATCCTCGTTATGCTTTTGTTGATGTTCATCTTATATCCTCCCTTCAAGACACCATCCATTCCGTTCAACTGCTCTTCCAAGTCCTTTGCTGTCTCTGACAGAATTACAATGTCATCAGCGAACCTCAAAGTTTTTATTTCTTCTCCATGAATTTTAATACCTACTCCGAATTTTTCTTTTGTTTCCTTTACTGCTTGCTCAATATACAGATTGAATAACATCAGGGAGAGGCTACAAACCCTGTCTTACTCCCTTACCAACCACTGCTTCCCTTTCATGTCCCTCGACTCTTATAACTGCCATCTGGTTTCTGTACAAATTTTAAATAGCCTTTCGCTCCCTGTATTTTACCCCTGCCACCTTTAGAATTTGAAAGAGAGTATTCCAGTCAACATTGTCAAAAGCTTTCTCTAAGTCTACAAATGCTAGAAACGTAGGTTTGCCTTTCCTTAATCTTTCTTCTAAGATAAGTCGTAGTGTCAGTATTGCCTCACGTGTTCCAGTATTTCTACAGAATCCAAACTGATCTTCCCCGAGGTCGGCTTCTACTAGTTTTTCCATTCGTCTGTAAAGAATTCGTGTTAGTATTTTGCAGCTGTGGCTTATTAAACTGATTGTTCGGTAATTCTCACATCTGTCAACACCTGCTTTCTTTGGGATTGGAATTTTTATATTCTTCTTGAAGTCTGAGGGTATTTCGCCTGTTTCATACATCTTGCTCACCAGATGGTAGAGTTTTGTCAGGACTGGCTCTCCCAAGGCCGTCAGTAGTTACAATGGAATGTTGTCTACTCCGGGGGCCTTGTTTCGACTCAGGTCTTTCAGTGCTCTGTCAAACTCTTCACGCAGTATCGTATCTCCCATTTCATCTTCATCTATATCCTCTTCCATTTCCATAATATTGTCCTCAAGGACATCTCCCTTGTATAGTCCCTCTATATACTCCTTCCACCTTTCTGCTTTCCCTTCTTTGCTTAGAACTGGGTTTCCATCTGAGCTCTTGATGTTCATACAAGTGGTTCTCTTATCTCCAAAGATCTCTTTAATTTTCCTGTAGGCAGTATCTATCTTACCCCTAGTGAGATAAGCCCCTACATCCTTACATTTGTCCTCTAGCCATCCCTGCTTACCCATTTTGCACTTCCTGTCGATCTCATTTTTGAGACGTTTGTATTCCTTTTTGCCTGCTTCATTTACTGCATTTTTATATTTTCTCCTTTCATCAATTAAATTCAATATTTCTTCTGTTACCCAAGGATTTCTACTAGCCCTCGTCTTTTTACCTACTTGATCCTCTGCTGCCTTCACTACTTCATCCCTTAAAGCTACCCATTCTTCTTCTACTGTATTTCTTTCCCGCATTCCTGTCAATT
This sequence comes from Schistocerca piceifrons, assembly GCF_021461385.2. Classification (NCBI taxonomy): domain Eukaryota; kingdom Metazoa; phylum Arthropoda; class Insecta; order Orthoptera; family Acrididae; genus Schistocerca; species Schistocerca piceifrons. Next base: position 539,488,706 of record NC_060149.1, read on the forward strand.
GTTCCCTTATGCTCTCCCTGAAACTCTGTACAACCTCTGGTTCCTTCAGCTTCTCCAGGTCCCATCTCCTTAAATTCCCACCTTTTTGCAGTTTCTTCAGTTTTAATCTACAGGTCATAACCAATAGATTGTGGTCAGAGTCCGTATCTGCCCCTGGAAATGTCTTACAGTTTAAAACCTGGTTCCTAAATCTCTGTCTTACCATTATATAATCTATCTGATACCTTTTAGTATCTCCAGGATTCTTCCATGTGTACAACCTTCTATCATGATTCTTAAACCAAGTGTTAGCTATGATTAAGTTGTGCTCTGTGCAAAATTCTACCAGGCGGCTTCCTCTTTCATTTCTTAGCCCCAATCCATATTCACCTACTACGTTTCCTTCTCTCCCTTTTCCTACTCTCGAATTCCAGTCACCCATGACTATTAAATTTTCGTCTCCCTTCACTATCTGAATAATTTCTTTTATTTCATCATACATTTCTTCAATTTCTTCGTCATCTCCAGAGCTAGTTGGCATATAAACTTGTACTACTGTAGTAGGTGTGGGCTTCGTATCTATCTTGGCCACAATAATGCGTTCACTAAGCTGTTTGTAGTAGCTTACCCGCATTCCTATTTTCCTATTCATTATTAAACCTATTCCTGCATTACCCCTATTTGACTTTGTGTTTATAAACCTGTAGTCACCTGACCAGAAGTCTTGTTCCTCCTGCCACCGAACTTCACTAATTCTCACTATATCTAACTTTAACCTATCCATTTCCCTTTTCAAATTTTCTAACCTACCTGCCCGATTAAGGGACCTGACATTCCACACTCCGATCCGTAGAACGCCAGTTTTCTTTCTCCTGATAACGACATCCTCTTGAGTAGTCCCTGCCCGGAGATCCGAATGGGGGACTATTTTACCTGCGGAATATTTTACCCAAGAGGATGCCATCATCATTTAATCATACAGTAAAGCTGCATGCCCTCAGGAAAAATTACGGCCGTAGTTTCCCTTGCTTTCAGCCATTCGCAGTACCAGCACAGCAAGGCTGTTTTGGTTATTGTTACAAGGCCAGATCAGTCAATCATCCAGACTGTTGCCCTTGCAACTACTGAAAAGGCTGCTGCCCCTCTTCAGGAACCACACGTTTGTCTGGCCTCTCAACAGATACCCCTCCGTTGTGGTTGTACCTACGGTACGGCTATCTGTATCGCTGAGGCACGCAAGCCTCCCCACCAACGTCAAGGTCCATGGTTCATGGGATGGGTTAATAAAATTATTAGCTGAAATTAAATTTTTTAATGTACTATGTGAATATATATGTCCTATATATGGTGAAAAGTTCGTTTAGTAATCAATAATAAATTTAAAATTGCTTATGAGATACGAATATTAAAGTAATTGATGGGTAAGATTTTAATTATTATGTAGATGGAAATATTAAAACAATATATAAAGGAATGAAATAATATAACGTTAATGAGATTCAGAATGTTGGTTTCACAAAGTAAAAAAACAAGTTATTAAAAATCTACTAAATACTTATTTTTTAAAAATGTCATAAATTTTCTATCGCCTTAATCAGTTTACAGAGTCTGATTTTTCCATTTTACAAAAAAATAAAATTTTTTCTTATAAATAAGAATGCAGTAATAATCATATTAAGTATTTTTAAACATTATTGAGCTTTAATTAATTTTTTTATATAATACTACTAACTGTGTATATGAATACTAATTAGACAAAAAAATTTCGTTCAGATTTCTATAGCGAGTTAAAAATTATTTTGCCAGAGTTATAACAATATAATTAATGAATATGTGTTTTAAGATCTTAAAAAAGGGATTACTTTGCTAAAACATAAAGTAAGTAAAAAAGTTGGTTTTTCGATCTAGAATTCAATAATATAATCAATGCATTTGAAACTCGTGACTCATTTTTCACTGGAAAACAATTTCTTGAACATTGTAAATTAGAAAATTTTGAGGAATATTGTAAATTAAGTAAATATTATAAATTAAGTATACATAATTTACTTGTATTTATATTTAAATACTTAATAAGAAACAGAAATATGGATAATACATTAACTTTTCCTACTATTAAAAAAATAATGAAATTTCTGAAACTTAACCTCATAGAACACTAGTTAATTACTATTTTGCTGAAAAAGAAAAGATTGCAATGTATATATTGGAAAATAATAGAAACTGTCTGAGCCTAGCTTTTCTTAAATTCAGCAAAACCAAAAAATATCAAAAATAGTAATGAAAATTTAAAACTTTTTAAAGATTTAATAATGAATTTTAATGTATCTTGTGAATTAAACACATACTATATAAGGGTGTTAAAGAATGAAGACATCAAACTTGAAATTGCAGGATTACTACAGTAAAAGATCTAATTAAAAAAATTAAGATCGTGGAATAAGATATTTTAACAAAAATGACTAATTTCCTATTTTGTACTTCTCGTTGGATATTAAACAGAATTAATTAAAGACAGTTAGCAAGTAATAACCATGTTGCATTAAGAGCTTCATTTTTCATCGAATTACTTTAAGAAATAAAAAGAAAGAGATTGTTTTAATATTAATATTATTAATCAAAAATGTTTGGAATGAACTATAAAATCTGCATTTTAGCCTGTAAATGAAAATCTACGAAGAGTTATTAACTATGGAATTTTGGACTTGATATTGATCAAAAACGTACAGATTTTGGACTTCCAGTTAAGACATGATATTTTAAAAATTGGGACTACTATTAATGTATCTATTAATGCTTTTTCTGTTTATGAAAAACATCAAGTTTGTCAATTACATGCAACAGAATTAAAAAAGGTAGACATCATATTAGTCTGTAGTATTTTAAAGAATGAATTAATTCACATTACAATTGGATAAAAGTTTTATCCTTAATTACTTCATCGCAAATCTCGGAATATAAATAATTAAAATTTGTGATATGATTTCATTACGTTATAATAACAAAAAAATAGACATCCACATAAATAATTGCTTAATTAATAAGGAAGTACAGGTAGAACTACAAGAAAATGGTGAATACATAGAATTTGAAAACTGTAAGTTTACTCAAAGAGGTCCTTTGGTTGTTTATACTGATTTTGGATGTTTCTTATTAAAGATGGATAATTGTCAAGCAAATCGAAAAATGATAAAAGTGTTAAAACTGATTCAAAATATCAAGTGTTAATAAAGACTGATTTCCAGTATGATTTATACAAAGAAATATTAAAAGGCAGAAATGAACTTAACAACAAAAAGATAAATATAACAAAATTAAAACGAAACGATGATTCCTTTTGTATGAAATATCAAAAACATAAACCAAGTGGTTTATTTATTGTATTATTACATAAATGGTCACTACAACGAAGCAAATATATAGTGAAGTAAAAAACTCATTGAATATCTCAAAAAAGAAATTCAAGAAATTTGTGGAATTTATCCTAACTTGAAGAATTTAAACCACTAATATGTGATGAAGAACGTACATATAGAACATCTAAAATTCTTTCTTTATGTGAAGAAAATGTTATAAAGATATTTTCGACATTATGATCACTTGACTAGAAAAAATATAAATCCAGTATATAATAATTGTAATTGGGAACTAAAAAATTCTAGTTTTATAGCCACTTTTTTATGTGATTCACTAGGATTTTATTCTCATTTATTTGTAAAAGAACTTGATTATGATGAAAAGGTAATAGATTTCATACCAAGTAATGCAAATAGTTGTAATAATTTTGGTAAAACAAACAAAAATTTATAAATGTGTTTTACTGACACACTTAATGTTGTGCCTTTTAGCCTTTGCAATCCTTCATCAAATTTCAAAAAGAATCAAACGAAAAATATTCGAAACGAACTAGTTCAGTAACTAAAAAGACTTTATCCTTATGTTAACATAGATAGTTGGGAAGATTTTAAGAAAGAAATCTTCCACCAATAAAAGAAAGGTACAATAAATTAATGAACCTGATATCGTTAAGAAGACTGTAAACTTGCTCAGTTACTTAGGGAAAAATTTAAACTCAACAATCAATGTTAATAGAATAATTTATGTATTAAACCCCAAGTTTAATGTTTCTGAATTTTTTAAAAAATTGATATAAAAACTAATCATTTAGATCCATCTTTGTTTTGTTCCACCATCTGTTCTAGTTTGGCGAATGTTATGGTCCTGTTGAGATTGGAAAACGAGTTAGTAAAATCGACGAATACTGTGTGGAATTTTCTTTTCAGGAGTCTTATTTTCTCATCTATGTCATCTATGAAGTTTTTGACTGTGTGTAGGTTGCTTCGGCCTTTCCTGAATCTAAATACTTCCTCTTGGATCTGTTTGTCGACTACTTCTGTTAGTCTTTTCATCACTAGGCTCATCAGTATTTTGAGGAGGTTGTTCTCTAGTGCGACTCCCCCATACGAATTGGTCACATGGTTCTCCTTTCCCCCTGTACAGCATACTGAATTTCGATTTTGTCCATCTCTCTAGGGTTTGTCCTGTATGCAGATATAAGTTCATCATGTCCGTGACTGCTGGAATTAAAATTTCTTGGGCTGCCTTGATGTGTTCATCGTATATCCCATCCACCCCTGATTCCTTGGTGTTCTTCAGTGATTTTATGGTGTTTCTAATATTCTCTGCCATGAATCTTCTGATTTCCTCATATTGTCTTGTTGTTTCATGAGCTTCGTTGACTTTTTGTTGATTTAGGATGTTGGTGAAATGGTCCTCCCAGACTGACATCACTGTTTTCCCAATTGTCTGTGAATATCGTGGCTTTAGAGCTAGGTGGGTGTTCTCTTTTGCTTCTTCTGCCATTCTCTCGGCCTTGAGTTCTGTGAAATTACCTTGTTTCTTCTTTACGAGGTTATTGTATTCTTTTCTGAGGCTGCTATATATGATCAGGTTGTCCTGTTTTTCTGAGCGTTTGGCCACGTGGAGGGCTAATATGACTCTCTTTCCCTCTGTGCAGCATTGTTGATCGAACCGTTTCTTTGCTTTTCTCTCATTGGTTGTGGTGGTTGCGGCTTTAATTATGTCTTCTAGCACTGTTGCTGCAGCATCCAGGTCCTTTTCCTGTATTTTGTATTCAAAGACAGTAAGCTTGTCTTCATTTACACATATTGTATTATCGTCTATCTTTCTGGAGGTTCTTCTCAGGTGCTTTGCCTTCTGTTGTGTGTATTTACATTTTTTCTTTTTGAAAGTAATTGTCACAGGACACTGTTTCTTTATTGGTATCTCTGCAGCGGAATCTATTACCTTGTGGTGCATTGTTTCATTGCCTTTGTGAATTATTGTGTCTATGGTGCTGCTACCATTGTGTGCAAAGTATGTGTTCTTTGCTCTCTTGTTAAGCTCTTCACCGATCATCTGTAGTAGTTCCTTACTTTTGCAGTCATGCTTATCTAGTGTGCAGTTCAGGTCTCCTTCTATTACAATACTTTTTCCCAGGGCTGTCTCTTCTAGATCTGTTATCATGATTGCTATGACATCCTCAATCGGGGTCAGGGGTTCGATGGTTAGGCCTATGAAACTCACACTGTCACTCTCCATTATCATGGTGTCTTCTTGTTCATAGACACAAGATGCTGTTAGTATTGTTGGTTTGTAGAAGCAGGATATTCGTTTTGTAGGTCTTCCTCTCGGTCCTGTTTTTACAGGAGTATGTTTTGGGTAAAAATCAGGGATTTCTATATTGTCTGTTGCGAATGTCTCTGTCAAGATGAGTATGTCATGACTTCTTAGGAGCTCGCCTTCTGTCAAATCTATGGCGCTTCTTAATTCATCTACATTCCAAAGAAATAAATATAATAGATATAATTATGAAATTCGTTATAGAAATCTTTAAAAAACCTATCTCTAGGAATGAAAACAAAGAAATTGTAAAATATTAAAATTTAAACAACGTCATTGGTTAATAAGTATATATCTCTAACTACAGAAATGAGAAGGAAAGCAAAAACTGAATTTGAAATAGATCTCTGCAAACTGATGAATAAAGCTTATTTGGAAAAATGATGGAGCATATAAGAAACATAGTAGACATCCAATTAGACCCAGATGGTGAAAATAAAATAAATTAACAGCTTAACAAAATTTTAAAAGTAAAATAATATTTAATAAAAATTTAGTTACTGTCCACGTGAATAAAACTAAAATTTTCCTTAACAAACTTTTTTATTGGAATGGTTATACTTTATTTATTGCAATATTTTATTTATGGTTTTTTCTGTAACCTTATGAAATCAAAATATAAATAAAACACTGAACTTTGTCATCAACATACTGACAGTTATAACTATAATTTTAGAAATGAACATACAAATGAAGATATGAAATCAATGATTGAATATTTTTCTTCAAGTGCTTACCCAGAAATTTTGGTTTGTAAAAAAAATATAGCTTATGCTTATAAAGTTATGATAAGGAAGGGAAAAATTAAAAGAGGTAATGAAATCATTACATGATCATAAATATCATTTATATAAAAATAAGGAACATTATAACTATGAATTCAATACAAAGCTTTAAATATGAAAATTAAGCTATTGAGATTAATAAAAAACATGATAATTAACACATTCATTACTATATGATCATTATGCAATTTGAAAATAATTATATTAAATACACTTAATTCATATAAAATTCATATCTAATACATTTATACTATCCATTAAAATATATATATGTTATATGACCTTGATTCCAAAGCTCTATTACCCAACCATCACAGCTGTCGTATAAACTAATATCAACAGTAAAAGCATGAAAAAATGTTTCTAACATAATTCTTAATGTAAAATGTGTTTGTGGTAATTAACATTTTCATAGATTTATCAAATAACACTTTTTATGATTTTTTTTAAATATAGTTTATGCTATAATTTTTTGACTCTTCTGAAACATTAAAATGAACCACTAAAGTTCATAAATATGATACATTCAAGAATACATCTTTTACTTATAGTTTGTATGTTCTGGTGCAAAGTAGAAGAAAGTTAAAAAAATCACAAAATTTCAACCAAATAACATGCCAGTTTGTTGAAATTATGTCAAAAAACACATTTCCAAAATATATCACAAAAGCATAACCAAAAATGATTAACAAAGATCATCAAGTGAAATTCGGCCTTTTTAAATATTTTCGTAAAATTTTCATCAATTTTTCACACTTTTTTCGAAAATGTTTTTAAATGAAAAATTATTTGTCTATCATTACGTAAATTTTACAACGAATTTGTTCGATATTTAAATGACATTTCGTGGTTCTTCATTTTACTGGAAACTGAACAAGAACACATAATGTCCACCTTCTCAAAATAATTATTTAAATCAAAAAACAGCAAAAATGTCACAAGCATTAAATATACACTTAAAACTTTCAAATCATCTCCAGATTTTCACGTATTTTTCCTCAAAAATATGGATATGTAAAGAGAAACACTCAGTTAAACAGGCGATAACTTCTAACTTCCCCATTCATTTATATCGTTAAAAATTTTATTTTAATATTTTGGAAGAATTAGGAAATTTTTATTTGATAAGCCTATAAAAATGTAATCACACACACATTCTACATTGAGAGTAATGATAAGAGAACTTTTTCAAATTTTAGTGATGTCATTTGTTTCAATTATGGTGATGACCCAGAATATAGCTTAGGAATCAAAACAAATGCAATTGATGTTAATTTCAATGGAAAACGTGAAGGTCATTACATAAGTCCCGAGTTGAGTCTGGGTCGGGCACACAGTTTTAATCTGCCAGGAAGTTTCATATACATAAAGCCTTCAACAAATGAAGTACATTCATTCTGTGTAAATCAGTTTATTAAATCTGAGTTTCATTTTATTCACATGAATCGCAACAATACATTCATTGAATATTGTTCTTACTTTGAAATTTGGTTTTCCTACAAATTTTTCACACCTATTTGCATCTAATTTTATGTCTACCTTGTTTCTAATATTTTCCATCGATTTTCCAAATAATGAGTTATTCACGAACTGCAAAAAACCATTTTTAGAATTATTTATTGCTTTAGTTCTCATATCCATATTCAGATCAATTTATTCCAGCAGGCAATTACATTGTTTAAATTTTAATGTGATATGTAATTTTCTTACCTTCATTCATAGAGATAAAGTGTTTAAGATTTGTTTAGTGAAGTACATAAAGATGTTTGCCATTCAGTATTCTTAATAATGTTTTTCACCTCGCCATAGACACAATTTCAGTTTCAGGAAGTACTGGTAATTCATGTAATTTTCTTGGATATTCTAGATATACTTGAAAGATATATACAAACTGAGAAGTACCCAAAATTTCACTTATTTTTGTCAGACTTTAATTATAACATTCAAATCCATCCTATGGCAAATATTAACACATAGTCCAGTCATATAAATTATTTGCATCTGAATATATCAAATATTTTGATCTTTTATTTGAATTTATTGAGTGCTATTGACAAGGGATTTAAAATTGATTCTGTATTTGTACAGTTCCAGTATTGTTTTGGCACTGTACCTCATAAGCTACTTGTAGTCGAATTGCTTGCTTATGGAATATAGTCTCAGTTATGCAAATGGATTGGTGATTTCCTGTCAGAGAGGTCAAAGTTGATAGTAACTGATGGAAAAGCCGTTGAGCTACATAGAAGTGATTTCTAGCGTCCCTCAGCATAGTGTTGAAGCTTTCTGCTGTTTCTTATCTATATAAACGTATTAGGAGACGATCTGAGCAGTCACCTTAGGCTGTTTTCAGAGGATGCTCTCATTTATCGTATAGTTGAGTCATCAGAAGATCAAAACAAATAGCAAACCGATTTCGGAAATATATCTGTGTGGTGCGAAACAAGGCAATTGGCCTTGAGAAATGATAAGTGTGAATTCATCCAGTTGGGTGCTAGAAGGATTCAGTTAAACTCCAATTACATGATAAATCAGTCAAATATAAAGGCCACAAATTCAAATAATACCTAGGAATCACGATTACAAAAAACTTAAATTGAAAAGAACGCAGAAACATATTTTGGGGAAGGTGAACCAAAGGCTTTGTTTTATAGGCAGAATAGTTACAAGATACTACAGATCTATGAAAGACACTGTCTACACTACACTTGTCAATCCACTTTGGAGTACTGCTGTGGGGTTTGGGAAATTTAACAGATAAGAGTGATGGAGTACATCAAAAAAGTTCCAAGAAAAACAGCACATTTTGTATTATCGAGCAATAGGGGAAAGAGTCTCACAGGCAAGATACTGTATTTATGGAGGACATCATTAAAAGGAAAGTGTTTTTCGCTGTAGCAGAACCTTGTCACGAAATTTCTATCGCCAACTTCGTCCTCTGAATACGAAAATATTTTGTTGATGCTAGTCTGCATAGGGTGAAACGATCATCAGAATGAAATAAGGGAAATTAGAGCTCACAGAAAGATATAGGTGTTCTTTTTTCCACCCACTGTTCGAGATTGGAATAAGAGATAATTATTGTTAAGATAGTACGATGAAACCTCTGCCAGGAACGTAATTGTGATTAGTGGAGTATCCAGATAGATGTAGATAAACCATAGTATTTCAAATATTTAATATAAATCTCCTACAACATTCAGATATACCACCTCTAATACCTTTTCAACCATTAATATCATATCAGAATCATATAATAATTGTAAGTTAGCTTTAGTAATTTTTAACATCAAATGCCAACTTAAACGTAGCAGCGAGATGTACCTAAATTGTAAGCTTTTGAATAAGTTTTTCTAAAAATTTCAAATAAATCAAATAAGAAATAAACATCAGTTTTGAGATGTAAAGCATGATATTGACCAAGATTTTTTATATAAAATTTTTCTCAAACTTAGTTCACATGGTTGGAAAAAGTTAGAAGATACAAATCTACCATCAATACAAGAGTTAAATAATAAATTTAATGAATGCTCTATTGGTGGTGAAAATTACAACCATCCCCATACTAAGAGGGATAAACATCTTCTTTAATTACTAAATTTACTGAATTATCTGGCAAAAATTTCTAATATTTTTTATTTGAGCTTTTCTTAAATTTGAAGAAAGTTTTTCAACATTTGAAGCCTTCACTTTAAATGTATTAGTAAGTCTCATATTCAGATTTTCTGTCTTTTGCCAAAACTAGTATATCTACTTTCATTACTTCATATTAAATGTATTTACTCTTCATTATAACAAAGTTCTTTTACAAACAAAGAAGCATCATATCCTGGTACAAAACTTGGATGTTTTAATTGTGAATTACAATTATTACATAATGGATTGAATATTTTCTAGTTAAATTATCATGATGACGAACTTTGCTGTTTTTTGTGAATACTGATATGTAAATAATGAACATGTTTTGATTTATTATAGCTTAATTGTCCTTCAAATGTTGGTTTCATTTCTTCAGTTTAAGAATTTCAATTTCGAATTTCTTGAGTTTCTTTTTTCGTACATTTGCTGAATTTATTATGATAATTTGGCCATCTATATGTTTAATAATATATCAAGAATTGCTTGGTTCATGTTTTTCATGTTTTCCCGAACTGGCTGAAAAATATCAATTTTTCATAACAAACTTTATAAATTAGCATAAATAAGAAAAGGAAATTTCATATGTCGGTAATTTTTAAAACTTATATGCGACTTTTTATGTGCTAATTCAATATTTAGAGGCTTATTTGCTGAACAATTTAGAATATGAGTACATCATTTTTGTTTACAGTTACAATGGATCAAAAACATATCACAAATACATTTGGTGTCCATATGTCATGTTAATTGAGGTAAAACAAGTCGAATAAATCTTTTATCAGGGAATATGTTGAGTTATTTCCATTCTAGAAATAATGGCGCCAGATGTGTTTGTCTCATTAACATCTTGGTATTTTCAATGGATATGCTTTGTTTTTTCCATCAAATGACTAAGCAGTAATAGATAAATCAAGTTAATCTTGATTTTTGGACTCTTACTAACCTCAATTGGAAAAACCCCAATTTGAAAGTTCTGATCACTATCAACAACAACATTGTACTAAATAATTCTTGTGGTTCCTTATTTACAGGATCTAATACTGGTTTTATTGACCACAAAAACATCTTTGCTCTATATTATTAAGAATAACACAAGTTTAGATATCTTTTTCATTTCTGTTAATTAATTGCTACACGTAATCGAGAAACTCTATTTAGACTCTAAGCAATTCCTTGAGCTTGAAATTCTGACATTCATGCAATAATTTCTTTTTTTCCACTTTTATAATATTTCATCTTTTTTCTTCTTCATCTTTAATCTTCTCTCTTTCATTTGTGATTTTATAATAACAAATTTGAAATTTACATTCCATTTCTTCAGGATCTGATGATTTCATATTATAATCACAGCAACAAATTTACCTTTGGTTCATTATTTAATTTTAAATTTTCTTCAACTATTTCCATGATTTTTTCTTTTGACGCACTAAAAATATTTATATTGAGGTATTTTAGAATGTTCTCTAAATGTAATTTTTTTAAAATGTTTTGTTAACCACACAATGATTAACTGTTTTTCTGTTTTTTGTTTCCAAATATATTAGTAGAAAATGGAAATTATTTTTCAGGTGTTCATTCGCATCATTTTAAAAAATTACCATCATCATTTTCACTTTGAGAATAAGATAATTGTTTTAGAATATTTATATTCACATTATGGTTACTTATAAAATCAATTAACTCATATTTTCGTAATGTACTACATCCAACAAATTTATTTCTGTTAGAACAATCGCGAGCACAGTGTTCATAAACCATCTCAATTTTGTCACCATTTATAAGAACAATTTTTTGTAAAAGTATGAGAATATAGAATAATTAATGTATAAATTAGAGCAAAAGTAGCAAAATTTATAAAATAGATAATGGAAAAGTCTATAAAATTATTAGAAATTAATGGAATATAAATAAATTAAATTATGTTCAAGACGAAAGTTAATTAATTTGAGTTCAAGATAAAGATAGATTTACAGTTCAATTTTTAATAATTGGATTCAAGCTGATTTTTTTGTCACCTGATTTCCTATTTTTGACATATATTTGAGTATGTCTACATTGTTTACATTTACCTGAATGTTATCTTTACACAAAGGACTTAATTATAATAATCTAAATGTTTAATATCCTTACAGTTAATATGTCTTTTCCATCCAGTTTGTTGTTCATAATCGTCATCTTTTTGGTCTATAATAATATTTAGAAAATATCTTTGAATGTACATTACTCAAATTTTGTATTAAATGATTATTATCTGCATTATCTGCATAATTCAGGGGGAGGGCCGTTACAGTAGGGGTGGTGCCGTACCACCTAATGGGATTTGTGTAACCCAACATTGAATACACCCCGAGCATACATGGCCCTCCTGGCCGCAGACAGAACAAGCATGAAACTGTCCATCGTACATCATGACTGCTCGACATCCACCTATGAGTAGGTGGGACAGCACGTGTTTTGTTCATTCAATTTTGATTTGTCGGACGGCGTTGAAGACTGGGTATGTCTCGAAGGTATTCCATTTTTCGGCAACGTGGCTAATTACCGTCCCATACCGTCGGAAAGCCGCGATGACTACATCCGGCAGCACTTCTAAAGGTAGTTCGAGTAGTCGTAGTGTCCGTAATCCTAGTCCAGCGTGACCAACAGTAAATGCCCCAATGTGACCATCAGAGCGTTTGAACTTGAAAGTGTTCGCACATGTGCTCACAATAGCATGACATAACTCGTCATCGACCATCTTGACATAGACGACGCTACTTTCGATGGATAGGTGGATACATACGATGTGCTGTGGTGGTGTTTGAACTTTGTGGTCAGCTGGAAGCTAATCTTGATGGTACCTTTTCTGTAGGAATGAGCCATAGCGACTCATTTTCAACGAACGCGAGTGCTAGCAGCAGCGAGGAAGTAAACAAACTACGCGCTTTCGCGTCTCAACGGACAGGAAGCAAACAAGACGACCTCGCCGCTCACCTGCCGAAAGCAGATTGTGCCACTCAACCACGATGCTTCTTATTCGTCCACTTACATCAATGATGCACTTGTAAAGCTTGAACCATTCACTGTTTCTATTTTGCTTTTTTTCACAGTTCAGTATTCCTTCTTCATGTTTGCATACTTGATCTGTGTTCAGTTTTTGACAGGCTATCCACTGGACAATCTTACCAATAATTCTGAGGGGGATGAGATGGGAAGTTTCCCTTGTTAATACAAACCTATCAATTAATGTGTCAATAAGAACACAGGCTTGTCAGCTACTGTCTTTCTGTAGCTAGAGATAGAGACAGTACTAAGAATGGAAAAAGTGGGGTACGCATTCATTAACTGAAAAATACTAACCCTTCAGGTGTGAGTTACGTGAAATTTATAGGCATGTGATTTGATTACACGTGGCTTTACTGTGACAGGACTTCTCCAGAAATTCTGTTGCATACATAGTACAGTGGTTACATGTATTAACTATAGTTCGAAAGTAGAAATAAATGATTCAGTAACACACTACACACTATCTCTCTCAAAATAATTGTCAGACAAATGACTAGAGAAACATATGTATAGAGTTGACTGAACGTCACCACTTTCTGTCTGTCACTCACGTTAGAATCGCTAGAGCTATAAAACTGAACGGCTCAAATTTTATCCAAGATGTGACACTCCCTAGATCCAAACTTAGTAGCTATCAAACATATACTGGAGCAGCACTAAGAATCGTTTCCAGACAAGCTCCCTAATACACTAGAGCAAGACACACATAGTTGCTTCCAGACTTTCAGTTTCCGTTTTTATACGCCACTAGCAATGCATAGTGCACCAATTAATGTAGTGTTATTCACTCCAACATAAAATGTTTTGCTTTAGGTTTGTCATCAGACTGAGAGTTCAATGTAGCATTCATTTTCGAAACTCCATGAATTGCTGACATGAAAGTAATGCTGCAAGATTTTGACTCATTTTATCGGAATTCAGCACAAATAACTGCAATGTTCACCTCTCAAACACTGACAGTAGTACTGAATTACAATACAATATGTGTAAGAACTACCCAAGAACAGTGAAAATATATATCAACAACTACACAGTGAACTCCCTTTCAAAAGCCGAATGAATTTTAACAAAACCATCCAGCGCGCTATATCTTCCTTGTACAGATTTTATGGAATTGTCTGGTGAACGCTTATAAAGCTCACCAATCAGAACACTTCAGAATAACTCTCTGCTACGAATTTATAGCATGATATTCACAAGTGACTTTCCAACACAGTAAGCCACTTAGACAAAGAACGCTATTTCTGATCCACATCCCCACCATCATGCAGGTAATAACCAACATGAACATGTCTAAATCAGGAGCACATTCCATCAGTTATTTGAAGTGACCTATTTTCCCCAATACTATTCCAAGTCTAGAAACCTATTTTGCAGTTGGCTGGAGTGTAACACTGTAGAGCGCTTAGCAGGATAACATTATGTCTATGACATTACTCTACAGGTACTAACCAGCATGAATCTAAGTTTAGAAATAAAGATGGTTATCTATGGCATCATCAATAGCATCATCAATGATGTCAAAATCCAAGGTGGTGATCCAAAGCGGTTGACCTGGGGATACAAGTGCAGTCAAAAATAGATATTCCTACCTCCAGCACTCATCAGCAGCATTTAGACACATGTGTATGCACCAGCACTGCCACCAGCATTCTAATGTCATAGTCGACCATCTTGGAGGTCATCTTGTATCGTGATCGGCTATATTGAGCTGGATCTCGCAAATGTATACGTATTTGCCATGGCGCCAGTGATATTTAATACATGCAGATGACTTGGCAATTCTCTTCTGTCTCTCAGGCAAAGTTGCTGCAGTTCTATGCATCAGAATGGATAAAATCATTCTACAACCTGCTTCCTTGCAAAATACATAATTTACTTTGGCATACCCTGCACTGTGCTCAAAACTATCCAGACATTAATTTGAGTCCATACTGTCAACTGTACTGCTCTCACACTACCACTGCTGTTTTACCAGCAAACATCAATAAAATGAAACAAAATCGCGACAGACATATGAATGGGATTTGCAATGCATTGTAAGTGGTTAGCAGGTTTGCCAGTCTGTCAGTCCACCACTCAGATACAAAGTAACCATACTTTTTTAAGCAGACCCAGGTGGGAATGGAGCTTTAAAAACAATTTTTTCGAGTGTCTTTCAATGTGATACATGTGCTCCAACCCATCATTTTCGGTTGGGACTCCAGCATGTGGTCACTTACCAGTGCTATTAATATTTATAGCTTTTATTTATTGTTTTATCGATTTGTATCCAGATTTCCTCATACTCTGTGTTTAAATTTTTTGTAAGCCTTGCCTGCACATCTGCAATGGCTTCTTCTTTCTCCAATATTAGCTTATATTTTTCCTTTGTGGCAATTATCTTCGCCATATACTTGAATTTTTCATTCTACTTTTTCTTTTTCACACACAGAACACACAAACTCCACTTAAAGCAGTAGAAAACTGACAGTAAGGAATTTATACACACACCTCAATGCTAAAGTATCTTACATTAATATTTGACAACATTTATAGAGTATGTCTTGACATCATTAATCTACACACACACACACACACACACACACACACACACACACACACACACACACTGCAATGTCAAAGTAACTCGCAATAACCAAGTTTAGAAACAGTGTCATGCTTTGTAATGGGAGTGCTGAAGTCTTCTACCTTACAGGATAAATCATTTCAAATTTTTGCCATCATTTTTGAATAATATGCTATGATGTCGTTAATTTATATGCATCAATCTAACTACAACACAATTTAGTAGTCTTGTAATAGGATGGAGAGTGCTTGGTATACATTTTTCTCTGTTGATAATGTTACAAAACCCCTGTTAGATGCAATGTATCACACAGATGCAGCTGGATACCTACGACAAGGACGTTGGAGACAGCTCAGACTCAAAGTCTGGAAAGCGATTCTTTGTGCTCCACCACAATCCATCATGGAGCTTGTCTAGGATAAAAAAACAGTCCTGCATGCTGCTCCATAGTTAAATGCTCATATTTATACACATATTCTGCAAATAATATCACATACGATCATTAAGTCCTCATTACAAAATTATCAGCTGACTAATTAAGGCACGTTTTTACGAGAGAGCTCTGTGTGCACTCAGCGCTACTACTTGATGTGATGATTTAAAACACACAACCGCTTGGAGCCTTTGCTTCCTACTGATAACATTGTTTTCTTCTTTGAGGTATTTCCTGCAGTATGTGTTCTAAGATCTTTAAAATAACTCTTCAGTCTTCAAAAAAGGGGTAGGACAATGAAACATTTGAACCTATTTTGCAGAGTTAAGCGTTGTAACACTTCTGTACAATACTTGTAGTGGAGCCTGTGTTTTTGATTGCTCCATAAGTTATTGTGTTCCAACAAAATTGCAGTATGTCACCATACATTATAGTAAACAGCTTGTAAGGTAAGTTCTGGACTTCTGGCATTAACAGTTTTTCTTCAACATCTACTTTTTGAAGGGCAATACTTTTAAAATATATTCAAGATCTAACTTTGAAACCATTGAGTGACAATAGATGGAAGAGGATTTTGCCTTACAGCTGAGAGATGTATATGAAGCATTGCTAAGCATTTATGAAAAGCGAAAAATTAATAATTTAATAAGAGATGAGACATTTGGTTTATTAAATTGTATTAATCAATTTAAGTTTCTGTGTTCTTGAGTTATTTGGCATAAAATACTAAATTCGATTATTTAATAAGCAAGTTGATGCAAACAGAGGAGTATGAACTACCTTTTGCCCTTATCTTTTTCAAAAATTGCAAGATACGTTTTAATAAACCTTCGATCAGATTCATCCTTCGATGAAACTACTACTGATGTGAAAAATCTTGCTACTGAAAATGATGTGGAGGCAAATTTTTGATCAACAATAACACAACATTGTGTTAGAAGAATAAATAGGAATTTCTCATATGAAGCATCAGATGAATCCATCAAAGATCTACAAAAACAATATGAAATAACTTTTTTAAAAATTTCACAATCAATCAAGCAGCAAATGCACTAGCTGCAAAATTGGAATAACCTACTAATCGTATCGTAGAACCTATTTTCAGGTCTTGTATATATATATATATATATATATATATATATATATATATATATATATATATATATATATATATAACTCAAATACAATGGCCCAAAGAAGTGCTACTAAAACATTATAAACTTAAAATATATTATAACTGATGGTAATTCTGTTGACATGAAAGGGGTAGAAGTAGCACAGGAAATTTCAGTAGTATCTGTGCTTTTGGGCAAATATGAATGCATATGCAATCTATTGAAATGAATTATAAAGGTAAATTTTGAATCAAATCTTACTCTTGATTCAAGAATACTGCTAAAGAAACCACTAACTGTAGAAAGCGGCAAAAGGAGATTCTCTAAGGTAAAATTAATTAAAATTGGTTGGTTGATTCAGGGGGTGGGGACGAAACAGCACAGTCATTGGCCCCATCAGGCTACATACATTGAAAACTCGGACTTTTTAAAATTCCTCAAGGAAACGGATGAGGCACCCAGGAAGCCCCACGTGTAGATACTATGGAGAACACCAGTCCACGAGCAGGTGTCGTAGGCTTTCTCCAAATCCAAAAAATAAGGTCGCAGTGTGGGAGTTCTGCAGAAAACCATTCCTGAGAATGATGGGCAAAGTGACAAAATGGTGAATTGCAGAACGGCGCGGTCGAAATGCACACTGTGCAGTGGTTAGTAAATTACGAGACTCGAGCCACCATACCAGCTGGGCATGAATCATATCTTCCATCACCTTGCAAACACAGCTGGTGAGAAAAATGGGGCGGTAGCCAGAAGGAAGGCTTAGGTATGGGTATGAGAGTGGCTGACGCCAGCATATGGGAAACGTGCACAAGAGAAAGGTGCTGCAACATCTGAATGTGAACATCGTCTAGCCCTGGGACAGAGGACCAGGATCAAGTGAGAGAACGATAGTAAAAGTGGCATTGTAACACTCAAGATTCTGAGAAGGGGAGGGTATCACCTGAACCCCCTCCACTCATTTCCAGTGGAGGAAGGCAGGGTGATACTGGGAGTAGCTCGAAATTTCCGCAAAATGGCAACCCAGGGTGTTGGAGATAGTAACAGTGTCCATGATAACATCATCTGCTACTGTCGGGCTGGAAATTGGGCAATGGATCTTGGTCCCAGAAACCCGTCGGAGGTTGTCCCACATGACGGAAGATGGGGTGCAACTGTGAATAAAATCCAGCTACCTTTTTTGTTATCCTGAAGAACGGGACGACACTGTGCAAGTATCTATTTATAATGAATGTAGTTTGCCATTGCGGGATGACCGTTAAAAAAGCAGAGAGCATGTCTCTGCACTCGAATTGCATCCTGGCATGCCTCAGTCCTCCAAGGGACTGGGACATGGTGTGGTAAAGAGGAAGTGCGAGGAATGGAACATTCTGCAGCGTTAAGGATAACGTTTGTAAGTTATTGCACCTGGTCATCACAACTGGGGAAATTGTGGTCGTTGAAGGTCGTCAGAGAGGAGTAAAGCCACCAGTCGGGCCTAGTAAGCTGCCATTTGAGTGTGCACGTAGGTGGGGTAGGAGTCAGCAAACGGATAGCGCATGGCAAATGGTGACTTGAGTAGGTGTCACTAAGATCAGACCACTCGAGATGTTGGGCAAGATGGGCAGTGCAGGAGGATAGGTCCAAATGGGAATAGGTGTGTGAGCAGTCTGAAAGAAACAGGGGTGCTCCTGTGTTAAAATGTTAAATTGATTAAAGGATCAGCGAAGAGAGCACCTCTCAGACAGGTTCTTGGTGAACCCTAAATGGGATGGTGTGCATTAAAGTCACCGAGCAGCAGAAATTGGTGAGGTATCTGTCCAACAAGCTGGAGGAAGTTGGCCCTGGTGACATCGAATGATGGAGGGAAGTAATTGGTACAAAGGGAAAAAGTCAAATGAGGAAGGAAAAGGCGAACTGCAACAGCTTGAAGATGGGTAGTCAGGGAGATGGGTCGACTATGAACGTCATCCCATATGAACAGCATGGCTCCCCCATGAGATGGAATGCTGACCTCTGGCGGATGGTCAAAACCGACCAGGAAAAAATGTGAAAGCTCAAAACGCTCATAAGGCAGAAGGCAGAGTATGAGTGGACACTGAGATTCTAAAAGCAGCCGTAAATCCTCTTTGTCAGATTGAAGGCCACAAATTTTCCATTCGAGGGGCGTAATGATGAGGAAAAAATGAACGGGTGTCACCTTGGTGACTACAGAGTGCCATCCTGTGAAGACACTCTGCTACTGGACACAGATGTAGGAGTATCCTGCTCCATGAGGTCTACGGAAAAAAGAGCACCTCCACTAACCTAAGTCATCTGACCGCTACCTTCTCCTAGGAATTGGCAGGAAAAAGACTCAGATGATCGGTCATTTGGAGGGTATTCGATTGCTCTGTATGGAATATTGTTTAAACAATTTAGACAATGTATGGAATATATGGAAAGGGTTTATTGTTTATTTATAAAAAATTCAGTTTGTGGGGGTAGGATTTCTCTTACTCATCATTCTCTGCCGTTTGGAATCATCTAGGTCTTGCAAGAAGCAATTACATGGGGCAAACATGTTGCTTAAACTAATGTTCAGCACTATCCTCTGGATGTCTTAACCTAATGTTTGGCCCTTTGTCGGCACTTAACCTAATGTTCTTTTAAGTGGTTTTCCATGTCACCCCCCACCCCCTTAAACTATTCTACTGCGTTTTACATAAAAATTATTCAAACTAACTTAGTGTTCTGCACTTCATCTGCTGTTCTGCTCCATGTCACCCAGTCACACGCAGCCTACCCTTAACTATTGTACCACTAATACCACGTTGATATAAAAATATATGCAAATTGGTTAAATCGATATTCTTCACATGTATGGCTTAGTTTTTTTTAAATTAACGGCATCCTATTGGTCATAGAGTATTGTTCGTCTGTATGGGGGCCCTTACCAGTTGGGTCTGATTAAAGAGATTGAGAAGGTTCAGAGAACTGCAAGATCTGTGATTGGTACATTTAACCATCTCGAGAGCGTTACAACTGTCATTGAAAGTTTGAAGTGGGACACACTTGCAGACAGACGACGTGCTAAACGCAAGGGGCTGCTCACTAAATTCCAAATCCTATCTTCGCCGAGGATGTAGAAAAACGGCTCTGAGCACTGTGGGACTTAACTTCTGAGGTCATCAGTCCCCTAGAACTTAGAGCTTCTTAATTCTAACTAACCTAAGGACATCACACACATCCGTGCCCGAGGCAGGATTCGAACCTGCAACCGTAGTGGTCGTGTGGCTCCAGACTGTAGCGCCTAGAACCACTCGGCCACACCGGCCGGCGAGGGTGTAGAACATATATTATTACCACCAACTTTCATATGGCGCAATGATCTCCATTCAAAGATAAGGAAAATGGGAGCTCGTACTGAGGCGTTCGGACAGTCGTTTTTCCCTTGCGTGAACAGCAAATGGAACAGAAGGAGGGAAATATAGCTTTGGTGCGAATAGCGCCCTCCACCACACACTGCTTGGTGGCTAGCAGATTATATATTTAGATGGAATATAGTTTAAACAAAAGATCGCTAATAATAAAAATCACCTCCTGCCGACCGACACTTGACTCTGACACTGGAGTCCGGGTGCACTGGCGCTCCCAGCAAAGCTACTCCACGACAGTTCAGGCTATGCAAGGATGAGACGCTGACATCTCTTTCATACTTTACACTTGAAAAATTCCTATCAACATACGTGTTCACCTAGGTACTGTTGCTGGTTTGATGACACATAGCTGTGATTCGGTCCACCGCCTAGAGATGTTGCAATGCTTCCCAGGGGACATTCTTAACAGGACAACCTGTCCATCAGTGAATTTACCCGTCAAATTGTCGGTCTGGGAGCACCATCGGCCATTGTTATATGCAGACAAAACTTTCAGAGGCAAAATTATTTTGTACAGATTGTTACATTGCACTGACAGTTAAACCCTGCAAAAGTTGTCTACCGATCATAAAATACATACAAGACTCACAAAAATATTTAACAATCTAACTACAATTAAATATTACGATTACTGCTGCAGTCTGACACCGATCAATGTACAGGTAATGTTTCCTCTGCAACGAATCTCAGCGCACATAATTTTCCACATAAAAAATCTCTCGTGGTTATCAATGTCCTTAATCTTTACGTCCCGCACGATAGGACACACACTCATTTTCTCTGGTCATGCCACAACATAAGCAACAGTAACATTACACTGCAATATATACACATTTTACGCAAACAGTGCAGTTATCTTTTATATCTGTACAGCGCCAGAAAAAAAATATGATTTACCTACAGTCCTACTTGCTACATGTCTCGATTCTCCTCAGTCCTAGGAAATTATCTGACAAAGTCGTTGCTTCAGCGCTTCTGGAAGGTGTTGCCAAGATTCTCTCAAACACGTGTTATGAAGGACAGGTGTCTGGAACTGTGTTCAAATAATGAATACCGCACCCGCGGCCGTAATGCTTGGAAAGGCATTACCAACGCGGGTTGGTGTACTCTAATCAACATCACTATCGATAGAACAGCAAGGAAAATTCTAGGGTCCGCTTAGGGCTGCCGATGAGGGGACGTATTGTTACAGCCGTATTCCCCGTCCGGTTTCTACACTACAGCATGTACAGTTGAAAACTTGCATTGCTATATTATGCAGCTGTTTACGAAATGAATCAGTCACCACTTACGTTCGGATATACTTCTCAGTGCGTTGAAGTCACAATTCACCATGTCCTACCTATCCTTCCAATACTACTAGACATACGCAATCTTTCCTCGTTTTTACTTGAATAGTAGTTTGATTACTTCCCACAAACGTATGTCGGAACATAAGTCACAGTACCTTCACGTTCAAGCAGCAGCATAACATTTCTAACTATGAATTATAGGTGCATAAAAAAATTATTCTACGTCCACACTTGCACCAGCCGGGTGTCGCTTTTGCACAGCAAAAAAGCCTCCCCCCATTACATCTTTGTCGATGAATAAAGGATGTAGGACTGAAGTCGATGTAAGAACTCTTCTGCAAATTGGAGATCTTTTCCCCTCGGCACAAACGCGTTACTGTTTCTACTCCTTGCTTGATCGCTTTTCTATGCACATCTCCAGACTCTGGAATTACAAGAACACACATATTTTCTGCATAATATTATACCATTTTCGTCGTACTTCTCGATTTCAAGCAATAGGTGGCATACTACCGATCGCTAGCGCAACATAATTCCCAAGATATAAACTCGAAATTATTTCTCTACAAACTCCAAACTTTAGCGAGGTGCAGCGTGCTGTAAGCCACTTAGTAACTAGAAACAAATAGAGGAAACTGTTATTTCACTCTCGAATACCGATGTCGGTTATGTAACAGATCCCAAATCAGCCCTATAATTTACAAGCCAACTAAGGTCTTCCCCATGTCCAGAGAACGGGCAAACATGTCTTCCACACACCACAATCGATCTTCTCTCAACTAAATAAAGGCGTGAAATATGCAGAAGCAGTCAACCGAACAATTTACATGGGAGGGAATAACGGTCCAGCACAAACGCACCATCTCCTCAAATTTCCACTTGATCACAAAAGCCGCCCAACACATACTAAGTATTAGTTTACTATTCGGTCGTTTAGATGACTGCAAAGTGGCGATGTGGAAGGAAGGCTCATTCCAAAATACAGTCACCTATTATCCCGGTCCAACATTCTGGCTCCACCGATGCTGACGATTCGCTGTCACCATACTATGGGGTTCTGCATACTATCACACAGATGAACATTATGAAATTTGAAGATCTCAGTCCGCATAAACGTAGCATCATCTACGAAAAGGATGGAGGACAGAAATTCCGGTTGCCTGGTGAAGCAACCAGTGACAAAACTGCTTCTGATGTGGAAAGTCGGTCGCAAGTAAGGCCAACTCCCTGGTACTGACATGGCGGTCGCCTTCCACAGTGTTAATCACATTTTCCTCCAAGTATGGTGTCTGAACATTTCGGATGGTTCCTTGATGATTTCCTGCTTCCTGAAATGACCCTGTCTCAGACAAATCGCAAAATCCTGTTGAAAACATTGAATGCTGTGCTTGTTAACAGTGGGGATAGGTCTTTTGACACATCCTGGCTGCCCACCGCCCGTTGCCATTTGTCTTTCCATAAGTAGACACCATGTCAGCAAGCTCTAGATTCAAATATAGAACCGTTGTGTGCAACGCTGTATTGCATCCATTACAAGATGAGTCAACAAGACAAGTGAATCGGACACAACATTACCAATTACTTTGGCAGGAGAGGGTACTAGGGCTTGACATATGAGGAACAGTACCACCCTATAGGAGAAACCATGCATACTGTAACTGTGGCTGCATGGTACAGCACGTATTAGACTGCAGTTACTTTAACAAAATATGATTGAATAAATGGTCTCTAGCATGGAAACCATGCATTTCTGGTCATAAGTTCATTAGACCTTTTTTGTTCCATACCCTTTCGTCGATCAATACCTAGAGTTTGTACACGGTGGAAAAAATCACCCTGTGTACTATTTCTAAACACCAGTACACTGAATCTCTCTAGAACACATCATTATTGGTACGATTTGTTGCAATAAAATGATGTGAAAATGGTTAAACTACTTTTGTCTCTAGTTATTTTCTTATTATAACTCTCATGTTATTCAAGTACAACGTTTTAACGCTACAGCACATTGAAGATTCAAGAAAAACATGTTGTTCTTGCTACGATTTGTTATAATTAAATTTTGGTTAGTAACAAATCAGTGTTTAAATTCTTGAGAAGACTCTAACATAAAATAGGTCGTTCATTACAGAGCTTCAGAACAGAGTATTTGGTAGAAGTGCCACATTACAAAACAGCTGGTAGTGGGTTGGCGACCTACTGGGCCCAGATTTTTGTTTTAACTTTCACATTATCTAATAGGCTAAGGGACTTTCTTATCGCATTAACAGATATAGTTTATGTAATATTTCGTGTTATGTAAATATACGAGTGCTCTCTGTAGGAGTGAATTTCTTTGATTGTTTGAACATTTAAAAGCTAATATCCTTACTAACTGGACATGTCTCTTCCATTTTGTCTTATTACATGTTCATGGATATAAAAATTTATATATAGGTGTGCCACAGACAGAACAACATGATTAGCATATGGACATGGGAGGAAATGTGTGTTTTAATAGAGCATAAAAAGTTTACATGCATCCATTTTCGGAAACAAACTGCATGCCTTGCAAGCTAAATAAAGCTGACAGCTGCCCTTTGCAATGTTGTTGAATTGCTTTTAGTGGAATCCTTCCAATGCGCCAGCTCAGCACATATTGAGCGATTTTTCCCATCAACTTTTTCTAGAAGGGGTGGGGAGAGTGGGAGCGAGAGGCAGGAGTGGGATGTCCTCTGATGGTGGCACTGTGGACTAACTCGGCCGATCCCCACATTTTAAAGCGAGCATACACGAAAATTGTCCAATAAGACACAGACTGAGCCTGTCATTTCTCCAGGTAGGTGGTGAGGAGAGGAGAGGAGGGGAGGAGTTGAGCTTTTCCCGTTAATTTCCAACAAGGTAGCACCTAAAATATATAAAATAAACTACTTCCGTCCTTCCTCTCCAGCAGCTCAGCACAGACTGAGTCTTTTTCCTGCTAATTTCCAGAGGGGGATGTGGGGGATGGTAGGGGACGGCTAGGGGTTCTCTAGAGGCAGAGGAGTTAATTACAGTAATTGATCAGTTCATCGTAGTTGATCATAGTAATTAGTCAATTAATTTTACATAAAATGTGTTTTTGCATAAGTGAGGGGGATTTCCCAGAGGGGAGGTGGTGGATGAAGAGAATGAGGGGGGGAGGATGGGAGGTTTTTCAGGACAGATTGCTTCGGGGGGTCATAAATCAATTTGCATAATGTGTGCATGTATTGGTGAGAGGGAGGGGGGGATTGGGGTTTTCCAGTGGGGTGTTGGAGACTGAGAGGAATGAGGAGGGGTTGGAGTTTCTCAGAAGGATGGATTATCCCCAGGGGATCATAAATTAATACAATAATATGTTACATGTAGGGGGGAGAGGTATAATTTGCCCCTGTATGTATGCAAGCCACACAAACAAAATGTGCTCATGCTACTACTACCCCACTATTCATGTTACGCATATTACTGGATCGATCTCCCCATTATGCTGACACGAGCTGCAACCCTCTGCCCTAGAAGTGTCTGAATTGTTGCATGTACTGTGGCTGCGTGTAACGTTAACTGTGCTTGTATCAGCGAAGGGGAGGGGTGAGGAGTGGGCATTTGCCAGAGAGTTGAGGGTTTCCCGGAAGGAAGGATTATCCCCAGGGGGTTATAAATCAATTAGCATAACAATACATTAATGGAAGGGTTAGAGGGATAATTTGCCCCTAAATGTATCCTTGCACCTGAATCTATACAAGTCACACAAACTCATGTTATGGTTGGTTGGTTGATCTGGGGGAACATACCAAACAGCGAAGTCATTGTTCCCTTCGGATTAAGGAATAATGGGGAAGGAAGTCAACTGTGCCCTTTCGAAAGACCATCCCAGCTTTTGTCTAAAGCAATTTAGGGAAATTACAGAAAACCTAAATTGGGATGGCTGGACCTATGCACATTACTGGATCGACTTCCTCATTATGCTGACACAATATGCAACCCTCTGCCCCTAGAAGGCCCTCAGTTGTTGAATGTAACGTGGCAGTGTGTAATGTAACTGTCAGTACATCAGAAACCCTCAGAGGAATGAAAGCATGAATTTGAAGAGTTCATACATGCATGGAGTACCCTCTCCTTTAGCATGATAATGCTAGACCATACACAAGTGGTGTGACATCCACAACAGTGCCACACATTGGGTTCACTATCTTCAATCATTCTCCATACAGTCCTGACTTCACTCCATCTGACTTTCATTTGTTTTCAAAACTTAAAGAACACCTTTGAAGACTTCATTTTGGCAGTGATAAAGCAGTGTAGGTGGAGGTAGGTTGTGCGTCTGACAATGAAGTCAAACATTCTACAGTGATGGTATCAACAAACTGGTCTCTTGTCGGCAGAAACGTGGTTCTTACACACTGACCATGTTGAGAAATAAATATGTAGAGATGAAGAATAAAGATATAGAAAGGTCATGAAGTCTAAAAATATTTAAGAGATTTCCCATAGTCATGTCTGTTTGTGGTAAAAAAGTAGACAGATTTGGTTTGTCAATAAACTTAAAAGAAAATGTGAACTTAAAATGTACAGTAACAGTTATATTGTGTATATTCATGGAAAGTGTGTCAACAAAATTAGTTTTGTATTTGACTTTCCAAGGGAAAGAATTCCACAGATTAATTAAATGAGAGGCAATGGAGGCCTCCTGGCAGGTTAGTGCTGCAACAATATTTTGCCTCTTATTGAAAAAGTTTTCTTAATTATTAGTTATATCTGAAAAATTTTTAAGTAATTGTTTTTGAAGGAATATTATTATTTCATACAAATTTATATTTACATGTGAAAAAATTATTTTGTTCTCTTATCTTGTTTGTAATGTGGACTTTGAATTTTTGGCTGTGATGTAAGTAATTTTAGGATATAAATTGTATATTCTCTGAATGATTTTGTTAAATTGTATCTAATGATTTACTACCATGTTCTATTGGACCTGATTAAGACTTTGTAGTTTTTATATATTATTGGAACTTATTTAGTTTGGTTTCCACTGGCATGCTATAGTAACCAAGTTAATAAACAAAATAATACAAATGTCATTAGAGATAATACTGGAAGCAGAGATCTGAAGTTTTTATCATGAGTAACAGTATTTTCAGACATTCCTTGTATACTTGTAAAATGAAGTTTTTATCAGTCACTGCAGAACAACAACTATATGAGAAATCAATATGCTCCCATCCTGATCTGTATAAACTAGGTGACGAATATGAATGATGTTGCTACAATTGTTATCTGTAATATGGTGATGAGGAAGTGAATGTTATACTAGTGTCATGACATTTCTGTAAGGTAATTTTATATTTGCTGATGAAATTTCTTGGTGACTTGTAAAAGAACAAGATATATGATAGTAAAAAGAGAGAAATGCAAATGTGTTATGGCTTTGGATGATGATGATGTTGATTATTGTCATGAAAATGATTATACTGATATACACAGTGAATCACCACAAGTGTTGCAGAAATTGAAAGTGATATTGATGTACGGTTTTCATACAATGCATTGGTAGGCAGTGGCTCATATTGTTAGCCAATCAATAGATTATGATAATAATTAGGAAGCATATTTTTTCTGCAAACATATCTTTATTTAAATGGAACAATGTCTATTGACATTAACAGACAAAAAGTAGGGTAAATCAGAATAACAGTGGTGTTTGTTACAAGATTCTAGTACAAGTCATTTATGAGATATCTCATTTTCAAAAGTTCCCACACCAACAGTTGTTCAATACCTGTAATAGCATGCACTAAAGAACAATGCCAATGCACTCACTAGTTATGTGGAGTCTGTCCACTAAAGAGACAGTTGAATATCACAGGTTGTATTCAAAATGAGCACTGACAGAGACAATACATGCTTCCTGTCTGTATATAATGACTACTGCACATGTGCTAGCATTTCAACAGAGATGGCTGAGCAGGCTGCTGTAATACATTGTCGCGTATCATTGAGTGTAGTTGTTATGTCCTTGCTATGAGCTTTCGCTACAGAAAAAAGTCTATAGGTGTCAGATCCAGTGAACAGGACAGCCGAGGTACAGGTTGAGCCATGCACGGCTTGCGTTTATCCCTTTTTATTTGTTGTCTTCTTGTGTTATGGTACTGCTGCCTCGTTTTCTTATTCCATTTACTGGGGTCACTACTTCCTGCCTTACTTGCCTGTGAGCAGCAGTAGCAGCGCATATCGATAAGTGCACTGTTGTACCACCTCTGGAGCAACCAATAGTATTTTTTTTTTAACACACAGCTTTAATCTTTGGACTTAATTATCGGCTGAAAGCCACTCTGATTTAAAAACGGCTGAAGGCCAATAACTTAAAACGCAAGCATAATCAGAAATTTAAAAGACAAGCCTTATCTTGCAACAGTGCTTTATTTAGGCTGAAGGCCCAGAGAATCTGAGATTTTCATAGCAAACAATTTGAATTTAAAATTGGCTGAAAGCCCAACACTTAAGGCTAAACAACATCTTTTTTCTAAAAAAAAAAAAAAAACCGTTCTTCATTAGGCAAAACTCAACCAAAACAGAAATTTAAAAGGAAAAGCCTTATCTTAAAACAGTTCTTTAGTTAGACTGAAGGCCCAAAAGCCCAAAAAAATCAGACAAAAAAAAAATGGTTCAAATGGCTCTGAGCACTATGGGACTTAACTTCTGAGGTCATCAGTCCCCTAGAACTTATAACTACTTAAACCTAAATAATCTAAGGACATCACACACACCCATGCCCGAGGCAGGATTTGAACCTGCGACCACAGCGGTCACATGGTTCCAGACTGTAGCGCCTAGAACCACTCGGCCACACCAGCCGACAGAATCAGACACTTGAAGAGCAAACAAGTTAAATTCAAATTGGCTGAACACCTAAGACTTAAAACTCCATAACATCAATCATTTTTTAAATACCAAAGGCCTTACGTGAACAGTTCTTTAATTTAGGCTGAAGGCCATTGGACAGTGCATGTGTGACGCCAATGGTTGGCGAGCACTGGCTGTCGGCACCTCACCGGCGCTCCATCCCCGACTTCACTGCTGCTGCATCTGGACTGCACTGCTGGTCCATCCCAAACTGACTGCCAGACACACAATGTGCCGGAAATATTATCAGTAGCTCCAGAGGTGGTATGACAGTGCACTTATTGATATGTGCTGCTGCTGCCACTAACGGGCAAGTAAGGCAGGAAGTAGTGACGCCAGTAAATGGAACAGGAAAACGAGGTGGTAGTAGCATAATAGAAGATGATAACAAATAAATGGGATAAACGCAAGCTGTGCGTGGTTCACAGGTGCTCTGTGTCCAGCCCAATGATTTGATAACAATTCGTGAAGACATGCTGTAGCACTTATTGCACTACGTGCTGGACAGCCATCGTGTTATTACCACAGGTTCCTCCTATTCAGCTGAGGAATAGCTTCTAGCATCCGTGGAAGGTGGTACATGAGGAGGCTGTGATACTTGTGCACATTCAGTGTTCCATCTATGAAAAATGTGTCTATGAGCTGAGGGAGCTAACATGCGGTTCAACAGCAGCCACAGCAAAATATTAATTTCCTTGTCTTCTATTGTTGCTTGTTTCCTTCTGTTACATTGTGTAGGTGTTACACTACTGCTTTCACATAACTGGCTGAAGAGTTTGATAAATAACTGCCAATATGTTTGGTGTCTATTGGGATATCTTGCCACATACACCCTAGAAGAACAAACTGCATTATTCCTACACTCTCCATACACCATGAACATTGCCCGCTCATGGCCTACTGCTTGGACTGTCACTCAATAACTGACTAGTATGTCACAATGCACTAAAGGAACACACAAGCACACTATTAGCAAACGTAACATTATACATAGCAACTATGCAGTTTGAATGGCACAAACAAATGTCAGTGTCGAAACTTTTCAAAATATGTATCTCGTAAATGACTCACACTAGAAACCTGCAGTAAACACCACTGAAATTCTCATTTACCTTTCTTTTATTTTGATAATGCCAATAGGCATTGTTACATTTAAAAAAAGTATATGTTTGCACAAAAAATATACTTCCTAAGTATTGCTACACTCTGTTTCTTGGGTAACAATGTGAGCCTCTGACTACCAATCCATTCTGGGAGAACCAGGCATCAATAGCACTTTCCATTTCAGAAATATCTGCAGTGCAAGTTTTAGGTAATTCACTGTGTATAGTGGAGAAATGTAATGTTGGTTGAGGAAGCAATTGCTTAGGGATTTAGTATCAGGTATGGTAGAAAGTTACATTCATGAAATCATGTGGCATGAACTCATGGTTAAGTATTCATAACTGGAGAAAGTGATTATCGGGGTGCACTTAGCCCCGTGATGCCAATTGAGAAGCTACTCGAGCGAATAGTAGCAGCTCCGGTCAAAGAAAACCATCATAATGACTGGGAGAGGGGTGTGCTGACCACACGCCCCACCTATCCGCATCCTCAGCTGAGGATGACACGGCGGTCGGATGGTCCCGGTGGGCCACATGTGGCCTGATGACGGAGTGCTTTTTTTCCATCCTTTATAAATGAGTTTATGCTTAATTATGTAACAGTTGTTGTATCGTATGTAATTATGACCTGTGTTAGATCCATAACATTGTATGAATAAATTTTTTCAAGTTTATGAGTAATACATATTGCGTTACAGACATAGCATGTTGCCTAAACTTTTACATGTATCTGAATGCTGAGAATGAGTGAAAACATAGGCACTGAGATAAGTGCTTGGAAAATGGAGCCGTATCTTTGACCTTTGAAATGAGAGGCTATACCTCGCAATAAAGTAAAAGTTGTTGCAAAAGGAGTTGTATTTTTTTAAAGAAATTTTCAATATGCACATATATGTAATGTCTATAAAACTGTCCAACATTAATATACCGCCTATTTTATGACATATTTGTGATATTCTTATTATCCGATTAATTGAATTGTCCTTGTTTATTATGATTATAGAAGAGTATTTAAAAACCAGCCATCTCCCATCAAATTTCCAGTCAGGTTTCGTGAATATCAATCTGTATACATCAATAAAGGTGAGTGAGGTGAGGGGGTGTGATGAAACAGATGATGATGGTGAAGATGTTTGGTTTGTGGGGTGTTCAACTGTGGGGTCATCAGCACCCATACAAAGTCCCAATTTTTTCACACTCCAGTGTTTTACGCAGTCCAATCTAGCCACTATCACGAATGATGATGGTGATGAGGACAACACAAACACCCAGTCCCTGGGCAGAGAAAATCCCCAACCCAGCTGGGAGTGATGACACAGAGCATACTGGAATCTCCCATCTGCTAACTAATTATTATTGCTGTTTGATTCTGATTCTCTGTAACATGTGCAGGTAGTCCCAAAACAAATCTATCCATCTATTATTTCATACTGATTCCTTTCAGTTTCATTAACATAGTTTTAGTCTTAAGATGAGCTGACTGCAAATCTGTAATTACTTTTGTTTAAAAACACTACTTGAAAATCCATCTCTAGAGTACACAAAGGGGAAAACATTTTGAGTTAATAGATTTCTCTATCTACAGAGACTGACATCCAGACTATATAGTAACATATTTTGATTTTACTGAAACTAGTTAACTTAAATATGTGGTTGTGTTCTTTTGGAAATGTCCAAGAGGACAGACACCACTTTGATCCGGCAGCCACTATGAATCAAGATGCAAAGGAGTTAATTACACTAGCTGCTAGTGGACACTGATATAAATCAATGGGAAAAGTTGAAAGTTTGTGCTGTACCAGGATTTGAGCACCAGTCTCCTGCTTACTAGGATGATGCATTGAGCACTGCACCATCCGGGCACAATATTCATCGCAAACTTCGTGGACTACCATAGCACGCCTCCTGTCAGACCCAAATTCTCAACCTATCCACACACTACTGATGCAGTGCCCATTGCCAGTTATCCTCATTACTCATGGCATTTTGATGATTCTGGTAAGATTTTGAGCATGGTGTGCATCTGCACTGAAGTGATCAGAGCCTGTCCTCACCTTAATTATATATGTGATGTCTATTCTTTCAGACACATCTGAAAGAACAGACACCACTTGTACAGGGTGTTACAAAAAGGTACGGCGAAACTTTCAGGAAACATTCTTCACACACAAATAAAGAAAAGATGTTATGTGGACATGTGTCCGGAAACGCTTAATTTCCATGTTAGAGCTCATTTTAGTTTCGTCAGTATGTACTGTACTTCGTCTCCCATAAATCCAACCCCTCGTCCAAGTCGTGGGAGATGGGCAACGGCACAAAGTAGGGGATTGCCTTTAGGGGCGATGTACAGCGGGGACTTCGTGTGCCCCAGGACCGCTACGGTAGCTGAGAAGGCCCTATGGGAACCCTGAAACGTGACGGCTAACGGGGCTCTGGTGAAGCTGCGATAGGCCTAGCAAGCCAGTAGTGGATAAATCAACTGCTTTCAAAAAGGGAACATGCCTCGGATCACGGAACGGATTTAAAGGAAACGGACCAAGCAATGGAAAAGGATTACGAGATGGTTTACGGCTGGGCACCTTAAACGTAAGGACTCTAACTGGGAAGTTAGAAGAAATTGTAGAAATGATGGAAAGGAGGAAATTGGACATCTTGGGACTTGCTGAGACTAGGTGGAGAGGAGTTGGTGAAAAACCACTAAGTAAAGGATGTAAACTGTACTGGATAGGGAATGAGAGGGGAAGAAATGGAGTGGCAATAGTGGTCAGAGAGGGTCTGCAGGAGGAGGTGGAAGGTATCAATGATCGAATGATAAAAGCCAGAGTACGGGTGAAAGGAAAAAGCATTGAAATCATCCAAGCATATGCCCCACAGGTGGGGTGTACAAAAAAGGAGAAGGAGGAATTTGAAGATGACATGCAAAAGCAGCTAAATGGAGGAAATCAGATTATAATAGGGGACCTCAATGCACATGTTGGCACAGACAGGAAAGGATTCGAGGAGATAATGGGACCAGAGGGCTGGGGGAACCGAAATAGAGAAGGAAAATTGTTGCTGGAATTCTGCAAGAGGAATGGGCTGGCGATCGCAAATTCGTGGTACAAGAAGAGGAGTAGTCACAAAATAACTTGGTACAGTGGGGACTGGTCCCAAACTTCAGTAGTAGACTATGTACTAGTGGATAGGCAGATGATGAGCAGCCTCACAGATGTTAAGGTCATACCATCTGAGGCCTTAGACAGCGACCATCGGCTGTTGGTAGCCACCCTAAGAGAGAAAAAAGATAGGAGGGCAACAGATATACAGGAGAAAAGGTTGAAGACATGGATGCTGAAAGAGGATGAACGGAGGACCCAGTACCAGACACTGATCAGGAAGAAGCTGCTAAAGGAAGATCAGAGAACAGTGGAAGAAGAATGGGGCGATTTTAAGAGGGCTCTAGTTGAGGCAGCTGAGACTGTGTGCGGAAGAACTAGCACAAAGAGGAGAAGTAGGGAAACCCCATGGTGGAACAACATATGTAAAGAGGCAGTACTTCGAAAGAACAAAGCCTTCAGAGAATGGTTCCAGACCCGAACAGAGGAAGCTAGGGTAAAATATAAGGAAAGCAAGAAAGCGGCACAGACCATAGTAAGGGCGGAGAAGAAGAAGTGGATGGAAAAATGGACAAGAATGTTAGAAGAGGACAGTGAAGGGAACAAAAAAGTACTTTACA
Source organism: Schistocerca piceifrons (assembly GCF_021461385.2). NCBI lineage: Eukaryota > Metazoa > Arthropoda > Insecta > Orthoptera > Acrididae > Schistocerca > Schistocerca piceifrons. The sequence continues at coordinate 539,522,355 of NC_060149.1, forward strand.
CCATGGTAAGAAATAAGAGGAATGACAGAAGCGAGTGCCTGAGGATCATGGATAATAATGGAAGAGTTGTGGAGGAAATGCATGAGCTCAAAAAGATTTGGAAGGAGTACTTTGAAGATCTGTTGAATGCTGCCAAGCAAGTAACTAACAGCGATGGAGAGCCTAAGGCAGCAGACGATTATAATAGTGGGGAAATTGATGATCTAACTTGGAATGAAGTGGAAGAAGCCATAAAGAGGATGAAAGGGGGCAAGGCACCAGGTTGGGACGAAGTAACAGTGGATATGATACGAGCAGCAGGAGAAGTAGGAACCCAGTGGCTATACAGAGTGCTGAGGGTGGTGTGGAAGGAGAACAGAATTCCTGAGGATTGGAAGAAAGGAATTATAGTCCCGATCTTCAAGAAAGGGGATAAAAGGAGATGTGAGAACTACAGAGGAATCACCCTGCTATGCCACTGTGGAAAAATCTATGAAAAGATGCTGGAGAAGAGAATAAGAAGCAGTATTGAAAGTAGACTGCAAGAGGAGCAGTACGGTTTCAGACCGGGAAGATCAACAACGGACCTCATATTTGCGGTAAGGCAACTGCAGGAAAGGCACTATGAGTACGGGAAGGACTTAATCATGGCCTTTTTGGATATTGAGAAGGCGTATGACAGTATCTGTAGGGACAAGCTCTGGGATGTGCTGAACGCAAAAGGGATAGATGAAGAGATTACACGAAAAGTCAGAAAAATGTATGAGGGAAGTGAGAGTTGTGTGAAAGTGGGGAGGGAACGTACTGCATGGTTCAAGCTGGAAAATGGGCTGCGACAGGGAAGTGCACTTTCGCCTTTATTGTTTATTATTGTTATGGATGAAATCCTACAGCAAGTATCAGATGCAATTGGAGATCATAAAATGAAAGCAGTGCTTTTTGCCGATGACCTGATGTTATGGGGAAATTGCGTGAAGGAGGTGCAAGAGCAGTTAGATGCATGGGAGGCAACGGCAGCACAATATGGAATGCATTTCTCTGCAAAGAAAAGTGAAATAATCGTCACAACAAGGAAGAAGAATAGGCCAAATGTGGATATAACTTGTGGAGGGGAAAAACTACAAGTGGTAGAGAACTTCAAGTACCTGGGAAGCGTGATTGAAAGTAAGGGGGGAAACGCAATGGAAATAAATGAAAGATGCAGAAAAGCAGGGCAGTTCTACAAATGCATTAGGGGGCTTATTTGGAGCAAGGAAGTGCCACAGAAATCCAAGGGAATTATATACCGAACCTACTTTGTCCCCATATTGACATACGGAAGTGAGACATGGGTAATGCACAAAAGCGACAAAAGTAGAATACAGGCTAGTGAAATGAAGTTCCAGAGGAGCAGGTTGGGTGTAACAAGACGAGACAGATTGCGAAATTTGTATGTGAGGGAAAGACTAAAGGAGGAACCAGTACAGGACAGGATAGAAAAATCAAGACTGCAGTGGTATGGACACATGAAGAGAATGGATGAGGGAAGAATTCCAAAGAGGATGTTTGATCTGCAACTGGAGGGGAAGAGGCCCAGAGGAAGACCAAGAGATAGATGGGTGAAGGGAGTGAAGGAATGTGTGATGAGAAGAGGAGAGAACTGGACGAAGGTGGAAGAGGGGGAATGGTGGAAAGACAGAACACGGTGGAGAGGCTTGTGTTCCCGACAGACCCAGCCAGTGGCTGGAAACTGTCCAAGATGATGATGATGAGTATGTACTGTACTTCCTCGATTCACCACCAGTTGGCCCAATTGAAGGAAGGTAATGTTGACTTTGGTGCTTGTGTTGACATGCGACTCATTGCTCTACAGTACTAGCATCAAGCACATCAGTATGTAGCATCAAGAGGTTAGTGTTCATCACGAACGTGGTTTTGCAGTCAGTGCAATGTTTACAAATGCAGAGTTGGCAGATGACCATTTGATGTATGGATTAGCACAGGGCAATAGCCGTGGCGCGGTACGTTTCTATTGAGACAGATTTCCAGAACGAAGGTGTCCCGAGAAGTTGCTGCTGTACAAGGTAACGTTGACCACGTCACTGTATGGAGAGTGATACGGGAGAACCAGTTGTTTCTGTACCATGTACAGCGTGTGCAGGCACTATCAGCAGCTGATTGACCTCCACTGGTACACTTCTGCGAATGGTTCATCCAACAATGTGTCAATCCTCATTTCAGTGCAATTGTTCTCTTTAGGGATGAGGCTTCATTCCAAAGTGATCAAATTGTAAATTTTCACAGTCAACATGTGTGGGATGACGAGAATCTGCATGCAATTGTGCAATCACGTCATTAACACAGATTTTCTGTGAACGTATGGGCAGGCATTGTTGGTGATGTCTTGATTGGGCCCCATGTTCTTCCACCTATGCTCAATGGAGCATGTTATCATGATTTCATATGGGATACTCTACCTGTGCTGCTAGAACATGTGCCTTTACAAGTATGACACATGTGGTTCATGCACGATGGAGCTCCTGCACATTTCAGTCGAAGTGTTCATACGCTTCTCAACAACAGATTCGGTGACCGATGGATTGGTAGAGGTGGACCAATTCCATGGCCTCCACGCTCTCCTGTCCTCAACCCTCTTGAATTTCATTTATGGGGGCATTTGAAAGCTCTTGTCTACGCAACCCCGGTACCAAATGTAGAGACTCTTTGTGCTCGTATTGTGGACGGCTGTGATACAATACGCCATTCTCCAGGGCTGCATCAGTGCATCAGGGATCCCATGCGATGGAGGGTGGATGCATGTATCCTCGCCAACAGAGGACATTTTGAACATTTCCTGTAACAAAGTGTTTGAAGTCACGCTGGTACGTTCTGTTGCTGAGTGTTTCCATTCCATGATTAATGTGATTTGAAGAGAAGTAATAAAATGAGCTCTAACATGGAAAGTAAGCGTTTCCGGACACATGTCCACATAACATATTTTCTTTCTTTGTGTGTGAGGAATGTTTCCTGAAATTTTGGCCGTACCTTTTTGTAACACCCTGTATACAATTAAGGTGGGCGGCCAATTACCACTTCAGTGGGGATGCACACCATGCTTGAAACCTTATGAGGACTGGTGAAATGCCACAAGTAATGGGAATAATGTGCAACGATCACTACACCAGTAGTGTTTGGACAAGTCTGATGGGAGGAATGCTAGAGTAGTCCATGCTATTGCAATGAGCACTGTGTCCTGATTGTCCACTGGTCAGTAGTTCTGCCTATTGAGCAGGAGACCCAGGTTCAAATTGTAGCCTGCCACAATTTCTCAACTGTTCTATTGATTTATATGAGTGCCCACTGGCAGCTAAAGTCATTAATGCCTTTGCATCTTGATTCATAGTGGCTATAAGATCAAAATGGTGTTTGTTCTTTCAGACATACCTGAAAGAACAGACACCACATACATAATTAAGGTGAGCGCAAAGAATGATCATTTTAATGTGGATGCCCACTCACTCAGGCTCTTATGGGAATTGGTGAAATGCCACAAGTAATGAGGATAATGGGCAAGGGGTGTTATGTCAGTAGTGTGTGGATAGGTTGAGAATTTGGTTCTGATGGGAGGCATTCTAGGTTGGTCCATGCAGCCGCAATGACCACTGTGTCTGGATGGCGCAGTGGTCAGTGTATTGGCCTAGTAAGCAGGAGACCTGGATATGAATCCTGGTCCAGCAAAAATTTTCAGTTTACCCCATTGATTTACATCGATTCCCACTGACAACTAATCTCATTCCTTTGCATCTTGTTTCATAGTGGCTGCAGGGTCACAATGGGGTTGGTTCTTTTGGAGATGTCAGAATGAACAGACATCACATACATAGCTGAGGTGGGGACATCCAATGATCACTTCAGTCACATGCACATAATGCTTGAACTGTTACAGGAATCAATGAAATACTGTGAGTAATGAGGATAAAGGGCAAGTGTCACTACATCAGTAGTGTGTGGAGAAGTTTAGAATTTGGATCTGACAGGATAGATGCTAGAGTAGTCTGTGCAATAGTTATGACAACTGTTTCCTGATGGTGCAGTGGTCAGCACTTCTGCCTAGTGAGCAGGAGACCCAGCTTTGAATCCCAGTCTCACACAAATTTTCAACATCCCCACTGTTTTACATCAATGCCCACTGGCAGCTAATATCATTAGTTCCTTTGCATCTTAGCTAACTTTTTCAAGTTTAGCCATTGTGCTTGTTAGAGTCCAACTTTTACCACCATACTTTTGTCAATTTAAATTTCCTGGACCAAATGATATCCATCACTAGGTAATTAAGCCATTATTTAAGGTTTAGTAGAACTTGGCAGAAATGATTGTAAACCTAAATATGTTCCCTGTACTTCTGAGAGGGTTATTCCCAAAATGGCTGCTATAACACTGTTCCATGATCTTTTGTATTTTGCTAAACCACCACATATTTTAAATAAGATTACTGTCATTACATATAGTCCATCTGAATTAACTAAATCTAACCTAGCCTGTTTTCAAACCAAAATCTAATTTCCAGAGTCACAATACATTCGTACACCTGTCTTTATATAGCACGCATCACCCCATAACAGTCAGGCTGTTGATGTCATTCACTGTGTTAAAAATCTCTGTGAAAGTCATGGCTGCCAAGCAATGAAGTAAAACATAAATAAAATATACATGAATGTTTCAGTTTGTAACATTATATGAAAGTCAGCCACCAGTATTTTTCACTCAACATATAAACGTCAGTCAATACGTTAACTTTGATAAAGTGTATGATTTTGTACAAACTTGTTTTCAATGTGTGCATTGTTTTATTATTACACAGCCACTGCATTGTTTTATGATTGGGCTAAGAAAGAACTGTGACTTTATAGTGTGCCTACTTCATTAATGCTACTCTTATGTACAGTAACACAGTAAAGTGATGGTACCTACTTGCATACTGCATCTGATATGAAACTGGATCTGGTCATCATAATGTTTGTGGTCATAATAAGTGTGGGAAAAGGCACATTACTTGAATGTTTGTGTAGTGTACATTGTTAGTATAATTCCTGGAAATCAATTTACAGCAGTCCTACAACACTTTGATCATCGAGACTCATGAGCAGGATGGACAATGCAGGTAGGCACTATTGTGACGTGGGACTCAATTTGTCACCCTCTCTTTTCAAATGTATTCAGCCTGATTGGTATTGCTGGAAGCTGTACATTGCTATTACTTGCATGGGCAAAAGTCTCACCGGAGCACATGAACCTTATAATATGCCACAAAAGGTGGCTTTAATAAGGTGTTGTCCCTTACACACAAAACTTAAGGACTTTGACAATGGTAAAGGAACATTTACATTACTATGTCAGAAAATTTACTGCTCTTACTTTCAGAAACGTTTTCCTTCAAGTAATTTCATTGCAACAGAAAACTACTTCATCAGCCAGTGGCATTAATAATTAAATGGATGAGCTTTCTGATAATTAGTTAAGGATCTGATATTATTCATGTATATTATTGGAAAAGTGGAATTAGGAAAATCAATCAAGATTAGGAGAGATATAGTCAAACTAAATCTTTCACTCGAGTGAATCACAAGCTGGATAAATCAACTCATAAATTAAAACCTCCTTAAGAGACAACAGCCCAAATATCAGTTACAGTCCTTTTTATTGCTTTTTATAAGAATTTTAGTTGCTTACATATTTGCAGCATGAATTTGCATCATAATTCTTTAAAAGTAAGTAAATTTATGTAGTGTACTGAGAAAAGGGTGTCCCCAATTAACCTGCTGCTACATTGTGAGCTACAAGAAAATCATGTGCATCAATAATGAACACAATCTATATGCCATTTTAAATCCATAAATATCATAGCTCACTGCATATTAAACATTAGTATTATCATCAAAGTGTCAGTAACCTGTTCCCATTTATTTGCTCATAAAAATTTAATCACATATTCATAAAAATGTGTCAGCAATTACAATATCATAAGAAACCTTAAAGATAACTTTGGAAAAAAACAACACAATAAACATACAATTAATATGTTGAAAGCTACTGTTGGAGCACGCAAGTGTTATTATATCTCACACTGGAAGCACAGAGCTAAAAAATTAGATGAATTTTCAAATAACACTCATAGACAGATGTACTTTAAATAATACTTTGTAACTTAAGTGAATGCAAAAAACAGAAGATACCAGAATGTATTTGTTGCTCAAAACTACACACAGTGGTCATATATAGTTTTGGTGTGTGATATAACAGGAAAGCAACATAACCTGCACACAAAATGCATTTTTTTTAAAATCCTACAAATGGATGTTCCTTGAACTGAACAAGCTGGCCACACAAATTTCCTAAAAGAAACTGTTGCTTCTCTTCAGGCTCCGTCTTAAATCTCCATCCATATACTTTATCCTCATCTAAAACTTCTATATCAAATGCATGTCCATAGTCTGTTGGTACAACAGCAACCTAGAGAAGTAAACGTGTATTAGTTACTTCAGTTGTTGAAAAGGAGGTATGAAATATCTGACAGTTATATCACGGATTTTCACAAATATATTAAGACAAATAAATGACATATGAAGCAGACATACATTAGTTTATATACAATGAATGCATTACAATATCACCATTCAGATAATTAGATTTACATATTAAAATACATCACATAAATGCCAGGTACTTCATGCTGTCAGTAAAATAAATTAATAGACTCTTACTTCAACTCTCTCTTACTGAGTGATAGTAGATGACTTAACTCCTCCATCATAGGCTATGTATGTTTAATCCATTGAACTATACTGTTTTGAGTGTCAGCTTAGTTATGTTAATGGGATATACTCTCTTCAAGTGACAATTTTCTTACTGTTATTGAGATAATATGCCAGCCATTAAAACACACACACACACACACACACACACACACACACACACACACATACAAATAATCCTGTCAAAGTCAACTTATGCCTAAACCACCAAAGACATTAGTTTGGAAGGATAAGTTGTATCCTTCATCTGCCACAAACCTCATTATTTCAGTCAGATACACCTTTCTGTGAAGAACCTCAGTTCTTGAAAATAGTTTGAGAATGACATTAATGTACCCTGTATATTTGGAGACATACTGGTACTACATGCAATGATTTTCTATAGTATGTTTCAGTAACAGAATACAACGAAAGGTTTTATTTAAGGTACTGAGAAAACTGTTGAACAAAATAAAAGAATGTGTCACCAGAAAGATTTTCGTTATAAATTTGAAAAACTGAGATTTATCTAACATAGATCCTTTATTTCTGTAGCAAGTCCACTCTAAATCAAATGTGAATTGTAATGTGAAAATTATAATATGCATTAATGACCAATTATTCAAGAGGCAATCAGTTATTAAATTAGTTCCTACTGACTGATTCTTGCAGTTCTCATGAATTGCATCTATGTGATGAACCAGGAATCTAATGATGGAATTTACATAAAGGGATGCAAGAGTTACATTTCTGGTGCACTTGAATAATATTTCAGACATACATCACAAAATGACATACCCTGCTCTTCTGGAGGCCTCATTGCCATGTGAATAACATCATACAAGGACTTACCCTGAAATATAATTCTACATCCTTTAGTGGAAGGAAAACAAGCAGTAAATGATATTTTGTGTTTCTGTGTGGATGATGATAGAGATTATTGAAAGATGAAAAAAAATTATGATTACTTGATCTATAGACAGACAGTTAGTGTCACTGCCTTTGGTGCAGAAGGACTCAAGTTTGATTTTTGGTCCTTCCTCAGATTTTTTCTGGGGTTGGGAGGTCCGTAACAGGGTCCACTAAGACTCATGAGGCCAAGTAAGGAGCTGCTTGAATAAAGAAGCAGTGGCTTCACCAAGATCCATCCACTAGCAATAATGGCTGGAGGGATTGGCAACATGCCAATTACATGTCCAATGCTCATAGATTGCTCCTAGTACTGCCTTGTAGGCAGAAGTCAGCTTAAGGCCTAATCCATGAGGTGTTTACGTATTTTTTGTTGTTGAAGTATTCTCACTATAAGATTTATGAGGGGTTTAACATAAATAGTGGCAACTATTTATTCACAACTCATACAAAAGAGTTACATGTTTGCACCTGTCACTGTCCTTCAAACTAGTCACCAGCATTGTGTAGAACCCTTTGCTAGCGATGTGGAAGGCATAGTATACCATTGGCAGAGCCTGTTCTGTTGATGGTGCGAACGGAGCAGTCTAAAGTTATGGTGATTCTCATGTACGACTGTGATGGTGTTATCGTAATGCATTACATTCCTCCACAGCAGAACGTCAATGCACAGTATTACTGTTCGTTTTTGGAGCATCCCCTGCGACCAGCTTTGCGAAAGAATTGGTGACACTTTCTCCGCAAACCACCCATCATGTTGCACAACAATGCGCGGGCGCATACAGCGCAATCTGTGGCTGCTCTGTTCTGTCGATGGAACTGGGAGGTATTGTACAATTCACCATACTCCATGGACTAAAGTCCTTGTGACTTAGATTTGATTCCAAAGATGAAGGAACCACTTCGTGGCATTCTCTTCAGAACTGTTCCAGAGACTCGACAGGCAGTAGACCACTCCATTCGCACCATCAACAGAACATGCTCTGCTAATGGTATACTACGCCTTCCACATTGCTGGCAATGAGTTCTACACAATGCTGGTGACTACTTTGAAGGACAGTAACAGGTGCAAACCTGTAACTCTTTAGTATCAGTTGTGGATAAAAGGTTGCCATTATTTACATTCCCACCCTCGTATTTGGCCCAAAGAGTAAGAGCTTTGTTTCAAATGAAAAGTGAAGTGAATAAGAAAGTGTGTTGATGGCATAGTGTTATCAACAGCATTGTTAACTGAAACTGTTAACACTGACACAAACATATAAACCATATCTTACAGTAACTAGATTGGTGTGATTAATGAACTCCTGGTATCATACTCACAGTAACTATATTTTAAACTATTATTCCAAGTGGCATATATGTGGATGACAACTGAGCCGGAAGGATATCTTTATATGGAAGTAGACAAGTAGAGTATAACCTGCGTTCTCTTTTCTGATATATGTAATGTCATTACTAAAAACAAGACCTGAAGGGGGCTGTAAAGGAGAGGAAGCACATCGGTCATCTTATAAAATTTTCTGGGTTTAACTAAAATGTACAATTATGTGAATCAAAATTAGATGAAATTAGAGTTTTCATAAATCTTTTTATACACTTGTAATTCAGCAGCTTGAACTAAAGTCAGGAACTTCAATTTCATGACAAAAATGTTGACATAAGATCCATAGGCTTAGTTTTACTTTTATTATGCTGAGCTAATACGGGGCCACATACTCATCTTCAGCAATACACCATAAGTATTGTTATGTCACATTAACAGTCTTTAAGACTTGTACTAGAAATGATTTATGTACATCTGTGGCAGCACATGGTCTCCACAGTTAGAATCAAATTGTGACTAATTATGCACAACTCCACAGACTTATTATGTGGTACTTTGTGTAATTAGTCATGCTTATCTGCCATTTGGAAAAGAAATCATTGCAATATCTACAAAGATTTTGGTGTCTTGATGGGACATTGATAGAGTTAAATTTCTTTTCTTAAGCCTTCATGTGCTAAGTATTAGTACTTTCAAAATTAATTTGGAGCAGGGTGCTCAGTTTCTTGTAGTAAAAAATGAAGAGTTTAGTATTGCAATGGTAGTTAAATGCAAATAGTTGTTGCTTCATTTTAATTCTTTGAGCTGATGAACAATCCACATAGACCTCTTGGTGAGATTCAAGTTCTTATGTATCAGCATTAATTATATTTTCCAATGAATTTGTGGTGACACAATTAGTTGAACATTAAGACCAAGACAAAAGTGTGGAACATCTTTGTTTTCTTACTGATGAGTTCTTTGTTGTAAACTGTTTGTTTGTCTTTTCCTGCCATTGTCTTCTTGCTTTGTTCTCCATTGTGTGTTGCATGTATTTTTTTGGTAAATTAATAAAGTGTGTGTCACTAATCTTCTTGACACTTAATTGTTGATCATCATTCCCACAAACAGTGACCCCAACAAGTGCCATGGCAGATGACAAACATTTCAAAGGTGAGGATACTCTGCCAGCTACTGTGGACACCACTTCATCAGGTCAGTTGTTTTGTATCTCAGAGGGAGTAACTAATTTCCACCAATGGCAATAAATTTTGGAGAAGGACCAGGTACTTTGCATGACTTCCAGCTCATGGACAACTTACAGCATTGCATCTTCCATGCTGTGAGGAAAATTCGGCATCCCGTCACACATGCTGCAACAACCAGATGCTTCCATCTCCTAGAACTTTCATTTCCCTCTATGGTATCAAGAGCCTTCAATTTTTTCTGATCATTGTAGATTCTCAAACCTTGCTGTTATTGTCTGATACTATGCTTGACACTCCACAGCTGTGCAAATACACACACCTTAAAGACAACATATTTTGGTGAGTGTGTAAACCAACATACCTTTAAATACAAGAAGTCTTGACAAGTGAAATTATCATTGACAAATTGCCTACTATATTCTGGCATCATTTCTGGTCTCTAGTGTCCAAATTTGAAGTGTGCCCTGCAGTGCTAAAACAAGTGTAGTTTAATCAGTCACTTCCTGTGGTCAACATTTCAAATTTGGACTTCAGTTACTCATTGCTGATGAAATATATAGTACACTGTTATATGATAATGCAAGTGGAACCCCACTAACTGAAAATGGCATCGCAATTGCAGCTACACTGGAGGCTGGTAGAAGGGAGCAGCTTCCACTGGCAGAACTAGTTAGCTCAGTACAGCACTCTCCAACAGCTATTCCTGCTAGTTCCACTGATCCCAGTAGCCCCCAGCCTACCAGACTATGCAGCACTCACCATGATGTCAGCACTTTAGACATTGTTGGTATCATTTTCACTTTGGATGGCTGGCTAAAAGATGCACCTCACTATGCAACTACTCAAATGAAGACAATGACTGAATATCGGCATGACTAACCAGTCTCATGTAAAGAGCCTACAGCACAGCACTACAAGAATTTGTGTTTCATATGGGCTAATGTAAGCTGTGGATCTCAGTCACAAGAAGGTGGATTTCTGACTCTACCAGGCATGTCTGGCTGACATTCCACTGTTAACAGTTTTATTACACCACATTGCTTGTATGTCCAGGAAAACTGCAGTGTAATTTTCAATCAACTCTGGACTGCATTCAGTGTACTACCAGCAAAATGTGAAGAGTGATCTTCTGGCTCACTGCTGTGAATAAGTCAAAGATACTTACTTTCAGACAATGTAGTGAGGTCATGAGTTTGGGATTCACAAAGATCTTGCAGTGAACATTTCTGATTGCTGATGTCACTGAACCTGTTCTTTTCTTCACCATTTTCTCAGTGACATGTCATGTCTTTAAAGAAGGGCTAACTCTGTATGAACAGTGAGACAGTTTATAGACATATCAGCTATTCACATATTGCTCACAAACTGAAAAATACAGCATTTCTGGATACAGCACCCACTGAGCGATGTCTGAATGTTTACCCATTAATACAGAAGTGTCTTTCTTAAAAAAGTCTTACCATAGTGAACTTTTTTAGTGAATTACTTGGGAGAGTAGCAACCTTGAAGGAAGAAAAATATGCATTATTGTGGACAATGATGTGTTACATACTCAAATTAACAGATGCAGGATGTCTAAGGCTCAATTTTCAATGTTACAAGATGACATTGCTACATGGGTGACCTGCACAACATGAAACAGCTACTGTGCCCCTCCCTAGGACACTGGACAGCACCAGAAACCTTGCCACACCTTCTGGACTCTTCTAAGACATCAGCACACAGTTTGGTCTTAAGAACGCAGCACACACATGGCAGTGTTTCATCAGTGAAGTGCTTCATGGCTTGCCCTTCTGTTTCATGTGTCTCAAAAATGTGTTGATTTTTTCAAATTTTGCTATGGAACCTGACAAACATATCAGTTTATTTTTCATAGACTGTCACATTACAGGATGCGAATCAATAGAGACAAATGTCTGCTCAGGCAGAAAGATCACCCGGTTACCTCTTCTGGCATTTTGCCTTTACAAAATAAGGTTGACTTGACTCAGTCTGAGCCTCTTGTACTATTTTTTGGGTATGGAAAACTTCTAGAGCTACCATCTCCCCCACACCACAACCTTACAAGATCCCTCTCTGCTGCACTCTCAAGCCCAACTTCAAGAGGATAACACCCTATCACATGGACTCCAGAGATGCAATCAGCATTCAACAAGTTCAAGGCCTTCTTATTGGATGCAGTGCTTGTAGCATATCCTACTCCCTCTGTACCTCTAACTACTGTAGTTAATGCTGGCCAGACCATGATAATAGTGGACCTAGAACAGCAAGTAAGTTAAGTGATACATGGCAGCCACCAGTGTTATTTGCAAGAAGTTCCTGTGGAATGGAATTTTTGGCAGTCTATGAAGCCATTAAGCATTTCAGACCGAACACAGAAGTGCTTAAATTCACAGTTTTTACCATTCACACATTGGTTTCATTGCCTTACGGCACCTCTCGTCACTCTTTCTCACTTAGACAGTTCCACCATCTGGAATTTATTGGTCAGTTTACTACTGATATCTGTGATGTATGAGGTGCTGATAATGTTATAGCTGATTATTTCTCTAGAATAAATGTGATTTCTACAGGCCTTGACTTTATGCAACTGACTACAGTGCGAGACACTGATCTGTGGATGCAGAACTTATCAAGAAACATAATATGGGGTTACACCTACAGAAGTTAACAATGGCCAGTTTCCTTGTGTGCTGTGACATTTCTCAAAAACTTTTAAGCCCTTTAGTTCTGATGTGTTTTAGGAAACAAGTCTTTAATGCCATCCATGGACTTGCACATCCTGGAGCCAGCAGGACCATATGAATTGGTACTGACAGATTTGTGTGGCCATGTGTGAGGTGTGATGGCAGGTTGTCATTAAAGACTTGTTTGGTTTGCTTATCTGCTAAGATGGGATACTGTATCCACAAAATTAGTGGTTCCTTCAAGGAGCCTACACAACATTTTTCTCATATTCAGATCAACCTGGTTAGACCTTTCATCGCTGTGCAAGGCTCTTAGAATATGTTTTTGGCCACTAATAGGCCCACCTACTGAGTGGAAGCAGTATCCATCATGGACATTTTGGCAGATATGGTCACACAAACCTTTCTCATGACATGAACATCACAGTTTGGCTGCCTGAGAAATATAGTGATGGACCAGGGCCATAAGTTTCAGAGCTCCTTCTCTGTAATGTGGTAGATATATCTGATTTTATAAATCTTCATACCATCAGCTACCAACACCGAGATCCTCCCTTCTTATATAGGAGATCAAGAACTGCATTTCTCTTCATACACAGTATCCCTCCACAGAAACAACCCACATTTCCCAGTTTTCATTTACAAAGATCTCAAAATGTTCTCTCACGTCATGCTACATGTGGACGCCATCAAGGCCTCTTCACAAACACTTTGTATGGGATTCATCTGGTATTAGAATGTAGTGTCCACACAGTGATGATATTGGTTAATGCCAAACTTATGTGCCAAAACAAAGCCACCTCCCCCCCCCCCCCCCCCCCCATCCTAATCGCCATCTCTCAAGAAAACTATCTTTCTGCAGTATTTTCCAGGGTAAGTCAGTGAATTTCACAATTTAGGTTTAATAAAAATGAAGCATTATTATAAATCATTACTTAAAAAAACTATTATTGCATCATCTACATCTACATCTACATACATACTCCGCAATCCACCTTACGGTGTGTCGCAGAGGGTACCTCGTACCACAGCTAGCATCTTCTCTCCCTGTTCCACTCCCAAACAGAACGAGGGAAAAATGACTGCCTATATGCCTCTGTACGAGCCCTAATCTCTCTTATCTTATCTTTGTGGCCTTTCCATGAAATATAAGTTGGCAGCAATAAAATTGTACTGCAGTCAGCCTCAAATGCTGGTTCTCTAAATTTCCTCAGTAGTGATTCATGAAAAGAACACCTCCTTTCCTCCAGAGACTTCCACCCGAGTTCATGAAGCATTTCTGTAACACTCGCATGATGATCAAACCCACCAGTAACAAATCTAGCAGCCCGCCTCTGAATTGCTTCTATGTCCTACCTCAATCTGACCTGATAGGGATCCCAAACGCTCAAACAGTACTCAAGAATAGGTTGTATTAGTGTTTTATAAGCAATCTCCTTTACAGATGAACCACATCTTTCCAAAATTCTACCAATGAACCAAAGACGACTATCCGCCTTCCCCACAACTGCCATTACATGCTTGTCCCACTTCATATCCCTTTGCAATGTTACGCCCAAATATTTAATCGACGTGACTGTGTCAAGCGCTACACTACTAATGGAGTATTCAAACATTTTTTTTCCTATTCATTTGCATTAATTTACATTTATCTATATTTAGAGTTAGCTGCCATTCTTTACACCAATCACAGATCCTGTCCAAGTCATCTTGTATCCTACTACAGTCACTCAACGACGACACCTTCCCGTACCCCACAGCATCGTCAGCAAACAGCCGCACATTGCTATCCACCCTATCCAAAAGATCATTTATGTAGATAGAAAACAACAGTGGACCTACCACACTCCCCTGGGGCACTCCAGATGATACCCTCACCTCCGATGAACACTCACCATCGAGGACAATGTACTGGGTTCTATTACTTAAGAAGTCTTCGAGCCACTCACATATTTGGGAACCAATCCCATATGCTCGCACCTTAGTTAGGAGTCTGCAGTAAGGCACTGAGTCAAACACTTTCCGGAAGTCAAGGAATATTGCATCCGTCTGATACCCTTCATCCATGGTTCGGAAGATATCGTGTGAAAAAGGGCGAGTTGCGTTTTGCAGGAGCGATGCTTTCCAAAGGCGTGTTGATGCATGGACAGCAACTTCTCTGTCTCAAGGAAATTCATTATATTCGAACTGAGAATATGTTCGAGAATCCTGCAACAAACCGATGTTAAGGATATTGGTCTGTAATTTTGAGGATCTATCCTTCTACCCTTCTTATATACAGGCGTCACCTGCGCTTTTTTCCAGTCACTTGGGACTTTACGTTGGGCAAGAGATTCGCGATAAATTCAAGCTAAGTAAGGAGCCAATGCAGTAGAGTACTCTCTGTAAAACCGAATTCAAATCCCATCAGCACTTCACGATTTATTTATTTTCAACCCATTCAACTGATTCACAATCCCAGGGATGTCTATCACTATGTCCTCCATACGGGAATCTGTACGAGACTCAAACTGCGGTATGTTTGTATGATCCTCCTGCGTGAAAGATTTCTCAAATGCTAAATTTAAAATTTCAGCTTTCGTTTTCCTGTCTTCTGTTGCCAGGCCAGACTGATCAGTGAGTGACTGGATGGAAGCCTTCGACCCACTTACCAGTTTTATGCAAGACCAGAATTTCCTTGGGTTTTCAGCAAGATCTTTTGCTAAGGTATGACGATGGTAGTGGTTGAATGCTTCGTGCATCGCTCTTTTTACAGCAGCACGAATCTCTACTAACTTTTGCCTGTCCTCATTCTCCCGATCTTGCTTGTACCCCGAGTGCAACTGCATTTGCTTCCTGAGCATTCTCTGAATTGCGTTGTTAAACCACGGTGGGTCTTTTCCGTCCGTAACCCACTTTTTCGGCACATACTTGTCCAATGCGTTTAAAATTTGCCCATAATTCTTCCACGTCCATTGTACCAGAAGTACATGCAGTCAATTCATTTACTAAGTGGGATGCTAACAACTGCTTATCTGTTCTTTCTAGTAAGAATACTCTCCTAGCCTTCTTGACCGACCGACTTTTTAACTTTCATAACCATAGTCGTAATGACAACATCATGATCACTAATCCCTGTCTCAACACTGACACCGTTGATGAGGTCTGGTCTGTTAGTGGTTACGAGATCTAAAATATTTCCATTAGGCGTTGGCTGTCGATTTAGCTGCTCAAGACAGTTTTCGGATAATGTGTTCAAAAGTAATTCACACGATGGCTTGTCTGTACCACCTGTAATGAATCCATAGACATCCCAGTCTATACTAGGTAGGTTGAAGTCGCCTCCGACTAATATAGCATGATCCAGGTACTTCCGCAATACAGAGTGTAGACTCCCAATGAATGATTCTAGAACTGTCACGGTGGAACCTGGTGGCCGGTAATAACACCCAACAATTAACTTTATTTTTCCTAGCCCCGTTACATGTGTCCAGATAACTTCACAATCACACTCTACTTCAACCTCAGTAGACACAATATTTTTGTCAACTGCAATGAAGACACCACCTCCTACGGTGTCTAATCTGTCTTTCCGATTTACGTTTCAACCCTCACTAAATATTTCAGAACTTCCTATCTCAGGGTTCAGCCAGGTCTCAGTCCCGAGAATAATTTGTGCGCCACACGCTTCCTGGAGGGCAGTAAATTCAGGAACTTTATTCCAAACACTCTGAAAATTTACTGCTAATATCTTGATAGCTGAAGTGTCTTTACACTGTATTAATAAATTACAAATTATAAAAAATTTTTAAAAAAACTGAAGGTAAAACAAAATCTATATCCTACTGTTTATGGTGGCTACTGTACATTGATTTTTGTACGATGTATAATAAAGAACAGGTATTGTTTGCACCTCACACATTATTTATAATGCATAAATTATTCATTTGAAACAAAAAGGGCTATAATTAAAAACTGAGTAACTATTGATCAACAGAAATTATTTTTATTATAATTTTACTTTACATTTCCTTACTTTGATCAAAGCAAACTCACTCATTATGATACTGAAGTCAAGTTTAGCAGATGTGTATAATTCTATGAGCAAGAGATCTAAATCTGATTGTCTGATTTCACACATACTCGGCCTTAAGTTTTTTTTTTTAATCTTTAATTTGTTGAAACTGTGTTCACAAGATGCTACAGTCACTGAACTGTCATAATTATACTAAACCTATTGCCATGTTTGACTAAGCATCTCATAACAAGTTCTCCAAAAAGAATTCAAATATCCAAATTCACTTCGTCAACTCCTTCACCTGGATCCTGAAAGCAGCTATTTCATTAACTAGTTCTGCAGTATCAGTATCTATCTATGCCATATTAAGCACCAAAATCAGCTTCCCATTTTTCAATGTATATAATACAGAGTCTTCATTTAATGTGTCACCTGATGCAAAATTACAGTCAGATGGACTGGTGCAATGTATGTGAGATCTGTTTTCCAATTGCTCTATCAAATTCACTGAAGCACTCAAGCTTAACAGTCTCACTGCAGTGTTCAGCGGAAGCAAAAGGCAGGAAAAATCAGAAGACTTCAGGTAAGTAGCATATTTACCTGAGCACCAGTAGCCAACTTTTACTATTTTACAAAAGCACAGTGAAGTTACAGCAAGAACTCCATTGTTGGAAATGACAGGGGTCTATCAAAAAATATCCAAACCTCAAGATAACAGACTCAAATACTCTTTTTGTAATCAACATATAGGATATCATCTATACCACAATAGTACTATTCTTGCTTGGATGGGCACACTTCTGTCTCATAGGATTTCCCGTAAAATTCACACATGGTCACTCCCAGCACTTTGAATGGCCCATTTTATAGTAATAACATATTTTTGTTTAGTCCATTAAGAGCTACTCTACAAAAGGATACAAACAGAAACAAAAGAGCAAATATATCCTTTGAAAACTATGGGAAAATCCTCAATAATAGCAAAATATAAAAACACATTATGTCATATTGGGAATAATCTGTGTTAATATAAAGGAACTTAAGAAAGATTTGGAGGAAGAGGGGAACACCAAAATGGGAACTGTAATGAAAATGATAAATGGCCTACCGGAGATACAACTTCAGTTATATTAAGCTGCAATAGACTAGTGTTGACAGAACATGTAACTGTTGGTTCAGTCTATCTAAAACTGCATTCCTATGTTTAAAGGCTAGTGAGCTACTTCAGGTGACATTACTTGGCCATTGCAGCACAGCATTTAAAAGTCAAGTAAATGCTAAAAATAAGAATCTAGTATACAGGAGGGATATTTGTGTTTCCCACTAACATAAAAAACTAGCTAGGTTTTTACATAGTCATCAGTTACATAGACTGAGTGCCTGAGAGTCTCCTGTTGCCAAGAAGGCTTTCTCTTCTAAAAACATTTTAATAGCAAACACTTCAACACCTTAATGGGGTCATTTTTTTTACCAATAAACTTTGAATTAGTTAATCTCATGATCTATCAATTAAGTTGTGGTTTCTTGCTATGATTTGTGATGTGTCAGTTACTTTACACATGTAATACACTTTCTCAGTGAAAAATATAAACAGTCTGAGAAAAGAGTGGCATACCCAAAACGAGACTTCATGGGTTGAGAGGTTATATGATGTTATTTCACTGACAATGACATTGCATGAAAGTTACAAAGAACTTAGGAGTATTGCACCTCCTCTGACCTGGATGTATACACTAATTCAGTTCAGAAGGGTGTCATAACACTGTTGTATCCTCTCCCAAGGCAAGCTGACTCACAGCCATTGTGAGTGGTCTTTGGTATCCTGGAAACTGACACTGGAACAGAGGTAAGCACATGTTTGATTGTGGATAGATTGGTATGTTCCTGGCCATGGTTCATGGAGACATGTGCTATGTGTGGATGGGCATTGTATTTCTGGAAAATGGCACAATAATGTCGCATGAGAAATAACATATGAGGATGCAAGATGTCCGTTATGCACCACTGTGCCATCAAGAGTTCTCTCCATCATTACCATCCATGACCTGTAGCCATACCCAATAACTTGAAGCAATACCCAATAGCTACCCACTCTATAATAAGAGGAGTAACACAATTCTGCCCCCAAAAAACACTGGAGAAATTGGACGTCTCCCCATGTTGTCAGAATACTCGCTGATGATGATCAATCACAGTAGTGCAGAAATGCAATTAATCCTGAACACAATGAGAGACTGCTCATCAGCAGTCCATGCTTCCCAGTGATGAGACCACTTGTAATGCAGCCATTTTCATTGTGGTATGACCAGCAGTGTTTGTGAGGGATGGTAATTCCCTGGCCTGGGTACTGATAGTCTCCAATCAATGGTGCAGGATGTCACAGAATGTTGTTTGTGCAAGCACGTGGAGTTGTGAAGGGTTTGTGATATTCTTAGTGCACAATACAGTGATCCTCCCTTGTGGTGATTGGACATGGTTGACTGGAACCTTGACAACAAGTACATCTGCCCTTGCATTCCCATGCAGTCCTTCATCAGGCCACTGTCACATCTAAATGCCCCATAAATCTGTATACTGCGCAATTCAACCAGCCAGTCAAAAGGAGACCTACAATGAGATCACTTTCAAACTCTGTCAGGTGCTGGCAGTTCTGTCTTGTGTGAGTACATGGCATCTCTATGTCCTTCACAGTGACCACCCTACATCCGGCACTATTCACATCCCTTATATACCCTACCATGGGTTGGTAACAACACTAAACACAAACAACCCTAATGCACTGTGGTGGCCATTCTACCTGTCACACAGAGTTTCAACTCTCATCAGTTACATGCCTGCTGAAGGTGTGTCTTCTGGGTGCTTCATTAATTTTGCAGGCAGTGTAGTGGCATGCTCACTGTTTGCATGATTGTCTTGTCTATTGATGTTAATCTACTTTTAGTATTTTTTCCTTAAGCTAATTATACACACACTCTCTCTCACACTAAAGAACACAATGTGGTATTACTCATTATAAAATTCTTCTATACAGTAGATGATGTTCTCAAGTGAATAGGAGTCCAGTTTGTGTGTGAAGCATTTTTATTATTTGTTAACTTCACCTCATTACTGAGTCAGTGAACAAAGACATTAATGGCTGAAATATTACTCTTTTCTGTGTCATACTACGGCTGAATGATGGGTAATGTAATTCATTTGTTCTTGTAGCACAATATCTATAATATGTAGGTGTTGTTATCAAATATTGAGTGCTTGTAGATAATAAAAGCCTTCATAGGTTAGTAATTGTATTGGAAAGCTGTTGTCAGTTTCACAAAGTGAATGCCCAACGTCAACCTCATTGTAGGTAGGTCTGAATGTTCTGCTTTACTTTCACTATCAACAATCGATCCCCTCCTCCCCATGGAAAGAACTAACGTTGGGTGGTGTTGTGTTCTTCTTTTTCTCTATGTCCATCAACTGTAGTCAGTATTTCACCCCTTCAAATTACATACTTCCCAGCAGTCCTGCCTCCCAAAATTTAACAGTTTTCTTCAGTGAATTTTCCTTTTTATACATTAAAATTTGAAGAGCCATCTACAAAGCATTCTCAAGCTGACTCCATGTATCAACCTTAAGACATGAATCTGTGCAATGAACGCCTACCTCCTAATGAAAAGTGATACTACCAAACTATGATGCCATAAACTATTGGTGAAAAGCAAATAGGAAATACATGTCAACACTGTGACATTTTCATCTTCAAATTCTGCTATTATCCAAAATGAATTGTGAACAGTCTCTGGGATTATCAATTAGACACCATATCTACTTTTAGCCACATCTGATGAGAACCAATATCCAGTAATGTATCTGATCCCATAATATTTCAGTTTCCCTGCAAGAAAAGTATGAAGCAAATGCCTTTGATGCATCACACAAATGGACAATGTAATTTGACTTACAAACTGAGAAGAGTATCAAGCAAACACCTTCAACATGTCACACAAATGACCAATATTATTTAACTTACAGACTGAAAAAATGAAAAATTCTGTAGAGGACTCTATTAAAATTGAAACTGAAGCTCAGTATCTCACTGTGTGATAGGTGTGCTTTTTTCCTTGTATATATGATTTTTCAGTACCTTCAATAGAAATGTAAGGAGTGAGAGTGGTTTGTTTGTACTTGCCTTTCTATTTTTTTTAAAAAACTTCTCTGAAAGTAGTATGTTTTGGCTTGTATGCATGTATAATATGAGAATATTTGTGTCTCCCTCTAGTTTGAAGAAGGTATCTCTGTGAAAAATGAATACTGACTTACTCCACAAAGGACTACTCTCCTGTGTACATGTTCCAGATGGGTACTGTAATTCACACTCTAAAACAATGTCACCAAGATTAATGTCAAGCAGAGCAATCTTAATGTTGCTAGTTATTGACTCAACTAGATCTTGGAATGAGCAAACCACCCATATATTGTTTGCTACATTACATGGTAAGTACTATGGGATTCATTTTCCATTAAACGATTGATTTATCTTAATGAAAGGTCTGTATGGCCTCCAAGAATGTAGACTGAAGGTGATATATATAATTTTTTCTTTTCCTCAGTAATGAAAACCTGCAGTTATACCATCAAAACATGTTGATCACTTCAGTAGCATTGTGTGGCTTGACATTTTAATTGTCATCTGCATTTATGGAGATTTCAGATTTGTTGTAATATCTTTGTGAGCAACTTTTCACTTGAGTACAGGACTCTGCACTGAGCTTTAGGTAAGGCTAAGGTGACTGGTGTTGTTCTGGTCTTCAGCCCTAAGACTGGTTTGATACAGCTCTCCATGCTACTCTATCCTATGCGAGCCTCTTCATCTCTCAATAACTACTGAAACCTACATCCTTCTCAATCTGCTTACTGTATAAAGTGCTTACCTTATTTGAACACTGTTTCCCCCCCAAGATAAGAGAAAAGTCTACAAAGAAGCCATGGATTACTTAAGGAATAGAGATATCCTGTAAAACAAAAAGAAAACTGTATCTGTCAATCCGAAACAGTTCTGATGTTGATGCTATAGCACATTACAAGAAATACTGCAAAACATTAAACAATGTAATATGGGCATCAAAGCAAATATATTACAAGGAAAAGATAGTCATATCAAATAAAAAAATAAAGACATTATGGGATATAGTGAAGGAGGAGACCGAAAGAACCAGACATGAAGAGGGACGAACAGCATTAAGAGTAAATGATACATTGGTGACAGAAATGTATAGCGTTGCAGAACTTTTTAACAAACATTTTGTAACTGTTACTGAAATGATGAGGTTGTGAGGTTCTGTAGATGCTGCTATGCAATACCTCAGAACAAACATTTCAAGTAACTACCATTATATGAATTTGACCTCAATACCCCAGCAGAAGTAATGTTCATCATAAAATCTTTAAAATCAAAAACATCTAGTGGGTATGATGAAATATCAACAAAGTTAATTAAAGAATGTGATTCTGAGTTAAGTAACATATCAAGCTATCTGTGCAACCAGCCATTTATCAGTGGAATACTTCCTGAATGGTTGAAATATGCTGAAGTTAAGCCATTGTTTAAGAAGGGAGATAAAGAAATAGCATCAAATTTCCATCCAATTACACTTTCGCCAGCGTTCTCAAATTTTTTCGAAAAGGTAATGTACAGTGGGCTTTATTAACCATCTTATCACAAATAACATACTGCCAAAGTCACAGTTTGGATTTCTAAAGGGTTCTGATATTGAGAAGGCTATCTACCTTTACAGTGAAAATGTACTTAACTCATTAGACAAAAAATTGCAGGCAATTGGTATATTTTGTGATCTGTCAAAGGCATTTGACTGCATAAATCACAATATCCTTTTGAAGTCAATTAGTATATTATGGTGTAACAGGAAATGCTGCAAAATGGTTCAAATCTTGTATCTCTGGCAGGAAACAAAGGGCATTATTAGAAAAGTGACATGTATTAAGCTATCAGGCATCATCCAACTGGGAACTAAGTACATGTGGGGTCCCACAAGGTTCCATCTTAGGGCCCTTTTCCTTGTGGATATCAATGACCTTTCATCAGACATTACCAGGTGCCAAGTTCGTTTTGTTTGCCGATGACACAAACATTGCAATAAATAGCAAATCAAGTATAGTCTTAGAAAGATCGGCTAATAAAATATTTGTGGACATTAATCACTGGTTCCTAGCCAATATTTGTCACTAAACTTTGAAAAAACACACTACATGCAGTTCAGAAATTGTAAGGCATGTCCTACGACAAGCAGATAGAAGAAGTGGACAATGTTAAATTCTTGGGATTGCAGCTTGATAATAAATTCAACTGGGAGGAGCACACCACAGAACTGCTGAAGCGTCTTAAGAAATCTCTATTTGCAATGTGAAGTGTGTCAGACATAGGGGATATAAAAATGAAAAAGCTGGCATACTATGCTTACGTTCATTCCATAATGGTATTATTTTTGGGGGTAATTCATCAAGCCAAGCTAACGTCTTCTGGGTACAAAAATGTGCAATAAGAGTTATATGTGGTTTGAACTCAAGAACATCCTGCAGAAGCCTGTTTAGGGAACTAGGGATACTAACTATGGCATTGCAATATATTTCTTCCTTAATGAAATTTGTCGTTAAAAATATATCACTTTTTCAAACCAAAAGCTCAATTCATGGAATCAATACTAGAAATAAGAATAATCTTCACATGGATTTAAAGTCACTTACTCTTGTACAAAAAGGTGTGCATTATTCAGGAACATACATTTTCAATAACTTGACAGCCGCCATAAAAAGCTCAACAACCAATGAAATTCAGTTTGAAGCCTAAAGAATTTATTGGTGACCAACTCCTTCTACAGAATATTTATGTTGCATTTCAGTGCAGTAATGTGTTCATTGTAAATAAGTATTGTAGTAGTATATATGGTTCTCGGGCGAGATGTCTGATGTCATAGTGAAAACTCCACAATATTTCGTCAGCGCAGCTGGCTGACATCTTCAGGTGTGACGAACACACTACTAAGGCAGGACCAGAGCCCCCTATTTATGCCAGTCTTAGGCAGGAAGTGTGCATGTGTGGAGGCGCCAAATTCGATGGCCAACAGCGACGATATCAACCGATAGCTGGAAGGACAGCAACGCCACCTACAGGATGAAGAACCAACGACTTCCGCAAGCACGCGGTGGCTGCTGCCGCTGCTCTGCACTGTCATCGGCTGCCCCAGCAACCTCTGTCGGAAGCTGCAAGCAAAAATGCGCGTCCACGTAGGCGCCTTGACTATCCTCCCGTTGTCAACAGAATATTTATGTTGCTGGCGAATCGTCATCCGTCTTATGACCAATAGTACTCCTCTCTGCTCTAAGCAACTTCAATATGGCCAGTGCTGGATCCCAAGCTGTACTAAGCTGCCTCAGTACAGGGCATTCTATGAATTATCAACATACAAAAATTCTCGCATCAACGAGTTTGTACTGTGACAGTGTTATTAAGGAAGCAGTGGAAATACGTAGCTCGATGAATCTTGTAAACAGAGACATGGGCTTTCAGCTTAGTACAGCTTGGGATCCAGCACTGGCCATATTGAAGTCGCTTAGAGCAGAGAGGAGTACTATTGGTCATAAGACGGATGACGATTCGCCAGGAACATAAATATTCTGTTGACAATGGGAGGATAATCAAGGCGCCTACGTGGACGCGCATTTTTGCTTGGGGCTTCCGACAGAGGTCGCTGGGGCAGCCGATGGCAGCGCAGAGCAGTGGCGGCAGCCTCCGTGCATGTGCTGAAGTCTTTGGTTCTTCATCCTGTAGGTGGTGTTGCTGTCCTTCCAGCTATCGGTTGATATTGTCGCTATTGGCCATCAAATTTGGTGCCTCCATGCATGCACACTTCCTGCCTAACACTGGCATAAATAGGGGGCTCTGGTCCTGCCTTAGCAGTGTGTTCGTCGCACCTGAAGATGTCGGCCAGTTACACTGACAAAATATTGTGGAGTTTTCACTATGACATCCGACATCTCGCCCAAGAACCATATATACAACATGTCCGTCAGGAAAACCTCAAGCAACACAAGTATTGTAGTAGTTCTATTATACGTTTATTACCTTATAAATAAAAAAAATTTTAATATTAAATTCAGTACATTAATGTGATCTTAGTAAATGAGTGTTTGTAAAATGATTCTTTCATATAGTGTTCAGTAAAAAAATGACAATTATTCCACCTGTGCAAGGTACATTAGCTTACATGTTTCAGTTGTAAATATTTGTCATGTATTATTGTTTTTCTGACATGTTCTACATCCTGGAGGACCTCCTCACTATGGATCAATTGGAATGAAAGAAATCTAACCTAATCTAATCTAATCTCTCTCTGATTTTAACCCCCCCCCCTTCCCCTCCACACAAATATCTTCAGAAAAGATTTCCTAACATTTAAATCTATATTTGATGTTAACAAATGTCTCTTCTTCAGAAATGCATTTCTTGTCATTGCGAGTTTACATTTTATATCATCTCTACTTTGGCCATCATCAGTTATTCTGCTGCCCAAATAGCAGCCAAGCTCATCTACTACTTTAAGTGTCTTATTTCCTAATCTAATTCCTTTAGCATCATCTGATTTAATTCAACAACATCCCATTATCCTTGCTTTGTTTTTATCAATGTTCATCTTTTTAGAAAGACACTCTCCATTCTGTGGAACTGCTCCAACAAGTTCTTTGCTGTTTCTGACAGAATTACAATGTCATTGTCTTACCTCAAAGCTTTTATTTCTTCTCCTGAACTTTAATTCCATCTCCAAATTTTTCTTTGGTTTCCTTTACTGCTTGTTCAATGTACAGAGCTCTGTCAAATTCTTCTTGCAGTATCATATCCCCCATCTCATCTTCATCTATATCCACTTCCTTTCTGCAATATTGCCTTCAAGTTCATGTCCCTTGTATCTTTCCACCTTTCAACTTTCCCTTCTTTGCTTGAGCCTGGGAAAGTCTGAGCTCTTGATATTTGTACAGCTACTCCTCTTTTCCCCAAAGGCCTCTTTATCTTCATGTGGTTGATATGTATCTTTCCCAAAGTCAAATATGTTTCTAAATCCTTACATTTGTCCTCTAGCCATTCCTGCTTAGCCATTTTGCACTTCCTGTCAATCTCATTTTCTAAACATTTGTATTCCCTTTCATCTGCTTCATTAGCTGCATATTTAAAATTTTCTCCTTTAATCAGCTAAATTAAATATCTCTTGTGTTATCCAAGGATTTCTATTAGGTCTTGTCTTTTTACATATTTGATCCTCTGCTGCTTTCACTATTTCATCTCTTAAAACTACTCACATGTGTCTTCTAATGTATTTTTTCCTCTGTTCTAGTCATCTGTTGACTAATGCTCCCTCTGAAACTCTCAAAAACCTCTGGTTCTTTCTATTTATCCAGGTCCCATCTCCTTTTTGTAATTTCTTCAGTTTTAATCTATGGCTCATAACCAATAAATTGCAATCAAAGTCCACATCTGTCCCTGTAAATGTCTTGTAATTTAAAATTTGGTTCCTAAATCTCTGCCTAACGATTATATGATCATTCTGAAACCTTCCAATGTCTCCAGGTCTCTTTCATGTAAACAACGTTCGTTTTATCATTCTTACACCAAGTGTTAGCAATGATTAAATTGTGCTCTGTGCAAAATTCTACCGGGCATCTCCTTCTTTCATTCATTTCCTCCAGTCCATATTCACCTACTATTTTTCCTTGTCTTACTTTTCCTACTACCAAATTCCAGTTCTCCATCAAATTACATTTTTGTCTACTTTAACTAGCTGAATAATTTCTTTTATCAAATCATACATTTTTTCAATCTCTTCATCATCTGAGGAGCTTGTTGGCACATAAACTTGTATTAGTGAGGTAGGCATTGGCTTCGTGTCTACACTGGCTACAACAATGCATTTACTATGCTGTTCATAGCAGCTTATTCACATTCCTGTTTTCTTATTCATTATTAAACCCATTCCTGCATTATCCCCATTTGACTTTGCATTTATAACTCTTTATTCACCTGACCAGAAGTTCTGTTCCTCCTGCCCCTGAACTTCACTAATTCCCACTATATCTAACTTCAACCTATCCATTTCCCTTTTTAAATTTTCTAACCTACCTGCCTGAGTAAAGGGTCTAAAATTCCACACTCGGATCCGTAGAACAGCAATTTTGTTTCAACTGATGATGACATCTTTCTGAGTAGTTCCCTCCCAGAGATCCAAATGGGGGACTATTTTACTTGTGGAATATTTTACCCATGAGAATACCATCATCATTTAACCATATAGTAGAGCTGCATGCTCATTATATGGAAAATATCTTTATAACTTAAAGTGTGGATGTGTATATTAGAATTAATTTGGCACTCTCTCTTCCTCTTAGTCCAAAAGCTATTATATATTTAATACAGTACACTGTCCTAATGGCCAATCACAAACAATGTTTACTTATTGACTTAACTCAGTATCCTTCATGATCACTTAATTTCTGGAGGAATCACACAAATGGTGTGGGAGCACTTTGGGAGGTGGACACTCTGACATATGTTAATCTGGATAGGTCTCAGAGGCATGCACAGATAGCCAAAATGGTTAAAGTTCATGATGAGCAAGAAATCCGTGTTCAACTCCCAGTCTGGTACAAATTTTTCATGTAAACCATGCAGCTGGTGTAATACAATATTCGCGATTTGTGAATACATTTCATAATTTAATATGGCCATAGATCATCAGTGTCTGTACCTTCACATATGCATGCAAGTCTGAAGGACATTTGCATCAAACTATACACTCATGGTCAAATACAGACACTGCACTAACTGCAAGAGATACTTGTTTCCCACTAGCTCATTTATCAATATCAAGTGAGTGGTAAGATGCAGTGGTAAGATGCTGCACTTGTGTTTTTTTATTTTTTTTTTTTTTTTTTTTGGGGGGGGGGGGGGGGGGGGGGAGACAGCTGTTTAATTCATCATCTGGCCATTCAGATGTGGGTTTCTCATGGTTTCCCCACACTGCTTAAGGCAATTGTAGCCAAACTGTCAGCAACAGAAAATACAAATGAATGGTAAAATAGCAGTGGTTACAGGTGTTGGAGCAGCACCTTTTTTAGGATAGGTAAGACAGAAAGATGTCAAGTTCTACGAGAGGTCAGGATTGAAACAAATCTTCAGTTTAGGAAAGAAATTAAACAGCACAATTCTAGCACATTTGATCACCAATCACAGCTATCAATTATAAATTTTCACCAATCACCAGAAATTTTATCTCCACCAAGTTGTATCTCAGTCCTAGGTAATTGCATTGATGAATTAAAGTCACCCAACCCAGTTGACATAATCTGCCTCTCTGAACACCATGTGACCACTGGTATAGGAACTAGGCCTAAGCACAATGAGAAACTCAGACAGGAGAGTACTGCAAATGTTAGAATAAGGAAAGGTTCTCATAAAAGTATAATTAAAAATAATGTAACTATATTTCATCAAAATATTGGGAGTTTAAAGAATAAAGTAGATGAGCTTCTGGTTTGTTTAGAAGATTTAGAAGCTGAGAATGAAATAGATATACTATGCCTGTCTGAGCATCACATTGTTACTGATATGGATAAGGTAAATGTAAGTGGATATAAGCTCTCTGCACATGTAATGAGAGAAAATATGGAGAAAGGAGGAGTTGCCATATATGTCAAAAGTTATCATTGTGCAAAAAGCATAGAAACAAAAAAGTTTTGTGTAGAGAAACATATAGAAGCATGTGCCTGTGAGCTTAAATTAAATAAAGGCACAGTTATAATTGTAACTGTATATAGGTCCCCATCAGGAAATTTTCATCTATTTCTGAAGAATTTGGACTCCTTGTTGTGCTATCTGTCAGACAGGGGGAAGCAAATTATTATTTGTGGGGACTTCAATGTAGATTCTCTGAAAGAGGGTAATAGGAAAAATGACCTTGAAGTATTACTCGGTTCTTTCAATTTGACACCCGTTATTGATTTTCCTACTCGGGTGGTAAAGGATAGCAGCTCACTGATAGATAACTTCTTTATAGACCAAGATAAGTTTAACCAGATAAATGCTCAGCCTGTTGAGAATGGTCTTTCTGATCATGGTGCACAGCTAGTTACAATATATGACATAGCTCCATCCAGCAATACTAAATAGTCCTCCAAAGTAGTACGTTCAGTCAACGATTTAACAATTGCAAACTTCAGGGAAAGCCTACAGCAGTTAGACTGGGATGAGGTGTACCGTGAACCTGATGCCAATTTAAAATATAATTTATTTCATGACATTTTTGTAAATGCATTTGAAAACTGCTTCCGCAAGAAAATAGTTAAATATACTCGTAAGAAACCTTGTAACAAACCATGGCTTACTAAGGGTATAAAAATATCTTGTAACCAGAAAAGGGAAATGTATCTGACAGCAAGAAAGAGTAGTGACCCAGAAACTATCAAAAATTATAAAAACTACTGTGTTATATTAAGAAAAGTTATTAAAAAATCCAGGAGTTTGTGTATCATGTCTGAAATCAGCAACTCTGATAATAAAATTAAAACAATTTGGAATATTATTAAAAGAGAAACAGGTCAACCAAGAGCATAGGAAGACAGTATTACCATCAAATTGAATGAAAACTTTACGAACAAAAAGTCAGAAGTTGAAAATATTTTTAATAATCATTTTCTAAATGTTGTGGATATAGTAGGATCCAGGTGTTCATTAGAAGATGCTAGGCTGTTAATGGAAGAGGCCATACCTATGCAATTTGATACAATTGAAATCTCACCCACTTCTCCCTCTGAAATCAGGAAAATAATAAACTTGCTTAAAAGCAAAAACTCACATGGAATTGATGGCATTTCCAGCAAATTACTAAAAGCTTGTTCTCAACAGATAAGTAAGATTCTCAGCCACCTGTGTAATAGCTCTCTGGAACAGGACATTTTCCCTGATAGACTGAAATATGCTATTGTTATACCTTTGCATAAAAAGGGGGATAGATCTGATGTCAACAATTACCATCCAATCTCCCTTCTAACAGCTTTATCCAAAATTTTTGAGAAAGTAATGTATTCAAGAGTAGCTTCACATATCTGTAAAAATGAAGTACTAACAAAATGTCAGTTTGGTTTCCAGAAAGGTTTTTCAACAGAAAATACCATATATGCTTTCACCAGTCAAATTTTGAATGATCTGAATAACCGAACACCACCCATTGGGATTTTTTATGATCTCTCAAAGGCTTTTGATTGTGTAAATCATGAAATTCTGCTAGACAAGCTCAAGTATTGTGGCATGAGTGGGACAGTGCACAAATGGTTTAATTCGTACCTAACTGGAAGAGTGCAGAAAGTTGAAATAAGTAGTTCTTGTAACATGCAAAGATCAGCACATTCCTCAAACTGGGGAACTATCAAGAATGGGGTTCCACAAGGGTCAGTCTTGGGTCCTTTGTTGTTCTTATTATATATTAATGACTTGCCATTCTATATTCATGAAGAGGCAAAGTTAGTTCTCTTTGCTGATGATATAAGTATAGTAATCACACCTGACAAACAAGAATTAACTGATGAAATTGTCAATACTGTCTTTCAGAAAATTACTAAGTGGTTCCTTGTAAACGGACTCTCACTGAATTTTGATAAGACACAGTACATACAGTTCCGTACAGGGAATGGTATGACGCCATTAATAAATATAGACCTTAATCAGAAGCATATAGCTAAGGTAGAATATTCCAAATTTTTAGGTGTGTCCATTGATGAGAGATTAAATTGGAAGAAACACATTGATGATCTGCTGAAACGTTTGAGTTCAGCTACTTATGCAATAAGGGTCATTGCAAATTTTGATGATAAACATCTTAGTAAATTAGCTTACTACGCCTATTTTCACTCATTGCTTTCATATGGCATCATATTTTGGGGGAATTCATCACTGAGGAATAAAGTATTTATTGCACAAAAGCGTGTAATCAGAATAATAGCTGGAGTCCACCCAAGATCATCCTGCAGACATTTATTTAAGGATCTAGGGATATTCACAGTAGCTTCTCAGTACATATACTCTCTTATGAAATTTGTTATTAACAACCAAACCCAATTCAAAAGTAATAGCAGTGTGCATAACTACAATACTAGGAGAAAGGATGATCTTCACTATTCAAGATTAAATCTAACTTTGGCACAGAAAGGGGTGAATTATACTGGCACTAAAGTCTTTGGTCACTTACCAAATAGTATCAAAAGTCTGACAGATGACCAACAAGTATTTAAGAAGAAATTAAAAGAATTTCTGAATAACAACTCCTTCTACTCCATAGAGGAATTTTTAGATATAAATTAAGAAAAAAAAGAAAAAAAAATTTAAAAAATAAAAAAAATAAAAATAAAAAATAAAGAAAAACAAAAAACACAAAAAAATAAAGTTGTTATATTGACTTAAGTATGTTGTTAAATTAACCTAATTATGTCATGTATTAGAAAATTCGACTCGTTCCACATCATTACGAAATATCGTATTCATGATCCATGGAACTAATCTAATCTCATCTAGTCTTCCTTCCTCTAATTTATATACCTCTTTCAATATATCTGGAATGATGACTTAAGGCTCTTCATCTCCAAGCTCATGTTAGGAGCAAGAATTACAGTTTGCATTAAGTCTTTTAATATCTTTGATGAGTCACTTGTGTATTCCAACATCATTAGTGGTCCAAGTGCCAAACCTTAAGGGAAGCAACAAAATATGCTCCCTGACACTATGTCTTCATTCCAAAGAGAAACATTTAATTTTAAGAAGGTTAAAATTCCAAATCAGTATTTTGTGTAAGGTTTATACAACTACAAAATTAGTATATAAATGTTAAGTACCCTTAACCCAATAAAACTGCCTCATTATTAACAAATCATGTATTGGAAAGACTTATAGTTAAAAGTAACTTTTTTATTATGCTGTTTTAATAAGTGTGCTTGATGTACTTACTTTTTCAACACACAGAAATGGCACAGATAAATTGTTTGCTTCATTTTCATCAGCAAACCAAATAGATCGAATATTTGATAGGATAAATGTACCACATGGTTTCTGAAAAAGTCATTAAAGGTGGTTAAATTATTGTTATAATGTACTTAAAATGGCTAATAGTCATTTGATTGTGCACACATGATACCTCAACATAATTCAAGTTCCACACTCCATCCACACTACCAAAAATTTGCTCGTATGGTAGAACTCTTAGTTGCCTGTTTTCAATGATGTCAGAGTTATACAGAACATCGCGGTAGGATCTTGTAGAAGTGTATGCCCTGTAAGTTTGAGTTATTCTGGACCATTAATACAAAAATTTACCATACATTTACAGCTGTAATTGCAGTATCTTATGTTCATAATTATAATAACTAGAGCTTTAAAATAGTACATAATCATAAATACACACACTTGATAATGATGGGTTACTGTCCCCACACAGTGCACATGTAATGAACAGGAAAAACAAGTACACAAAGTATACAGATAAATAAGAGGAAAAACAAGTGAATATTCTTCTACCATTATAGACACAGACTTTGCAAACATGAGTTATTTGGATTGAGAAATATCTGCCAATACAGCATAGAAAAATGGCTGATTGCTGAACTAAACATGAAATGACCTAGTGACTCTGGAAACACACTACAACCATAATCATAAAAGCTTGGACAGGAATCCACACAAAATACAAAGTCACACAACACTTTCCTCATCATCAACTAAATCAAACTGTTTCAGGTGAGTTCTGTTCTCATATCAGAATAAAGAAAACATGTTAACATGTAGTACACAGCATTTCATAAGCAATGTACACTTCATGTTGTGGTATGTGATATGTGGTATGTGATGTATACTAGATACTGAGATCCACTCTGAATCTCAGAGATAAAAACTTTATGTGGTATTGTGGACTCAGTGACCACATCATGAGCAGAGAGCTGCATGGAGGACTTAAGTGCAATATTTATGTTGTTGGTGATGATGAGAGGGAAGTATGAGAGGGAAACAAATACCAACATATGGTACAATCCTATCCAATAGCATCAGTTCAGTTTCTCCATGCAACACAGTGTCAGGTACCCTCACCTATGGAACAGATAATTGACTCTTTTCCTCAACACAATGCTACGAGACTGAAAGGAAACTGAAAGTTGCATCTCTTTCTAATTCTAAGGGTATGCTTTGTTTATTTCCCCAATTTTCTGTGAATGTAGTTCCCAACGAACATACTTCTACTTCCATTTCGGACAAATAAACAATTTCATTTACACCTAACTTTTCCAGAGCCATCAAACTCAGTGGTCAAGACAATAAATGTGTGGGGAAGCTGAAACCTGAAGATGGAGTCAGGGGAATTGTGCTGCGCAGCCATTTGCATTCCAAACATGTTCATGTATATAAAACTATAACACTGATTGCTAGATAATGCTTACAGACTGAAAAATGAATAAGCTAAAAAGTCTCCAAATTGCCACAACAGGAATATCACAAATACTAGTTTTACTTTTTGTCAGTTGTAGCCTGCTTGACCCCTTGCTTACATTTATAAAGCATAATAAGAAATATTACACCCAATATCTGTGATAGCCAATACTTCCCCCAGTGTTCCATCATTCTTAATTTGAGATCAGGGGTGGGGGCATGGGGGAGGGGAGGACATAGTCAGTCATTTGGATAGACAAATGGAAAAGCAGGGAGGGTATAGTGAAAGTCAGCAGTATCTTAGTGTTCCTCATGTAAATAGAAAGGAAGAATAACATGTGCAATGATTGTTAATGAAATATGTATGAATGTATAACATAACATTACTTTCTCTACAATCAGTTAAATTCCTTGGAAATGTAAAAAGAGCACAGTACCACTCAACAACTGAGCTAGGTTAATAATTGGCACCTTTTACCGACCTCCCGACTCAGCAGCATTAGTGGCAGAACAACTGAGAGAAAATCTGGAATACATTTCACATAAATTTCCTCAGCATGTTATAGTCTTACGTGGAGATTTCAATTTACCAGATATAGACTGGGACACTCAGTCGTTTAGGACGGGTGGTAGGGACAGAGCATCGAGTGACATTATACTGAGTGCACTATCCGAAAATTACCTCGAGCAATTAAACAGAGAACTGCACTTCCTTCTCTAAATCCTCACACAAACGAAAAAATGGCTGATATCGAAATAAGTGTCCAAGGAATAGAAAAGCTACTGAAATCACTCAACAGAGGAAGGTCCACTGGGCCTGACGGGATACCAATTCAATTCTACACAGAGTACGCGAAAGAACTTGTCCCCCTTCTAACAGCCGTGTACCTTAAGTCTCTAGAGGAACGGAAGGCTCCAAATGATAGGAAAAGAGCACAGGTAGTCCCAGTCTTCAAGAAGGGTCGTCGAGCAGACGCGCAAAACTATAGACCTATATCTCTGATATCGATCTGTTGTAGAATTTTAGAACATGTTTTTTGATCGTGTATCATGTCATTTCTGGAAACCCAGAATCTACTATGTAGGAATCAACATGGATTCCGGAAACAGCGATCGTGTGAGACCCAACTCGCTTTATTTGTTCACGAGACCCAGAAAATATTAGATGCAGGCTCCCAGGTAGATGCCATTTTCCTTGACTTCTGGAAGACGTTCGATACAGTTCCGCACCGTCGCCTGATAAACAAAGTAAGAGCCTACGGAATATCAGACCAGCTGTGTGGCTGGATTGAAGAGTTTTTAGCAAACAGAACACAGCATGTTGTTCCCAATGGAGCGACGTCTACAGATGTTAAAGTATCCTCTGGTGTGCCACAGGGGAGTGTTATGGGACCATTGCTTTTCACAATATATATAAATGACCTAGTAGATAGTGTTGGAAGTTCCATGCGGCTTTTCGTGGATGATGCTGTAGTATACAGAGAAGTTGCAGCATTAGAGAATTGCAGCAAAATGCAGGAAGATCTGCAACGGATAGGCACTTGGTGCAGGGAGAGGCAACTGACCCTTAACATAGACAAATATAATGTATTGCGAATACATAGAAAGAAGGATCCTTTATTGTATGATTATATGATAGCGGAACAAACACTGGTAGCAGTTACTTCTGTAAAATATCTGGGAGTATGCACACTGAATGATTTATAGTGGAATGATCATATAAAATTAATTGCTGGTAAGGCGGGTACCAGGTTGAGATTCATTGGGAGAGTCCTTAGAAAATGTAGTCCATCAACAAAGGAGATGGCTTACAAAACACTCGTTCGACCTGTACTTGAGTATTGCTCATCAGTGTGGGTTCTGTACCAGGTCGGGTTGACGGAGGAGATAGAGAAGATCCAAAGAAGAGTGGTGTATTTCATCATAGGGTTATTTGGTAAGCATGATAGCGTTACGGAGATGTTTAGCAAGCTCAAGTATCAGACTCTGCAAGAGAGACGCTCTGCATCGCAGTGTAGCTTGCTGTCTAAGTTTCAAGAGGGTGCGTTTCTGGATGAGGTATCGAATATATTGCTTCCCCCTACTTATACCTACTGAGGAGGTCATGAATGTAAAATTAGAGAGATTAGAGCGCGCACGGAGGCTTTCCGGCAGTCGTTCTTCCCGCGAACCATACGCGACTGGAACAGGAAAGGGAGGACAGTGGCATGTAAAGTGCCCTCCGCCACACACCGTTGGGTGGCTTGCAGAGTATAAATGTAGATGTAGATGTAGAAGTACCATAAATCCTTGTCAACATTCTCAAAATCTTTTGAAGCAGCAATCTTTGGTTTTGTTCCAGGTCCCAAATCTTGCCCACCTGCCTGTTAAGTGAGCACTCCTGATCTTACTTACAGTTATTATGTTTTGATCGATTTTTACCTGCATCTTTTAAAACTAAATACCAAAAAGTTATTACATGGTACATAATTCTTACCTTTCAAAACAATATTTGTTAGCTATTATATAGCCAATGTACTACCATTGCTAAATTATCTGGCATAATTGTTTTAGATGTCACATGTGTTAAGCACAGGCGTGCACATTGTTACAGCACAGAAGAGTAAGGTGTAGGAAATGATAAATTTTTATTCGAACTCATTTACATTACCCGAAGCAATATCCAGTTAAGCCAGAGACAGAGGCTGATGCAGGCAGCATGCCAGTATGTCACAAGTGGATCAGATCTTTGACACATTATGACACTCTCCACCAAGTAAGAATACACATTCAGCAGAAAGAAGACTGACAGAAAACCAAGGGAAGTGAGACGAGCATATTCATTAGCTCCTAAGATGTGCTATAAGAAACTCTATTTCTTACAAATGTACATGTAGCAAGGACCTGATACAGCAGTTAGCAACCTGTTAAGAGAATATGGCAGAATAAGGAGGACACATACGATCATACTGAACTAAGCCTTGTGTCATAGCCTCATAATAGCACGCTTTAAATGCTCCAGTTTTATACAGTTCTTGTTAGCTAATCACTGGGATCGATGGCATACACGGAAATAGCACTCAATTCTACCATTTCGATATTGCCATGAATCTATGTCCTACATGCTCCAGCACAGTTTATGAACTAGTTGAAGATGTCTTCAAGACAATGGTCTTTGCCTCATGAACTGTTTGCTGCTCACAGTCTACCATCAACTGTCTTTCAACAACACCACATCACAGAGTGCTGCCAGCACCTAACATGGGGTCCATGTCCCTGCTCAATAGTCTGGCATCTATGGGTGCTGAAATCTACCAGGTCAGTAGGGAGAAGATCAACTGACCACACGACTACCAACACCAGGGTATCACTGATGGATCATCAAGGTGTGTTGTAGAATTTGGAGTGTTACTGAGAACACTCCAGAAACCAGTGTAAGGTCACTTTGTACAAGGCAACAACTGCATTTGCTCACTCGCCACCTGCTGCAGCACCATGGTCACTTATACCATCTCCTGGGTTTGTAGATGCTTAACTAACTGGATGGATGTGTGGTAGAATCCAACACACTGCTGAATGAGCAACAGATGAGGCTGGTGCAGGAGACCACTAAATTGTAAACACAGTGAATAAATGATTGACCTCTAATAATGTTTTGTTAGTGTTGAAGACACTTCACAGGTTGCCAACAGCTATCCTGACTTCATGCAGAGCTGTCTCCACTCAGTTCCTATGTAAATTTGTGCTGAAGTGTGCGCTTTGATGCTGGCATCAGAGGATTTGGCATTGGAAGTGTTAGATTCCAATATCTGGAATTTGAAGGCAGTGATCAGCACATTGAAGAAATAACCACAATGCAGTATGTACCAAAGACATTTTTTCTTTCTTTGGTTTGATATGGCAGAGTCTAGGCATACTGATTGGCATTCTACACACATCAAGAAAAATTTTACATCACCACAGTTCCCAGAACTCCTAAGATAGACATTGACTGTGGATATTTTATCACAGACACAGTCCCTTTGACTGTTCAGAGATGTCACCAAACCCACCCAGAGATGTATACAACTATGCATGAGCAGTGCCTATTAGATGCAGGGGGTCCAACAGCCGATCACTTCCAGTTATTCCATCAGAAAGGAGGTATGTGACTAATTTTGTCTGTAGTTCAACCATGCCTAGACAGTGAATACTGTGTTTGTTACTTTGTGC
Organism: Schistocerca piceifrons; assembly: GCF_021461385.2. Lineage (NCBI taxonomy): Eukaryota > Metazoa > Arthropoda > Insecta > Orthoptera > Acrididae > Schistocerca > Schistocerca piceifrons. The sequence goes on from NC_060149.1 coordinate 539,559,909, forward strand.
CAGGAAGGGCTCTCAACAAGGGAAGCATCCAGACATCTCAGAGTGAATCAAAGCAATGTTGTTCAGACATGGAGGAGATACAGAGAAACAGGAATACTTGATGACATGCCTTGCTCAGGCCACCCAAGGGCTACTATTGCAGGGTATGACCGCTACCTATGGATTATGGCTCGGAGGAACCCTGAAAGCAATGCCACCATGTTGGATAATGCTTTTAGTGCAGTGACAGGACATTGTGTTATGACTCAAACTATGTGCAATAGGCTGCATCAAGCGCAACTTCACTTCTGACGTCCATGGCGAGGTCCATCTTTGCAACCATGACACCATGCAGCGCACTGATGAGTGCCACATATGCCTTCAACCAGACAATCATTGAAGACGTGTTTGGAAGCAACCCAATCAGGCTGAACGCCTTAGACACACTGTCCAGTGAGTGCAGCAAGGTGGAGGTTCCCTGCTGTTTTGAGAATGACTGTATGACTGTATGCCACGACAAATACAGGCATGCATTAATGCAAGCGGATGCACTAGTGGGTATTAGAGGTACCGGTGTGTACAGCAACCTGGACCACTACCTTTGAAGGTCTCGCTGTATGATGGTACAACATGCAATGTGTGGTTTTCACGAGCAATAAAGAGGGTGGAAATGATTTTATGTTGATCTCTATTCCAATTTTCTACACAGGTTCCTGAACTCTCAGAACCGAGGTGATGGAAAACTTTTTTTCCGTGTGTGTATGTCCAAAGTAATTTTTTTGAAACCTATGGAATCTGTTAATTTATTATAATTCAGAGGAAATTGTAAAATAAAAACATTTGGTACGAGTGAGATGTACTATTTCTAATCAAGCATGTCTTGATGAATCATGCACTAAATTTGTACCTGTAATTTGTTCTACTTGTAGATGGCATGGTAATGCAGCTCACGAGTGTACTGAGTGTTGCTGTGTGATGACCAGGCAAATGAAGTAGTTGAGTCTAGTTTCAAACATTGTACATTGTGTTTCTCTTGTTTGGAATATGTTGCTCTGGTTTATGCAAATGTTTTATGTATAAACGTAAGATAGTGGTAAAGTGCACAAAAATGCTAGACACAAGGTCAGCTGATGTTAGTGATAGTATAACCACTCTGATGGAACAAGTGGCTCAACTGTCCACCTGTCTTGAACAAATGTGAGAAATATGTCAGTGCAGCCTGGAGAAGATCATTATCAGAAGTAATGTTAGACCTATGTGTTATTGTGTTTATAACATTTTTCTTATGGAGAAGATGATGATACAAACAATTCTGATCATCCTGTTCACAAGAAAGCTGTCTTAAACAACTGCATAGTGCTGTTGAAAGCATGGGAAATTATAACTCAATTGAAATGGCTACTAAAACTAAAGGCTTTCAACAGGCCTGTAAGTAGTCACAGGTCACTATATATGGATTAGTTTACTTTTATTTATGAATTACCCATGCATTAATCTGTTTCATATAACATCAAAGTAAAACTGATAAACTGATGTGGTGGTAAAGAAACTATATCTCCTATATTCTCTAATAAACAGATGTTTAACTGCAGTTGAAGTTTGCTACAATCTACTATTGTTATATCACCTTATTGATATTCAACCCACAATGGTACTATCTGCCATGATGGTGTACAGCACTGGCTATTGGTTGGAATAAAATATGTTGCACACAGTATCAGTCATACTACATCATATATAACATGGTACAGTTACTGGCAAAAAATATATTTTCAAGTTCCTATAATAACTAAAACTTTAGGTTGCAGACATTGAGTGAAATCTACAAGAGACTTATGCACAGCAGGGCAGAAATGAACGCTTGAATATTTTTCTTGACACATATATGTGATGGTTGGCTTGCAGTAGATGCATTTGGAGTTTTCCATCACTTCTTTTAATTCTTACTTTCGAATTGTTATAGTATCTTCAACTTTATATTCTACTATAGAGTGTGTTTTTAGAAGCATGTTGCTCATTCTATAGGGCACCTATGGCACCTCAGACTTTCCCATTTGTGGGTTAAATACATTCAGTGTTTCTTACTGTCTAACTAAATATGCTCTGACTTTGTTAGAATTAAAAAGGAATTGTAATAGTAAGTGGTCATTATAAAATCTGTGGAGTAATCTCACAAACTGTTGTTACAGACAGTGAAATTTGTTTTATTGTCCCTGAGTAAAAAGGGAGAATCAAACTGACAGATATATAAATCAGATGTCAATACTGCATGTATGAAAGTATTACATTGATGATCTTTGGTTTACAATTACATAAGAAAAAAAACTTCAGTACATTAAAGTTTAATGCAAACTAACAGTTATAGATATATCACGACCTTATTTATTCCTGGCCAGGTTGGGGATTTTGTCTTCCTTGGGACAGGGTGTTTGTGTTGTCCTCATCAATGCATCATCATCATCATAATTCATGACAGTGGCTGTGTGATGTTCTCCTGCTTTATTTCTTCATTGATTGTTCTCAGTGTTGACATACTGGGTTGCTATACTGGCTGGTGGGTGGAAGTTCAACACTGACTACCTTAAATGATGTAGTCAGCAGGTGCATATTTGTGTTTCACAGTTCTTTACTTTCACTGTTCACAACCCCTGCCTCCCAATAATACACAATTATATGGCCAGTGCAGTATTGTTTAACTTTTGATAAGCTTCATTAATAGTTTGCAGGCATATGTCAACATACTGCTACCATAGTTCACTGTTGATTATCGATGAGCAGTAAAAGCGTAACCACACAGTTCACAGTTCTTGCAGAATGAAACGGTATTTATTGAATAGACACTGTGACTGTTTTAGCACATGGCCTAATTGTGTTACACTTATTTCACAGTTAAGTTGATGCATTGTTGTTGATCTAACTAATATGGGTTCCTCATCTGAAACTTGACTGTGGACTGACTGTCTCGAGACCAAAAATCAGGCCTTCATATATCATCACAATAATAGGCACTGAAACTATACATTGTTTGATGTTTAATGTACAGAAATTACAATTAAAACATATCTCATTCAATTAACTGAAAACATGGAAAAGTTCTTCTTTTTAACAGTTTCTTCTACTACAATGGTTAAGTCAAATTATTTGTTTAACTCATGAAACTAACAGATATAGTTGTTCAAACGATACTTTTGACAGAACTGGTAATTACTTTGGAATTAATTAAGGAATGGCTTTGCTAACATGTTTTTGAATAGAACCAAATAAATACTTTAAGAATCCTAGTGATTCTTTTTCCAAATGTTTATCATTATTACTGAATTTATATATGTTTGTAAGCCAACAATAAAATTTAAGTAATGAAACAATTACTGATTTCACCCTATAAGAAAAGATACTAATTAGGAAGGCAAAATAAATTAGAAAATCAATTACATATGTAAAACTAAGCACAAAATTATATCAGGTGTTATATTCTTTAAAACTGAGGGCCAACCTTTCTCTTTTATGAAAATGCAGGTTACACTAATGTATGTTAACGGTAATTAGCCAGACATAAAAAAATGAATTTTAAGGAGGCAGATGCAAATAAAGAGGGTGAGGTGGATGCTCGGGTGAGATTCACCAAACAGCACTTTATAATCAGGAGTTCATTTATTTACCTCTTCACACAAGTAAGGCTTACAGAGAAGTGGATGACAGATGCACGAACACCAGGGAGGGCTAAATTATGCAATGCATTGAAGACAGCTTGACGGAGCGTGGTTGGGATGAGGGGGCATAACGTGCCCATACTGTCATCGCACCAGATCTCACCAGAAATGCCAGGGAAGGTGGTGTGGACGAAGTGTAGTGAAGAGGTAGAATCTGAAATCAGGTTTTGTGTGTCCTCATCAGCGGGTTGGTGGTTAGGCAGGTCAGAGAGGTCTAACAGCGAATGAACGGCATCGACTCGTGAAAGGAAATCAGCAACTATATTGTCAGCACCCTTTATGTGTCTGACATCGGTGGTGAACTGAGATATGAAGTCCATGTATCTGAAACGGTGAGGAGGCGGGTCAGCTGGCGGGTTTGAAATGGCTGCAGCCAGGGGTTTGTGGTCTGTTAAAACATAGAAAGGGCATCCCTCGACGTCGGTCTTAAAATGCTTGATCACTTCGTAGACCGCGAGCAACTCCCTGTCAAATGAGGAATATTTCCATTGTGCATTGGTGAGCTTGTGCAAGAAGAACTGCAGAGGCGAAGTTTGGCCATCGACTGTCTGGCTAAGGACAAGGCCGATGGCAGTATCGCTCGCGTCTGTGGTGATGGAAAGCTGCGCATTTGGATGAGGATGCGTGATGGTGCAGGCCTTGGCAAGAAGATTTTTGAGGGCAGAGAAAGAGTCAGTCATAGCAGGGGTCCATGGAATGAGCTGAGATTCAGAAGGCTTGGCGCCTGCCAAGGCGTCCATCAGTGGAGCCTGAATCTCTGCAGCCCGAGGCAGATGACGGCGATAATAATTAACTGTCCCCAGAAAGCGCCGGAGCTCTTTGAATGACGAAGGTCTGGATAGGTTTAGTATTGTTTCTACTTTGTAAGGGGGTGGTGAAATGCCGTCGGCAGAGACCTGAAAACCAAGAAAAGTGACAGCGGGTTGATGTAGCTGCAATTTGTCCTAGTTGGTCTCGATGCTAGCTGCCGTGAGAGTGTCCATAACAGTTTGCACATGTCAAATGTTGTCCTCGACGGAGGAGCTGAACACAAGAATGTCATCAAGATATGCAAAGCAGAATTTTAGGCCGAATAGCACTTTGTTGATGAAGCGTTGCCAGGTCTGGGTTGCATTTTTTAGCCCGAAGGGCATGAATTGAAGCTGAAATAACCCAATTGGGATGGTGATTGCTGTCTTCTCGATGTCTTCATGAGCCATGGGGATCTGATGGTAGGCCTGTTTGCAATCAATGAGATAGAATGTGGTCGCACCTGCGAGGGAACTGGTAAAGTCGGCAATGTTGGGAATGGGGTAGGTGTCCATAATTGTTCATGCGTTTAGTCGACGGTAGTCTCCGCACATGCGCCAGGACATGTCTTTCTTGAGTGTCATATGAATGGGCATAGACCGGCTGCTGGCAGAGGGGTCGATGACGCCAGACCTTAGAAGTTCAGAAATCTGATTTTTAAGGTCGGAGAGGCGCTCAGGAAAAAGTCGACATGGTTTATTGGAGATCGGAGGGCCTGGTGTGAGGTGAAGCTTGTGAACCGTGCTGTTGGTGACGACGGAAATGTTGCTGGCAGCATAGGAGGCAGTTTGTTTACAATGTGAGGCAGGCAGGACAGGCGAGGCAAGGTCGTGGTATTCGGAGCCACTTGGTGGATCCGACAGGAGCTGAGGTGGCGAAGTGTCCCAGGAGTCAACGTGACAAGATGGCCACCGGCCCGAAGCAGTGGCACCGTGGTCGGATGAGATCGGTAGAGCTCGTCAAGCGTTAGTGAGTCCATTGTCTGAGGGCACGGCCAGTGGCAGCACGGTCGCGAGCGAAGCACTAGGCGCGAGTGCACTGTTTGTGTTGTCAGTGGCGGTCGTACGGCAGCGCACAGGAGCCGAAGTTGCATTGGTCCAGCTGAGTGTCAAATGCTGTCGTGTTAGGGGTGTGTGGTCCTGTGGAACTGTCAGTACACATTATGGTAGACTTGATAGCACAGTTGTGAGGGGTAGCGGGAGGTAAGCACACGGAGGCTCGATTGCTGGGACTACAAGCAGATTCGGCACACTTACTGATCTTGCTTTGTCCTTCCTGCAGTGTCTGTAATTCCTTTGCTGCATCGGATAGCTGGAGCTGCATTTCGTGGAGCCAGAGGGAAAGCTTGAAGTTTTCCTTGCTTAGGCGAGTGACGTTTTCAAGCTCGACAAGGCACTTGTGCGTTGTTTCTTGTAACATCGCCGATAGAGCCAAGCATGTATGGATGAGATGAGCCCAGACCGACGTGTCACGTGAGGGGTTTGCTCAACGGAGCACAGGGGAAGTGAGTTTTGGACAGGTGTTTCGCACTAGGTCTGGTGAAAGTTTGTGGTGTCGCAAGAAGTCAGTGCCTAGTATAGGTTCCTCAATATTGAACACTAAAAAAGTCCACCTGAGTTTGCAGTTTGCGGAGAGTGAGATGACATGGGAGGTTGAACCCGAGCATTGTAGTTTAGTAGAATTCACAGCTTGCAGTGAAGTTTGATGAGGGAGGATGTTCGACGACACTAAGGACATAGGCAGCAGCGAAACATCAGCGCCTGTGTCCACTAGGAAAAAGTATCCCGACGAAATGTCTTTAATATAAAGTCATCCGTAATTATCCGATTGTTCCCAGACAGAATGGAGCACTGGGAGGTGCCTGTCATGTTGTGCGCAGGAGGTGGCACCCAGACCTACCTGCGATTTGAGTTTGGAAAGCAGCAGGGTGGTCTGCAGTTCCGTGCCGCCTCACCAAACCATGTGTGAAAGTAACAGTATGGGTAATCCAGCTGCATTTCCTGCGGAAAGTTCATTGCCAGAGGTGGTGGCCGAGGTTCGGAGGCCGCAGCCGGTTTGGTTGCAGGAGAGGGCGTGACCGAGGGTGGAGCCGGTGATGTCCCAGCTGTTTGTATACTGCGTCCTAGAGAGAGCAGAATGGTCGGTACAGTGATGCCCCAGCTGCGTCCGGCCGCGGGATGAGGAGACTGAACCTGAGACTTGCCAGGTAGGCAGTGGCTGGCGAAATAGAGCAGTGATGCCTCATGTAGTTTGTCCGCAATTATCATTCGTTGCTTGACAGGTTCAGGAGACCTCTGAGCCAGAGCAAAGTGGATGTGGGGAGGTAGTTCATCTTTCCAGATGGTGAGGAGAGCTGTGTCAGAGAGTAGATCATCGCTGACCAGGACCCGTAGCTGTCTCCAAAGTTCTGAAGGGTTGTTGTTGCCTAGTTGCTCAACGTGGAGCACTTGCCATATTGCTGTCTCAGTTGAGCGCACAATCCGACGTAGAACTGTCTTTTTGGCTAGAGTGTACCTGGTAGCTGAGTCCAGTGCATTGACCAGGTCAACAATCAAGTCTTCCTGGTCGTGCAGGTGGGTGATAAGGCACAGAAATCAGGTTGATTCGTTGAGTTTGAAATGGTCGAACACTTTGTCCACAATTCTGAACCAGGTTGTGGCACTGTCGGGATTGAACGGTGGCGTTGTAGAACGTTCGGAAGAACAGGGTGAGTTGAATTTGTCGGGGCACTGCCTGAAACGAGCTTTTGTTACTGCAGTATTCCAGGAGAGTGTGTCTTCAAGGTATGTGGCGACAACACCTGGTCGGGTGGTAGCGTGAAGGTGACGCATTGTGGTTGAGTGTGATCCATCGTGACGCGGAAGGCCGACGCGGGTGAGACACTGTAATGTGTCAATTACGGTTGCGGAAGTTCGACTGGAGCCGGCACGGGGGCGACAGGTGAGAAAAAGTTCAAAGTTTGAAAATGCGTGCCAGTCCACAGAAAACTTACCGTGCAATCAGAGTCAGAGTCACTTGCATTGCAGGGAGGCTGCAGAGGTGCAGGCTGTCCAAAAACACAGTGAGGAAAATGATGTCGAACATTGGGCGGAATGTGTGAATGTTCACTGTTCATAGTCACTTCACTCAAAATGGTGTGCGGAAAAGGTGAATGTCGTGGCACAAAACACTGAGGCGTAGCAGTAGGATGGAGATGGAGGTCAGGCACAGATAACAAGCCATTGTTCCTGTTGCAGGCCGAGGTATTGAAGCACGAAGGCATGCGGTGATGCCGAACCAAGGCAGGCACAGACGTGGTCAGATGCTGAGGAGGTTGACCTGTGAACAAAGCAGTTCGGCCACGTGGCAGGAATCCACATGGTACTGCACAGATTACGGCATGGCAAACCGTTGTCCTGGCGGTGGTAGCTTATCCAACGGACCATTTGCAGAAATCGGCATTGATCCCGCACTGCAAGGAGATCCGTAAGAGGTAACTGCACTGTCGATGAGGGAGGGCACATGTGGCGGGAACAAAGGCATCTGATAGCTGGAGTCATGCACACTCCTAACCTCACTTATTGTTGCTGGCATGAAAACGTCCGGCGAAATCGGCGTAATCGACGAGTGAAAGGCATCGTGTTGCAGTCCTGTCGGGTGTACATCTCCCGCAACACGATGCATGTCAATCACAAAATCCGGCGTGTGGCGTTGGGCTGAAGCCATTGTTCAAATGTTGTGTTGATGTAATACACACAAAAATAACTGACGCGGAGGCCGCGGACACATTAAAACGGCGAAAACATAATACGTTACAACTCAGGGTCACCAGTGAGGTGGATGCTCAGATGAGATACACCAAACAACACCTTATAATCAGCAGTGCATTTATTTACCTCTTCACACAAGTAAGGCTTACAGAGAACTGGATGGTGGAACTACACAAAGATAAGGTTTTGCTTAGTTCAAAGAAGATGCTCAGATCGATACTGGTGTCGATCTCATTGGTGCCACAAGGGGAAGTAAAAATATCCCAGCTTGCTTCGTCACATCACCCCCTCATTGGATTGAACAGATAGATATTGCAAATAGCTAACTAGGCAATTCAATGACTACAAGTGACCAGAGACACTGGTTTAAAAATCTACACACACAAAAATTACATAAGGAATCTTATAAAAAACTACACTACATATGTTTTAAATTCCAGCGTATATGAACTAGCCATATTAAAATCCCCATACAAAATATTTACATAGAGTGTATTGTACAATGACACCAAATGTCTACAAGTTATAGTTTTAATAAAAATTAGGCATCTTCATCATAAGTGATGTCCTTTTTGGGTAAACAAGGATTGCATTCTAAGATACATATCACTTTATACAAGTCATGTCTTGCTTAAAAAATAAATCCTAATGGGTTGCAAAAAGTTAAATTACACTGTGCATTGCAATTCACTTTTTAGACAGAAAATTTCACTTGCTCAATCTTTAGTATTTTTCACAAGCACTTTCACACTTTTAATGAGCTTTTACACATTTTCTCACCAAGTTGTCCATGCCTTCAACAAAAATAAGTGGCAGTAAGTAAGAAATGCACTGCTATCAGTTCCCTTGGAGCTGGTTGCTCTCTGCCACAGTACATGAAAAAATTAGACAAAATATCCTACTTTAGTACACTTACTTTTTCTTCTAACTTAAGTCTAAGAAAAAAATGGTTCACACTGAAAATGATAGTCATAACTTCATAAATAGATATGTTACATACTTCTCATAACATCATAATAATTAGCTCTGAAATTGACTATAGTCCAAAAAGTGTGGACAAGTAAAAATTTAAAAGGAAGTGCACATTACACTACGCAACATTACTGTAAGTCATAACTGTCAGAAACTGGTTAAACTGGAAAGATCTGGGTCTCTTTCCCATTTGCAAAATAACAAAAACTTTATGTGCAGTAGCATAGATTTACTAATCATTACATTATGAAAAAAGAATAGAGTCACCATCACATAACTTAATTACTACTCAATTCAAAATTAAGGTGGATGGAAGTTGTACCAAATCATAGCAGCACTTCTCTACTCAACTCTGAGCACTGCTCTCATTCAACCAGAAAATTAAATCCTCACAAAATCACAAAATGTTACCAAATAGTTGACCTGACAGAATATTCACATCAGTCTAGCAGCACAGTCATCAGTTAATCAACAAAATTATTTTTCTTTGTTCCAGTATTCCTCAGAACACAAATAGAAGTTTTCAGATAACCTATAAATCCAATGATGCAGCATTATATAACTTGTACCTCACTGAATTTTTGCCCTTTCTGTTAAACTCTCATTCTCAGCTGCAGTGTCATGAATTGCACAACATACACAGTACCCAAGGTTGCCTAGTTCAAAAATAGATCATCAGTATAGTTACACCACATTTGTTTGTATACAGTGATCTTTTTCATTAATCAGTCATATCTGTCAGCTCCATTATTTTACTTACACTTCTTACCTCGTTAGCCAGGGGAGTGCATTCTCAAAAAATATCCCTGCTGCAGAGACAGGCTCCCAACCATTAAGACCCCTAACATTAGTCATTATTTCATTATTGCTTCATTATCTAATAAACGAACACCTGCTCTGCTTATCCAATGCAAATTTGATTCTACTGAAAAACACTCCACAGTAACAGATCCTTATGCTATGACAAACTTAACTCTCATTACTGATCAGACAAAATTATCACCTAGAAAAACTATTATTTCACTGCATTCCATCAAATTGCTTGATATTCTGGCTTAAATGGAGGATATACATACAAATCTTGCTTATTATTTTCACGCATTACTCCAGGCAACTGTGTTTAAATTTCTATTTCCTTAATGTTGGAAAATGCTGTACCATGACATGGATAGATAGTTATCTCTACATACTGATGGCACTGAACACAAAACACTTTTATTATATCACAATTAATATTAAGACCTAGTATTCAAGGTGGTTTTTACTGCATATTGCCTCTGCTGCTGCACTCACGAGCTGTTTACTTCAGTTGTTTATTATCATCCACATATGCTGATTCCTTTCATTTTTATGTTTACCTTATCTCTTTGTTTGGCAGAAATTATTTAACCATGGTACGCATTTACTTTGTTCTGTCATCTTGTGATTCCATTACTTATCACTAACACAACATGATATAAATATATATCACTGGAGAAACCTTTTCTAAAATATTCCTATGCTAAAGTGTCATGCTGTACAAAATCACATGAAAGTCAAAGTTAGAATGTTTCTGATTCACTTATAAACGACAGAGAGGATAGGATAAGAGTTTGATTGCCTCAGGAAACATGAAAAATGAGAGAGACAGCTGGGGTAAGCATTATCGCCACATAATGTATCCAATACAGAAAGTTGAACCCCCTAATTGATTGTAAGTCTTACTTCTGGTTCAATGCACATTACAGTAAGTTCCTCCTCTCCTTTTATGGAATAAGCTTTGCTACCAACACATCATCATTCAACATCTCACTAGAATTAGAATTTAAGCTTGTCTTACTACTATCATTTACATTATTGTTACCTGTGATTACAGAAAATTTATATACAAGTGGTTCTTCATCACTACCTGCTCTAGTGCAAGCCAAAACTGGAGCATTACTTAGTTTAAATGGTTTCATCCAGAATTAAAATCATCTCCTCCACTTCTGTTACTTGAATTTCTCCTACCATTTCCGTGCCCATTCCGGCTGTCCTCCACCCAACCATTCCTTGAATTTCTATTAGAATTAGTCCTATTCATCCTATTTAGCTGAAATTCTCTCCCTGATTGATTATTGTCATCAAAATTACTCTTACGATCTTCCACTGAGGCCTTCACCCTCTCCACTTTATCAACATAATTCAAGAAATCAATAATATTACCTCTAGGGGCAGGTACAGGCAATCCTCTAACTTTCTGAGGCAACTAAGTTTCTAAATCCATAATTATTGATTCACTACCTAGCTCTTTGTCCAAATATTTCAGTTTGTTTGACAGAAACCTTTCACAGTACCCTTCCTAGAGTCAAATTTCTCTCCTCCCCAAAATCCAATCAAAATTCTCTGCTGCTTCTCTTTGGACCAATATTCATCTAAAAATGCTTCCTCAAAGCTGTGCCATGAAGTACAACTATCAGCTACCTGAGCTGCCTGTCCATAAGCACCTACTTTCAAAAAACCTCTCACAAATGACATTTTCTCTTTGTCATTCCATGTTTCAGGCAAATCATTAAATTCTCTAATGAAATCCAGTGGATGCACTTCTTCATACAGTTCAAAAGTATTAAATTTCTTACAGTTAACAAATGAAGGACTGCTTGGGATGCTGCATACTCTATGCTTTAGATTTTTTACCTCTTACACCTTTTTCTCCATTTCAGCCAATATTGAGTCTACATTTTTATTTACTTTTACCAGTTTTTCCTCTACCACTAATGTACACAAGGCTTCTACCTCCGTTTCTAAATCACTTTTAATATTTGTATTTATATTTCTTTATTGGTCCTGTAAATCGTGTTTAGGTACATATTTTGTGCAAACGATGTAGGACAAGTCAGGCTGGTACAGTATATACATCATACACATTGTTATTTTGAAAAGATAAATAATTAAAAATTATTCCGTACATGTTGAATACTGATGACAAAATTAATATACTTGAAATAAAATGATTGATTGGTTTAGAATATTTGAGCAGTTACACTATACTTTTTTGGTGCTCTAAAAACTCAGAAACAGAATAGAAGCAGTGGTCAAGCAAGTACTCTTTCAGTTTCACTTTAAACTTTTGTAAATTTTGCATCTGTTTTAAATAGCATGGCATATGATTGTACAGCATTATGTCAGTATGATACAATCCTCTCTTACAAATGTTTGTACTTACTCTATTGACATGCAAATAATGCTTCTGCCTTGTATCAGGAGGGTGGAAATCACAGTTATACTTGAAGATATTTCTTCTGGTCAATTTGGTACTCAAGGTTAATTCTGTTTTCAGCACAAAATTTCCTGGCTGCTTTGACTTCATCTTTACACTGTTTTTCAGAAGCCCCCACCCTCCTACTGTAGTCATCACAAAGTTTCTTTCTCTCTTATACACATTTACTACTCATTAATGTTAATTTTTCATTACTATCCTGTACTACTTTCTTTTTCTTTTCATCAAAATCTTTCCATACTGCCTCAACCTTCTTATTTAATTCTGAAAGGCTAGAGCTACCTATCTTAATTTCCTTTTTAATTTCTTTCTTCAGTTCATCTTCTAAGCTAGTCATGTCAGTTTTAATACAACTAATGTCTACTTTCATACTACTAATGTTTCCTTTCATACTATTTTCCACCCTACTAATCTTTTTTTTCATACTACTAATGTCTTTTTTCGAACTCATATTACTCAAACTACTCATAATTTGCCTTAACATTACTACCACTTTTCTGTCTGCCATAAACTTTGCCCTTGCTGATTTTTGCTGATAGATTCGTCCTCCTTAACCATAATGACCTCATCCACTTCAGTACTGTTTTCGACCATTTTGCTCACATCACCATACTGTGTATATGACACTTTTATCATTCCATTTATAGCAGGACTTCCATCCCTATCATTCAATGTTACATTCATGTCTAAATTATAGGCACTATCATCTACAGCTTTGTTATCAATTTTCACATTACTTTCCTGTTCATTAAGGCCACTCATTAGGTATCACTTAATATAAAACAGCTTTTGCTATGAAATTACCTTATTTTTATTCACTCTTCTTCTTCTTCTTCTGCTGCTGCTGCTGTAGTTGTCATTTCGATTCATTGTCTGCATGGCTGCTGCAAGTTGTAATTCTCTCGGCAAGGAGTCTTGTTTATCCCAGTTGGCTGTGCTGATTGGCTGCTCCTGTACTCAATGGCTGCTTCCATAGAACCCGCTCACTCATTGGCTGCTTTCCTACTGTGGCCATGAAACCCATGTACTGATTGGCTGTTGCGTCTCCTTTGTTAAAACTGTACTGTAAACTGCTCTTGAGTTCACTGTTCAAAGTTCGCGAGTTCTAGTTTATTGTGCCCAGTTACAATATTCCTCAGCCGGAGCACCATATGTGACGTTCTCCTGCTTTATTTATTCGTTTATTGTCGTCTGTGTCAATGTACTGCATTGCTATACTGGCTGAAAAATGGGAGGTGGTAGTTCAACACTGACTACTTTAAATGATGTAGTCGACAGCTGCACATTTCTGTTTCACAGTTATTTACTTTCACTGTTCACAACCCCCCCTCCCCTGCCCCCAATAATACACAGTTATATGGCCAGTGCACTATTGTTTAATTTTCGAGAAGCGTCATTAATAGTTTGCAGGCGTACGTCAACATAGTGCTACCACAGTTCACTGTTGATTATCTATGAGCAGTAAAAGCTTAACCACACAGTTCACAGTTCTTGCAGAATAAAACAGTACATGTTGAATAGACACTGTGATTGTTTTAACACATGGCCTAATTGTGTTACACTTGTTTCACAGTTAAGTTGATGCAATGTTGTTGATGTAACCAATACGGGCTCCTCATCTGAAACTCGGCTGTGGACTGACTGTCTTAGACCAAAAAGCAGGCCTTCATATAGCATCACAATAATAGGCACTGAAACTATACATTGTTTGATGTTTAATTTACAGAAATTACAATTAAAACATACCTCAATCAATTATCTGAAAACATGGAAAAATTCTTTCTTTTTAACAGTTTCTTCTACTACAAGGGTAAAGCCAAATTATCTGTTTAACTTATGAAATTAACAGATATAGTTACACAAACAATACTTTTTGACTGAACTGGTAATTACTTTGGAATTAATTAAGGAATGGCTTTGGTAACATGTTTTCAAATAGAACCAAATAAATACTGTAGGAGTCCTAGTGATTCTTTTTCCAAATATTTGTTACAGAATTTATATTTGTTTGTAAGTCAACAATAAAATTTGAATTACAAAACAATTACTGTTTTCACCCTATAACACAGGATACTAACTAGGAATAGTCAAAATAAATTAGAAAAGTAATTACATATATAAAACTAAGCACAAAATTATATCTGGTGTTATAGTCTGTGAAACTGAGGGCCAACCATTTTCTTTTATTACGAGAATGCAGATTATACTCACGTATGTTAATGGTAATTAGTCAGACATGAAAAAATGGTTTTTAAGGAGGCACATGGCAAAACAAGGGGGGGGGGGAAGTAAAATATCCCAGCTTGTTTGTCACATCTGGATTGGACTGTGCACAAAAAATTTGACTGTGTAAAAATTGGGTCTTTGTATGGGCGCTGATGACCACACAGTTTAGTGCCCCACAAACTGAACATCATCATCACAACGTTGTTTGGAATACCCACATCCTACAAATAATGAGTTATCTTAGTTCAGAAAAATCTGTAGGAGTTGTGATTTAAGAATGGGGAAACTAATGTATTTTGGATACTTTGATTCTTGTGAAAAATCATTCACCCCTGCACAGAGTCCTTCTGAAACTGTCAGTCTTCTTCTCACAGAAATGTGTAGGAGATTTTTCTGTTTTAAATGTTTAAATTACATGAAGAAACATCTAGTAAAAGAAAGATGTATGTCCTAAAAATATGAAGTCATTGCAATGGAATAGATCTAAGCTTATATGAAGCAAGAATAAATTTACATTAAAATGGTAAACTGTTATATAGCCATACCACAAAATAACATAAAGAGTCATCCCCCCCTCCCCTAGAATTACAGTAACTTTAATTAACATTAATAATACAGTGCTATTTTTACACATTTTATTGAACACCACAGCTGTTTTTGTAAATTAGACAGTAGGAAACACTGCAACCAACACAAGGATTTTTGAAATGATTTTTTTGTACCATAAGTAGTTTCTGACCTGAGCCCATTGTCAGATGGTAGTGTTGATTTCTTTGCAAGTTTTACATTTGTGTACTAAAATATAACAAAGTTTTTGTGATGCATAGTTTACAAAAGGTTTTACCTTTGCATCCTAAAATAGGATAAAGCTTTTATGATTACATAGTTTTTCATGTGTATATGCTTGTTCTGTACACTATAATTGCCTCCTGGAAAGCCCTCCTTTATATGTTATAAAAGAGGTTGGATTTTTATTATTTATTTTTTTAAAGGAAAATCCAACCTCTGTCTTACAATATGTAAAGAAGCACGTTCCAGGAAGTAAGTAAAATGTATAGAACACATATATGTGAAAAACAATTTAATCACAAAACCTTTGTTACATTTTAGGACAAAAATGTAAAACTTGCAAAGAAGTCAATGCTACTATCTAACAATGGCTTTTCGCCTGAAACTAATAATGGTACAATAAAATCATTTAAAACAGAACTTGTGACTGTCTAGAGTATTTCCTACAATGTAATACGGTGCTACCTACTGGTGCATATACAAGGTGGGGTCATGACATTTACCTCCCCCTCCCCCTCCTAAACAAGATTTTACTAAAAGAATTTATATTCTTACCTACACCCATTTCCAAGTTTCTCAGGTAACTATTTAAAAATAAAGCAGTATCAGTACTTGAAGTCTCTAAAATGGCAAGGATTCTAGAAAATTACATAAAAGGCTATGTTGAACATAGCAACTTCCTAGTTGCTAGCTCATGTGGATGACCTTGTAGGAAGTGAACAGCAATTACTGCTAAATAAGCACCCTGACTTTTGTTTTGTGTTAATTATGACAGTGTTAAACTTGTGAGGATATCCTGCTATAATAGCTTTTTAATGAACTGTGTATCTAAAATTTTCAGATGAATGCATTACAAACTATGTATTTTCTGAACTGTGCTTCCTAGGAGGTTATATTACCTTAATGTGCTGAGTAGTAATGTAAGCTTATTATTAAACATTTTATTCTTATTGTTATTAAAATTCTAGGTGTCTGTGGTGTGTAACAAGTAATTATAAGAATATCTTATATTTAGGGGATGGGAGTCAGTATAAAAACCACCACACCTCCCTCCCCACCACAACCACACCCTAAATCTGTCCCAGGCTACCTGTCAGTTCTGTAGTTGTCTCACATAAAGTGTGAGAACAATAAAAGGGCCAAAGAAACATCTACAAAGATGTATAGGGCTTAACATTTGCACAAATATTGTAAATTTTTTTACCATATATAAGATACTTGAGGGAATATAGAATAGTTGTAGGTAAACAACTAGAATTCTCTCAGATACAGATTTATTCACACTTAGCTTCTACACAGATACAAGTCCGGAGGTTAACTGCCGTTAGCGTCCAACATCCTGCTCAAAGCCCTCTCCTCAAAGATAGCACACTTACACACAGAACAAATATCGATATTTATGGCACTTTACACCACATACTTAAATACAGGATAAGGTTGTGTATTGAATACTAACAAACTTTTGCCTGTGTATGAGGTCTTCACTAGAAATTAGCATGCTCAATCATTGGCATATTATATCCTTATATGAAGAAATGAACATCAGGATATTATCTCTGACATTTATACTCATTTAATTTAAGCCACACGCAGCACTTCTGCTCAATTTAAAGTGGCGCACCACACGAGATTCTGCACTTCCTCCCTCAATATTGTCACACGCGAGTACCACACACACCGTATCGCCATCTACGACAACAGATAATTTATGTATGTCATCAGGGTGGACATATGTTGTGAATTCTTGGATGGCACCTGTACGAGCAATGGTAGGGAGGCAGGGAGGTGTGGGAAAGCCCTGGCAGGGGGAAGCATCTGCTAAGAGGGGGGTGGCAGGTGCACTGGACTGCGCAGGAGACAACCTCGGGCGATCAGCTGACAGACGAGGGAGCGTGACCGAAGGCAACGAGGAGCCAGTGTGGATTGAACGGCGTGACAAAGAGCTGTCACACGAAGATGGTAACACAATGGTAGAATCCGAGTGGTTGGCAGTTCGACTGCGAGGGCTGTGAGGAGTGAAGCCCCGAAAAGATTGGCCACTCGAATTAGATGAACGCGGAGAAGGAGCAGTGCTCAGCAGAGAAGCACGCAGTGGAGAATCAATACCCGAATGCATGGTGTGGGAAAATGGATGGCTGCTTGAAGCAGGAGTGGGAGAAATAGGGGCAGAATCAGGGAGGTTCACCTGAGGTTCAATGAAAGCTGGTTTCACTCGGTTGAGTGAGACCGTGATTACAGAGTCTTTTATGAGGAGATCCATGTTATTCTCAGAGCGTTTGACGACCTTGTAAGGACCTGT
This sequence comes from Schistocerca piceifrons, assembly GCF_021461385.2. Taxonomy (NCBI): domain Eukaryota; kingdom Metazoa; phylum Arthropoda; class Insecta; order Orthoptera; family Acrididae; genus Schistocerca; species Schistocerca piceifrons. Next base: position 539,577,660 of record NC_060149.1, read on the forward strand.
GTAGGGCGACTGAAGTGGGGCTTTGACTGAGTCGTCTCTGAGAAACATGTACTCACAAGAGTCTAGCATGCGCGGTATGTACACGCGCGGAGGTGTATGAGCAGCCGGAGGTGGCGGCTGAATTTTGCTGCAGTGAAAGCGCACCTGCTCGAGAAGTGAAGGGAGTTCAGAGGGCCATGGAAGTGGGGTCGGAGTGACTAATTCTCCAGGCAAAACGAGAGGTTGGCCATACACAAACTCGGCTACGGAACCCTTGAGGTCTTCCTTGAAAGTCGCACGAAGGCCAAGAAGCACGAAGGGCAGTGCCTCTGTCCATAGTGAGTCATGGCAACGCAGGGCAGACTTTAAGGTGTGATGCCATCACTCAACAAGCCCATTGCTTTGGGGGTGGTATGCAGAAGTATGAATTTTGACGATGCCACACATTTTACATCAGTCAGAGAAAACTGAAGACTCGAAATGTCGCCCCTGGTCAGTGGTGAGGTAAACAGGTGAGCCAAATCTCTCGAATCTAAGAATGCTCAACTTACTGTCTCAGAGGTAATGTTCGGAATAGGCACAGCCTCAGCCCACCGAGTCATCCTGTCAATGGCTGTAAACAAGTAACGGAAACCCTCGGAGGGGGGCAAAGGGCCTACGAGGTCGACATGAACATGGTGAAACCGGCCTGGCGGTTGGGCAAAACAGCCAAGGGGTGGAGAAGTGTGCCTGGAAACTTTGTTCTGTTGACACACCATGCATGCCCTTGCCCAAGACTGACAGTCACGGTGCATGTCTCTCCAGACAAACCGTTCAGCTACCAGACGGGTGGAAGCTTTGACACTGGGGTGTGCTAATGTGTGTAGTTTGTCAAAGACCTGGCGTTGAAGGGGCTTAGGAATGAATGGCCACAACAAACCAGTTGATTCATCACACCACACTATGTCAGATATGCCAGGGAAAGTAGAGCGTACCGGTTGGAGAGAGGAGCTGTGGTCTGAAATTAACTGCATGGTATCGGGGTCTGCCGATTGCAGCCAAGGTAGGTCCGTTAAGTCAATTAAGGTTGTGACAGCACCAGCACGCGAGAGAAAATCAGCGACCACATTGTCCGCTCCTCAGATGTAGCGAATGTCATTTGTAAATTGCAAGATGTAATCGATGTGATGAAAGCGTCGTGGGGGCGGATCAGCCGCAGGATTTTTTATGGTAGGAACCAACGGCTTGTGATCAGTGAGCACATAGAAATCTCGTCCCTCAACATCAGTTCTGAAGTGTCTTATGGCCTCGTAAACTGCAAGTAATTCTCTGTCGAATGCTGAATATTTCTTCTGCGCGTTGTTTAGCTTTTTTGAGAAAAACTGCAGGGGGGTCGTAACATCGTTGTATGTCTGACTCAGTACTGCGCCGATAGTATTGTCACTAGCGTCAGTAGTGATAAACATTGTGGTGTCCGCCCGTGGGTGAGCAATAGTGACAGCGGAGGCCAACAGCTGTTTGAGTTCATTAAATGCCTTGTCCATGTCTGGTGTCCATGGTACCTGGCGGGTGCCAGAAGTTTGTGGGCCAGCGAGAGCATCTGTGAGAGGAGCCTGCACCACAGAAGCGGCTGGGAAATGTTTCCGGTAATAATTAACTGTTCCGATGAACCTGCGTAATTCCCTATAGGTCTGAGGGCGTAGCATCTTGAGAACAGGCTTGATCTTGTCCTGTGGTGGTGTCAGACCATCCGATGACACAACATAACTTAGGAATGTGACGGATGACTGGTGCAATTGAGTCTTTTTATTGTTCAGTTCAATACCGGTGGCTGATAAAATATATGTCACGACTTGAACACGCTCCTCACTCTGTTCAAAAGTAGAAGCAAAAACCAATATGTCGTCCATGTATACGAAACAAAAGTCTAGATGGGATAAAGTTTGATTGATGAAACGCTGCCACATTTGGGGGGCGTTTTTCAACCCAAATGGCATAAATTTGTATTGGAACAGCCCGAAGGGAGTGGTTATGGCAGTCTTTTCAATATCCTCCGGAGCCATAGGAATCTGATGAAATGCGTGCTTACAGTCCAAAACAGAGAAGTACTTTGCACCTACGAGCGCATGATTGAAGTCTGCAATGTGTGGGACCAGATATTTATCAATGATGGTGCGGGCATTTAAACGCCTATAGTCTCCAACCATATGCCCAGTACCGTCTTTCTTTTGGTCAAACAGGATAGGACTAGCCCAGCAACCGGAAGAAGGTTCAATTATTCCCTTTTGTAACAGATCGTCCAATTGTTCTTTTGCTATTTTCATAAATTCCGGCTTGAGGCGGCGTGGGCGTTGTGATATGGGCGGCCCATCGGTTAGACGTAACCGATGAACTGTGCCATTAGTGACTACTGCCATATATGGCGCGGCACGACAGTCAGATGTCCGTGAAGCGGAGCAGGCAGTGGCGGACGGGCCAAGCGGTGGCGCTGAGGGCACGGAAGTACAGGTGTGCCACACGCTCATAGGCTGCGTAAAGGCCGCACATGTGTTAACATGGGCGAGGTTGGTACACTGGTTCTTGGTAGCGAGCCGTGCCGCTACGAGCGCTGTAGGCACGAGTGAGCATGGCCGAACAGCAGATGGCCGTAGTTCATTGCCACGAGCTTGGCAAGTTAATTGTCCATTTGGAACGCAAGGAGCATGAGCACTCGGGCATACCCTATCATTACAAAAGGGGGTGCTGACACAGTTTACAGAGTTCACAACATTGTCGTTAATGTGCGCGGGCACGGGAACACCCGATTGGCATGGACTGACCTTGTCTGTAGCCGATGAGTCGTCTGCTTGTAGTGCCGCGAGGCGTTGTTGTGTGGAGGCCAACTCGTGGTGTATGTCGTGGAGATGCAGCAGCATTTCCGTACGTTCCATCCGCAACTTCAAAGACTTGGCGCACTCCACTAGCCACTTGTTTGGCCAAGATTGCAGCTCCAAGGATAGGTTTACACACTTCGTAGCACAGCACACATGTTTGGTGTTGGCCGAACTGTCACTCGGCGAAGCGAAAGGAATATGTGTTAGGGGGGGGGGGGGGGGTAAAACACAGTATTTTGCATAAAATGTAGTGACAACTGATAGTGCTTGAGGAAATCAATTCCAAGAATAGGTTCTTCAATTGTTGACACTAGAAACGTCCACTCCAGCTTGCAGTCGGGGGAAAGTTTCACTGTATACACAGTGGAACCCGAACACTGTAGGGTAGACAAGTTCACTGCATGAAGTACTGTTTTGTGTGGTTGCACTTTATTGGTTGCTAGGCAAACCGGCAGCAAAGAGACGTCTGCGCCAGTGTCTACCAGAAAACATACACCTTATCGTAAATTGCGAACATAGACTCGACCACACTTACTGTTATTGTCCGAAATGGAGTGCAACGTAGGATGGTGCCCGTTGTTTACATCGCAGGAGGTGGCACCATAGCCTACCTGCAGTTGGAGTTTGGGTAAGAACACGGTGACTGGCATTTGCGAGCTTGCTCCCTGAATCTCGCGTGGAAGAAACAGTAAGGTTGGGCGGGCATGTGCTCCTGTGGGTAGTTGCTAGGTGACGGAGTATGTGCCCCAGAGTCTTCCACAGAGGACGATGCACTGTCGTTGCGGGGAGTTGAAGGTGCATGCAGGGCGGCTAGTTTAACAAACCTGTTATTAGCAGCACCAGACAAGGGCGTGGCGTCAGAAAGCGTCTTAGTGCGGTCACGTCCAGAATGCAGTGCACGGAGCTCATGTTGCCTGGCGGAGTATGCTCTGTCGGCGGCGCGTAAACGTTCATTTACTGGCCTATCTTCATACGAAGAGATTGCAGTCTGGACAGGCAAAGGCAGCTTTTCAGTCCAGATTTCTGCGAGCGTGTCATCAGGCATAACTTGCTCATTGACAAGAAGATGGATGCACCACCACAGCTGGGACGGAGACCTGTCACCGAGACGCTCTTCGTAGATGAGCTGTCGCACATTTTCTCTCCTGGTTTTAGAGACGCGCTCCAGTATCGTCTGTTTCGCCACAGCATACTTCCCTGCTAGGGGGGCTGCTTTGACCAGATCGTAAATTAAATCGACGCAGTCGTGAAGATGGTTCATGAGGCAGGCGAAGCGTGCGTCGTCGTCCAAAGCACAGACATTGAATGTTTGCTCAACCAGGTTAAACCAGAACTCCGGGTGAGCGGGTTTGAAGTCTGGTAATTTCGGCAGATTTGGCACTGCAGTCACTGCGGAGGTGCGCCTATTACTTCGGACGGAAGTAGAGCATGCAGAAGTTTGCGAGTCCGAATTATTGGCGTCCCGTAATGCGGGAATCGCGAAATTCACTTGACGCCGGGGGGACGGCTGAGAAGCGACGGACGCTCGAACGGTGTGAGGATCGTCGTCAAAATGTGCATTCTCATTGACGTGGTAGCTCGGAGAGAAGCCACAAGTGCTTAAGTACGCCGGTGAATGTCTGTCATGCACACGGTATTCACTCGACCATGAGTGGTGGGGCTGGTTGTAGATATCGGAGTACTTACTGTCCAGCACAGAATTGTTGACTTGATTAGAAGCAACACAAGGATCCCACACACGTGCACTAGGATGCACACTCGGTGTGATATTTGCTGTTTGGCGAGCATTGAACACCTGTTGACTAGCCGGTGCGGAAGGATGCACACGTGGCGGGTACTGATTCGAGTTTGAATTCACTACTGGATTTTCCAAAGTAGCAAAACCTTGCTCAATGCCACGAACTGTATTGAACTGTGTGTTCAACACAGGAGTAGGAATGTTCTGACCAACACTCTGTGAAGAACACGTGGGAAGGTCCAGGCTAACAAAGCCAGAGTCCACGACCGTTGGCGGTTGGAAGAAACTGGCGGCACTCGATGAATTCCACTGCATGTTCTCGCTGAAGGATTCCAAAGATTCTTGCGGCATGTCCACTACGACGGCAGGAGTGCTGGAGAGATGTTGCTGGAATCCGGGTGGTGGTGGATGCTGAAAGGCCATTGTCTGGAGCTGAACAAAGGCCCTCGTGATCGCGGAGAAACCCGACGCGGTAGGCGCGTAAATAAACTTCGGGCGGTAACTCGGACGCGTATTACACAAAAATGGCGTCACCAGTGAGGGAATATAGAATAGTTGTAGGTAAACAACTACAATTCTCTCAGATACAGATTTATTCACACTTAGCTTCTACACAGATACAAGTCCAGAGGCTAACTGCCGTTAGCGTCCAACATCCTGCTCAAAGCCCTCTCCTCAGAGATAGCACACTTACGCACAGAACAAATATCGATATTTATGGCGCTCTACGCCACATACTTAAATACAGGATAAGGTTGTGTATTGAATACTAACAAACTTTTGCCTGTGTATGAGGTCTTCACTAGAAATTAGCATGCTCAATCATTGGCATATTATATCCTTATATGAAGAAATGAACATCAGGATATCATCTCTGACATTTATACTCATTTAATTTAAGCCTATATTCTTGAAAGTTAATAAACAAAAGAAAGTTTTCTGATGAAATGTAATCACACCCATGTTTTTAACATGGAAATATCTAAAGATAGGACAACACTTGATTTATTTGAATCATAACCAAATATTACATAAGGAACCAAAAAACCATCAAAACCATTACAGAACACAAAATGAAACATAATTTGACAAAATATCTAACGTGAAAAGTTATATAATCCTGAAACGTCATTAAATTTGGAAAATCTACTAACCAAGCCATTCTTGTACATTCTACTTTCCAAATTCCAAAAAGACTTGCCTGTCCGCCTGTCACAAGTAACACTCCTGGGAAAAACAATATCACAAGAAATGACTTAGATGGAGCCCACACAGCGATCAAATTTCAGTAAGTTTTTTGTATTTACAGTATGTAAAGTTCAAAAGATAAATATACTTCTCCCAAAGCAGTTTGATGCAATACTAAAAAATACTTGAGGAAATGACTTTACAGTTTTCCTAGCATTTTTAATCAAGATATGCTACACAAAGCTGCTGTTCTTTTGACAAACAGTGTGGTTATGTAGTAGAGTGCCCATGTGACATGCAGGTGGCCTCTGTTCAAATCCTTTCAGAATCAGACTTTTAAACAAAGGAGTCATTGTATGAGAATTTGTCTGAAGCATAAAACAAAAAAAAGACAAAAATAAGCATTAAATTTTTTTTTTAAATTATTAAATATTGATTAACATTCTTTTACAAAAATTGGTAATTAAGAATTTTTGTTTGCAATGAAAACTGGATTTTCATGTGAACTATATAAATAGAAATAAGAAGATGTGTATTTTTGATACAAATGACGTTTAGGTGTGTTAATATGCATATATCTGATAGATTTTACATTTGCATTACTTAGGTATTGAAACTGATAGAAAAAAAGGAAAAAAATAATAATTGAAATCAGACAATCTAATGGTTATCACTCTTGTGCACTTTATGTATTCTGTTCTTAAACACTCATAGAACATGTACCTGTTTTTAAAAACTTGATTCCACCTTGAATCAAACCCACACCCTTACTCATTTTGCAAGCACTCAACCACGGAGACACATTGCTCATTAAAAATGTTTACCTTACTGTAAAATATTACACCTGCTTGGAAAACTTCAAAGTCATTTTTCTTGAGAATTTTTGAGAGCTGCATCAAATTGCTTTTGGAGAGATATATTAGAGTTCTGAACTTCCCTTACAATGAATATAAAACGTTACAAAACTTTGAACACAGTGAGGTCCCCTGGTTAGACAAAATCAATGGTAATGTTAAAGAAGGATAATTATTCAGATATCATTTTCTGTAATCTTGGCTGTGAAACAGGGATGGATTCTAATTAATAAACTGAAACTTTATGCTATTAATCAAGTAGCCATAACCTTCATTTCACTGTGGATATAGTTTCACTTTAATAAGAAACAGAAGAATATAACATTATAAGAGTGTGCCACAATGAGGCAACATATAATTTAAGTATGAAATGGTATTCTATTGCATGTCATTGTCACTGAGGCACAATTTGTCACAATGTAAGTGAAACACTGAGGATCAAATTTCTTATGCTGTATATACATTATAAGCTAAAATGGCATCAGAAGATTAATTACCTAAGAACAGAACTGTGTACTATTTGAAAGTAGAATGCAAAGTAAAGATACATTTCTGGGAATGTAGCTTTACAGCCTAGCATTCACTGTGGTATTCTGTATATTAGAAATAGGAGAAATCTGCTGTATTACGATTGGTACATTTACTGACATGAAACAGGCTGTTAAAATGTGAGTCAAGTGAAACAGTGGCAGGGCTTGTCATGAGCATATTTGTGTGCAGACAACCTGAAGGTTTTTTTTGTCAGTTATATGAATGTGAGGAATTGATTTTCTTTTGTTTGACTACTCCATCAATGACACTACAAGTGATTTGCTGCACAGTGATCTGATAATCAATCCTTACATTCATTATTTGCTGATGGAAAGCTCTGTAATCAAAATATTGAGCATGGCTCTTTATTTTTTCAGTGACCGTATTCTTCTCTAAATTGAGGAACCCAGCAAACACCATTGGGACATACTCATATGAAAAGGGTAGAACCTGCATGACCATAGAAATCGTTTATGTAAATTGAAGGTAGAGTTAGGGAGAAAGGAAAGGGAAGGGAAGTGATTACTGATGTCTGCTGCATCAGGACATTAGGCAGAATCAGCTGTGAAGAGTGAAAATGTGTACTGGACCCGGATTCGAACCCAGGATCTGCTCATTACTAGGCAGATGTGTTAACCATTGCGTCACCTGGTAACAGTGTTATTGCAGCTGTGTGGGCTATCTCAGCACACCTCACGGCCGACCCACATTCCCATTAGTGCCAACTATCCACAGTCTCTGTTCATTTCCTCCATGTTTGCTACTTTGAGATTCCCTCAGGAGGCTGAATGTACCTGTGCATCTGCATTGAAGGAGGTGGATCTGTTGCCCATCTAGGAGAATTAATTATATGAATGAATGGTGTCTGTTCTTTAGGACACTGCAGATAGGTGGCACTTGATGAGAATGTGGATCGGCTGTGAGGCATGCCAAGTAAGTACTATCTCATTGCAGTTGACATGAGTAATCTCTTTCCTTTCTCACCACCTCCACCTTCAATTTATGTACAGGGTGAGTCACCAACTATTGCCACCAAGAATAGCTCTGAAAGTATGAGGAGCTGAAAAGTTTGTGGGACAAAAGTTGCAGGGGACAATGGGGGCCGTAATATGATGTTGGTTTTTTGTTGCTAGTTGGGGTCATGTCAGAGATATGAATGTCAATGTTGTTTTTTTAAATGGGATGCTATAGTTTAGTACTTATTTTCTGATAGCGGCTATTGAGATGAATCCAATGATGTGTAACGATAAGGTCTTTGAAGGTCAACGAAGGTCACAAAGGTGGCATGAACATCCATTTACAGAAGGTGTTTGAAGTGATGACCATTGATATCAATGCAGTGCTACAATCTTCTTATCATGGACTGAGTGGTGTTCCTTATCACATTGGCACTTATTGAAGCAGATGCTCTGACAATTTTCTCTCACATATCTTCAGGTGTAGTTGGAATGTCTTTATAAACAATGTCTTTTACAAATGTCCACAAGAAAAAATCCAGAGGCATCAAGTCTGGTGAATGAGCCTGCCATGACACATCTCCTCCACATCCAATCCAATGATTTGGGAATAGTCTCTGCAACTTATTCCTAGCCATCAGCGAAAAATGTGCTGGACACACATCATGTTGATACAACATACTGTTCCTTGTTTGTAAAGGTATTTCTTCCAATAACAGACCTAATGTTTCTTGCAGGAATGTGGTGTACTTATTACCATTAAGATTTCCTTCGATGAAATGGGGGCCTATAATTCTGTCCTCCAGAATCCCACACCATACTTTCACTGACCACAGTTTTTGGTGTGCAACTTGCCACAGCCGACATGGATTTTCAGTTGCCCAATAATGCACTATGCAGATTAACATTTTCATGGTTTGTAATTGTAGCCTTGTCAGTAAATAAAATCAAATTAATAAATGTGTCATCCCTCTGAATCTGAAGTTGAACCCATCGGCAGAATTCAATGTGACACATACAATCCATTAATTCTTGGTGGAGACTGATGTGGTAAGCATGATATTTATGGTGATGCAGAACACAAACAATACTACTCTAGCTCATGCCAGATTCCCATGTGATGTGACGCGAACTAACACAAGGATCTCGAACCACAGTAGCAAGAGTACCAATTTCCGTTTCCTCATTAGTAACTTTCCTTTGCCAGACATGTTTCTGATACGTTAAAGATGCAGTTTATCTCAATTTATCATACATATATTTAAATGTATGATGTCTAGGGTGAGCACATTGAGGATATCTTTCAGTGTTTAGGTCTCTAGCTCTCAATAAATTTCGTTGGCATTCTCAGTAAATGAGAAGCCTATCGAATTGTTCTTCGAAGGAATACATCATTCACATTTGCTTGATTCAATGATACTAGTCTTACCATTCCTATTAGTGTTGCAAAACCATCGACTGTGGTTTACATGTCAATGGCACGTTAGATAGATACGCCATATTTGGCGAATATTTACTATTTGCCCGATATACGAGGGAGAATTGTCAGAGCATGTGCTTTGATATGTGTCAATGTGATAAGGAATACCACTCAATCCATGATAAGAAGATTGGAGCACTGCATTGATACTAATGGTCATCACTTCAAACACCTTCTGTAAATGGAAGTTCATGCCACCTTTTTGACCTTCACTGGCCTTCAAAGACCTTACTGTTACACATGATTGGATTCATCTCAATAGCTGCTATCAGAAAATAAGTACCAAACTATAGCATCCCATTCAAAAAAACATGCAACATTTGTCCCACAAACGTTTCAGCTACTATCATACTTTCGGAGTTATTCTACGTGGCAATAGTTAGTGACTCACCCTGTATGATGTATCAGAGCTGTGGATTCCAGGTGGAGTCTGTTCTTTCAGACATGTCATTTTACATAAACTGAAGGTTGCTGAGAAGTGGGATATTCCATTTCTATGGTCACACAGGTTCTAGCCTTTTAATATGAGCTTGTTCTAAGGGTGTTTGCTCAGTTCCTCAATTTAGAGAAGAATACAGTCACTGACAAAGTAAAGTGCCATGATCAACATTTTGGATACAGAGCTTTCCATCAGAACATGAATGTAATGATAGATTATCAGATCACTGTGCAGAAAATCACTTGCAATTTCAATGATGGTGGCAGCATGTGAATGCATTGACAACCACTTTAGGTGATGTGCCTTTTTGGCAATTGGTGAACCACTCAGGCAGATGTGCGGTACTTTCATGTGGGAGATGTTTGAGACTAAATGGTACCTGTCATATATCTGCCATCATCACCTGCTGGTGAATATTATACTATTACACTATGCTGTTATGTGCAAACATTGTTTGTCTGCATGACTCAGAATGTGACCTATACATTTCAGAAGACAATGCACTACCAGAGTGCTTCCAAATAGTGTCAGAATGGATTGATGAAAAGTAGCAGTGTGGCCATCCAACACATCTCATATCAATCCTAGTGATCTGCCTGAGTTTCCATTGAGTGAACTGTGTGCGTTTTAGCTTATCAATGATATGGAGAGGGGATGCTATTTTCCCTTCCATTACTGATGTTGGGAGCAAAATGTAAAAATTAATCAAAAATTTTAGATTAGTGTGTTTTGTATTTGGAAGTATCACTCATGACTGTAACTTGAAGTGAAACATTGTAATTTTTATTGTGTGATTTAACTCCCTGTTGTACTGTGTTATTTGCTTTTGCAGCAGTGAAGTTAGACAAAATAAACTATTCTTTCAACAGGAGATAGCCATGGTAATATTAGTATCTTATATTTAGTTCATATATCTACCAAAGACTATATAACACAGAAATGTTGACTGGTCCTTGATGAAGTGGGTAGATTTCGTTCCACATCCTTGTGGTTCATCACTATATGGATTCATGGAATTTGAAATAAATAAAAATTTATAAATACTTTTATTATTGCTGAGATATACCATGTTTTATTTCTTATCCCACAGGGTTATCCTGAATGAAGGAATCTAAATTCTACAGGAAGATGAATGAACAACTGATTGAATTAATGGTTTGGTGTAAAGAAAGTGCTTTTGTTATGTATGGTGAGAAAATAATGTGTACCAGAATTTCATACAACGATGTAGTCAGAACAGATTTCTGTCACCATGGATCTTTTTATTGTTGTCAGAACTATAAAATTTCAGTTCTGTCAAGCATTTGGACAGCTTTGTTGCTAGTGTTTCATGCATTTCATTAAATATAATGCCAAGTTTTATTTCACTAATTATATTACCAGTTTCAACAACAACCCACATACATTACCAGCAGTAAATCCACCAAAATGCCACTGTTATTTTTGACTGAAGAGCAGCAAGTGTTATGGTCCATTTAGAGTGTAGACTGTCCAACAGTTAACATCAATTTTAATCAAGTAGGGCATATCTGTAAAAAAGTGAATTCTTTCCCTCAAAGGAGAATAGAATAATTCCCATTTCTTTATGATAAGGTTCATGACAAAAATGAAGGAAATGAATGCATCAGAAGTTTCAGTAGCTAGATGCTCAGATGATCCAGTTTCATCATCAAACAGAGTTAAGTCAATGGTTACATGTACTTCAGAAGAAATTGCAATTGAAGAACAAAAGGCAGCAGCTCCACCCTTTGAACCTACAGAAACACTACTTGTGCACCAACCTTCATGCAGTTCATCAAAAATATCGTCATAAGCAGAAAGGCCAGCTGCACAAACAGTAAGACCCCTGGAACCTACAGTAACAGCAATCTTATCCCCACCTACAACCAAGTCAATAGCTTCATCATCTTCAAGGGAAATGACAGCATCAGCTCAAGGTAAATCAACAAGCAAGTCAACACCTTCATCATCTTCAGTAATGAAGGCAGCATGCACTGAGAAAAATCAACATCCTCTCAGACAACAGCAGGTAAACATAAAGTTCTGCATCCTCCTCACTTGAAGGATTCTTTAACCAAATATAAAGTTGTGTGTCCTCCTCATTTGAAGGATTTTTAACCACAGGCTTGAGAAAGAAGAAACCACAAAAATAGGTAATAACCCGAACAACTTCCCCATTTTTCATCAAAACGTAAGGGGGATAAGAAGCAAACTAGATCAATTAGAAGTTAACGTAAATGACAAAAACTTTATGAACATCAGATCTTATGTTTCTCAGAACACCATATTACAGAAAGAATTGAAATGTTACATATACAGGGTGGTCCATTGATCGTGACTGGGCCAAATATCTCACGAAATAAGCGTCAAACGAAAAAACTACGAAGAACGAAATATGTCTAGCTTGAAGAAGGAAACCAGATGGCGCTACAGTTGGCCCACTAGATGACATTGCCAGAGGTCAAACGGATATCAACTGCATTTTTTAAAATAGGAACCCACATTTTTTATTACATATTCGTGTAGTATGTAAGGAAATATGAATGTTTTAGTTGTACCACTTTTTTCGCTTTGTGATAGATGGTGCTGTAATAATCACAAACATATGGCTTACAATTTTAGATGAACAGTAGGTAACAGGTAGGTTTTTTAAATTAAAATACAGAACATAGGTATGTTTGAACATTTTATTTCAGTTGTTCCAATGTGATACATGTACGTCATTTCTGAGAATGCTTGCTGTTACAGCGTGATTACCTGTAAATACCACATTAATGCAATAAATGCTCAAAAAGATGTCCGACAACCTCAATGCATTTGGCAATACGTGTAACGACATTCCTCTCAACAGCGAGTAGGTTGCCTTCGGTAATGTTCGCACATGCATTGACAAAGCGCTGACGCATGTTGTCAGGCATTGTCGGTGGATCACGATAGCAAATATTCTTCAACTTTCCCCACAGAAAGAAATCTGGGGACGTTATATCCGTTGAACATACGGGCCATGGTATGGTGCTTCGACGACCAATCCACCTGTCATGAAATATGCTATTCACTACCGCTTCAACCGCACGCAAGCTCTGTGCCAGACATCATTCATGCTGGAAGTACATTGCCATTCTGTTATGCAGTGAAGCATCTTGTAGTAACATTCGTAGAACATTACGTAGGAAATCAGCATACATTGCACCATTTAGATTGCCATTGATAAAATGGGGTCCAATTACCCTTCCTCCCATAATGCCACACCATACATTAACACACCAAGATTGCTGATGTTCCACTTGTAACAGCCATCGTGGATTTTTTGTTGCCCAATAGTGCATATTATGCCAGTTTATGTTACCGCTGTTGGTAAATGATGCTTTGTCGCTAAATAGAACGCGTGCAAAAAATCTGTCATCATCCTGTAAGTTCTCTTGTGCCCAGTGGCAGAACTGTACACGACGTTCAAAGTCATCATCAGGCAATTCCTGGTGCATAGAAATATGGTACGGGTGCAATCAATGTTGATGTAGCATTCTCGACACCGACGTTTTTGAGATTCCTGATTCTCGCGCAGTTTGTCTGCTACTGATGTGCAGATTAGCTGCGACAGCAGCTAAAACACCTACTTGGGCATCATCATTTGTTGCAGGTCGTGGTTGACGTTTCACATGTGGCTGAATACTTCCTGTTTCCTTAAATAATGTAACTATCCGGTGAACGGTCCAGGCACTTGGATGATGTTGTCCAGGACACCGAGTAGCGTACATAGCACATGCCCGTTGGGCATTTTGATCACTATAGCCATACATCAACCCGATATCGAGCTTTTCCGCAGTTGGTAAACGGTCCATTTTAACACGGGTAGTGTATCATGAAGCAAATACCATCCACACTGGCGGAATGTTACATGATACCATGTACTTATACCTTTGAGACTATTACAGCGCCATCTCTCACACAGTGAAAAAAGTGGTCCAACCAAAACATTCATATCTCTTTACGTAATACAAAATGGGGGTTCCTATTTTAAAAAACGCAGTTGATATCCGTTTGACCCATGGCAGCGCCATCTAGCGGGCCAACCATAGCACCATCTGGTTTCCCACTTCAAGCTAGACAGATTTCGTTCTTTGTAGTTTTTTCATTTGATGCTTATTTTGTGATATTTGGCCTGGTCACTATCAATGGACCTCCCTGTAGACAGTTATGGCTTTGCCACCTACTACTGTAGAGATAGCATGGGAAAAGGTGGAGTAGCTATTTGCATTAAAAGTAACTTAACTATTATATCTGTAGATGTAAGGAAATATTGCACTGACCAACAGTTTGAAGTGTGTGCAGTAGAAGTAACATTAAATGGTTGAAAATTAATAGTGGTTACAGTCTACAGGGCACCAGGAACCAATTTCACAGTCTTTATGGTGCAGTTAGAATTGTTACCATCAACTATATTTTTAAAAAGATAATGAAATTATCTTACTTGGGGACTTTAATGTCAACTTTGCAATCAAATGCAACAACAAAGTAGAGCTCCAAAACTTGCAGAGTTACTACAATCTTACATCAGTGGTTGACTTTCCTACTAGGATCACACCTCACTGTCAATCTCTGATAGACAATATTTTTTTAGATGTAAGTTTATACCAGAACTTCATTGTCATCCCAATCTTAAATGGCATACCAGACCATGATGGACAGCTCCTCCCTCTACATGACTACAGACCTCTCAAGAAAACAGTCCCATGCTGCAAGGCAATCAGACTTATGAACAAAGAGTCCCTGGAAATTTTTAACCATGAGCTGCAGCATGAAGACTGGAATTCAGTGCACAGAGTAGATTATGTTAATACATAGTTTAACATATTCATAAATGAATTCCTATCCTGCTTTGAAGAAGCTTTTCATAAAAAGTTCGTTAGGAACAATATTTCCTCATCCTTAAAGAAACCATGGATCACAAAGGGTATTAGAGTGTCGTAAATGTAAGAGGGAACTTTATATTGCAACCAGAGCGTCCAGGGACAGAGAATTAATCATCCATGATAAAATGTATTGTAAAATCCTAAAGAAAGTTATTCAGACATCAAAAGCAGTGTATTATGTAAAAGAAATTGATAACTACAATAATAAAATGAAGACTGTCTAGCAAATAGTTAGCAAGGAGACAGGGAACAATAAAAAATGACTCGTAGAAAACTTCAAAATTAAACACAAAGGGAATCTTGTGCAAAATCCTGAGATCATAGACTTTGTGCAAAATGATGTCCCTAAGATAATCATTCAAACGCATATTAGACCTATTACAGTATCAGAAACTGAAAGAAATATTGCCTCCATGAAAATCAAGAACTCCTGTGGAGTAGTCAACATTTCTAGCAAATTGTTAAAACAGTATTGTACTTCCGTAAGTGGTATACTGTGTCATATTTTCAATGCCTCTTTGCAACAAGGAATTGTTCCTGATAGACTGAAGTATACCATCATGAAGCCTCTCTTTAAGAAAGGGGAGAAAACTGATGATACAAATTTCAGACCAATATCTCTCCTGACCGTGTTTTCAAAGGTACTAGAAAAATTTATGTATTCTAGAATTTTAGAACACCTACACAAATTCAATATTCTTAGCAAACATCAGTTTGATTTCTGGAAAGGTCTGTCAGCTGCACAAGCTATATATGGCTTTATAGATAAGGTTTTGGAATCTCTAAATGAGAAAATGGTGACAACAGGGTTATTTTGTGATTTATCTGAAGCCTTTGACACTGTGAATCACCAAATACTATTACTGAAGGCAGACCATCCAGGAATAAGTGGTGTGGCAAACAACTGGCTTCAGCCATACCTGACAGATAGGAAACAGAAAGTAGCCTTAGATAAGTCACACAATTTGTGTGGTGGAATGAGTTCATCAGAATGGAGAGACATAAATTGTGGAGTGCCACATGGCTCTATTCCTGGCCCTTTACTGTTTGTTCCTGTTATTTATAAATGATTTACCTTATTCTACCATGATGCAGTGTAATTTTAGCATCTTCACAGATGACACAAACACAATGGTTAATGGTCATAAATGGGAAAACATCCAAGAGTCTGTTAATATTATAGATTTAATGAAATGGTTTACTGCAAATTGTCAAACCTTAGTAAGACTAATTATATTCAGTTCATCCCATCTGCCAAAACTGAGGAAGAAATGACTGTTAAATATGCCACACAGATCATAGAAAAAGTGGAAGTAACAAATTTTCTAGGCGTGAAGATTGACTGTAGAGTAAACTGGTCCCATCACATTTTAGATCTTTACAACAGACTCAGCTCTTCAATTTTTGCAATGCAAATCATCTCTGACAGTGCAAACTTAAGCATTAAAAAACAGCATACTATGGCTACTTCTATTCTTTGATGTTGCATAGAATTATTTTCTGGGGAAATCAACCTCTTGCAAAGAAAATATTCATTGCTCAGAAGCGTGTCATAGGAGTGATGTGTGGTGTAGACTCTAGATGCAGTTGCAGAAGCCAATTCCAGAATCTGGGATTTCGTACAACTACTTCTCATTACATATATTCACTTATGTGTTTCATAAGTAAAAACACTGATTTATACAAATGTAACAGTGAATACCATCAGTACAACACAAGGAGGAAACATGATTTCCACACTGAAGGTAAAAATGTGAAGGTTGTGCAGAAGGGTGTACAGTACTCTGGTATAAAGTTATTTAATGCTCTTCCTCCAGAAATCAAATGTGAAATAGCCAACAAATCTACATTCAATGAGCTTCTGAGGCAATTTCTTTTAGCCATGCCTTTTTACAGTTTGGAAGAGTTTTTGAAACACAGTGAGGAACTGCCTTAACACAAAATAAGATGTATTAGCATATAAATTGAACATTAAACTGTACATTCTTGTCACATATGCAACTCTTTTAGTGTTAATTGCTTCTATTTAACTCTCTGGGTTATATGACCTTTTCATATTTAATTTAGTATGTTTTATACTTTGTAATCTGCAGGCCAAAGGTTTCCCATTTCATCATATTGTGTTATGTATCATTATAGTAGTTATGTAACTTGCTAATCTTTACGTGTAAACATAGTGTATAAGTACTTGTCATTGACAATGTAAAAACTGACACACACTACAGTCATGTGAAATTATCACAGTTGGATCCATGGTGTAAGAAATAAATAAATAATAAATAAATAAATGATGCTGCAGTAATGGTTTGGAAAGTTCATAAGGAACTAAAGTATGCAACTTCTTTATATTTTTGAATTTTTGTGCAGTTTGGGAAATTCTATAATATGTATATCCTAAGTCATCATTCAGTATCACAAATTTTCACAAGTATCAATCAGTGGGTACATAACTGACCGTTGTTGATATTCTAGAACATGGTGCACTTATAGTAGACTGGAAAAATATGAAGTATTAATTTGTGATATTATTAAGACATGATGACAGTACAGATTATACTTTTGATGTTTGGTGTTCCTCTTCAGACAAGTAAATGGAGACTCATAAACACTGGTTAATAAAGAAGTTTGTAAGTTATATCCTAATTAAATGCTTCTGATTCAAAATATGTAACACTACAAGTTTAAAGAATAATAAAAAAGGTTTTAGTTGTTCATAGAGTCCTTAATATGAATATTTTCCAAGTGGACTAAATGCTAAATATCAGAAAAAAGGTCATACAAGGATGATGATATACCTTCAGTATGTAATAGAAGCCTTGCATACAATACACGGTATTACTCACCTAAAAATATCCAGAAGTACTTTAATATGATCTAGATTATACACATCATTAGCATTTTTGAACACATATTCTCTGTGGAATGGGCTATCATATGTGAGTAAGCGCAACACTTGTGTTTCATCTGGTTCACCCTGTTAAATGATATTTACAGTTACAAAACATGCCTAAAAGATATAAAAGTAAGAAAATAATCATGTGCAATGTAACTTATTATTATTATTCATCACTCAATAATATTATATTTCAAACTTCAGACGTCAAAAGTACTGTACATTCGATGATAAATATTACACTATTTTGCTAGTACTCAACAAATGTAGTAGAGACCAATATACACTCCTGGAAATGGAAAAAAGAACACATTGACACTGGTGTGTCAGACCCACCATACTTGCTCCGGACACTGCGAGAGGGCTGTACAAGCAATGATCACACGCACGGCACAGCGGACACACCACGAACCGCGGTGTTGGCCGTCGAATGGCGCTAGCTGCGCAGCATTTGTGCACCGCCGCCGTCAGTGTCAGCCAGTTTGCCGTGGCATACGGAGCTCCATCGCAGTCTTTAACACTGGTAGCATGCCGCGACAGCGTGGACGTGAACCGTATGTGCAGTTGACGGACTTTGAGCGAGGGCGTATAGTGGGCATGCGGAAGGCCGGGTGGACGTACCGCCGAATTGCTCAAAACGTGGGGCGTGAGGTCTCCACAGTACATCGATGTTGTCGCCAGTGGTCGGCGGAAGGTGCACGTGTCCGTCGACCTGGGACCGGACCGCAGCGACGCACGGATGCACGCCAAGACCGTAGGATCCTACGCAGTGCCGTAGGGGACCGCACCGCCACTTCCCAGCAAATTAGGGACACTGTTGCTCCTGGGGTATCGGCGAGGACCATTCGCAACCGTCTCCATGAAACTGGGCTACGGTCCTGCACACCGTTAGGCCGTCTTCCGCTCACGCCCCAACATCGTGCAGCCCGCCTCCAGTGGTGTCGCGACAGGCGTGAATGGAGGGACGAATGGAGACATGTCGTCCTCAGCGATGAGAGTCGCTTCTGCCTTGGTGCCAATGATGGTCGTATGCGTGTTTGGCGCCGTGCAGGTGAGCGCCACAATCAGGACTGCATACGACTGAGGCACACAGGGCCAACACCCGGCATCATGGTGTGGGGAGCGATCTCCTACACTTGCCGTACACCACTGGTGATCGTCGAGGGGACACTGAATAGTGCATGGTACATCCAAACCGTCATCGAACCCATCGTTCTACCATTCCTAGACCAGCAAGGGAACTTGCTGTTCCAACAGGACAATGCACGTCCGCATGTATCCCGTGCCACCCAACGTGCTCTAGAAGGTGTAAGTCAACTACCCTGGCCAGCAAGATCTCCGGATCTGTCCCCCATTGAGCATGTTTGGGACTGGATGAAGCGTCGTCTCACGCGGTCTGCACGTCCAGCGCGAACGCTGGTCCAACTGAGGCGCCAGGTGAAAATGGCATGGCAAGCCGTTCCACAGGACTACATCCAGCATCTCTACGATCATCTCCATGGGAGAATAGCAGCCTGCATTGCTGCGAAAGGTGGATATACACTGTACTAGTGCCGACATTGTGCATGCTCTGTTGCCTGTGTCTATGTGCCTGTGGTTCTGTCAGTGTGATCATGTGATGTATCTGACCCCAGGAATGTGTCAATAAAGTTTCCCCTTCCTGGGACAATGAATTCACGGTGTTCTTATTTCAATTTCCAGGAGTGTAGTTGAGAAAATGGAGGTACGCTAGAGGCTATAGGGAAAAACTGATGTAGTGTGAGATAAGGCAATAGCTTGAATAATGAACTGCAGTAAAATGATAGACAAAAATTTGTACATAGTGTGCCACAGATATAAAACCCTGACATAATGGTAGTGTCATCAGGAATGATGGGAGACCCTATCCTGTACATATTACACACAGAAATTTCTACTAGCTGATGAGTTTCTTTATATTGTTGAACCAATATGGATGAAAGTAAAAAAACTGCATTTATATCAATCATTACTTTAGAAAATTTATCTCATCTGCATACTGGTTTAAATATTTAATTTTTTCTGAATATAATATGTGAAAAACCACTTAACATCATTGGCACAAAAATTAAATATGCAATAGTGTTAAACCAATTTATTTCCTTTTGTCTGTATATTAGTGATGTTCATCTTCCACTTTTCAGAAATCAACAAAATTCTGCATCAAACTGCAGACTCTACTTTATCTTACACTTTAACTAAGTCAACCAGCTAGTATTATATACACATGAAGTTTAAAATGGATTCTGACCAATCTGCTGTCAATTCATGTTGCCTACACAAAGAATTGAAAGACTTGTTGGAGGAATAAAAGTCAGGAGAAGTTCCATTACTGCACATGAACTGAATGCTGGACTGTCAGTTTTGTATTAAGCTACTCACTCACTGAGATAGGGAGATTCAAATCACACATGTTTTGTATGAGAACAATGTACAGCCTTCTTGGTACCCACCCATTCTCAGTTGATGTCTTCTATTGTCAATTTATGGAATACTTTCAGAAGAAACAGTAGGAAACATAGAAGTTGTTGTGACTGACTGAGCCAGTGTGTGCTTGTATTGTTGCGAGTTTTCTGTGTGTACTCATTGGTTTTTGTTTTATGTTGTAGTCTTTCAAAATAAAAAGTCCTGTTTATCCAGATTATTTGGAACCTCAGGAGGAAAAATTTCATGATTCTGTATTGGAGGGAGAAATATCTAAGTGGGAGCAGTCTAAAGAAGATTCATATTAAGGTTAGGTGCAGTTTGTTACAATTCTTCATCACTGATATTGTTGCTACAGATATTGCTATTGTATTTACAGTTTCATTTTGTTTTACCTGTCTAAAGCTCTTCTTTTTTACAGATAACATGTATGATGAATCAACATTGCTATTGTATTTACAGTTTCATTTTGTTTTACCTGTCTAGAGCTCTTCTTTTTTACAGATAACACGTATGATGAATCAACATTCAACATATGACTGGATTCCAAAACTTGTTTGGAGGAGAGGACACAATTTACTTGCGAAGCAAGCAGGAAAGAAACAAGATAGTATTATACTGATTAATACACATCTCTTTGCATGGCAGAATACTTCAGACATTTCCATAAGAAAACCAGTTAGGTTCGAGATTTTTCCTTTTTTGTAAGGATAAATACAATTTCTGCCATCTTTATTGTAATACATTTATTGTATCAAAGAACTGAAATCAAAATGAAAAATAAATCTTCAAGTTTGATATTTTTAGCATGTATTATCCTTTAAGATAGGCAAACACAAAGGCACCAGTAACATTTTAAATAATGGCATAAATGGGTGGTTTTCTAAGCCAAAAAGCTTTCTAATTGGTTGGACCTCAAAGTGTTAAGAGAACAAACAAATATGAATAGCTCATCCTGTTGGCATGACACAGATGGGTTCAAAGACCTGTGGTTAGTCAGTATGTGTGTAGCTACCATTGCCTTATCATAAAAAATGCATTACCTTATGTATAGTCAAAACTGCATACACAGTTGTCAAAATAATGAATTATTATGCTACTTCAGATTTAGAAAGAGATTCTTGTGATTTAAGGACAGCCTGAACATTTCACTGAACCAAAATATGGTGTGGCCATGAACCAAATAATAATAACTATAGGAGATGAGGGCTGAGTGGCTAGCATTCCTTGTGCCAATAAACAGACCGCATATTTTGATTAGCTATGAACGTGATCAAAGTTGGTAAATGAGTGTTTTGCTTTTCTATTTACGTATTCAAATACGTTTTTTTTATAACTTTCATCTGTGACAAATATATAAATCATGACTGAGCATGGACTGAGAGTGAGAGACAAAAAAAAATTAACTACAGCATTTATGGTTATGAAACTCCTGTTTCTCACAGCATATTGTAACACAGATGGGGTGGAGTAGCAACATATATTATTAGAAAAGTAGAGGATAAGATACCACTGACATGTGGAAGCGTGCAGAAATGTATTATGAAGTGTCAGCTATAGAGATGATGATACAAGAAAGGATGTATTTGCTAACAGATCCATATAGATCTCCAAGCACAGGAGTGGGTTGTTTCTAAAGCAACTGGGCATGATGCTACAAAAGGCTCTGAAGAAATTCTCATACTTAATAGTCATGAAGGACATTAATATTAATACACTGAAAGATAGTTCAATTGAGAGACACCTACATGATTTAATGAATAATCAGTATCTAGAAATGCAAGTCAAAAATCCTGCATGATTCAGCAATAACTCAAGAGTTATTGATACGTGATGTATGAGAAAAGTAAGGTTAATTCAGAACTGACTAAAACCAAGCCACTAAAGAGAATTACCAAAAGAAATTTGAGAAACTGTAAAACAGATCAATAAGAGTGGCTAAATTACAGTACTTCACAAATGGTATTGAAATATGTGATAGTGTGGCAAGGATTTGAATTACAAAAACGTAAAACTAAATGGAAGCTCTGTCACAGTCATGGAAGGACAACTCTGAGAAAGAAAGGCCAAGAAATTTTGGAGCCAAACAAAGTCAGTAAAATTTTCAGTAAAAACTACATAGCACTGGCAGCCAATCTCACATCACAGAATTCCTCAAATGTCGCAAACTCAAGGAAAACTGTAAGCGTAACATAATTCAAATTTATGATGTACAGCTGAATGTTTATGGGTTGTTTCTAGAGCATGTAGAAATTGAGAAAAGTATTATTCTGAGCAGTGGCGGTAACAACAAATATTTCAGTGGCAATCTCTCTCACTAATAGGAAGCAAAGTAAAAGTTATGGATATAAATGCCATTAGGACAGTCTAAGATGAAGATGCATCAGAATGTATTGTTGCATGAGACAAAAGACCAAATATTTCTGGAAAAAATTGTTAAGACATACTTTACACAGTAGAAACAAACAGACAATGCTTATTCAAAAGTGATTTCAAACATGTCCTTAATGAGGGCAATGTTTACTACAGCGAGTAGGTGCACAATGCATTTACTATAAGAATCTCTGTAATAATGTAAAGATAAGACATCTGTTTTCAGCTTTCTAGTTCATTGTAGCTAGTCTATCAGAGAGTGCAGAATACTGATATTCAAATTAAGAAATAAAGAGTAATGGCTCCTAAATGATTTTGACAGCTGTCACGTCATCTAGAAATATGTGGAGAAAGAGAGAGAGAGAGACAGAATTATTAACATGAATGTGTATTTTGCAGAAAAGAACTTAACTTACACTATATATTTTCCGTCTTCCAACTGCAATCACTTTCTCAAAGCCAATAGCTGAAAGGCAAAAGGATTTCAGAAATTTATATCAAAACTGTATTAAGTGTCTTAAACGTAATAGGGCAATGAATGTTAATCTTGGAACAGGCAAAATATTCAAGATACACAGACAAGATCATGTCATTATATTAATTTATTTACTATTGCATATAATAATATATCAGATACATGTTTACATTTTTTAAAAACAGGATGTATAGTAGTGTAATAATATTGTTTCTGTATAGTAAAATAAATTGTATTTTAGTTACTTAGTTAAATGTTCCATAGATCATTTTAATGTTTTACAAAGCAGAGCTTGTTCTGTATAGGAACTGTTCAATACATTGTCCATATTGAACATAAGAGAGTGTACAGTGATACATCATCTACAATCTTGTACATTCAAGTACACATGTATCTAATAGAGGGAAACATTCCACGTGGGAAAAATATATTTAAAAACAAAGATGATGTGACTTACCATACGAAAGCACTGGCAGGTCGATAGAAACACAAACAGACACATACATACACACAAAATTCAAGCTTTCGCAACAAACTGTTGCCTCATCAGGAAAGAGGGAAGGAGAGGGAAAGACGAAAGGAAGTGGGTTTTAAGGGAGAGGGTAAGGAGTCATTCCAATCCCGGGAGTGGAAAGACTTACCTTAGGGGGAAAAAAGGACGGGTATACACTCGCACACACACACACACATATCCATCCACACATATACAGACGCAGAACTTCAACAATTCGTCATTTCCTGAGTGTCCCTGATTTAAATTTGCAGTAGTCAACCACATCACTTATGAGAAAATGAAAATATTAATTTTGAGTGTCATGTAATATATGGGAGGCAGCAGAGAAAAGAAGGGAAGGAAGATCATGAAGATGAACATTAATTCATAGAGAAAGAGAAAAAAGTCATGGGGAGAGGAAGGGCTGGAAAAGGTAGAAAAGCACAAGAGCATTATACAGACCTAGGTAAATCAAACCTATTTTAGGAAGGGATGTTCTGGGCTCATATACTGTGTTAAAGGAAACAGCTGTTAGAAACAGAGCTGTATCAATCAATCATATTAATGTATGTAGTGCTATAAGTGGAATTGTTTGACAAATGTAGCTGTAAATTAGGAGTCATAACATATATATTTCAAGAAATACAATATCAGTATGTGAAAGTAAATATCAGTATGTGGATGTTTTGCAAAAGCTATTAGCATACACAGTCCTGCAGCACATACTAGCAGTGTTAGCCATTATGTAAGCAGTGAGCATACAAATGTCATGAAGGTAACAAAATGAGTTATTAGTGCAAACAGTGTGTTTATGTCTAGATCTCATAAACTGCTGCAGGTAGATGTTCATAAGCTGACAATTATAAAATCTGTACCTGCTGGCTGGCTATATATTTCTGTTATTAATGAAGTTGGTTAATTGTTCATTAGAAGTTTGTAAGGAGAAATAGCTTCATACTACATTTGAAATCAATGTTGCTGTTAGACGGGCATTTTATTCTATGGATGACTGATCAAAGGGATTTGGGTACAAGCATATCGCTAATTGTGGGTGATAGGTTGTTTCACTAGAAGGTAGAGTACATAATATTTAATTCTAAAATAGATTTTGCCAATATTTTTACTTCTGATACTCTAATATATACAGCTGATGACAAATTTCATCAGTGAACAAATGTACTCTGCAGCTGTGGTTCTTACTCAAAACTGCTTAAATCAATGCCTACAAGATGTAAATATGTCAAATCCACACTTAAATCGATATATGATCTGTGGTACAATCAGCTGTGTTTTGCCTAAGTAAGTAATTACCATAAAGTATCATTGCAAATAAAATTTATTCCTGAAAAAAGAAGCGAATACCTACATGCCAAAAATTGGCAGTTATTCATGTGGGAAACGAACAGGGGCTAAATGACCTTTCAGGCCTACTATAGAGATTTCCCAGTTGCAATTTCATCAATATGGACATCAAAGAATTTGAAAAATGCTTCCTTGTTTATTATTTTATATTCTTACAATCTATTATTTGGAAACTGGATGATAATGACATTTTGAAAGAGGATTAGCCCTGCAGTCCCAAAGGTTCACAGCCAACCTGTTTGCACAACATTAGTTACAAACTTCCACAAATGAAAAAACGTCATTTTCTCTGTTGATGTTTCCCCATTGACCTTGACAACAATACTTTTCTGTAAAATGTATTCATTTTGCTATGAGAAGAAATAACAGAAATTAAGAGAAAGTAATGATGAAAACCATTGGAATTCTGGCTGTACTTCCTCCCCAAACAAATGATGTGGTGTCATTTTGAGAATTACTTGGAAGGCCTACAGTATCTTTCTTCATATTGTTTTTTAAATAAGAACAAAATGTACCGTCTACTGCGTAACAATATTATTCATCTAGTAGAATGTTATGAGTGCTAAAAATGTTAACTTTCAGCCAAAAGACATCCTTCTAAAGTAGACAACACACATACACACAAGCATAGCTAACACACACATGACCACTGCTTCTGGCCACTGAGTTCTCAGTGGTGAGAGACAGTTGTCATATGTGTGTGAGTTGTGTTCACTTGTATATGTACTGTATTCCTTAGAAGGGATTTTGGCCAAAAGCTCATGTGTATACCTGTCTTTTTGTTGTGCCAGTCTACAAATCAACATCTCCTCTATATGGTAACAATCTATCTTTCTTGTAGGACTGTTGCTATTTCATCATGGGTTTTCCAGAATATTATGAGTGACATATTCAAATCACTTTGATAGCAACAGTTATCCGTACAGGTAATACAAAAGCACGTAAAAATTTTATTACTCATTCAGTAATTTTATAAATGCCTGTCAGAGTGGAGGTGCGCTCAAGAAATAAAAATTGGAATTGTAAGAAAGATTCATGAGTATGGTTTTGAACAAATTTGCAAAACAATGTGAACCTGCAATTAATGGCATCAGTGTTGGCACACTCTTCACAGTGAGCACAAAGTACAATATAACTTACAAGTGAACAGGCTTATGTATGTTGTATGAAAAATAATATAGGCCCTAGGGAGGTGCTATAATCTGAGACAGCCGAGTAGAGAAGTTTTTCACTGATAATAGACTGTAAGTGGCTCACAGCATCTTTAAATCACTTTTCTGACAAATTCCTTTATGAAAATTATGCTAAACTGTCTCCTTCCTGTGTGACCAAAAAGTTATTTACGTTACTTTTTAACTCAAAATTCTCATGAAACAAGATGACTTCTCCTTTCCCTCAACTGGTAAGTGACAAAGTAAAAGTGCTAGTACATTTAAATTCCTATAATAATAACTTCCTTGATTCACAATTTATTACCGAAATCTGTCACAACTGAACCAAAAACCTTTTTGTAAGCTTTGTTGGTTTTATGTTTTGAATATTGAGTGGTTATGCGCTCCTGGGGTGATATATATGGTTTCATTGACAGCTATGCCAAGTTACATTGCACTATTATTAGGTATGGGGCATGTATATATCTCATGAACTTAGAAACTTTTGGCCTGGGTGAGGATTCACAAATCATTTTCAGCATCTCAATATTTATTTAGATCCTGCCTGTCTTTAGTAATGGTGCAATTTTCAATCTAATCTTACTGGTTCCCTTAAAGATGAAAACTCAACTAGACATCAAGCACATACACCACAGCATTCTTTTGAAAATGACCAGGCTCACCACATTTCAGTCCTTTCTAATACAAATTGTACAAAGTACATTTTCTCATATTAAGAGAGCATAGCTAACATATTATTACTGTGCTAACATGTCAGATACTTGCTTCATGGAAAATAAGAAGTGCAAAATTTGATATTTAGTCAAATTGCTGTGATCACATAGTACAATTCTTACGAGCAGCACATATTTGTTATCATTTGACATGATTGCAGATACATACATATAAATGAAGTACAAAGAAACATACAGACAGGAGCTAAAGTCAGCAGCAGTTCTTCACTTTCCTCAAACATAATGGAGACTTCCATATTAATATGAGATAATATTTGGTATTATACTAGGCTCTGCTTAATGTAGCATACGAATGGACAGGGAAATGTGATCCTCTGACACCCACCTTATAAAGCAAGATACTCACATACATTACGACCAGCGTTGGTCTCAGAATACCAGAACACTCGGAAGTTTGTTGTAAGTAAAGTACCGACATCTCCAGGAAACTTATCCATAATTTCAATTCCCTTGAGACTGCGCCGGACTGATTCCCCAAAGCTCTGCACAAAGCCACTGCAAATAATAAAACCATACATAGAAATCCAAAGAACATCAACACAGAACATTAGTTTTTAGTTCATGAAAGCAGTATATGATATCACCTCAAAAATTTATTTAAATGTGCAATACATGACATGTTCGTTTTGTTAGTTGGCACTGTACAAACTGATTGTCCTATGCTCTTCATATAAACAAATTGCAAACATTTATCATTTTCTGTCAAACTACCTAAGTTATCTCCTACTCACAGGAACAAAAGGAAATGACACAAGTGGTCAGAAAAAAATGAATGAATTATTTATTCTCAAGACTTGCTACACATTCAGTTGTATACAAACTTTTGAATCTCACAAACAAAAAGGAATGATACAAGTGATCTGAAATAGCAACTAAGATTATTTATTGCAATAGTTGCTACATCTTCCGTTAAATATAAATACACAGTAAGATATATGGGAACAGGCACTTTTTATTATACCATATATCAAGTTGGAATTCTATTCCCTTGTAAGTGATTTCAAAAGCAGACTTATTAATTCATTTTTCCATTCACACATTTAATCATAAAAAAAGCTAAGGTATAAAGAATATTTACTACACTTTCAATAAATGGACCCACAGTATGACAGAGATATTTTCTGTATTACAAGTTGTTTGTGTTATCAGACAGTGGAGTGGACAAGGGTGGTACAATAGTCCTCAAAAACGGACAAAGAAAAGAAGGAAGCCTTTTCCAATGTGTAATCTTGGACTATGTAAGTATATTCTACTGAAGTCTTTTTTTTAAAATCATATTTAGCATTTAGTATAGCCCGTGTTTCAATGTAGGGCAGAGGCTGTTTCATTCTCATCACATTTACAACAATTATTACACTGTACCACATTTGTACATGTGAGCATCAATTATGTAGGTTTATATAACATAACTTCAGAAATTTAAAATGTAAAATGTTTTCATTAAAGGAGAACGATTTTCAGTTTCCAATTACTACAGGTTCATTTCAGTTACATGTAATAACAGCAGCAATATATCTCTTGCTCGTTATTTGTCATACAGTAGAGCTATAATAGTTCAAAATTGAAAGTAAGTGTGATAAGAACTATGAAAATTCAAAACATGTAAACAAGACAGGAATCACATTGTCGGTTCGTGAATGAGATTCTGTAGATCAAAGGGTTAGTCAAATCAGTGGTTATAAGTGGTCAATGTGGTACTTTAATGTTTGGGAAATACGTGGGACATTTTTAATCGTTCATTTTTCTAGTTACATAGCTCTTTGGCTACTGTATAGCGGTGTCAGGTGTTTACTGTCACATGGTGAGGGAAATAATAAAGCTGGACTGGGTAGGAAAATTTTGGAGGTATCTTATGGTTTCTCACAGTGTTGTAATGGCACAATATTATGAACCATTTATTCAGTACTATAATTAATGTTATGACATGCACAACATTAAGCAGTGTGAAGTTATTAAAAAAAGTCAGTAATGTAATATAAACTGAGAGTGAAAAAGTTCGATTTAACGCAAAAGCTAACAGAAGATTTTGATACCTTGTGCAACCTTCGTAACTGAACCCGATGCTGCAATGTCTTCTAATTACAGTACTATGAAATCTTCTGACAATCTACATGACCATTGTTTGATTTTATAAGAAATGCTGCCACTGTGAAGAAATGAGCTATTCTTTCTCTTGCTAAATTTTGAAAGAAGCAGTGGTAACACTGAGCAAAAGTAGCCCAGAGCGCCTTGTAAGTAACCAGAGCACACCCGTTTGTAAGTGAAACGGTTATTTTTAGAAAAATTAAATAATGTTCACGAGACGTAATTAGCAATTGACTTGACTACCACTACACCTTTCTAATTGGAGGAATCAACAATTCTCATTGAGACTCTTTCCGTCACAGTACCCGTAAGTAGTGAAGAAGTGCAGCCTATTAAAGTTAACTTTTAAAGAAACCTTAATATTCTAAGCAATTTTTCTCAGATGGAGCTTCCTTCAAGTACCGAAGGAGGGATATACGAAAGCACTCCATGTATGAAATACGGTAATATTACACAGTATATTTGCAGAATCATTTCTGTTCTAAAGACACCAAACGATTCAGATACCTTCGTTATGTTACATAGTAGGAAAATTTTGCTTAAAGAATGATGAGTAAATAAATGTAATAAATGAAATGAAAATTTCTATGTTGTTTGGAGAAACTACTATTTTCCCGTAAGCAAAATTATGACTGAACACTATTTACTTGCTAGTTTTTCCAGTTACGATTACATTTATGAAGTAATTAGTTAAATATAAGTATAATTTGAGAAAACTAACGTACCTCGGCATGTTGTGTCGAACGTATTTGTCAGAGCGAATCTCCATCTCCATTATTCTTACAGTTTAGCGACACTGTACGTTAACCTACGGTTTGTATTATGGCTGTTGATCTGCTATGAAAGCATCAGCCTACCAAATTTCCCTCTACGTAGAAAAATGATGCGACAGTTATGCGTCAGTCGTTTGTTTTTCAATTGTTAAGACGTTAGGTTGCAGATACAAAACAAAATTTGGCGCTCGTTGTAGTGAACACTACGTGGGTCACATAACAACCGAAGTAAACGGAAACGAACAGAAACAAATAAGTTAAAAAGAGTAATATTTGAAAACATTTACATAACACTTTTTTTTACGTTGTAAGTTATTTCTAGAAGTATATTACGTTGTTTCAGTTCTTGTATCTCACCGGTTTTCGTCAGAGATGTTGGTCTTGCTGTGACCGTATTTAACTTATTTCGAACAGTGAACCCAAACAAAGATAAAGAAGTCAAATTAATAATCGTAAACACCGGTTTGAAATAAAATGAGACCACTTCAGTAACACAGTAGGCTATGGCACAATCCTCACACAAGCCGTCGCTACAACATAGAAACCGACGTGCTCGCGAGTGCCACCCATCGTCGTAGTCTCCAGTGTATTAAACAGTTCCTGAAACGAAGCATTCAGCCTCCTCCAGGCACCGAAATGCAGTCTACTGCACAAAAAACGTTCAACAATGCCATGTTTGGACATGTATAATATTCGTCAACACGTAAGAAGTTCCAGACCATAAAATACTGTGTCAGCAAGCTAACAACATCTGTTTCGTGCTTCAGCGCAGTATTTGACAATGTTGGATTTAGGCCTACTGCCACCTAACAGAGCCCCATGTAATTATAGCCATTACACCGTTAGAGGTGTTTGTTTTCTATTTATTTCTACATTCACTATATTGGAACTACAGTCATGTTTACGAAGCCCAGATAGTCGCCATAGTAATCCGATATGAAATAATCTTTTAGAAACTGTGAAATTCTTTCTATAACACAATAAAACATCCGGCAGTACCAAGGATCCCTTCTTACGCCTCTGTTGCAGACTTCTACAAACCGGTATCAAGAAATAAAAACACCTACCCCCAGTCATCTGATTCATGTGACTTGTGCAGTGAGGTAGCTTTTTTCACTGCAAAAAGATTACAGTAAAATTATCTATTCTAAGACTAAAAAAGAAGGAACAACAACTAGGACAGACAAGAAGGGGGATTAGCCGAGCAGTCTAGGGCGCTGCAGTCATGGACTGTGTGGCTGTTCCAGGCGGAGGTTCGAGTCCTCCATCAGGCATGGGTGTGTGTGTTTGTCCTTAGGATAATTTAGGTTAAGTAGCGTGCAAGCTTAGGGACTGATGACCTTCGCAGTTAAGTCCCATAAGATTTCACACACATTTGAACATTTGACAAGAAAGGAGGAAAGAATCTTAGCCTTGTAAAGTATAATAAAGTAAACGAAGTCGAACAGGCCTTGGCAAAATACGGACCTACCCATAACACAGCATTAGATCCAAAGGAAGAAAAAAAATGTAGTGTTTAACGTCCCATCATCGAGCATATCTTTGAAGGAATACTAGCTTGAATAATACAAGGATGAGGTAAGAAATGGTGCTGTCCGTTTCAAAATAACTATCCTGGTAATTACACTGAGGCGACAAAAGTCATGGTAAATCTCCTAATATCAAGTCTGACTTACCTTTCCCCACGACAGAGCAGGAGCTCGACGTGGCATGGACCCTGAAGATATACTGAGCCTTGCTGCCCTTACAGTCGCCATAACTGCGAAAGTGCTGCCGGTGAAGGAATTTGTGCATGAACTGACCTCTCTATTATGCCCCATAAATGCTCTATGGGATTAACATCGGGTGATCTGGATGGTCAAATCATGTGCTCGAATTGTCCAGAAAGTTATGGCCTGGTGACACGGTGCATTGTTGTCCATAAAAATCGCTTGGGAACATGAAGCCCATAAATGGCTGGAAATGGTCTCCAAGTAGCAGAATATGGCCGTTTCCAGTCAATGATCGGTTCAGTCCCACGAGAGGACCCAGTCCATTCCACATAAACACTTCCCAGACCATTATGGAGCCACTATCAGCTTGCACAGTGTCTTGTTGACAACCAGAGTCTACATCTACGTCTACATCCATACTCCGCAAGCCACCTGACGGTGTGTGGCGGAGGGTACCTTGAGTACCTCTATCGGTTCACCCTTCTATTCCAGTCTCGTATCGTTCGCGGAAAGAAAGATTGTCGGTATGCCTCTGTGTGGGCTCTAATCTCTCTGATTTTATCCTCTTGGTTTCTTCACGAGATATACACTCCTGGAAATGGAAAAAAGAACACATTGACACCGGTGCGTCAGACCCACCATACTTGCTCCGGACACTGCGAGAGGGCTGTACAAGCAATGATCACACGCACGGCACAGCGGGCACACCAGGAACCGCGGTGTTGGCCGTCGAATAGCGCTAGCTGCGCAGCATTTGTGCACCGCCGCCGTCAGTGTCAGCCAGTTTGCCGTGGCATACGGAGCTCCATCGCAGTCTTTAACACTGGTAGCATGCAGCGACAGCGTGGACGTGAACCGTATGTGCAGTTGACGGACTTTGAGCGAGGGCGTATAGTGGGCATGCGGGAGGCCGGCTGGACGTACCGCCGAATTGCTCAACACGTGGGGCGTGAGGTCTCCACAGTACATCGATGTTGTCGCCAGTGGTCGGCGGAAGGTGCACGTGCCCATCGACCTGGGACCGGACCGCAGCGACGCACGGATGCACGCCAAGACCGTAGGATCCTACGCAGTGCCGTAGGGGACCGCACCGCCACTTCCCAGCAAATTAGGGACACTGTTGCTCCTGGGGTATCGGCGAGGACCATTCGCAACCGTCTCCATGAAGCTGGGCTACGGTCCCGCACACCGTTAGGCCGTCTTCCGCTCACGCCCCAACATCGTGCAGCCCGCCTCCAGTGGTGTCGCGACAGGCGTGAATGGAGGGACGAATGGAGACGTGTCGTCTTCAGCGATGAGAGTCGCTTCTGCCTTGGTGCCAATGATGGTCGTATGCGTGTTTGGCGCCGTGCAGGTGAGCGCCACAATCAGGACTGCATACGACCGAGGCACACAGGGCCAACACCCGGCATCATGGTGTGGGGAGCGATCTCCTACACTGGCCGTACACCACTGGTGATCGTCGAGGGGACACTGAATAGTGCACGGTACATCCAAACCGTCATCGAACCCATCGTTCTACCATTCCTAGACCGGCAAGGGAACTTGCTGTTCCAACAGGACAATGCACGTCCGCATGTATCCCGTGCCACCCAACGTGCTCTAGAAGGTGTAAGTCAACTACCCTGGCCAGCAAGATCTCCGGATCTGTCCCCCATTGAGCATGTTTGGGACTGGATGAAGCGTTGTCTCACGCGGTCTGCACGTCCAGCACGAACGCTGGTCCAACTGAGGCGCCAGGTGGAAATGGCATGGCAAGCCGTTCCACAGGACTACATCCAGCATCTCTACGATCGTCTCCATGGGAAAATAGCAGCCTGCATTGCTGCGAAAGGTGGATATACACTGTACTAGTGCCGACATTGTGCATGCTCTGTTGCCTGTGTCTATGTGCCTGTGGTTCTGTCAGTGTGATCATGTGATGTATCTGACCCCAGGAATGTGTCAATAAAGTTTCCCCTTCCTGGGACAATGAATTCACGGTGTTCTTATTTCAATTTCCAGGAGTGTACGTAGGAGGGAGCAATATACTGCTTGACTCCTCGGTGAAGGTATGTTCTCGGAACTTCAACAAAAGCCTGTACCGAGCTACTGAGCGTCTGTCTCGCAGATACTTCGACTGGAGTTCATCTATCATCTCCGTTACGCTCTCGCTATTACTAAATGACCCTGTAACCAAGCGCGCTGCTCTCTGTTGGATTTTCTCTATCTCTTCTATCAACCCTATCTGCTATGGATCCGACACCAGTGACCAGTATTCAAGCAGTGGGCGAACAAGTGTACCGTAACCTACTTCCTTTGTTTTCGGACTGCATTTCCTTAGGATTCTTCCAGTGAATTTCAGTCTGGCATCTGCTTTACCGACGATTAATTTTATATGGTCATTCCATTGGCTCAGATGGCTCTGAGCACTATGGGACTTAACATCTATGGTCATCAGTCCCCTAGAACTTAGAACTACTTAAACCTAACTAACCTAAGGACAGCACACAACACCCAGCCATCACGAGGCAGAGAAAATCCCTGACCCCGCCGGGAATCGAACGTGGGAACCCGGGCGTGGGAAGCGAGAACGCTACCGCACGACCACGAGATGCGGGCGGTCATTCCATTACTCCCAGATAATTTATAAAATTAACTGCTTCCAGTGGCTGACCTGCTATATTGTAGCTAAATGATAAAGCATCTTTCTTTCTATGTATTCGCAGCACATGACACTTGTCTACATTGAGGTTCAATTGCCATTCCCTGCACAATGCGTTAATTCGTTGCAGATCCTCCTGCACTTCAGAACAGTTTTCCATTGTTACAACCTCTCGATATACTACAGCATCATCCGCAAAAACCCTCAGTGAACTTCCGATGTTATCCACAAGGTAATTTATATACAATGTGAACAGCAACGGTCCTACGACACTCCCCTGCTGCACACCTGAAATCACTCTCACTTCGGAAGACTTCTCTCCATTGAGAATGACATGCTGCGTTCTGTTATCTAGGAGCTCTTCAGTCCAATCACACAATTGGTCTGATAGTCCATATGCTCTTACTTTTGTTCATTAAACGACTGTGGGGAACTGTATCAAACACCTTGCGGAAGTCAAGAAACATGGCATATACCTGGGAACCCGTGTCTATGGCCTTCTGAGTGTGGTGGACGAATAGCGCGAGCTGGGTTTCACACGATCGTCTTTTTCGAAAACCATGCTGATTCCTACAGAGTAGATTTCTAGTCTCCGGATAAGTCATTATACTCGAACACAATACGTGTTCCAAGGTTCTAAAACTGGATCACGTTAGAGATATAGGTCTATAGTTCTGCACATCTGTTCGACGTTTTTTCTTGAAAACGGGGATGACCTGTGCCCTTTTCCAATCTTCTGGAACGCTACGCTCTTCTAGAGACCTACGGTACACCGCTGCAAGAAGGAGGGCAAGTTCCTTCGCGTACTCTGTGTAAAATCGAACTGGTATACCATCAGGTCCAGCGGCCTTTCCTCTTTTGACCGATTTTAATTGTTTTTCTAGCCCTCTGTCATCTATTTCGATATCTACTATTTTGTCATCTGTGCGACAATCTAGAGAAGGGACTACAGTGCAGTCTTCCTCTGTGAAACAGCTTTGGAAAAAGACATTTAGTATTTCGGTTTTTGGTCTGTCATCCTCTGTTTCAATACCATTTTGGTCACAGAGTGTCTGGACATTTTGTTTTGAGCCACCTACCACTCTGACATAAGACCAAAATTTCTTAGGATTTTCTGCCAAGTCAGTACATAGAACTTTACTTTCGAATTCATTGAACGCTCTCGCATAGCCCTCCTCACACTACATTTCGCCTCGTGTAATTTTTGTTTGTCTGCAAGGCTTTGGCTATGTTCATGTTTGCTGTGAAGTTCCCTTTGCTTCCGTAGCAGTTCTCTAACTCGGTTGTTGTACCACGGTGGCTCATTTCCATCTCTTACGATTTTGCTTGGCACATACTCATCTAATGCATATTGTACGATGGTTTTGAACTTTGTCCACTGATCCTCAACACTATCTGTACTTGAGATAAAACTTTTGTGTTGAGCTGTCAAGTACTCTGAAATCTGCTTTTTGTCACTTTTGCTAAACAAAAAAAATCTTCCTATCTTTTTTAATATCTCTATTTATGGCTGAAATCATCGATGCTGTAATCGCTTTATGATCGCTGATTCCCTGTTCTGCGTTAACTGTTTCAAATAGTTCGGGTCGATTTGTCACCAGAAGGTCTAATATGATGTCGCCACGAGTCGGTTCTCTGTTTAACTGCTCAAGGTAGTTTTCAGATAATGCACTTAAAAAATTTTCACTGGATTCTTTGTCCCTGCGACCCGTTATAAAGTTTGAGTATCCCAGTCTATATCTGGTACATTAAAATCTCCCCCCAGAACTAAAACATGATCGGGACATCTACTCGAAATATTTTCCAAATTTTCCTTCAGGTGTTCTGCCACAACAGCTGTTGAGCCAGGGGGTCTATAGAGACATCCAATTACCATGTTTGAGCCTGCTTTCACCGTTACCTTCACCTAAATTATTTCACATTTCGGATCTCCGTCAATTTCAAATGGTTCAAATGGCTCTGAGCACTATAGGACTCAACATCTGAGGTCATCAGTCCCCTAGAACTTAGAAGTATTTAAACCTAACTAACCTAAGGACATC
The DNA here is from genome assembly GCF_021461385.2 of Schistocerca piceifrons. NCBI lineage: Eukaryota > Metazoa > Arthropoda > Insecta > Orthoptera > Acrididae > Schistocerca > Schistocerca piceifrons. The sequence goes on from NC_060149.1 coordinate 539,613,787, forward strand.
ACGCACATCCACGCCCGAGTGCAGGATTCGAACCTGCGACCGTAGCAGTCACGCGGTTCCGGACTGAAGTGCCTAGAACCGCACGGCCACCACGGCCGGCTCCGTCAATTTCCTTCGATACTATTGCACTTTTTATCGCTATAAACACGCCTCCCCCTTCACTGTCCAGCCTGTCTCTGCGGTATACATTCCAATCTGAGTTTAGAATTTCATTACTGTTTACATTTGGTTTCAGCCAACTTTCCGTCCCTAGTACTATGTGGGCATTGTGGTCGTTTGTTAATGAGAGCAGTTCTGGGACCATTCTATAGACGCTTCTGCAGTTTACTATTACCACATTAATATTGTCATTCCCTGTTGCGTTTTGCCTACTGCTACCTTGTCGCGTCTCAGGAGGCATCTTGTCGGGCCTAGGGAGGGAATTCTCTAACCTAAAAAACCCACATGTGCACTCCACACGTACTCCGCTACCCTTGTCCGCTTCCTGCATGTAGTGCACGCCTGACCTATTCAGGGGGACCCTACATTTCTCCACTCAATAGCAGAGGTCGAGAAATCTCCGCAGAATCGTCTGAGCCTTCCACTTGGCTCCAAACCAGAGGACCGCGATAGGGTTCTGGGAACGATACTACAAATAGTTAACTCAGATTTCACCCCGCAAGCGAGGTTTTGCGCCTTCACCAACTCCGCCAACCACCTGTATGACCTGAGGATGACCTCTGAACCCAGATGGCAGCAGTCATTGGTGCCGACATGAGCAATAATTTGCAGTCGGGTGCACCCAGTGCTCTCTATCGCCGCCGGCAGGGCCTCCTCCACATCTCGGATGAGACCCACTGGCAAGCAGACACAGTGAACACTGGCCTTCTTTCCCGACCTTTCCGCTATTTCCCTAAGGGGCTCCATCACCCGCCTAACATTGGAGCTCCCAATCACTAATAAACCCCTCCCCCCGTGTTCCTGTTCGGACCTTGCTGAAGGAGCGGCCACATGTCTGCTCACAGGCAGAGCGGGCGATGCCACACGGCCAGCGTCCACATTGACCCTCCGCCTCGTGCGACGCGAACGCCGTCGAACCCGCCACTCCCCTTGGGGAGAGATTGGCCCAACTGAGCCCGGTACCCGCGAAGATGTCTCGACAGCAGGGACCGTGGGGGAAGCATGTAACACCTGGGGTGTACCGTGCGACGCATCAGACTCCCCACTGCCGCTACACTCCGAGGCAGCAGCCTGAAGACGGCTGCCCCGGCCATCAGCTGTTCGCGAACAGTGGCCAGGCTCCTCCTGCGTCCGTACACAGCAGTCACACATCCTATCCATCCCAAGAAATCAACAATTTACTGTAGAGAGCTAAGTAATCAACTTTTAACTAGACTGCTAATTCACTAAAGGCGGCTGATAGCTGACTAAACTGTGGTTACTAGTCACTTCTTCTTGGCAACAATGAAAATAAGCACTAACTGTCTCTGGACTGTATTCAAAACAAACACGAAATCTATGGAACATTATTACTAGTACTCGAAAACTAAAGCTTCCTAAAAGCAAAAACACGTGGAAAAAGAAGTGACAAGTAAGAAAAATACAGTTAATACTTAAATTCACGTAGCTTGCTGCACAGGAGATTTGAAGCAGACGGCAGTTACGACGACACTAGCACTACTGGCACTACATGGCTTCACTGAGCGAGGTGGCACAGTGGTCAGCACACTGGATTCGCATTCTGGAGGACGAGGTTCAATCCTGCGTCCGGCCATCCTGGTTTAGGTTTTCCGTGATTTCCCTGAATCTGTTCAGGCAAATGCTGGGATGGTTCCTTTGAAAGGACATGGCCAACTTCCTTCCCTAATTCGATGACACCGATGACCTCGCTGTTCGGTCTCTTCTACCAAATCAACCAACCAGTCCATGGCTTTGTGGGGTCTGCACCACACTCGAAACCTATTATCGGCTCTTACAAAATGAAATTTTAACTTATGTGAGCAGGCCATGGTTTTGCAGCCGTTTATGGTCCAAACGATATGGTCACGAGCCCAGGTAAGGATCTGCAGGTGATATCGTGCTGTTAGAAAAGGCACTTGTCTCAGTCGTGTGCTGCCATAGTCCATTAACGCCAAATTTCGTCGCACTGTCATTGATTTCTGCGGTCATTTCATGGTAGTGTTGCTTGTCTGTTAGCACTGACAACTCTACGCAAACGCCGCTGCTTTTAGTCGTTATGTGAAGGCCGTCGGCCATTACGCTGTTTATGAAGAGAGGTAATGCCAGAAATTTCGTATTGTCAGCACTTTCGTGACACTCTGAATCTGTGAATATTGAATTCCCTAACGATTTCCGAAATGGAACGTCCCATGCGGCTATCTCCAACTACTATTTCACGTTCACAGTCTGTTAACTCCTTTCGTGTGGCCATAATCATGTAGGGAAGCTTTTCATATGAATCACCTCAGTACAAACGACAGCTTCGCCAATGCACTGTCCTTTTACACGTTGTGTACGCAATGCTCACGCCATCTGTATATGCACATATATCTATCCCACGACTTTTAGTCACCTCAGTATGTTAGAAAAATCACAGAAATCTGAATCTGGTTGGCAAGACAGGGAGTAGAAACCAGATCCTCCCAAATCAACATTTAGTTTCGTAACCACTGCGCAACCTTGGTCTTTTGTTTGCTCCCGAAACTTGGATTAAATGAAGTGGCCGAAAAATTGACAGCATCATTACTTTCGACATGAAATCCTTCAGTGAGACTGTGACCACGTTTGGCTCACCAAAATTATTTTATTTTTCACTCATGATATGCTTCGCTATACAGCATTTTCAGATCTTAATGAGTATGTAGTATGTTGTAAACATTGAACATCGTTACCTAACATTAGCAGCCAAATTGACAACAAATAGACAACATGTACAATATGGAGAACGATCACCTACGGGTTCAACAGAAGTTATAAAAATGTAGACAAGTACCGCAAAGTTACTTGGGATTTTCTATTGTCGCTTGTGGTTAAAGGGTAAGGTATAAGAAAGAAGCGTTCCAAGGACGAGAATCTCATCCTTTTTCTCGTACAGCAAAGAAAATGTATTGACAGTTGTTTTAGGAGAGGGTAAAGACAATATCATTTCCTGAAGACTGATGCTACTGGTATTAGTTTTGGTCATAAAACAGTTGTAAATGTATTGTAAGTTGCAGTGCACTGCTATGGCATTAGAAGCGCTTTCCCCACTTAATGGAAGATCGGAGAGAGACGTATGGGGCCATTTCTCTATCGGACAACGACTTGTTGCTGGGTGAAAAATTGTAATACTGGCTCAGCAGCAGGTGGGATAAGGCACAGGCGTTCATTTGGTTGGTTACAGGTCCAAAAAATGCAATAATTTACGTTTACATAATGCCACTCGACAACATTAACCGTACCATGGACACATATGCATGTGGTAACCGGCACAATAATTGACAATAAAGTGCTAAGTGCTAATGATTCGTAACCGTTTTGATGAGGACTCCTTTGTGATGATATTAGATGTTACGAACACCAAAAACAGTTGCCGATGCATCTTTTAAAATTAAGTCTATTTAAACTCATCATTTGTTCTTTTAAGCATACACAACCTGATGTTATGACACAAAGAGGGCCAGTTCGAGAACAAGTGATGATCATTCATTTGCACCCCCCTTCCCCTCCCCAACCCTCTTTCCCCTTTTTACCTCATACATTTTCACCTGTGTCAGTTTTCGTTACTGATTGTGATTCACATTGTATTACAAACCTTGCATTTCGGAGCCTCTAGCACCAGTCTCATCTTGGCGCCCCAAGAGTCCGCTACTAATAATGACACATCTTATATACTGAAATCTTAGGAATTGTGGCGCCTTAGGCACTCCCCCTCAGCTTGGCGCCCCAAGTGGCGGTTTGGACGCTTGGCCCTTGAAACGGCCCTGGATACACCAATGTGTGCTGCTGTAATTGTGGTGGCATCTAGTGTGAAATGTAGGTGATACATAATTTCCCAAAATATTTTGATTAAGCGGTAAGAAAATAAGTCACAGTTATTCGACCTTTAATTGGAAGAACTGGTGTTTCTGTATCTTACAATGTAGACCCACCTATTGTCTCTAGATGGTAGCCTATAATATCGCTACAAGCCAACCTGAATGTTTATGACCTTGAACATCCGTGAATGTTCACCACGAACTAGCCTAAAATACTTATCCACGAAAGTAATTTAGGAAATGTAGTAACTGTGAGTTAAACGGAAAAACAGCTCCTGTCTGCCAATCTTGGACTGCAAGTTGAAAGCAACTTGAATGTACTACGGGTTACCAGGAACTAAACACATTGGTGAAGAACAATCATTGGTCAGGCTGTACCTTAGTTTAAATGCATCACAGAACTCCATACTGCCAGGCAAGTGACCTACTTATGAGTTGTTCACTAATGGGTGATAGCTGAGGAATACACAAGGATAGGCGAAAGTTGGGAATGAGTAAGCACTTAGTATTTAACGCCTTGTTGTAATACATGAGAAGGTTAAAACAGACTTTTCTTATAAAAAGTATTTCTATTGTATTTAGGAACAACATATATCACTTACAGGTGCTTAACTTTTAACACAATCGTTATATGTCAACATATGTGAGACACTGCTCGTTCGTACTCTTAGCCACATGATTTGGTAAGAGTACATGACATGTTGCCAAAGAGTATGTACTAACATAAATGACTGGAAAATTCACCTTGTCCTTCATAACCTGTGCATTCTTCATGCCACCATTGGAAGCAATTGTCACACTTAATCCAGTCTTCGGTGATAGGCTCCTTGTATCTTTCACCCTGGGCAATTCAAATCAGATCCCTCCTTGGGTTGGGGCCTGGTTGACCCTGAAGCTGATGGAACTGTTAAGTCCAGATCATCGCAAGAGATTCTGCGTTGTTAGTACTGGTATTTTGTCTCTTCTTGGTTTTGTTTGGTTTAGCCTGTTTGTCTAACAATGCATTTTTGTACTGAGACCCAGACAAAATCTCGAATTCCAGAATGAGATTTTCACTCAGCAGCGGAGTGTGCGCTGATATGAAACTTCCTGGCAGATTAAAACTGTGTGCCCAACCGAGACTCGAACTCGGGACCTTTGCCTTTTGCGGGCAAGTGCTCTACCAACTTAGCTACCGAAGCACAACTCACGCCCAGTACTCACAGCTTTACTTCTGCCAGTACCTCGTCTCCCACCTTCCAAACTTTACAGAAGCTCTCCTGCGAACCTTGCAGAACTAGCACTCCTGAAAGAAAGGATATTGCGGAGACATGGCTTAGCCACAGCCTGGGGGATGTTTCCAGAATGAGATTTTCACTCTGCAGCGGAGTGTGCGCTGATATGAAACTTCCTGGCAGATTAAAACAGTGTGCCCGACCGAGACTCGAACTCGGGACCTTTGCCTTTCGCAGGCAAGTGCTCTACCAACTGAGCTACCGAAGCACGACTCACGCCCGCTACTCACAGCTTTACTTCTGCCAGTACCTAGTCTCCCACCTTCCAAACTTTACAGAAGCTCTCCTGCGAACCTTGCAGAACTAGCACTCCTGAAAGAAAGGATATTGCGGAGACATGGCTTAGCCACAGCCTGGGGGATGTTTCCAGAATGAGATTTTCACTCTGCAGTGGAGTGTGCGCTGATATGAAACTTCCTGGCAGATTAAAACTGTGTGCCCAACCGAGACTCGAACTCGGGACCTTTGCCTTTCGCGGGCAAGTGCTCTACCAACTTAGCTACAACTTAGCACAACTCACGCCCAGTACTCACAGCTTTACTTCTGCCAGTACCTCGTCTCCCACCTTCCAAACTTTACAGAAGCTCTCCTGCGAACCTTGCAGAACTAGCACTCCTGAAAGAAAGGATATTGCGGAGACATGGCTTAGCCACAGCCTGGGGGATGTTTCCAGAATGAGATTTTCACTCTGCAGCGGAGTGTGCGCTGATATGAAACTTCCTGGCAGATTAAAACTGTGTGCCCCACCGAGACTCGAACTCGGGACCTTTGCCTTTCGCAGGCAAGTGCTCTACCAACTGAGCTACCGAAGCACGACTCACGCCCGGTACTCATAGCTTTACTTCTGCCAGTACCTAGTCTCCCACCTTCCAAACTTTACAGAAGCTCTCCTGCGAACCTTGCAGAACTAGCACTCCTGAAAGAAAGGATATTGCGGGACATGGCTTAGCCACAGCCTGGGGGATGTTTCCAGAATGAGATTTTCACTCTGCAGCGGAGTGTGCGCTGATATGAAACTTCCTGGCAGACTAAAACTGTGTGCCCGACCGAGACTCGAACTCGGGACCTTTGCCTTTCGCGGGCAAGTGCTCTACCAACTGAGCTACCGAAGCACGACTCACACCTGGTACTCACAGCGTGAGTCGTGTTTCGGTAGCTCAGTTGGTAGAGCACTTGCCCGCGAAAGGCAAAGGTCCCGAGTTCGAGTTTTGGTCGGGCACACAGTTTTAATCTGCCAGGAAGTTTCATATCAGCGCACACTCCGCTGCAGAGTGAAAATCTCATTCTGCAAACATCCCTCAGGCTGTGGCTAAGCCATGTCTCCGCAATATCCTTTCTTTCAAGAGTGCTAGTTCTGCAAGGTTCGCAGGAGAGCTTCTGTAAAGTTTGGAAGGTAGGAGACGAGGTACTGGCAGAAGTAAAGCTGTGAGTACCGGGCGTGAGTCGTGCTTCGGTAGCTCAGTTGGTAGAGCACGTGCCCGCGAAAGGCAAAGGTCCCGAATTCGAGTCTCGTCCGGGCACACAGTTTTAATCTGCCAGGAAGTTTCATATCAGCGCACACTCCGCTTCAGAGTGAAAATCTCATTCTGGAAACATCCCCCAGGCTGTGGCTAAGCCATGTCTCCGCAATATCCTTTCTTTCAGGAGTGCTAGTTCTGCAAGGTTCGCAGGAGAGCTTCTGTAAAGTTTGGAAGGTAGGAGACGAGGTACTGGCAGAAGTAAAGCTGTGAGTACCGGGCCTGAGTCGTGCTTCGGTAGCTCAGTTGGTAGAGCACTTGCCCGCGAAAGGCAAAGCTCCCGAGTTCGAGTCTCGGTCGGGCACACAGTTTTAATCTGCCAGGAAGTTTCATATCAGCGCACACTCCGCTGCAGAGTGAAAATCTCATTCTGGAAACATCCCCCAGGCTGTGGCTAAGCCATGTCTCCGCAATATCCTTTCTTTCAGGAGTGCTAGTTCTGCAGGGTTCGCAGGAGAGCGTCTGTAAAGTTTGGAAGGTAGGAGACGAGGTACTGGCAGAAGTAAAGCTGTGAGTACCGGCCGTGAGTCGTGCTTCGGTAGCTCAGTTGGTAGAGCACTTGCCCGCGAAAGTCAAGGCTCCCGAGTTCGAGTCTCGGTCGGGCACGCAGTTTTAATCTGCCAGGAAGTTTCAAAATCTCTAATTTCTTTGCAATTTACATCTATGTTGTTGGTTGATTATATTTTGGATGTGGATAAATACTGGATAGGCCTACAGCTGTTCGTACATTAGCTCTCTGAAGTTCATTTGCGTCACGTTCTTGGTTTTTTGCCGGTAACGCCGGCCAGAGTGGCCAAGCGGTTCTAGGCGCTTCAGTCTGGAACCGCGCGACCGCTACGGTCGCAGGTTCGAATCCTGCCTCGGGCATGGATGTGTGTGATGTCCTTAGGCTAGTTAGGTTTTTTAGTAGTTCTAAGTTCTAGGGGATTGATGACCTCAGCAGTTATGTCCCATAGTGCTCAGAGCCATTTGAACCTTTTTTTTTTCCGGTGACTGCACAGACAAATCATCTGTGACTGAGGAGCAGTATTTGTCCGTGGGCTTCTATTGAACTTCTTTTCCTTTCTTCAGTTGTTGGAAATTCGGCTCTCTTAGTGATTTCTGATTGAGAAAATTCTTTTGCTGTAAAGAAATGCGTATTGAACGGTAATACTCCGTCTCGTTGACTTGCTCGTTGACTTGCGGTTACTCTAGAATGTGCATCTCGAAACAAAACACATCTGTCTGCTTAATGGGTCTTCCTGCAATAGTAACCGTTGGAAACGAAGAGGGTTGCGAAGGGGGGGGAGGGGGCGTTAGGAGTACACGCTTAGTCTTTCCCTCCATCTTACAGCGTACTCTTAACCGATGCGCCACACAGTTTAAAAAAATATCGCAAATGGCAGTCATTCTTCGTTTCCCTCTTTGTCGTGCCATGGTTTGTTCCTCGCAGAAAGGTGATTCTCTTGAGAAATACTTTTATTTTCTAGTGAATACCTAACTAGTGCTTATTGCTTACGATATACAACTTAACGATTACATTATTTGATACAAAAACTTACATTTACATGCTACAAACAATAAATCTGGCGGAGCTCTTCAAGATAACATGTGATGGGCTCGCTGTAGAACCAACAACTGAATGTCATTTTTCGTTGTCGATCAGCGTTGCCAATGTAGAGAAAATGCGATTGCAAACTCTTTATTAGGCCTGTACTCTTACCCGACTTTACCCTGTGATTTGAAATACGACTCATTCGAAATTATCTTCTGAGAACTCAAATGGATTATTCGAATCCAACCCAAAAATATCCGGAAGACGTACGAAGAAAACTGTATTTTCGAAATGAAATGTACTTACAGCATGTTGTATCCGAAAAGGAGAATTGTTGGAGACATAGTGCCGTGCAATAGGCCTACAGTGTTCAACATGCTTAAAAATATCTCTGTTAAGTGGCCTGCAAACTCAAAAATAATTGTACTGATGATACTTCGATATTGTTTATATAATTTATTATTGTTTCAAAATATTTTTTCAGTATTAAAGAAATACGATGCCTGTAGTCACATCTATTTCGATTCTGATATGCAAAAATGAAAAGTAACAGAACCACATATTACTACAGCCTATTCATCAATATAACATACGGCAAAAACAGCAGACTGACATCACAGCTGTCACACTTAGAAAAATTCAAGAGAATTAGTCATGCATGGGGTTATAATTACTTACCTTCTTGCCAAATCAGGCAAGTGGTGTGTCACATACAGCATGAAAACGGCTTAGAAAACTTTAGTTTCTTTCAATAGAACAAATAACAATTTTCCCTGAATATGACAGAAAGTACCAGTCTTGCGGTATGTGTTTGTGTGTGTGTGTGTGTGTGTGTAAAGTGTGTGGTACGTTTGTCTTGTCTTGTAGTCAAATTGTATTTTGATTAGTAACAGTCATGGCAAATAACTGTATGTAATATGCGTCTGTCTGACAATGTACAGGATGGGTCAAAATTCATGAAGGGGCTATAACTGTGAATAACGTTTCTGTTTATCATTAGATTCATTGATATTTCACAGACACAAAGACCAAGGATGGGTCAATCTCCGGTCCTTCCTCTGTCACAATCTGAAGACATAATGGAGAAAAGAATAAATAAAAACGTTATTCACAGGTATAAACCTTTCATGACTTCTGGCCCACCTCTGTATGTACGTGTTTGTAGAAGCTGAAGTGTGCAGCGCTGTGTTGAAGATCGTTGGCCTGAGTACGATGTGCTAGGGCTCGGTAGTGGAGAGTGCTATTTGCTGCTACACTGACGTGCTCAATACACAAACAATACCCAGTTTGGTGTACGCCTTATATTGTATTAACCCGCTATATATCCTTACTAATCACAGTAATTGAAAAAGCTCTGTGATCTCAAGAATGTATTGAATACAGATGAGAGCAGTTATCATTAGCCATTTGTCATACAAATTAATTGAATTTCGTATCATATAGACATTGTTCCTTGTAGGGGCACCTGCTTTACAACGAAATACCGTCAAAGTAAGAGCATAATTCGGTTATACAGAAGATATCGGTTATATTTGTTATTTAATGAGGGTGGCGTGACCTGAACTGTTGTAAGACAATAAAAGGGGGGAAAACAAATAAAGTGGTATAAATACCGGATTTATTTTCTCTCAATTGCTTCACAATAAAAAATGAATATTTATTCGTAATTGAGGCATAAATGATTGCTTACTTGAAGCTCAATGAAAGAGCAATTACCTCTGAAAAATCTAACAAATTATATTCCACAGTGGAATGCACATTGATTGCTAAAAAGTACAATAAATGATTGCTTGAGCGAAGCTTACTTGGGACAGACTGTTCTTCAATATGTGGTGATCAGAAGAATGCTACAGAGCCACGACTATCTTTCCAAAATTTGCGGAGTTAGCAAACGCAATCTGAAACCGGATCATAGATCCAAATAAGTAAAGACACTGAAAAGCAGCACAAGTCGTGGAATTGCTCTCGCAAGTTGTGAGCTGCTCAGATCCGCTGAAAAAAAGTGACACTTACTCGATCGATTCAGCGACAACTGTGTCAAGCCGCAACTAGAGGCTTCTCTCTCCCATTGCCCTCTCGACCAGGCATCACCTTACAGACTTCGACTCTCTCGCGTTCTTTTCTGTTCCCATAAGTAAACAGCTCGGAGGCGAGAATTCATAAGTTTCACCACAGTGACTACCAAGAATTCCTCTCAACAAGCTAAAAACCTGCCAAAAAATCTCCACTCTTGCTTACTGTATGTGCGTTAACTGGTCAGAGGTTGGTACACTGTATATGCTGTGCCGCCACCCATCGGTTCAGACATTAACGCTATAGCAACTGTGCTGCTGACCCTTCTGGTTTACTGACCTCATCTGGATGGCTAGATTCCGTAACTTTCCCACACTGAACATGGCATAATGGTGTCGCGTATATGCAACCACCAACAGTAAATGCAGATTCGTCGCTCTAGAAATGCTCAAGTTAGCTGCAGTCGCCTTGCTATAACTTCCAAGACCGTGCCACCTCGCGGCTCAACGAAAACCAGCCACCGTGCGGCTATAACACTTCTGCAAACCAGCAGCCCAGAAGAGGCGGGGGATGGGTGAGGGGCTCTTGAGCCGTCCTGTTTGCATAGCGTTTCAGTCAACCAGGTTCGTCACCGAATTCTCCCAGGTCTGCCTCAGCAAAAGAAAATTTACGAATCTTAAACCAAAAGCCATTAATTATGTGTTTCCCTCCAGCATGGTTAAGAATATTAAGCTGCCAACTCTACTTCCTTACGCAAAAGCGATATATGTGTGGTTCTGTCATAAAGTTCCATTCTGCAACAACCGAGCTTGTGCTCCATCCGCAATGAAGTCGTCATCAACGAGATGTTAAACCCTGATCTTCCTTTCATCATACCACTGGCTGCGTGCTTACACTATGTGATCATAAGTATCCGGGCAGCTGGCTGAAAATGACTTACAAGTTCGTGGCGCCTTCCATCGGTAATGCTGCAATTCAATATGGTGTTGGCCTGCAGCTTCCACTCTCGCAGGCATACGTTCAATCAGGTACTGGATGGTTTCTTGGGGAATGGCAGCCTATTCTTCACAGAGTGCTGCACTGAGGATAGGTATCTATGTTGATCGGTAAAGCCTGGCACCAAGTCGGCGTTCCAAAACACCCGAAAGGTGTTCTATAGGATTCAGGTTAAGACTCTGTGCAGGCCAGTCCATTACAGACATGTTGTTGTCGTGTAACCACTCCGCCACAGGCCGTGCATTAAGAACAGGTGCGCGTTGAAAGATGCAATCGCCATCCTCGAATTGCTCTTCAACAGTGGGAAGCAAGAACGTGCTTAAAACATCAATGTAGGCTGTGCTGTGATAGTGCCACGCAAAACAACAAGGGGTACAATCCCCCTCCATGAAAAACACGACCACACCACAACACCACTGCCTCTACTCACGTTGGTAGATGACGTTCACCGGGCATTTGCCATACCCACACCATGCCATCAGATTGACACATTGCGTACCGTGATTCGTCACGTCACACAACGTTTTTACACTGTTCAATCGTCCAGTGTTTACGGTCCTTACACCAAGCGAGGCGTCATTTGGCATTTACCAGTTTAATGTGTGACTTATGAGCAGTTGCTCGACCATGAAATCCAAGGTTTCTCACCTCCCGCCTAACTGTCTTAGTACTTGCAGTGGATCATGATGCAGTAGAATTCCTGCGTGGTGGTCTGGACAGACGTCTCCCTATTGCACATTCGACCCTCTTCAACTGTCGGCGGTCTCTGTCAGTTAACAGACGAGGTCGGCCTGTCCGCTTTTGTGCTGTACGTGTCCCTTCACGTTTCCACTTCACTATCACATCGGAAACAGTGGACAGAGGGATGTTTATGGAGTGTGGAAATCTCGCGTACAGACGTATGACACAAGTGTTACCCTATCACCTGACCACGTTCGAAGTCCGTGAGTTCCGCGGAGCACCCCATTCTGCTCTCTCATGATGTCTGGTGACTACTGAGGTCGCTGATATGGAGTACCTGGCAGTAGCTGGCAGCTCAATGCACTGAATATGAAAAAAAAATATTTTTCTAGGGGTGTCCAGATGCTTTTGATCACATAGTGCACACCAAGTTAAACCATTTCCGAACAAACAAGGAAACGAAAACATACCTCTTGCAGGAGGAGTATTAAAGTTACTCATAGATTTACGTCAATTGACCGCCAATAGTTATAAGTTGTTAATTTATTTATTATTTATTTATAATACGGCAACAATAGCAAACATTGGCAAGTACACAAACTTTAAATTTAAACGTATGTCTAGTTAAGTATTTACATATACTTTAGTTTCACTTTATGACACTAATCTTATACACATTTTTAAATTGTGAAAATTACCAACTTAATATTACTGACTATTTCGACAGATATAATTGCAAGTTATAAAAGGCAGATACATTTAATCATAGTTCAATATCTAATGACTGAAGCCAACTAACAGCAGAGTCACTATATGGTCCAGGAATCTTCCTCTGAGGACAGTCTCTAACAGTATGTTGAACAGTTTGTTCTTGGGCCCCACAATCACAGGCTGGAAAATCTCGGAGTCCCCACTTGTGCATCATAGTGTTACACTTGGCGTGGCCAGTTCTTATTCTGTTCAGCCTGGCTCACTCACTTCTCTGCAGATGAAATCCTGGTAGGCTGGCAGTTGGGTCTTGAATACCTTGATGTGCTATTGTTGCAGCAGTCCACCTCTTGCGCCACTCTTCTTTAATGTCGAACTTCTAATCATTCCTTCCATTACGCCACAGTGGTTTGCGAGATTTTAAGCGGTCTGGGAGAGGGCTGTTTAACGTCTGTATGAATTGGGAGGTCTTGTGGGTAGTCGGGGTGGCGTAGTTTCCTCCATTCTCGATCGATTGCTTCTTGGCGTCGTAATTCAGGTGGTGGGATGTTGCTGATGGTGTGCAGCCAGGGGATCGGGGTGGATTTTAATTTGCCTGTAATAATCCTCATTGTCTAGTTCAGGTGGAGGTACACCAGCGTTAGTACTACTGTGGTACGTAGAGTCGATGCGTCGGTACCCCATGTTGTACCAGCTAGCTTCTTTACGATGTTGTTTCGGGTCTTTAGTTTTTGGCTTGTTTTTTCCAAGTGTTTTATACGTCAGAGACCGATCTAGTGTGACACCAAGGTATTTAGGCTGTAAATTATATCTAACCTTTTGTTGGCAGAAGCTCACACTCAACTGCTGGTTTGCAATTCTTTTGTTTAGATGGAATGGGCAGACTTCTGTCTTTGCTGCATTTGGATGGAGTCTCCATGCTTTGTAGTATGTCTCCAGATAACATAGCTTCTCCTTCCTCAAGTGTGCTAGTTTGTACGGCTATGACAAGGTCGTTGGCATAGCAAAACTTTGCACTAGCAATGTTTGCCATGTCACTGGTGTGCAGATTGAAGAGTAGGGGTGCTAGGACGAGCCCTTGGGGGAGCCCATTTTTCAAGGTAAATGACTTGCTTTGTTTTTGTCCAACGCTAACTTTGAAGTAACAGTTGGTTAACGTATTTCCCCACAAGTGTCGTCAGTTGCTTGCTTGGGACATGCTTTTTTAACTTCAGCAGCAGTCCATCTAGCCACACAGTGTCGTATGCTGCCGACATATCAACAAATGCCACTGATGTCTCTAGTTTCTTTTGCAATCCAGCCTCAATGTAGGATGTCAAGACTAAGACCTGCTCACATCAGCTCAGCTTGCTTCTGAACCCAGTCTGATATGTTGGGGTTATGTTGTTTATTATTCTTTGAATTCTGTTATGGATGAGTCGTTCCAGTAGTTTGAAGCACACGCTCAGCAGTGAAATTGGCCGGTAACTTGCGGGGTCATGCACTGGCTTTCCAGATTTGAAGATTGCTAATGTGTGTGCGATCTTGTCCTGTTGAGGCACCCTTCCGGTCTTGAGTATATCGTTGTAGAACTTCTTCAGCCAAGTTCTTCCATGTTCCCCTATGTGTTTTATAAATTCAGGGAATATCCCATCCAGTCCTGAGGCTTTTCTCATTTTCAATGTTTCGAAGGCCTCATTTATATCTGTTTCAGAAATGGGGTCTGATAGTGTGGTGTTATCTTCGAGGTGTCTATTGACTTCATTCAGTTCGTTTTTTACTTTTTCTTTCATGGTTGGGTCTAGAGGAACCTTCTCAGCTCTTGATTTTATGTGTAGTGCCAGTTCTGATGGTGTTATCTTCGGTTGCTGATTGCAGACGTTGTTTGCAGTGCCAAGTTTTCTTAATAATCTCCATGCCTTTCCGCTTGAATGGGTGAAATTTAAACTAGACGTCAGGTCCATCCATTTCTGCTTTCTTGCTTCATTTAGCTGTTCTAGTATTATTCTACCAGTATCAGGGTTTTCAATTTGTTGGTATTCTTCACGCAAGTTTTCTATTGTGTCGTCATAGCAAGGGATGTATTGTTTCCTGAGCCCTCGAGGTATATTACGTTTGGCAGCACCAATTATGACTCCCACGAATCTTTTGTAGTTTTCTGCTTTTGCGGCTACCCAGCGTAGGTTGCAGTCAACTTCTCGTGTATATTGGTCCCAGTTAGCTTTCTTGAAATTCCATGTTGGCTTGTTAATGACATTTATTATGGGTATCTCCATCACAGTTTTGATTGTTGTTGGGCGGTGTTGGCTTCTTGGGAAGCCGTTGGAGAACTTCCCTTCTATGACTCAAGGGGAGTGTGTTTTCATCGGTGGAGAGGAAACACAGGTCAGCATTTGTGTCAATGTGCCACCTACAGGAGCGTAAGGTTTTCGGTTCTTTGGCAACACAGCTGAGATAGAGTTTTTCTCCTTCTGCCCACTCCACTAATTTTTCTCCATTTATGTCACTGATTATGTAACCCCAGGTTGTGTGGTGGCTGTTGAAATCACAAAGATATATGCATGGCTGGGGTACAGATGGCAAGAATGGGGTGGGCCACGGGACGTCCAGTGCTTTGTAGACTGAGACAACAATTAAGCCACTCAGCTACAGGGTTATCACTTTTATTTCACTGATCACCTGGCAGCACACACATTTAATATCAGAAAAGCTGCTTTGGCGTACATGATAGAACAACCTGTAGATGATGACAAGTGTCCCATCATTTTGTAACCTGTAACCTTTCCCTTTGCTATATTGTCTTCGTTAAGATGGGATTCCTGGAGGGCTATGATATCAGTGCCATGGTGTGGACACTTTGCTCAAGTAGCCACATTTGTCTTTTGTCAATACTTTTACATTGATTTCAAAATACCAACAATTTTTCTAAAAATCTTCATACTCTTTGTCTGGCCCTGAGAAGAGCCTTTGGTGTAGTTTGTTTTCTTGAGTTGTTGTCTTGAGTAGCTATGAGAGTCTGATCTAGTATGGCTGCCAGTAGTGTAGACTTTTCGCCGTCCTGCCTTAGCGGTCCTTTGCCCAGGGCACATAATTTTGGAGGTGGTCTACACGTCGCACGCCATACGTTTTTAACAACCCTAGCAAGTAAAAAAAACTGGCGCACATGATAGAGCCATGTGTAGATAGATGATGGCAAGTATACTATCATTTTGTAACCTGTTACCTTCTCTTTTGCTATATTGTCTTCGTTTAGATGGCATTCCAGGAATGCTGTGATATCAGCGCCATGGTCTGTGGCCAGTTTGCTCAAGTAGTCACATTTGTCTTTTGTCAGTCCTTCTACATTGATTTGTAATATACTAATACATTGGCCAGAATTCTTCATACTCCTTGTCTGGATCTGAGAAGGGCCTTTGCTGTAATTTGTTTTCTTCTGCTGTTGTCTTGAGTAGGCATGAGAGACTGATCTAGTATGGCTGCCGGTAGTGTAGAATTCTCGCTGTACTGCCTTAGCAGTCTGTTGCCCGGGGTACATAATCTTGGATGTGGTCTACATGTCGCAACCAATAACTTGTTAAGAACCCTAGCAAGTAAAAAAAAAAAATACTGGTGTACATGATTGACCCATGTGTTGGTAATTGCAGGTAACGTATCATTTTGTAATCTAACAACTTTTCCTTTGCTATATTGTCATCATTTAGATGGGACTCCTGGAGGGCTATGATATCAGTGCCATCGCCTGTTGCCACTTTGCTCAAGTAGTCACATTTGTCTTTTGTCAATCCTTCTACATTGATTTGGAAACTAATTTGTGCAAAATTCTTCATACCCTTTGTCTTGCTCTGAGAAGAGGCTATATTGTAGTTTGTTTTCTTGTTGTGTTTTCTTGAGTAGCCATTAGAGACTGATCTAGAATGGCAGCCAGTAGTGTAGACTTTAAGTCGTCCTACCTTAGCAGTCCCTTGCCTGGTGTACACCACCTAGAAGGTTGTCTACACGTCGATGCCCATAAGTTGTTAACAACCCTAGCAAGTAAAAAAAAATTATCATTCATGATAGTGCCACATGTAGATGATGGCAGGTATCCTAACATTTTGTAACCTGTAAGCTTTCGATCTGCTATATTGTCTTTGTTTAGATGTTATTCCTGGAGGGCTATGATATCAGTGCCATGGTTTGTGGCCAATTTGCTCAAGATGTCACATTTGCCTTTTGTTAATCCTTCTACATTGATTTGTATAATACTAATACCTTGTTCAAAATTTTTCATTTTCTTTGTGTGGCTCTGACGCGAGTCTTTGTTGTAGTTTGTTTTCTTGTATTACTGTCCTAAGGAGCCAAGAGAGACAGATCTAGTATGGCTGCCGTTAGTGTACACCTTTAGCCGTCCTGCATTAGCAGACCATTGCCAGGGGTACATAATCTTGGAGGAGGTCTACATGTCACACCCCATAAGTTGTTAACATCTCTAGCAAGTAAAAACAATTGGCGTACATCAGAGTGCAATGTGTAGATGATGACAAATATCCTATCATTTTGTATACTGTAACCTTTCCCTTTGTCTTCGTTCAGATGGGATTAATGGAGGGGTATGATATCAGTGCCATGGTCTTTGGGCAGTTTGCTCAATTAGTGACATATGTCTTTTGTCAATCCTTCTATATTGATTTGTAAAATACTAATACTTTGTCCAAAATCTTTAATACCCTTTGTCTTGCTCTGAGAAGAAGCTATATTGTAGTTTGTTTTCTTGTTGTGTTTTCTTGAGTAGCCATTAGAGACTGATCTAGAATGGCAGCCAGTAGTGTAGACTTTAAGTCGTCCTGCCTTAGCAGTCCCTTGCCTGGTGTACACCACCTAGAAGGTTGTCTGCACGTCGATGCCCATAAGTTGTTAACAACCCTACCAAGTTAAAAAAAAAAAAAATTATCATACATGGTAGTGCCACATGTAGATGATGGCAGGTATCCTAACATTTTGTAACCTGTAAGCTTTCGATCTGCTATATTGTCTTTGTTTAGATGGGATTCCTGGAGGGCTATGATATCAGTGCCATGGTTTGTGGCCAATTTGCTCAAGATGTCACATTTGCCTTTAGTTAATCCTTCTACATTGATTTGTAGTATACCAATACTTTGTCCGAAATTCTTCATATTCCTTGTCTGGCTCTGAGAAGGACCTTTGTTATATTTTGTTATCTTGTGCTGTTGTCTTGAGTAGCCACGAGAAACTGATCTAGTGTATCTCCCGGTAGTTTAGCCTTACACCATCGTGCCTTAGCAGTCTGTTTCCTGGGGTACATAATTTTGGAGTTGGTCTACACGTCACAACCCATAAGTTATTACTAACCGTAGCAAGTAAAAAAAAAAAAAAAAATTGGCGGAGATGTTAGAGCCATGTACGGATGATGGCAAGTATCGTGTCATTTTGTAACCCATAATCTTTCTCTTTTCTATATTGTCTTCGTTTTGATGGGATTCCTGGAATGCTATAATATCAGTGCCATTGTCTGTAGCCAGTTTGCTCAAGTAGTCACATTTTTCATATTCCTTCTGTGGCTCTGAGAAGAGCCTTCGTTGTTGTTTGTTATCTTGTGCTGTTGTCTTGAGTAGCCATGAGAGACTGATCTAGTATGGCAGTCAGTTGTGTAGACTTTCCGCTGTCCTACCTTAGCAGTCCCATGCCTGGGGTACACCATCTGGGAGGTTGTCTATGCGTTACTCCCTATAAGTTGTTAACAACCCTAGCAATTAAAAATAATTAGCGTACATGATACAGCCACATGTAGATGATGGCAGGTATCCTATCATTTTGTAACCTGTAAGCCCTCCCTTTGCTATAACTTCTTTGTTAAGATGGGATTCCTGGAGGGCTATGATATCAGTGCCACGGTCTGTGGTCAGTTTGTGCAAGTAGTCCATTTGTCTTTTGAGAATCCTTCTACATTTATTTGTAAAATATTAATACCTTGTCCAAAATTCTTCATCTTCTTTGTCTACTTCTGAGAAGAGCCTTTATTGTAGTTTGTTTTC
Organism: Schistocerca piceifrons; assembly: GCF_021461385.2. NCBI lineage: Eukaryota > Metazoa > Arthropoda > Insecta > Orthoptera > Acrididae > Schistocerca > Schistocerca piceifrons. Next base: position 539,632,516 of record NC_060149.1, read on the forward strand.
ATGTGGTGTTGTCTTGAGGAGCCATGAAAGACTGATCTAGTATGGCTGCCGGTAGTTTAGACATTTCGCCGTCCTGCCATAGTAGTCCCTTGCCTGTTGTACACCATATAGGCTGTTGTCTACACGTCGCTCCGCATAATTTGTTAACAACCGTCGCACGTAAAAAAAAGGAACTTGCATAGATGATAGAGCCACGTGTAGATGATGGCAGGTATATTATTATTTTGTGACCTGTAAGCTTTCCCTTTGATATTTTGTCTTCGTTTAGATGTAATTCCTGGAAGGCTATGATACCAGTGCCATGGTCTGTTGCCGGTTTTCTCAAGTAGTCACATTTGTCTTTTGTCAGTCCTACATTGATTTGTATAATACCATTACTTAGTCCAAAATTCTCGTTATTCCTTGTCTTTCCAGAGAATAGCCATTGTTGTAATTTGTTTTCTTGTTGTTTTGTCTTGAGGAGCCTTGAGAGACTGATCTAGAGTGGCAGCCGTTATCATAGGTATTTCGCCGTGCTGCTTTAGCAGTCCATTGCCTGGGGTACCTAATCTTGCAGGTGGTCTACACGTCACACCCCATACGTTGTCAACAACTCTAGCAAGAAAAAGATATTGAGTACATGAGAATGCCATCTATAGATGATGGCAAGCATCCTATCATTTTGTAACCTGTAACTTTTCCCTTTGCTGTATTGTTTGCGTTTAGATGGTTTCCTGGAGGGCTGTGATATCAGTGCCATGGTCTGTGGCCAGTTTGCTCAAGTAGTCACATTTGTCATTTGTCAACCATTCTACGTTGATTTGTAAAATACTTTGTCCAAAAATTTACCTATATTGTTTTCAGTGTAATGGAGAGTTCTGACACACTCCTTACACGCTTTACGATTATACTCCTGCATAGTAAAAACACATTTTTAACGTTCGACAACTAAACACAAACATTTTGCAAATAAAGTAATTGTATTTTGCCACAAACCGATTAGCATGCTAAATATAACCGAAGTTTTATATGCACAGACGTTTGATGACACACGCACCTTTCTCCACTACAACATTTCCGCTATACATATCTCGTCCAAAAAAGTCCTACCACTCACATATACTCACAATCCCAAAGAACGTACCATCCACCAAGTGATGAGAGACACGGCCGCTCCGCCGGCCTGGACATTATGTCGTCATGTGGTTGCTCATCAGGAGAGACCTGCATACGAACTGCCAGCTGGATGCCCATCTCATGGCATCCACATGCCAGCCCTACCAAATGCTCAGTGTAGGAAGAGACTGTCACCAAATAGTCAACCAATCAATTTATATGGGGGGAATAATTGTCCCTAAACACCCATCATATTGTATCTTCTTATACAACACACAATACATTTGTCCGCTTCTGTCGCCATTCACCCAGCATAGTCAGTCGTCCAGAGAGTACCATATCCGGGACTTGTCCCCCTGCCATGGACAAGAGGTGACAGGACGGAGCATGTTTTTGTAACTAACTGCCTCAGTGACTAAGCTAATTTGCGACTTATGGTTGAGCGAAGGCTCGTGCCCACTCGTGGCGCCAGTCACCGAGCACTGAAGAGATAAGCAAGCGCAACTAATCCACTTTACCCAATCCGAGGCAGGAATGTTGTTGACCATACACATCGAATTCCTCTCACAAAGTGTACATTTATCCTTTTTATACGAGTTATTTTCGAAGACAGAAGAAACTAGGGCATTCATGCGTTTCACATCGCTTATGTATCGTTACTTATTGTGACAAATCTGTAACAGTATGACATAGACTAGATTTCGTATAAATATTCTCTCAGCATTTTAAAAATGTCTGTTCTCATCAGCTTAATATCTCTTATGTGCTGCATCACAGGACTAGAATATTAAACTCGTTTTCCGCTCATGGCAGAGTAGTAAGGTATACCTCTATCCCAGAATGCGTCCTCACTTTCGAACTCTCTTAAAGTAACCAAATGCTTTGTCACGTACGAAGTCTTTTAAAGTAACAGCACACACAGGTTGTAAATATCAGTTTTATACTATGTATCTCTTTATAAATTCAGTAATATAACTGATTTTATTACGATGGTCATCTCTGCCTCTGTAGGAAGGGGACTGAAATTTTGTTAAAACTACCGCCGCAACTAAAACACGTGTGATTACCTCTCCATCTCCAGACTCGTATCTGTGGTACTCGAGCCCACACTTAGACCCGACTCACAGCATATCATTGAAATCAAATAGAAAGGCATATTAATTAAATTGTTGGTGAGATTCACTCTGCATGGTGAACAATTTCCTTGCAGCAGTCAGATTACACTTGCCAGATAGCTCAAATGGGAATCCCTGGAGGGAAGATGATGTTCTTTCTGAGGAACACTTTTGAAAACTGACACCTGAAGCTGATCGCTGAAAGATTCTATTACCGCCAACATACATTCCGCATTGGGACCACGAAGACAAGATATGATAAATTTGCGCCCATAAGGATGCATATAGGCAGTCTTTCTCTATTTCCAAGCAGAATGGTAAAGGGAATGATAAATAGTGGTGCACACCGTAAGCATATAGATGTAACTCCAGCCATTTATAGGCACACAAAACTCATGGAAGTATGTTGTCTCTTATTTATGGAGAAAGATAAAACTTCTGTTGCTAATCGTAACTCAGTAAAAATCTTCATATTAGCTCCCAATTTTCTCATTGAAGTCATATTGTGAGATGAATGTGAGAGGTTATAGCATGTTTGCCCACAACACTTAGAAAAAGAGATATACAGCTCACCTCCCAACACCCCTTTCGCGAGACTATTGCTTACGTGTCGTATTCTCACGAATCTTCCAGTTTTCCATTTTTATCATTTGAATCCACATGATTTCCAGGAGTAAGAGATGTCCCCCACCAAGTCACGGACCCTGCAAATTCTCTTGGAATTCCATCGTGTTCTGACAGCACCGTTACATTAGTTAGAAGGCTGTCCAGTGCTCCACCCGCAACTAACTTGGTAGTGGGCGATCACAATGAGAAGAAAAGCACACTAAAGTACAGGAGGAAATACACAACCATGCAAACTGTATGCGGACAGCAGAAAGAAATTCAGAAGCATTGCACCTATAATTCGTTTATATCGAATGACAGTCTATAAATACCAACCTCTACATGTCCTGATCTCATTTATTGTATTACTGTGATTACTTCATTAGAAATACGACAGAGTAATGGTGTCAGACTTCATGCTGACAGCACAGTTTCTCTCTCTCTCTCTCTCTCTCTCTCTCTCTCTCCTCAGGATTTTTATGACATTCAACGGAGTAAAACTACAAACTGTAAGAACTTTACTAATGTCACCTGGTAGAGACATGAATAGAATATTACCATGTCTGTCTCTTCCAAAATATCGAAAGCAAATACAGTCTGCATGTTGACATCGAGCATATTAAATATATGCGTATTGCTCCATTGAAGCAAGCGGCCAGCGATCGAGGTCGCTTGCACAGATTTGTGTAAAGTTTTGTCGCTTGTACTGTAGGAGGGCCATAACATCAACCACAAAAGAGGGTCCCTATGCTGTTCTTTCATAAGCAGTTTGATACATTGTTTTTCTGCTGTAACACATCCAAGCAGTGTATGACTACAGCTTTGTGCCCCACCATATATATTTTGTTTTTCTATCATGACTTTGATGTCTGTCAAGTGCTGAACCAGAATTAACACATTTCGATCCATCATCTCTCACAGAAATCTGGGGATTGCATGGTGTAATTTAAGCTGCTCCTTCAATACACTGGATGACTGGAATAATAGACAGAGGTGGTGATCGATATTGACAAAACTGTAGGAGACATCTCAATAAACGTGATTCTTGAGTTTCACCCGGCGTATTTGATAATCAAAATATCCACGGGTATGCTGCCGGTCTATAGTGTCCAACGGGCACAATATTTCGGCGATCATACATGTCGCCATCATCAGGTGGACTGACGGACTGAGCTCCTGTGAACGTGCCGGCACGGAGATCCGTACGCTATGGCTGCTCAGAGGGAACTGGGTTCGGTCAAAAAAAAAAAAAAAAAAAAAAAGAAAAAAGAAAGAGATGGGGCCCCTCCACGCCCGCACCAACGTGGTGACCAAACCAAAAGTTCTACTGTCACCTCCGTAAACATGTTAGTTGTCTAGTAAGTGGATCACAGGATGCTGGGCTGTGAAGTTGTCCGTGCGTCTGGGTAAGGCTACGCATTAACACGGTCCATCAGGTGATAGATAGTGGACGAAACGCGAGTGAGGGTAGCGATTTGAAGAGCAGAGGAAAAAAAGTGCCATGGCTCGTGCCGTGGGAAAAAAACCTCTGCGACAGTGGGATGGGTAGTAAGAGCAGTAGTGGCTTACTAGCTGCGATAGTTCATGCAAGGTTGGATTTGTTAGTATAGGTATCATGCATCATTACCATGACAAGCGATGGCGATGTGTCCCAGTTGTTGCTGCTGCTGCATTCCTGGAACAATCAAGATCGTTATACAGTAGTGGGAGATCGGCCATAGATCATCTCACTGTGTGGGGGATGTGTGGAGCTTGTTTGCATGCAGTGTACGGTACGGCTTCCCTGTGTGGTGCCAGTTATTCGGCAGTGTATTCCAGCTGGATATCCAGTAATGGGTCTGATTAACAGGGGCTCGCCTGTGCCGTTATGTTTGCGTATGCTTGGCCATAGATGTTATGTCCTTACAAGTATGTCTTTTGGTCTTTTATGTTTCCATCTATGGTTGTGGTCGTAGTTCCCCAGATTCAGAATAAACGGGTTCTGCGAATGTCTGGAGTTTCTGTATAGTCTTGTGGTGAGTTTGTGGATTACCTCCGTGAGAGTCTCAAGTCGGTATTCCCGGTGAAGGTCCGCGATGCGTGTGTATCGTGGAGCATTGCTTATGATCTTGAGTACTTTGTTTTGTCTGAACTGCAGACGGCGCAGACGTGTAGGCGCAGCGTATCCCCAGACAGGAGCTGCGTACGTCATCAGGGGTCGGATAAGTGTCATGTACATGGACCTCGACACCCTTCTGTTCAGTGTGCTACGCCTGTTGAGCATTGGATAGAGCTGTTTGAGCCTCGCGCTAGCTCGGTTGGTCATGTGTTGTATGTGGTCCCCCCAGAGTAATTTCCGGTCCAGCCAGACACCGAGGTATTTGATTTTCTCACAGAAACGTATTGGGCGTGCATGTAGAGTTATTGGTCTGCAGTAGCGGTGTTTGCGCAGTTGCTTCGGTCTTCTAGTGAACAGAACGGCTTCGCACTTGTCGACGTTTACTCTAACACGCCATTTCTCCAACCAAGGCTCGGCCACTCTGAGTGCAGTCTGTAGGCGTGACGTAATGTTTCATGGTTTCCAATCTTGCGCAAGGATGGCTGTGTCATCCGCGTAGATTGCCATCATTGTGTTGTGTGTGGTTGGGAGATCGTTTATGTAGAGGTTAAACAGCAGGGGCCCTAGGATGCTTCCCTGGGGTACTCCAGCGTGTATACCGTGTTGTGTTGATTGTTTTCCCTGCACGTCAGTGTTGAAACTCCTGTCTGTGAGGTATGAGTGTATTAGACGCACCAGCCCGTGAGGGAATCCCGCGTCGCTGAGTTTGCGGATGAGGCCGTTGTGCCATAGACGGTCGAAAGCCTTTTCGATGTCCAGGAACACTGCCCCTGTAGCTTTGTTTATGTTGAAGCCATGTGTTATATGTTCAACGACCCGTAGGAGTTGTTGTGTTGTGGAGTGGTGATTCCTGAAGCCGAATTGCTCCGGTCTCAGGATGTCATTTGTTATGCAGTGCCTAGTGATGCGTTTGAGAATCACCTTCTCAACAATCTTACTGAGCGAACTCAGAAGGCTGATGGGTCGGTAATTTTGTGGGAGGCTGTGGTCTTTCCCCGTCTTCCTGAACATCAGGACCTTGGCCGTCTTCCAAAAGGCGGGGAAGTGTTGGTGTTTTAGTATGGCGTTCGTTATGTGTGTTAGGTACTCAGTTGCTTTATCCGTGAACTCCTGGAGGACACGGTTTTGAATGCCATCATGACCAGGGGCTTTCCTAGCAGCGGAATGCATTATAGCCCAGGAGACTTCGGCTGTGCTAGCATGTCGAATGTCGTCGCGCGATGGTTGGGCTAGAATGCGTGTAACCTCTTGGTCAGTAGCAAGTGTGAACACTGGATCTGATGGTACCAGTTTCGGTGTGAATGACGCTGCGAGTGTTCGAGCCATTAGTTCTGCTTTCTCTTCCGCTGAGTATGCAGGTCCGTCAGGCCCTTGAAGCGTTGGGGTGTATATTTTCTCCCTGGTGAAGTGTCGGGCTAGCTGCCACACGCCAGGTCGTGCGGTGTCCAGCCCTTCGAGTTTTTGATTCCACTGTTGTGTTCTATGTGTTTGTATTTTATCGTGTATGATGCCCTGTAGTCTGTTAATGTGCCGTTTGAAGTACGGACGCCTGGTGCGCTGCCATTGTCTCCTGAGGCGATTCCTCATTGAGATTAGGCCCAGGATTTCCTGGGGCAGGGCCGCACTGCGTTGTTGTGAGGTGCGATCAGGTATGGTGCCTGCCATTGCGTCCCGGACGGCGTTAGTGAGGGTTTCCACTGCCTCGTCAATTTTTCCTGTTTCGTTAATTTCGTGTATAGGTGGGATGTGGTTATCAAACGTTTGCTTGAACAATGTCCAATTCACACGCCCGTAGTCCAACATCTTGCGTTGTTCTGTGTGCTGCAGTGTTTCCTCAATGTATAGTATTACAGGTTGGTGGTTTGAGGGCAGATCGTTTTCAACGGCAACGTTGAGTGTCGCTGTAATGCCCTTGATGAGGGCCATGTCTATCACGTCTGGTCTGTGTCCCCTCTGATAGGGAATGTGCGTCGGTTCAGTCGGCGCTAGTATAATGTAGTTTCTGCCTAGCGAATGTTCGTACAGTTTTTTGCCGTTGGGATTTCGTATGCGTGAATTCCATTCTGGGTGATTTGCGTTCAGATCTCCAGCGACTATTACTCGCGGTGAAATGTTGAGCAATGTGCTGATATCGCGTGTTGAGATGCCTACAGGGCTGTTGTATACCGATATCAGCGTGGTGTAGGCTCCGTTGAACTTGACTCTGACGGCCGTAGCCTCAATTTTTTCCAGTTCAGGGAGCGCTATGTTTGTGTGCTCAATGTTTTTGTGTATGACGATTGCAGTTCCACCTGCCACGGCGTCGCCCGGTCGGTCGGTACGATAGACACAATAGCCAGGAAAGTTTAATTGTTTGCGCGGTTTAAGTTTAGTCTCGCTCAGTAGCGCGACAAGGATTCCCTTGCGCTCCATGAACGCGGCAAATTCTGCCCTTTTGTTGTGGATCGAGTCTGCATTCCAGAACAGGATCCGTGATAGTGTATGCGGGTCTGCGTTATGGGCCGGGTGTGGTGTATTATTCATGTAAGAGTGTGAAAGAGTGTTGTGATGGCAGTGTGTATGACAGCCCAGTATTGCCCGGGTTCGGCGCTCATGAGCTGGGTGATGAGTGTAGTGCCGGCCGTCAGCACCTTGGTAAGGATTTGAACGGTCGTGTGTCGGGGGAATAGTGTTTCCAGTACTCCCCCAGGTGGTGTGCTGGTGTTGGGTGTGGCAGCCTGAGGTGCTGTTGTGGAGTTAGCGGCCGCTTGTGCGGGTATTGGTGTGTTGTTAGGAGCGGCATTTGTGCTTTGTGGCAGAGGTTGTGGCGCCTGTGTTACTTCTGTGGTGAGGGGGATGGTAGTGTGAGTTACAGTCCCGGTGTCTTGTTGACTGTTTTCCTGTGTGTTGCTGTTCCGTTGTTGCTGTGTGGCCTGTTGTGGTGATTTCGTGTTCCCCGCCTTGTGTTTGCGTGTACGTCTATTTCTCCTCTGGGCTTGGGGTTCAAGGGGTTCTTGTGTGCGTGTGTTTTCCTGTATATGGTGCGTTTCTTCGCAGCGCGTGATTTCCGGGAGTGGGGTCGTGTTGTTTGGGGGCATACGTGTTGGTACCGATGCTTGCTGGGTTTCAGGTGTTGCCTGTGGTTGTTGTGTGGCTGTTGCAGCGGTTGTTTCACGTGTGTGTGTAGGGCGCTGAGGTTCCGCAGCCTGTGCCGTCCCGCCAGGGCGTGCAACCGTGGCAAACGTTACGTCGTTCCTTACTGGGTTCGGCGCTGGCCTTGGACGTGGTATGTCGTACAGTACCCTACTTTTGTCTTGCTTTCGCTTCAGCGCCTGTTCAAGAGGTTGCAGCTCGACTTCCGCCAGAATCAGCCGAGGAAATACGTCGTGAAACTTGTCGTACGTTGACGAAATCCAAGCCGATGAAGTCAAATAACAGCAGTAAAGAGTGTGCGGCCATTCGTGATCTGAGGGAGCGCTCTGAAATTGTTGTCTTACCGGCTGACAAAGGCAATGCTACAGTTGTTGTCCCCCATAAGGACTTCAGTGATAAGATGCAGAGCCTGCTAAATGACGATTCCTACCGGAAGATCAGCGTTGACCCTACAAAGAAGGTGGAGAACAAGACGAGGGCGCTTCTCAAGGGCCGGCCGCGGTGGTCTGGCGGTTCTAGGCGCGCAGTCCGGAACCGCGCGACTGCTACGGTCGCAGGTTCGAATCCTGCCTCGGGCATGGATGTGTGTGATGTCCTTAGGTTAGTTAGGTTTAAGTAGTTCTAAGTTCTAGGGGACTGATGACCACAGCTGTTAAGTCCCATAGTGCTCAGAGACATTTGAACATTTGCTTCTCAAGGACGCAGATTTACCGGAGGGTGACGCTAAGAAATTGTTACCCCAAGGTCCGGTACCGCCTAGACTATATGGACTTCCGAAGGTTCACAAAGAGGGGGTACCATTACGCCCCATTGTCAGCAACATCAGGGCACCTACATATTTGTTGGCCAAATACCTGACGGGAATATTAAGTCCTTATGTGGGTAAATGCCCTCATCACATCCGTAATTCCGTGGATTTTGTTAAACGCCTTGATAGCTTCAGGTTGGATGAGTCAGATATCATGGTGAGTTTTGACGTCGTTTCCTTGTTTACGAGGGTGACCCTGCGAGAGTCACTAGAATTGATTAGTCAGAAATTTGACGAGAAGACCACTGAACTTTTTAGGCATGTCTTGACTTCCACGTATTTTCTTTTTAATGGAGAATACTACGAACAAACGGAGGGAGTCGCCATGGGTAGCCCACTCTCACCGGTGGTAGCGAATTTGTACATGGAGAACTTCGAGGAGGAAGCCCTGTCGTCATCCGTATGGAAACCTACTTGCTTTTTCCGTTACGTGGACGACACGTTCGTCATCTGGCCACATGGTATGGATAAACTCCTTGACTTCCTTACACATCTAAACTCCATACACCCCAACATCAAATTCACTATGGAGACTGAAACGAAGGGTAAATTACCTTTCCTTGACGTCTTGGTCAAGAGAAGGGCTGACGGCACCCTAGGTCATGGGGTGTATCGGAAGACTACGCACACTGATCTGTACTTGCACGCAGACAGCTGCCACCACCCTTCACAAAGGAATGGGGTACTTAAAACTCTAGTACATAGGGCGCGCACTATCTCTAACGCAGAGAGTCTACCCCAGGAATTGGAACATCTGAGAACTGTATTTCGAAAAAATGGGTACTCAGAGTGGCAGATTCAACGTGCTCTTCGCCCAACCACTGCAGCACAACCTGTTGAGATGGATGAAGTCACGAGGGAGGAGGTAGGCACTGCATTTATTCCATACACAGGCGCACTCTCGGGGAAAATCGCCCGCATTCTGAAGAAACACCGGGTCGGAACTGTGTTTTGTCCTCCAAATAAAACTCGTGCACTGGTGGGGAGCGGCAAAGATGACCTCGGTTTGAGGAAGGCCGGCGCGTACCAGATACCGTGTCAATGTGGCAAGTCGTATATTGGTCAGACGATGCGTACCGTCGAGGATCGATGCCGTGAACACCAGTGTCACACTCGACTGATGTATCCGAGCAAGTCGACGGTCGCTGAACATTGTTTGTCGGAAAATCACGTCATGGAGTATGACCGCACGAGGATTCTGGTACAGACGTCGAGATACTGGGACAGCGTTGTTAGAGAGGCCATCGAAATTCGCACCAATGACGACCTCAGAAACCGTGACTGTGGCTATAATCTTAGCAAGGCTTGGGAACCAGCGATCGGGTTAATCAAGAGTAAATCGAGCAAACGTATAGTTGTGACGACCACGGCGGACAGAGCCATCACACCGACGTCATCTCAGACGCCGTCGCAATCTGTTCACTGCGCGACCGTGGCGCGGGGCGCGGACGGCGGAGGGAGCGCGCCGCGGGCGGAGGGTATTTAAATCGGCCGCCGTCGCGACCGAACCCAGTTCCCTCTGAGCAGCCATAGCGTACGGATCTCCGTGCCGGCACGCTCATAGGAGCTCAGTCCGTCAGTTCACCTGATGATGGCGACATGTATGATCGCCGAAATATTGTGCCCGTTGGACACTATAGACCGGCAGCATACCCGTGGATATTTTGATTATCTCAATAAATGTCAAGTGGAAGAATTTGCTGCACTGTGGAGCACATCCAAACAGGTATCTGAAGGTGATTACCTCTACATTTCATCTCATCTTCCACAGTGATGAGGTAGCTGATGTCTTGGTGTTCTAAGAGGTCAAGATCATTGATTCTTCGTACTGGTTTTGCATGTTGCACCCAGGTGTATAATCGCCGTTTTGGTGTGGTAGTCATCCTGACCCCCAAATCCTTGGGCACTGCAGCTTTCATTTATATGAGTTATAATGTATGTCTGCATTGGGAACAGGGAGGAAGGGGGGGGGGGGGTTCCGCAAGACTTAAACCCATAGAACACGGACAGTAGCACCACCAGTTGTCAATCTAACCAGTGGAGGAATGGAAAGTTTTTCACACATCCAGATGAGCATGTATGTACCCTAATCCCTTTACATTTTTTGTCATTTTTTCATCAGTTTTAGGGATTTTCCATCAATTTTCGTAATTTTACCAGGTTTTTCTATAATTTCAACAAAATGTCTCATCGTGTCGATCTCATGATTCTAACAGCCAGTGAAAGTGCAGCACAGTTCTCAATTTCTGTATCATTGCTAAACCAACCTGTGCATTACTTTGCGAGGGTCCTATACATGTGGACATATTATGAACCCTGTTACATTGTCTACATCACATGACACAAATACTCTTTCTTAGCATAGGATATAGCCTTCAGCAGAGAGAGGGTGCAAAAACCACATTCCTTGGACAAAACACTTATTTAAATTTGGTAAGATTTTATTATGATTTGCCCCCTCCCCTCACCCTTCATGCTGATGGGAGTCACCAAGTATTCTCACATTCACAGGAAAAAGTCGAAGATTCAAAGATCTAGCACTCTCTCCTCTATTTCCAAGAGAGCTATATTCCTTTGTTGAACCTATCAGCTAAGGATGATGAGAAACACTCTAGATGGCCTATCTCTAGGCACCTCGTAGCTCTTCCTCTGTCTTTAATGAAATCTCTCTGCAACATTGTCTCCAATTTAATTTGGAACTTGAAGCAGCCCGCTTAGTACGTAGCGAGCATAAGATCACTGCAGCATGGAAGGCCGTTCCAGAGGTTACGAAATTTGGAGTGAGAGCAGACACTGCAAGAAACCTTTAAACCACTACTGAATTTCTCGATGAACTCTCAGCGAAATTACACAACAACGACAATGATACTATTGCCAGTTTCATTAACCATCACAGATACGCTAGGATAGAAAAGAACATTTGATGTCAGTGGTAAAAACCATACGTGTTGGACATGCAGCCTATAACTTTAAATGAGAAAGCAGCGCAGATAGGGGTTAGGGAATTTCAAAGCACATAGTTCTACTGAACCTCCTTTTCCTAAAACCCTCAAAAGCAGTAAAATTTTTGTCTAAAGATCTGGAGATGTATGGTGAAATACTCTTACTACAATTGACCAGTGTACATAGGAAAGCATTAAACCAATGCGTGCAAAATACAGAGACATTATAAAGCCATTATTATTTGACGGTCAGTATAACAGTGGTGATGATATTGACATTCAGCATAAAAGAGTCATTAATCAGTATCCTCAATAGACATACTACGACGACCGCAATGAGCTAATATATCAACTATGACTGCTAATGACATCAGCTGCTGCTCATTCCAGTGAAGTTGTCTCAATAATTTCAGAGTCGTATGAGTATGGAGACAGTAGTTTCAGAGCTGCACAAACCAGCATGCAATACATATCCTTATAGGCGTTTTATGATTAAAGGTTTGGATGACTCATGGCAGGCTGATTTTGTGGATATGAGGGAACACTCGCATGAGAATAATGGATCCAAATATATTTCAATAGTTATTGATACATCCTCCAAATCTGCCTAGGAATTTTCCGTGAAAGCAAAAATGAGGAGAAATCTTGCAGATGTGTTTGAGCGTTTGTTACAGACAGGGACGAATCAGTGCCTGCACAACCTCCAAACCGATCACGGTGGAGAGTTTTACAATAGATACTTCAAGACCATTATGCGGTGGCATGGAATACATCACTACTTAACATTCATCCACCTGAAGGTGAGTACCGTGGAACGTGTGAACAGAACAGTAAAGATTCAATTGTGGACATGTTTTAACCTTCACAGCTCGTAGAAATGATGGACATATGTCCTCCCAGAAATAATTGTCCACTATAATCGAACCAAAATTAGCACAATAACAATGAGACCAATCGATGTTCGTGATAATGGACTCATGGATACGGTCTACTATAGTATTAAAATGCAGCCATGTAGACAGAAATTTAATGTAGGTGATTTGGTAGGTATCTCAAAACACAAGACAGCATTTGAGAAGTCGTACTTCCCAAACTGGTCGAGTGAGATATCCACAGTTTCCAGAGTACAGAGAACAAATCGCAGAACTTACATCTTAAAGGATAGCAATGGCACTGAAACTTCGGGATGTTTTTACACTGAGGAAATGCAGATGTATTTCTCATACAGCATGTCATAAGACATCGAGAGGATAGAGCACCAGTTAAATGACTTATTTTTCCTGCGACACAGAGCAGCTGGATTGACGCTGATGATTTGCTATATAATAGGGTGCACAGAGCACAACCAGCACAGTTGCATAACATGCGTGATAGGAGACGCATTACCAGAGATCATGGTATTCTAGACAAACTTCCTGTTGAATTGCATATTCTGAGGTACAGTTGCCGTGGACCTGGTACAAAACTTCAAAAACTCTGGCTCCTAGTCATAAGGGTATTAACCTGCTTGACAAGGTGTGTTTGGAACACAACATTGCATATGCAAAACATGAAGCTCTCCCAGGACGTCACGCTGCAGATCGAATTTTAGTTGAGAAAGTGAAGGCAATACGTTCAAGGAAGGATATTGGTATAGGACAGCGCATTGCAGCATTTGAATTTGATAAAATCATGTGTGGTAAAATTAGGTTGAGCATAGGGGCGATGAATGTCAAGCAAGTTATGAATGCTGCATCTCGTGTACTGAATAAGAAGAAGAAGACAACGTTGAAGAAGAAGAATAAGAAGAAGGGATGTTCAAAAAAACTGTATCCCGACAGCTATGTATGCAGCTGAAAGTGCCCTGAAGCATAAAGGACTGGTTAAAGTACCCAGCACCCAGGATTCTGCCGATACTTTCATTGGCTGGTGGTGCTGCGGCTGTTTCCAGAACAGTTAAGAATCTACAGAACTCCCAGGAGCAGCTAGAGGAAGCAAGAAGACATTACCGCATGATGGAAGCAGTAGCCACCAGAAAAGGACTATACCTGAAAATATACAAGAAAGGAATAGGTCTTTTCATAAACCAGAGAAGTCCGTTAGCTATTCTACCAGACAGACCTCTTACAAATATAGATCTGCTCAAGTTTGTGAGGGAAACATTCAGCAGTCCAAGGTTCCGTGCTGTGTTTATGCAGGGTACATTACCGAAGATTATGCGGAAATCCGGAGAATGTGGAATTGTGAGTTTAGATATTGCTGAGGGACCAGGAACCCACTGGTTTTCGTATGTTAAGAAAAATGCATATAACGTCTACTATTTACTCATTTGCAGACTTGCAGAAGAGTTGCAAAGACACTTTAGCGACAGAAGACGTGTGTTCTACAATTTTATCGCTACCAAGACTTAACCTTCGTATGCAGGCACCTGTGCATCATGTTCCCCCCAACATTTACGAAGAAGCATATATATATGGTCATGCATTAAGCATCTACCGGTCAGTCAAGGTTCAGATGTAATGTTGTGCATTCTGACTAAAAGAACGATCGTCAGTATTACGAGCGAATTACTTCCCACCGATTGATTTAAGCAACGGGGAGTGGAGTATTGCGCTGATCGGACTGGAGACTTGCAATAGCATTCCGAATATCACAGAGGCTAACAACAAACTTCATCTTCAAACTAATGGTGGAAAAGAAATTGTGGAAATAGAACCTGCTGCATACGATATTGACGATTTAAATGAACTTTTAAAACAGTCTGGAAAAGGGACTGCGCTGCGTGCAAACATCAATACACTGATATCTGAAATAATGACGATTGCAAGGATTGACTTTAACCAGAAAGGTTCAATAGGATGGCTGCTGGATCCCACAATAGGTCAGGTTTTGAAAAAGGATCCTAATAAATTTTACAGATCCGACCAGTCAGTGGATATACATCTTGTCAGTACAATCTGTGTCGAGTGTAACATCGCAACCTCTCAACAACAGAGTGATTCAAACGATTTACGGATTCTTCCCATCAGTGGGAACATGGCATAAAATCGCTGAGGCCCCTACCAACGCCATTTACCTCCCAGTAACAGTTCAGACATTGGACTATCTGGAGCTGTGTATTGTGGACCAGCATAATCAACTTGTCGATTTTTGCTAGGAGGAAACCACTGTACGGCTACATCTAAAGGAGAACCAGCAGTGACGTTGAACATGCGGAGACCCATAAGCGGTGGCGGCCTTTAACCAGTCGGGACGTGCTGGAGGCAGAATCGACAGCCTTTAACCTCAGGACTGCAAGCGTCGGCAGCGAGCTTCAACCAGTCAGGGTTTACAGCAGCCCTGAGCTGTCAACGAAGATAGGATGGGCGTAAGGTATAAAACCAAAGTGTACACCGTGCGGCGCAGCACTTCACAACAGAACAGCAAGGTGATAACATGTGAAAACTACGAGCTTCTTAAATCAATGGGTCTGAAGCCGCGCACTAGCGTCGTCGATGTAACTATTCCGGTGGAATATGGCGAGAGTATTTTACGCCAGGAACACTTCTCGCATAAACCTTGTGCATCAACCAGATTTGGCAAGAACGATGAAATTAGGATTGTCATCCAACACCAAGACTTTTTAACCCTTCCATGTGAGAGTTTCACATATCTTAATGGATCATTTTCGAAAAGAGATGGTGCCGCTAAAATGGGATCGAACCTTAACACGTAATGTTTTATCGTTCCTGTTCCATGAGATACGACATCAACTTAACGGGGTCAAGACTGACCGTACGCGCAATGTACTCATAACATCAACTCTTAAAATGTATGTCTCTGATTTACTGCATGTATACCTTTAAAATTAGGTATGGGATACTTTGAGGGCATGCGGCGAATTGTTCTGAATGCTAAACAGGAAGTTATTCTGGTATGGAGTGCAACAGATAGCAACTAATACACTGAAGGAGTTCAAGAGGAGAAAGAGATAACCATCAATAAAATAACATTGTAAATGACACACATGACAATATTGGATGAGCATCGCTGGAAGCTTTTAAAAGTTCTGAATGCTGGTGTATTTCTACCGCTATCTTGCTGTTCATGGGATGTTTTCGAGTACCAAGTGACACCAGCTGCAGGCAGCCAAACGTGGTCTACTAAAACCGCCACTCGGCTGGAGACGCCAAGGTTCATTGTACTTGCGTTTCAGACCAATAGAAGAGGGAATATAGCAAAAGATTCCACCAAATTGATAATTGCAAGTTAACTAATGAGAGAGTCTACCTGAACTCTGAATTCTATCGTTTGATAATTTACACTGCAGTAGGATGACAATGTGTACAGTCTAGTACACGGCTTGTATGTGAAGTTCCATGCTTCATACGATGAAGAGGATGAATGTCAACTCAGTCCATGGAAATTCAAAGAGCTGGCGCCAATCATCGTAATAACCTGCTCAATACAGAACGAGATAATTAAATCTGGACGTAGGTGTACGACTTGAATTTGAATCTTCATCAAATTTCCCAGAACACACTAGACTGTATGTTCTAGTTCTACATGACCGTGTGATTAACTACTGTCCGCTCACCAGTGTTGTCCAACTAGCTCTACAGAATAACAGGTGCTGCACCTTACCTAGGGCATTCCGCAATGGTTTCGCAAGGTATGAAAATCGTTGCAGACTCTCAGGGTTTCTATAGTGATGAGCGTAGACAGTTCATACTTCAAGATGTTGCATTCATAGCGATCATAGAAGATGCCGGACTAATAGAGACATTCTCAGCAAACATCGCGTCACCAAGGCTTTTCAAGGATGTGAAGTGCATTGAAACACGGAAAAGTGCAAAGTGGTTAACACATTTCTGGGATGATCCTGGGATACCCTATAAGGATATGGTGACGTCGCTTCGATTATTCCACCATACGAATACCATCATTTATATGAAGTGGAAGAAGAAGATCGCATCGATGCTGCTATTCAAGACCTGGAATTCAACGGGTGCTCTGTTCTCCATCGACTCAAGAAGAAGATGTGTGGAAATAGTGTTCCTATGTCTGCTTATGAAAATGTAAAATTACTTATAAGTTGAATGAGAAATAAATGAATTTTTACCTCATAATATGCGTGTACTTTTTTATTGATTTCACCCTGTTCCCCCTTTGATAGTATACAGTGCTACCCAGATAGTACACCTGTGGTTTTCTTGAAACACAGGAGATATAATTATAGACATGATTGCTATGCGTATTTGGAAGTAGACATGGTCATGTGCCTTCTGCTCAGATAAGGAAATTCATGCTGTATGATAGGTGCAATCCCCTGCAACCATTCTATGTATTTTGTTATCTTCCATCTTAAACTTTACCTCCTTAATAGCACTCATCTTCTAAAAACCAATGTCATTTGTGTCATGCACACCCTTTATATGCACAATGTAATAGGGGATAAGTTTCTTTTGTAAATAACAACGTAACGACGTATGGTAACGATTTTTTTCACTTATTCGATCCACACAGTTACAATTTGATTTTTGAGATACAGCTCATTTCTAAAGATAAGGTATGAGGTACAGTTCAGTTCTTGAGACACAGTTTGACTCTGCTATTTCAATTCAGAGATACTTTTTTTCCACATGAGGTGTGTGTGTGTGTGTGTGTGTATATATGGATGTGTAAATAGTACACATAAATAAATAAATAAATATTTACACCACACACACACACACACACACACACACACACACAATTACATACACTATGATAAAAGGGTCGTACTACTCTGGAGACACACACACTCTCTCTGTCCCTCATTCCCTCCCTCTCATTCGGTGAGAGTCCCCCATACCTTCTCTCACTACAAGTGAGTAGTGTGAGTAAGGGGACAATTTCAATCCCATCATCACAAATGACTCTTTTATCATAATGAAGCGACAGGCCGATTTTAGACTACGGCACAGTGTACACCTTGTGTCCTCTCAATCAAATAATGGTTTGCTGTACCACAGACAACGGCTGCAGTACAGCACCACGAACAACACTGTACAGGCACAGCAAACTGTCTTCGATAGAGAGATCTCTTGATGCCATATGATGCACACCATTAGCCAACCTCTGGATGCCACCTTCCAATGTGCAATATGCATACATTTTTAGTCACAGATCTGCAAGATCTACAACCAGCAACCCGTTTGCCTCGTCTTTCATAATGCCGATAACCTTCTTGTTCTGTGGAACAATAGTGTAAGGATCATCAGCTGTGTTTGAGGACGTGTCGAATTCATTACCATGGTATCTCATTACTTTATATGGATCACAGTTTTTCATTCAAAACATGAGGCTATCTGTATCCATACAAAGTAATTTAAGATCTGTGAAATGAGTTTTTGCAAACCCATAATGAAAGCAGTACATGTGGAATTTAGATAGGTGTGGTATGCACATTCCCACATACATAGGCTTTTTAAACTCTATTGCAGTCTTCGCCATCTCCACAACAACAAAGTTCCTGTTGAATATAGTGACCCGCTTAAAATTTGGTCTGACAACCGATTTTTTCGCCATAACACCCATCCCATTCGGTTCTAATCAAATTTTCACGTTGTTCCATCAAATTCTCCATTGTTTTGCCGAAAACCGAATTATTCATTGATTTATAAAACTCTTTCTCAAAGTCACACATCACAGAAGCTCTCTGTCTGGTATTCAAATCAATATACTGCTACAACCAGGGAGACTGCTCGAAGGAGACAGCCCAAGTGATACTAGCGAGCCCCATCCCCACCCTGTGACACTGCTGTAGATTACGACAATGAATAATGGATCTCCGTTTATTCCCCAGTGTCATCATCAGTTTTGGGATGGGGCCTCCTCACGGAACTAGTTGCTTTGGACACAGTGGCAAATCGGCTTGCTCGCCATGTGAACTATAGGATATGTGAGTTCTGCTTCCACCACATACCCTACACCAGAATCAGCTGCCACACCCCTCTTGCATTAATCTTTGGGGATCCATCGAAATTCGCCTATCAGTGATTCTTGCATTGCGTGCCCATAAATGTAATTTACATCGAAGCATATGATGTAACCTGAATCAAGGAATGCATTGAACCTGTCACTCATTAGTGGGTTATATGCCCTGGAGTGTCTATAGACACACTGGCAAAGTCTCCCACGGACCCCTTGCTCGAAGAAAAGAAGCATGTCAGCGTCGGTCAATAATTCAATGGACCACTTCATTTTCTTGAACATTGTGCCCTAAGACAAACCAGGTGCTGTGTAATAAAAGGCGAAATCCAGAGAATATGTGGCCATGCATAGACTCTGGAATTTCTCGAAAACGTCCGCAAGCAAACGGACTCTCCTAAAGTGGTGATATTGAATTCCCGCCAGACATTCAGGGCATGGTCATACTTTGCGTCTGTTATGGCGTCGCCTGTAAGGTTGCTAGAGAATGAAGTCATGTCGAGTAGCCTGGTTTCGCTGAGTTTTACTCATAAGGGAAAACCCCCTTTCTAGCCACAAGTTGCACTTTTTCCTCGTTGTGAAATGCAGCTACAGTGATATGGATATCCTCTCGAGGTAGAGTTTCAACGAGTTTCTGGTATGGTGTCTGCCTAAAACGTAGCGGAGCGTAATTCTTGGCGTTATTCGTTTGGAGAATGATATATATTTCTCAACGCTCTCGGGTAGGACACTGACCTGATCTTTCTCCACGCCCGAAATCAGGCAAGTACTCAGCAAGGAAGTGAGAGTCATACACGCTTAAATTATGAAAGAAATGGGTATGTGCCTTGCAATCTGGTACTTCAAACTGCACGTATTGTGAGCTGCATCACTGAACTTCCTCGTAAGATGACAGTGGTTCCCAGGAGGAGTTTCCGTTTTTCTGTCTAATGGCAGCCCACAAATATGACACGTCAACTGCGTTATTGTACAAATCTCCTTCGATCTGGTTATGGGAACGTTGTAACTGTAAATGTAATCAAGCTCCCATGAAAGTATTCCAAGCTCCGTGAGCAACCAAACCGCAGGATTATGCCCGACATAAGATTTGTAACAGTTAAATCATAGGACGATGCAATTGGGTACGCTGCCACAAATGGTGCGAGGGTTGTGCGTAAATTAAGGTCTCCAACGCCTTTTCACATACTTAACATCATTTTATTGCAAAATCAAGAACAGATTCTGAAAGTTTGGATTTTTAGTTGATTTTCAACGTAATCCCCGTCACGATGGATGCATTTCTGGAGACACTCCAGAAGCTGTTTCATACCCATGTGGTACCACTCTCCTGCCGACTCGTGCAGGAAGGAATGGACAGCTGCCTTCACCTCTTCGTCGCTTGAGAATTTCATCCCCCCCCCCCCCCCCCAGTGTTGTTTCAAATTGGGGAACAAATCGGGGCTGAATGGAGGATGGTCAATGACTTTCCACCCGAATTTGGCGATGAGATCTGTGTTGTTGCTGGCGAGTTGAGGGCAGGCGTTGTGATGGTGCAAACGAGCTCCCTTTGTCATCCGACCCTTCCTTTTGTTCTGTATAGCACGGCGTAGCTTTGTTAGTTTCTTGCAGTACCTTGCCGCATTGATTTTTGTGCCTCTTTCTAGCTAATCGACCAGGAGAACGTTTTCCTATCCCAGAACACCGAAGCCATTACCTTCCCTGCTGACGGCGTTTGCTTGAACTTCTTGCCATTTGGAGAACTGGAATGCCGCCATTATTTTGATTTTTTCTTGGTCTCTGGCGTGAAGTAGTGGACCCAGGTCTCGCCCCCATTTACAACTGAATCAAAAAATTCCTCATCCTCTTCCCAGTAACGGCGCAGAAACTTGCTGGCACTTTTGATACTCTTATTTTTGTGTTCATCAGTGAGTATCTGCGGCACCCACCTGGCGCACACCTTGTGATTCTTCAAAATGTCCGTCAAAATCTTGTCCACAGTAGTCTTAGACACGTCCCCTTCACAGTCAGACGCCGACCCGCAAGCAAAACTTCTGGTCTCGTCGTGCATGTTTGTATGGCCATCTGCAAACTCCGCACACCACCTACGCACATTTTCTACGTCCATACACTTTTCTCCATACACATCGGTCAACTGGCGATGGACTTTAATAGGGTTTGACCCCTTAAACCACAGAAATCTAATCAAAGACTGCAATTCACACTTAGTGGGAGCGTCGATTTTCCCTTCCATCGTTAACGACGGCTACGCCAACAATGAGTGTCGCAGAGAGGTGGGGACTGGCAAGAATAGTGGTGTGGGAAGCGAAGAACATGACGCTGTTGTCAGATTTAAGCTAGCTCGCTCCGTCCTAACGGGAGCTCGTTGGAGGCTTTACTTTACAAACAATCCTTGTATGTGTTTTTCTGTAAAGGTGTTATGTGAGGCCATACGGTCACCTTCACAGTGGCTCACAGGAGCAAAGAGGCATTCGAAGTCAGCATACACTACACACGGGCATTGCTCCTGATGGTGAGCATTTTCAAACTTTGTGAATTTCTGTTCCTCAGTAGCCATAATAACACGTACCACGTGCTTGGAAGTGCAATCTACTAGATGTATTGCCAATAACTTGTCTGAGGAAAAGGCACTGAGTTATCTTAAGCAAATATGCTGTTAATCATTATGCTTGCTCAGATGGCCAGAGAGGAGTCAGGACATATCTTTGATCCAAACACAGGGATAATTGTCTTTTTCCTTATTTTTCTCATAGCAGAATAATAGCGTGTTTACATGCATCTTATGCTCGCCAGCAAATTTTGAGAAATGGAGGGGGCTGACAACTATATGCTTGTCCTGCTCATTTGTCTTGCTTTTGTTCTCCAGGACATAAATATGAACCAATATTCCGGTATAGTAAATTTAGGTATATTCTGGGTCTTGATCGGGACCTCAGTACCATCAAAGTTATAACACTTATGAATGTCAAGGTATCTATCATATCGATATGTATGCTGCGGATTTTTTATGTAATTTCTCTCTCAAGCCAGGATTGACCATGCAAAACAAGCCCAAACATTTTTATTTTCGACATTAACACATACCCTCTTATCAGCTGTATGTCCACAGCTCGTGGTCTTGTGATAGCATACTCGCTTCCTGTGCACAGGGTCCTGGGTTCGATTCCCAGTGGGTTCAGGGATTTTCCCTGCCTCAAGATGACTGGGTGTTGTTGTGTTGTCTTCATCATCATCATTCATCACCATTATGGTCCGAGGAAGGCAATGGCAAACCACCTCCGCTAGGTCCTTGCCTAGTCGGCGGTGTGGGTCTACCGCATCGTTCCCTATGCTCCTCAGAGTATGGGACCTCATCATCATCATCATCATCATTATCAGCTATATCCTTAGGGGGCTTGATATAGCTGGGCCCTCCATTTACCCGATCATTGACATGTGTATGAATGTCCAAATGTAGTATTCAGCTGCATGCTTTAGCTGACCCTCTAACTTACATCTCAGAAAACTAGGCCAGTATGGCTCCCCAAGTGAATTCATGAAACCACTCTGCTCTATGTTATCACACCATTTTCCCCTTCAGAGATAATGCAGACTTGTCTCTTCAATACTTTAGGCAACTTTGGTGCATAGCACCACAGTGCATTTAATAGTGGTATGCCATTGATCATTAATGACCTTGAGGAGCTCTGTCTCTGAAACAGGAAGGCACACTCCTAGAAACTCAACTGGTACCTAGTACCCTCCTGCCAGGTTCTTGGTCCCTGTGAACGAGATTCGCTTCTCAATGGCGTCCACAATCACCGAGTATTCTAACTGTGGCATGGTGTCACTGACCTGATATCCTTCACTAAAAGGATGGGAGAGGGAAGTGTAGCTAGCCATAGGTTCATTATCATTAACACTATCATTAGTAAAGTGTCTTGGCGTTGAAGGTGATGACTGCATTTACCAGTGGATGATGGCGTTGGGAATGAGGAGCCTGCTGGGATAAGGGGTATGTGCCAAGGCACACAAACCTTCCATTGGCGAGGGAGATCAATCTGAGCTGGAGTAGGAGGAGGTGGCGACAGTGAGGACCAGTGGGAACACCCAGGTTGATGCTGCATGCTGGAGCTTTCACCACCACCAGCCTGAGAGTTGAGAGACCGTTGCTTTTCTTCTTCCCCCAGCTGAACCTCCCACAGACGCTAGAGAGTATGTGATGGTGCGGTGGCGGCAGCAGGTTGTTTTTGGGGGGGAGGCCGTGGCGATCGTGGTCGCTTTCCTTGCAGTTGGAGCAGGAGCAGGTAGTGACAGAGAGGACCAGTAGGAACACCCAGGTTGATAATGCTGCTGCTGCCGCATGCTGGAGGTTCCACCATCACCAGCCTAAGGTGGGGCAGGGGGGGGGAGGGGAGGGAAGATCGTTGCTCTTCATCCCCTGACTGGACCTCCCATGGACGCCAGAGTGTATGTGATGCTGCGGCGGTGGCGGCAGTTTGTTGTTGGGAGGGAGGCTGTGGCGACTGTGGTCGCTTTTCTTTCAGCCAAGAGTGGTGCCTTGCACGGCAGGGCATGCGACGTAGGCACATGTTTGATTCCTGACCCCGCAAGCACCGCTCTAGGCACCCATACCACAGCTAGCCATTGTGGTGGCAGTGTTGGTGATCGAAAAAAATTAAGTACAATGCTTAAGATTTTTCTGATAAATGCTGTAAACAACTAAAAATGACAATTAAGTACACGAACATTCTAGAATAGTAATTATATGCTGCAATGACAACAGTTGGATTATAAGCACCTTTTACACCCTGGTTCTGAGGATTGAGCAGTTCAGTCAGACCTTCTGGTAGTTCTTCCTCCCAGTCCAGTATTTCCTCCTCATCCGAAAGGGCGATGTCTTTCAGCATCCTCAGCACCCACCATCTTATGTACCCACTTTGGTATTTTGCCCTCTCCTGGGAGCCATCTATCTAGCTCGCTGATGCTGTCTACATCAATAAGATACTGAACATAATTATTTCTTGAAAATGTTAGAAACATACACAGAATATCTTAATGAAATACAAACAGAAAGTCGTATTCCTTAGCTCACTGAAATACAAACAGAAAATCGTATTCTTTAGGTCACTGAAATACAAACAGAAAATCATATTCTGTGGTTCACTGAAATTACTTATATATGCAACACACTCACACTGAATTTGAAAATCGTATTTGGTACTTAGACTGAACTGATGGTTCCTGACTTTCGATCTCGACACATAACCCTTCTTCTTCTTCTTCTTCTTCTTTTTCTTCTTCGTCCATAGAAACACCTACAATAGCAACGAATATGTCTCCAGACAACTGAATGTAATATGTTGCGAAAAGTTATATGTATACACATTTCCCACCCTCATCATTAGAACCATAGTATATTACGTGAAAAAATATCTTCTCTAAGAGCTACATGTTACAAAAAAAATGCAGTTACTTTTTTGCTGATCTGGTTCGATTACTATTGCTGGAGCCTTTTGCAGTGCTCTATCCGCATCCAGTTGGCGGTCAACTTAACCAGAATCTATGGGATGAATACTGTAACAACAAAAAACAAAAAGAATGACTGTAATATCGTTACAGAATAAAAATTCGTCACACACTAAAATTACAGCAGCAAACCATTCAAAAGTTCAGTAGCACCCTAACAGTTGCTGGGAGGGATAGTAAAATTACGGCACACACAGGTATAATGAATGAATTGAACAATTAACTTACATTTCAGTTAATTAATTCTTTCTGGTGTATTTTACAAGACCTACATCTTCTCAAACAGCAGAGGATGATGAGCAAGAGAGATCCAACCCCGCAAATTGAATTTTATAAATAAACAGTCTACCCTTTGCTGTATAATTGAATGTCTTGTCGTAATATCCATCCTCTCCATCACATTTCCACCAGTTTCCAGGTAGTGGGTGGGAGGAGAGGGTTGGGGGAGTACACTGAGGTGAAAGAGTTAATTCGTTTCTCAATTTAATTAATTAGTCAATCAATGGGAGGGGGCTATTGCTCAAGTAATGGCAACTCAAATTGTTTAAATAAGCAAATTCGACACTATTAGCCCTTTTCCTGCCAATTTGCAGATGGGGAGGTGATGTGGGGTAGTGGGGGATAGGTGGTGGTGGGGGTGGGGAGGGCCAGCACCGTCCCCAGGTGGCGGTCTTGTGAACGAGGCCCATTGTTCTCTGAACCTCACAGCGACACACAGAACTAGATATTCCCACTAATAAATCTGAATATTCCACCATTTCGAATTTCCCACCAAAATTTCAATTTCCTGCTGTTTCCAGGGGATGGGGTAGGGAAGGGGAAGGGAGCGGTGGGGTGATTGGGAGAAGGGACTCAACTGTTGACTGGGAAAACCCATGACATCATCAGGAGGTAGATGCCCCTGAATGTATGCAACTTGCACTAATAAAATGCCCTGATGCTGTCTTTGTCCCACTACTTCAGTGCTCTACAGAATTAAGGCATGCAGAATATCTCTTGTTTCACATGCGGTTATGCACTGTAAGTTATAAAAATGAAAGACACAGTGTTTAAAGATTTGGGCATTAGGATGACTAGCACCTAGGACACTGAAACAGCAGTGACATACCTGGGTCTAGTATGCACCACCAATAAGAGGAAACAATACCCTGGGTCTCTTTGAAAACAGAACACTGAGACATTTGCTACCCCATCATTGTGGAAGATGAGGTGAAATACAGAGGTCATCACCTTCAGATACCTGTTTGGAAGTGCTTCACAATGCCATAAATTCTTCCAGTAGCCACATATTTAGATGTCCCCAATAGTTTTGTCAATATCGATTATCACATCTGTCTTTTATTTTAGCCATCCAATGTGTTGTGGGAGCAGCTTAAACTACATTTTGTGATGTCCAGCTTTGAGCGAGAGCCAATGGATCAAAATGTGTTAATGCCAGTTCAACACTTGACACAGGCATCAAAGTCACGGTAGTAAAATAAAATATATATGGTGTTGTACAAATCTGTAGTCATACACTGCCTGGATGTGTTACAGCAGAAAAGCTGTCTATCAAACTGCTTATGAAATAACAACTTAGGGACCCTTTCTTGTGGTTGATAGTCTGTGGGTTATGGTCCTCCTACAGCACAATCATCAAAACTTTACACAGATCTGTGCAAGCAACTTCGATCCCTGGCCACCTGCTCCAATGGATCATTACGCATATATTTAATATGCTCTATGTCAACATGCAGATGGGATTTGTTTTTGATATATTGGAAGTGAGAGATGTGGTAATATCCTATTCAGGTCTTTACTAGGTGACGGCAGCAAAGTTTTTACAGTCCATAGTTTTAAGTTGGATATAAAATGTAGACTGGCAATGGCAAGGAAAGCGTTTCTCAAGAAGAGAAATTTGTTAACATTGAGTATTGATTTAAGTGTTAGGAAGTCGTTTCTGAAAGTATTTGTATGGAATGTGGCCATGTATGGAAGTGAAACGTGTACGATAAATAGTTTAGACAATAAGAGAATAGAAGCTTTCGAAATGTGGTGCTACAGAAGAATGCTGAAGATTAGATGGGTAGATCACATAACTAATGAGGAGGTATTGAATAGAATTGGGGAGAGGAGGAGTTTGTGGCACAACTTCAGTAGAAGAAGGGATCGGTTGGTAGGACATGTTCTGAGGCATCTAGGGATCACCAATTTAGTACTGGAGGGCAGCGTGGAGGGTAAAAATCGTAGAGGGAGACCAAGAGATGAATACACTAAGCAGATTCAGAAGGATGAAGGCTACAGAAGGTACTGGGAGATGAAGAAGCTTGCACAGGATAGAGTAGCATGGAGAGTTGCATCAAACCAGTCTCAGGACTGAAGACCACAACAACAACAACAACAACAGTTTTAAGTTTTACTCTGTTGTATGGCATAAAAATCAGGACATGTAGAGGGTGGTATTTATAGACCATCATTCGATATCAACGGATTATAGTTATTATGCTTCAGGATTTCTTTCTGTTGTCCATATACACTTTGCATTGTTGTGAATGTGCCTTTCTTCTCATTGTGATATCCCTCTACCTAGTTAGTTACAGGTGGAGTACTAGACACTCTTCTAACTATTGTGACGGTGCTGTCAGCAGGTGATGGGGTACCAAGAGAGTTTGCAGGTGTGTTTAGCTTGGTGGAGGAAATCTCTTACTCCTGGAAATCATGTGGATTCAATTGCTATGTATCGATGACTGGAAGATTCATGAGAAAACGAGAGGTAAGCGATACTCTGGCGAAAGGGGAATTGAGAGGTGACCTCTTACTGCTTCATCTAAGTGTTTTGTGCAAACGTATCACACCTCTCACATTCGTCTCATAAAGTGATTGCAATGGGAAAATTAGGTGCTACTATCAAGGTTTTTACCAAAATACCATCAGCAGGAGAAGTTCTGTCTTTCAATTTCTTTATAAATAAGAGCCAACATACTTCCATGAGTTTTGTGTTTCCTTTAAATGGATGGAGTGGCATGTTATTAGGTAGAATAAATTTACGTCTACATCTATATGCTTAGGGCGTGTAGCAGAGGGTACCTTGTACCACTATTAATAGTTCCTTTTCCTATTCTACTTGGAAATAGAGCGAGGGAGAACGACTGCCTATATGCCTCCTTATGGGCGCTAATTTCTCATATCTTGTCTTTGTGGTCCTAATGCGAAATGTATGTTGGCAACAGTAGAATCCTTCTGCAGTCAGCATTAAGTGCCAGTTCTCAATAGTGTTGCTCAAAAAGAACATCATCTTTCCTCCAGGGATTCCTGTTTGAGCTGTCTGGCAAGTGTAAATTGACTGCTGCAGAGAAATTGCTCACCATTCAGAGTGAATCTCATGATTAATTTAATTAATGTGCCTTGATTTCAGTGACATGCTGTTGGCAGGGTTTAATCGTGGGCTCGATTACCACAGATACGAATCAGGAGATAGAGAGGTGATCAGGCGTTTTTTCGTTGCGGCAATAGCTTTAATAAAACTTCAGTCTCCTGACCACACAGGCAGAGATGACCTTCATAATAAAATCAGCTATATTACTGAATTTGTAAAGTGATATATAGTATAAAACTGATATTTACAACTTCTGTGTGCTGTTACCTTAAAAGACTTTGTATGTGACAAAGCATTTGGTTACTTTAAGAGAGTTAGAAAGTAAGGACGCATCCTGGGACAGAGGTATACTTGAGCACTCTGCCATGAGCCGAAAATGAGTTTAATATTCTTGTCCTCTGATGTGGGATGTAAGAGATATTAAGCTTATTAGAACAGACATTTTTACCTGATGAGAGAATACTTATACTAAATGTAGCCTATGGCATAATGTTACAAGATTTTCACAATAAGTAACGATACTTTAGCCATGTGAAACGCATGTATGCGACTGTTTCTTCTGTCTTCGAAAATAACTCGCGTAAAAAGGATAAATGTACATTTTGTGAGAGAAATTCGATGCGTATGGTCAACAACATCCATGACTCGGATTGGGTGAAGTGGATTATTTGCGCCTTCTTATCTCGTAGTGTACTGCGACTGGTGCCACTCAACCGGAAGTCACATGTTAGTTTCGCCCTGATGCGTGTTAGTCGCAAAAATGCTCCGTTCTGTTGGCTCTGGCCCGCGGCCATGGGGCCAAGTCCCGGCTAGATACTCTCTGGATGACTTACTATGCTGGATGAGTTGTGACAGAGGTGGACGTGTGTGTTGTGTATTTCATGAAAAGATTCAATGTAATAGGTGTCTGGGGACGATTATTCCCCCATGTAAACTGAGCGGTTGACTACCTGGTGACTGTCTCTCTGACCACTGTGTTTTTTTTCATTTTTCCCATCCACGAAAACTGTTTGCTAAATAAGGAAAGAAATGTACAACACCAGTGAAAGGAAGCTGTAACAGAGATCTGAGATGACCTAGTGACTTTGTAATTTAGAATCAGAATGGGCTAATTTATCAGCATGTTAGACATCACAAGTTGATGTTTTATTTATGTGAGAACGGCTCAGAACTACCTTTTCTTCCAACGAATAATGCATATTCTAGGAACACTTGGTGTGTGTTGGAATACTTTATCTATATCACATTAATAAAGCTAATATGATACTCACTGCACTTTACTCCTTGAGTTCTGCTTTTTTTCTTTTCTTTTCTTTTTTTTTTTTGTAGGGGGTCACAGCATAGAAGCATCTAGAATCCTATCATTCAAACAGAAAACGCATATTTCACCACTGTAGCGAATTCCGTCCTGCAGTTTCATACAGCTTTATGATTATGAAGTCATATCTCTAGAAATATATGTCTTACAATGAAATAATTTTGCAGGTACATCCAGCGTATATGTGGATACTGTCTGCGAAATGTGCTGCGAACAGAATTAATAGCAAACCTGAAGCAGCAGTTATACGCGATGAACGTTTTCCGTTTCGCCATTTTGTGGGAGTTGTCAGCGAGAAAAAGCTTCGTAAAGGTTTAGAATTATGTGTAAAGTCTGTTGCAAGTTACCAGGTGCTCTTGTTCTCAGATACTGGCTGAACAAACTTAGGGTACTTACGCCATAGGCTACACTTCTTTCCGACGACTTTTAAACAGGAGAGACACGAGATTTTGCTTCTCTGAAATTTTATTTTAAATAAAGACTTTGGTGCCTACACGGTAGCACAGCGTGTTCGGTCAGAGGGTTAGTTGCCCCCTGTAATAAAGAAAACTGAGTTAATGTGTCAACGATGAACTTCAGCAAGTGTCTTAGGACGTCCGCCCTGAACAAATACAACGATGAATTACGAAGGACTCGCGTTTGCGTCCCTGTGCCTCCCCCGCGTCGGAAGTTGAGGTCGGATTAACTTCAGCATCGGTTTTTCGTGTTCTTTCCTGTTGAGCCCTAGACATCGGCCTCTACGCAGCCGGGCTTGCCCGTCGCAATTCCAGTACCGGCGTTCCAGTTGTGATGGCACCTTCCTCGCGCGAGTATAGACGCTCCACATAGTTGAGCTCTGCCGAAGAGCCGAGTCTGGATTGAATCCTGCGCCTTGCTTTCGCGACCGAGTATGTGAGTGGAGTCGAACAGTGCAAGTCATGAATGCTTTATTTCGTTAACTTTTGTTATCAGTCTTCTTTGAGGCGACGCCTTTTCATGTAACTCACAGCATTATGTCCTGCCACATGTTAACTACGGACAGTTCTCAGGCAGCGCTGCCTGCCGCTGCTGTCACGAGCCAGCTGGGCGACGACACGCCCACCGTACTCCCGTCCGGACCCCTGCGATGACGTCACCAGCCACCACTCGAGGCCCACGCCACCGCCCCATCATCGCTGACCGGCAAGCTACCATCGCGCTTGCGCTGACGTCACATCCAAGCGTACGAAACACAAAAATCTATCACACAAACCTGCCACAAGGTGAACGCTGGCAGTTTATTGCAGCTTCGCAACTCTGCTCTCCAAGGGGGAAACTGTGTGGCAGCGTTCCACAAAAATGTGAACGGATCAGAGCTGCTTATTGTCGGCCCAAATTAGCTGTGTCAAATAACAGTCAATGTGCATACTTACAATAGGCAAAATTGTGGACTGAGCGAGGTGGCGCAGTGGTTAGCACACTGGACTCGCATTCGGGAGGACGACGGTTCAATCCTGTCTCCGACCATCCTGATTTAGGTTTTCCGTGATTTCCCTAAATCGTTTCAGGCAAATGCCGGGATGGTTCCTTTGAAAGGGCACGGCCGATTTCCTTCCCAATCCTTCCCTAACTCGAGTTTGTGCTCCATCTCTAATGACCTCGTTGTTGACGGGACGTTAAACACTAACCACCACCACCACCAAAATTGTGGTAACTCATGGCATGCACTGGCAAGCGTCAGCGTAAAGTAACAGTTTTGCTAACTGAATCACTCTCGAATACAGGCGCTATTTTGCAATGTGTTGATGCACTCTGTGGACCACATGTGTCAAGCTTAATGCAATTCTCCACAGACACATACCGAAGCTTGTATGGCGCTCTACACTTGTTTCCGATTTCGCTGCCTTGCGTCCTCGAAGTACAGAGTGCCCCGCACCCACAAAAATAGTTCGTTTCATCCTGGATACGTGTCCAATTTTCTCCCACACGATCAGTCGATGTGCTCATCACTGAGGACTGTATAGCCCCCAAGACAGTGTTAGTGGAGCTGCAGTGGAATAGTATCACCACGGTCGCTAGCTGATAGAGAGTGCAATCAGATTCCTTTTTGTCAAGTGTTCATTTACTATTTTCGGCACAATAAATTTATTCATGGAAAACATGTATCACGCGTGCAAACAAAGTTGACACGCAGTGCGGTGGCTGATGGGAGTGACTGTAAAGGTATTTCCCATTTACAGTCACTCCATTGGCCATCGCGCCGAGTGTGAACTTTGTTTGAATGAGTAATACTTTATCAGTTCCCGTCACCACAGCCTACATCCCGCTCAAAGTGCATGGGTGCTACAGTTAAGTTGGCTCACTGCACGATGGACATGTAAGCAGCAAGCCGCATGTGCTGGAGCATGTAAAAACTCGAAACTTGAATGCTGCATGAGTGTCGTGATGAGTCATCCTAAATGCAAGAATAGCCTTTAACATGCTTATTAGTGAATGATCAGTGACTGTCTTGGTGAGTCAAGTAGTTTCATGATGGTATACTGGCGTTCACTGAAGAGTGAATGATAATCATCATATTACTTTTTTCGAATTTCTTCAGACTACATTTGAACCGAATGTGAATGAAAGTTTGTCCCATCAGTGCCTTCAAGCCTTGCAAACAAAAAATTTTGTTTCTAATCCCGTTGTTTGATTGTTCCATGTCTGTACCATCCTTGATGTCTGTGGCTGATTGGAATCCATACCTTCCTGAAGGAGTGTTGTTAACCATGCACGTTATCCATCACACCACTGGTTGCTTACATGATTCCTTGTGCCTTGCTGTCTATTCACATCTGTAACTCGATTCCAACGTCTGAAATCGCCATCATCTGGCAATCTACACAAAGTGAAGACTTTGTGAACAACCTGTACATCCATTCATGAACTATATCTATGAAACCAATAGCTGTCAATAGATACAAACAATAATAACATTTCAAGTACAATCTGTATAGTTTATTTATGACAATTATGTAACATACATTAACAGAGAATACAGTTACATCCCTAAGAATTTAACAAGTTGGTTGGGTTTTGCTGGGTTTCTCTATGAGATATGCTCAAATGGGGAGGTGAAGTTATCAATCCTAAATTTAAAATCTCTTCAGATTCTCAGATATGTATTTGTGGTAGTTTTACATAACACAATACCTACAAAACAACAACCATCATAGAACATTCCGATACTGAGACTTGTTCAACCAAGGATGTTTAAGGGACCTTATATAAGAATAGAAGAAAAATGGGGTCACCATACAGTAGTGGGTGATCAGTGCAATTTCCATCTACTACTGTCTGAAACTTTTCTCCCAATCACCATCAAACAAAAAGTAAATTTAACTGAATTCAGTGAACAGAACTGTATACCAAAAAACAAATAACTATAAATTTTTATAAGAATAAATATTTAATAAAATCTCATAATTGGAAATATTAAAATAATATACAAAATCATGCTATAAAACCCAACAATAATTTTTTTGTTTTTCATTCTTCAAAAACTAATAAATTTTTATTTTTTATTTCCCTCATTTTTAAAAATGTAATAAAAATTGTATCTTATAAATTATAACAAAACCATTCTTGTTTTGAACTTGTTTTTCTATTTTTAAAAACAAATACACTTTTATTTGTCATTTTTAAAGATATAATGATCTTATTCCTTATAAACTATAACAAAATATCTAGTATTAAATTCATTTTTCCTATTTAAATTAATTTTTAATTTTAAAAAATGTAATAAATTGTTCCATACAAATTAGCTCCCTCTTATCTTTTATTAAAATCGTCTTTAAATCTAATAACTTAGTTAGTTTTCTGATTATGAAAGAAAATTTAATAAATTACTTCTAATAAATGGCAGAGAATTCAGCTAGTTTAAGAAAGAACAATTAAACTTTGCAGATATAGTAAAATAAATAATTTAAGAGGCCATTATAAATTAAGAAAAGTAAAATTTTTTAATTAAAGACATTATCAATTGGAGAGGATTTATAAGAAAAATTGGACATGATTACCTCATATTAAAATTGAAAACTGTGATGAAGTTTTCAAAGTGATACAATCCCCACAACAAATGAGACAAAACAATGAAAATTCCTGCTTTCATACATAAAACAGAAACAGAAAAACAGATAATCCATATTTAGTTGATAAAGCATTTGCAAAAAGATTACAAACAATAAATTTAGAAAATAATGTAAACTCAATTCACCATAATAATTTCTGAAATAGTGAACATCCAAAAATTATTAGTGTGTCAAAGAAAATTTAAAATTATTCAATTGTTTGAAAATAATGTTTTAAGTTATTTTATTAATACAAAATGTACAGAATTAAAGAAGCTAAGTAGTATGGACATCAAACCCAAAATTGTAGGATTACTACAGAAAAAGGTATAGATAAAAAATTAAAGAGATGGAAAACCGACATTCGAAATTGGTTGTAAAAAAATTTGTATTTTTTTTTTCATTTTATTCAATTACATCTTTTAGCTTCAGTTTCTTGTTTGATGCTTAGTATTATTACACTCAAAATTTATTTACAAAATAAATCAAACAATTAATAATTTATTTGTGAATTAAATTTTATCCACATTTTTTCGTTTAATGTTCTAAGCAATCTCGAAACAACACATGCTTTAAATTCAATAAAAATTTAATAATGATCAACACTTTATTTTTCATAAGTTCCTGGAAATCTATATTATAAAATTCTCTAACATTACCTGTTTGTAGATTTCTTGGACATCATTAATTAATTTTTTTAAAACGATTCTAGAATATTTTACTGGTTTTACCTTTACTTGGAATAGCCAAAGATGATTGACAAAACATCGATTCTAGTTAATAAACATTTATATCCATTATTTATTTTCGAAATACCTTTTAAATTAACAGAATCCATTTTGATTTGCGAAAAATCATCTATACCAAAAGAAATAACATTTTTCCTTTTGAATTTATTTCTAACTGGTTGTGTAACTCATTAATTATATTTTGTCAAATATTATTATGTTGTAACCACTACCTACAAATTTTTAACAGTTTTACATTTTGAGTTTAACAAATTCAACAAATACATACCATTCTTGGTTTTTGTTTTTTGTTGTTATTATGTTTGGATAATATGTTTCAAAACATTTCAGTCACCAAATGTGGAGCAGACGACAAGGAATAATTACATTAATGATTGACAAATTTTCACTCCAGGATGGTTCTTTTGATAATTTATAAAGATGTGTACAAAAATTAAAAATCAAAGTAATACAACATTTATAACTTTTGTAAGAGCAACAAAGATGTCCTACCGTTAGATGAATATAATGATAATTGAGCTGATCTATTTGTCACTTTTATTCTTGATAATCAATATATGTTTAACGAATATTTGATTTGAGGAAGGCATATAGGATTAGAATGCTGAGTTTTGACAAAATATATACCAAGGTAATTAGTAAGAGATAAATTAAATTTTTAAGTAATTATAGAGAGAATCATACAAATTTAAATCATACTGAATTCGTTGGTGGTGATTTAAAATTTGATGATTTTTTAAAGAAATGTTAAATGAGGGAATAATGATAAATTTGTATTTATTGTAAAAGCTATGACTAGAAAACCTAACATATGAAAATACAGAAATAAAATTAAAGTTTTTTAAAAACATAAAGGTAAATGTTAAACCTGTGTACTAAAGCTTCATATTAAAAAATAAGATTATTATCGTTTTTTATCTTTAATGACCGTTCATAAAATATGACTTAGCAATTGTTAAAAAAGGTAAAGGAATACCTTGTTTAATTGCATTTTTGAATTATTTACCTCACATGTTTTTGGTACTGGATAAAAATGGAAAAGGATTAGTTAATACGTTAATGTATAATTTATATTTTGAAAAGCCATTCCAACCTATAATTATTGTTATCAGAAACAAAATTAGAAGGAAGATTAGGTAGAGCTGATAAAAAGAATAACTCCATTGCCTGATGCTTGTACAATATATTACATTTTCTATAGAGATAATAAAATTTTCACAAAAGAGGTAAAACAGGTAAGGGAGTTCAATTAAGTGCAAAAAAAGGAAGATATGTTGAAAATGCTTCATTAGAAGCAACAGCAGTTACAGCAGTAATGTATGAAAAACCAATACAAGAAATGTGCTTTGATAATTGTGGTTGGAAAGTATAAATCTTTAATAAATGTTTTCTTATGACTTGCTTAAATTAAATAATTTTATAAGATTTTTGAAAACATATTTTAATAATGTTGTAAATAATAAAAATTTTAATTTTTAAGTAAGATAATATTTTAACTTCCAATACGATTATTTTTTAGTGTTTAAATATTAATTTTATTAAATCTACAAAAAAATTTTATCTATGTAAATCAGTAATAATACAGTTGAATACATTTGCTGCTAAATGGTAAAATTGAGCCTAAAGCAATTACAATTAAACTAAATAATTAACAATAATTTTTACTTTGAATTTTTTAAGTGATGCACAAATGAAAAAGTGAGGTATTAAAATGTTGGAAATTCACTTATAACATTTGATATTCCAGTTCTTAAAATAATTTTCGAACATCCGCTAAAAATGTGAAAACAGGTTCTAGATTAATGAACGTGGATTTTGACCATTGTTATGGGCTACATTTCTATAGCTTGTTATTCTTGGTACAAAGATAAAGAATGAAAAGAACAAAATGATGTAATTTGGCAAAGAAAAGAAGAGAGGGAGTGACATAAGAAAATGGAAAAAAAATGATTAAACGAAATTAAATATTTTCGAGGTTTTTTTCTGATTGAAGATCACCTCCTAATTAAAAAATTTTGATCTGGTATAGTTAATTGAAATGTATTTGATAATGTTGGTACTCACTGGCTTTGTTATTGTAAATCGAAAACTATAAAAATTTTTTCTGCCTTTGGTGGAAATATGTTAGTTTTTGGGAAAAAGCGTTTTATATTGTAATATTGAAACAAAGCAAAATTTTAATTTTTTTCATTCTGAGCATTTATGTTTATTTGTGTTAAAGCTATTATGAGATAATTATAAATTTTAAGTTATATTAAATTAGTAAATGACATTTTGGAAGATAATTATTAAAAATTACGATATATAAAAAATTAAGTTTTGCAAACTTAATACAAAAATTAACAGAAACATAAATTATCATAAATTAGAAAAAATAAGAAATTGAAAAAACATCACAAAATAGAAAATTTAATTAAACAATTTGTGTTATCTGAGTAAAATTTGCCATCACACTGAGACTCACATCACTTGCAAAAACAGAAAATTTTAATTAAAAAATTACTATTTATGATAATGATATAGGTTATCGCCAAAGAATATGTAACATGAATTCAACACTTAATCATGCTTTAGATGAATTTAATGACTAAAAAGTAAAGCAAATGAAAAGCAAGCAATTGAATTTACATTTATGACTGGTAATGAAGGAAAAATTTATAGATGTGACAGCTGTAATTTTACACTTAAAAATTTGTTGTGGTCAGTAAAATATAAATGACAGTTTTACTTTTAATGATTGAACATTTAACCACTTTCATATTTCACTAAATGTTTTTGATAATTTTTACAAAATAAGTACTGTCACAAGTCAATGGAAGTTAAGTTTTTTATCTAACAGACTCAAAGATAAATTTGAAACAGTGCCAGTAGATTTAAAATAATTTTATATGATGAAATTTACTCTTGTATGATTGAATAACGTTAGACACCTTTGAGACTATCATATTTGGTGACTGAAATGTTTTGAAACATATTTTCCAATCCGAATGACAACAAAACACAAAAACAAAGAATGGTATGTATTTGTTGAATTTGTGAAACTCAAAATGCAAAAAAGTTAAAAATTTGTAGGTAGTGGTTACAACATAATAATATTTGACAAAATATAATTAATGAGTCACACAACCAGTTAGAAATAAATTTAAAAGAAAAATGTTATTTCTTTTGGTATAGATGACTTTTGGGAAATCAAAAAAGATTCTGTTAATTTAAAAGGTATTTCGAAAATAAATAATGCATATAAATGTATATTAACTAGAACCGATGTTTTGTCAGTCTATTTGGGCTATTCCAATTAAAGGTAAAATCAATAAGATATTTTAGAATCTTTTAAAAAAAATTAATCTAAAATGTCCAAGAAATCTACAAACAGGTAATGGTAGAGAATTTTATAATATAGAATTCCAAGAACTTATGAAAAAATAAAGTGTTGATCATTATTCAATTTTTATTGAATTTAAAGCATCTGTTGTTTTGAGATTGCTTAGAACATTAAACGAAAAAATGTGGATAAAATTTAATTCACAAATAAATTATGGGTTGCTTGATTTATTTTGGAAATAAATTTTGAGTATAATAATACTAAGCATCCAACAAGAAAGTGAAGCTAAAAGATGTTTCTGAAGAAAATGAAAAAAAATAACACAAACCGTTTGTGCAACCAATTTTGAATGTCTGTTTTCATTTTCTTTAATTTTTTATCTATACCTTTTGCTGTAGTAATTCTACAGTTTTGGTTTTGATGGCCGTATTACTTAGCTTCTTTAATTCTCTACATTGTGTATTCACAAAATTAATTAAAAAATTATTTTCAAACCATTAAATAATTTTAAAATTTCTTTGATCCTTCATAATTTTTGGATTTTCACTATTTCAGAAATTATTAGGGTGATTTGAGTTTACATTATTTTCGAAATTTGTTGTTTGTAATCTTTTTGTAAATCCAATAAATTTTATTATTTTTCTGTTAGTGAAGAAAATAAGAATGTTTTACATATTCCTGATAGAAATTCAAAAATTAACATTAATATTAGAGATGGCTGGTTTCATTAAAATCATTCTCAATTATATATAACTTTTAGAATTATTCAAGTTGATTGTTCTAATTGTCCTACATCTAATAAAATGTTAATTTTAATTATGTTGTAAAAAAAATTCAATTTTTAACTATAACAGATTTGAAATAATATTTTATCAGGAATAGAATGGTTTTGACTTCTCCATTTACTTTATTAAATTTTATTTCATCTCTTTCTTATTGATATGGAAGGACATATAGTTAATAAAGGGAAAAAAATAACGGAAATGAACTACTTATTCACTAAAATTGTTTGGAAGTGTTTTCAAAGCTTATAAGGAAATTACATAGGAAGGAGATTGAATGTTTATTTTTACTTTAAGTACTAGTGCTGAAGATGCAATTCGTAGATGGTCAGATAAAAATGATGTTGAGGTTGAAATAGAAGATACATTACCAAAAGATGGAAAAATTTTAAAATAAATATGTAAATTAGAATTCCTTTTGTTAAATACAAACCAGAATAAGAAACTGAATTAGAACCAGACCAATATCTTTCTTTGATTTACCTACCATAGAAACAGACAGATTGATTAATAAAAATAATTTCGAGTTACATAAATTTGTTATGCTTTATTTTATAATTGATGTGCTTAAAATAAAAATAAATAATGATACATTGGTTCAATCATCATTAGTTGGTAATAGTAAATTCTCAAGTACTTATTTTAAAAATGAGGAAATCAATTTATTTCTCAAGAAATGCGGAATTTATGTCTGTCAATAAGTTTTTAGAAGTATACAGTTCTATTTGTGATTTTAAGTGAGTAACACAATCAAAAGGTGATACTGATATAAATTCATATTATTTCATTACAAATAATCCTACTTAAATTATAAAAGCGACTTGAAGAAAAAATAATGTCGCAAATCAAAAATAAATGTGGTATTATGTACTACTATTAATGTTAATATACCTAATGTTACCTTAGCTTGTACAATATTTTTTGGAAAAAGAATTGAACTGAGGGTGTTCTACACTGAATATTAATTGAGTACTTTTAATTTATAATGGGGCAAAATATAAAATTCGTGATTCTCCACCATGTTTCTTGTCATCATAGATAATACATTCATATTCAGATTCTTCGTTTACTGACTGGGAGCTTCTGAAAATAGTATGTAAGCAAAAATACATTCTTTGAAAACTTGTGGTAAATTATAAAATTCATAATTCTTCACTATGTCAGTTTTGTCATAAAAATAATAATATGCTACATTTCTTGCACTCATAGACAATAGAGTTTAATTTTTACTTTCTTTCAAAATACCTATATTTCATTCCTCAGAACAGTTCACTATTTTTTACACTCAAAAAGAAGAGATAATTTGATATTTTTAATTTCTTCCCAAACATCTCTGTCTGTTTTCTTAGAATTGTAAAATTGCCATATATAATATACTTCACAATAAAACTTTATAAAATTATGAATTCAGTCATCTTCTTTTTCACTTTTCAAATGTTGTATAATGAAACACAACTTTAAATAATATTCCCAAACATTACATTTAACAACTTTTTCTCTTAGTTATTTGTTTCATTCACCAAAAGTGTTTTTGTCTAATTTAAATTCATCCTACATACTAGTCATATTTTTTTTGATATATTTTATTGGATTTTTTAAAAGTGTAACAACGAGTTTAATGTAAGATTTTTTGTTGTAATTTTCAAAATAAAATCATTACATTTTTAAAAATAAAAAAATTATAAATTTTTGAAAATGGGAAAGACGAAAAAACAGTTAATATATTTTTAAAAAACTTTGTGTATAACATTTTAATTTATTCATGTGTGACTTTCTATTGAATTTTTATTCAGTTAAAATTTGTAATTAGTTTTTGTATCTATTTAGTTCTTTCATTAAAATTTTATTAAATTTATTTATTTAACTGAAGAGGGCTTGGCAAAACGTTTTGACAGTAGCAGAAGGAAACTGTGGGGCCCAACCACTATCGGCGTGGTGGCCCCAGTTTCCATCTAACTGAATTAAAAATGGTCACTATCGGTTGAAGAATCATGGGTAGGCTTCGATTTGGCAGGCATTCTATTATCCTCTAATGTGATCAAGCTGTATTACTATTAAGATGAAAATAAAAAGGACATTCATAGTAATTAATTACCACTGCAAAGTTACTTGTGGAGTCGAAATATAATGAACTTGTTATAGATACGCCACAACATATTTATTCTTTGCCATTATCCGACAGTTATTGCACGTTACATGAAGATCAGATTGGTTGTGTTTTGGACAGATATACGTTTGACATGCGTTCTGTCTGAAAATCATATTGATTTCTGTACTATGTTGTAGGTAAAACTGTGGAAAAAATTGTAAGAAGGTTGCATTTGAAGAATTACACCAGCATGGTCTAAGGATTTATCTGGAATCAAGAGCTGAATAACCAATAAATTGTTTATTTCTGGTGATGAATAAATTCAGTTCTATGCTTACTCATTTGATTAGTTAGTAATAAGGTTTCCAGACTGAGGGTGACAACAGTTCAGCAGACTAGGCTGCAGCACATCATCAGTCGTGTTTCTCCACACTACTATGAAAATGACAACTTCTATATCAGGACATGCATTGCACTGTATGTAGTCCACTGGTTGGACTAATCTCTTTCTCTTTGAGGAACATTGAGAAAAGTAACATTCATTTTATTTAGAGATTGTAAATTGGCTTATTTACTGTAACAGTAGTGAAGGTAGGATATTCTAATACACTAAATATTCACATTTTTAATGTTTCCATACTGTGTAAATAGTTCACATCCTCATCTCTCATGTTGAGAAAGCGCTGAGGAGACAAGACTAGTATGGTTTATCACCAATAGTCTACATATGAATAGTATTCTCTCTCTCTCTCTCTGTGTAATGGAAATGATTGTATGTTTCTCAGTGGTTACTTTTTTGGATAGAAGTCAGCATTTCTGAATGGAAAAGAGATACTGTCATGTTGTGATATATTGGAATCTTGCACTAAAAGACGTATGTGTAGTATTACCACTCATGCTCCTTACTTCACTTTTGCTTTTCTTAGTATGATGTGTCTGTTATTTATACCGTCTGAACAGAGACAAATAAACATGACTGATCATTTTATTTTATTTGGATATCATTTAGATATGGTACTATTTCTGACCCAGTGTATTGTATGAGAGCTTATGTGTCTCTGTGAAATTACATGCAAATTAACATAGGGTGCAGAGCACAACCGCATGAACCTGAGACAGTTGCATGGTTTTGTTCTAATGTTTACTGAGCTTAAACACTGTCAAGAAATTAGATGAAAATTAAGATATTAACACATAGTGAAGAGCATAATTGCACAGAATTGAGATAATTACGCTGTTTTCTTATAATATTTACATATGCAGGGGTCAAACATAGAAAGTGGATTGCAGTGGGACTGGGGGTATGTGGGTTTGAACCTAGGGTCTCAGGGATAGAAACCTGGTGACTACTAACCTTCATGTTATAACCTCCATTAATTGTTGTTGCCAAATTTCCATTTAATTATATGAAATTTAAAATATTTGCATATGCTGGGGGTCAAACCCCGAACATTAAGGCCCCAGAGCGGAAGGGTTGTAGTATAATTGCTTGTGACTTCATATGACCTGGGGAAATTAAGCTATTAAACTGCGCAACACTTGTTTTGACAGTAGAGGGCATTTCCTTAAAAGTGTAAGTAGGCCCGAGTTGTTAAGCATGTGACTCGCCCAGGCCAGGAAGAACAATTCCACCCCACTAATGTCGTGAATCAGTTGCTCCAAATATCAATAATAAATTCCTGGTGCCGACGAAATTCCACAGGGCAAGCCATTAAACTGGTTAAGTCCAAGGAGGCTGTTGAGCACTAAGAAATTCCGAGACAGCGCAGCCAGCGTCTAATGTAGTCATGTGTCGTGCAAGCTGACACATGAAAAATGTTGGCTACCACAGCTTCGCCAATGATTACTGTGACCATAAGATTGGGTACGAGTCCATGACACACTGTGTATTGACCGTCTGTTTATAGTTACCGCGAAAATTCACGGCGGCTTCTGGCTTCTGAATCAGCACTAACGACTTGACGAAATAGGAGAAATAACACTGAGGTCCTGCCAACGCTGCAACTCTTTCTCGAACTTGCCGTGCATGGCGAACAGAATAAGGCAAGGGGACAAAAATTTTTCTCACTGACTCAAAGTCTTCTCAAACAGCTGGCTGTACGACCACAGTAAGGAGTCCAACTCTCGAAAAGGAACCATCTGAGACAGTAATGTACTTTGTCAACTACCTGTAATTAAAAAAACAAGAAAAACATAAAAGGCGTCTAGTCCAAATATATCTGGCGACAAAGATGAAATAACCACTAACATCTTGAGTCCCCTTCAGTATTCATATAATCCGCAGAGCCGGACAACTGTCGCCTCAGCAGAAGACACTGTTTACTTTAAGAAGCAACTTGGCATAGTGGCCATTGCAGTGCATCACAGTCCTAGAGCCCACGTCTAAGTTAATCAAGGTGACCGTTGCTACCGTGTCCTCCTGGAATTCAATTCGTAGCTCATCCACAACCATTAAAAGCAGAATACGATGGAGCGGCACTTACGGGGCGTGAGAGACCGTCTCCGTGTCCAGGGAAAATTCTGGTGCCTCTGACGACCATCGTGCGGCTCACCGACTGTCACAAACTGTTGCCAAACGACCTACTTTACGTCATACCCCATACTAGATGTCTACTTGGAAGACCAGTGGGAGATTAGTGCGTAACGTCCCTTTCGGCAACGAGGTCATTAGAGACGGAGTACAAGCTTGGTCTAGGGACGAATTGAGAAGATCAGCGGGCGTGCCCTTTCGAAGGAGCCAACCGGCCTTTGCCTTAAGTGATTTAGGGAACTCACGGAAAACCTAAATCAGGATGGCCAGATGCGGGTTTGAATCGGCGGCTTTCCAAATACGAGTCCAGTGTACTAATAACTGAGCTACGTTGCTCGATAAGACTTCTCCATGGGGGAAATACTGACAAATAAGTACCAAATGACAATCGAGACGAGACCGCCTGCTTGTTGATTGAGCGGAAAAAGACGTGGAAGGGGAGCGAAGCCAAAAACCCCAAAAACAACGCGAGTGGAAATACGACGCTTTTGATGACTCGTTCCTGCCCAGCCTGACGCGGGCAGCGCTGTCACGTTACTGCACACGAATCATGAATGGCATCAACACAGGGTGGCTCAGTGGAAAGTCGGTCCGCTTGACTCACCGCACGGGGCACAGGGGCTGTTTACCACTCACATCCGACTTCACAACATACCACTTCTCCGACAGTACGTCCTTCGCCGCTGCCGTAAGTTTCTGTAATTCTGCAGTTTCAACAACTTCGGCTAAAGCGGTGTCGGACAAAGCCAGTGTCCTAATTTGGACCTGGGGGTCGAAT
This sequence comes from Schistocerca piceifrons, assembly GCF_021461385.2. Classification (NCBI taxonomy): domain Eukaryota; kingdom Metazoa; phylum Arthropoda; class Insecta; order Orthoptera; family Acrididae; genus Schistocerca; species Schistocerca piceifrons. The sequence goes on from NC_060149.1 coordinate 539,675,737, forward strand.
GTCAACCGGACGATCACGTCGCTAATTTGCGAGTGTACATATGATGAAACACACTGGGAACACTCAAACCGACACTTGTATGTGCGACACTGCAGGACAGCGATCTACGCCGTATTCGACTTCCCGCAGCGCTTGAGAAGCTGGTTAAACTGTGACCATGCTGCCACCACATTGGTTTTATGATCAAAATACTGCATGACCTGAAGACAATGTTTAAACATTGTCAGGTGTTCAAATTCTGCACGATTTCTTAGAATCTCTCACTGGTGGCCACCTACAAGACAGCCGTATCAGCTCTATTGACGATACGAAGATGCTAGACAACCCTGCAGGTTTCATTGTTGTGTTTCACCACGATCGCCACCTGGCAATGATCTCATTACGTGGAAATTGCCAGTCGCGGTCAGAACAGTTGTGAGAGCATAATGTCGGAACTAATTGAATTCGACCGTGAGCAAATTGATGATGCTTCTGCAACCAAGGTAGTAGGAGTGTTTGATTTTTCAAGAGGCACTGAGTCGAAGATTTATATCGCATACAGATGAAGCGGGAAAACATCCCCCGCTAAGTCACAACGCGGACGAAATTGTGTTTTAAGTGATTTTGACGGACGGTCATTGAAGAGGATTATACGAAAAATAAGAAGACGACAGCTACAGAAATCACTGCACAACTTAATATTGCATTAGAGAACTCTGTCAGCACCAAAACAACACTAAGGGAGCTCCATAAAATGGGAACTGCAGGGCGAATTGGAATTCTAAAGCCATTCATCATTGTGCAAATGCCGCTAACAGGAGAACGTGATGCTAGCGCCGTAAAACCTGGACTTGGGATGAATGGATGAATGCCATTTGTTTGTATGAGTCATTTTTCACACTGTTTCCAATTTCTGACCGAGTTTACTTCACAAGAGAGAAACATGGCGGGAGGTGTGTGATTCTTTGAGCAGCCATTACGTGATGTTCCACGTGCTACATGGTTGCTCTGCAAAGTCGCATTACTGCAAGGTTTATATGACCATTTTGACTCTTCATGACCATCTTACTAATATGTGTCCCCCAGTAGTGTTGGTATCTTCCAAGACGACATGGCATCTGTTTATCCAACTCTTATCGTCCAGAACTGGTTTAGTGAGCACGAGGATGAATTGTCGCATCTCGCCAGGCCTTCATAGTCACCTGATCTCAGTATGATTGACCAATGGTCAATCTACTTTCGAGAGAAGGGTGGGTAATTGCTTTCCACCTCCATCAACCAGAACGATTTAGCAGGAAGAATGGTATATGATTGTCTTGTAAACCAAAAAGGGTTGCATTCATTCGTTCCGAAACGATTGGAAACTGTTTTGAATTCCAACGGATTTCTTGCACCTTACTAGGCATGGTAAATTGTTGTGTTGTGTTATTGTTGTTTCCTCCCCTCCTCATATTCCTGTGCAACTCCCCTCCCCCCCCTTCAACACCTTCCGTAAGTGCACAGTAAAAGTAATCTGGCCCCATAGATACCCTTCCTAATCCGTCAATGATTTTACGATATGTTTTCATTGCAGCTGAAATAAATAAAAGCAGATGTCAAAAAAGTAATCAAAGCTCGCTTAGCTTTTGAACTGTGTCTATGGTCCGATGAATATAACAAAAATCAATATATTACTTTTGTTGGTCGCTATAGGACTTCTGAAATGCAGATGAAATCGCAAGTTTCGAATAGAACGGAGCGTCTTTCTGAAGCTGTTAAATATGGCCTCACTATTCAGAGTGAAATTTCGTCCGAATTAGGAAGTTACGAAATTTCTGTCACGGATTTAGAAGTGCACTGTCAGTGTTAGTGCTAGTGGAAGGAAATATTTGATTTTCTGTGTCCTTTCCCCTTACTTTTTCCGTACTTACTTCTGGCTGAGAGTTTCTTTTTCATGTTCCCCTCCCTCCCAAACCCTCTTTCACGCTCTCTACATTTTTTCATTTAGCTTCTTTCATGAACAGTTTATTACAAACAATCACAAACGCAATAGAGATGAAGTTTATTACCTCATATATCAATATTATTTTCAGTCAAAGGAAGTTTTTTTCTCCAATGGTACCCAAGAAAATCAGATTTGGTGAACGAGTAAGTGACAGAGGACCCCCGAAAGAGGGGCAGCAGTACAGAAGATGGAATTTTTAGATTACTTTGCAAAAGGGAACTCAGAAATTAAGGAACTAGACCAGTTGCTAACGTGGCGAACATTCCGTGACGAAATGTTTAAAAGTCTCTTCAGATTAGCACCATCCATGTTAGTAATCTTGCCAATAAGTACATTGCGAAAAAGAAATTTTAATCGGGGTGGACTGCTTCTCAACGAGAAACAGTGGCTGAAGAATTCAGAAAACGTTAATGACTGATTGATCCTGCATAATTAAAATTTGTTAAACTTTATTCCGCAGAAACAGTGCTATATCCAGGCAAGTTTTATTTAACCACTGCGTTTCTCAATTCCCCATAAAAACTCGTTGTACCTATTGCTTTATTCTCTTTCCTTGTTTGCGGTAACAGAAAAGTGATTCTATTAGACACATAGTTCTACTCGGTAAACACTGATGTTCATTTTATTGTGTAAGAAACTGCTGTTCACAAGCTTTTTGTCAGAACTTTATATCTAACCCATTTAAGTTGAATAAATCTTCATCTGAAAACGTAATAATTACGTTTGTCAAAAAATCTGCAGGATAACATTTCGACCTTCTGAACTTCCGAACAGAGCTCTAAATACTCAATTTTATTTTCTTTTGCTATAAAATCGTGTCTCATTATCATATTTTTCTTTACTAGGCAATTTAATTGGCTAATGTAGTAGAATACAGCATGTTGTGTAATCATTTTGTAATGAAGCGAAGCTGCAACAAAAAGGGCTTTTACGCACAACCTACTTACAACGAAAGGAAATTATGTGGCAACCAAGAAAATTTCATGCTTCCTGCGATGTCAATGTCTAATTCCATTCAGCAAATTACAAAAGTCTCTCATGATTATAAGAGTGTACATGACAACAGGAATAATAACAGAATGTATTTGCTTTCGGTAGATCCTCGCAATTATGATTCTTAATTTCGAAACAGCACAGCTCAGACAAACGTTGACGGAACTAGAACTGTTGATAATCACAACGTACGAATACATTAGCACACAGTAAGAATGGTGTAGCAGATAATGACAGTTAGTCATTCTCTACCGCTTGGTTTACAGATGTGACTGACAGAGCAAGGCTTGCCACAGCACAGGCAATAGGCTGAAGCGATGAATACCCCGATCATCGCTGCGGGCTGGTGAGTCGTCAGACTGGTAGGCATGTCTGCTGGCTCCTTGTCTGTGAGTGCACACAGTTCGCCAGGTCCAAGGTAGATGGACTGCCACCTGCACTGTGCACAACTCAGAACTGTTTTCTCCTAATGCTGTCCTTTACTTCGTCTCACACAATAGAGAAACACTTTTGAGACATTCTGTAAAATTCTAAAAACGGCTGGGAAATATGTGCAGTAGCTTAATTACGTCCAACACGCCATATTTACTCCCTTTGTTCAACTATAACGCATGCACGCAACACCTTTCTCGCTGCTAAACAATTTCAGGTTGCAAAAGATCCAGTGCATCACTATTTGATGGAGACGAAATACATTGATATTTTCGTAGCATGACCGTCCCAAGTCTCTGACAGTGCCACTTCAGCGTACCTTGCTCTCGCCCACGCAGAGTCTCTTCCTCGCCGCTCCAAGTGTCCGGGCCACGCCATTCCTGTGTGATTTGTGCCTAACAATATGCAAACCTCTATTTGACCAATATTAATTAGTGCAAGTGGCTCATTTACGCCGCTTGAACACCTCACAAAACATCACCGAATTGACCTCATATTCTAAGGAGAAAAAACTTGTGATATAACAGCCTCAGTAATCGACCCCACGCGAAAATCTGGGCCATAGCTCTGACAGTACGAAGTTATGACCTTCTGGAAGTACAGATATTAAAATTTTGGGAACACCCTTTTTTTTGTCACTCCGCCCTCTGCAGCCGCTTAATGTCCGTTCACGAAGTACTGTACAGTGGCGTAATAGGTTTTTGAAATGCTATTTTGGCATTATGCCATTAAAGAAGTTGTTCAGCGCTATGTAATTATTAACATCGTTACCTTGCGTTATTTTCTTCGGATATTAAAGCTGGAACTCTTAAAATCAAGTATCTTTGTGGGAGATACACTGTCCTTCAACTTGACTGACACGATGAAATTGTAAATCGAAAGTCATTAACTTGGTTTCATACCAATCTTTCAGTTGTTTACGTTGATTCGTTTTGACTTTGAGGCATACAAAATGGTTCAAATGGCACTGAGCACTATGGGACTTAACTTCTGAGGTCATCAGTCCCCTAGAACCTAACTAACCTAAGGACATCACACACATCCATGCCCTAGGCAGGATTCGAACCTGCGACCGTAGCGGCCGCGCGGTTCCAGACTGTAGCGCCCAGAACCACTCGGTCACTGCGGCCGGTTGAGGCATACAGATAGCTGCAGAATGTCAGTACGATAATATTGTTAAAATAATACTGTATAGTTATGTGCTTGAGGTATACATATTACGTACTCATATTGGTTTCCGTTTTTCGCTTAAAATTGTTAGTGCTCTCGTACAAGAATTCAAAACACATCGGACAGATCTTCCCACCTTCCCTCTCCACTGCCCTAGCCTTCAACATCTCGTGAATAGGAGAGCTCTGGTTGTGACTGCAATATACAGTACTTCGCACTCGAGTAGTAGGCTGCTGAAGTGTGCCGCGCCAACAACAAACGTTGCGTTCGAAAGTTTAAAAGCTGCATTTTCAGAAGTTCATAACAGCGTACAATCGAAATTATGGCACAAATTATGGGGAGGGGTCGATTGTTCTGGGTGGTATCTTGCATGTCTGTTTTTTTCTCCTTAAAACATGAGGTCAAGCTGATGATGTTTCTCTGTAGGAGAAAACTACATCAGCATCACACTTACCTCACGATTTGGAAATCAGGGTCAGATATGAGATTCTGTGAATTATAGAAAATCGTTGAGTGATATCACTCGAAAGTTTAATGTGGATGACGATTATATGGCAAGTTCGTGACTCAGGTAAAGCAGAAATAAATCAATGAATTTTTTCAGGTAAATTAAATTGATTGAGGCTATAACTGAAAACGGAATACAGTACATAGTTCATCCACGGTGGCTCTGCTGATACATTGAAACAGACTGACTTTAAATGGTTTCTGTAAAATATCTCAAAACCACGTTACAAAAATAATATGCCACATGGAGTAAACACATCGTTTAAAGATATATAAGCGGTGTGTAAGTCAGTCGAGTTTTAGTATGCCTATCATTCAGAAGGATATCCGATCACACGTCCTATACAACAACTGATAAGATGAACAGACATCCACATTTAGCACACAAATTTATCCTAATCAGCCTAAGAAAGTGACGATTTTATCAAAACTGAATAATCCTGTAAAGCTCATTTAAAACGAAACACCAGATCAAGGTCTAAATCAGTGCTTGATATGGCGTTCTGCAAAAGGCTACGAGTGGAGACTGAGCACTCCAGCCCCACTACAAGAAAATCAACCGAGAAGTAGAAGACTTGTGTACCGTAAGCTGCATGGGCGGAAGAAATGGAATTCCTCCTTAGCGTTCCGAATGGCTGACGTGGGTTCAAATATGTGTGAGTCTCGAAACCTATCACTGCATTCTCATACTGGCGAAGATGCATTGCACCTGCGTTTACCCGTCGACGCGGACATCGAGAGGCTGTCCAAGACAAATGACAAACACAATGCTTGTTACAGATTCAGGAGGAATGAAAAGGTGCTAGTTATTAAATGGCAGCCATTCATCCTATCATAATCTACCAGATTTTAAATCTGTAAGACATCTCTAGCGGCGGATGTGAACGATGACCACAATTCAGTGACTATGAATTGTAGGTTAACACTGAAGAAATTGGCATATGTAGCAAATTAAGGAGATGCGACCAGAGCAAGTTTACAGGGCCAGACGTAGTTTAGAATTTCAGAGGGAGCATTAGACAGCGATTGACTGAAACAGGGGAAAGAAATAATGTAGAAAACGAATGGTTATTATTGAGAGTTGAAACAGTGAAGACAGCAGTGGAACAAATAGGTACAAAGAAAGGGTTTAGAGGAAATCCTTGGATATCAGAGGAGCTATTGAAGTTAAATGACGAAATTACTTTTAAACTGCTGAAATAAAGGAGGAAACAGGGATTAAAGGCATGGAAAAAATGAAATTCGTTTATGAAGTGCCAAATGGCTATGCAGGAATGGCTGGAGGACAAAAATGCAAGTCCATCGATGCATATACAACTAGCGGAAATACGGAAATATGGATACCCTCTATAAGAAAATGAAAGAGGCCTTTGGAGAAGGCAGGAGCAGCTGTACGAATATTAAGAGATCAAGTGGTAGATCAGTACTGTACTAGGAAAACAAGGGAAAGCTGAGAGGTTTGATAAATTTGGAGAGAGACCAGAAAACGAAAAATAATTTGAAGACAATACTACAGAATGGGTAGAGGAAGTGGACAAAGATGAGATGGAAGATATGACACTGAAAGAAGAATTTTACAGGGCACTGATAGACCTATGCACAAGCCAGGCTCCCAGAGTAGACGACATTTCCTAAAAACTAGTGATATCTTTGGTACCGCTTGCCATGACAAAACTATTTCGCCTGGGGTACAAGATGTATGAGACAGGCGAAATACCCTCAGACTTCAGGCAAAATGTAATAAACCCAATTCCAATGAAAGTACATCACCGAAGCCTCGCTATATTTTAATCTTGGAACGTAAACTCGATAAAAAGCTGTAAACTGTGTTAAACAAAACTCTTTCGAACAAATAACGTTCTTCCAGCCATCAATTGCCCAGGTGTTATGACTTCAGCATAACGTTTTCCTGTTAGGAGCATTTACATAACTGATGAGTTGTTTTGTAATTTCAGCGCAGTTTATTTTGGTGGTGACAGGCTTTGCGAGTGTGACATTAAATTCTGCTGTGGCTGTTGCAGATGCCGTTGTCTGACTTTTCGTCAATTCTCTTCGATGACTCTCTGTCTCGATCACTCAGCACACACCTTCGTCAGGTTTGTTACTTAGCGAATGATGTTTTTCGGTTTTCCTTGCATGTGTTATAAATCTTCGACATGGTGCCCCCTGAAACAATCAACACTTCGGCTATCTTGGTTACAGAGCCACATCCCATGTATTGAGAGGATTGCACAGATGGAGTTTGTGGTCGGATACAACAGCACCAATTACAGGATTCCCACAGGCAAGAGTATTAAAAGCTTAGTAGTAAACTGCCCGAGCATTGACAGCAAAGTGGCGGAGTTTGAAGCGCTCCTGAAAATCAGTGAAGCTCACATTATGTTAGGTATGGATAGCTCTTTAAAACTTGAAATTGAGAGAAGTGAGATTTTTGGAGAAAGTGTATGTCAAGAGGATAGGTGGGAAATGGAGGTAGTGCATTTGTCTGAATAGACAAGAAAGTCAAATATACCAAGACAGTAAATGAAGATGAATGTGAAATTTTTTGGGCAAGACTCAGCATCAGGGCTGGGCATAAAATTTTAATTGAAACTGAGAGAGGACAAGTTACTCTCTCACCTACTTTTCATACGAGGAAAATTATTAAAGATTTTGTTACAACCTGACGCACCTTGAGCGGGACTCTAGGTAGTTAACAGCCTGAGCAGACATTGATGGAGCCTGGTAGGGCGCTAAAAGCATGAGGTATTTTTATGGTTCTTAGCTCGTAGAAACGCTGTGTTGGGAACTGGAAGCAATTGACGGCGAGCCCATCCCTCAATTAATCTTGGCAGACAGGCCCATAGCAATACAGGGCAGACAGAGCAGCCCCTTGTCGAGACAGGTCTCCAGCAGAACAATGCTGCTATACCTGCATTGGCGTCAGCCAAAGGCTGGGCTGCGGGCTACGGACTGAAGGGACGCATCTACACAGTGTAGTTGTAAACGGAGCATTGTGTGCAGAGTCAAGTGCAATAAAAATTCAGAAGTTTTTGTCTTTGCCAATACTGCCAATAGGCCTGTGAAGCACTTCCATCGGCCGCCTCGGTTGTATAAGAGACTCCGGCGTCTGAGAAACGCTTAGGGATAGAATCTTTATTACACCTCATAGCTAGGACTAACAAGATCCAAGGCACAGGTGATTTAGATAAAGATCTATAAGATTGTATCTGTTCGCTTCTTGCTGTAGGAAGCCACCCGACTTTGAAGAAAAAATCTTCCCCCTCTGCGAAAACTTAAAAAAGACAGTAATTGGCGGTTTCCTTTCTTTCCAGAGACGCAGGTTTCGTAGCTCTTGCCGTGGTTCAACATGAGTTTGTGCTGTCGTGTGACGACGGCACGGCGTGAAGGTGGTGTCGTTAGCATACTTTGTGGCAAAAGGGATTTTTTTCTGAAGAGGTGCTAAACACTCGAGTGCTGGACTTTGGTCTGGTAAGAGGACTTCTGGTCAATGCTCTGGCATGTGTGGTTGGTGCTTGGGACCTATCCTGAGACTGACTTCACTTGTGAGTCGTTTAGACTGGGGAGCCTGTGGTGTTCTTACTGTACCGACAGTGTGACTTCATACTTCTCGGACTACTCGTTTGCCGAAGGCACACTTATTCGTTTTTGCTTTACCAGTCTTGACGTCTGGTATCCTTGTTTGCTCTCTCCTATAAGTGAGCCAAATTGGTCCTTGGACGACCAGTGAACGGGTGAGTCACACACTGGAAACTACCGTGGTTTCAGGGCTCCAGTAGAGAGTAAATTGCCATCCGTCTGCCTAATCGCTAGACGATGAGATTTTTGCATTTTTTTCGTGACCGTGATCGATTCACAGGTGCCGCCTTCCGTCTCGCCTCCTCCGCACACATCTCGCCAACTGCGAGTTACAACGCTGCATGAAGCAAACAGGATATCGTACTGCCGCTCCGGCCTTGTCAGAGCGCACAGATCTCAATCGCCACTTGCTCTCAGCTGCACCTATATACAGAAAATTCTGTAGATTTACCAATCAAAGTCTGCTCAGCGTCAGATCAATTCAGATTGCGTTATCCACGTTTTTAGGGCCAGAGTACTTGACTCACTTCTGCTACCCAGGACCCTTACCTACTACGGTTTTAAACCAACTGTTAGTTGTTTACAGTATTCAGTCATAACTTGTTTAGTATGATTTATGCTGTCTTTGTTTTGGGAAAATAAATGTTGTCAGTAAACTAGATTTTGCATACATTCTCAATCATTTTTATATAGTCAGCCCCACAGGTTAACTTCCAAAAGCTGCTGTCGATCACCAATCTCACCTCCTGACTTGATCAAAAACGTTTGAGGGAACCTCAGTTCGCTTGTACCTAAGTTCCCCTAACATACAGTAATCATCAGTTCAGACATTGGTCACCCAGTAAACAATTCGGAAAATCACAGTTTCATTATTGGTGTGTGATATAAAACATTGTGTGAAGCATTACTAATTACCTTCTCTCAAAATTACTTAGAACAGATAGTTCGAACCCTTACTGTATTATGTAAATATGTTCGATGTAATGCAAACATATAGACATGACCTCTTTGAAGATGTCTACACTGCAACAGGTATCAGTTAGCATGAAAAAATTGTAGCAACAACGATTACCACGCACAAAAGGCAACCATAACAACGGGAAACGTTTGTGTGTTCAGTAAATAGATAAAACTGCAATAGTATCATATTTCAAGGGGGTTCTTCAAACTTTTCTTACAGGCAGGAGTATGTAGAGGAACTATGGGTAAGGTTCAAAAGATTAGTAGACCATTCATTTGTACGCAGTAGAAGAATTCATGATGAGAGGGGCTCTCCATCGTATACAGTCACTGTGAATAAACTTCTAAAGAAACAGAGGCCACTGCTCAATAGGTGTAAAACGATGTATAGGTTATAACTGGACAGATACTGAATGAAACGCTTTTCACTGTCAAGAAAACAATGTGTGACGCCTTCCATGACTGTCGTAACAGGATAGTGTCGAATGATCTTTTGCAAAACATAAAAAAATTATGGTAAGTAAAGGATGGTAGTGGCACAAAAGTTAGCGTCCAGTCACCTGCATATGACAAAGGAACTGAAACCGGAGATAGCAAAGCAAAAGCAGAAATCCTTAACAGAATTTTCAAACGTCCCTTTAAAAAAGAATACCTAGGTGGCTCAGGAGAACTACTCCATTCACAACTTGTACCACTGAGAAGATGAGTGAAATTAGTGTTTGTTCCACAGGCGTTGAGAAACAACTGAAATCGTTGAAATTGGACAAAGCTCCAGGGCGCCATGGAAGCCCAACCAGATCCAGTATTGAATTTGCGGCTTAGTTAGCCCCTCTTTTAATTATAACCTAACGTAGATCCCTCGAACAAAAAACTCTATCCAGTAGTTGGAAGAAAGCTCAGGTCACACCCATTTACATGAAGGGCGGTACAAGCGATCCGCAGAACTACTGTCTAATACTCTTCACATAGATCTGCTGTAAGATTTTAGAACATATACTGAGCTTCAACATATTGAGGTATCTCGAGGAGGACCTTCCACAGCAACAAGCATGAGTTCCGAAAACATCGATCATTTGAAACCCAACTCGCATTTTTCTCACATGACATACCGAATACTTTTTATCGAGGCAGTCAGGTAGATGCAGTATTTCTCGATTTCCAAACAGTATTTAACTTATTATTACGTCTACTCGTATTATCAAAAGTACGGTTATATGGTGCGTGAAGAGAAAGCTGTGTTTGCATTGGGGATATTTTGATACGGAGGACGCAGCAGGTTACCTTGGATGGAGAGTCATCGACAGACGTAGAAGGAACTTCGGGTGTGCTCCAGGGAAGTCCATTGGGACCATTCTGTTCGTGAGGTATATTAATGACCTTGCGGACGATATTAACAGTAACCTTAGACTTTTCACACATGATGCATTTATCTATAATGAGGTACTGTCTGAAAGAAGCTGCATAAATATTCAGTCAGACAATGATAAGATTTCTAAGTGGTGCAAAGGTAGGCAACTTTCTTTAAATGTTCAGAAATGAAAAATTGTGCACTTTACAGCACGAAAATACGTAGTATCCTGTGACTATAATTTCAGTGAGTCACAGCTGCAATCAGTCAACTCATACAAAACCTAGGGTGTAACACACTGTAGGGATATGAAACAGAATGATCACTCAGGATCAGTCGTGGGTTAGGCAGGTGGCAGATTTCGCTATATTGGCAGAGTACAGGGTGTTTATAAATGAATATCGGGGTTTTAACCTTTTATAATAATTATTATATTAAACTTACAGTTATAAATGATATGTCAAATGAAAGAGCAACTCAAACAGTTTTACCAAGAACCTTATAAATGTTCAATGTGAACACCATTTGCCACACGGCGCACATCAAGTCTATAGCCGAGTTCTTCCCAAACGTCGGTGTGTCTTCAGTGATTGTAGCAACAGCTGCTTCAATCCGGTTTCTTAATTCAGGGAAATCTGCTGGTAGCGGAGGCACGTACACACGATCCTTGGTGAAACCCAAAGGAAAAAAATCGCATGGCGTTAGGTCGGGTGAACGTGGAGGCCATGCAAAGAAAGCCGTCATTGGGCCCCTTGCGGCCTATCCAGCGCTTGGGTACTTCGCTATGCCGAACACAACTGTTTGAGTTGCTCTTTCGTTTGACATATCATTGATAACTGTAAGTTAAATGTTATAAATATTATAAAGCTTTACAACCACGATATTCATTTATAACCACCGTGTACTAGGGAAATACAATCAATCTTGCAAGGGAGACTGCTTACAAATCACTCGTGCAAACCAACCTAGAACACTGCTTAAGTGTGAGTGACCCATACCAAGTAGAAGTAACGAGGGAAATTGAAATTATACAAAGAAGGGCAGCACGAATGGTCACACTCTTGTTTGACCCTTGGTAGAGTGCCTCAGAAATGCTGAATAAACTAAACGGGCGGACTCTAGAAGACTGACGTAAATTATCCCGACAAAACCTGCTTGTAAAGTTTTAAGAACCGGCTTTAATTAGTGACTCTAGGAATATGGTACAACCCCCTACGCATCGCTCCTGTAGGGATCGTAAGATCAAGATTTAATTAATACCACCACGCACGGAGGCACTTAAGCAATCATTTTTCCACCGTTCCATACTTAAATGGAATAGAAAAAAACTCTAATAACTGGTACAGTGGGGCGCACCCCCTTCTATGTGCTTCACTGTTGTTTGTAGACCATAGATATAGATTAGATGCAGACATGGTGCAATCGCTGGGCTAAAAAATCAACAATCGTTTTTATCTACTGGAGATGACGTCCGTTATTTTCTCGGAATAAAACGATATTCTTCTAATTGATTACATTATAAAGGACAAAGAGGATTTTGAATACGTTGTATAAGTCTTTTGTACCAACAGGATGCAAATATATGAGTAGAGATTCCAGCAGAGCAGAAAAAATAAAATAAAATAATCTTAAAAAGTCGTTCATTACGACAATGTACCTGTCCAACAGGGTGGCAAAACTAACGAATTGAGGGTACGTCTTTCAAACTGACGAGAAATGGCACCCCTTGATTTCGCCTGATCTTACAACTAAAGAAATTAATGGCTGGCAGATGTTTTGAAACTCTTGAAGCAGTTATGGCATACTCTGTGTGTATTTTGCAGTTCTTCCAAAATCAGGTTTCAGAGATGGAATAAACTCATTGAGAAACATTGGACTAAGTACACTGATATTCGAGGTGACTAAGTCGAAAAACATGGCCCATCTTACCTAAAAAAAAACAACGTCTTTCACCTTGCCCGATTGTGTAGTTCATCATGGAAACTTAACTGACTGTACATTGGGACATCACGAAGAAACACATTATTAATTCTTTCTTTTAATCGGTATTTTTTTCCTTAACAGTATCTCTGTATTTTCATTGTTGAATAAATGTCCAGGTGCTGGCATATCTAGCAAACGAGTAGAAAGATGCAAAATTTTTTCGTGCTGTTTATCGGAGAAGGTGTAGGTACCATAAGAATCAAACCAATGATGTTCTCTTTCTATGATACAGCAGAAAGATTCTACTTAAGGAAAATTATCACTTCAGCCTTCACCATTTTCACTATTTCCTGATGGTTGTTCAGTTTATTGCAGCGTGACATTTCAAAACCAACGCTCAACCTAAGCAGACTATAACTTAATCAATAAAGTGACAGCTAAGTAAAAGGACACAGCACGCCCTATTCTCACGCAGATGTAGTAGAATTTCAGCAATGGGAACAAACGTATAAGGTTTGTTCGACTCTTGACCTTAGGGACATCGTAACAGATAAACTGAAAGCGTAACCATACAGCCAGCTATTGACACTGTAGGCAAACACAATTACCAGGCATTTGAAATACCTTTACTTGAGCCCTACAACATATGATCACTTGTGTCATAATTGAGGTCTCCGTCACTCAACAGAAGAAACCGTTTCTGGCTTTCTTACTCATTAGATTACCTGGTAGTCGTCTACAGTAGTATGTGTTTGGTGGTGTCACTTGATAATTGATCAAATTGTTCCCGTTCCCCCTCAAAGCAAATGATGTTAAAAGGCATAACCATGTCCAGCCCCTATCTGATTTGTCGATGTCTTCCTGCAGCTGGGCGTTGTCTGACAACTCTGACGGTATTTTGTGAGAGAAGTAACTGTATTAGTCTGGAACTTTAGTTGTTTGCATACACATAAGTTGCAAGTGGCAGAGATTTTCTGATGACGTGGTGATTACTTGATGGTGATGCAGGTTTTGGAATCACAAGTGTTGTTTGTTTTCATTAGCAACTATGTTCGAAAGTGCCCTGACGGTACCAAAAATTCAGGTTCTACTGAGGCGAATGTATTTGTTATGGATCTATACGTGCATATGTAGTATTATTAAGCAAATACATTCTATTATTTTGTTAGTTGTAAATCTATGTGTATTCTTTGCACTATGCTCCAATACTAGTACCCCTCTCCCCGTGGGCCTGCTCAGACCCTGATGCTGGAGGGACCACCTTCGACTCACAGGGTGAATCTGCGAGGCTTAATGGGCAGCTTCCACATTGGCCCTCCCCCACGATCGTGGGTGACGCGTCACAACCTGCCACTACTCCTTAATCGAGGTTACATCTGCCGCATCAGGTACACTGGAAGGTGCGTCGGTAGCAGAGCTGAATGGCTAAACAAGGGACACCCGAGGTGTCTCATGCCACGCATCAGATTCTTCGCCATCCCTACACCCCGAGGCAGCAGCCTGAAGACGGCTGACCAAGCTGTGCAGCTGTCTGTTAAGAAGAAATGACAACTGTGCTACAAATTGCCTGACTCTACACCTTACAGTTACAAAAACGTGACATTACATCTGTCAAATAGAAAAACACGCATGGAATTTAAGAAATATACCACTACCAAAACATAAAAAAGTTATATATATATAACGTGCTGCTCTGCAGGTGTGTAACTGGCGACAGATGGACACTGACTGACTAGGCTGGAACGAACGGCTGCAGGATCTTCAGAACAAACAAATGAATGAAAACTGCGTTACGGTTTACGGTCTTCGTCAATTTACACTTACAGAAAAAATATGTGCAGAAATAATGCTTGTTACAAAAATGATTGAACTTATATATATATTACGTATGTAGGTATGTTCCATATCTCCCCCTAAACCACTGGACCGATCTCAACGAGACTTGGTAAACATATCACTTATTGTCTGGATAGAACTGCTGTGGGGGTAAGAACCATCTACCAATGAAAGGGTCAGGGGATGCTGAAAAAGTAGTGTAGCTCACGACGCAGGAATTCGTAGGCATTATGCGTCCAGTATTTGAGAATGAGAGCACTTAGTGGCTTTCAGCAAACCTTACATGTAACTTCAAGCCTTTACAAAGCTTTTTCTCCATGACAGCCCCCACAAAACAATGAAAAAGAAAAAGTTTACTCCTTACTACATTTTCACTGTTCATGCAGCAGAAGTGCCGCATCAGGTGTGGGGTTTTAATGTATTACTTCTCTACTACCAGCTGCATTGAAGACAAATATTACGGACAGTACTCACATGTATCACTGAATGCACCTGCGAATTATATCATTGTAGGACACGTAGTTCAGGAGATATGACGTCATAGAGACTGAGTTGCGTGAAATCGAAGCTGCAGGGCGAAGTTCGCTACAGATGCAGGTGAAACGTGTACAAACATGTGTTAAATATACTACATATATGTGAAATAAATGTGACATACGTGTACTCTGGCAAAACCGCAGCTAAAAAACTCCTCCTATGCCCCTTGTTCAATTTTTACCAAACGTGGTACACACGGGAGTATTACTGTCTGGACAAAAATGCTGTGGGGGTAAGAACCAGTAATCTCCTACTGGGGTAGAAGCGATAACGTGGACGTAGAAGGGAAGAGAGTGGCAGACAGAGAGTGGAAAGGAGGACATGGACACAGCTATGAGGGCACAGTGAGAGGGAGGGGGAAATGGAAAAAGAAAGGAAGAGAAAGAGATTGACACAGACAGAGGCGAGGAACAGATACAAAACTGAAGGAAAGAGGAGGAGATGGGCAGAAAGATGGGGAGCAGGAAATAAACAGAGAGATGGAAGAAGAGATGGACAGAGACAGAGGAGACAGGAGGAGGGGATTAACAGAGACATAGGAAGGAGGAGATGGCCATAGAGATGGGGAATAGCAGATGGACAGAGACAAAGAGAGGTGGAGATTGACAATGCAGGGAGGAGGTGGACAGAGTGGGGGGAGAAGGAGATAGACAGAGAAGAGGGTGGAGGAGACGGGCAAAGAAAGGGGAAAGGAGGAGTTGGCCTAATGGAATTGAAACTGTAATAAATACGAGACACAGACAACGACAGGTACTCAGTTAAAGAAACAGTACTAAGAAAAGACAGAAAAAGCTAAATATGCAACTTGTTGCTCTACTAGTGTGTAACAGGCAACTGGTGGACCCTGACTGACTGACTGACTGACTGAACAGACTGAAACGAATGGCTACTGGCTCTTCGACATGTGGTTGGTCCGCTATAATGATCACGTAGTCCACAGCTGTCCTGGAATCTTTCACAGATCCATGGAAGTCCAGGTGAATGTCCCCCATGTGCCAGACCTATCAATCTGTGCAAAGCCGAAGCTGCATTTTTTTTTCGCATTGTGAGTGAATTTCCCCATATCGCAGCCCGAATCTTTCCCCCCCCCCCCCCCCCCCATCTCTATTTGCCTTAAACGCTTTCCTTATCGCGTCACGAGCTCGTAACACTACCAGGTGGCATTCAAACTCACGGTGGGCAGTATTCGTATTATTTGGGCTCATCACTGTGTACTCCTTCATAATAGCAAAACAAATACTTTAATAAGACATACTTAACAATATCAGAAGACGATTACACTTTTGAACTTTTTACGCAAGATTACGTGAAACGGTATGTGAGGATTACCTTTGCTGAACAATGCAAGGCACAAATACTTGCATAAAAAATATTGTGTAAATTTGCTTCTGCTGAACATTACAACAAAAAGATATGAAGATGCATAGTGTTTTACCTGACTGAAAAAATAGCTATGCTCAACAGCAGGAGATATACACTGCTTGACAGTGGCATCATTTGTGGATAGAACCTTAAAAAGTCTTAAATGAGAAATTCCGTATGTATGAGGCAGGGTGGCACATAGCTTACGGTAATCATTTCCTCACCTTCTCACATGCGTCAACGACTCTCGATATTGGTTTGCATAGCCGTGGTTTTCTGTAACTTTAGAGTCGTGGTCATTAGGTTAATACACTACTGACAAGAAATGCGAAGCCTCCAGAAGACATAGTCGTATGTCAATTTAACTTCGTATATATACACACCATCGGTGAGTATATAATTGATTAGAGTTGGAATTGTCTTTGACAGGTGAAACGGTCAAGGGAATGCGTTATTGTTGTTCGCGTTTAGTGTTGCTACCAGACCTGATACGGTATATAAGGGGCATGAACAGCGTCAGATGTTGAGAGATCACTTTGAAGGACAAGGAGATCACACATACTCAAGTGAGACAGTGTTATCAGCGCCTGGCAAAGTTTTAAAGGCTCTCACTGTGGGTCGCCATTTGGCCGGGTGGTCAAATTGTGCATTATCCAGATTTGTGTGACATTCGGATGTGAAAGTGAGGGCAGGTATACTCGTCGCCAAGGTTCCTGTCGATCATGTCTTATCACCACAAGAGAGGATCGTCATATAGTGGGCCAAGTAGGTTGTACCCCTTCACATCTGCGCCTGCTATCCGAGAAAAAGTAATGGATTAGTTGCAACATTCTGTGTCAATCCGCATCGTTGCACGGAGACTAGCATCAGTCGGACAAGGGAGTTACCGTCCCATGCGAAGGCTGCCATTTACAATACAACATAAACGGCTGTGTTTCTAATGGTGTAATGAGCGGGAAGCATGGGATTCTGGTGAATGGCATCGCATTGTGTTCAGCATTGAATCGTGGTTCTGCACTACTGCAGATGACCACCGTCGGCGAGTATGACATGGACACGTGGAGAGGTCTCACTCTTCAAATGCTTGGGAGAGGCACGGCGGTTCTGCTCATTTCCTCATGGTGTGGAGAGCAGTCGAGTACGACTTCACGTCACGTTTAGTAGTGTTTGCCCTCAAACACTCTAAGGGCACAATGGTACGTAAAGGGCAGCCTGCATCCTCTTTTCAACTTCTTATGCATCATTATCGTGAAGCCAACAGTACAGTGTTCATCCGCAGGTGGCACGTGTCTCTATGAACTGTCTGGTGATGTTGAGGTACTCCCATTGTCAGCAAGTTTCCCAGATCTGTCCCGGATGGAACATTTCCGTCCCAATGTTAGTATCTGGGATACCAAGTACAGTTACAACAGCTGTGGTACAACATGCCTCAAAACAGGGTACAAGGGGCTTCTGACACCCTTCTCTACCGAATCAGTGCCCGTATCCAGGCCAGGTGGGGAGAGAAGCCATATTGAAAAGTGGGCTCATACTGTCCAGTTCTTTATAAATTATACTCGATGCTGTAATTACTGGAATAACATGAAATATCCTCTCAACCCATGAAGTTGCATTTGTTTCTTCCTCTCAATTTGAGTGCCTCACTTTTTTTATCAGGTAGTGTGCATGAATGGTTGTAGTTGATTTGGTACTGCTTGTAGTGGAAGACAGAGGACTGGAAGGGAAACGAAGCTCTGAATACGGAAACAGCTTACCGGAAAATGAGGTGAATACTGAGGACGGGAGTTTAACGACCTGCTACCAACCAACACATCAGAGAACGAGCTTAAACTTGGACTGGGTAAGGATGAGGACGTAAATCAGTCGTGCCCCTCTAAAGGGAACCAACCAGGCATTCTCCTTAAACGAATTTGGGAAATCATGTAAAATCTAATGGACGAGGACGTGCCTGACAACTGCGCCACACCGCGCGGTGAGAAATCAGTCTGTTGTTACGTATGCAAACACGAAAAGTTTCACTCAAGACAAATAAATATGGAGAACGGCACGAAAATAGTTGAACAAATAATAACCAATTTTTAAAGTTATAATTAATTATTCTCCGTTTTTTTTAGTTATTTATTCAGAAAGGCAACTCAATTTTTATAGATATTGATAATACTTAGAGCTAATCTTGTTATTCCTTACGTGCTCCAAAGAAGGTTTGTAGTAAATTTTAACAAAGTAACAAGGCTACAGAAAAATACCTCATCAACAGCGGAATCGTCGTCCACGATGGAGCCTCATTTAAATTTGCAAGGAGTGCGTGAAGCAGATTCATGTGGGTAATTTCTAATACAACCAGTTTATACCGACAGAGCGTCAACATAGTGATAAAAGGGGCGAAAGTTGCAAATTATATGGACACTACATTTATTTGCGGTCGAACAAACATATATTTCCACTATTTCAGACTTTTTCGTCGCGAGAGATTCCGTAGCTGTCTGGACATGAGACTGCTAAAATAAAAACAATAAATTTTACAAATGTATTTCGCATTGACAAGATAACAGAGTTTAGAAATCAAAAAATCTGTTACGAAACAGAAAAACATGAGTACGAATTTGTTTTTGTTCTTGACATTACTAGAGAACACACTCTTAGCACCGAGTCTGTTTACACTTCTGTATACACTTTAATCCCTCATAATTCTATCGTGTATAGCTCATAATGTTTTCCGGAATGTCACAGTAGATATAACTTTTTATGGTCAGCTGTTTTCCAAGTCATTTGTGCTGAAAGTATTAAATTCAATTCTAGGAGACTATGGGAATCCAGGGAATATAAAGATAAAGGATGTTAGTACTTACATGTGCCGTATTTTCGCTTCGGTGGACGCTTTCGTAGGATGTAAAATCTTCTGGTGGCGTGTGTAAGGTGAAAACGGATCTAATTTTCGGAAACTCCATGTGAAGTACGGCTGCATATGAAAAAATCGTAGCTTGTACCGTTAATATGTGCAGGGCAATTCTAAATTAATATCCAACTGCCAACGGGAACAACTGTTTCATACATAGTGTTACGACCCAAGCCTGTGTCACGGCGTTATCAGGAGGTCGAGCGCAGAGCAGGAGTGAGTGACCCTATAGAGCGCCACGTCGTTAATGAAACATCATTCAGATAACAATATTTTACTGGCGAGAGTTTAACAGTCACTCCGTCTTCTTCCCGACGCTTTCTAGCACCGACCGTGCAGAGACTGATCTGCTTGAAAGTGCGAGGTGGCACGTCAGTGCCCAGCGAGGAACTTGTTGACAAAGGAAGTCTCTCGGCTAGAACAGAAATTCGGTATTACAGTTGTAATTAGAAGTTTTACGTATCAATGTGATTAGGAATAGTGAAAACTTTCGAATATGTTACTCTTAGTTTGCTCACTATCGGACTTTAGAAATGTACTTGAGGCTCCTCAAAAAAAAATGCAAGAACAGTATGTAGATTCACAATAGGCACATTTGGCGAAAGTATTGTCTGGACAAGCCTCAGAATCACAGTTGGAGCTGCAAAATCAAATCTCATTCAAGCACATTCTCGAATTTAGCGCCCTGTGCAGGAGTATTGTACTCAGCCGCTTACCACGTATATTGAAGCATAGGCTGATACACTGGAGCAGACAGCTAATTATAAATAACAGAATGCATTTTCATTATGAAAAACCTATTTCCTAATTCTGTGTCGAAGTCACTGCAGGGAGTCCTTACAGAGTCTGGTATTCTCCTTGCAGACATATCATATTGCCGGAAGGAATATACATCAATAAAGTGAATGATCATGCATTCGGTGTCTTTACCCGGGAATGAATCGTTTATTGATGTTGCGTCCTTGTGAGCACTCCAAGAACCAAAAAGTAGTGTACACTTTTGGTTGTTTGCGACATTGTCATTACAAATATTCACGAAATATGATTTCAGCAGGTCCTTTGACATTTTCTCATTTTCCCTCGCCGCCAAATGAATGTTTCCTGGTTTACTTTTCCGATAATACGACCTCTACATCTCTGGCTGTCATGAAAGCAGTGATGTGTCTATGGCACATTCTGTATTCTTTTTTGAGACGTGATACGAAAGCTGCAGAACATATGAACTTTGTGTGCCCGATTCCTCTTGCTTTTCGCATTGCCCAAAATTTCAGGTGCCAGAAATGGACATATTTTCTTTCAAATTGGCATATGGTGTGTTGTTTTATCACTAGTTCTTCGACTGTCTCATTTCCTCGTAATGGGTATTCATTACCTCTTTTTTATCCACATAATCAAATATTACTGCGACGTTTGGTATAATTTTTATACATCGATGTCTCTTCACTAACGCAACTATACGTAGAGATGTATGATCATCGTCGTCATAAATGCATTGACAACGTTCTTTCGAAAATTTTGTTAAAATACTAAGAGTATTGGACATCACCCGGCTGCAATGACGTAAGTTATTTGAACATGACGTTGATGCCTTAATCCACAAGATTGTGTGTGTGCACTCACCCCCTGTGATGCAAATTGAGGAGCTACTTGATTGAGAAGCAGCGGCTCCTATCTCATAAACTGACGTACGGTCGGGAGAGTGGTGTGCTGACTACATGCCCCTCCATATCCGCATCCAGTGACGCCTGTTGGGTGAGGATGACACGGCGGCCGGTCGGTGAGGTTGGGCCTTCCAAGACTTGTTCGGACGGAGTTGAGGGTTTTTTTTTTTTATTTGGTTAAATGAACCTGGGATGCCCATTCACTAAATATAAAAATGACTTCGATGCCTCTGGTAATCCCTGAAGTCGTACTTGTTTCTCGCTCAAACTGGCAACTTTTGCACATGCCATATGCTGGACAATGTTCTGTCTTCTAGTCCTCCACCAATATCGTTTGGATATTAGTGGTAAGGTCTTATGGGACCAAACTGCTTAGGTCTACATCTACATCTACATTTATTCTCCGCAAGCCACCCAACGGTGTGTGGCGGAGGGCACTTTACGTGCCACTGTCATTACCTCCCTCTCCTTTTCCAGTCGTGTATGGTTCGCGGGAAGAACGACTGTCTGAAAGCCTCCGTGCGCCCTCTAATCTCTCTAATTTTACATTCGTGATCTCCTCGGGAGGTATAAGTAGGGGGAAGCAATATATTCGATACCTCATCCAGAAATGCACCCTCTCGAAACCTGGCGAGCAAGTTACACCGCGATGCAGAGCGCCTCTCTTGCAGAGTCTGCCACTTGAGTTTGTTAAACATCTCCGTAACGCTATCACGGTTACCAAATAACCCTGTGACGAAACGCGCCGCTCTTCTTTGGATCTTCTCTATCTCCTCCGTCAACCCGATCTGGTACGGATCCCACACTGATGAGCAATACTCAAGTATAGGTCGAACGAGTGTTTTGTAAGCCACCTCCTTTGTTGATGGACTACATTTTCTAAGGACTCTCCCAATGAATCTCAACCTGGTACCCGCCTTACCAACAATTAATTTTATATGATCATTCCACTTCAAATCGTTCCGCACGCATACTCCCAGATATTTTACAGAAGTAACTGCTACCAGTGTTTGTTCCGCTATCATATAATCATACAATAAAGGATCCTTCTTTCCATGTATTCGCAATACATTACATTTGTCTATGTTAAGGGTCAGTTGCCACTCCCTGCACCAAGTGCCTATCCGCTGCAGATCTTCCTGCATTTCGCTACAATTTTTTGATGCTGCAACTTCTCTGTATACTACAGCATCATCCGCGAAAAGCCGCATGGAACTTCCGACACTATCTACTAAGTCATTTATATATATTGTGAAAAGCAATGGTCCCATAACACTCCCCTGTGGCACGCCAGAGGTTACTTTAACGTCTGTAGACGTCTCTCCATTGACAACAACATGCTGTGTTCTGTTTGCTAAAAACTCTTCAATCCAGCCACACAGCTGGTCTGATATTCCGTAGGCTCTTACTTTGTTTATCAGGCGACAGTGCGGAACTGTATCGAACGCCTTCCGGAAGTCAAGAAAAATAGCATCTACCTGGGAGCCTGTATCTAATATTTTCTGGGTCTCATGAACAAATAAAGCGAGTTGGGTCTCACACGATCGCTGTTTCCGGAATCCATGTTGATTCCTACATAGTAGATTCTGGGTTTCCAAAAACGACATGATACTCGAGCAAAAAACATGTTCTAAAATTCCACAACAGATCGACGTCAGAGATATAGGTCTATAGGTTTGCGCATCTGCTCGACGACCCTTCTTGAAGACGGACTACCTGTGCTCTTTTCCAATAATTTGGAACCTTCCGTTCCTCTAGAGACTTGCGGTACACGGCTGTTAGAAGGGGGGCAAGTTCTTTCGGGTACTCTGTGTAGAATCGAATTGGTATCCCGTCAGGTCCAGTGGACTTTCATCTGTTGAGTGATTCCAGTTGCTTTTCTATTCCTTGGACACTTATTTCGATGTGAGCCATTTTTTCGTTTGTGCGAGGATTTAGAGAAGGAACTGCAGTGTGGTCTTCCTTTGTGAAACAGCTTTGGAAAAAGGTGTTTAGTATTTCAGCTTTACGCGTGTCATCCTCTGTTTCAATGCCATCATCATCCCGGAGTGTCTGGATAAGCTGTTTCGAGCCACTTACTGATTTAACGTAAGACCAGAACTTCCTAGGATTTTCTGCGAAGTCGGTACATAGAATTTTACTTTCGAATTCACTCAACGCTTCACACATAGCCCTCCTTACGCTAACTTTGACATCGTTTAGCTTCTGTTTGTCTGAGAGGTTTTGGCAGAGTTTAAACTTGGAGTGAAGCTCTCTTTGCTATCGCAGTAGTTTCCTAATTTTGTTGTTGTACCACGGTGGGTTTTTCCCGTCCCTCACAGTTTTACTCGGCACGTACCTATCTAAAACGCATTTTACGATTGCCTTGAAGTTTTTCCATAAACACTTAACATTGTCAGTGTCGAAACAGAAATTGTCGTTTTGACCTGTTACGTAGTCTGAAATCTGCCTCCTATTACTTTTGCTGAACAGATAAACCTTCCCCCCTTTTTTTATATTCCTGTTTACTTCCATATTCAGGGATGCTGCAACGGCCTTATGATCACTGATTCCCTGTTCTGCGCTTACAGAGTCGAAATTTCGGGCCTGTTTGTTATCAGTAGGTCCAAGATGTTATCTCCACGAGTCAGTTGTCTGTTTAATTGCTCGAGGTAATTTTCGAATAGTGCACTCAGTATAATGTCACTCGATGCTCTGTCCCTACCACTCGTCCTAAACATCTGAGTGTCCCAGTCTATATCTGGTAAATTGAAATCTCCTGATAAGACTATAACATGCTGGGGAAATTTATGTGAAATGTATTCCAGATTTTCTCTCAGTTGTTCTGCCACTAATGCTGCTGAGTCGGGAGGTCGGTAAAAGGAGCCAATTATTAACCTAGCTCGGTTGCTGAGTATAACCTCCACCCATAATAATTCACAGGAACTATCCACTTCTATTTCACTACAGGATAAGCTACTACTAACAGCGACAAACACGCCACCACCGGTTGCATGCAATCTATCCTTTCTAAACACCGTCTGTGCCTTTGTAAACATTTCGGCAGAATTTATCTCTGGCTTCAGCCAGCTTTCCGCACCTATAACGATTTCAGCTTCGGTGCTTTCTATCAGCGCTTGAAGTTCTGGTACTTTACCAACGCAGTTTCGACAGTTTACAATTACAATACCGATTGCTGCTTGGTCCCCGCATGTCCTGACTTTGCTCCGCACCTTTTGAGGCTGTTGCCCTTTCTGTACTCGCCCGAGGCCATCTAATCAAAAAAAAAAAAAAAAACCGCCCAGTCCACGCCACACAACCCCTGCTACCCGTGTAGCCGCCTGCTGTGTGTAGTGCACTCCTGACCTATTCAGCGGAACCCGAAACCCCACCACTCTATGGCGCAAGTCGAGGAATGTGCAGCCCACACGGTCGCAGAACCGTCTCAGCCTCTGATTCAGACCCTCCACTCTGCTCTGTACCATAGGTCCGCAGTCAGTCCTGTCGACGATGCTGCAGATGGTGAGCTCTGCTTTCATTCCGCTAGCGAGACTGGCAGTCTTCACCAAATCAGATAGCCGCCGGAAGCCAGAGAGGATTTCCTCGGATCCATAGTGACACACATCATTGGTGCCGATATGAGCGACCACCTGCAGATGGGTGCACCCTGTGCACTTCATGGCATCCGGAAGGACCCTTTCCACATCTGGAATGACTCCCCCCGGTATGCACACGGAGTGCACATTGGTTTTCTTCCCCTCTCTTGCTGCCATATCCCTAAGGGGCCCATTACGCGCCTGACGTTGGAGCTCCCAACTACCAGTAAGCCCACCCTCTGCGACCGCTCGGATCTTGCAGACTGAGGGGCAGCCTTTGGAACAGGACAAGCAGCCATGTCAGGCCGAAGATCAGTATCAGCCTGAGACAGAGCCTGAAACCGGTTCGTCAGACAAACTGGAGAGGCCTTCCGTTCAGCCCTCCGGAATGTCTTTCGCCCCCTGCCACACCTTGAGACGACCTCCCACTCTACCACAGGTGAGGGATCAGCCTCAATGTGGGCAGTATCCCGGGCAACCAAAGTCGTAGTCCGATCGGGGGATGCGTGGGACGAGCTGGCCGTCCCCGACAAACCCCCATCCGGAACCCCACAGTGATGCCCATTGGCAACAGTCTCAAACTGTGTGACCGAAGCCAACACTGCCTGAAGCAGGGAGCGAAGGGATGCCAACTCAGCCTGCATCCGAACACAGCAGTTGCAGTCCCTATCCATGCTAAAAACTGTTGTGCAAAGAACGTCTGAACTAATCTACAGAGAGCGCAAACAAATCGACACAAACTTGGTCCATAAGCTTATACTCTACTTAACCTAACGCAAACAAGACTCGAACCACTGATGACGGGGGTGGGAGGTGGGGGTGGGAGTGGGGGGGGGGGCGGAGGGGGGAGGGGGGCGGACCGTGAGATAGCACATGACCATGAGTTTCTGAATACTTCTCCCTTTAGTGCTACAGATAACACGTTGTGTAGCCGAACCTTCGTTGTCCTACGTGGTAGTCCAAGCCGCATACCAAGCAGTGGTTGCATTTTGAATAGCTGGCAGTGTGCATTAGCAGACTGCAACTTCTGCCGTCCCGCGTGGCTACATCTAAGTGCTTGCATCTTCGAAATCTGTCTGCATACCAGAGCTGCATTGCCATGTTTCCTTTCCAGTTTGCGAACTCCCTCAAAATCGAATTCACACAATTGCAATGTACAGTGAGTCAATCTGCTCGAGGTTCTTTCAGTTCTGGTAGCCACTGTAATACTGTACAGTTTTTGTGACTCTCAATTTTCTACCATACAGGTAACACCGAAACTAAGTGACTCCTTATATTAAACTGAACAATTCCTTATCTGTGGTTGAGTAATTCGACTTGGCTCTATTTAAGTGCCTTGATGCTTATGCTACTGGTCTTTCCCATCTACTTTCTGACTTAAAATGCATCTGACCACCTGGCTGCGTGCATCACAGGACAGGACAAATTCTTCTAAGTAATTTGGGAATGTTAATACACGGCTGGTTGTTAGTGCACCCTTAATTCCTTGAATGTGGCTTGACACTTCGCCATCCACTGGAATTTTATGACATTCTTTCATAAATGTGTCAGCGGTCTGCCAATGACAACAAATCCTTTACAAATTTCCTATAGTAATTCGATAACCCTAGAACTGAGAGTAACTGCTTCATAGTCTGTGGTAGTGGTAAATCACACAATGCACATATGAATCTGGATCAGTCTTTACACTATTTTGGCTAACCACACGTCCTAGATTGCTCATTCCTGTAAATGCAAAGTTACGCTTTTCGACGCTTGAAGATAAGAGAACCGCACACAACTTTACAAGCACCTATTCAAGTCTCTGAATGCGCTCAATCAAATAACTGGAAAACGTAAAAATGTCATTTAAGTGTATCATATACGAGGGCTTCAGCCATCTAAACATAAGATCTAACAACTGTTGAAATGTGGTCATAGCATTCATAAGCCCAAAAGGCATCTATTGGTAACGGAAGATCCATCAAGGAATCGTAAATGCGGTCTTTGGCTGGTCTTCTGGTCTTACTACCAGCTGTTGGTAATCAATTTTTAGATCAGTTGTTGAAACTCGATATGCATTCATAAGTGTTCCAGCATTTAAATAATGATGTTTACGATGTAGCCCGTATTTCTTCGTCCCCCCAAATGACTTCTTAGGCTAAACGACAATCATTGATCCCAGGGGTGTTTACTTTCTTCAGTAACGCCATCATTCAGTTGTTGATTGCTAAACTCCTCCAATATTGGTTGCAAATGATGAAGTATTCTATATGTTTTCCTAGAAACCAGAGGTTTGTACCCTGTTGGGATTCTGTGTTGTGTAATGGGTCTTGCTGACAATGGACAACTAGGATGGAACAAATCCGTAAACTCCATCAACAGTTTCTCAACACCTACGCTATCTTTCCCATTAAATGTTATACATTCTTACTCTGATTATGGAAGAGCTCCTCACACGACCTGCCAAAACTGTTCCATCCAGAATATACAGATTGACAACTTATAATCTATTTTCCAAAACCATCTTTTCGGCGCCAAAACTATACAGACTGTTATGTCGAAAGTGCAACGTCACAGTTAGTCTGACCACAGGAGACTTGTAAATAACTACTGAAAATCCGAATTAAGTAGGCATCTGCCCAGTCTGAGTAAAACTCATCATATCACAGTGCTGTGTGGTGATCCTGAGGAAAGTGCTAACATAATGACTCGTTCTTTCATCGAAGCTATTACTATATACCTCAGAACTCCAACATCTCTGTATCTCACATATATGCACTGCTATGCCTGTAATTGCAATTGGCAAGATTCAACTTGTGGACAGCGAGTGCACATCAGCAGCCAGTAGCTGCCAGAAAAACCTACTAATGTACCATTTCTCACCATACAGCATGGAACTGTACACAAACGGCTTACCTTTGTAGCTGGCAGCAGAGGAAATGATGCACAGTGAAGCTGCCACCTGGGTAGAGCCAGAGTAGTATATTTACGAGAGTTCTGGCGCAAAGAGCGTATTTTTTAAAAATTCTCAGATTTAAAACCAAGATTTAAGTTTCGATGTTTCCCCCATTAAAAAATTTATCAATCTCTGTGAACCAAACGTTCATTTAATTAAAAACATAAAAAATACAAAATTTATCAACTTCAGTAATATGAACTGATTTATCTTTGTATTCTTTTCTACCTCGATAAATAAAATGTAATACAATAATTTTGTCTAATTTATCATCGCCTTCTGAAGAGATTTTACTATAGTGACCTGCAAGAGTAATTTTACATTTATCATTTAAGAGTAATAAAACTTTTTCTCCATATTTATTAAAATTTCAGCTATTGCAATATTATAATGTTTATTTTCTTCTCAGCTCTGCTAATTTAGTAAATATTTCTGCACACCCATAACTGCAATTGCTAAGTTCGCTTACTAGATTTTCAGTGTTGTCATTCATGTTCATTTTGTTTTGCTTTTATTTATATAGAAAACATCTAAATTTTTCAGTTTACAACATCACTATCTTTCTGGAAATATTTCAAAAGAAAATGTAAAAACAAAGATAACACCTTTACTACTTTTTAATTTTTTTTCATTCATGTAATTAAAAATTTTCAGTTAAAATTCAGTGTTGTGAATCACAAGTTAAACTCTTTTTAGCATCCATATATGCAATTACATCATTTGGTGCATTTTCATTAAAAACGCACATAATTTCATCCTTGTTTTTTTAGTACAATTTTGAATAAAATTGAATGAATTTAGAAATAGATCAATTATTCGATTATCTTATTATTTTAAAATCTGTAAAAGCATTTTAAGTTTTTAAAAAGTTATTTGGGGATCAAGATTCGAAAATTCTTGATGGAAAACCTCATTTCTTCCATTTCTTACATAAATGTTTGGTAATTTAATATGGTCAATTGAAGAAGAATCATTTACTGATTATTTTTTCAATCAGTATGGAAAACAACGAAAGTAAAGTAAGGCATATAAAATTCAGCAGAGTTACAGTGATAATTACTATCCAACTCAAAATTTCTTTTTCCAATTAAATCAGCAACTTCTAATCATTGTAGTTCAAATGAAGAAATCATCATTTTTGGATTTTGCTGTCTAGTTCATACTTAACAACAGGAACACTAATTTCCATACTATTTTACCTTCTTTTGAAAGTGTACAATCACCATTATTAGTTGTCCATCGAAGAATTGAGTCTTCTTGATCTTTTCTTGAACTCCAAGTAAAAATTACTGTTAAATCCCCTTCCGAAATTATATCTATAAAATCGTTAAAAATCCAACTAATAATTATAATAGATAAAGTACATCATTTTGTTCATTTTTAATTTTATCATTGTTAAGAATATGTCCTTCCACAGTTAGATCATTTGACTGAGATGAAGTTAATTATATAAGAGATGATGAAAGAAATTAATGTTCTAATCTAGATAAAATATTATTTCCTTTTGAAACTGTAAGAACATTTCTATAGTGTCTTCTTCAGTAAATAAAATTATTATTTTTTGTTGTAATATTTAAAGTTAAAATAGTTGAATTAAAACAAGTACTGAGACATTTTTATAAGTCTCTTTTATTGAAAAAGATAATCTTTTTTAAGAATAGAAGAATTATCACTCAATTAGAACAATCTACTCATATATATTAATAAAAGTTACGTGAATAAGTTACAGATTGGGAACCAAAAATAAGAATTCTGGAAAAATTAAGTAATAAACATGGTAAATTTTACCAAATTTATTTGGTGTTCACTAATAGGACCACGTGTTTGTGGAACAACAACATTATTGATTAATAGTTATATTCTAACTCCGGGATGGTTAAATTGTGACAAAATTAACAATTTCCATGTTTATTAAAATGTTTAGATCAACCAAAAATTAATAATTTATAAAAAGATGTGAAAAATAGAAGCTAAACATAATAAAAAATTACTCCTTGTATTGTAAATAATGAAGTAATTATTCTGTTAGATGAATAATTCAGTCGTTGTTTTCAGTAATTTTGTCCGTGAAAATAAAGATAAAATCAGAGAATGTTTTACTAGAGATAGACATAGAGGAAGAGATTCTACATCTACATCTACATCCATACTCCGCAAGCCACCTGACGGTGTGTGGTGGAGGGTACCCTGAGTCCGTCTATCAGTTCTCCTTTGTATTCCAATCTCGTATTGTTTGTGGAAAGAAGGATTGTCGGTATGCTTCTGCGTGGGCTCTAATCTCTCTGATTTTATCCTCACGGTCTCTTCGCGAGATATACATAGGAGGGAGCAATATACTGCTTGACTCTTCGGTGAAGGTATGTTCTCGAAACTTTAACAAAAGCCCATACTGAGCTACTGAGCGTCTCTCCTGCAGAGTCTTCCACTGGAGCTTATCTATCATCTCCGTAACACTTTCGCGATCCTGTGACGAAGTGCGCTGTTCTTCGTTGGATCTTCTCTATCGCTTCTATCAACCCTATCTGGTACGGATCCCACACTGCTGAGCAGTGTTGAAGCAGTGGGCGAACAAGCGTACTGTAACCTAGTTCCTTTGTTTTCGGATATCATTTCCTTAGGATTCTTCCAATGAATTCATTCTGGCATCTACTTTACCGATGATCAACTTTATATGATCATTCCATTTTAAATCACTCCTAATGCGTACTCCCAGATAATTTATGGAATTAACTGCTTCCAGTTGCTGACCTGCTATTTTGTAGCTAAATGATAAGGGAACTATCTTTCTATGTATTCGCAGCACATTACACTTGTCTACATTGAGATTCAATTGCCATTCCCTACAACATGCGTCAATTCGCTGCAGATCCTCCTGCATTTCAGTACAATTTTCCATTGTTACAACCTCTCGATACACCACAGCATAATCTCCAAAAAGCCTCAGTGAACTTCCGATGTCATCCACAAAGTCATTTATGTATATTGTGAATAGCAATGGTCCAGCAGCCTTTCCTCTTTTGAGCGATTTTAATTGTTTCTCTATCCCTCTGTCGTCTAATTCGATATCTACCATTTTGTCTTCTGTGCGACAATCTAGAGAAGGAACTACAGCGCAGTCATCCTCTGTGAAACAGCTTTGGAAACAGACATTTAGTATTTTGGCCTTTAGTCTGTCATCCTCTGTTTTAGTACCATTTTGGTCACAGAGTGTCTGGACATTTTGTTTTGATCCACCTACCACTTTGACATAAGACCACAATTTCTTAGGATTTTCTGCCAAGTCAGTACACAGAACTTTACTTTCGAATTCATTGAACACCTCTCGCATAGACCTCCTCACACTACATTTCGCTTTGCGTGATTTTTGTTTGTCTGCAAGGCTTTGGCTATGTTCATGTTTGCTGTGAAGTTCCCTTTGCTTCTGCAGCAGTTTCCTAAGCCGGTTGTTGTACCACTGTGGCTCTTTTCCATCTCTTACGATTTTGCTTGGCACATACTCATCTAACGCATATTGTACGATGGTTTTGAACTTTGTCCACTGATCCTCAACACTATCTGTACTTGAGACAAAACTTTTGTGTTGAGCCATCAGGTACTCTGTAATCTGATTTTTGTCACTTTTGTTTCTACTTAGTTGAAACTTATTGAAAAATACAAAAACAATCATGGGGAAATAATCTAAATTTTTAAAATATTTTCAGACAAGATAATTTAAGTAAATTTATCATGAATTTCTTGGTGATGATATAAAATCTGGCAATTTTAATAAATGTTGGAAACAAAATGAATTTCGTTTCATAAGAACAGATACGACAAATCAAATTAATAAAGGTAATACAGAGAGTAGGTAAATAAATTTCAAAATATTAAATATTAAAGACAAAATAGTTAAACATAAAAACTTTGAATATAAATGTTGAATATAAAAATGACGAATGTAAACATTGAACAAAAAATTTTGAACATATTGACATTGAATGGAAACACTGAACATAAAAATTTTGAACATAAAAGAGTTGAACATAAACAATGAAGGCAAACTAAAAAAATTGTTATTCTATTTTATCATGAATAAATTTTTTTTAAATATGATGTAGAAATTGCTAAAAAAGCAAAACGAAATAGGAAAGGAAAAGGACAATTGAAGCAAGAGAAAAATTTGAAAGATAAGATCTACCGGCTATTGATGGAATTGAATAGTAAAATAAAGAATTGAAGGTTTAGGAGATAATGTTTGGAAGCTACTGAAGAAAATACTGAAGCTGAAAAACATATGGTTACTTATAAACAGCATTATATAGAAGAATTCAATAATATTCCAAAAATAAAAAATATGATAAGGTTAAAAATGATACATTATGTGAACCAGAAATTCGTGATTTATTGAATAAATACTAAGAAGAAGTTATGGACAGAGAAAAACGAATTACAATGTCGTTAAAAAACAAATATAAGTCAAACAATGTTAAAATGTATCAATCATAGTGAACATACTGTTTTTGGTTTAACACCTGCTGTTACTGTTTAATATATTGGCAAATATTCAATTGAACTCAATGGTGATAAATAAACTGAATATGAAGAAACAGATGGATTAATGAATATTTTAACCAAAAAACAATCTACTTCAAAAGATTTAGATAAAGAACTGGATCCTCTTGATTTACAAAATTTTGCTAGTATTTTATTAGACTCAAATGCTGTATATTCTTATAATAATCCAAATAAAAATAAATCAGAAAAAGGAAATAAATATAATTATTTGATAAAACAATTGAAGAGAATTATTTTCCTAGGTTTACAGAACGATATCTTAATAATCCAATTCAAAATGTTGATGAAGCTTTAATAAAAAATCTATAGAAAAACCAGATGATTATATTTGGATGAGTGATGATCGCCATTTAATTGATTGATTAAGTGTACTCAATGGGGAATTATCACCTGGAAATAAAAATTATTGAAATTTGCCACTTACGTTTTGGGAAAGTGAATATGGAAAAGGAACAAAAAGTTGAACTTTAAATAATTTACCAATCATGAAATGCTTCTACCAAGCTATAATTATTGTGGACCTTTAACTAAAGTAAATTAAAGTTAAGGACAAGGAGATAAAGGAATAAATCCATTAGATGAAGCATTTAAATAACACGACATTTTAATAGAAATAATACAAAATCTGGAAAATGACATGAAGCTGTTAAAAACGTTCTGTTATCTGCAAAAGAAAGAATACATGCATCAGATACTTCTTTTGGTGACAAACTAGCTTTATAAAAATTAGAGGAAAAAATACATGGAAATCGAAAATTAGGAATGTGCTGCTGAAAATGGATTAGGATTATAAAAAAATTCTTTATTAATATATAATCCATATAAATGAATAACTTTAGTATTGTTCAAACTAATCTTGGAAATGGTGGCATAAGACCAAAATTAATTAAAGTGAACTTATATAATGAAAAATTAAATAGTTTTGATCTATTTTAACTTGTGAACAGAAAGGCAAAATGATAAGAAACTGGTGCAAATTTCTTACTTCAATAGGTATTTCTCTTGTAAGAAAAATAATGGATTATTTAATGAACAAGAAAGACACTAAGCATGAAGGTCGATTTTTACCATTATTATTAACTGTATTACCATATCCAGCAAATATTGGTTGACTCACTGGTGGTTCTGTAGAAACTACAGATGCAGCTATAAATCAGAAATAAGTCGGTAAAGAATTAGAAGAACAAAGAGGACATAATTTCGTAAAGGAAAAGAATCGAAGTAGATGTAGAAAAAATTCAAAAGCAATGATAAAAAATATCCATAATCGTTTTTTTAATTTTGAAATAGAAGAATTAGTTAATAAATAAATACTGTCATTGCACTCTTATGATTGGCAAACTATTTAATTAACAAAAAAATTCAGAACGAGAAATTGTAAATGTAGACACACCTGATGTTGTTGGTACTCCCTGAATTTGTTATATTAAGAATAAAAACATAAAATTAGTTTTTTAATCATTTGGAGGAAATATACCAAAACAAATTGCAAATTATTTAGGCCATTTTTGCTACTTGTTTTAAAATAATTTGGTATGAATTTTAAATTTAATAGGTTTTTAAATTTAGTAAATGGAGATTTTTAGAACCACATTACATATAAAGACAATAATGATGTAAAAAAT
Source organism: Schistocerca piceifrons (assembly GCF_021461385.2). Lineage (NCBI taxonomy): Eukaryota > Metazoa > Arthropoda > Insecta > Orthoptera > Acrididae > Schistocerca > Schistocerca piceifrons. The sequence continues at coordinate 539,709,596 of NC_060149.1, forward strand.
ATAAGATTTTCGATTATTAGAAAATTAATTGCGATTTAACTTCAGAGTTTCAAGATTGCCAATCAAAACTGATAATAAGCATGAAGTAAAGAAACAATATTTATAAAAGGAAACAGCTAGCCTTGTTACTAAAACGGAATATACATGTATTTCAGCATAGTTGAATAATTCTAACAATAAAACAAATCTATTAAATTACATTGCAACAAAAAAAATACAGAAAACTTTTTCAGATTATTTATAAAAAACAGTTTTAATTCCATACTTAAAGGATTTAAATAATCTTATAAATTAAGAATATGACAAACAATTAACGGAACTTACTTTTGGGACTGGAGATGAATAAAAAAGTATAGTGTCAATTAATATTAATTTATTCTTAAAAAAGTTGTTGACTGAATCTAAAAAGAGGCTCCAGTTCACCACCAGCAATGGAGGGTGAAGCTTTGACAATGCCATCCACTCGTGCTGGCGAAACGTCAGAAACATCATTAGATGAACATCTGCCGGAGAACCCAAGACAGAAGCCAATAGGCAGTTTGTCAAGAAGTGGCCACAAAAGCCTTAACAATTAGGTATAATATAAACAGTAATTTAAAAATTAAAGATTATGGTCTCTCAATGAGTGTTTTTGACAAAATTTACAAGATAACTCTAACATCCAACAAATAAAAAATCAAATTTTCTAACAATAAGATTAAAAGATTCTACTAAAATTATTCCAGTTGACATAAAGTTAGTTATATTTGCTAAAGTAAATTAATTATATTCATTCTCTATCCATGGAGGATATGAAATGTAAAAGGCTACTGCAACACATAATCCTAATAGAATAATAACTAAAAATGGGAAATAAAGAATTGAAGGTCTCTGTTCAATTTATAAAACAAAAAAAAGGAAGTTTGTAGAATAAATTTTTATATAATGGTTTTAACATTCTTGAAGATATTATTAATGAATTATATAAATAAATGAGAAAATATATTTACATAGGAAATTTAATAACTTTTGGAATAGATGATTTATAGCAACATGATATAGTCAAAATGGAATCTGGAAAGTTAAAAGGAATTAAAATACAATTAAAGTATAGAAATAAAAATTAATTTTTGTAAATTATTCAAAAATTTGCATGGGTTATTCCAGGTAGGAATAAAACATGTAAAAATGTATTTGATTCTTTTAATAAAATATTTGTGTTAATAACAAAAAAAATTTACCAAAAGAATGTGATAAAAATTTCATAATAAGGAATTCCAAGAACTAGGGAAATAATTTAATTTGGATCACTATTCAACTTTTAGTAAATTAAAAGCGTCTGTTGTTCAAAGATTTAATAGATCATTGAAAAAATGTGGAGAAAATTTTACTTACAAGGAATTATAAATGTATTGAAGTAGTTTAGAAATCAGTTGATGAATATAATATCACTAAACAGTCGTCGCAAAACAAAACAATGTAAACAAATGAAATGAAAAATTTTTACTGAAAACTATTTATGTAACAAATTTGTTAGAGACTAATGCTATATATTAAATTGTTAATGAGGTAAGAATAGTTAAATTTAAACGGATTTTGAAAAAGGATGTACAACAATTGGACAATAGGAATTTTTGAAATTGAAAACATTTGTCATTCTAATCCAATTATACATAAATAGAAATATTTAAATGGAGAAGGAAGAATTGAAAATTTTGTGAAAAAGAACTATTGTAAACAAATTTTCAAAATGTTTGTCTTGTAGAAAAAGTTTTAAGTATGAAAGGTAATAAGGTATATGTTAAATGGTTAGGTTTTGATAATACACACAGTATTTGCGTATATAAGAGTCATCTAGTATTGCAAATTTTTAAAGTGTTAATATATTTTTTCTATAATTGGAGTTAGTTATGGAAAATTTAGACATATTTTGTGCTAAATATATTATTATTGTTAGTATTTTACTATAGAAGATAAAGAATATTTTGATATTCAATTAATGATTAACAAAATGTTTTAATGTCGGAATCACATGAAAATTTTAAATTTAAATTGAAGGAATCAACTCGTTTTACCGAATTTTTATTTACCAGCTGTTTATAATAAATTGTTATGAATGTTATTCGATATTTAATTATGAAGAATCTGTTTGGAAATTAATTTTTAATCCTGTGAAACGTTTTCTAGGAAAGTTATAACATTATAGAATTGGTATAACTACATCAACAAATTATTTTTTCAGTTGGTTCCATTCATTGAAATAAATTACTTGAAATTGGTACATAATTAGTTGTCGAATTTTTTCACAATTTAGATATCCATTTCTGACATTTATTTTTCAGTATTTTTAACCATGTTAGAATAACATAATTATAATAATTAAAATTATTATTGGCTAATCCTAAAATAATAAAACTACATCTTATATTTTATCAGTTACTTGAATAATAATATGTGCTTATATCTATTTATTCATTTCTTTCATGTAAAATTTGTGTAGTTCTGTAATATATTTCATCCAATTTCTTTACATATTTATAATTCATTTAATTTGGTTTTTTTAAATGATTTATTCAACATTTCTAGAATTCTTTTACATTAAAGTTCATTTCATGTCCGCCATGTTTTCGAATTGATGGCCCCAAATTCTACATAATTCCAACCTTCAAAATTTCCATATAGTCATTTTTGGCTTCATAACTAAAGAATACATACCTGGTTGATTTACAAAATTTGTATTTGAATGTATGTGTAGCTGCAAAGTAACTCTTAATCCTTTTTATTTTTTATGTGTTAGTTTGTATTAATGTCTTTCAAAATTTCTCTAAAATTGACATATTGAAAAATATAAGAAATATATTTTGCTTCAAACCAAGAATAATTTTTTAAATTAACACCATTATTAACACTTGTTAATCGATATATATATATATATATATATATATATATATATATATATATATATATATGTAAGTTTATAATTTTCAGGATATGAAATGATACAAATATATTAAAAATTATAAATTATTTATTTTTTAATATTTTTTGCTTCTTTTCTATTGAATTTTAATATAAGTGAATATAGTCCTGATTTTTAGCAAATCGTTGATTTTTCAAGTTCTGTCAATGTCTCCAAATTGGAGGGGTTTAAGTTTTCTATTGTAATACTATCTTTTCTTTATCTGACTCTTCTTACATACAATAAAATTTACCAGATTTTTATTTTTTGAATTTTAATAAATTACTTCATTATATATGGAATTTGAAATAATTAGTACATTGTACAAACGAGAAAAAAATTCATCACATATTAAAAGTTACACATTAAAATGGACCTTCAAAAATGGGTTTTTTTGATTGTATGTAAAAGAATCAAAAAGAATCTAGAGAATATAAATGTGAACATATAAGCGAACTTGCTATTAACTGCACCAGGAACCCCATGAAGCTTATATTTCCCTGGGAAGTAATCACATAACGTGGCTAATACAGCGCAACTCACAAGTGTGAAACGTCATGGAGTAAAGTTGTGGAGGTGGACAGGGAGTAGTAGCCAGTACCTACATGAATTATTAACTAAGCAAAATCAGATGTCAGATGTTAAATATGCTCACCAACAGCGTGACACTGAAACCTCAAATGACGATACGAATGAGTTTTTTCTAGGAAGGATTCGAATCTGGCACCTTTTGTTATTGTCTCATAGCTACGAATAGACATGAAATATCTAGTGTTTCTTCACTAGTACCTAGATGTGCATGTTTTCTGACAGGTAACGCAACGAATAGTTCTGTGCTGTCTAGGACTCCAACTGTGCTCATATCGTCGTTGTTGGCTCTACATGGAGAGGTGTCAACTATCAATGTCTCTGTCACTAGTGGTTAGGATCATGTCACTCGTAGCGACCTGGAGAAGTTCAGCTTAATGAGGAAACAACGAAATGATGGGACAGTATCATCACAAGGGGTTCAGATCCAAAGAAAAGTTGGGATAGGAACTCGAATCCCTGTCCACTGCCAATATTTTCAAAATCTCAGTGGGAATCGATGCTATACCTTAGGCACTACAAAATAGCCTCAGTCGAAGCCAACCACCAGATTCCACATGTGTTAGCATCATGGTTTTGTTATAACAGAGTACGTGGCACATGGTGTGAGAAGTGTCGACCACCACTTGAGCTGTTGTTGCGCATAACCTTTTCGCAATCTAGTAGTCAATGGCATGCTTTGCGAATGTAAATCCGTGATATCAATTCCTTTATTTTTGTAAGTCATATTCAGTCTGTCTGCTAAGAGCATAATTCTGATAGGTCCTTCATTTTCTAACTAGCCAGAAATAGAGAAACCTTATGGGCACATGATTGTGAAAGGGCTCATAGGTGTCTGTCATGGTAAGACCACTTTCAGCGCCATCAGCCTACAGTCGCTTGATACAAACCGGAGTGCACACAAGTGATCATCTGCATCAAGCATAGAGCCTATGACCTCCAGCGGACTTTGTTGTTCTAGAATTAGCAAGGATCTAAACATTGCATATGTTATAATACTATGTTTCACTGTGCTTCTTGGCCCTTTTGCATGGCATGTTGCTATAAGCGTATTTAGCTATGGGCTTATTTCGTTCAAGTTTGTAGTATAGCTCGTGCTATAAGAACGTGAATGTTTCTCATTTTTGACATTATGAGGAACATCGTTTATGCATTAGAAAACGGAGTAAAGTCCAACATTTGTTTCATTGTGTTATGTTTGTGTTTAATAAAAGGGTGAAAGCAGTGGAGGCGATTCGAAACCCCTGTCCCCTGTATGGAGTAAGTGCTATCGAGAGAGTCAAGTCGTAACGTTTCAAGTACGATCGTTTTGAGATAAATTAATCAACACATTCAGGAATACATAAAGGCGTTGATGAAGGACGTTTCTGCAATTTGCCGGCCGAAGTGGCCGTGAGGTTAAAGGCGCTGCAGTCTGGAACCACAAGACCGCTACGGTCGCAGGTTCGAATCCTGCCTCGGGAATGGATGTTTGTGGTGCCCTTAGGTTAGTTAGGTTTAACTAGTTCTAAGTTCTAGGGGACTAATGTCCTCAGCAGTTGAGTCCCATAGTGCTCAGAGCCATTTGAACCATTTTTTCTGCAATTTACTAATGTGGTCAATGACAGTGTATATGATAATTGGCAAGTTTGACGACCAACTAACCTTCGTACAGCATTTACCTTTAGTAGTCTTAATTGAGTTTAAGGGAAAGGAAGGATGATTATAGTACAACATCTTGTCGAAAACGAGATTAGACACGCAGTAGAATCTCGAACTGGGAGCGATGAGGAAGGAAGTCGTCTGAGCCCTTTCAGAGGATTGATCCTGGCATTTGTATAATAGATTTCAGGAGGTTACCATAACTCTAAATCGGTGCGGCTTGATGGCGATTTCAAGTACCGTATGATAACTTGAAAATAGTGGGTTAGCCATAACAAACATTATCTCAAATGACGGCCTGTATATGTCCACAAAATATATTGTCATTGATATACATCTGGTGGCACAAAGAAGGTGTTTTGTGTTACGAGTGTCCTTTGCAGCTGATGTCTGTGGCCAACAAATGACTTGCCTTGCTGTTGCAGAGTAACAAACGTGACTTGAAAGAAGGCACCAAGGCGCTTGGTCGGCAAACACCTCTACCGCATCTTCTAATCTGGCACCCGCATGTATTTACCTTTCTCGCCCCTTATCGATCAGCCACCGAGAATGATAGTTTTTGTTTCCTTTTGATTGTTTTTGTTTGTTTTGTTTTGGCAATTGCGCTATAAACGTACCTTAACTCAGACTCAACAAGTTGCTACATGCGTGAGATCGAAAAACTACCTGTACATCATCAGACGGTTTTCGATAATAAGGTAGGACACACTGCTGACAATTTCCCTGATATTTGTGTTGTTCAATAACCTAACGGGAAGTTCTATTAATATGCCCTACAGTGATACAACTGCTGTTTCACCATAATACCATACAACGAATGGGTATGTTGATTAATGGTGAAGACTTTTGTCAGAATCAAGTAGCTTTACCAAACTACAATTTAAATATGAAGTTGTGGCTGTGAGAGTAGTTGCCAAATGAAAGACAGTTAACAGAGTATTCACAGATTTGTGTATTTTCAGTAGCAGTTCCCCAATATTTAATGTTTCTTACCTCTAGATCTACCGGTTACTGAACGTAATGAGACGTCTTATGATGACAAAATTTATAAAGTCGTCTTTCTGGGTTCGATATAACTGTTTGTAGCACTGTCTCAGAGGAGGCAAAATGCTACTCTTGGAACTGAGAACAGCTGCCTGTTACTATTTTCAGTGCGTCGGCATTTCCATGGAGCAAGGACCACCTGCAGCAACGTTCATAGACTCCTCATTGCCTCATTGCCAGCTGATTCGAAATGTAGACAAAGTGATTAGTTGCAGTTGTTGTGTTAAAGTAATCTCCCCTGTTTGTAAATACATATTTAATGAGTCGATGACACACCAAAGCGGAATTCATTCAGAATCTTTTATTGATATAGCACATTATATCAAGTGAATCTTACAAGGTAATTCTCTGTCATTCCAAGAAGTGATAAAACTACCACAGCGTCACCAGACACGTTCCACTATTTTATCATGCCTCTATCATAGTCTCAGCAAGCCAATTAAGTTTCTATGGACAATGTCTTTCTTGAGTGGGCTAACAGTTTAGGAATGCGTCTTGTGCATCAATGATGCAGCGACGTAATTACTTTCCGTACGATGTCATGAGGAGTATTCTATTATTTATGGTGAGGGAGAAAAATGGAAAGTTGCACAGACTAACGCAATACGTATGAAAGAAAATAAATGTAATCTACTAAGTTACAGATTGCATACAGATTGACGACATGTATCAGGACGAGTGAACAAATACTTTGTTCCAACGTCATGAAATACACGAGAATATATTGCCTATTGACATTAAACCAGCATGGATTTGGAAAGCATCACTCTAGTGAGACACAGCTGGCACTTTATTCACACGACATACTGCACATTGGGGCTCTCAAATTGATTCCGTATTTATAGAGTTCCAAAATTGTTTTTGACATCATTCTTCATAAGCGGCTACCAATCACATTGCTTTCCTATGGACTATCTTCTCAGTTGTGTGACTTGATTCGTGATTTCCTGTCTCAAAAGGTCACAGTTCACAGTAACTGAAATGATCTCAGCTAGTAAAACAGAAGTGATGAGTGTGATTCCGCAAGCAAAGTGATGTAAACATTCTGCTGTTTCTAATATATACAGAAAACTTAACAGACAATCAGAACATTTCTCTTAGATTTGTGGGAAGTAATGCCACTGTCTAGTAAACCACCCAGAAAAACAAAGCAAATTGGAAAATGATGTTGAAAATATATCTGCATGGTGCAAAACGTGACAAATGACCCTAAACAATAAAGTGTGTTAGGTTCTCCACATGAATACCGGAACAATTCTGTTATAGTTCGCTTACACGATAAATTAGTCACATTTAAAAGTTGTCAATTCAACTAAATATCTAGGAGCTTCAGTCACAAAGAACTTAAACTGGAACCATCGTATGGAAAATATTGTGCGCAGGGAATCCCAAAGACCGCATGTTATTGGTAAACTATGTGGAGGGGGCAGCGAATCAATTAAAGTGACCGCCTACATTACACTTGTCCGTCCTCTTCGTAGTATTGTTGCGCGGGGTGCGATTCCTATAAGGTAGGACTAACGGAAGACATCGAAAAAGTTCAAAGAAGAGCAGTTCGTCTTGTATTATCATGAAACAGGGAAGATTGTGTCACGGATAAGGTAATCGAGTTATGATGAAAATCACTGAAACGTAAGCGTTTTATACTGCGGTGAGGTGTTTCCACCAAATTCTAATTGCCAGCCTCCTTCGCTGAATGCCACGATATTTTGTTTACCCCGATATACACAGGAGACATGACCATCGTGATAAGAAACGTCAGTGCTTGCACGGTAATGTTTAGTTGTTCATTATTTCCACGCCTTTTTTAGAGTGGAACGGTAGAGAACTAATGTGACCGTGATCCAAAGAACATCTGCTAAGCACTTAATTGTGAACTGTAGAGTATTCATGTAGATGTGGATGCAGATGCCAAGTGAGGGGTAGCAGGAAGGAGGGAGGGAATCTAGGAATGGATAGGAGTGTAGTGCAAAATAAAAGGGTGAAAAGCTTGCAAAGTATTCGTTACTTAGATGTAGGCCACAGGAGTGCTTTTAGAACGAAGGTTGGGTTATAGGTAAGGGAATACAAAAGCATACGCTTTCACAGGTTCTGAGAGGAACCATAGAGGACAGTAAAGAAAGCAGAAATTAAACGAGAACTATAGTTACAGTAGAAACCACTGGATTTGTTAATAACATTTTAGGAAAATGGAGTAGAAGGGCAACTGAGGTGTTGGGGTAAGAGAGGCGAGAGAGAGAGAGAGAGAGAGAGAGAGAGAGAGAGAGAGAATGGAAGAGAAATTAACGTTGAATAAATGTGAGACGAGATCGTTCGAATAATTTGTGGAGGATGAAAGGTGTATTAATGCATGGAGGGGAAGAGGGAGATGCATTTGAGATAGCACAAAATACTTTTAAAGCGTACATCCAAGTACCATCCTTTGTAAGTACCTAGACAGTGTATAATGAATAAAAATAGAACATTTAACAAACTGTATATTCAAAAGAAACTCACTTAAATTAAAAAGGAAACTTAAAGGGAAACTAACGCATATTTTATTCTGTCTGTTGCCAAGCGATCTTCCAGTGGCTCTCAAAGAGGAAAAATGAAGAAAAAGACGAGATAACAAAACGTTTTAACGACTCTATAATTTTATCCAGAATCCTACATTATTTTGTACATCTGTCATGCGTCTTGGCATAGAATCTGTAAGCCATCGGACGTGACAGCCTCAAAGAGCAACTTCATCCTAGGCTTCAAGAACACAGTCTCAAAGAGCGTCAGCTGCAATTTGTAGGTTTCGTGGTCAGTTCTCTGCTAACGGTCAGCCGACCTTAGCCCACATGTTTTCCATAGAGTTCGTATCAGCAGCCCGAGGTGGACACTGCACGGCGTTGACGCCAATCGTGGAGAACTGCTGCTGAACGAATGCAGACTTGTGAACGAGAGAATGGTCTTCTTGCAATGTGAAGTCCCTTCCTCTGTACATTCGCACTGACGGAAGCATCACATTTTCCATTATGCGGTCATACTGCTGGCTATCGAGAGTTCTTTGTATCCTGTGAAGAATTCCTGCTCCTCTCGCACAAATCCATCCCTGTAGGAAACAGATAACCACCCACTTCTTCTAGTTGTGGTTACATATCCTCGTCAATGGCGAATCCCCTGCGGGCTGTAAACGGCTTTTGGACCGGTGGTACTGGTGAAAGACACCTTTTTTGTCATCTAAAATAACGTTTTCCCAGGACACAGATAGAGCTCCACAAATACCAGCCAGTGAAAACATTGCATTTGCTGAGCTCTTGCTTCACGGCGGATCGTCGTGCATGCAGTCCAGCGCAACTCAGCCTTCGGCTGATCATGTCATGGAGCCGGTGTAGCTAATCTCCCGCCCCACCTGTTTCGCTCCCAGAAAGGGATTTTTCTCTCGTCTTAGACAGTAACTCCCAGTCTTCCTGCTGTGAACTCATTCTCTTCCTGCCTGAGCCGGGAGCTCTGTTGGTAGCGCCTCTTTCAAGCTAGTTCCTCCACCATCTCGTTGCAGTAGTATGTGGCGCGCCATAACTTCTGCCAGCTTCTCCGATGGATCATCCACCTTCATCAGTAAGAGCGATGATTCTATCTCGAGTTGATCTCTCCCATTGAGCCATTGCAACAGACAGCCTGATGTGTATTACTGCTTGCTGCTCTTATGCTGATGCCAGGAAAGGAAGTAAACATATTTACATCAAAAGAGACGGCAGAGGCAGACTCCGCTGGCCCGTCCCAGGCAGGGGGCGTGTTGACCCGCCACTGCCGACCTGCTCGCTTCGGTCGTGCCTCGGCACCAGGCTGTAGCTCGCCGGCCAGCCCATTAGCTGACCAGCTTAGCTGGCCCATACGTTGTCAGCTACGGCTAGTACAGGCCCAGGCGGCAAAGCCACGCTCACGCCTTGAAGACTCAAACGTTTCATCTATCCTACACAAGTCTGTAGTATAATCTAACGCAGCTAGAATTATTTTGCTATAACAGGAGCAGGCACATCTACTTTTGAGGTTTCATTCAAATATTTAAGAAAAAATAAAGAATACATTCATGATAAACTTAGCCACCAAAATATAATTCAGCTAGCTAGAACTCATGCAATGCGGGAACCTATTCTTTCTTGAAAGCACTCTGTATTAGATGTTCAATGTTCAAATGTAATTGAATTCCTAGGACCAAACTGCTGAGGTCATCGGTCCCTAGACTTACACACTACTTAAACTAACTTTAAACTAACTTATGATAAGAACAACACACACACCCATGTCAGAGGGAGGACTCGAACCTCGCACTCCGTGACATGACGCCTCAAACCGCGCAGCCACTCCGCGCGCACTCTGCATTAGATCTCGCCTTAACAATATATGTATGGTAATCTGGCCATATACTTGTGTATATGTAGTAAATCAATTACATTTTGTGCACACATAAAGTGTACTCAGTGTCTCTGAAACAACAGGTGCTGCACCCCGGAAATTACGTTCTGCTGGGGCACATCATTCACATCGAAATGATACACGACTACTCTGTAACTCAAAAAAATGGCTCGGAGCACTATGGGACTTAACATCTGGGGTCATCAGTACCCCAGAACTTAGAACTACTTAAACCTAACTAACTTAAGCACATCACACACATCCATGCCCGAGGCAGGATTCGAACCTGCGACCGTAGCAGTCGCGCGGTTCGGGACTGAAGCGCCTAGAGCCGCTCGGCCACCGCGGCCGGCTACTCTATAACTCACGGTTATGTAAGTGTTTCGGAAAGAGTTCACAGAAACACTTCAGTTTCCCGACCATTCCACTCGCGTACAACGCTTGAGGAAAACTAACACTAAAGTCTTTGTGTGAGAGTTCTAATTTCTCTTATGTTACTACAGTTGTAACATCTTTCTTTTTACGGCGGCGGCAACAAAAACTGCTTTCATTCGGAGGAGAAAGATGGTGGCTGAAAAGTCGTGGAAATAACGTGCTGCAGCGAAAAAGCAGTCTCCTTTGTAGACTTCTTGGATCTTCTAAGGTTGTGAAAATAACCCACCGCCGACCGTTGTGGCCGAGCGGTTCTAGGTGCTTTAGTCAGGAACCACGCTGCTGCTACGGTCGCAGGTTTGAATCCTGCCTCGGGAATGGATGTGTGTGATGTCCTTAGGTTAGTTAGGTTTAAGTAGTTCTAAGTCTAGGGGACTGGTGACCTGAGATGTTAAGTCCCTTAGTGCTCAGAGCCATTTAAACCAATATCCCAACATTTGTTTCACCTTCACCACAACATGTGATGTTTCTCAATTACATTCTTTACATTTCTAGCACCTAGGACTTTCGTTGGATCTGTAACTCTCAAATTTGTTTTACTTCTCGAGTTTTCGAAGCTTGAGGGACCTTGTTACCAATCATATGGAGAACCTGACGCATTTTATTGTTACTGGTTAGAACCTTTTGTGGTTACATTCCAGGGGCAATATAAGCGTATTGGGGTTCCAGGTGCATTGTTTAAACGTATCATCATTTATTTCCAGGTTCGAACATTCGGCCTTGTAAACTCATACTGGTGGAAACTTCGATATTTTACGCCTCCTTATGCCCAGTCGAGTCTCGAATTGACGCGCAAGCTTTGTTTGGTTAACAGTGGGTTCAGACTCGGATCATGAACACCTCGTCATGACATCTAATGAGTGTGATAAGACTACTGCAGTGTCAGTTATTGTAATGAAGTTTAATTTACAAGCGTTATGGAGTATCTCAGTTCCAATAACGTGTTTTCTAATATTTGTTGTATGGCGGTATTGGTTTACGTCTGCACTAACTGCCACAAAGAGCAGTGTTCTCTAGTAGCCTCTCGTGGTAACCATTGTGTATATTAAAACGAGTGTACTGCAGAGGGTTTAGAGAACGTGCAACACAGCTATGCTAAGTCGGCTGCAGAGGCGTGCATCGAGCCTGGCCGTGTGGTTCCCCGCCAGAACCCGTGTCCGCTCAGGCACACGTGCGGCTCGGCTGCTCGTCACGTCGCGCGCCCGATAGGCCCCACAGTGTTGCGGGCGCAGAACGAAATCTCTGCAACACGTACGAAAGCACTTTATTGCTTCGCACAGGAATCACCTCCGGTGTTACATTAAAATAACTGATGGCTGTAACGTCAGGAACAACATGAATACTTAAATCTCCACCGTTGCTTGTAATTGTTCAATCAACTTACTGTTACGTGGTTGTAAAAAGCTTTATACCTTACGATGTAGTTAATTTTATTAACGGTCGCCCTACTAATTACGGAATTTTTGTAATATTGTATGAGAAAATGGCAAGTATTTAAAAGTTTTTGTCGGCACACACTGAAGTTAGAACCTTATATCACGGCAGAACAGTTGTCACATTGTACTCTCTTTTCACGTTTTGAAAACGTTGGTGCTGAGGTTTCGTTCTCAGTATGACATTTTGCAAATAATACAGCATGTCAGCATGCAGGACACATATTTTATATCGCGTAGCTGTCAATAAATTTGGTGCATTTTTCACATAAATTTACGTCGTTTCACTATTATATGATGAAACATTGAGGACGCCAGTACTCATAAAATATTTACTTAGCCATAGCTTATTAACTTCGCATTTACCGTGTAGTGCAGCACATCTGGTACGTGCTGACGCAAAAACTTCCTCTCTCTTAGTTATCGAGAGTTGCTTTAGATGACTCACCTGTGGAACTGGAAATAATGCAAGCAAATCCACTGACTATTTCCATTTTTTCACTTAAGAGGTTTCGAGCGCTTTTTTCAGTAGTGCTGCTTCCCGCAAATGTTTGACAATATTGAGGCACACAATCTTCTTTAAACACGATCTGTTATCCAGTTATGGGAGTTTAAAACATTTAATCAAAATATAAATTTCATTTATAAATACGTCGTTTTACATATATGGGAGTGCTTACCTTACTGTCCGTCGCTTTCTCTGCACAGTGTTCCTGTAGCTGGTACGCCAGTGGCCCCACCAACTGCAGCGTCGAATCACTGTCAGCGTCCATAACCTTGGCATTGTAACGGTAACACCGGCCACCTTAAATGGCAATCAATGCTAACGTTATACCTCTGGAACAATCAAACTGGGATTCGTTTCCGAAACACTCCAACAGAATATAACTAACAGTAAATAAATGGGTCAGGGAACAGACGTTCTCCCAGCACAAAAGCAAGTTGTAACATTACAGACTAATATCGGTCGCCAGCCTAATTAGGCATTCTTGTGTGAAGCAATATAATAAAGCAGAAAGCAGTGCTAATCCTAACTTCACCTTCCTTGACACACACACACACACTAAACTTTTTCTTTATATTGTTCACACTACAGCACAGTAACCTAACCTGCAGATAAATGTGATACTAGTAAGTCAAACAAACAGATGGCCAATGAGATAGCAAACAGTAACAAATGCCTCTCAGCAACACGTACCTTAACTGAACTAGATGCAACAGTTTATGGAACCAGTCAACACTAAACACGAAACTGATAGCAATACTCAACAGGGAAGAGTATGAAATGATTTTGATTTAAATCAGGGGGTCTGTTAATGATCCTACTCTTTAATTTAATGGCTCAGTACGGGTCTATATGCCTGCCCGTTAAATAACTTGCATTAAAATAGCTAACACAGTAAATATTTCTTTCTTAAATTCGGTTTGAAGCAATTAAACAGAATTCAAATCTAACTACAATGTCTCTGAAGGAGCCCTTGCTTTGCTTCATTATTAATTATGTAAAGCACAGAAAACTACAGCTCTTTAAATAACAAATGTGGTTTCATAAGCAGTCTTTTAACCTAATCAAAATATAATTGGCTGCGCAAACACTTTCTCATGAAATGAACACTGGTGAGACTTCGTAATTCTGATCAAAGTGTATAAATGCAACAATTTATATTATTTAAGGAAATGGCTGCAGATTGATTTAAAAATGCACTAAAAATAGAATATTTCTCAAACTATGAAACTGGACTTTAAACAATATAACTCCACACATTAGAAAGCAGTCAAAACTATTTGTACAGTTGCCAAATAAGTCTTGTCATAATAATATAGGACACTCGGAATGAAGCTCATTAGGATAGGATTCCTGTCCAGGTTTGTGATTTTGGGATAATCACGGGTGCAAGATAGTGTTTTTATCAGCACCAAGATTATTATGAAAATCAGCCAAATTTCCCAAATATATGGTCCATTTACAGAGTGCCAAACATAAACAACTTAGTGGAAAGCTGGTGGTACTAGTGGTGTAGTTTTCAGAGGCTGTTAACATGGTGGCGATGCAGTCATCGCATTACTATTGGCCTTGTCCTGTTACAAATCTTCTTGGCGCCGGAATTATATTTTTGTAGGGCCAAAAAGCCATGCCATGATAACGATATCACCAAATGCAGCATCCGAGGCCCATAAACACTGCCCTTAAGGTCTTCTGGCCTCAAAATTCCAAGAATATGAGCCACAATGATCCGCTATTGCTAGCGAGATGTTAAACACATCACTGCTCAGCCCAGACTCCTTACTCGTCACAAGGGACGAGTTGCCACTTGCACGCCAACCACACCTTTTCCACTCCACCAGGCTACTTCCGTAGCTGCGGGACTTCTCCACAACTTTTACATTCAACCCTACGTTCCCTAACTATGGACCAACTCATTTACAGTAAATTACGTAACAATCATTCCATTAGTTATTTAAATCCACAAGTATAATTTAAACAACATCGTTCAGAAGTTGACATAACTGAAATATGTATACATAGTCAAAGAATTTTCATGACAGATACAACATTCTATATAAACAATATTACAGATTGACGTAGAAATGTCGATACAGATACAAAATAGGTCGAAAATAGGTGTTACAGTATCCTCTTGAAATACTTCGAGAAAAGCTTTGTGAGCTACCTAGTAATCCCAGTTCCAAAGCAAGTGTAGTTTCTCGAATTCATGTAAAACTTCATCAATTTGTTCATGCTGCATAAACTTCTGTTTTAGAACTAACACACTAAGCATTCCAGCGAGTCTCAAAGTGTTGCTTCACAGTAAACTACAACCGTGAATCTTTGACATGGCCACTCCTTTTTAAACAAGTTACGGCATGTTTCGTTGATTCCAACGATGGATGAACATTACAACAATATTCCTGCAACCATTTTTCCTAATGGCTGTAGCATAGAACAGTGCTGCAGGAGTGGATGTTGTATGGAAGGCGACAACAGTTCTCTAGGGACTTTTTCGCAATAGCCTCCTGCTCGGTAACGAACGCAACGTTCAAGAGATGGCTAGTAAATATCCCTAACTTGCTTATGTTAGTTACAGTTTCGTCCCGTACATTTGTACCACTTTTCTCCAGAAAACAGGAATTCTGCAACAAGCAGACACTGAATGCGTAATATGTGTAAAATAATGCCTTTTAGCGTATGCGTCTGTCCACGTGTCAGTTGTACATGCTCACGCACCATCCTCCATATCCTTCAACACTTAGGGGACGCGGTATTCATCTGCTATTTCTTTTTCATGATGAGAAATTGTTTGTGGGAGAGGCAGCATATCTGTTACACTTGTAGTAGGGCACTATTCATCTATTTCTGGCAGTGTCTGTGCAAGATTCATCAGTCACGGATCTCTTGTGTACGTTGTTACACACTTCTCCAGGACAATGGATTTTGCTGACGCCGGAAGCTTGCCACTGCTATTGATCTGACTATTAGGAGAAGCTTTGCGGTTGTTTAAGTGTCGCAACAGGATCCACGAGTTTTCCTGCACGTGACAGCAAATTCTACTTGCTTTGAGTATGGTGAAGGAGTAGACCACTAAAAACATCGAAAACTAATAAAATTGTACTGCAAAAGACCTCGTTTGTGGAAAATCAACCAGGAACGTTACATGAAGAAGAATATAAAAAGTATGGTGTACGAAGAGGTTATTGAAACAATTCCGCACAATATAAAATTGTGGATCAAAGAGTAACAAAAACCTAACGACAAAATTTGAGACCAAGTTTCATAAACGAGCTCAGAAAGCTAGAGGTTTTAGAAAGAAGCATAAAGAAGAAAGTACGAATTTCGTAAACCAATAAGAAGTTGCTTGTACTACACTGGTTATTGTATTACTTGTTACTGTGTTACATTCCTTATTTTACATTATGAGTTCTTTACTATAGCTCAAGAACAGCCCCTTCCTAGAATATCAAACCTTCACGATTCTCAGAGGAGTGCAGACGATTCAGAAAGAAATACGCTTGCGTGTGGCCCGTCATCCCCGATTGGCCAGTTCTGTCCGTTTCCTTTTCGCACCCATCCCTGTTGATACCAACTGTCAAATGTGTGTGAATTCCTAAGGGACCAAACAACTGAGGTCTTCGGTCCCTAGACTTACACTACTTAAACTAACTTAGGGTAAGAACAACAGAGAAATCCTTCCCCAAGGGAGGACTCGAACCTCCAGCGGGAGGGACCGTGCAATCCGTGGCATGGCGCCTCAAACCCCGCGGTCGTGTTGACACCTGGGCACCGCCCGATACCCGAACGAGCCGCGAGCGTCGACGGCGCATCGCGGCTCGCGCACTGTTCCCGGTACAGCTGAGCTCGACGGTCCGCGGTGCGGGCAGCAGAACGAAGCGGTCGGCCGCATGCGGGCGCGTATGTGTGGTGCGATGCACGGTTCTGGTTGGCTGCACACATTCAGATACGGCTTACGCAGTGGAATTCAGGAGTGGTCCACTTTTTGTGCTGTCGAGTGTACATACCGGCTCTGTGAAGATAACTCTTTACGCCAGACTTATATAATAGTATTTTTGTGCGTAGCATAATGTGTAGTCTTCATATTTTGTTTCTTGTACTTCACTGAATACAGGCGATGTTGCTGTATCCACTACTATTTTCTACTGGTTTTATTCGTATCATGGACGAAACAAAGTGCCGTTTTCGTCTGTAAGAAGTTCATGTTATGTCTTAATGTTTAAATAAAGGTAACAGTAATAGAAAGACGCGATTCGAACTTGGCGAGTCTGCATACCTTTCCCCACGGCATTGCTTTGTCTCACTGAGCTAATGGTACAGCTCCAGAACTGTGCGGAGTTCATGTTACCCGTTCTTGGTCATGCTGCATGCAGTTAAAGCTTTCCAAAGGCTTGTTTATTAAATCACATTTGGCAACTGGCGATTCAAATACAATTTACAGATTACTTTTACTCAGGAAGACTGAAATTATTATTTGCCCATTATCGATTAGAAAAACTGTCGCATTTCCCTCAGGAAGCTGACGACTCTGTACGCTGAGTTCTGTTAACTTCCCTTTAATGTTGTGAAAGGGATGAAGTCTCGTAGGACATTTAGCAGACGTGATGCTGGAACGGAGAGAAGTTTTGTAGGAAGTGAAGAAGGGTGCAAACACTTCCAAACACAATTATAGAACTCTTTGTTTTTCTCAGTAATGCAGCCTTACTCGGAGAGGTGTCCTATAGTGGGTCTTCATCCATCAGTTACTACACTCTATCATTCTATCGATCCCCGTCTGATTATTACCGTTTACTGCTTCGCTAGCGACTTGCCCTGATCTTACCATCAAATACTCGAATCCATATATGAGACGAATGTGAGACAGCGCTCGTTCATTCCCAGACACCGAAAAATACGAATCATTCCTCTTTGTGACTCATGCAGCAGTAGGAGACAGGTGTATGGCGACACTTATTCCTCTGTGTGTTCTGACATACAGAAATACTATTATTCTTTGTTACTTCTAGAGATAAACTTTATGGAGCTTGTTCGTTACTAACAGGTAGAAAACTCAACGTAAGAACTGTGGCCTCCATCGAACGTGTACAGCCTTCTCGCAGTTTAATGCGACATCATCAAACTGTCATTTTGCAGTGATGGTTCCCGACGACTCAGCTGCTCTCTGATGATGATCGCAGCTCCGACTGTCTCACTGCTTAAAGCATTTCTTACTCTACTGCTGATGGCGATGATACTCCGACAGCCGTTTATATATTGCTTCTTCTGGGTCCTGTAGAAGTTTCGGCTGGATGTTTAGCTTTCTCCTGCTTCCCTTGAAGGTCCTTTTTGTGCTAGAAATCTTTCCTGAAGCTTCTCGCATCTCCTTGAACAGTCTAGAAGCTCCCTGTCTAGTCCAACACTTCCCTGTTTTAGCTTCAACGAGCTGTCAGTTGTTGTTTCCGGTGCTTACACTATTTTGTCGTCCCAATAGTGACGGTGACTGAGGTGGCATGCCACTTTCATCTGTTGTGTGCTGTTGCGATCGCCCACTCTACTTTCTACTAGCCATATACAGTATGTCTCTCCAGGCCCATGCCTGTGAGTTGGTACTTAATAAAGTTTCCATTTTTTTCACACCGTCCATAACACTTCTTACATCAATAACATTTGACCTCTTATATTAATAAATCTTGACAGTCATGACACATCCCACTTCCCCCTCCCCCCTAAATTAAGTTATGAGCTCTTATCCAGTGTGCCATTAATTCTACAAATACATTCTATGGAGGCCACAATTCTTACATTGAATTTTCTACCTGTTAGTAAAGAACAAGCTCCATAGAGTTTATCTCTAGAAGTAGCAAAGAACAATAGTATATCTGTATGTCAGAATACACGTGTCTGGGAATGAACGAGCTCAGTCTCACATTCGTCTCATATCTTGATTCGAGTATTTGATGGTACCATCAGGACAAATCAGTAACAAAGCACTCGTCACTGCGAGTAAACGGTTATAATTAGGAACTGGGATTGCTAGTGTTGTCTAGGAATCCTACATACTCTGTTGGCTAGACAAACAATCAAACAACTCGTATTATTAAGTTTTATTACAACAAGACAAGTACAAATACTTAACTTTGATGTGAAAATTCTTGTAGTACTTTATACATGATCATCGGCAAGTGCAATTACACAAATGTGTCACAAGCAAAGGACGACGTACAAAATAATCAGTCTTCTTCAGAACAGACAAACACAAGCAACACTTCTGGTCCTAGCAACCGCTACGAGCAAGAGCCTGTCAACTGAACAGTAGTGATTGCTGATCTCTAACTGTGCTATGTAGAGATTGCTAATGAAAAGGCTATGATGCGTTGGCTAACGAAGTGGTTAACGTTGAAGCTGCTGTCGAAGTGGGCTGCCACCAGTCGGGCGCCGCGCTTATGTCGTCGTCATTTCGGGGTCGCTGCTGTCTCGTTCTCGTCCTGGAGGGAGGTCGGTCAGCGTGCGATTGGATGACCTCTTCTCACAGCCTTCTCTTCTCTGTCGATCCCGACTGGCGTGCCGGCGCTGACTTTACGCTGTACAAGCTGGAATTATAGAGCGTAATAATTGATGGATGAAGACCCATTGCAAGACACTTCACCGAGTAAATCTGCGTTACTAAGAAAAATAAAGAGTTCTATAATCGTTTTTGGAAGTGTTTGCACCTTTATTCACTGTCTACAAAACTTCTTTTCTCCGTTCCAACATCACGTCTGCTAAATGTCCTAGTAGACTTCCTCGCTTTCACACCATTAAAGGGAAGTTAACAGAACTCAGCCAACAGTTTCTACATCTACATCTACATCCATACTCCGCAAGCCACCTGACAGTATGTGGCGGAGGGTACCCTGAGTACCTCTATCGGTTCTCCCTTCTATTCCAGTCTCGTGTAGTTCGTGGAAAGAAGGATTGTCGGTATGCTTCTGTGTGGGCTCTAATCTCTCTGATTTTATCCTCATGGTCTCTTCGCGAGATATACGTAGGAGGGAGCAATATACTTCTTGACTCTTCGGTGAAGGTATGTTCTCGAAACTTTAACAAAAGCCCGTACCGAGCTACTGAGCGTCTCTCCTGCAGAGTCTTCCACTGGAGTTTATCTATCATCTCCGTAACGCTTTCCCGATTACTAAATGATCCGGTAACGAAGCGCGCTGCTCTCCGTTGGATCTTCTCTATCTCTTCTATCAACCTTATCTGGTACGGATCCCACACTGCTGAGCAGTATTCAAGCAGTGGGCGAACAAGCGTACTGAGGGAGGCGAGACAATTCTTGTAATCGATAATGGGCAAATAATAATTTCATTCTTCCTGAGAAAAAGTAACTTTTAAACTCCATGTAATAACCGTGGTCCTTATATTTAAAATAAATATTTATGACTAATTTCTCTACATTCTTGTAACTGGCGTTCCTAATTCTTTTATACGTGTAATTTGCTACTGCCGCACCCAAGTGCAGTTAATATTATAATAAACAGCGTGATTCCGTATTGATGTTACAAACTTTCAAAGATGATGAAGAAAGATAAATGTATAATTTAGAGGTAATGGACCTTATTCCGGAAGCGACCGTGTCGGGAGTTATGAGCGGATATCGTTGTGGTTCTTCCGACAGTGGAATATATGTAACCATACGTTTGTTACTAAGGTTGTAGAGTAGCCAGCTTTCAGAGGTGATAGTATCGAACAAACCAAGGAAAAAAGTCTGGTAAACATGGGCTCCAAAACGCATACCTTAAGAGCTACGAGCACTTGTTCAGTTGAAGCAATTTGTTTCACAGTGTCGAAGATAAACTAGTGCTCACAAGTTCTTAAGGTTTAGCAACAACAATACTGGCACATGTATTCCACTGTCAAAGGTATCAGAAACATTTTCGCTTATGGCATTTGACTCGATCATTTCCAGACCATGGTCCCATACCTCAAACTGATACATTTGCCCTTCTACATCGTGACTGGAATTATTGAACATCGTCACGGAATCACCCTGAATATTGCAAAAATTCCTACCACTACAAGCTCCACTGTACGATACATGACGAACAGGAACTGACATTTTTACACACACAGTTTTCTACTAGATGCAATGAAATAAAATTAAATCTGTTTGTATGACTATTTTCAAAATCAAATGTACCCATGTTGTTCATTCTACCGTGATAAATCGTGGCACACAGTGTCACTGTTGAGACAAGCAAGTTACGCGTCATTAATGGTAGATGTATTTTGCATTCCTTCGGATGAACGAGCATTGCCGCTCCAAACTTGGTGTTGACATCTCATGCGTTCAAGACTTGAGTGCCGCTCTCCTTTCTTCATTGCCGATAATCTTTTGGTACGTATTATGCTTCCGCCCTTACCCAAATGCTACAAGTTCTGTGACATGGAAGCAGAGGAATTCACGTTTTGTGAATTACAACAAGTGATTGATCGGAAAGACATAAATTTCATTATTATAAGCAGTGTGTAACGCATACCAAACTTACCTTTTGTGTCCAAAAAGAAGAAGAAAGCGTTAGATAGTGACGATGCCTATGATGACTACATCAACGTCTATGATGGTCTCGCAACAATAACATGATTCTCTCACTGACAATGAGTGCTTCAATTCTAGAACACACGTTCCTGCCGAGCCAGACAGCTCAGACCGGCTCCAACTTCTTTCAAGATGTTCTAACGTGACCTAACAGGCAAAATAAAGTGGAATAAACCGTGTCTTATGGAAATATGAGTTATGTTCCGCTGCATGTGCACTTCCGCAATTCATGGAACAGCAAACTTTGCTAAACCCCACGTGTGTGTGAGTGAAGAGTTATCAAAACTAATCATTACTTGGTGGGGGTCGGAATTAGCCCATGATCAAATAGCTGAGTTTCTTCTGAAATTTAACTGGACCTGCCTCCTTATCAGTTACATTGATTGTTTTACTGGAGAAACCAAGAACCCCACGCAACTGAGAATGCACTGACGATCGCGGGAAACTGAATCGGAATACGATTCTGAGCTTCTGTGGTCCTAACATGCGGAAGCTGCAAGTTCTGCTCACCATTATCGTCGGTGCATATGCGCAGATCAATGACACGATGTCTGGCTGCCATTAAATACATCGCTAGAACCGCTCTGACGAGGACTGGAACATTGGGCCCCATTCTGCTAATTGAGCCTGCCGTTCCAGGTGAGAGCAAAGCCTGCAGAGTATCGATGCATTCAGCGCTATGTTCAGAGAAAAATTTCTCAATTTATAGTCGGTAAAGGTCGGACTGCTCACATGCTCAGGCCAAGAATTTTGGCAAGGTGTATCAGTCCGCCAATGGCATAACATTTTGCTTGTTTCAGGGAAACGTTAAAAGCCAATTATCTGGATTTATTCCCTGCTTTTGCTAAAATCTCCCTACAGCATATTACGTCCTTCTGACGTCGCATCAACTTCACCAGTCAGTGCCCTCTCAAGAAGCAGCTCGCCTCGCATCATATGCCATGTAAAAGGCTAAAAAACTGTGTCCAAGGATTTCCATCACTTTTGCGGTATCTTCTCAACCTGAATTATGTCAGAGCTGGACAGTTAGGAGATGTTTATCAGCTGAACGGACTTTTCTTAGCACATCTCGCGCGCTCACCTCCTGCCAGGCAGAGCGCCATCGTCCGGAACAAATGCTTTCAGTTCGGGAGTCCAAGGTGCAGTTCAGTAAACTGCTCAAATGGTTCAAATGGCTCTAAGCACTATGGGACTTAACATCTGAGGTCATCAGTCTCCTAGAACTTAGAACTACTTAAACCTAACTAACATAAGGTCATCACACACATCCATGACCGAGGAAGGATTCGAACCTGCGACCGTAGTGGTGCGCGGTTCCAGACTGAAGCGCCTAGAACCGCTCGGTCACACCGGCCGGCTCAATAAACAGCACAACAGGCTGGGCGCTAGTGCGACGCTAGCTGTAGCGAGTCTCTCCAAGACAACATTAGGTTAGCTTCTACCTGTCACTCCTCCTACTGGCAGTTCTGCAAAGGGCTTTGGTTTCGGCGTACCACATTTGTGACTCTCATGTCCTGTACCTTCTGTACACCTCGGTGCTAAAGCTCATCCAGAAAATAACTGAAATAATCAGTACAAGTTCAAATTTCAGTGTGCTGAAATGGAGATGAAAACCACAGTATTAGCATTAATCCGTATCAAAATTTATATTATCACACCTTGTCTAACGTAATACTGATAGGTGGTAACATAGACACTCACAACTTGTGCAGGTGGCATCTAAAAGATCTGTGCAATTAAGGTTCCAGAAAGCCGAGACAAGTGTACTCTAGCAGCAGTGTAGAAGTAAGAGATGGGATAGATCATTTGCATAGGGGCCACCAAGTGAGACGAAATATTTATTAAGGCATGTAGAAAGACTCGTCGGGCAATAGATTAGGACTTAATTCTTTTTGCAGTCCTATTTGTACAATCGTTTGCAGGGTGCTGATGTGTAAGTGTGTTGCATGGATGTTATACAAAAGAACTTGCATTGTGTCTGTTGCCTCTAAAGCAGGCTCGTGGATGGTCAATCAGTCATGCTGGATCGTATTCCTAACCTCTTCGTAATGCTGAGGTAGCTCAGTGGCTACTCTGCGTATCTGTCTAGTGGCAATTAGAAACTTGTCCTCGATATGCGTAAGCCGTACCATTGACGAACAAGAATGTCATGATTTTTAATGGCAAAGGACGTAGCAAGATTGATGGCCTTATTACAGTGATGAGTGTCCGACTGAGCAGGAGTATCAAATATTGTCTTCAGCTCTGTTGCACCGGCATGGAACCATGCTCATTTAACGCGATGGGATGGTACAGCGTCAGAAATGATTTTCAACAGCTTTTGAGTGTCAGTAATTATTTAAGTCCCATAATGTACGAATGGTTCCTCTCTGACCAGATTGTTCCTGCAAGGTTACACAAGCTAACAGGCGTTTCGTAACTTGCTGCAACGCTACTTCTTCATCTTTCAGTAACGTAAAGTTAACGCTACCCCATGAGGAGTATACAGTAGATTGTCCAGCCATTAGAACGTTGTATAGAAGTTGAAGGATAGATTAGGAATGGCGGAGTGCCAACAGCACTGAGAAACAAAGTAAACAGAATATAGCACCTCATTTCAGTTGCCTGGTAATACAGTGTGTTAACACGACCGCTCAGGTAGTGGAATCGATGAGTGAGGCTATCATCATTTTGAGGTATGTCGCTAAGGTCAGTACCTCAGACCTAACCACTTAAACATGCACAAACATACAGTGCTAAGGCTTGAAAACTAACTGCTACGGTCGCAAATTCGAATCCTGCCTCGGGCATGGATGTGTGTGACGTCCTTAGGTTAGTTAGGTTTAAGTAGTTCTAAGTTCTAGGGGACTGATGATCTTAGAAGTTAAGTCCCATAGTGCTCAGAGCCATTTGAACCTTTTTTTTTATTTTAACTAACTCCCGCGACTGGCTTATATTAAAACAACAACGTTGTGGGTTCCACGCAAGACATCCGGCAGTAAACAGGGTGCTAGTGGTTATCTGTAGTTTGTTGTGTCGAGGGAGTAAAAGTGGTTCAACTCCGATAAGCTTATGTGGCCTCGCACTCGAATGTACAACTGAATAATCAAGGTTCGAACATCGTCCATAACATAACGAAAGGAAACAAGTCATTTTTATACTATATATGACATTTTTATACTATATATGCTTACAGCTCTGTAAAACTTCAAGAGGGGTAGCAGTTGTAACAGGGTACATGTGGCCCGATCGGTTCTCGGGCCCGAATAACAGATCAGCAGAATTTGTGATACATCAGAGGAATTTGGGAAGCGAGACGTCCACATAGGCTTATGGAGCTAGTATTTAACCAGAGCTTGTGAAGTTTACAAAGAGTATGTAGCTTAAACTATTCTTTGTGGAAGCATGACAGCTTAGGAAAATTAATGCAGGGGTTCTCAAACATAAAGAGGAGACTGAAAAACATCATGCACATAGGAAGGATAGAATAAGGATATTTAAGGTTACACTGGGGAAACAGTTATGATCAGCTGCCCAAGCTTGGAGGAATTGGGAAAAGGTGTCCACAGCAGAAGAGCGACGTGTAGGGTAATTGAGGTGAGGTATCCACTGTTCATTCGCAGAAGTTATCTGGTTTTGCAGCTAACCACGAGTCTAATTAAAGCAGACGAAAAAGATCATCTTGCAGTGAATAGTAGTATTAATCCAGAAAAGACAGGATACGAGAATAGAAGTGCTAGCAACATGTACTGAACTTACTGTGAGAAATTTTGATAGTTGAGGTAGAAAGATGAACTTTCATGGGTCGTGAACTTGAAGTTATCAGGTGAGCTCGCTTGCTTAAGTTTTTTTAGTACAGAGAGTATTAGGTATTATAAACATCTTCAACCGTAAGGTGGGACGAAAGAAAACGGCATAAGTTTGATCCTTTACGGTTCTCTCGTTGACTGAGAAAGCTGTATTAATCCTGAATGGAAGTATGTAAACATTATCACAAACTTGGCCAGGTTATATAAAATTGTGTCAGTATTAACGTGTAATATTTCATCACGGTATGCCAGTTAGTTACCATGCAGAAGTATGTGTAAGTGTGGTAAAATGAGATTTTATGCACTTACAATTTAGTGGAAAGCCGTGTGTTTGAACTGCATGCCCGAAGAAACATTCCATCATACTTCTTAACAACACAAACACTGCAATATCGTATTTATCCGGCGATACCAGGCAGCGACTTTCAATGAAAATGTCCTCTTACTGCACGGGAATTTCAGAATGTGTACGAGTGCAGGTTGTCACACATGAACGACGACTTATGGAAGTCTGGATATTGCCGTGAGTCGTGCAGGGATAGCAAAAGCGATTAAAGCGACTGCTCGCATAAAAAGGGAAATTCGGTTTGGAATCGCGATCCGGCACAAATTTTCATTGTCATTCAATTACACGGCTGATGGTTGTGCCGTATTCCCATCTACGAATACATTTCTTATAGCACATCATCATAGTTTCCACAGTGGAACCGACGCAGGACATTGTGTGTGCGTCTGTGAAGGAGCCCAAGGCAGCAAGCTGAGACAAGTAGGCTACCGCTACTGATTAACGTCAGTGTGACACGCTAGCAAGGGGATCGGAACATCCCAAACACCAAGGGTTGTTAACTGGCCTGAAAGACTGCAAGAGATAGCAGAATCAGACTTTGAAAGGAAACAACTTAAAAAATCACCTGTATTCATGAGCAACCTTTGTGTTAGTAAGAGGTGTTCGTGTTGTGTATGTTGTTGGAGCCATCGTGATTCGAACTGGTCAGTGAAACGAGAAATGTGTACGTAATTGTATCTTAACAGGATAAAATAAACGGACTAGATCATGCTATGAAAGCGAAACCGAAGGGAGTGCTATGACAAGCTTGGGGACTCTGGGAGCGCCATCACATCGTGCTAGCAGCACGCTACTATAGGATAACGAAAACTGACTGCTCAGTACAGTACCATTAATGTAGTCCAAACAGTATGACTCATGTTAATTTAGCTTACAGTCACTACCTACACTATACTGCTGGTCATAGGTACACTGGATACGAACCGTGCAGTAAGCAGTTTGAGACTTTCTCAATGTGTCAACAAGTCACAATTTTTTGAAAAGTAACATTGACAGCTTGCTTAGCTAGCTCTTCATTCAATCGATCTGCTGTGTACTGTTTAACACATGTGAGGTTCAAAACATATCAAAGGGAGTTGCGCACATTTTGATGAGCAATTTGTAGTATGTAAAACTGTTGCGGTAGTTAGCACCTATACCCAGGTGGTTCAAATAATATGGCTTTTGGAATTGTGGTAACAGATGTTGTCCAAAAGTTTAATTATTGACCATCGATGTTCTGGACTTCTCAGTAGAAGGTAACACTGAATACTTACTTAGCTAGTCATTTAAGATGTAGTTCATGCCCAATGATAAATCCTCAGAGAATATCTGAAATGGACATTGCAACAAGAGAGGAATGAGACCTTGGTAATAATGGCTGGAGAGTAAGACAGAACCAATACTGTCGTAGTAACGTAGCTAAGATACTCTCTTCTCGACAGAAGAAGAAAAACAGAATAGATTCAAAGAGACGGCAATAGGGTAAAGAGTGACAGGAGAGAATGCACAACAAACTGCAATAGCATGCAATGACAGCCGCCTACGGGGCTCGCACCAGCAAAACGGACAACTGAGAAAGTGTCTTGTTAGGAGCGTAAGAACCCGTGTTTATAAAGAGCCGTTCCTACGCGTCCTTGTTTATGATAGGCAAGAACAAACTTCTCTACTTAGACTAGTTAGAAGGCTCTTAAGTTAGGAGGGCTAGTGTAGTTTATATTCCCTGAAATCATCACAAAACATCACCTGACATTAAAACAGTATATTGTTACCTTATATCTCCATGAAATTCGCTAAGTGACTTTAAAGATGTAGCCACTTTCTTGTACGCTTGTCCACACAACTGTGCCGTCTGAATGGTAGTTAATACAGCAAAAGTGTATCCATATTCAGGAAACAACACTACGTAATTTGCTAGAGTACTTGAAGTGCTCTGGAATGTGTTCAGTTACTAAGTCCAGGCCTATTGAAATGGCAACACTTGGGCGAATAACTGCCGGTAGTTTGTTCACTGACGTCGACTTTTCCAGGACAACAAAACTCTTACACACAGCCCCAAAATGTTACAGATAAAACATACAAGAAAATGGTGCACATCTGCGTATGTATCACACAAGTTACGTGACTTAACTTCAGCTAACTTCGAGAAAGGACAGTCATGACCTTACACACTAGTACACATGTTAGAACTAATAAGCAGAATAACAGGAAAATAATAAATGAATTCCATGGCACATGCAGCACAAAATCGCATAAAAGTAGTAAGAAAATGAAGCTTAGGCACAAAATAAAACTTGCATTCTAAAGTGACTTGAGCAGTAGACTTTGCTTTGTGTAATCTTAGTAATCACTTCATTTACCCTCCATACACTTTGATTTTAATCTGACGCAGTTATTCTTTACTCCTTCCTTAAAGTGAGCGGTCTACAGATACATCAGCAACACCTGAAATAGCGATGGCTTGATGTGAGCTTTCTTCAAGTGTGTTGCTTTTTTCCTTTGCAAAATACATGTTATTTGGTCGCTGTGTGAAATAGAAGTGAGACGATATTGCAATATAGTCCAGCGACGTGTTCATCAGAATTGTTCCCTGTAACTCACCCGTAATGAAACGCTTGTTCTCGTGGGGTTGAATCGAAGACCTCGCCGTGTGGCTGTGATCGTTGATAACTGACTCTCCTCATAATGATTCAATACGAAATACCTCTTTATGAAATGGATGCAAAAACAAACGACGTCGTAGACTGTTTTAGGTGTATTTCTTCCACATCCCCTTTTCTTGATCCCTAGTATTCGAGATATGCTTTTAGGAGCAATTAACATATTTGAGCAGTCAGCTAGGTAAGGTGAGCGTTGAGTACTCGATGTGTTTCCGTAATAGTGTAAAGGTTATCATTAATGTGGCGAATGAGAAAGAGGTGCAGTCACAGTATGTTTTTGACCCATATAAATGAGTAATTTGGATGGGAATTCATAGTAAAGTTACGGGCCCTCGTATTGCAGCAGGCTGAATCTGGTGATGAGTCTTCGGCTGAGACGTAAGTAACTTTTCGTTGACTCAGGCGAGCGAAGTTCACTGTGCAGAACTGCCAAGCCCTAGCTAAGCCACATACGACATAAGTACTGTTTGTGGCTTCAAATTTCGTTATGGTCCCAGTAACGTTATTCTAACCAGTCAGCACCGTGCAGCAGGGAAGGAAGATGTGGAGTTAGTAACGTGTCTTACGTATTGGGCATCTAAATGTGTCTGCAGATACGTGGGCCCGCAATGCCGCTATATACAGGGCTTTTCAGAAAGAAGGAATAGATTTCAATAGTTTATTGTTTCCAAACTAAAAAAGACAGAGAAACAATTCCAACGCTTGTGGAAAAAGAGAAGTTTAAATTTTTCATGCAGTCAATGTGAGCACCAAGTGTTCCACGACAAATATCAAAACGATGGCTAATTTCCAGCTACACACTTAGCAGCTGGTCTCTAGTTATCGAATTCGTAGCTTTAACAATGCGATGTCGCAGATTTTCAAGAGTGTCAGGCATAAGCGGGATAAAACGCGGTCTTTTAGAGAATTTCTCTAAGCACGTTCGACGTTACCTGAATGACACCATTCCAGGAAGTTGGACTGGAAGAAAAGGAGCAGAAGATGAACTTCATCACCGCTGGCCTCCCAGGTCTCCAGACCTCACACTTGAAAAGTCTGCGACATAGCATTGTTGAAGCTGTGAATTCGATAACGGGAAACCAGCTGCTTCGTGGGTGGCGCTAACTGAGCCGCCGTTTTGATAAGTGTTGCGTACCACATGGTGCTCACATTGAATGCATAAAAACTTGAACCTTCCTCTTTGCAGGAACGTTGGAATTGTGTTTCTATCTTTTGTAGTTTGGAAGCAATAAATGTTAAAAATCTGTTCCTTCTTTTTGAATAGCTGTGTATGTGTGAGATCAGCGTTTGATTTATTTTAACGAGGTGGTGCATTAAGTGAACAAGTGGACGAGACTATTAATAGCAATGTAGAAGTGATCAGAGGGAAGCAGAGTCTCACAAGACAAGGTAATGTATATTCGAATTTACTTGAGCAGTAGTATGCATCAAATTTCGTATATCTTAAATGTGTAGTAGTAACGGATGTCTGAAGTTTCCAAAATGGTATGACAGGAGGAAAACTGTCTTTCAGATTCTAATCACTAATATAGACACAACAATTCTAAATCATACCATTTCCTTTAGTTGTCTTCTTGTAAGCAATCCATACAGTGGATAGAATATACTCTTTGGATGAACAACAATGTTACATTACTGTCATGGGTATGTAGTTAAAACAGCAGCTTGTGTAATGGGGATTACGGGCAACGAGGTCAAAGTTAAACATAAAAGTTCGGGTCAAAGTTAAACATAAAAGTTCGGGACGTTTTCCAAAGCGTTTCGAGAACCAGGTACGGACTATGGGATGCATGGGTGGCACGACAGACGACCCTTCTCAATAGCGTTGTGGTGGTATGTCTTGCTCACTCGTGGAGTCCACATGTGCGAGCTGTTAGGTCTGGATCGTTGGTGTCCTAAGCAAACATTCCGATCCTTCAGACGTGGAGCTGTTAAGAGAGTGTGTGCCAGGATAGTGGAAAAATATGAAACCGGAACAGGAAATGACACTTTGCCGAGGGATATTCTGATGATATTTCTTCCTACTATCGTTAAATAACAAAGAGAATACGGGATTCAACCTGTTGAAATAGAGGAAAGGAAATAATGTGCATATGGTAAACAATACACCAGTATCAATGTGTGACTTGTACACTCCTGGAAATGGAAAAAAGAACACATTGACACCGGTGTGTCAGACCCACCATACTTGCTCCGGACACTGCGAGAGGGCTGTACAAGCAATGATCACACGCACGGTACAGCGGACACACCAGGAACCGCGGTGTTGGCCGTCGAATGGCGCTAGCTGCGCAGCATTTGTGCACCGCCGCCGTCAGTGTCAGCCAGTTTGCCGTGGCATACGGAGCTCCATCGCAGTCTTTAACACTGGTAGCATGCCGCGACAGCGTGGACGTGAACCGTATGTGCAGTTGACGGACTTTGAGCGAGGGCATATAGTGGGCATGAGGGAGGCCGGGTGGACGTACCGCCGAATTGCTCAACACGTGGGGCGTGAGGTCTCCACAGTACATCGCCAGTGGTCGGCGGAAGGTGCACGTGCCCGTCGACCTGGGACCGGACCGCAGCGACGCACGGATGCACGCCAAGACCGTAGGATCCTACGCAGTGCCGTAGGGGACCGCACCGCCACTTCCCAGCAAATTAGGGACACTGTTGCTCCTGGGGTATCGGCGAGGACCATTCGCAACCGTCTCCATGAAGCTGGGCTACGGTCCCGCACACCGTTAGGCCGTCTTCCGCTCACGCCCCAACATCGTGCAGCCCGCCTCCAGTGGTGTCGCGACAGGCGTGAATGGAGGGACGAATGGAGACGTGTCGTCTTCAGCGATGAGAGTCGCTTCTGCCTTGGTGCCAATGATGGTCGTATGCGTGTTTGGCGCCGTGCAGGTGAGCGCCACAATCAGGACTGCATACGACCGAGGCACACAGGGCCAACACCCGGCATCATGCTGTGGGGAGCGGTCTCCTACACTGGCCGTACACCACTGGTGATCGTCGAGGGGACACTGAATAGTGCACGGTACATCCAAACCGTCATCGAACCCATCGTTCTACCATTCCTAGACCGGCAAGGGAACTTGCTGTTCCAACAGGACAATGCACGTCCGCATGTATCCCGTGCCACCCAACGTGCTCTAGAAGGTGTAAGTCAACTACCCTGGCCAGCAAGATCTCCGGATCTGTCCCCCATTGAGCATGTTTGGGACTGGATGAAGCGTCGTCTCACGCGGTCTGCACGTCCAGCACGAACGCTGGTCCAACTGAGGCGCCAGGTGGAAATGGCATGGCAAGCCGTTCCACAGGACTACATCCAGCATCTCTACGATCGTCTCCATGGGAGAATAGCAGCCTGCATTGCTGCGAAAGGTGGATATACACTGTACTAGTGCCGACATTGTGCATACTCTGTTACCTGTGTCTATGTGCCTGTGGTTCTGTCAGTGTGATCATGTGATGTATCTGACCCCAGGAATGTGTCAATAAAGTTTCCCCTTCCTGGGACAATGAATTCACGGTGTTCTTATTTCAATTTCCAGGAGTGTATTAAATTGCAAATTTTATAAGTTCGGTAGATAGTTTTCCAACGGTGGTATTACCTGCATTAAGATGCACGGCAGCGCTGTGTGGAGAGGCGTAAGGCTAGCGGTATTAGAAAAGAAATGCGCGAATGAACAATGGGCCTGCCTGCGCCCATCTGTGGTATGCGACCATACTAGCCTCACTGGCCAACTACAATTCATTTTCGAAGGATGAGGATTTCGTAATTAATCAGGAATACTATGTTGAAACACAAGAACATGACTAATAGAGATGACTCTATTTGCTGAGTTAAGGAATATAAATGAACCATAAAATTTTTCAAAAGTCGAATTCTGCATTAAACAATTATTGAACCAAAGAAAGCAATGGCTTGGTTATGAAATGCGACCGATAGTGACTTGACAGTATTTAGGTGCAATGAGAAACTACGATTTTGGAGATTTATTAGTGAACTGATAGCGACATTTTCGATTAGGATCCAGGAGTTAGCTCTTCCCCACATGTAAACAGGCTGTGCTCAATGTACATGCCGAGGTGGCCGATTTCGTTAAGGACATGTTCCACTGCCAAACATGCCCGCTACAAGTGTGGTGAGACAGACC
The DNA here is from genome assembly GCF_021461385.2 of Schistocerca piceifrons. Taxonomy (NCBI): domain Eukaryota; kingdom Metazoa; phylum Arthropoda; class Insecta; order Orthoptera; family Acrididae; genus Schistocerca; species Schistocerca piceifrons. The sequence goes on from NC_060149.1 coordinate 539,742,038, forward strand.
TCAATCCAATATAAAATGTCGGCTACTTATTGAGTTATCGAAAATTATCTTTCACTTGATATGTTTGACAACATTGTCATATTAGGAGGAGTATGGTTGGAAACCACTGACTAATGCTTTCCCCACACAATTATATGGTTAGCACAGAGTATACTATTGACAACATAGGTTTAACTATGTTCTATTACAAAGTCCCCGTTAGAGTGCTCGGTAGAGGTACAAAACCAAGAAGGAAAGATTGATTCTTACGACTGATAGAACGAACAGTTCGCCACAACTGAGAATTACACAGTACGAGTCAAAAGTGCAAGTGACTGTCGTGTTCCATACGAGAAAATCGGACGGGAAGAAGTATGACAGTTCAGATAGCAAGATATGCTGCTGGTGCGTAGTACATCTACGGTTTCCCAAGTAATCACTTAAGCTGATTCATTAGAGGTAGGATATTATGTCAATAGAAAGACGAAAATGTTCGAAAGGGTAATTTATTATTCCCGCTGTCGTGTACTACGACTGCTCAAACGGAGTCAATTACAAAAAAAATTGGTTCAAATGGCTCTGAGCACTATGGGACTTAACTTCTAAGGTCATCAGTCCCCTAGAACTTAGAACTACTTAAACTTAACTAACTTAAGAACATCACACACATCCATGCCCGAGGCAGGATTCGAACCTGCGACCGTAGCAGTCCCGCGGTTCCGGACTGTAGCGCCTAGAATAGCTCAGCCACCTCGGCCGGCAGTCAATTACAGAGAAAGTTCAGCAGCTCCCAGCGAATTTCGTTCTACATAGTAACAGGGTGAATAGCAGATTAGTCTCAAATACAACGAACGGTAATCGGATTAGAAATATATGCGAAAATTCATTCCTGTTCTGGTAGTACATGTGGTAGGAGCGGTAGGCAGCGCCTAGCCGCACGCGGTCGTATCTAGCACTTTGCGACTGCTTGAGATAGGCGGGAGCCATGCCTCGCCAGTGAGGTCGATGGGTTGGCTACTTTTAGCAAAAAAATGGTTCAAGTGGCTCTAAGCATTATGGGACTTCACATCTGAGGTCATCAGTCCCCTAGACTTAGAACTACTTAAACCTAACTAACCTAAAGGCATCACACACATCCATGCCCGAGGCAGGATTCGAACCTGCGACCATAGCAGCCGCGTGGTTCCGGACTGAAGCGCCTAGAACAACTCGACCACAGCGGCCACCTACTTGTCGCACCCTGTTGTCAGGTGGCATCACGGCCGTTCAGGTTTTACTTTATTTAGCATTCTCTCGCAATTCGTAGGTTTCCCTTGGGTTAGTTATACAAAACACTGCACTCTTCGCCACAAATTATGAACGCAAAGACTTACCTTTGCTGTGTATACACTCTTTTGCATACAGAAAACAAATATTGTCTTGAATATGATTGCTGATAAACATTACTAGATCTTGAGGTCTTGCATCTTGTATATGTAGGCACTCTGTTGTTGTGTAAGTCACAAGGTTCAGGTTGTCTGATGTCTACAGAAGATTGTCACAATTTCCAAACACTATTGTTCATGAATTATTGTTATCCACTAATATGTACTAACGAAAAACCTTCGTTATGTGTCGACAGTTGTCTTTCATGAGTACCACAAAAATGTAGTAAATATGTGATGTCCTTGATTTTAACCTTTTGTATTTGTAATCTTCCTGTGTTATCCATTGCATAAATATTAGTCCCTAGTATTTACTTCAGAGTACATAGCTGAAAGATTCATCTGTTGTTGTAAACTTGGCCTTCAAATGATCACATAAATGACTACACTTGGCTGTTGTACAGGGAAATAAAGACAGTAGGCCCTAGCAGCAAAACTTAATTGGAAAAGTATTAGATGGTTAGAATGTAAATTTCATACTTGGGTTTTAAAACTGATCCATTAACAACAGATAATTGAAGGACCTAGCAGAAAAATTTAATTAGAACAGTATTAGCCAGTTAGAATGTAAATTTCATACTTGGTTTTTAAAAACTGATCCATTGGCAACAGATATTTCACGTATACATCAGTTGCGCACCTAAACCATGTATTATTTGAATGACTTAGTATATGACAGTGTAACGAATATCTTTTCACACCTTTATTTCCATTTATTTCTTCATACTGAGTATTAACTTCTCCATAGCCAAGTTTTGCTAGTGAAGCTTTAACGTGCACAGGCAGTTCAAATAGTGCGGTGTAAAATTTGTTAATGGGTGCAATGTAAAACTGGTGAGTGAACACTGTATCACTACTACTTTTATTATTTTTTTCAAGTGTAGTTGAAAATCTAGAACTTAAAAAAACAAGCGTATTGAATTTTCATTTTATTAGCAACACACATTTTCTATAACACATAAACTAATACTTGTCATAATGCAATTTAAAAATGCCTTGATTTCACAGACCAAGTTACCGCATAGATATACCCTTTAGTATTGCACTTTAAACATCAAACCCAGTCCCTGCTCTCGTCGCTTTGCTAACCCATATAGCACACTATAATTTGTAGTACAGTGTAGCACAACAAATTTACAGAACAGCACATAAAAAGCCTTTATCCTACGAAACTATCCTTTCTACAGAGAAAAACAGTGAACAGATTCTAGCTACCAAGTAGTATTCTCACTGTAAATCTGCTATTACAGCCACATCTTTATGGTACAAGAACACAAAGAAATCAGTAAAACCGCAGAAAAATCATTCACAATAGAAGATATGAAACAGATTACACCTCCAAATCAAATCACCTTCAACGCTCTCTGAACAGTAGTAATGACAAATAGAACCATAATACACACAGAACAACAGACAGCAAAACTTAAAATGAAAATAAGGGATAGTTTCAACTCCTTGACCTTAATACATATGGGTGCCTGGAACTCAGAGCGTATTTGGGATGTGTAGGATGCAGCTTAGTTATATTCCTGCTTGACACAGTCATGTCATTAAAAAATCTGGGCTTAACGTTGCAGGGCGATGTGAAATGGAACGAGTTGTGAGGATTGTTGTGAGGAAGGCGAATGGTCGACTGCGGTTTATGGAAGAATTTTGGGAAAGCGTGCTTCATCTGCAAAGGAGACATCGTATAGGACACCAGTTCGACCTGTTCTTGAGTACTGCTCAAGTGTTTGGGATCCATACCAGATAGAATTAAAGGAAGACACAGAAGCAATTCAGAGGCAGACTGCTAGATTTTTGGATTTGTTACTCGTAGATTCGAACAACACGCGAGTGTTACGGGGGTGCTTCGGGAAGTCAAATGGGAATCCCTGGAGGGAAAGCGACGTTCTTTCGAGGAACACTATTGAGAAAATTTAGAGAACCAGCATTTGAAGCTGACTACAGAACAAGACTACTGCCGCCAATCTACATTTTGCATATGGACGGCGAAGACGGGATACGAGAAATTAGGGCTCATATGGAGGCATGGAGACAGTTATTTTTCCCTCTCTCTATTTACCTATGGAACAGGAAAAATAAATGATTAGTTGTGGTACAGCGCACTCTCCGCCACACACAGTGGAGTATATATGTAGATGTAGACACAGACAATTTTCTTTGCTTTCCTTACAAGAGACTCTTTATACCAAGATGGTCCAGCGGTTACTACAGGAGTCGGTGGAACTCGTCTTAGTCAATTGAAATGAATAACTACAGCATAGTGAACTAAATTTCCACATTAAGAAGAGATGTTAAGCATAGGACTGAACAATACCTTTCTTACGGAGGCAAGAATTTCTTGGTCCTCCCTTTCCTAATGGCTGTATTACCAAGGCACGGCTACTTTATTGCCCAGTAGGACTTGCTTGGCAGCTTATCACATACGAATCTTGAGTTCATATGTCGCCCATATTCTACCTTTTATGGGGGGGGGGGGGGGGGGGGGAGGGAGGAGGGGGCAGGTGCCAAGTTGATTCATGGGTCTGACTGTTATATGAAGACACCACGTAAGGAATATAATTGTCTCAGTCACTATGTATCCTGTTCACGTCTTGTGATATGCATTACAGTAATTTGAAATGGTTTTGAAGCCTGTGGAAGAGTTTGCAAACCTACTTCTCACCATCACTTGCTCTGGTTTTCCACCAAATTTGCGTAGCTATTATAGCGTTTGTAGCTCTTTGTCCACTATGGCATGCTTGCAAGGTGTTATGTCAGTGCCCCATTATACGTGGTTATAGTTCTTTAGGAATTACTATTCTCTTTCAAAAGGGAGTTTTGCGGCGGTAAAAATGCCATCCTCTGTAAAAATAAATAAATGAATAAAACCCTCAGGACGAGGAAGATGGTGGTTTTATTCTCCATCTCTCTCACGTGTTTCTCACAGATCTTCCATTAACATATCATCTGTCTCCATTACTCTGACTTTCTGACTTATATGTCTGTGTTTTCGTGTAATTTACCAGGTTCGTGACACACTTCATTCAGATAATTTGTTACATGTTATGTGTTAAGTGACTAATGGAGTCCTTCAAATTTAACATCCAAAAATGGCAGCATGGTCAGTAGCCACAGTGAATTTATTCCCATACAAATAACAACTGAAACAGTTCACTCTGAACACAAGAGCCAATAACTCTTTCTCTTTTGTACTGTAATTTATATCTGTCTGATTAAGTTAGTGGGAAGCGTAGTCAATAGACCTTTCATCACCGTTATATTCTTAACTGAGAACAGCTCTGGTAGCGAAATCTGAGTTGTCAGTTGAAGCATAAAAGTAAAATACGGGAGTATTAATAGCGGAGAACTTGTAAAAATATCTTTGACCTGCCTTATAGCTAACTCCTATTCTTCTGTCCACTCAAAAACTGTACCCTTTCTCAACAATTTAGTCAATGGCTTAGTTATCATGGCATAATCTTTCACGGATCTATGGTAATAATTTGTGAGTCCGGGAAAAATTTGCAATTCCTTAGCATTAGTAGGTACTGGGAAACACTGAAATGCCTCAATGAAATGGGAGCCTGGCATTACCCCGGCAGAATTAATGATATGCTCCAGGTACTGGACCTGTGACTCTGCAAAAGAACATTTCTGTATCTTCAAACTCAAATATGCACCTTTTCATTTTAGCAATAATTTATCAACCTCTCGACATGTTGCTCACTTATCCTGGAACACATGATATGTCACCTAAATAAACTAAACACATAGTTGGCTTCGATCCTTGTAGCAGCAAGTCAGCGAATATTTGGAAGGCGGCAGCCACATTTTGTAGACGAAAAACCATACACAGAAACTCATACAATCCTGGTAGTACTACAACAGTGTTTTTAGCCGGGCTTGGGGAGTTGTTGGGACGTGGTGGTAGCCAGAATGCATATCAAGGTTGACAAAATACCTACAGTTCCCTAATTTGTCCAGTATTTCGTCGATATGTGGTAGAGGGGTAATTGTCATGTGCGGCCACCTTATTTACAGCTCTCGTATAGGTCCGTAGACGATGAGTATTTTTCTCATTGATTGACTTCTTTCACATGACTATGATTTGTGAGACCCATGGAGTAGATGACGGTTGTATTATTCCTGCATTCAGCTGTTGATGGATGGTATCCTCCACAACAAATTGTAAATGATAAGGAATTTGGCATGAGTTCTGCGCTATTGGCCTAGCGTCTCCAGTAGGAATTTTGTGGTGCATAATGTCGGTTGTTGCCAAATACTGCCATTCCTCAAACAGTTCAGCAAACTCCTCTAAAAGGGATATAATACATTTCACTCTGACTCAGTTAGTTGTGCGTTTCTTATACAACTGAATCCTATGACGAGAGGCAGTTGCACACAGTTTCCTCATTGGCAACTGCTTCTTCTTCTCACACCTGAACTGATTCCCACACTGTAATTCTCTTTCCGCTATTTCCAGTCCACTTGCATCTATCGTTCCACATGGTATCTCTCTTGCTCTCTGCTCAAAATTATCAAAGCACATTGGAATACAAAATTCCTTTACTACTGTTTCCACTCTGCTTATATTTCTCTTTGCATGAATTTGAAAACTATCAAGAATGTCGCCTCGACTGGCCAGTCAACCAAAAAGACAGATCTCATTGGTTATCGGGTTTTGTTGTCTGTCCAGAGAAATTTTCCATTGCCGCTACTCACTATAAAAGAAGTAGTAGTTTTTGGCGCCTAAGTTTGTGGTTCTGTGGAAACGTACGAAATAATAAGGCTTGTTTTTGCAGTTTCTCATGACTGTAAGGTGTGGACGCCGCCGAAGCAATGAGTTGCTCCACCAAATTTGACAGTTTGCGTCTTATTATCTGTTATGCCTTAGTACACGTATAAGAAGTCGTTCTTTAGGATGACATAAAAATCACTTCTACGTTTCCTGACTACGTCCATGCCAAAACCATAAGTCCTACAATCTATCTGCAATATCACGAATCGCTTGCTGGCATCATCACTTCCTCATCCAGACCACTAATGTTGCAATGTGGCAACTTCAGTGACCACTCGCCATGAGAAACAAACAAAACTCTAATTTTTACATCTGTATGAACTAAATCTCTGACACTGTAAAATCTTCTTGGGCTTCCAGCTGCTTCAGGTGATATAAATCCCACGAGCTTCTGACTGAACTCTCCTCCGTCACTGTCTAGTGTAAACGACTGCCGTGTCGCCGTGGCCTCGCCGTCATATAATCGTGCTGCTGTCTGTGATATAACTTGTGCTCCCTTTATTGCCAAATATGGTAATCCATGACGCTGGCTTCAACCTCACGATGCCCAGGTCCCAGGCTGTACCGAGCTGTAAACTACCTTCCTTATTCGTGGCGTTTTCATATATTTTTATCTCTATGGCTTCTTTTATAATGCTATCCCAAAACCCCTTTTCTTCGTAATGACAGACGTTTCGTCGAATAGAATTCGACGTCGCTTTTCTAACGCTTGTTCTGCCCCTTCTCATTTTCCTGGATAGCTTGCGTGCAGGCATCTTCTATCTTCCATCTCGCATTGCTCATTTCTACTGGTGGTGTGTTTGGATGGCAGGCCCTACTCCTCTGTCGTTTCCCCAGCGTGTATCCTCATACTGCCCATAATGTCATGGAGGATTCCTCAGCTGGGGATATTTATTAACGATGTGTCCTACTTCATGGCAGTTGGGAAAATATGGTGCCTGACACCCATCATTAATATGTCCGGGCCTTTTACAGCTCCTACAGCATGTGTCATCTGTCAAAACGTAGTGAGTTCCAGTGCTACACGATGGAGCAGGAGCAAATCTTCCTGCCTCATTGTGTGGCAGGGATAGTTACACAGCTTAATCTAAGGAGGTCGGTGAAGTCACTTTAACATCACCAACTATTTGTTTATACATGTGGTAAAAACGTCAGTTATGCACACCTCAGCTTCTTCTATCAGCACGTCACTTCATGTTCCATTTGAGCGCACCACATGTTTGTGACATTACACTGTCTGTATCCAGTTTACAAAAGCCTCAAAGTTCTCACCCAACTTTTGCCATAGTGTGGAAAAGCGATCCCTGTAATAGCTAAGTCCTCTGTAATTCGAGTAGCACTTAGATAATCCTCGCGCCTGAACTTCTAAACTTTCTTCATGTCTCAAGGTGTCAACAGATTTAACATATGTACGGGAACCCCCTGACAGTCTCATCGTTGCTACATTTAATAAATACCTTCCTGGCCTGTAACAAGTACATCCTACACCACAGACACTTCGCAAAAATCGAATTACATTTTCACTTATCTTCGGCGAGAAAGTTGGTATAAAAGTTACAACACGAAAAGTGCTCATAATAGTAGGAAGAGTGGTCACAGAACTAACTTCAGATTCCTTAGATGCTTCTGTGGTAACCCGACTAGCTTTTGACGCAGTCGCTCGAGAGCTCAATGCCTCACATCGCTCCTCTAATGAAAATTTTGTAGAGTGAGGCTACTAATCTCTTCATTTAAATCAGTAACAGGGTCTGTGGTACCACTTTCAGTAGCGAGTTCTCCACAAGGTTGTTATAGAGACGTAAATCAGGCATGGTTACAATTCAGGGAAAGGTAATTACTAAATGAATAACTGGAAATGACTTTACAGTGGAAAACAATATTCAATCAGAAAATAAAATTGTTGGTGTTCAGATTAAGCTCGTGGTAAAGTCAAGGCAGGAAATAAGTTTGCAGTTCTAGTTGTCACATTAATTTCGACACATGGAATCAGTGGCGGCGGCTGCGGTGATGCTGTGATACAGCAGCAGCAGCATGCTGGCGTGTCGACACCAGGTGCGACACACATATTTATTCGTGCAGTGTGGAGCACATAAGTGCATCTAACGCCGATGAAAGAAGGAAAAAATGTTTCACGACGAAGTCAGGCCCTAATTCGCCACAGTAACTACAACAGCCAGAAGTAGGTACAAGCTAAAAACGACGCGCAGACCACCAATGTGTCTACGTTGAGCGCCTACAATATCGGCAACCCGCGGAATGGAAGTGTAAAGCGGGCCCCGGATAGAGCAGGAGTTAGCTTTGCCGGTCGCCCGGTCTACGCAAACTCTCATCTGCGGCCACTGGACGTCCTCACTTGCGCCACTAGAAATCGCGGTATCTAGCGTTTTACTTTATTCCGCACACTACGTGACGGACTGTGGCCAGCAACGTATCCTGGAGCGGGCGTACTATATAGGCCCGCGCCAAGGCACAGGAGGTGTTCACATCGAGTGATTCAAGGCGTCATCCACAGCCCGCTGATCCCGACACATCGACCCCTGAAAGTCTTCCAGTTGTCCTCGTCCCAGACCGTGCTCATCCTGGTTTACTCGAGTAACTGCTTTGTTGATTAACTTTTATGGCAAGGTCGAACTTTCGTCTTGAGTAGTGGTGTTAAGGCGTGTTAGAACTGGAACGATTTTCTGATTTAATTTCTTTATTGTGGGCCTCAGAAGTGGCCAGTAGAATGGTTTCTTCGTGTGACTGAAGAATCTTTCTAGTTGGCGGTTAAACTTGTAATAAAATCCTTTTACGTGGCTTGGAACTTTCTTTTTCCGTCCATAGTCAGTGGACATAGTAACCCCAGCTCCCTTCCGAGAATTTTCCCTGTGGCAATCATCTGAAAAGCATAAATAGTCCGAACACCGGATCACACGGAGCGAACTATGCCATGTTATGACACCACTTGTGCAGAATGGCCGTTGGAAGGTGATCAGGATTCAGTGGGTATCCAGCTAAAAGGGTGGATGCAGCAATAACAAAGTATTTCATGCAGGAAAACTGGCAAGTTTCCCAACTTTATTACTAAAAAATAATCGATACATCTGTGCCTTGAGAGACAGAATGGACATGGCGTCCAAGAGGATAGAATAGGTACACCTGTTCGGGTCGAGAGATGGCTGGCAAGAAAGGTGGAGCTCTTGGCTCCACTGCACTCCCCAAAACGCACCCAGACATCAAATTCCCGTATCTGCCCCCTTGACTGTCGGGCTGCTTCCACTGACGCTGTTCTGAAAGTGTTACCTCGTCAGCACTGCTGAGCCAAAGCGTCACCTCGTCATCATTCCGACCGTAACTGTGGAGTTTGCCCATCGGTGCATGAACAGGTCATTGGTTAGTGTTAACAGCCGATTGGTATCTGGTGCCAGCATGCCCAGTTCGAGTCACAGCTCACAAGAAGACTTAGTGACTTCAAATGATCAATAAAACTTTTAGTTTACAAGATCTGTCTTCCATATAGTCTGTAAGCGCACCGGTACAATCTGTTTTGGAAGAATGAGAAAGATGATAGATAATAATGATGAGATTCATTAGAATACATTTTCCACCCCCCCCCCCTACCTCCTACCTATCCTAGATAACATCTGTAGATATGGCACTATAATAGTTACTGGATTTCTTGAAATGTAGATTATAAAATGAAACTATGTAACAATGCACAGATTCAGTAAAAACAAGTAGAGGATGGCAAAACAAGGGCATTTTAATGATATTGTAAGAGCTGTTACAAAATTTAATGTCGTCTGTTAACCTATTGGAACACTTATGACGTTATGATACAGGAGGAGAAAGACGGACGTCGATAAATTCAGTGCGTCACCATGTGTCACCTACGTCGTGAACGCTAAGTATCTGGGAGTCACCCTCCACAAGTACCCAGCTGTTCAGTTCCAGCAATATGGTGTTCAAAAGAGGCACACCTAAGTGCAGTTACTGACAGAGTGAGCCGATGAGGTGCCCCAGCCCCCATCCTCCACACCAAGCTCGGCGTTCTATAGCAGAGACCAGATGATTAGTCGATGGTACCTGTGCCGGCCAGCCCATCAGATATTCGGATGGCCATAGCTTTGCTGCCTGGCCTGTGCATATAGCGATCCTGGTGGCCTCGCAACCAAGTCCTTGGGAGCTGCAGCAGCCCCAAGGGAAGTGTAACAAAGGTGACACCTGCCAAACTGACTCAGTGACACCAAAGAATACCGTGCCCGCACACATTAATGTGTGTAGTGAAGATAATGTTTTCGACGGTCACTGGTAATACGAAACCAACCTTTCAAATAATAAGAAGAAGTAAGATGACAAGCCATGTTTGCGTTATGCTAATAAAGAAGTACCTTAATTCAAGAATGGGCTCACGAATGATTGGCAGTCACTTCAAGAAGAGAACGCCTGCACTCTGTTGCCTGAGCAAACTGATTTTTATGCCATCTGTCTCATCGATCACATACTCAGGACGTCATGAGTGGCAATACGCCCAACAATTTCGTGTCATATTCGATTCACGAGGCTGGCTTTATATACCGTTGTGGTAGCCGACAGCGACTATGAGTGGCTACCATATCTATAAACGAGGTTTACTGCAATGTTATCAAGGAGATATCGAAAAAACTTCATAAGTGAGACTGTGCTGTCATTGTAGAACACTGGCCTATCATCGAGATCTTGTACTGCAGTGTTCTTTTCAGAATGACCATCAAGTACCCTTCACAAAAATGCTCTTACCCTCGATCCTGAGAACATCCCCATTTCATGTGCGCCAGTGCTGAGTGTCATATGAAAGTACACGACGTGATCAAAAGAATCCGGACACCTGGATTAAAATGACTTACATGTTCGTGGCGCCCTCCATCGGTAATGCAGGAATTCAATATGGTGTTGGCCCACCCTTAGCCTTGATGATAGCTTCCACTCTCGCAACCATACGTTCAGTCAGGTACTGGAAGGTTTCTTGGGGAATGGCAGCCCATTCATCACGGAATGCTGCACTGAGGAGAGGTATCAATGTCTGTCGGTGAGGCCTGGCACGAAATCAGCGTTCCATAACATCCCAAAGGTGTTCTATAGGATTCAGGTCAGGAATCTGTGCAGGCCAGTCCATTACAGGGATGTTATTGTCGTGTAACCACTACGCCACAGCCCGTGCTTTATCAACAGGTGCTCGATCGTACTGAAAGGTGCAATCGCCACCCCCGAATTTCTCTTGAACAGTGGGAAGCAAGAAGGTACTTAAAACATCAATGTAGCCCTGTGTTGTGGTAGTGCCACGCAAAACAACACGGGGTGCAAATCTCCTCCATGAAAAACACGACCACACCATAATACCACCACCTCCGAATTTTACTGTTGGCACTACACACGTTGGCATATGATGCGCACCGGGCATTCGTCATACCCACATTCTGCCGTCTGATCGCCACATTGTGTACCGTGATTCGTTGCTCCACACAACGTTTTTCCTCTGTTCAGTCGTCCAATGTTTACACTCCTTACACCAAGCGAGGTGTCGTTTGGCATTTACCGGCGTAATGTGTGGCTTATGAGCAACCGCTCGACTATGAAATCCAAGTTTTATCACCTCCCGCCTAACTATCATAGTACTTGCAGTGGATCCTGGTGCAGGATCCTGATGGAATTCCTGTGTGATGGTCTGGGTATACGTCTGCCTATTACACATTACGACCCTCTTCGACTGTCGGCGGTCACTGTTAGTCAACAGACAAGGTCGGCCTGTACGCTTTTGTGTTGTATGTGTCCCTTCACGTTTCCACTTCACTGTCACATCGGAAGCAATGGACCTAGGGATGTTTAGCAGAGTGGAAATCTCGCGTACAGACGTATGACACAAGTGACACCCAATCACCTGACCACGTTCGAAGTCCGTGAGTTCCACTGAGCGCCCCATTCTGCTCTCTCGTGATGTCTAATGACTACTGAGGTAGCTGATATGGAGTACCTGGCAGTAGGTAGCAGCACAATGCATCTAATATAAAAAACGTATGTTTTTGGGGGTGTACGGGTACTTTTAATCACATAGTGTATGTGAAGACCACAGTGATGTATGCACCAAAATACTGTAACCCATTTTGTTGTTGCTCTTGTATAATGAGAGCAAACATACATGTACGTTTATAACAGTGAATGATATGGCTATTTAAATCAATTTTAGGTAATTTTGAAAATGATTTTATCTCAGAATTTTAGTCTCATAGAACGATTTGTCGCCATTAAGTTCTACAAGAGTGATATTTGGCTATCATGTAAAGTTAATGCGTTGACAAATGATAAATATGCTCTGCATCTGAAATCGTTCTGAACCAAAATTAATGTGTGTTTTTATTATCATATTGTATAAAACTTATTATTTGAGAATTGTACTTTGATATTTTTGTGTGTGTTGCCTTCAAGTCATTTTGCGTCCAACTTGAAATTCGTAGAACTTAGGTAAAAACATTTCTTAAGTGGATGTCTTCACATGATCGAAAAAGTATGTTATTTTTGAATAGATGAGGTATTCGTTTAAAATTAATACTCTGGATATTTTTTGTATCCTTTTGTATAAATATTGTTTTGTGAATCATAGTGATTGTCGCTTTTGCGGGCATTGCGCTTGGTAACTTTTACAAATACTTTCAGCATGGCATACACACAAAGTGCGTTACCTCTTTCTCAGTCACATTCTTGTTGTACCATCACAAATGTCATAATCACAAAACACATCGCTGCATATTTTGTTGTTGTTAGCTGTCAGTTCATCTACTGTTTACATACATGACATTTTCTTTTGAGAAAATGTGGTACCCATTTAATTCTGTACTCTTTATGAGTATGATTTGTCCCTTATGTCAAATGTCAGTTTTTGGAATCGTATGCAGTTAACATTAGACGTATTTTCGTGTTGCTCTTTTGTCTTTACGTCAAATATTATTTTTTTGTGTTTATGTGAAGCTTGCATTATGTGTATTTCCTCTGTTGCTGTTTTGGTTTCTATGACAAATACTATTTAGAGGGTTCATTTGAAGTTGTCATTATGTGTATTTTTTCGAATTGGTATTTTGTCTTTATGTTTTAGGACGTAAGTTAGTTAAGTACAGAACCCACTTCTTGTTGACCATAAAAAAGTTTTTGGAGCACATTCCTATATGAAAGATATTCCTGGCCCCTTCTCTATCCTAATGTCATGTAATGAAATGTGCCAGTACATTCGTTCCATATAACTTGATTAAATAGGTCACTTGCTCATCCTATTTGTTGCACCATTACGAAGTCTGTCACGCCAAACTGTTACCATGGAAAGACTGCGCGACATAACTGCCACATGCATGATACTGTTTCATTTACTGCTACCATTTTGTGGTTATTCTATTTAGAGTGCGGGGCATGTTTGGTTTGGAAGAAAGATTTGCGTTTCTCCCCTGGAAATGTGCGTTCACTTTGTGCTCTGTAGTTCTTGTCTGTCGGCTAAAGGCAGTCAGTGAGTCTCATTAGGAGGGGTAAGCTTTCCAGCGTGATTGAACAGTTCCATAGAAGTGACGCCGCAGCCCACACCATGCTCTTGTTGGCTAGATGCTACACCTGTCCTCGTTGAGGACCGAGATTGCTGTGCTGCCACTGTCGTCCTCATAGAATCGTCGAGCATGACGTTTTTGCATTTTCTGCACTGATATCGAAGAACAGGAGACTGTAGCCCCGCTCCAGCAATGTGAGAAATTCGTTTGCTCTCACTTAAAATTTTTTGTGCACCTAATCGAATGAGCCGCCCCACTACCATGCTTGTCGTGTACGGTTGACAAATTGGTGGGGCACTGCTGAATGAGAGTACTGACCTCTGTTTATTATCGAGACGTTTTGGAGATTTTTCAGACGCCAGTTTTTGCCAAGAGAGCGTTGAGCAATCTTGACTCTATTTATGTTAGGAATTTTGATTCCCGCTGTGTCACTTTTTTATGTTCACCAGCCTGTACTGCTATAATGCGTTGTCTTATTTGCGTTATGCCACTCTTTATGAACTTGCTAGGCGTATCCCATATCTAACTTACTTCGTCACATGATATACCTGTGGCAGAGCATCAGAAAATTGTTAAACATAAGATTCTTGGGGTAACGTGATTCGATTACATCTGAATAACGAGATTCTGTGGGTCAGAATATGCACTTATCTTTTACTGTGTAATCTAAGTCTTACTTTGCTTTGATTTATCTTAAAGGAAGTTTATGATAGACATCAAGATAAAGTTCCCTTTGTAAAATTTTTCAAATTTACACATTCAAATTCATTCTAATGTTGACTCATGGGAAAGATTTCATTTCAGGATTATCATGTGCTCTTGTTATTTTGTGCACAGTTGCACAACTTTCTCATTAAATCTTAGGATTGTTATAGAAGCAAATGCGCCATCAATCAGGCCGGATCGGCAGGTAGAGCGATGATCTTGTTCCCCTTGGGACGTCGTAGGTCAGTGACCACCGCGTGTAGTCGATGAAGACAATGCAGATATTAGCACTGTGAACTCAGATAAAAAATAATTTTATGATTATTACTTGATTTATATTAATTGACTGAAAACAATCGCAACACAAAAAATTATTAATGTACAGTAATGAACTTCCTGGAGTACATTGCTCTAGGTAACATATTTAAGCGATTATCATTGCAAGATCGCAGGTTAATGTGAGGACAAGATAAATCATTGGAAATGTGAAAGGCTGGTACATTAATATCGGGTGTAACCGCCAGATTGTTGACTGAAAGCAAGAAAACGTGCATGCATTGTGTTTTATAGGTGCCGGATGTCGGTCTGTGGGACGGACTTTCATGCCTGTTGCACTTGTTCGCTCAACAAAGGGACGATTAATGTCGCTTATGGACGATGCTAGAGTTGTTGTCAATAATGTCCCATATGTGCTCGATTGGAGACAGATCTGGTGATCGAGCAGGCTACGGCAACATGTCGACACACAGTAGTGCGTGGTGGCTTACAACAACGGTATGTGGGTGAGCATTATCCTGTTCAAAAACACTCCCTGGAATGCTGTTCAAGAATGCCAGCACAAAATGTCGATTCACCAGACTGATGCACAGATTTACAGTCAGTGTGCATACAACAACCAGATAGCGCTCCTAGCTCCTGATGCCATACGAAATCACACCCCAGACTGTGTCTGTCATGCAGACAGATTGTTTACAGGCTCTCAATTGGCCTCCTTCTAGCCAACACACGGCCACCATTGGCACCGAGGCAGAACCAGGTTTCATTAGAAAACACAACATTTCTCCACCCTGTCCTCAACTAAGCTCTAGCTTCACACCACTGAAGTCGAAAATAGCGGTGGTTCGGCGTCAGTGGAATGCACACTACAGGGCTCTGTCTCAGAGCCGTCCTTGAAGTAAGCGGTTTGTATCAGTTCATTGTGCCACTGTGGTGGCAACTGCTCCTCATGTTGCTGCAGATACAGTAAGATGCGCCAGAGTCATACGACGAACACGATGATCTTCCCTCTCGGTCGTGCCATGTGGACGTCAGCAGCCCAGTCTCCTTTCGACTATACGTTCTCGTGACCAACGATGCCACCAATCATGTACAGTGGCTGTATTCTTCACAAGTATTACTGCAGTATGACAGAAGGAACATCAACCTTCTAGTATCCCTATTACACGATCTCATTCAAAGTCAGTGAGATGCTGATAATGACGTCTTTGTCGCCTTAAAGGTATTCTTGTCTAACATCAACCCACCACGCCCAACGTCTAACGTAACTAACGCTCACGTCCGTTACAGCAAGTATTTAAAGCAAACCTGATTTACGTCCTCATAGTGGCGTTACTAGCGCCAGTCTTATGCGACTGGTTCGAAATCTCAACAGATATAATCTTTCAAATATAGAAACACGCCTACCAACTCCTTCTGTCCGCCGGCAGGGGTGGCCGAGCGGTTCTAAGCGCTACAGTCTGGAACCGCGCTACCGCTACAGACGCAGGATCGAATCCTGCCTCGGGCATGGATGTGTGTGATGTACTTAGGTTAGTTAGGTTTAAGTAGTTCTAAGTTATAGGGGACTGATGACCTCAGAAGTTAAGTCCCATAGTGCTCAGAGCCATTTTTCTTCTGTCCACGTCGCAAATCTCCTTCATGGTGTTGTGATTTTTTTCCGTCAGGCTATGTGAAACGGAGATACCTGGCATTTTGTTCCGATATTGCTAACTCGCTTTATGTGTCTACAAGCCCATGATGTACTTAAAAATCAATACATTGCCATTTCATATATCCTGATGAAGACTGTTAGGATTCCTTTTCTGGTTCCGGTGGTTGTTTAAGTTAGTTAATTTCTGGGGTACCTAAACCAGCTGATGAACAAATATTGCAGTTTTGTGAATTTTTATTCTTTTTTGAAAGAGGTATTTTGGTGTGGCGAGTTAGAATTAAGATTTCTTTACGTTGCTAAATTTAGTTTGTGCGATGTCGATACCTCTGTCATTTACAAAAGCTTGAAAATTATTTGTGCAGACAGGCGGAAGGTGATGGAGAATGTGCTGTCGATAATCTTCTGTCTAGAAGTACACAACGCAGCTCAACGAAACTGCAGTGAAATGTTCTAACTGCCTGTGCATAATCAAGAAAAGTCAGGAACTATTGTTCACTGAGTCAACTGTCATTTCACAAATCGGTGTATTCCAGGAAGTTCACATGCAAAATTCAAAATTTTTGGAACTCACTGTGATTTCCTATCGTAATCAGCACTGGATGATGGTGATGTTTGGTTTGTGGGGCGCTCAACTGCGTGGTTATCAGCGCCCGTACTGATTCCCAACCTTTGCTCGGTCCAATCCCGCCACTTTCATGAATGATGATGAAATGATGAGGACAACAGAAACAGCCAGTCATCTAGAGGCAGGTGAAAATCTCTGACCCCACCGGGAATCGAATCTGGGACACAGTGCTCGGGAAGCGAGAAGGCGACCATGCGACCACGGGCTGCAGACGATCAGCACTGGAGACAGTTCGGAGACAACTACTACTTGGAGTTCGAAGAATTATTAATTATCGCTCCATCTATTAATTAAGTAATTGCTCAGCTTAAAAGTGCTTGCCACTTGCCACTCGAGGCTCTACATCACATACATGAAATATAAACTTCAATACATAAATATAAGATTTCCAGTTAGCTATTAATCCACGAAAGTTGACTTTTATACCTCTGCGCAAAAATTTGCAACAATTAATTCGATTGAAAAAGCTCCAGTCGGTCGTCTTCAGTGCCATCCAAGGCTTAGGATACATGGATGCGGACAGAATTACGGTACATTTTGAAGCGTAGTGAAGTTCATCACGGGCAACTGACGATGATTAAATGGCTCCCATATACCACTACAGGGACTCTTTTATACCCTCAGTGCTGCTTTGGCGTGGACAGCAAATAGAACACCTGTAATTAGAACAACTTCAGCAGTCTCACGTGGAACCAGTTTTAACAATTAAATCTAATACATCGTCATTATCTGAAGACTAACAAGATTCCAACTTTTCTTGAGCAATATTGTACTCTGCGTATGTAATGCAGAACTTGTAGTCAACTAATTCTGAAATAATGACTCCCAGAATTTATAGAATGGAACTGAACGTAGATTGTGACGTCTGAACCGTCTCTTTTCTATCGTCTGTACCTCTGTAAAGTTATATGATTGGTTTGTAATTAGGTATAGCACCATCATTGTTTCATACAAACGTACTTCTGTAGTTTATCATTGTAATTTATTTATAATATTAGTTCATCTATAATTTTTTTACCAATTTTAGAACAAAAATCAGTTTTTACTGAATAACTCGAAAATCATAAAATGTAACACCACAGAATCTTCCACAATATGTTTTTACATATCACGCAGCCTAAATCTAACATTACAACATTGTACTAATAATATTATCCACTTCTGAAATTTCGAAAAAGTGGATTTTTGGGGGAAATAAACAGACAAGCATTCTGAGCAGTATTATAAAATTATTTAAATATTTAATTCTGATTTGGAATATTACGCAGGTCTTCGTCTGAATGCCTGTGCGTATGTGAGGTGTGGCCAGCTTGGCTTTGTGCTGAGTGAAGGGCAAGTCCCAATGTCAGTTGCTCGCCACCATTGTTATGTAGCCAGAGCATTTGCTACCCCACAGCACGAAAAGGTGATGTGACATAACTGTCACATATCGCTGTGAGATATAGTCACGTTTCTGCATTATTTTGTGGTTTTTTGTGGTTATTTTATTGACAATCCCGAGAATATTTGCTTGGGAGGAAAGATGTGTGCTTTCCTATCTGAAAAAGTGCGTCATAGCTAAGTTTTTGTTCGCACTGTGACGATGTTTTCGTTGTGCACAGGAGCCAAACACAATCAACTGCTGTTATAAGTTAAAGAGAGACCCCCAACGAGCTTCATGTCAATTCTTATCGAGGATGTGACCTTTGGTTTCTTCTGATATGCTGCAATTATGGTACACAATAAGATACATCTTGGGGTACAAAAAGTTGTAACAACTATTTTTTGTTCGTTTTGTATTTCTTTGTGCATTAATCTGCAGCTGCAGCATATGCAGTCATAGGGTATGCGAAGCGTGTGTTGTTTGTATATTGTTTCTTTTGGCGTGAGTCTATATTTTGCAGAATTTAACTGGAATAAATTTGTACTGCGTATGGAGATGTTTTCCTTGGTGTGAAGAGTTTTTGTGCTTAAAGTGTTTTGCACATGTTAAATTAGTGACAGCAATAGTTTGCCATGTGGTAGATCTGTAGATATCATTTTTAAAACATTTGTAAGGCTAATTGGGTACGATATAGAGAGGCAAGGATTTTTTTATCGAGGAGGAGTAAATGGAAACGAAAGAATATGGGTCAAAATTTTCTGAGTGGGATGTGTCAGTAGCAGTTGCATTGCCTGAAATCCAGGAAACTGCACCGACAATCGAAAAGAGTCGAAGTGGTGTGGCTTGTGAAACTCAGTCAACTGTGACGCAGAGCAACTCTAATATTTGAAATATAGGGGAATTCCATTCTTGGGCAACTGATGTTAGAGCAAGCGGAAGCAGGGAAGATAAGGAGAGCCGAAGAAGACAAGAAAGAAGTGCAGGAGAGAGATAGGAAGGCCGAAGAAGACAGGAAACAATTTAGGAAAGAGATGCCAGGGCTATACAGAAAATTCGAGATCTAATTGCAGTCAGTTGATGAAAAGATGGGCGAAACTAGAAAAACGGTAGAAAGCATCATTACCAGGCTGGTACAAGCTGAGTCGAATTTCAAGAAAGTAGAGGAAAGACTGCAGACTGTAGAGAAAACTAACAGCTCAGTATCCCAAAGAAAGCAGGTTCTCGATGATTGAAATACATCTGAGGCTACAGAACTGGTTCAATTTTCAGAAAATGAGGAGTTTGCCTCGTCCAAACGAGATCTAGATGAGTTAAGGAGAGAGACTGAGAGGATGATAGCGCTCTATAGCGGCCCAGAAGGGTTCCATCGGGTGCATATCAGGTGAATTTGGTGGCCAGGTCATTAAGGTGATTTCACTATCATGTTCTTCAAGCACTGTAGCACGATTGCTCCCTACCGCCGTTGGATAAGCAGCTGCCGGCATCAAGTCGTATACCCCTAGCTTACTTATTTGTTACATAGTTTAATTCTTAATTTCTTTGCTTGTTTTTGGGTACTTGCATTGCTTAATTCATAAATTTCGGGTGTATTATAGTATTTGAGAGTTGTAGCATCGCGCTTTAGTGTTTACTTCGTAGATTCTTACTTAAATTGCGTGTGAATTTCGTATAGGAGGTGTAATTTCGAGTTTTAGTTACTGTAATCGTAAATTCAGGCAGATTGTAGCGCAGTCGTTAGGAATTTGTACAGGTTACTTCATACATTCCTTGCGTGTTTCCCTTGCGTTATCTAGGCACGGTCTCGTGTTTCAGTAACTGTTGTTCAACATCGATTAGAATGGACAGGGACTGTGGTTGCTGTGTTCGGATGAGGGCTGAGTTTGCATCCCTTCGCTCACAGCTGCAAGCGCCTCTGACTTCGGTCGCGCAGCTTGAGGCTGTTGCCAATGGGCACCACTGTGGGGAGCCGGACTTGAGTATCACGGGGATGTCAACCTCGTCCCGTCTGTCCCGAGATCGGTCTGCCGCTGTGGTTGCCCCGGTTGCTGCCGCAGTGGGGCTGAGCCCTCGCTTGTGGTTGATTGGGAGGTCGTTCCAAGGCGTGGCAGGCAGCGAAAGACGTCCCCGGAGGCTGATCAGAAAGCCTCCCCGGTGCGTCTGACAAACAGGTTTCAGGCACTGTCTCTGGCTGAGCCAGAAGCAGTTGCCTGCCCTGTTTCAGAGGACGATTCTCAGCCTTCATGGTCCGGGCAATCGCAGAGGGTGGGCTTATTGGTAATTGGGAGCTCCAATGTTAGCCGCGTAATGGGGCCCCTTAGGGATATGGCGGCTAAGGAGGGGAAGAAATCCAGTGTGCACTCCGTATGCATTCCGGGTGGAGTCATTCCTGATGTGGAAAGGGTCCTTCCGGATGCCATGAAGAGCACAGGGTGCAGCCAGCTGCAGGTGGTAGCACATGTCGGCACTAATGACGTGTGTCGCTTTGGATCTGAGGAAATTTTCTCTGGATTCCAGCGGCTATCTGATTTGGTGAAGGCTGCCGGTCTTGCTTACCAGATGAAGGCAGAGCTCGCCATCTGCAGCATCGTTGACAGAACCGACTGCGGACCTTTGGTGCAGAGCCGGGTGGAGGGTCTGAATCAGAGGCTCAGACGGTTTTGCGACCATGTTGGCTGCAGATTCCTTGACTTGCGCCATAGGGTGGTGGGGTTTCGGGTTCCGCTGAATAGGTCAGGAGTTCACTACTCTCAGCTGGCGGCTACACGGGTAGCGCAGGCTGTGTGGCGTGGACTGGGCGGTCTTTTAGGTTAGAAGGCCTCGGGAAAGTACGGGGTGGGTTGCAATATCAAAGGGTGCATGACAAATACAGGACGTGCTTGGATCAAGGAACAGTCGGAATTGTAATTGTAAATTGTTGTAGTTGTGCTGGGAAAGTCCCTGAGCTTCAAGCTCTAATAGAAAGCACAGAATCTGAAATCGTTATAGGTACAGAAAGCTGGCTAAAGCTTGAAATAAGTTCTTCAGAAATTTTTTCGAAGTCTCAGACGGTGTTCAGGAAAGATAGATTAGGCAGAATTGGTAGTGGAGTGTTTGTGTCTGTCACTAGTGGTTTATCTTGTAGTGAAGTCGAAGTAGATACTCCGTGCGAATTGGTATGGGTGGAGGTTATACTTAACAGCCGAACTAAGTTAATAATTGGCTCCTTCTACCGACCCCCAGACTCCGATGATATAGTTGCTGAACAGTTCAGAGAAAATTTGAGTCTCGTAACAAATAAATACCCCACTCATACGTTTATAGTTGGTGGGGACTTCAACCTTCCCTCGATATTTTGGCAAAAATACTTGTTCAAAACCGGTGGTAGGCAGAAAACATCTTCCGAGATTGTCCTAAATGCTTTCTCTGAAAATTATTTCGAGCAGTTAGTCCACGAACCCACGCGAATTGTAAATGGTTGCGAAAACACACTTGACCTCTTAGCCACAAACAATCCAGAGCTAATAGAGTGCATCATGAGTGATACAGGGATTAGTGATCACAAAGTCGTTGTAGCTAGGCTCAATAGCGTTTCTGCGAAATCCACCAGAAACAAACGTAAAATAATTTTATTTAAAAAAGCGGATAAAGTGTCACTAGAAGCCTTCCTAAGAGACAATCTCCATTCCTTCCGAACTGACTATGCAAATGTAGACGAGATGTGGCTCAAATTCAAAGATATAGTAGCAACAGCAATTGAGAGATACATACCTCATAAATTGGTAAGAGATGGAACTGCTCCCCCATGGTACACAAAACAAGTCCGAACTCCGTTGCAGAGGCAACGGAAAAAGCATGCGAAGTTCAGAAGAACGCGAAATCCCGAAGATTGCCTAAAATTTACAGACGCGCGAAATTTGGCACGGACTTCAATGCGAGATGCCTTTAATAGGTTCCACAATGAAGCATTGTCTCGAAATTTGGTAGAAAATCCGAAGAAATTCTGGTCGTATGTTAAGTACACAAGCGGCAAGACGCAGTCAATACCTTCGCTGCGCAGTGCCGATGGTACTGTTACCGACGACTGTGCCGCTAAAGCGGAGTTATTGAACGCAGTTTTCCGAAATTCCTTCACCAGGGAAGACGAATGGAATATTCCAGAATTTGAAACACGAACAGCTGCTAGCATGAGTTTCTTAGAAGTAGATACCTTAGGGGTTGCGAAGCAACTCAAATCGCTTGATACGGGCAAGTCATCAGGTCCAGATTGTATACCGATTAGGGTTCTTTCAGATTACGCTGATACAATAGCTCCCTACTTAGCAATCATATACAACCGCTCGCTCACCGATAGATCTGTACCTGCAGATTGGAAAATTGCGCAGGTCGCACCAGTGTTTAAGAAGGGTAGTAGGAGTAATCCATCGAACTACAGACCTATATCATTGACGTCGGTTTGCAGTAGGGTTTTGGAGCATATACTTTATTCAAACATTATGAATCACCTCGAAGGGAACGATTTATTGATACGTAATCAGCATGGTTTCAGAAAACATCGTTCTTGTGCAACGAAGTAATGGCCGCTATCGACAGGGGATCTCAGGTTGATTCCATCTTTCTGGATTTCCGGAAAGCTTTTGACACCGTTCCGCACAAGCGACTTCTAATCAGGCTGCGGGCCTATGGGGTATCGTCTCAGTTGTGCGACTGGATTCGTGATTTCCTGTCAGGAAGGTCGCAGTTCGTAGTAATAGACGGCAAATCATCGAGAAAAACTGAAGTGATATCAGGTGTTCACCAGGGAAGCGTCCTGGGACCTCTGCAGTTCCTGATCTATATAAATGGCCTGTGTGACAATCTGAGCAGTTCTCTTAGGTCGTTCGCAGGTGATGCTGTAATTTACCGTCTAGTAAGGTCATCCGAAGACCAGTATCAGCTGCAAAGCGATTTAGAAAAGACTGCTGTATGGTGTGACAGGTGGCAGTTGACGCTAAATAACGAAAAGTGTGAGGTGATCCACATGAGTTCCAAAAGAAATCCGTTGGAATTCGATTACTCGATAAATAGTACAATTCTCAAGGCTGTCAATTCAACTAAGTATCTGGGTGTTAAAATAACGAGCAACTTCAGTTGGAAAGACCACATAGATAATATTGTGGGGAAGGCGAGCCAAAGGTTGCGTTTCATTGGCAGGACACTTAGAAGATGCAACAAGTCCACTAAAGAGACAGCTTACACTACACTCGTTCGTCCTCTGTTAGAATATTGCTGCGCGGTGTGGGATCCTTACCAGGTGGGATTGACGGAGGACATCGAAAGGGTGCAAAAAAGGGCAGCTCGTTTTGTATTATCACGTAATAGGGGAGAGATTGTGGCAGATATGTTACGCGAGTTGGGATGGAAGTCATTAAAGCAAAGACGTTTTCCGTCGCGGCAAGATCTATTTACGAAATTTCAGTCACCAACTTTCTCTTCCGAATGCGAAAATATTTTGTTGAGCCCAACCTACATAGGTAGGAATGATCATCAAAATAAAATAAGAGAAATCAGAGCTCGAACAGAAAGGTTTAGATGTTCGTTTGTCCCGCGCGCTGTTCGGAAGTGGAGTGGTAGAGAGATAGTATGATTGTGGTTGGATGAACCCTCTGCCAAGCACTTAAACGTGACTTTGCAAAAACAGACATAATGTCTTATGGGATAACAGCAATCAGTGATTTTATAATGTTACTTTAAATCCGTCTTGTTTGCAAACTTTTTTATTATTCATATGACCGGTTTCGGTTCATTCAGAACCATCTTCAGATCTGTAAAAATAATTATACTAATTTACTATTTCACGAAAGCAAATCTTTTTCATCCTATCTTATCAACATCAAATGTACCAGAACGTACCTGATATTTAAGTTACAGGAGTAACCCGTCCAATTCAGCAACTTTCACATGCTACGTCACATAAAATTGGTTGGCAGAGTGCACGTCATTTATATTAATTATGACACTATTACCGACAGGTGGCGTCTGGTACATTTGTTACATTCCATTTGCACATACTGTATTCAGTAGATATTTTTTATATTAAAAATATTTAATTAAAATATGTAGATGTCAAAGCTAAAATCTGTACTTGTCAGGATTAAAAAACAGTAAAATTATCATTTTTATACGATCTAACAGGCATAGGGCGATTTATATATCTATGGTGCTGGTGTGAACTTGTTTTCTTCTACGGTCTGCTTCCGTGGTTCCCGCCACTTTGGTGTTGTGCCGCGGTCCGCTCAGTCGTCTGCTGTCCATCGCCGCGGGCAAGAGGGCCGCACAGGAGGGCCCCGTCAACGACGCCAGGCGTTGCACGCGTCTTCCGGCTTCTCCACCGCGCACCATCTCTCATCCCTCGGCCTGGATCTCCATACGCAACAGTTGTCATCTTAGTAGGTCGTCATAAATGCTAAAATAGGCGTTATGATTGAATTCGCTTTGTTCGTTGAGGATTAAATCCGGATCTTTATTTTTGTGGGTGTATATTTCGATCTCTTCTAAAATGTTAAGGAACCGTCCCTTGTGAGCTCTATGCAGGATGTCTAAGTTGTTTTCAATATTCGTGACTGAGTGCTTTGTCGCAGCCATATGCGCCCCAAAAGCTGTTTTGTTTTGAGAGTAGGTGTGCTCCCTGAATCTGGTTTCAAAGTTCCTACCAGTCTGCCCTATATATTGTTTACAGCAGTCATTACATTTGATTTTATATACACCTGAATCCTGAAATTTATTCCTACTATTACATATTCTATGCCGGAGCTTCAATTTTAACGTGTTATTTGTTCGGAACCCTATTTTAACGTCGGATTTACGAAAGCATCTTTCAATTTTGTCTGCAATTCTTCCATTGTAAGTGAGAGCTATATATTTTTTCTTGTTGTTCCTCTTAACTGCTACTTGCCTTCCTTCTGTTTGTTCCATTTGCCTCTTCTTTATCTTCCTATAAATATTCATCACCTGCTTACACGTATATCAGTTCGCTACGGCCACTTGTTCTAAAATACTTAACTCCTTTTCTACTTCGTGTTGGCTTAGTGGCAATCTTAGTAGCCTGTATACCATCGAAAATTAGATTCACCATGGAATTTGAAGAAAACAACCGTATAGATTACTTAGATTTAACACTAATAAAGAAAAATGGGAAGCATGAATTTAGCATATTCAGAAAACCTACGTGTACAGATCTAGTTATCAACGAGCGCTCTTGTCACCCACCGCGATACAAATGGGCATATTTTACTTCGATGGTATACAGGCTACTAAGATTGCCACTAAGCCAACACGAAGTAGAAAAGGAGTTAAGTATTTTAAAACAAGTGGCCGTAGCGAACGGATATACGTGTAGCAGGTGATGAATATTTATTGGAAGATAAAGAAGAGGCAAATGGAACAAACAGAAGGAAGGCAAGTAGCAGTTAAGAGGAACAACAAGAAAAAATATGTAGCTCTCACTTACAATGGAAGAATTGCAGACAAAATTGAAAGATGCTTTCGTAAATCCGACGTTAAAATAGGGTTCCGATCAAATAACACGTTAAAATTGAAGCTCCGGCGTAGAATATGTAATAGTAGGAATAAATTTCAGGATTCAGGTGTATATAAAATCAAATGTAATGACTGCTGTAAACAATATATAGGGCAGACTGGTAGGAACTTTGAAACCAGATTCAGGGAGCACACCTACTCTCAAAACAAAACAGCTTTTGGGGCGCATATGGCTGCGACAAAGCACTCAGTCACGAATATTGAAAACAACTTAGACATCCTGCATAGAGCTCACAAGGGACGGTTCCTTAACATTTTAGAAGAGATCGAAATATACACCCACAAAAATAAAGATCCGGATTTAATCCTCAACGAACAAAGCGAATTCAATCATAACGCCTATTTTAGCATTTATGACGACCTACTAAGATGACAACTGTTGCGTATGGAGATCCAGGCCGAGGGATGAGAGATGGTGCGCGGTGGAGAAGCCGGAAGACGCGTGCAACGCCTGGCGTCGTTGACGGGGCCCTCCTGTGCGGCCCTCTTGCCCGCGGCGATGGACAGCAGACGACTGAGCGGACCGCGGCACAACACCAAAGTGGCGGGAACCACGGAAGCAGACCGTAGAAGAAAACAAGTTCACACCAGCACCATAGATATATAAATCGCCCTATGCCTGTTAGATCGTATAAAAATGATAATTTTACTGTTTTTTAATCCTGACAAGTACAGATTTTAGCTTTGACATCTACATATTTTAATTAAATATTTTTAATACAAAAAATATCTACTGAATACAGTATGTGCAAATGGAATGTAACAAATGTACCAGACGCCACCTGTCGGTAATAGTGCCATAATTAATATAAATGACGTGCACTCTGCCAACCAATTTTATGTGACGTAGCATGTGAAAGTTGCTGAATTGGACGGGTTACTCCTGTAACTTAAATATCAGGTACGTTCTGGTACATTTGATGTTGATAAGATAGGATGAAAAAGATTTGCTTTCGTGAAATAGTAAATTAGTATAATTATTTTTACAGATCTGAAGATGGTTCTTAATGAACCGAAACCGGTCATATGAATAATAAAAAAGTTTGCAATCAAGACGGATTTAAAGTAACACTTAAACGTGAATTGCAGAGTAGTCATTTAGCTGTAGATGTAGATGTAGATGTAGATTCTGGCTTCGAGACACGGACAATTATACTGCTGAAAGATGACATCGCCGTCAGGGAAGACATCAACCATGAAGGGATGCAGATGGTCTTCGATTACTATCACAAGCGCAGGAGAATGTTTTCCATAGCATAATACTACTCTCACCAGCTGCGACCGTGGCGTGGTGCTTGTTTGGAGCCGCCGTTCGCCTCGATGATGGCGTTTTTTGAAACGACCATCGACCTGGTGTAGCAAGACCCATGATTCATCCGAAGAACCGACAGGACTCCAATGATCCACGGTCGTATCTCGGTGTTCATTTGCCAGTGCAATCGGAATTGTCGATGTCGTTGGTTCAACATGGGAACACGTAGGGGTCGTCTGCTGGGGAGTTCCATGTTCAACAATGTACCATGGACAGTGTGCTCCAAAAGACTTGTGGGTGCCACAGCATTGTTCTCTTTCGGCAGAGTTACCACAGATCACCGTCTATCCTACTTTACAGAGCAGACAAGTCTCCGAACCCCACGTTCTGTCAAGAGTCCTGGACGTATAACCACTTAACGCTCAGTGGTAGTTTCACTGTTCTTCTACCACTTTCTGTAGATGCTCACGAGAGTAGTGCGTCAATATTCAACCAGCTTCACCGTTTCTTGAGATACTCTTTCACAAGCTCTGCGTAATAATAATCTGCCCATCGTCAGAGTCACTTATCTCAAACGGTTTCCCCATTTGCAGCCCACACATTCGCTGTGGTGATCCCCCATCCGTCTCGGCTCCGCTTACATACTTTTCTTACCGCGTCAAATGCCCGCAACGATACCAGGCGGCATCTAACGTTGACGTGAGCAGTGGTCATGATGTTTTGAGTGTCGTTGTATAATTGACTTTTCTGACTGGGTAATATAACTTTAATTTCTTTCAATTTTAGACCGACTTACTTTTACATTCCAGTGATGGAAGAAAATAATCAGTTACAGACATCAAAACACACCAAAGGAAAAAACCGCCAGACATATAGTAAAAGGACAATGCAGAACGCCTCTCAGCAAAAATAATTATCAACAAGAGCCAAACATGATACTCACCATAGAACGAAAGAATGAATAGACCTGCATACAAGCTATGAAACACCATGAAAAATAAGATACAAACAGAAGACAGCGTCAGTAACAACAATACACATATACTAATGCATGATAGTGACGTACAATGAACGCTGACAGCGTAAAACTCATTCCACAAAGCAAACACAAAATGTTACATCATAACGTATCGCAACGAGTTCACACACAAAATTAGTAACACCTTCCAAAAACATAGAAGCTAAATCAAAAAACAAAAAAGATGTTAAATACATTGATGTGAAGAAATAGAAAGATAAATACAAGACAGTAGTTCAGATATATATGAATTAAACGAAACAGCTGCAATTGTAAACATATTGGGAAGACTGCAAGAAATCTTAATATCAGGTACATATAAGTAAGACCTTATTAGCGCCACCATAGTAATCAAAGATGATCGGCAGCAAAATAATACGTATTGAAATTTACTGAACAATCCATCTTATAGACAACCGCATCATCTGCAAACAGTCTTGAAGAGCTTCCGACGCTTTCAACCAAATCATTTCTGTTGTTGTTGTTGTTGTTGTGGTGTTCAGTCCTGAGACTGGTTTGATGCAGCTCTCCATGCTACTCTATCCTGTGCAAGCTTCTTCATCTCCCAGTACCTACTGCAACCTACAGCCTTCTGAATCTGTTTAGTGTATTCATCTCTTGGTCACCCTCTACGATTTTTACCCTCCACGCTGCCCTCCAATACTAAATTGGTGATCCCTTGATGCCTCAGAACATGTCCTACCAACCGATCCCTTCTTCTAGTCAAGTTGTGCCACAAACATCTCTTCTCCCCAATCCTATTCAATACCTCCTCATTAGTTATGTGATCTACCCATCTAATCTTCAGCATTCTTCTGTAGCACCACATTTCGAAAGCTTCTATTCTCTTCTTGTCCAAACTAGTTATCGTCCATGTTTCACTTCCATACATGGCTACGCTCCATACAAATACTTTCGAAACGACTTCCTGACACTTAAATCTATACTCGAAGTTAACAAAGTTCTCTTCTTCAGAAACGCTTTCCTTGCCATTGCCAGTCTACATTTGATATCCTCTCCACTTCGACCATGATCAGTTATTTTGCTCCCCAAATAGCAAAACTCATTTACTACTTTAAGTGTCTCATTTCCTAATCTAATTCCCTCAGCATCACCCGACTTAATTGCACTACACTCCATTATCCTCGTTTTGCTTTTGTTGATGTTCATCTTATACCCTCCTTTTATGACACTGTCCATTCCGTTCAACTGCTCTTCCAAGTCCTTTGCTGTCTCTGACAGAATTTCAATGTCATCGGCGAACCTCGAAGTTTTTATTTCTTCTCCATGGATTTTAATACCTACTCCGAATTTTTCTTTTGTTTCCTTCACTGCTTGCTCAATATACAAATTGAGTAACATCGGGGATAGGCTACAACCCTGTCTCACTCCCTTCCCAACCACTGTTTCTCTTTTATGCCCCTCGACTCTTATAACTGCTATCTGGTTTCTGTACGATTTGTAAATAGCCTTTCGCTCCCTGTATTTTACCCCTGCCACCTTCAGAATTTGAAAGAGAGTATTCCAGTCAACATTGTCAAAAGTTTTCTCTAAGTCGACAAATGCTAGAAACGTAGGTTTGCCTTTCCTTAATCTGGCTTCTAAGATAAGTCGTAGGGTCAGTATTGCCTCACGTGTTCCAACATTTCTACGGAATCCAAACTGATCTTCCCCGAGGTCGGCTTCTACCAGTTTTTCCATTCGTCTGTAGAGAATTTGCGTTAGTATTTTGCATCCGTGACTTATTAAACTGATTGTTCGGTAATTTTCAGATCTGTCAGCACCTGCTTTCGTTGGGATTGGAATTATTATATTCTTCTTGAAATCTGAGGGTATTTCGCCTGTCTCATACATTCATACATCTTGCTCACCAGATGGTAGAGTTTTGTCAGGATTGGCTCTCCCAAGGCCGTCAGTAGTTCTAATGGAATGTTGTCTACTCCCGGGGCCTTGTTTCGACTCAGGTCTTTCAGTGCTCTGTCAAACTCTTCACGCAGTATCGTATCTCCCATTTCATCTTTATCTACATTCTCTTCCATTTCCATAATATTGTCCTCAAGCACATTGCCCTTGTATAGACCCTCTATATACTCCCTCCACCTTTCTGCTTTCCCTTCTTTGCTTAGAACTGGGTTTCCATCTGAGCTCTTGATATTCAAACAAGTGGTTCTCTTTTCTCCAAAGGTCTCTTTAATTTTCCTGTAGGCAGTATCTATCTTACCCCTAGTGAGATTAGCCTCTACAACCTTACATTTGTCCTCTAGCCATCCCTGATTAGCCATTTTCCGCTTCCAGTGAATCTCGTTTTTGAGACATTTGTATTCCTTTTTGCCTGCTTCATTTACTGCATTTTTATATTTTCTCCTTTCATCAATTAAGTTCAATATTTCTTCTGTTACCCAAGGATTTCTACTAGCCCTCGTCTTTTTACCTACTAGGTCCTCTGCTGCCTTCACTACTTCATCTCTCAAAGCTACCCATTCTTCTTCTACCGTATTTCTTTCCCCCATTCCTGTCAATTGTGCCCTTGTGCTCTCCCTGAAACTCTGTACAACCTCTGGTTTATTCAGTTTATCCAGGTCCCATCTCCTTAAATTCCCACCTTTTTGCAGTTTCTTCACTTTTAATCTACAGTTCATAACCAATAGATTGTGATCAGAGTCCACATCTGCCCCTGGAAATGTCTTAAAATTTAAAACCTGGTTCCTAAATCTCTGTCTTACCATTATGTAATCTATCTGAAACCTGTCAGTATCTCCAGGCTTCTTCCATGTATACAACCTTCTTTTATGATTCTTGAACCACGTGTTAGCTATGATTAAGTTCTGCTCTGTGCAAAATTCTATCAGGCGGCTTCCTCTATCATTTCTTAGCCCCAATCCATATTCACCTACTACGTTTCCTTCTCTCCCTTTTCCTACTACCGAATTCCAGTCACCCGTGACTATTAAATTTTCGTCTTCCTTCACTATCTGAATAATTTCTTTTATTTCATCATACATTACTTCAATTTCTTCGTCATCTGCAGAGCTAGTTGGCATATAAACTTGTACTACTGTAGTAGGCGTGGGCTTCGTGTCTATCTTGGCCACAATAATGCGTTCACTATGCTGTTTGTAGTAGCTTACCCGCGCTCCTATTTTTTTATTCATTATTAAACCGACTCCCGCATTACCCCTATTTGATTTTGTATTTATAACGCTGTATTCGCCTCACCAAAAGTCTTGTTCCTCCTGCTAGTGAACTTCACTAATTCCTACTATATCTAACTTTAACCTATCCATTTCCCTTTTTAAATTTTCTAACCTACCTGCTCGATTAAGGGATCTGACATTCCACGCTCCGATCCGTAGAACGCCAGTTTTCTTTCTCCTGATAACGACGTCCTCCTGAGTATTCCCCGCCCGGAGATCCGACTGGGGAACTATTTTACCTCCGGAATATTTTACCCAAGAGGACGCCATCATCATTGAATCATGCAGTAAAGTTGCATGCCCTCGGGAAAAATTACGGCTGTAGTTTCCCCTTGCTTTCAGCCGTTCGCAGTACCAGCACAGCAAGGCCGTTTTGGTTAGTGTTACAAGGCCAGATCAGTCAATCATCCAGACCGTTGCCCATGCAACTACTGAAAAGGCAGCTGCTCCTCTTCAGGAACCACACGTTTGTCTGGCCTCTGAACAGATACCCCTCCGTTGTGGTTGCACCTACGGTACGGCTATCTGTATCGCTGAGGCACGCAATCATTTCTATACTTTGTAAATATTGACGGTCCTATCACACTATCTCGAGGAACTCCGGAAATTACATTTACATCTATGGATTTTGTTCCGTTAAGAGCGACGTGTCGAGTTCTAGCTGCAGTCTTGAATCCAATCCCAAGTCTGGTCTGATGCTCGGTAAGCTTGTACTTTTTCCACAAGGGCAGTGCGGGAACACTGTTGAAATTTTTCTCAACGCTCTTCAACAATGAATAATATAATATTCAAGTCACTTTGAAAAAGAGAAAAATTTATTCCACTTAATTTATTTTTTCAGATGCAAGCTGCACATACTGGCGGCAAATTCCGTGTACGGTGGATGGCTGTGTTATCTTGTGCTGTAAATGGTTCCCCTCTCGTGGTCATCAGCTGTCATACATAGCGTCGCACAACATGCTGTATGCATATGGATACCACAGGAGATAACAAACATCTGAGAATGAGGGTCTGATCTGAGGGGTAGATGTTAGCTGGGTGGTTAGTATTTCTCCAAGGGCAACATTCCCACCCCAGTACTCATAGCGGGCTGTAGCTACAAGGCGTCGCTATTAGGCAGCGACGACTTTATTTTCTTGATATTGTTGTGTAGTCAGCTCCTCCAGCAGCCATACCGGCGCTGTAATATTTCACAACTTTTGCTTTCAGAGAGTCTGGCATGTGTCTTTCGCTTTTTCAACGCTCAGAATAAGTGCTCTTGCAGTCTGAGTACGCCTTATTGATTAACCAAGCCTCGACTTCAGGCTGACGACCACTTCCATCCCTACGACGTCATTCTACCAAGAAGAATTTTCATCCCTCCAGAAAAGTCTTAATGCAACATTCTTCGCTCCTCTGAGAATGCTGCTGCCTAGATTGCGACCTGTTTACATTGACAGAGCAAAGGGTCTTGACACTTGTTTCACAGGTTGACATAAAAATTCAGTGTTTTCCACTTTTCCTTACTCAAATTTAGCGTGAACCGCATGGTTCATTGGCCGTCTGTTAATCTAAATGTTATTTTGAAGCAACAGGTAACCAACTGTTACTACGAAATTACGAGATTATATGTTCTAAACAAGTTCCCTAACGATCAGTTAACAGCAATCAGTTCCCCGCAGTTAATTTCTCATGCTCGGCATTCCTCCTTGCTTATCAGGTGGTTTCGTAACTCGATGCTTTGATAAATCATCCCTTACTTTCTCTTTGCAACAAAAGTTTCTCTTACATTTCCTCAGAAAACACTTCCCTAAAACTACACTTATACAAAACCTGCATAAGAGACTACCTCACACAAGACATTGGTCCATAGTTCCACTCATTCCCTTCATTTTGAAGCATATCCCAGATTGACTAGGTCTCGCAATGCCATGCTTTCTTGTGCTTTCGCTCACCCAAAACAACCTCCCTCGAGAAATGAATCTTAATGATTTAGAACGCTGTTTAGTCGATCTTACTCTCATGACAGGAGAACACTGCAATGATGTATAATTCGCAGCAGACTTTGTCGGGTTGAGGAACGTCTCCTCAAATTCGACGGATTGCTGCCCAAGTGCAGTTACATGACGTTTTATCTTACCCTAAGTACCTATAGTAGTGCAAGTGTCATGTGCTTTATCCTCCTTCTTATCGTCAGGTTCACACTCCTTAAAGGATTCATACTTGTCGGGCCAATCATTATCCTTACCAGCCTACTCTGCCTTCCTTCCCCCATCTGGGGAGATAGTCTCATCACAAGTGGAGACGGATTTGCGTCCTTAGGAAATTAATGCGTCTTTACTACTTCATTATCCACAACATTCGCGTCATCAGTAGCTTCCCGCGCATCCCTTGCAGGATCTACAACAAAATTACCGTCATCATTTCCATTCTGCATGGCACCTAAATCATTGGCACATATACTGAGGTGACAACAGTCATGGGATACCTTCTCATATCGTAGTGCAGCAACTCAACGTGGCATGAACTCAACAAGTCATTGGAAGTCTCCTACCGAAATACTGAGCCACACTGCCTCTATAGCCGTTCATAATTTCGAAAGTGTTGCTGGTGAAAGATTTTGTGCACGAACTAACCTATCGATTATGTTTCATAAATGTTCGATGGGATCATGTCGGGCGACCTGGGTGGCCAAACCATTCGCTCGAGTTGTCCAGGATGTTTATCTAACCAGTCGCGAACCGAACAGTGGCGCGTTGTCATCCATAAATTTTCCATCTTTGTTTCGGAACACGAATGGCTCTACACGGTCTCCAACTAGCAGAACATCTAGAGAACTCGCCCTGTCCATGTAAACACATCCCAAACCGTCATGAAGCCACCACCAGCTTGCATAGCGCCTTGTTCACAAAGTGGGTCCATGGTTTCGTGGGGTCTGTGCCATACTAGAAATCGTACCATCAGCTCTTACCAACTGAAATCGAGACTCATCTGACTAGGTCACGGTTTTCCGTTCATCTAGGATCCAACCAATATGATAACGAACCCTGGAGAGGCGTTGTAGGCGAAGTTGTGCTATTAGCAAAGGCACTCGCGTTTGTCGTCTACTGTCATGAACCTTTAATGCTAAATTTCGGCGCACCATCCTAACGAATACGTTTGTCGTACGTCCCACATTAATTTCCGTGGTTATTACACGCAGTGTTGCTTGTCTGTTAACACTGACAACTGTATGCAAACGCCCCTGCTCTCGGTCATTAAGTGAAGGCCGCCTGCCACTGCGTTGCCCGTGGTGAGAGGTAATGCCTGAAATGTGGTATTCTTGGTACATTCTTGACACTGTGGATCTCGGAATATTGAATTCCCTTACGGTTTCGGAATGGAATGTCCTATGCTTCTAGCGCCAACTACCATTCCGCGTTCAAAGTCTGTTAATCCCAGTCATGCAGCCATAATAACGTCGGAAACCTTTCCACATGAATCACTTGAGTACAAATCTCAGCTCTATCAATGCACTGTCCTTTTATACCTTGTGTATCCGATCCTACCACCAACTGTATATGTGCATAGCGCTATCCCACAAATTTATTCACCTCAGTGTATACCGCCCCGTACATATGTCCCAAGGTCTATAGCCTCTACAGAACACTCACAATCACCCAACGGAATAGATACTATTGCACCTACGTCAATATCGCTTATTTCGCTATCATCACACTCATTAGCTTCAGTTTAGTACACATTCACTTCACTTAGTTTCACAGTAGAAGTGATTCAGACTCCGCATTTTCATAAGATATTGGAGTTGATGCCTTTACATTACTCTCCCGGACTTCCACAACGCTACTACTTCGCGCTGTATGTACGCTCGTACTATTAACTTCTTTCTGCTTATATTCTGCATCGGCACAGCTCTTTTTTAACCTTCAATACTTTTTACCAACCTAGCACAACACATAGAAGGGAGAGCATTCAGTCCCTGTTTTCAATTCACCGATTGTCAAATTCTTGTTGCCTTTTATACACATACTCTGGAGAAACTCTACCACGAAAAGCCATGTTCTTCTCCCTCTTTTTCTCTGCTATATCTGCCTGGTCTACTCCCACAGCCTTTTTCTTATTTTTTGATATGTTTGGACTGTTGGACTGTTTGCTCGTAACTGCACACTTGCGCTGCCTATATTTGCCACGTTTTCTTCAAGCTTATCCTCCTGTGGTGTCGAAAACAAAAATCAAACGACAAGATAACAAGACAGAATGACGAGGATGACCCTTAAATATACTACTAACACAACGCTTCTTGGTTGCTCATGCTTACTACTTTACGTCCTCAGTTGCAATGAGTCATATTCCTTGATCAGAACAAAAATCATTGTTCATTTCTAACGGTAGAAACTAAAGTATATTTCAGAACACTATATGACTTTACTTTCGTCACACTGCAATACAAAGCAATTAGACACCTGGCTTTTCTGAAAACTCAACAGAAAAAACACGGCGAAGCACATAAAAGATATTAAGAATAACCATTACAGGCACTCAATCATAACAACATGAATAGCTCTTAATTCTCAACCATATGAACATCGTTTGCGTGTATCGTGGCGATGGGATCCTATGGCAAACCATTAGTAAAACATCCGTAGTTCTAATAACTCTTTATTCAAGTCAGTTACAAGGATCAAACTGTAAGTGGAGAGAGTGTTGTTGATCACGGAGATGCAAGTGGCCACAGGTACACAGTATACCAATGTCACTGTTTCTCCTGCCCACCAGGTGATGATTACGGGAAACTGTAGCTGCTGACGTTTGCGTGGCAAGCATTACGCAAGTGTCGTTCCCTCGGCGAGTGACGACCGTAGCAACTCCTCGGGCGTCGACTGCTCCGTGGTCACAGCCACACCACACCTCAATAGACTGTGCTGAAACTGGGGTACCCAACAGGCGTGAAGAGGATGGCGTGCTTCCACCCTAGGTGTTGGTCAGCGATGATGCAGGCCTGCACAAGCCGGATGACAGTGACAGTGTAGTTGAGCAGCAAGCCAGGCTAGATTTGAACTCACGACACACCAGGAAGATGGCCAAGAACAAAAGATAGTCATCCAGCAGGTGACTGAGTGAAGCAGAGATCCTACTTGATATAAAGAAAATCTGAGAATGAGGATCTGATATGGAGGGTATGTATGTGAGCTCGTTGATTAGTATTTCTCCTATGGCAGAACTCCCACCCCAGGAGTCACTATAGGCTGGTGCAGCAGGGCTTTGCCAGTGAGTGGCGATGAGTTCATGAGCTTCCTTGTTTAGTTAGGTCACCCAGAAACTCTGCCAGAGCTGTAAGACACCGGAAGCTGCAAGTCTTCCGCTTTGTCAGCGTGCTGAATGAATGCTGTTGCCCTCTGAATATGCCTTCTTGCGTAATGGTACTTACCTCTTTATGGCATCCTTCTTCTGATCGACGCAGGAACATTTCATCACCTTTTTGAATTCCTGGAGAAACACAAGTAACACAAACGTAAGAAATTTCGAGAACTTCCTGAAAGGATTAGTACGAAATAGCAAATAATTGGTTGTCATGTGGTTTGAAGTCGGGACATTCAGCAGGCCAGCCAGCAACGCTAACCACTACACCAAACAGGCTGCAAGATATCTCGAGGCATATCTATAGCATAGGTCTGAAATCGGTAATAGACATCTGCAAATTAAAAGCCTCTGTAAGTTCCATTGACATTTATAAGGCACTTGACAGGGTCTCCCATAGTTTCCCGGAGACATCTGGAATCGGTAATACATTCAGTCAGGTCATTAAACCCTTAGTGAACGGAGAAAACTCAAGAATAATGAATAACTGACAAATAATAGAACCCGTTCGCATTAAACGATCAGTGCGGCAAGGTTGTTCGTTACCAGTAGCGCTTTACACCACTGTGATGGAGCCGTTGTTGAGGAAAATGAATCATGCAGTCCCAGGATTGACGTTATTGAGGAAAAGTTCTGTGTGTCGGGCGTTCGGCGACGACCTGGGCGTATTTGTTTCGGTAAAAGATCAGATAGCGTCCGTCAAAAGTGTTCTTTACAGCTATTACGGAGATGCTGGAGCCATTATAGCCCATAACGAATCTCTATGTAATGAACCTTGGCAGTGGTGTACGGTTAGATGAACAATATTTACTTTCATATTTGAACGATAAGGTGACTTGAATTCCTTAGTAAGTTCACATACAAGAAAGGAAAGAAGAGAATAGGTTTTACTAACAGTAATCAATCAACTGCTTTACAACAATAACGATCGAACCAATCATGGCATTTAAATGCTACAAAAAAATTATTTTCACAGTTATTTAATGAGGAGGACCTTAAAGATGCGCACGACACAAAAAGTCTGTATAATGTTTCTTTTCAAATCACTTTTCACAATAGTAACGTTCGAGAAGCCAGATAAAATAGCATCCGTTTATGCAGGATAGTAATGGATTCCAAAATTGTAATAAGCTAGTTGCACATCAGGCCTCAGACGCTGGTCAGGATCCGAGGAATGAAACAATTCGACCAATTCGCGAAATAAAACAGCTGGGAAGATATGATGCGTTTGTCAAACGTGTACTTTTACTTGGACGGCACATCCTTGCAGTGATTCGAAAACAGCGAAGAGAAACTCAATACCTCGGACAGATTTCCAGGCTGCACTGAAGAAAACATTTGGCCATCATCAGCAGCCTGCCCGCTTGGCGGAAGAACAATAGAAGAGCAGGGTCCACAGTCATGTGAAAACGACACAGAATGTTTTGGCCCTATGTCACATAGCGAGTTCGAATATGAAAAAGGTCGACAAAATCTTACATCTCATGAAAAGGGTTGCAGAAAACATGTACCAAGCACTTCTAGCAAAATATGTTACAACTACCGAGGACTTCATTGAATGGTGGCAGTGTGTTGAGGAAATAGAAAAAGAAGGAGAGTGTGACCGACTCCCGAATGTGGGCCCCATGGTGATTGCGGAAGAACAACACTACCTCACCTCTTTCGTAGATTAGGCAGTGAGAGAAGGGATACAACACTTTATGGCAACCAGAACTGTCGGACTGATTAAACAACCATGAATATCGACTCCATTCATCACGAGGTAATAGAGACTGTTGAAGAAATGGTGTGTCGATCACTGGCACCAGTTTCCACTTCCAGTCAAACGCATCAAGAAGAATGAACTTGGTCAACACGAACTTAGGCTGCAGCCATCGAACGACAACTGATACGTTGTTACCGTTTCAACCGGACAATACTCGTGATGACTAGCTGAAACACATAATTACCAGAATCAGAGAAGCAAGACAGTTGGCTCGCATACAGACTCCATGACGCTTAGAAGGAGCATGAGTGCAATAACGCCAAGCACCGGCCAGTGAGATACAGCTGAGGACAATTGTTATGGGTCTTTACGAATCTGTGTGAAGTGAGATTACTGGAAAAGTTACTAAAACACTATACTGAGGCTTATCGTATCCTTAGGCGCTTGTGGGACGTCACATACGAAGTTAATGATTATGACACTACATCTAGAAGACAGAAGAGCAAAGACGTCGTTCACGTTGTCCACATCAAGGCCAACTACAGTCCCGAGTAGCCGATCAGATATGAGAGCTCGTCGTTCAAGGAAACTGAAGACACACCAGACGATCGCCACACTTTGGCTGGAGGGGCTACCTCGTAGCTGTGAAGAGGTTATGACAACACGAGCAGGATATTATTATCTGCCAGTGCTGCCGCACCGAGAACCATTGACAGAGTACTGTAGTCAGCTCCAATGAGAACTGTTGACACAGCGGATTGATGTTTCTTGCAATGCCTCCAGATATCCAGGAGGCTGTTTGGTGTAGTGGTTAGCGCTGCTGGCTAGCCTGCTGCATTTCCCGAGTTCCAACCGGATGACAACCAATTATTTGTTGTTTAGTACTAACCCTTTCAGGAAGTTCTCGAAATTTCTTACGTTTGTGGTCACCTTCTTGGTCTGCCGTGACTTCAAACCTAGCCTGGCTTGCTGCCCAACTACACTGTCACTCTCATCCGGCTTGTGCAGGCCTACATCGTCACTGACCATCACCTAGGGTGGATGCACGCCATCATATTCACTCCTGCTGGGTACCTCAGTTTAACAACAGTCTATTGAGGTGTGGTATGGTTGTGACCACGGAGCAGTCGACGCCCGAGGAGTTGCTATGGTCGTCACTCGCCGAGGGAACGACACTTGCGAAACGATTCTCTGGCCACGCAAACGTCAGCAGCTATAGCTTCCCGTAATCATCACCTGGTGGGCAGGAGAAACAGTGACATTGGTATACTGCGTAGCTGTGGCCACTTGCATCTGACGAAATACGTATGGTGCTTCTGAAACTCTGTATGACTCATGAGTGGATATCTCATTAGTCCTCTCTCTCCATAATACAGCGGATGAAAACTGGTTCAAATGGCTCTGAGCACTATGGGACTTAACTTCTGAGGTCATCAGTTCGCTAGAACTTAGAACTACTTAAACTTAACTAACCTAAGGATATCACACACATCCATGCCCTAGGTAGGATTCGAACCTGCGACCGTAGCGGTCGTGCGGTTCCAGACTGTAGCGCCTAGACCCGCTCGGCCACTTCGGCCGGCTAGGATGAAAACTGCGGTATATTTCATAAGCTTGCACAGTATTAGTTCTGACAAAAAACGACTGAATAGATCTTTTCAGAATATTTAGATAAATTCAGATACAAAATCGGCTCTGTTAAATCTGTTTTATCGAATATGCTCCAATCATCAGTAATCGAATTCCTATTTGTCCGAAAGGCTGAAGCCATGTATCATGTTGTTTGTATCACTGGAATGAATTTAACTTGCCACGTTCGTGTTCTGATTTCTGGTTCTATACAAATCTCAGTGATTGAATGCTAGTCAGGCTAATATCTTTTTTTTTAAAGATGTACCATAATGACGTTTGCTCTTTCTCGGATCAATGTGCAGACTACTCTCGCATGGCAATTGGTAAGTGTTTTGTTTTTTATTACAATCGATATGGCATCTCTGTGAGCGAAATTCTGTTGACCAAATACCGTATCGTTAGAAATTCGAAGCGAGTGATAGAGTCGTCAACTAGACTTTTTTTCTCGCACATTCTTCGCCCTCTTCAGTCACCACAACGTCGAATAACAGCAAAGAGACAATAATGTTAGTATTTGTAGCACCGTCTGTGCTAGTGATAATAGTACTTGTCGATTGTAAGGAGTTAACGCATTTTTCACTTTCTTTATCTTCTTCGTCGTCTTCTTCATCTTGTTGTTCGTATCCATTTTTTTTTTCTTTTCAGGTGCAAGGTGCTGCCTGTATACTATGAACATACCGTCCTCGTAAGCGTAAACGAACAGTTATTTCTTCACCATTGAAAACCACAAAATTTTCTTCTTGATTTTAGACAAGACGAGAACAGAAGCTTTTGAAATCTGGCACTACAGAAGAATGCTGAAGGTTAGATGGGTAGATCATGTAACTAATTAGGAGGTACTGAACAGAACTGGGGAGAAAAGGAAATTGTGGCACAACCTGACTAGAAGAAGGGATCGATTGGTAGGACACATTCTGAGCCATTACGGGATCACCAATTTAGTACTGGAGGGAATCGTGGAGGATAAAAATCGTAGAGGGAGACCGAGAGATCAATACAGTCAGCAGATTCAGAAGGATGTAGGTTGCAGTAGTTACTCGGAGATGAAGAGGATTGCACAGGATAGAGTGGCGTGGAGAGCTGCATCAAACCCGTCTTCGACCTGAAGACCACAACAACAACAACAACAACGACAACAACAACAGCTCTAATAGATATAATTAATTCTGAAGCGTGTCTTACTATCAATGAGTAATCATTGCTTAATTTTATCAGTAACATTTCTTCTTCTATGCTACCAGGCATGTAAATGTATGTAAGCATGTGTTGGGAAGGGGCATTGTAGAAAAACTTTCCAATGATGTTTATTGTATAAATTAGAGAATAATAACAATGCACATCTGCATCATTCGTTGAAATTAGTGGCTCAGACCACTGATGATGATGTTTGGTTTGTGGAGCGCTCAACTGCGCGATCATCAGCGTCCGTACAAACTCCCAATTTTAACAGTCTGTCCACTGTCACGAATGATGGTGATGAAGCGATGAGGACAACACAAACGCCCAGTCCTAAGGCAGAAAAAAATCCCCAACCCGGACGGGAGTCGAACGCCGGACCCTGTGATCCAGAGACAGCAACGCTAGCCGCTAGACCACGAGCTGCGGGAGGTTCAGCCCAGTGTCCTATACGTTTTGGGACATGACTCTTGAAGTGTCTCAGATATTACACGTTTCTGAAAAGATTTTAATTTGTTCATGATAAAAAATGGTTCAAATGGCTCTGAGCACTATGGGACTTAACATCTGAGGTCATCAGTCCCCTAGAACTTGGAACTACTTAAACCTAACTAACCTAAGGTCATCAAATACATCCATGCCCGAGGCAGGATTCGAACCTGCGACCGTAGCGGCCCCCGGTTCCAGACTGAAGGGCCTAGAACCGCACGGCCACCGCAGCCGGCTCCATGATAAATTATCTTAGTATACTCACAGGTTCAATGTAACTAACAATTCACTTCTCATCAATAATGTATAAAAAATGTATGCAGAAAGTCACTTTTTTAAAAAAAATCTGGTTTCGAGATTGTCAGATTTGTACTTCTTCTGATAACTGAC
The DNA here is from genome assembly GCF_021461385.2 of Schistocerca piceifrons. Lineage (NCBI taxonomy): Eukaryota > Metazoa > Arthropoda > Insecta > Orthoptera > Acrididae > Schistocerca > Schistocerca piceifrons. The sequence continues at coordinate 539,784,135 of NC_060149.1, forward strand.
GAATTGAATACAACAAGATTGTATGTTTCGCGGTTTGAAATTGTGCACATCAAGAGCATTTTAGGAGACTGCTGCGACATCTATGTAATATGCTCATCTTTGGGACCGAGATCAGCTTTCGGTGTGTTTGACATGTGTGTGTGTGTGTATGAGTGCGTGTGTGTGTGTGTGTATGAGAGTGTGTGTGTGTGTGTGTGTGAGAGAGAGAGAGAGAGAGAGAGAGAGAGAGAGAGAGAGAGAGAGAGAGAGACAGGGAGGGAGGGAGGGAGGGAGGGAGGGAGAGGAAGAGGGAGAGGGGTGGGGGAGAGAAAAGTGTGATGGAATCGCTTTCTGGATGGTTTCATTATTTTCATCTAAGAGAGGTTGAAGCTATTTCGACATTTATTGAAATGAGTATTGTGTTTACAATTTCTGAAGAACCGGTTTGGATTTTTTTTAAATTCAACATTGTCTAGAGAAACGATACGGTGTTATTATTCCATGGCAATTTGGTAATAGATTGTCGAGCTAACAGTTAGCTGGAGGATAGATTTCATTACCGAAATTTGTGTGTCTTTATATTCCTGAGGTTCCGATAACATTTCTAGACACTAGTTTTCGAGGACACATAAGATTTTCGTGTTGTGTTTCCTGCCCTGATACGTTCCGAATCTGCGGTTAATCTGAAACGGGAAGGCGGTCCGTCCTGTTCCGCTTCTCAAGTGGTATGTGTGAATTCCAATGCGTTCCGTTTTTTGAACTGTCCGTGTGAATAAAATTCCGACCCATTCCATCTATTAAACTGTTTCGGAGGATGAACTGCCGGCCCGTCCCGGTTTTCTTACTGTCTGTGTGAATGAAATATTACAACTCGTTCCCTCCTTTTAAACGGTCTGTGTGGATGACATTCCGACCTACTCAGTTTTTTAAACTGTGTGTGTGAATGAAATTCCAATCTTTTCCGATTTTTAAACGGTCTGTGAGAATGAAATTGGAACCCATTCCTTTTTTGATATGGTCTGTATGAAAAAAATTCCGAACCGTTCTGTTTTTTAAATAGTCCAACCTGTTTTTTTAAACAGTTTTCGTGATTCATATTCGTATACATTCAATTTTTTAAACGCTCTGCGTGAATGCCACCATTTGAATTTCGTTAACTATATTTGTATTTGTCATTATCCACTACGTATGAGAAGCTCCGCATTGTGGTATAAACTGGGAACTGGCCTGGAGGCCGACTGAGCGTTGTGGTTGTTCACGCACCTCTTCCATTGGACGAAAGATTAGTCTTAAAAGTCAGGTGTTGGAATCTCGGCGGAATATCTGCAGAAACTGCTGTTGACGCGGAAAAGGCACGCTGAAACTGAGATTGTACTACAAAGAGCGTTTAGTCCAGTTTCTCTACCGCTGTAAAGTTTGGGACAGCTACTGCGAAAGGAGACAGACCAAGACGAAGGTGACGAACCCAAAGACAACCACTATTTTATTAAGGCAAAGGGCAGAGACATCGGAAAACGAAGATGAAGAAGAAGATGAGTGTCATGCGAAAGATGGTGAGATGGTGATGTTGATGATGATGATAATGAACTGTTACGAAAGATAATTATACCAGAGTCAGGAGGTGAACTGGTAGTATAATTTTTTAGTAAATCAATAGAAAAATGTGTGATACTGTATACGGCATCCAATTTGCACAAACAGGGAAGTTGTAGATGATTTGTGATTCACTGGTAAATTTTGGTGGAAACGATACTTCACAACGTAAGATACCTCAGAATGATGGGATTATATAATCTACTGTTTAAACTCAAACTTCCTAAAACGAGTTACACAACATAAGATCTTCAGAATTGTGATAAAATTCTCAATACTGCCAACGCTCATTAACAGAAATATCTCTTTTACAGGCAAGTGAATTCCAACAGAGGCTATAAGAATACCCATATCGTTAAGACTGCGTTATATAACAGTGATGGTGAATCTTTACTGAAGAATAACGACTTACATATCTGTATGAGATGAACCGAAACTGAAATTTACGTTCGCGATTGGAAGACTGTCACCAGCGTACTGCAGCACATATCGATTTACTTCACTGGAAAAATCCGAATCAGTAGGTGGAGCGATTAGGTTTCTAGCTAGTTTCGAAAGCGGCAGGCAACAACTGACAAGATAATGAAATAATATTTATTGAAGAGGAGCTTCAGGAAGCATCAGTTCTTGCTTGAAGCTTAATCCTGTGATTGTTGTTGGAAATAATCAAGTGAAAGACTCAACTGCAGAATGGCAAGACTATTCCATCAGTTGAAAGACACCCACAAAAAGTCCATTTTGCAGTTTTGGAAATCGTTGTGTGTGTATTTGAGGGGGAATTGCGTGTGGTTCTGTATGTGTGAGTGAATATGTGAGTGTGTGTGTGTGTTTTGCTGGAGTACATTAGCTGTGGAAACACTGTAAGCACACACTTCACGTAGTTTTCTGGATAAATAATTTAAACTAGTAGACCCTTTTAAACTAGCAAGCCCTGACTGGAGGAGTGGGGAGGGGAAGAGGGAGGCAAGCAGGGAAGGGGAAAGGGAGGAGGAGGAGGAGGAGGAGGAGGGGAGGGTAGATGGTCGTGGATCAGAAGGCTGTATCGCATGCAGTGCAGTGTAGTAATTAGCGTCACTGACTGGTATGCTGTGGGTCGCCACTTCAAACCCGACCACTATAAATTATGTATTATTTATCACTTCTGAAAGGTGTTTGAAATATATTATGTTCATAATGTACGTATATTTCGAAATATTCGATGATTGTATAAATACCAATATTTTGAAACATCCGATGTTTGTATAAATTGCTGCATTCTCTGTCCAGGAGATCAGTTATGTTCCGGCTTTATAATGGTGTCAGTAACAAAATATGTTCTTTCGGTTCTAGGTGTCGTTTCCCGGCACAGTGCAGCAACTCGGCGTGGTGTGGACTCGACAAGTCGTTGGATGTTACCGGCAGAAATATTGGGCCATATTACCTCTACAGCCGTCCATAATTACGAAAGTGTTTCTGGCGCAGGATTTTCTGCACGAACTGACCTCTCGATTATATCCCATAGATGTTCGTTTCGGTTCATGTTGGACAATCCGGATGGCCAAATCATTCGTTCGAATTGTTCAGAATGTTTCTCCAACAATTCGTGAAAAATTGTTGTCTGCTTCCGTAGCCCATTAATACCAAATTTCACCACACTGTCCTAACAGATACGTATTTCGTACGTCCCACATTGTTTTCCGCGGTTATTTAACCCAGCGTTCTTGTCTGATAGCACTGACAATTGTAACCAAACGCCTCTGCTCTCGGTCGATAAGTGAATGCCGGTGGTCACTGCGTTTTCCGTGATGAGAGGTAATGCCTAAAATTTGGTATTCCCGGTACACTCTTGACACTGTGAATCTCGGAATATTGAATTCCTTAAGGATTTCCGAAATGGAATTTGCCATGCGTCTAGTTCCAGCTATCATTCCGCATCCAGAGTCCGTTATTTCACGTCGTACGGCCGTAATCAAGTCGGAAATCTTTCGCATGAATCACCTGAATACGACTGACAGGTCCGTCAATGCACTGCCATTTTATACCTTGGGTACGCGATACTACCGCTATCTGTATATATGCATATCGCTGTCCCAGTATTCTGTCACCTCAGTGTATTAGAAATGGTGCAAAAACACAAACCACTCACAGACCCTATTCAGTTGTCTTTCAGTGATATCTATGCTCTGGTAACCGAACACTATGGTTAGCAGACACACCTTGTGGCGGTTAGGCTCCAGTTTAACCGGTTTCATTAGCAACATGGACAGTATTTTTTGTGTAGCCTTACCTGCAACATGATACAGGTCGTAATACGTCATTTTAAATTGAATCTACCGAGTTAGCTCGTAACGGTTCTATTGTAACTCGAACAATACGCTTATTTCGACGGTACTGCTTTAGTCAAGCACACCTGCGAATATTATAATTTGTAAATTTCATTTACTTTTGCGACGTTTGTATATGGAGTTAATTGTACTTGTATACATACGTCTAGCTGGGCGAGACATACGTATTGCATCATCGATGAATACTTTTGTCATTTGTTGCTGTTTTAATCTCGGTAAAATAGCCACGTTGAAATTTGACAGAAGTTGACAGTTCTCACTGATGCTGTATGTGTACTAAGTGGTTATAGCCATTAAGCGATATTACTTGAGTTACAGATAATTTAATTGTTTGTGTAATCTTCCGTTGTTTATTTTTTGTCCGTTGTCATGTTCCAGAATGTCAGTAATAGTTTCTAGGTAATATTTATGTTTGAAGTCGGTCTTTTCGTTTAATATGGAGTGCAGATATTAAACGAACAGGCAGACTTATCTGTAACTCAAACAATAGCGGTTATTAGCTATAACCACTTTGTAAACATAGAGCATCACTGAGAACTATCAACTTTCTGTCAAATTACTGTGTGACTTTATTTTATCGTGATAAAAACAACGAAAATTGACACAAAGGTTCATCAGTGATGCAATATGTACGTCTCACCCAGCTAGACGTAGGTATACATTTATAATTAATTCCATATACAAATATCGCAAAAGGCAATGAAATTTACATACTGTAATATTCGCAGGTGTACTTGACAGTGGCAATACCACCGAAATAGGCGTATTGTACTAAATAGATTAAAGCTATTACCAGCTATCTTGAAAGATCCAATTTAAAACATGGAGAGTCGTACGAAGCTCGGGGTGATGACTTGCAGGGTGTCGGACGCAAGTGTAGTTTCACGTGTCAGAACTGAGAAGTCTCCTATATGGAGTCATTGATCTGAGATGTGATTGAGAACACTACCTCTGATAGGAAAGTCGCAGCGAAAGTTTTTGCAAAATCTGATCCCAATCTTTGTGAATTACTTAAAATTGGCTTTTGCTCCTATGTCTTACCCGAAGTTCATTGGCGTCCGGGGCGCTGGCGTCTCCTCAGATTCTTCACTACGTACGTAACTCTGGTCCTCCTCAGCATTGCACAATCTCTTTTGTAATGCTATGGTGAGTCAAAAATGTCCTCCCTCCTGGGCGTTGCGTTATATGTCACACACGTCGAAGACCCTTGTGTCGTTTCCAGCATGTGACAGCTAGCACAACAGAAGCCAATGCCCAGATCTTGCAGCAGACTGTGGGTCCTGCGGCAAGCATGGTCACGTGGCCATCGTCTGTCACCATGCGACCTGCCGGCCACGTAATCAGCGGCTGCGTTAGGTCAGTTTTGTGGAACATATACGCTGAAGAGCCAAAGAAACTGGTATACTTGCCTAATATCGTGTAGGGCCCCCGCGAGCACACAGAAGTGCCGCAACACTACGTGGCATGGACTCGACTGATGTCTGAAGTAGTGATGGAGGGAATTGACACCAAGAATCCTGCAGGGCTGTCCAAAAATCCGCAAGAGTACGAGGGGGTGGAGATCTCTTCTGAACAGCAAGCTGCAAGGCATCTCACATATGTTCAATAACGTTCATGTCTGGGGAGTTTGGTGGCCAGCGGAAGTGTTTAAACTCAGAAGAGTGTTCCTGGAGTCACTCTGTAGTAATTCTGGGTGTGTGGGGTGTCACATAGTCCTGCTGGAATTGCTCAAATCCGTCGGAATGCACAATGGACATGAATGGATGCAGGTGATCAGACAGTACTTACATACGTGTCACCTGTCAGAGTCGTATCAGGACGTATCAGGGGTCCCATATCACTACAATTGCATACAACCCACACAATTATAGAGCCTCCACCAGCTCGAACAGTCCCCTGCTACCATGCAGGGTCCATATGCTTCCAGTCATCAACAGTCCAATGTCGGTGTTGCCGGGCCTACGCGAGGCGTAAAGCTTTGTGTCGTGCAGTCATCAAGGGTACACGAGTGGACCTTCGGCTTCGAAAGCCCATATCGATGATGTTTCTTTGAATGGTTCGCACGCTGACACTTGTTGATGGCCCAAAATTTAAATCTGCAGAAATTTGCGAAAGGGTTGCACTTCTGTCACGCTGAAGGATTATCTTCAGTCGTCGTTGGTCCCGTTCTTGCAGGATCTTTTTCCGGCCGCAGCGATGTGGGAGATTTGATGTTTTACCGGATTCCTGATATTCACGGTACACTCTTGAAATGCTCATACGGGAAAATCCCCGCTTCATTGCTACCTCGGAGATGCTGTGTCCCATCGCTCAGCCGCCGACTATAACAATACGTTCAAACTCACTTAAATCTTGATAGTTTTCCATTGCAGCAGCAGTAACCGATCTAACAACTGCGCCAGACACTTGTCTTATGTAGGCGTTGCCTATCGCAGCGCCGTATTCTGCCTGTTTACATATCCCTGCATTTGAATACGCATGCTGTATTAGTTTCTTTGGTGCTTCAGTGTAGTTACAGCTTGACGTCGAGGACGCTCACTCTGGCATTGACATTGCTCGGCGAGTCCGTGGAGTTCCAGCAAGATCCTGTCGCAACCGTGTATTTCATCAACGACGACACATACCGCTGGCTCGGTTCGCCAGTGTTGCGATGAGTCCGGCACCGTCTTGTATCTTACTGCTACAAGTCCATTTCTCTCTTCAGAGAACTATTGCTGGCAGCTAAGCACAAAAACACTGAACACGTACTAGCCTTCTTAGTCTTGTGCTCCTCTATTGCCACTAACACTTTCGACTTAGATGCCTTTACGAGTTTTAGGTTTACAACAGAGCACCAAGTTAATTTGGTATAATCCACAGGGCCTTTCTCTGCTCTTGACGCCGTTTGCACGTCTTACTTTGAACTGATGCTGGAGTTTGCATTTAACTTTATGGCTCACATTCTTTGAAACATTCGATGATGCCTAAATTTTGGCGAGCTTGCTCGCATCAGTTTTGCTATTCGCGAGGCTGTTCAGGCAGAATTCGCACAGCTTCAGGACCAAGGCAATGTCTCCCTGGTCCCCATCAGTTAATGGGCAACGCCTACGGCTATCATCAAAAACATAAGTGGTCGTTATGTATTTTACGCCATAGTTAGGGCGGTGATACATGCAGAACTTTACAAGAATCTTGAATCCCATTTTAAGCGTCTCGTAGAATATGGTCGACGTTGGCGATTGGAAAAGTCAGATCCTTTGCCCCCAGCGTAAGTATCTCAGGCACTTACTTAGCCATAAAGGTATCAATCAAAAAGATGTCAGTATTAACACGCATTAAATAGTTGCATTCGTTTGTAGGGAAAGTAACGCAATGTACCAGGTTCATTCCCTAAGTGGCACAAATCACACACTTCCTCAATCAGCTGCTCAAAAGAGCATCAAATTTGTGTGGTCAGCCTCCTGTTGACTGGATTTTCTGTGGTTTAAAGATGGTCTCAAGGTGGCTCGTCATCTGATGCCTTATACAACTTCTCTGCCATTGAAACTGTCGATGAACTTGTCCCAGCACAGCATTGCGGTGGTTTTGTCTCAAAAGATATCAGAAAATTTGGAGCACACAATTGCCTTTACCGCAAAAATATTGAACACTGCACGATTCAGCTATCCCCAGACTGAGAAGGAGGCTTTAGCCATCATTTGTGGAGTAAATAAGGATCATGCATGTTTCAATGGCAGAAAATTTCGCCTATTGACTGGCCACAAACACTTAATGTCCTTGTTCGGGCGTCGGGCTAAATTCCGGGTAAGACCGCGCAGCGTCTGCAGATCTGGACGTTGTTTCTATGTCCAGTTTTGCCCCAGCACCCAACACACCAATGTAGACTCGTTGTCCCGTCTCCCTCTTGGCCCTGATGGAAAATGTTGTTTATTTCGCCGTAGATCAATGACTATAAACAACTTTGGACGAATTGCAGCTGTTGCCGGGCGAGATCGCTTCGGTGTCGTCCAGCGACCCAGTCTTGAGCAACGTTTTGTTAGCGACCCACAGGGGGTGTCCCGAACATGTTTTCCTCTGTGCCGACCTGGTTTTTCACAATTATTTCGCGCTGGAGCACCAGCTCAATGCCACACAGGGTTTCTTAACATTGGCCAGAGAGGGCTCCGAGCGCTGGGTTGTCATTCCTGGCTGTTATTGTTCCCTCTCCCTCCCCTTGCTCATATGAAATAACTGGCTTAAGACAAATCGTCAGGGTTCTGGCGAAAATCTTGAAGTCATAGTTGAAGACGGTGATCAGGCAGTAGTGTTCAATCCGTGTGCTCCAGCTAGCTTAGGGACCGGAGTAATGACACCTACCATGAATTCAGACAATATGAAGACTACTAATGACAACAACCCTTAGTACATCTCCTTCCAACACGTGGCCATCAGGTCCTTAATGGTGTGGTACAATTCCAACGGAAAATGAACTGGTAGTGGTGATTTAAGAATTTATCACTTGGCAAGGGCACTCACAACATCATCGCTCGTGATCTCCTCGAAAACGGATGCCAACGTTATTTCACCAAGCGTGCCAGTGAGGGTATGGGGGACTGCTGCCAAGACCACATCATTGTGTCGCACCTCCTGATAAAGTCGATGATAGCAGTCGACGAACGCGTAAGCATGTCCTCCTAGGTCGTCAACCTGCAAACTTCCGGAAGATCCAAAGCAAGCATCAATATTCGTCGTGTTTATCGTCGTTTGGAGGTAATGTGGTACACAGAGGGAGGATGTCCGCCCATCCTCGTCTGGCGTTTCGTTCGCACCATGACACCTGCAAACCTATGTTGAGTGTGGGTGAGAACTTCACTTTGGCGTGATAGATCTCCGCCTGGCTATCTGGAGATGGTGGGAGAACTATAAGTTCTCGAAGAAGGACATAATAAAAATTTGTGGTTTGTCAGTGCCAGAGTTATCTTTCCCTGCTGCAACCAACCAGCGTACATCATAAAGCTTGTTTGACACATTCGAGCCACCATCAAATCGTCGGTGGTCGGCTCGGCAATCGACGTTCACATAAGGCCCACGTGCTCGCTATTAGTTGCGTACATTCCCGATCTTCTAGGAGTGTCACATTCAGTTTCCATTATACCCAACTTCACCACACCTTCTTCTGTGAAGATTGACTATGCGGTTGTATGCACTGTGGTCTTAAAAAGCCATGGGCCAATGCTACCCATCCAGAATCGCCATCGTTAGGCCAGAGGAGATATGCATGCGACCGAGTCTGCAGGTAGAGTAGTTGGTCATAGCCTCGACGATCACCATGTAACACCTCCCAAGTATCAGCGAGACACAGTTGCTGCACTGAGAGACGGAACAGTTCGCAGCATGGAGTGTAGTTTGGTTGTTGGTCTTTCCGGGAATATACACATTGAAGTCTGCCAATAATGATGTGGACATATGGGCCCAAGAAAAGAGGCATAACTTCTTTCGCATAAAACCGTGAATCAGTCCCAGCCTTTATCTGTCCCAGAATAGGGATAGAATTTAATAACTAGAGTCTCTTGAATATCGAACGCCAATCCTCATGCCGACGGCAATTACACTGCATCCGTTACTCCTATTCCATCTCGCAAAAGGGCAGTCATTCCACGGCCTCCTGCAGTAGCAGGGGTAACGTAAGTGGTAAACCCTTGGAAATTTGGTAAGGTCTCCAGTCGAACTTCCTGCACTAGTGAAACATCCGTGTCCACCGTCCAGAGCATATCGTATTTGAAGTTTGATGTGTGTGCCAGTCATGTTGAGATCGATTGATGCAACCTTATAGGCTTATAGCTGGCGCGCAAGCAATCAGACTTTCATAATAACATGGTGAGAAGTTGTAATAGTAGCAGCAGATCGTCCACATCGTGCCATCCCTTCACCACACGAAATATTCTATCATTCCTGATCCGTCAAGGCAACAGTCACCTGTGGATCCTCAGCCGAAGATTAGGGGATAATATCATACGCTCTAGCCATCAGGTGAGTGTCAAGGTCTTCAGATTTGCAGATTTCTTATTACATCGATTGAGATTCACAGTGTGTCTGGTGTAACTTGAGGATAACACTGTCTTCTCCTGGTCAATCAAGGAACATGAAAAAGTTTAGAAAACTCATTGTAATGTTTAAAAATTGTAAACCTGAACCTAATATTAGAAAAGCGTTCTTTTGCGAAGCCTCAAGCATAATACCTGAACGACACTATAAATTCTCCAGGCATTAAACGTAATCCATATACGACGAAAACCATTATAACTTTCCTGCACTACAAGATGCAGGTTTTGCAAACTATTACTCACAGACTCATATAAGACTATGCCATAGTCATTAAGCCACTAACTAATTATTTTGAAAATAGAGTCCTCTTCCTTTATACTAGACAATTTGACACATCAGTGCAGCAAATTAATGATATACCACTTCACCTAGACTTTGAAAAACAGTTTATTCTGTCATGTAACAATGGAGATTATGAGACTTTCTGAAAGATTACAACTGTGTGCCGGACCGCGACTCAAACTCGGGACCTTTGCCTTTCGCGGGCAAGTGTTCTAGCAGCACACACTCCGCTGCAGAGTGAAAATTTCAAACGGAGAGTATCTTACTGGGTGTATTATATGCCAGGTAGAAGACAGTGTCGAGAAACCAGCAAGTCACACATCCCCATTACTTAACAAAGAAAAATTATTTATGCAACTACCGAGAAGCACCTGCTAACTACAGTATTCGGTGTAAATCACATCAGTGGTAGACATTTTACAGTAGCTGCCGACCATGCTGCTCTGCTATGGCTTTTAATTTTAAAACTCCTGGGTACTCGATTGACACAGTGGACGTTAAACTTATTGAGTATGATTCTGAAGTATTACATAGGCCTGGAAAACTTCAACAAAATGCAAACTCATTAAGTGGACAATCTGCAAGTGGATGAAGTACTCATACCTAAATAGAAAGAGGCACAGGGAAAAGATGAGGAATGACAGCAACTTGCCACCCTGCTAAACTTTGTGTGTGAAGATGATAATTTATGCTGTAAAACCCCGCAAGGAAACTGATTGCTAATATAAAGACAACTTCAGTGGCTTACTATTGCTCAGTGTTATGACAGTATTCAGTTGTGTCATAGCATAAAGTGAGCAACAAACACCTTCTTCCAGACTCTTTCAGATAGTAGCTTTGAAAATTCTAGGAACATTTCTGCAAATGAACCAAGACCTTTTGAAAGTGTTGACCTGATACAGATTTACGAGTAAATTCATAAGGTTAGATGGGTACATCTCATACCTAATGATGTGGTTTAGAAATGAACTAGTGAAAAAAGGGATTTGTGGCACAACTTGACTAACAGAACCGGGTCGGTTGATAGGATACATTCTGAGATATTGATGAATCATTAATATAGTACTGGAGGAAATGTTGGGTGTAAAAATTGTAGAGGAAGACTAAGAGATGAATTCAGTAAGAAGATTCTAATGGATGTGGGTTGCAGTAGTTATTCAGAGATGATGAAGTTTGCACAGGATAGAGTTACATGGAGAGCAGCCCTCTGACTAAAGACTATAACAGCAACAACAACTACTACTACTAACTAACCTTACAATTAAATGATATTATAAGTTTTGCATCTGTGCATGTTGAATACTGATGCGCTTATACATCTTTCATATTTAATGCTTAAATGTTTTGATTAAAATTAACTGACAGAATTGGAACAAAATATTACTTGCTAAGCTTAGCCTCAGTAGCCATGGCCACACTTATTTGTAACATTTTCCATAAGGCTTTCTCTAATACTGGTCGTACTCGTATTGCAGGTACCTGACAATACCTGTTGCTCGTGCTACTCAACAGCTGTGGAACACTGATACTACCACCTCACGCTCTTAACCACCACCAAACCACCATCCGGCTACTGGTAAGACCAGTAAAAGAAATTTTAAGCAATCTTTGTAATCCTGTCTGCCAAATTTATATGATCAGGCTATAAACTCAGGAACAGGTGACCCCGTTATACCAGGGCCAACGGAAGAGACAGGTATGTGCAGATCAGTTGCCCGATGTAGAGGGTACTAAAATTGCTGCTCTTATTTCTAATAATTTTCAGTTATATTTTCGTCTGTAATGTTCGAGTACAGTGGGTTGTGACCTATATACCGAGAAGGACCGTCATTTCAGTAAAGGTTGTTTGTTCCAGTGGAACATTCTGACAAACAAGCCTCCAGCATCTTTTTTGTGAGTAGTTAATAGAGAACATGGGAGAGAACACACGTGTAGGCTGCTGGGAACTGCTGAGAGCCGGCCGTTGTGACCGAGCGGTTCTAGGCGCTTCAGTCCGGAACCGCACTGCTGCTACGGTCGCAGGTTCGAATCCTGCCTCGAGCATGGATGTGTGTGATGTCCTTAGGTTAGTTAGGTTTAAGTAGTTCTAAGTCTAGGGGAAAGATGACCTCAGATGTTAAGTCCCATAGTGCTCAGAGCCATTTTGAATTGCTGGGGCGTTGGATCCAGACTGGACATTCTCTCTGGCACAGGCTTTCAGCTACTTATGAATTGAAGCATATCCTATCTCTCCTTAATTTTCGGACTTTGTTCCATCACTGAAACTAACGTATCTGACTGAGCACCGTGATTGGCTGATGGCCTCACAGCGTCCTATGTATTAATGAATGCAGATAACTAGAGTTCAATTACTTCTCCTTTTACGCAAACTCCCTTCAGATGTCCACATGATAAATGGTGACAAACAGCAGGATAAATAGCAAAAATTCGCACTTGGGCATATGACTGGTGATGCGTTGCACAGGTGATACACCTAATTGTAGGTGGACACAAATTATCTTTGACACTTACCCCGGTATCTGCACTATGCAGGTGGCACGCTAGCGTGGGGTAAACCTGTATGGGACGTTCTCCATAACAAATGGCGCTATCAGTATCACTTAGAATATGTGCAGGCCTTTTTACCTTAGGGGGCAACGGCCTTGCCGCAGTGGATACACCGGTTCCCGTCAGATCACCGAAGTCAAGCGCTGTCGGGCGTGGCCGGCACTTGGATGGGTGACCATCCGGGCCGTCATGCGCTGTTGCCATTTTTCGGGGTGCACTCAGCCTCGTGATGCCAATTGAGGAGCTACTCGACCGAATAGTAGCGGCTCCGGTCAAAGAAAACCATTATAACGACTGGGAGAGCGGTGTGCTGACCACACGCCCCTCCTATCCGCATCCTCAGCTGAGAATGAAACGGCAGTCGGATGGTCCCGATGGGCCACTTGTGGCCTGACGACGGAGTGCTTTTTTTTTTTTTTTTTACCTTAGCACTTGCATTCATTGTGACAGTATTGTAGCTGGTTCATTGCACGGGCCGGCATGGTGTCGGAATTTCTGTCATCTGTTCACAGATGTGGCTACCTTTATAAGGAGCAGTATCTTCAACCTTCACAACACCAAACTGTTTGCTGTGGAGAACCCCCATCGTATGATGGCAACGACCCATCGGCACCAGTTCAACCTCAGCATGGCTGTGATTATTCACAATCGCCTAATGTGATTAGTCAGCATTACACGAACCCTCACAGGTGAGACGTATCTGCTCTTCCTGTGATGACCCTGCCTCCCCTGCTAGAAGACCTACCTTTGGTGGTACTAAGGTAATATACAAACTACATGATGGTGCTCGAGCTCATTGCCCTGTTGAATATGGAGTCAAATCACTATTACTGACAGAATATTCCCACTTGCCTAGTGTATTCTCATGTGTGCCTTCAGTTATTGAAACCTACAGTACCAAAGACCTTATATCTCCCTCTACAAGTGAGTGTACCTCCCTTGCAATGCATTTTGAGCCATATGTCAATATGCCTTTTATTGCTCCTTAACCTATGAAGAATTGTTTTCTATAGTTCGTCTACATTCGTCATAATCATCCTGTATATCCTCGGTAGTGGGGCCAAAAAGATTTGGTGATATTTACAGGCGCTGTAGGGAGATCATTGAACTCTATGTGTCTACCGAGTCACAGACGCCCATCCACTGCCATCAGACCGCACCTAATGCACTTCATTGAGTTCACCGTAAACAAATACACAGAGATATTACTGAAAGGCGTTTTTCTGAGCCACCTTTCATGAGATTATTACTGTAATGATTACTGCAACTTCAGCACATTCAGCAGATTGCTTTTCTGCCTTTCGCGTGTAATTTGGCCATAACTGAGAAAAATCGACGCAGGGAACCAACTATGTAGATTATATTCCCTTTTACAGCATCTCAGCATTGTATGTTGCCCATAGTCACGTTTAGCGCTGTGATGTATGAATATGTAATCAATTTGGAGTGCATGTGCGATCATGGGATCGTAGGGTCAGTATAGCTGTCTTGAGTTTTGTTGTAGAAGCGTGGAAACATCGAGTGAATTTTTAATTTTCAAAGTTGGCTTTTGGTATGTGTGGGCTGGAGACAACAGTTGTCCTGCACTTTTCAAAAAGTATGTCTTGTGATTGGTCAGCTGTCCCGCTTCAAAATTTTCTTTTACACAGTTAATGAAATTAATTACATGATCAGTCGTGCTCAAGTCCTTATAGTGAGGTTACAATGTAATTGCAGATTAATCATCGGGCCAAATTCATTTCAATTCTCATAATGAATTCAGATGACATTGCACAAAGTGGAATTTGCAACTATAAAGGTAGTGCTTGCTCAAGAAAAGAGGTCCATGGCATATGGGAATAAGATGGAAATACGGTACAATTTGAAAAATTCAGTTTAAGAATCAGTAATCAGACGATAGGCAGCATCAAAACGGATAACATATGCCAACAGAGAAAAAGTAATCATCTGTCTGGCGACGCCTGCAAGGATTTTCTTGATATTGTTGAGCTTTTGACTAGTCGTTACATTTATTGAAATGCATAACCTATAAAAATTCTCTTGCAGGGCATCACACAAATTATGTCTTGGGTAAAACTCCGCTGACATACAATGTCGTACTACAGCGTTTGTTGTTGCTATTTTCTTATGCAATTTAGGGGTTTGTTTTATATGTTTGTCAATTTTTATATAGTTAGAATTTCAGTGAGTAACAGTGGGAAAAAAGACCAAGCTAATTTTTCCTGAATGTCACTTTGGTTAATTTAGGGCAAATAATTTCATTCAGGTACTCAATCTGAGTTTTGTCATAGTCTTATTTTATGTTTGGATATGCATAGATGCGCAGGGTCGCAGACAAAGGGCTGTACCGAGATGACTCGTGAGGAAGCTGAAAACATGGTTAGCAACGACAGCAAGAGGGACGTCGAGTCCTGTTTTCAAAAAGATACATATTTATCGGAGGATTGAATAGAGTTCCGCGGAGCGGGTAACTAAGCTTCAGACACGGGGCAAACAGTACGCAAGGGTCGATAACCTTGGGGATATCTGCAGAGAGAGATGGCCTGCACTTAATGGAGGCTCCAGTTGGAGCGGCACGGGAGTCACGGGGCGGGTCCCTTAAACCTGAAACGTCACCAACATTATATAGAGCAGGCCTACGTACTACCACTGTATTTGTCTTTAGTGCTTTCAAGAATCTAATTATGCAGCAATTCCCTGCGCAGAGTGAAAATCTTGGCAAGATATTTGAACCGCAGGGTATTGGATTAGAAGACATAAAAAAAGAATATTAAATTCCAGTATACTGATTTAGCGGAAAAATCTAAGGCGCAGAACGATAAACTAGATTCGTATACTGCCGAAAGCAGAGAGGCCACAGACAAAATTAAGAAGGAAATGAATGAAGTATGACAGAGACAGAAATAATGAATCAATGGCATGAAGAAGTGAGCAATAAATTAGCTTAGGGGCAGGAAATACGGCAAAGTCAGTTGAAGGGATAGTATGGTAACTGTGGAAGGGCAGATGGCTTTGTAGGATGGTGCTGCGCCAGTAGGTAAAATACAAAACTGCGAAGTTCAAAGCTTACCTGAGAGCAAACTGCGGTTGAACCACTTTCTCTCCTTACAGAGAGGACTCTGATCGAACTTGTCTCATCACACTAGGCGACAACGCAGAAGTCCATTTGCCGCTACGCAGACGGAAATAAATAGAGAATATAGGGATTAGTTGCGTGAACTTCAAAGAACCGCAGACCGCAACTTTACGATGACATACGTTCTTAGCTATGTGTCGTACAATGATATAATTTTGCAGGAATATCCAGATGTGTATCTGGTACTCTCTGCGACATGTACTGTGAACAGAGTTAGTAGTGAAGAAGTAATAAAGAAAAACGTCATGCAAAATGTGACAGGTTTCCACGAGTGTCAGTGTTAATGACGTCATATATCCTGAACTATGGATCGTACAGTGACATATTTTTGTAGGTATATTCAGCGACATACGTGGATAGTGTCTTCGAAATGTGTTGCGAATAGAGTTAGTAATAAAGAAACAATAAATTAAAACGTCGTCATGCATGATGCAACAGTCTTTCATGCATTTCAGTATTTGACGTCATATCTCCTTAATTATATGTCGCACAATGATGTAATTTTGGTGGCACAGTTAGTGGTATACATGAATACTGTCAGAAAAATGTGCCGCGAATACAGTTTGTAGTAAAGAAGTGTGACCGTTTCATTACATGTAGTACAGGATTAACTTTCTTCCTTTCATCATTTTCTGGGTGTTATGAGCGACACAAAGTTTCGTAAAGCTTTGAAATTGTGTACAAAGTTTGTTGAAAATCAATGAGTGCCCTCATTCTCAAATACTGGAACACTCAAACACATTTTCATGGATATGTATCCTATGCAGAATGCACAGGAAGCTATTGATGATGTTTCTTGTGTTGCGTATGTTGTGGATAATGTTGCAGTACAGTTGCCTTTATTTCCGAAGGATGCAGATACGTCCCACTTCTGGTGGCGCTGGAAGGCAAGAAGAGAAGATGAGGGAGCAATGCTTGAAGGCAAAATATTCCTTTTAGGAATATGTGTCTGAGGATCAGAGTGAATTTGACGATACTTGCTATGATGTATGTGATGAGGGTAGGAAGAAACGTCGTGTAATTATTCTTAAACGCACAAACACTGGGAGATATTGTTTTAGCCGAAGGAGACAACTGCAAGTGCTAAATGGCCGCAATGGTCTATTAACAGGAAAGCAGAACAACTTAAACTGCGTACGACGTCACTAAGAGTCAGTGCACACGGGACAGTGCCGAGGACCACAAAGAAGTTGGTTTTGGAACATAAAAGAGCATGACATTGCAAGGTGTAATAAATTTGTCAGTAGTAAGATAAGAGACGTAATTGGAACTGCCGACCAATATATTGTATGTGGTAGTACTGTAAGTAGTTTCTGTATAAGTGTAGATTTAAGTACGTATGTTCTGTTTCAAAGACAAAAGTTTCGGAAACAGCGGGCAAAGAATCTAGCTAATAGACAATGAAAGATGCCGAACGTAAGAAATAATTAAATGGAACCATTTTCAGTTGATGAATTGCTGAGGAGTAAGAGTTTATGGAATTCTATTTTACTAGTTTCTTACATGATGATGTAATGGAGTAATGTCTGTGTGTAGAAACGTGTGAAGTTGATTAGATTACTTGCAATGAGTAAGGAATAATTAACGGAGCGTAAGAGCAATGTTACTAATTAAGTGAAGAGTAAACGAGATTGTAAACCTAAGTGTGTGGGTGCTAGTATGAGATAAGTTTATGCTGTTGTTTAAGTAATGACTCATAAAACATAAATAATAGTAAGATAAGTGACTTAGTGAGCTAAACTCTGAGGGGTGACGTTGTAAAGTACAGATTAAGTGGAAGAACATTGGGTTGGGGCTCAAATGAAGCAAAGAAGGCTAACTAAAACGTACAAAATAAACTTTACAGTAATGTTTCCCAAGACAGTTTCTCGAGCCAAATCCGAGGTGGGTTTGTTGAAGGATGGGGGAGTGAACCGCCACGAAGTAGTAGGTTTGGGAATGGAGTATAATTTTAGATGTTTTCCCTTGGTAACGCAAGAGGAGAGCAAAACATGAAAACATGTGAATACGCAACGTCAACAAACAGGGTCTGCTGATGCTATGTGTCATGCGGCCACAATACGGAGCTAACTGCTACGCACTGAAACAGCTGCGTGTCCGAAACGCCACAACAGAATTACATCAGAGGCAGGACGATGCCGTCATTGTGTTGATCCGGCTGAATGAAGTAACAAGCCATACATAGGGCATAACAATGATTATTCAGAGTACCGACACTGCAGAGTACATCTACCACCTCTTCTGACAGCCGAAATTAGACACGTTCCAGCCACAGCCGAAGCGGCTAGAAAGTTGATCTGTCAAGAAAAGTAGGCCATGTGAAGTCATCGTCGTCTCTCAATAGCAACGCACGCGAGACATTTTTTGTATAAATATTTCTTTTATCCAATGGTTTGATCAACTTGCCCTCCGTTCGCAGCCGAACAGTTTGGAGGCAGGACCGGTGATTGTGTATTCTCTGTTCACAGAGACCGTCTTCGAACTCTGAGGGAACAGCATGTGCTGCTAAGGAAAATTTGGCGCTGCAAGCCGCAGTGCTGCCATTAGAGCTGAGACTGATGGGAAACAGTGGGCAACATTCACCACCAGACCTTCCACACGCCTAACCAGTGCGTCGGGCAGCAGTCAACATTCGCCATCGCGGAGGGGCGTGCTTCAGCGGATGACCGCCTTCTGTCCCTTTACACGTACTCCGATGCTGCAGGTCTTAACTCCTGTCGGAGGCCGCAGTGTGACCCAGTCCAACGTCGTGGCCAGTGGAAGCTCCCGTGGCGCAGTTTACGATGTGAACGAAAGCGCTCCGGTAACTATCTTCCCCATAGTGCTAACACCAGAGAGGGGCATACAACAGTGGCCGAGCCGCGGCTGAAGCCTCTATTACAATGCACACATAAGACATACATGTCAGTACCAGTACCTCAAGTGTTGAAATGTCGTACTACCGACTGGTTCACGTCGACCGATTACACGATATACCTACCGTGTACAAGGTCTGTATAGGGAAGGTCTGGACACCAATGTTCCTTCTGGAGTCGCCATATTGGGGCTAGAGCAGATGACACAGTGTTATGTCTCTAGGGAAGAGAGCGGTTCCTTTCGGAAATTATTATCGTCCCGAAAACAGTTTGCCTGTTTTTTGTGTCGGAAATTATATGTTTAAGTTTACAAATAAAATGCTGATTATGTGTAAGACCAATATTACTCATTTAGTTTGAGTAAAACGGAATGTTTTCATAAATATTTGCAGCTTCTCAATGTAAACACTTGACTAGGCAAGGAAATCTGATGCAGCATTATCGCAATCAAGCCGTGACTGTCACTTCTGCTACAGAAGTCGCTGGATGAATAGTTACATATGTTGTGCATTATTACTGCTGCTATCTTTATGCAGAGAAAGTTGTGTAGGCAAGTGAATATGAAAACAGCACCATTTGCAAACGATTAGTTTTGAGGATATTAAAAATATATAGTTTAATTTAGCATTTATGACATGTATATCTGTACTGCATTCTGAGTGAACAAACGAGTCAGAGAAACTGTATAATGTATCATGGGAAAATCACTAGTAACTCATTACCTGCAAAGTTGAACCGTTTCATGTGCCTAAAAACAAGAAACTGATTAAAAACAATGCTAGTAGGCGAAACAAATCTGGCCAGAAAAGCTCACTAGGTATTACATTCCACCGACAACACCCCTGAGATATTTTTTATTAATACTATTCTGCTTCAGTGATTGGAAGGCAGGGAACAATTACAGACCATTTAAAGCATGGCGCACAGCTTTACGTTCCCCAGATACCTTTGGGGAAAGCAGAATTTTGTTAATGAAAAGGCCTTTTCCTTTCCAATGTAATACAATTTACTAAGTGTATCTTTAGCCAAAAGTCATAAATACCAGTATTGCAGTGAGAATGAATATGCTCACAACTGTACAATCAGCATGCCTCATAAAAATTTTGGTTTACTGCTTCCAACCAAGCCAGTACTGCAACTGACCGAGGGATCACGATTAAGAAAAGGTTATCAATGAAGAAAATTCCAATAATTTACAAATATTTACTTTGATAAATGAGGGTAATGAGTATGATGTACTTGCTAAGACTGGAAGATTTTTTTAAAACTCAGATTTACACAGAAAGTTTATTTACACACAATCCCAAGTAACACTGTGGTATCAGATTTACGTTTCCTGGAAATCAGTAATGTAACTGCTGCTATGTGACACTTTTGGTTTTAACAGTTGATCAGATAAAAATCCATTACTTATGGAAAACTAATATCTTATCTAACAGTGCCCATCATTCACAGTTCACAGAAACACAAGACTTTACATTACTAGTTACATGAGCAGTGAATAGTTTACCAAGTTCACACAATATATGAGAAATATAGTCATCTCTTGAAAATAATTTGTACATCACTATGAACACAGTTCCCTTTTACAACAAGTCAGAGACAATTTCAGTGGAAGGACAGAGTAAAGCTAGCTAACATCTAGGATCAAAGTATATTGTCCTAGGACATTTTAGAAAAAGCAGTGACAAAAATGGACCATCCAAAGCAGATCCAGTGGATTTTCTTTGACAGGCATTACCTAATCTACCAGCAGACATCAGTTTTGCCAGCATAGCTGTTAGAGATATAGCAAAAATCGTTAAGTCACTGAAAAGCAGTAACTTTTATGGCTATGTTTCAGCCAGAGCAAGCGTACTAGAAACATCCTGACTTGATAGCTGTATCCTTTAACTTTATGTACTAAACACCTATGTTTCAAATCTGGAAATAGCTGAGCCTCAATTTACTATACTGTACTGTACTGTGACATTACGGCCATATCAATTACAGAAAAATTATATTTATGGCCAAAAGTGTCCACCACAAGAAGACGAAACAGATAAAACAAATCACTTTTCTGAAGGCAACTACTACAAACAAAATATGTGCAACTGTAAAT
Organism: Schistocerca piceifrons; assembly: GCF_021461385.2. NCBI lineage: Eukaryota > Metazoa > Arthropoda > Insecta > Orthoptera > Acrididae > Schistocerca > Schistocerca piceifrons. The sequence continues at coordinate 539,805,015 of NC_060149.1, forward strand.
TAAAAATGAAAATATGTGATCTGCTGATGGTCTGCTTAGCACAAAAAAGGAAATGATCAGGTTAAACGCAATGTTCTACTTAGAATAGCAAAACATTATTTCTTACAATCAGCACTCGTTCGCATAAACGAACTTTTACTGGCACAGATGTTTGATTTACTGGTGAAACACATATTTAAGTCTTTGGAAAAAATGTGTAGTCTCTCAGAGAAAAGAGTCTTCAAAAGCAATTCCACTGCATCATCGCGAGGACAAAAAGAACCACTGACACATTCGATACAGCTGAGACACATTGTAAGCAAGTGGTGAGGCACACTCTCATACTTCAACAGTCCGTAACTGCATTTTTGGAAGACGTCTTCACCGTGGTGTATAACATCAAATGCAGCCTCTGTTGGATGCATCTGTACCCCTTGATTCAGAGTTGACGTCCACTCATAGGGAAGGTTCTCTGAAGGTTGTAGAGAATATACTGATTTAATACATGTGTCACAAGTAACTGAATTTGAAGTTCTGATAAGTTTATGCACCACCCACCCAGACAAGTAATACAGTCCTGCTGGCTGAACAGTGTTAATACTTACAGGATCTGAGGCTTGACGCTCTAACTCAGTCTCAGCCTCTGGCTGTTTTGATTTGGAAAAAAAAAGTCGAGGTAGTTCTCATCAACATCCACTTCATATGATGATGACCGTGGTACATGTAAATACTGTGCTATGCTTATCATCCTGATTATATGTTTTACTGGTGTAGGATGAATATCACCAGTGTCATGGACTTTGGAAAAGAAATTTTCTACGGAGTCTGTGGGCAGCCTACTATTGAGTAGATAGTCAATTAACTGCTTGGAAGATAGTTCCTTAAACAATTCCAGAACAGTTGTAGTAGACAGCTGAAGTCCTGCTTATAGTGGTTTCCACTGCTTCTTGCTGCTGAAAGTCAATGTTGTAAACCACTTGAGCATCTGTCTCAAATGCGTCATCCTATCTGCATTGTTCTCACAGAGAGATTCTGATTACCATTATTTCACACCACTTATTAACATTATTGATTAACCAGCTTATTGTTAGCCTCTTTTGAAAGAAGCCCTGATAATGCGGTAAACTGTAAAGCTGAAGCCACATTGCGATTGAACAAGTTTCTAGCCACTGGAACTCTCATCTTTTCAAATGTACTCGGATCAATCTTTCTAGCTGACAAACTTAGAACAAGTACAGGTCCATCCTCCCCTAGAAGTTTGACTAACGATTCTACATGCTTCAGTGAAACTGTGTTGTGACTCACAGTATTTTCTTTTACTGTGGCCACAGACAATATTATGTTATGAGACAACAAACAATTTCTAATGTTCTTTAAATGGTGTGGCACATCTGCAGCAAAATATAAGTTCTCATCAGGCAAGTACGAGTGCTTAATTTTACAGCTGTCCTGGCTACGAATTGAATGAATCTATAGAATTCCCTACATGCTAACATTGCTAGCACCCATGACGCTTGAAACACACTTCACTATTACACTTTGAGTATAGAAACATTTAATTGCCTTATTGAGGGTGTTCCAAAGTTTGTTTGGGTTTGTAGAGTTCCAAGTTAAGAAATATGCCACAACCTGCTTCCAGTGAACTGTTAAACCTCGCACCACAAGGCATGGCTGGCAAGCTGCAGCTCTGATGAATTGCTTAACTCTTCACTAACAAATCCTATATATCCTTTTAAACCTTTGTCATAATCAACAAATGGCGTTTTGGACATTTCTTCCAATGAAAGTACACACGGTTTTCCTTGCACATCTTCAGACTGCAGCTTCACACCTAACCACTGAATAATATCATGCTGATGCCAGGTGCAAATTTGCAGGCTTCAAACTTCCTCCTCAGGGTCCTTGCACATGGCAGTGGAAAGCTGGTGCTCCTCAAATATCCATAACCCTTTGTAATAACAACACATTTCACTTTTAGAACTTATAGTTTTGTGTGACCATTTGTAAAGGTTTGACTCAGAAACTCTTTCCAAGAACTTTATCTGGTCTGGGTGTAAAAATGTGCTAAGCTTGCTCTCCATTGCAGGCATTTTCTCTTTCATTTTCTTCATCTGTGAAGAGAGAGGAATATTTTATATAGGCCTAGCATCAAACATATGTAAATGATAATTATTATAACATATTTCTCACTGGTGGATTTTATTAATGATAAAAGTGACGTCACTATAAAAACTCACATCTGCTTTCAGTCTCTTGTTTTGCAGCTGCAAGTCTGCAACAGTATCTTCATCTGTACTACATGCTTCCTCTTTCTGTTCATATATTTCTTCCTCAAACGCTTCAGTGCCTGGAAATATAATTACGAAACTCCATTATGTCACAGCTACAAATGTTCAAACAAAGACCAAAGCTGAAATAGCTTTTTCAGTAGGCATCTTACCAGCATTGTTCATAACGAACACTGGCATGCACTCAGCTATGAAACCAAGTTCCCTAATCCCAACATTGCATTTGCAGCTACAATACTGGAATAACGCAATTCGTGTGCCAGGTGCGACAATTGCTATCTACCGATTTACGATTCATGATTAATATGAAAGATTTCACTGACCACATTAGATAGTAACAAACTGTACAAACCCATGTTGTCGACAAAATCCATGCCTGTACAATACTCAAAATCAACAGAAACTGCAGTAGGACCAAAGCAGAGTTTTAAACAGAAATGATCCATATAAATTTATGTGCGACTACAATTTTAATTCCAGGCACAATTTGCTCGCCACTAATTTGGTCCCTTCAAATACTAGCATCATTTCAGGTTTCAAAATTGATATTAACTGATCATAGATTGGAAGGTTACGTTCATAAATCTAGAATAAACTAAACAACTGCGATCTGTCGAAAACATGATTACATATGAAAACTGAAAAACGTTGATGAATATCTCACCTTAATTGACATCTGATTTAGTTACTCTCTTTGCTTTTGGGAGTTTCCGTTAGAAGAAACTAGTTTGGGTGGATTTTGGAGTCTAACTTCTTTGAAATGGCATTCCATTTTAGCAGTCTTCTTCCATCAGTTTTCCTTAACTCGAACTGTGAATCCTCAAAGTGAAGCTTAAAAAAGTCGTAAACATATAAATTATATAGAAAAGTACGATATTTCAGCTGTAACTTTTCAACCGGTAATTTACTTACCTCACACAACTTGGAATATGTTGTTGGCTTCCATTTGTCTCTCCTACAGATCTGCAAGCATTTAGCTCTCCGAACTTAGTCTGTAGGAAATCTGAATAATCTGATCCCTTTAGACGAATTGCTGCTACAATTCGGTGCAGCACAGCAACCCATTTATAAATACATACTCTTTCTAGCGAAAAACTCTATATCCAGTACGAAAACACTATGCCACAGTCGCGTAATAGGCTACACCCAAAATGGTCGCGATCGCAAAGGATCATGGTAGCGTGACCAGACCTGTCCAATATAGACACTGACCATGTATGTCTGCACTAGCGCCGCAAGAGAACACATTCAGAACTACAATCTTGCTTACGTCGTCGAGTGTGAAAACTGAGAGTTTCGTAGCACTGCTCTTACTCATATTAAATCTTCTGCGAGATCTAGGTTCACATTTATTAAGTAGTAATTGTTCTCATGTGCATCTGAATGAAATTACATTGTGGTTGTACAGAATTATGGACTGAAGTGTTCTTTTTTTTATATCATACAGGAGCAAGAAAATTATTGTCAATGTTTACTTTCATTTCACATCGTTTTAGGCATCGAGGATGCTATTATGTGTGCTGCATTTGCAGTGAAAATAGCAGCTTTAGTAATTAGAAGGAAAGAATGGCGACGTAATGCTAGTGGCAGGAATTGGGTTCGGCCTTGGCTGCGAAGAGGGGGTAAAGGGGGGGACATCTACACTCTATTAATGAAGGAGCTGAGACCTGCAGTTCCTCTGGAACCCTGGAATTTCGTCAGGATGGATGTGCCATGTTTTGACGAGCTACCGTACAAGGTACATGACGGGATTCGCGTAAATGACACTGTGATGAGAGAAACTATGTCACCTAGCCGGAGGTAAGAACCAGATCATTTAATTTATGTGTTTGATGATTGGACCATCACTTATCACTGACAGCTTACATTATGCCCTATTGTGATTTAGTATACAACTGGCCATTAAAATTGCTACACCACGAAGATGATGTGCTACAGACGCGAAATTTAACCGACAGGAAGAAGATGCTGTGATATGTAAATGATTAGCTTTTCAGAGCATTCACACAAGGTTGGCGCCGGTGGCGACACCTACAACGTGCTGGCATGAGGAAAGTTTCCAACCAATGTCTCATACACAAACAGCAATTGACCGGCGTTGCCTGGTGAAACGCTGTTGTGGTGCCTCGTTTAAGGAGGGGAAATGCGTACCATCACGTTTCCGACTTCGATGAAGGTCAGATTGTAGCCTATCGCGATTGCGGTTTATCGTATCGCGAAATTGCTGCTCGAGTTGGTCGAGATCCAATGACAGTTAGCAGACAATGGAATTGGTGGGTTCAGGAGGGTAATACGAAACGCCGTGCTGGATCCCAACGGCCTCATATCACTAGCAGTCGAGATGACAGGCATCTTATCCGCATGGCTGTAACGAATCGTGCAACCACGTCTCGATCCCTGAGTCAACAGATGGGTACGTTTGCAAGACAACAACCATCTGCACGAACAGTTCGACGACGTTTGCAGCAACATGGACTATCAGCTCGGAGACCACGGCTGCGGTTACCCTGGACGCTGCATCACAGACAGGAGCGCCTGCGATGGTGTACTCAACTACGAACCTGGGTGCACGAATGGCAAAACGTCATTTTTTTCGGATAAAACCAGGTTCTGTTTACAGCATCATGATGGTCGCGTCCGTGTGTGGCGACATCGCAGTGAACGCACGTTGGAAGCGTGTTTTCGACATCACCATACTGACGTATCACCCGGCGTGATGGTATGGGGTGCCATTGGTTACCCGTCTCGGTCACCTCTTGTTCGTATTGACAGCACTTTGAACAGTGGACGTTACATTTCAGATGTGTTACGACCTGTGGCTCTACCCTTCATTCGATCCCTGCGAAACCCTACATTTCAGTAGGATAATGCACGACCGCATGTTGCAGGTCGTGTACGGGCCTTTCTGGACACAGAAAATGTTCGACTGCTGCCCCGGCCAGCTCATTCCCCAGACCTCTCACCAACTGTAAACGTCTGGTCAATGGTGGCCGAGCAACTGGCTCGTCACAATACGCCAGTCACTACTCTTGATGAACTGTGGTATCGTGTTTAAGCTGCATGGGCTGCTGTAGCTGTACACGCCATCCAGGCTGTGTTTAACTCAATGCCCAGGCGTATCAAGGCCGTTATTACTGCCAGAGGTGGTTGTTCTGGGTACTGATTTCTCAGGATCTATGCACCCAAACTGCGTGAAAATGTAATCACATGTCAGTTCTAGTATAATATATTTGTTCAATGAATACCCGTTTATCATCTTCTTGGTGTAGCAATTTTAATGGCCAGTAGTGTATGTTTGTCACACTTTGATTCCTGGCAACTAGCAACTGGGGAATCATTTAAGTGACTAGCTTTCAGCCATAGAATTTCACAGCCAAGCATTTGAAAAATTATTGTGCAAGTGTGTTCTGAAATTTGCAACAAACTGAAACATAAATACTTGGAGGTAAACTGCTGTTATTTTTCGAGTATGAATTATCTTTTGGTGGGACTGAGACATTAATTTTGGATAAATTGTTAGCAGGTCCCAACAACAGAAGCAGGATGGAATTGAATTTCGAAAGAATTTGGTTAGCCGTGTCAGTTTGCAAACTGTATTGGTAAGCTACAAAATTGAGCTATGTATCATTGAAAATCTGACATTAAGTGAAAATAAATGTGTTAAAAATGAAATAGTATCTGTGGCACATTCTACACAGATAGCAAATTTTCAGCAAGTTACTGCAGATACCAATGTAAGTGTTCCCCTTATTACATGTATGTGCAAATTCCCTTTTCAGGTGCAATGGAAAGGAAAAAGCTGAGTTTGTTCCTCTGCAATCCGCCGGCTCGTCATATTACAACTACAAAAAATTTCACAGCCTTGTGTTGCTGGCTGTTCTAGATTCTAGGTACAGATTCACCTTAGTCGACATTCAGACGAATTAGCAATTGCGAATAATGACTACGATCAGCTGAGGAATGGAATGGCGACAATGAAAATTTGTGTCAGACCGGGACTCGAACGCGGATTTCCCTCCTTATCGCGAGCGGTCGCCTTACCATTTGTCTATCCGTGCACGACTCACTGCCAAACCCAAACTTATTTTCATTGTCGTCATTCCATTCTACAGCTGATGGTAGTCATTATTCGCAGCTGCGAATTCATCTGATATGTTCAGCAACGGCTGTGGTCGCCGCAGTGCATCGTCATCAGAATAACACCGATACTGAAATATCGTGTTAGTCGACATTGATTTCACTGGCAGGGTAAGTGTCGTGGGTGTCTATGCCAATAGGCAGATCAGTACTGCATTTGGTTAAAACTGACTGAAGATAATCCAGGAAAAAGCACTTCCAGGCTGTAATATAAAAGTGCCACAAGTAATACAGGCAGATGATGCATTTCATTTGGAACCATACCTCATGAAGCCATTCAGAGACTCTGAGAACCAGAAGTAAAAAAAAAAATTCAACTACAGGGATTCAAGAGAAAGGCATGTAGTTGAAAATACGTTTCGTATTTTGGCTAATCGTTTCAGGATTCCCCTGAGTAACATGTGTCTTTCTGTGGAAAAAGTGGAATTGATCATTCACGCTTTGTGCATTGCTCAAAATTATTTAATTTATGAAGCAGATAGCACTTATCTGACAAGTACTGATGTCGAAGACACAGATTTTTGAACCATATGGAATTGTTCTTGGCGGGGTGACGAATCTCTACCAACCAGGCAGCAACAGGGCGGAAACAGAATATCACTGTGTGCAGGGAAGTACATGAGAAGTTCTGTGAATATTTTAACTCTGCAGGGCACATTCCTTGAAAGTGGAAGGCTATAAAGAGGTATAGTTTTTAATTTTCAATCTTTTATTTCAAAATTAATAGTATCTTTTTCAATGGCAATCATGATAACATTCGTGATAAAGCACTTGGTTTCTGCTTTTATCTTCCTATTTTTAATTTTCCTCACCTCAACTGTCACATACTGGCATAACCTGTCACCTGCAGTGCTGCCATTCATTGCTGCTTGCATGTCTTGCAGCACTGTCAATGTACTATTTGCCAGGCCATCTTAATTCTCTCTCTTCTGCTTCTCTGAACTGGCATAGTGCCCAATTTTAGCTACGAACACTGAGGGGTAGACAGGGAACTTTTGTCATCTACACACCCCACTGTAAACATGTCTTATGAGTACTAGAAAAAAGAAAGAAATTTATGAAGTATCGCGCTGTAAACACACTATGACATTAAAACGATTGTGCCAGCTAAAGCAGATTGTATAATATTACGTAGGCAAAATATTGATTGTGTAAATAACATGTATGAAACCTGAATGTTGGAATCACTATCTTGCTGCAATAAATTTATACAATAATATGAAAATGTCTGTGTTGAATCTCATCCCTTTTTCCAATGAAGAAAAATGGGAACGAAATCTCGGACCTTAAAGAAGTCAGTCATATTTTAAAACAACTTTATGTTTAGGTACTGGACAAATTAATAAAGCAAATCTCTCCTGACACAACAATACAAAGTAGTCCGCATGAGACAAAAAGTTTGTTTTTTCTCTCAACAAATGAACTTGAATTAGCGGAAATAATGCAGCGATTATAAACAAAAATATACTGAGGAACTAGATGGTATATCCACTAGACTAACTGAATACTGTCTGCAGTGGGTAGTGAAGCCTGTGACTTCTTTCATAAACTAAGTCATAGCAGAAGGAAGAGACATGTTTAAGAAAGAGTAAAGTGATCCCTATTTTCAAAGGAGGCAACGAGGAAGATCCAGGAAGTGACCAATCAATAACTATTACACCCGTCTTATCTAAAATAGTAGAATGTATAATTAAAGACAAAACAGTAAATTTTATAGAAAAATACAATACTTTGAATGATGCCTAGCATGGGTTTAGCAATGGTAGATCAGCCAGTACAGCAATAGCTGTAACTAAGCACAAGATGGACAAAAGAAAGCTTGTGGAAAGTTTCATGACTTTCCAAAAGCATTTGATTGTGTTGTGTATGCTGCATTGTTGAACAGAGATATCCATGACTATAACAAAGTCAATAAAATATGATTATCATATTGAAATAAAGTGGCTCAAATTAACTGACAAAGAGCCTGTAAAGGCAAGGCACCTTCTATGCAACAGTTTGCCAAACTATATAAGGATAATAGAGAACACGTCTGATTTCGAAAATAAACCAAAATGTCACTTGATTCACGCCTTTCCATAGACTGTTAAAATAACCTTGACGCAAAAAATTAATGTATTGTTTCATATGTAACTGCAAATATGTAAAAACCTTTCACAAACCATAAAGTGATATAAATCTCTGGTAATTATATATGCATATCTACTTTTTTAGATGCCTGTATTTTAGAGACTGTTTTTGAAGAAATCAGTCATTTTACTGTTATATGCTTGTAGTTATGTATTTTTGAAACTGTTAATCTTTCAAACTTCATATAGACTTATCCAGTACCATTGTACAGAATGATCCATGGGCATAAATAAATAAAATACACAGATTCATGTTTAATGAAATGACAGGAATTTACATATGTGGAATACTGTTTATGCACTTAAATCAGCGCTGTCCGCTATGGTACTCAGTTCCACAATAATTTTCTCCTTGACATTCTCAGTCGTGTTTTGCGGTGATAATGCTGTTGCCGAAATCTGAAATATTATATGTGATTCAGTAACCGATGGTTATTTAATAAAATGTCTGTAAAAACAGAAAATGAAGATGTGACTAATAACAACTATATTATTTGAGTTGCAGTAGTGTGATCAGATGCAGTCTGGAGCATAAGACGTCAATGGAGGAGCTGCACATTATATACAAATCAATTGCTCAGAAGTTCCTATTGAAACTCGTTCACGTTATCTTCTCGTAAACTGACAGAGAAGCATCTCCACAAACTAGTGAAAACAGTGATATATTTTATTTCCCAAAAAGTCTAGCAGCTCCTTCTGTACAACAGACCTTAAAAAAGTACACTGTTCTGCCTTATATTTATTTGGGCCGATGTATGTGAATTTCACTTATTACTACCAGAGCGCCTGCATCAAGGTTTCCACTTGACATGTGAATGTTTTCAGATGCACAAATAACATGAGGAGAGCTCACAAAGTGGATGGATAGAATTTGAAAGCAATAGCAAATCGGTCGCACAGAGCACCAGCTTGTACACTAAGTGCCCATGTCAGAACTCTGTGATGTATGTTTATGGTAACAGAAATTAATTGTGGATATCAGTGTACATTCCTGCAACAGGATAAGCTATCTTACATGACGCAGAAGATGTGTAATGACATGGTGACAAAAATTAATACTCACTGCAGAGAGAAGAATATTTTTCAGCGGTTTTCTTGGCATGATGTGATCCTTTAAAAACGCCAAATGTTCGAACCACCACACGCTTGGGTTGTGGTGGTTGCCCCTGAGCCTCTCCGCCATGTTTCCAGCATTTTTTTGTTTTGTTTTTAGTTCTGCAGAATAATGAGAAGGTAGATACGCTAATCACGTCTTGCAGTACTAATCTGTTGCAGTCTACCAATTCCAGCAACGCTTTCCTTCCTGGCATGCTGAAAAAATACAGAAGATGCTATTGAGTCAAACACGTGCGCTACTTTCACCAATTAATATGATGCATATACCTATAGCAAGTAAAGTTATATGCGCATTAACGAAAACCATATAAACTCGGAATGAAATATTTGTTGACTACCTTATTATGGTACAAAATATCTGTAGGGTCATACCGACTTCTTTCTTTGCTATGTTTTTCTATCAGCACTTCCACTCCATTCCTGCAATTAGAAGCAATCATCAGATATAGAGTTTTGTTTCAACTGCAATATAAAACCGATAATCTTTTATTTATTTCATTAATGTATTTATAGAATATTACTCACTGAAAAAATACGCAGAATATTGTGTGCAATCGTCGAAACAGTTCTCAACCGCCAACGTGTTTCTCCTGCCGACGAAAACAGCGACAAGCAGAAAGCCCGCTGGTAACGCTGCATTCTGCGCATGCGCGGAAATACCTCTCTACTACGCATGCTCGTACAAAGGACTTTGTGAAGCCCTGATGTTTCTTCGTAGTGAGTACCGGCCTCCACCGCCGCCGCGGCCGAGACGGTGAAGCGCCACGTGACTCACTGCATTCTGGCGACGCTAGCGCCTTGCTGCCTGCCGCCACTGCTGGCTACCGTGAATGGAACACAGTGTATTCGGAACAATAAATGCTTGTTTGTGCATCATGTTTCTCATAGGCGCCTTCGGGCGTAGAGCAGACCATCTCCCACCGATTCACGGCTCACCCATGTCTGAAGGGCGTCGGTCCGGCCTGAACATGACCTCGACTGCCCACTATCGTCCCGCAACGTACCTATCGGTTGCCGGGGGGTGGGGGGGGGGGGTTACATATCGATCACTTCAAGGTATTCTAGAAACGGTATTTGTTTACGCATCTGGGCCCATCTGTAGGAGTTTTCGATTTTTGTTTTTTTTCTTTTTTTTTGTTGGAACAGTAATTAGAATCTGGTTTTGGCAGCGAGAGAGCTAAGGCATGTCGGAATTAGGGAGATCTAAAAAAATGCGAAGAAACTGAAGTTCTATAAAGCAGGCGACAATGGTCAACATCGATTTTCTCATGGCATTTTTTAATTATGCAAATTAAATTTAGCAGATATTAAAGCAATGGCTAATTGTAAATTGTTATTGTGTGTAAGTGAAATAATCTGCAGTGAATTCATTTGTGTTTCTTTACATTGGCTGTACACTGAGGTGACAAAAGTAATGGAATAGCAGTATGCACATCTGTGGATGGCGGTAGTATCACGTACCCAAGGCATAGAAAGGCAGTGCATTCGCGGAGCTCTCAATCGTACTCAGGTAATTCATGTGAAAAGGTGTCCGTCGTCATTATGGCCTCACGATGGGAATCAAAAGACTTGAAACGCAGAATGATAGTTGGAGCTAGACGGATGGGACATTCCATTTAGGATAACGTCAGTGATTTCAATACTCCGAGATCCACAGTGTCAAGAGTGTGCCTATAATAACGAATTTCAGGCATTAGCTCTCTCCACGGACAACGCCATGGCTTAACGGCCTTTTCTTAACAAATACGAGTAACGACTACCATCAGCTGTAGAATGGAATTAAAATTTGTGCCAGACCGAGACTCGAACCCGGGTTTCCCTCTTGTCGCGAGCAGTTGCCTTACCATTTGGCTATCTGTGCACGACTCACAGCTAGACTCAAACTTCCGTATGTCGTCAACCATGTACCTATGACCTGTACTCGTACATCCATTATGTATATTCCCGTACAGGTCAGATGTTCCATTCCATTCCACAACTGATGGTAGTCCTTACTCGCAATTGCGAATTCATTTCATGTTTTGTAACGGCTGTGGTTGCCTCAGTGCCTGTTCCTTTGGACATTCATGCATCTCCAAAGGAACTATGCATCGTAATGAGAATAACACAGGCACGGCAAGGTCTTATACACTTAACGACGTTTACGTAGAGTTATCAGTGCTAACAGACAAGCAACAATGCGTGAATAATTACGGAAATCAATGTGAGATATATGATGAACGTATCCTTTGCAGCAGTGTGGCGAAATTTGGCCTTAATGGCCTATATCAGTAGACGACTGACGCAAGTGCCTTTGCTAGCTGCATGGTATCGCCTGCAGCACCTGTCCTGGGTTCGTGAGCATATCGGTTGGTCCCTAGACGACTGGAAAACTGTGGCCTGGTCAGATGAGTCCTTATTTCTGTTGGTAAGAGCTGATGGTAGGATTCGAGCATGGCACAGATCCCACAGAAGCTGTGGGCCTATGTTGACAACAAGGTACTGTGCAACCTGCTGGTTGCTGGATAATGGTATGGGCTGTGTTCACATGGAAAGATGACAATGCGCCATTTCACTGTGCCACATCTGTTCACGATTGGTTTGAAGAACATTCTGGAGAATTTGAGCCAATGATTTGCCCATCCTGATCGCCGGACATAAATACCATCGAATATTTATGGGATACTATTGGAAGGTCCGTTTGTGCTAAAAATCTTGCATTGGAAACACTGTAAGACGTCGTGGTCTCCTGACCTTCATTGCTTACATATTCTGACCCCACAATCATATTCCACACATCAAGACACTTCATTCGAACCCAAACTCGATAAGATAAAGTCAATGTTGTATGAATTCATGTAAACGATATGCAAATAACAAGTAAATCGCAAGTGCGCACCGAGGGTGAAATACTTGAGGCTGGTGTACACACACACACATTCAAGGCACGATGGTCACAAAAGCTTTTAGTTCGGGAGAGGCAAACTGCACGCCAGGAGGCCGGTCCCTTCAGAGGACGAGTCAACCTATCTACGTTGGCCGGCGACCGCCCGTAGAGCAGACAGCGTTTGCCCGAGTGAAAGGGAGAATGACCCCGTGTTCGGCTTAAAAGTAAATTCCGCTACATTGTGTGGGAGCACCCAGCCTACGCATTCTTTACAAACATAGCATGCAGTTTCAGAGGTTTTCACAGGGAGACAGCAAACGCCAAACACCGATGCTACATATTTCCGGATTGGTCGCCTTAAACGAAACGTCATTCTCCAGTTTTAGAAGAGCAATGCTGATTGGCAGACGATATTCCTGACGCCTTGAGCTGAAGGAGTAATGGAAGACACTGAAAGATATACCCCTTCACATCTGGCGCAGAGAGGGGCCGTTCCATCATCGCTCTTGGAGCGAGAACACGTAACGAGAGCGTGTGCGCTCGTACATGTACTCAAAGAGCGAGGAACAAGTCTCTCCTCAGTACTTCACTGGGAGAGCACCTATGTCGAGAGCGAATCGGAGTGCGGCTCTATATTGAGTCCTTGCAATTAAGCGTTGTTCACTGTGTTGGCCCCCACACTTAATGTGCGGTGTGAACGGACAGAGTTATAGTTAAATGCTTGCATGCGAATTTTTGAGTGGCATCGCGGTGGACTGGTTATCTGACCAGTGTACCACGCCAATAGTTAGACTAGGGGCGAATAGGAGTCCTTGACTTCATCAAGGCGTAGGGAGAGTTTGATTAGCGAAGGTCAATCCAGATAGAACGAGAGTTATCTTATTTGTCAGCAGCGAGCGGCGCAGACGGCAGTCATTGCAGCTTACGGTATTGTGCACTACAGCTCTTGCGAGCCCCATATTTCCTCCACAACAGTACGCTTCACTGCATTTCACACGCGGCAGCCTCGACCGTACCTAGCAACATTCTAACGGATGATTATTCAAGTTGAGTAGGCATGGCTCTCAGCCATTCTGCCAAGTCAATAACAATCTTAAACTTTGTATAGAAATTTCATTAGCGAATCGTATCCTTAAGAGGTAACTTCACATTCCGAAAAGAATCCGGAAATAACCTGTTCAGTTCATAACTAAAAGTGCCATTGTGATTTCTCAGAATTTTTGCAAAAAAAAAATAATTTTCGTTAGTTTCATGTTTTTCTTACACTAACTTGCACTACTCCAGTACCCAAGTATCCCACTAGTTACGTAAGAAATTTTGTGAATTTTTGTGTCGTTTCCTTACAGCGGACGACTCCAGAAGATATTTATTGCTGAAAGTTTTTCAGGCATTTCTCTTTAGAACGTTAAGAGCGTCTGTCTGACTTCTGTAGTGGTGTGGGGGTGGAAACTGCATCTTGCAGGAGCCACAGGGTAAAGGATACATCTCAGATTAATCCGTTGCGCAGAATGACAGAGTAGCACCCACACGTCGCTCACAACACTTCCTCAGTTGTGGTCAACTCTAGAGGCAGCATGGGTCAATATGTCTGTAGGGTACTTTCAGCGACTTGTTTAGTTCACGCCAAGTCGAGGTGCTGCACTATACCGGGCAAAGGGAGGTCCGACATGATACTCGAAGGTATCCCATGACTTTAGTCACCTTAGTGCACTATTATTATGAATTGTGTCATTTCAGTGCATTAACTTAATTGGTATTTGAGCAACAGAGTTACTAAATGCAGTAATTGGAATGTGTTTTACTATCAGTCATACGCACAGAAGAATATCGATGACGCTTGGTTTACCTCTTAACACCCTTAGATGTAATATTGTCCAGTCGCATAGGTTATCATTAATGTAACCCCATTTCAGATCACGACAAGAACCAAAGCCGTGTGTTATAACCTCCAGAAATAATTATTTACGGTGGAGAGTTTAAGTGGTTAAAGTTTTGAACAATGCGAGTGAATCACAGCCATAATTATGTCTGTGTTATGAACATAACGTAAGGAGTTGTTAGATCTTCTGGAGTGCGTGACACCGAAACCAATGGCATCTGACGTGCTTAGCAGCAACAACGTGATTGGCTGCTCTACTCCAATCATAGAAGTTTGTGAAAACCAACGAGTCAGCTGCAGAGTAACCTATTAGTGTGATAAGCATGCAGTCCAACGAATACATAGTGCTAATGGTACAGAGTAGCTGGATTTATTCATCGTTGTCTTTTGTGTTATCGGTGTGAATATGATTCTGGCCTACCTCAAGTAGTGGCTGTTCGTGAGGGCTTCTACCAGATGCAGCAACTGAGGGCGTTGATTGAAACCACTGGCCCCACTTACAAGGAAACATTCGTGACTTATCCTCATATTTTAAGGAGTAAAAAGAGCACTTGTAAGATAACAGCCCCAGTCATCGAGCCCGCGCGAAAATTTGCACGTAATTGTGAGATTGCGTAGTTATGACCCTCTGAAAGTACAGCATTCAAACTTTCACGCCAACCGTTTGGTTGTCACTCGTTCCGCCCCACTTACGTCGTGTGATGCCCGAGCGCCAAGTATTGCACAACCGAGTAATAACCAGAGCACTCCTAATCACAATATGTTGAAGGCTAGAGAAGGGGAGAGGAAAGGTGGACACGTCTGCCCAACGTGTTTTCAAATTTCGTTCGAGTACACATTATTTTTCTCGGAAAATAGTAACATCCGTACGTAATACGTCAACCTCACGCATATATTCGGGCAACATTTTTTAAACTATATTCTCTTACTGACATGTTAAAGCTGTGTACATATGGCTCAAAATCAAAATGAATAAACCTAAGCAACTGAAGAATTATTATGAACTGAAGTTAACAATATTCGATTTATAATTTAATCACGCCAATCACGTTGAAGAAAAGTGCATCTCCTGCAAATGTATTTCACATTACTAGTTCCAGCTTTAAAATCCGCAGAAGATAACACAGAAATGTGATGTTAATAATTAAATAGCGCTACGCTGCTTCTTTACTGACACACTCATTCGTTTCACTCATTTTACGCTGCATTTATGAATCAAAACATAAAAATGTTCTAAGGAAAGAAATCTCTGGCACCAGTTACAGGATAAAAACCGTGAACTTCGACACAATGAATAAAACATGTTACCAGTTTCAAAATATTATCACAAAAACCACTTATTCCACTGTACAGTACCTCGCGCTCGGGGGTTAAGCGGCTTCCGTGAGACGGAGCAAGTGACAAATAAATGCTGCGAGTGACAGTTCAAAAGCTGTACTTTCGCAAGGTCATAACTACGAACTATCAGAATTACGGCCCAAATTTTCAAGTGGGGTCGGTTACCGTGGCCGGTTTCTTGTATGTGTGCTTTTTTTCTCCTTGAAATATGAGGTCAGCTAGGAAATGTTTCCTTCTTAATGGCGAGGCCTTTTATTTTCCAGTTTAACACAAGCTGGAATATGACTGTGTACGGCCTATGGCTTACATTAAAAACGGGGCATTACCACAACGGAAACATTACTGTCCGACAGGAAATCACTTTACATCAATAACATTCGCTGATATCTTGCTCCAGCATTGGATATGTGACGTTTCTGCTTGTGGTTTGAAGTATAATCTTGACCTATACTTTGATACGATAACGTCGAGACCTTCTCCGTCCAGAATGAGCAAACATGCTTCTCTACATAGCAGCTAACGTTTCCTTCCTTGCTTGGAGAGTATATTAACGTGACATTCACTTTGCATATTTATATGAAATAACTCGGAAACTGAACGAAGAATGCTTCCAGATGTGAGTATGAAAGAGCCATAGACCTGAATCAGAAAATCATGGAATGTAATTATTACTAAACCATCAGAAGCTTCTTTCATGTGATGCCCAATCTTACATGAGATCTTACTTAACTTCGATGTTCCGTCATGTAGTACTCAATATTCACAGAAATTTAATCGGACTTATATGAAACCATAGTACTTTATTTGTATCAGTGGGTCACATGGGATATAAACGATACGTATTTCTCTCAGTTGTTCCATTCTTGCAGTTTTTTTGTCTTGCAGTGCACATACTGCTGTGAGAATAGAAGCTCGCGTGTAATAACAGTTTTTTCTGACATCCGATGTTCAGCACCTCAAGGGTTTCATAAAGTTCTCTTAATTTATTAATTTACTGTTAGTGCCAACGGACAGCGATCTGCCGTAGTGGTGAGTGTCTTGTTCACAACGTGTGGTGACGTACTGTAGTAAAACCGCACATAATATACTTGTAGTTTTACAATTCTCTTTGATAATGGTTCTCTGTGAACGTTTCACTTATACTACCAGCCTCAATCAACAAAAAAAAAAAAATCCCTTAGGTGTCAGTTGTAGTATGTACTCGTATTTGCTAAACCGCACTAGATCAATTCGCTGTAACTGATGATGAAACACATCGTACAAATCAGAGATGGTTTTTCTGCGTGCGAAATAGTTGTTTGTTGACACGATGACACTCTTTGACTGATACACGATGCCGATATTATAAACGAAATACCAGGAATTATTTGGCAGTATAATAACTAACAAGCTTTCGTACCTTCTTCAGTAAGAATTCTGGAACATTAAAAAAATTAGTAACATGAGAAATATAGCCAAAATTTATTTTTTTGTTCTTGTACTTGCACTGGAAAAAAACTTTCACAGACTATAGATTAATTATAGCAACAGTTGTAATTAAAACAATTAAACGTACATTTTCCAATTTCACAATGCAAACTTTGATGAAATGGACGAATTAATAATAAAACATACTCAGTTTTCCTTAAGTCCCAGGATTCTAGCAAATACGCTTTTTGTTTTTCTAATTGCTCACAAAATTTGTATCTGACTCACAACTCTATACACTGCAAAAAAAAGATTTTCTAAGGAAGGCTTGCATGAAAAAATCAGCTAGATTCAACCATTTGCAACATAATGCTTCAGTTTTAAGTATACACATCTAGGTATTACTCACATTAGATCCATTGTTTCATTTGTACAAATTTCGTTAGAATTCGTAAAATATCTCAAAAATAAGTTACAGGCCATAGAGCCTTCGGAATGATGCGTATTTACTAACATTATTTCCCGTAGGAATCGGCAGGACAGTTTTCCGGAAATGTTTACGAAAACGTCTTTAGTTTTGTTCACAGGTATTCCGTATTCCCTGACTCGAAGTTGGTTCCATCTTCCTTATACCTCATTCTTCAGTTACTCCTTAATTATATTTTGCTGTTGACGGAGTGATTTTGGTCACATTTTTGTCAACATTTTTCCACATCATCTATTATTTCTAGCACAGAAACATTTGTTCTTGGTGACGTAGGTCCAGTTTGTCTTGTTGGTCTCACAATGTAGCCATCGATCCCTTTCTCAACAACATATTTTGCACATTTCCAATTTCTTTTAAATATGAATTTTGTATTCCTGTTGGTGGAACTTCAGCTGCGAACACAGACATCACATCACTGGCATTTTGTTCCATTTTTTCAAAATTTGTCGAAAACGTGTTTCTTTTCTTAATCCGGAAACATGTGTTCGAGTCTTTGTAGCTGTAATCACATGCCGTACATCATTACCTATTTTTCCCATCTTTGGCAAAAATTTTTGGGACAAAGTCGTTCTTCTCTTACTCCTTGACTATCTTTTCCCGGTTGTGGAACTCCAGCTACATTCAGAGTCTTCGCATTACTAGATGTTTGTCCCATTCTCATCAAAATCTTTGGTGTACGTTCAGTTTCTTTCATCTCAAACGTTTCTTAGTCTGTTGATGACAATTTACTCACGTCCGCAGTAATTACATCACTGGAAGCTCGTCCCACCTTGGGCAGAAGTGTCTGAATCGGTCTTTCCGATTTTACTCCAGAATTATCTCTTCCAGGTGTTGGAACTCCTCTTATGCTCGTAGGCTTTACGTTATTAGACCTTTTTCTTGACTTTGACAAAATTATTGGAAGGTGTCGCTCTAATGTTATCCCAGGACTCTCTTCCCCTGATGATGGAACTCCAGTTGTGTGTGTAGGGATCACATCACCAGTCATTGATCCAATCTTCCGCAATGGCTTTTGAATACATCCAGTTTGTTTTCCTTCAGAAGTTTCTTTTCCTTTTCGTGGAACTCCTAATACGTTACTAGGCCTCAAATCACTAGAAGTTGGTACTATTTTCGGTAAAATCTTTCGGAAACGTTTTACTTCCCGACTATCTTGTCCAGGTGTTGAAACACCACTATACTGTGGGTTTGCTTTTGGCAAAATCTTTCGAAGCCCACCTTTGCCTCTTGTTACTTCATGGATAGTTTCAGGAAGACTATTTGCATCACTAGAAGTTGGTACCATTTTCGGCAAAATCTTTCGAAAACGTTTTCCTTCCCGAACTTCCTGACCATCCTGTCCAGGTGTTGAAACACCACTAGACTGTGGGTCTACCTTTGGCAAAATCATTCGAAGCCCACCTTTGCCTCTTGTTACTTCATGAATAGTTTCAGGAGGACTATTTGCATCACTAGAAGTTGGTAGCACGATAAGCTTTACTTCCTGAACTTCCCGACCGTCTTGTCCAGGTGTTGAAACACCACTATACTGTAGGTCTACTTTTGGCAAAATCTTTCGAAGCCCACCTTTACCTCTTGTTACTTCATGGATAGCTTCAGGGAGACTATTTGCATCACTAGAAGTTGGTACCATTTTCGGCAAAATCATTCGAAAACGTTTTCCTTGCCGAGCTTCCCGACCATCTTGTCCAGGTGTTGAAACGCCACTAGACTGTGGGTCTACCTTTGGCAAAATCATTCGAAGCCCGCCTTTGCCTCTTGTTACTTCATGAATAGTTTCAGGAGGACTATTTGCATCACTAGAAGTTGGTAGCACGATACGTTTTACTTCCTGAACTTCCCGACCGTCTTGTCCAGGTGTTGAAACACCACTAGACTGTGGGTCTACCTTTGGCAAAATCATTCGAAGCCCGCCTTTGCCTCTTGTTACTTCATTAATAGTTTCAAGAGGACTATTTACATCACTAGAAGTTGGTAGCACGATACGTTTTCCTTCCTGATCTTCCCGACCGTCTTGTCCAGGTGTTGAAACACCACTATACTGTGGGTCTACTTTTGGCGAAATCTTTCGAAGCCCACCTTTGCCTCTTGTTACTTCATGGATAGTTTCAGGGAGACTATTTGCATCACTAGAAGTTGGTACCATTTTCGGCAAAATCATTCGAAAACGTTTTCCTTGCCGAGCTTCCCGACCATCTTGTCCAGGTGTTGAAACACCACTAGCCTGTGGGTCTACCTTTGGCAAAATCATTCGAAGCCCGCCTTTGCCTCTTGTTACTTCATGAATAGTTTCAGGAGGACTATTTGCATCACTAGAAGCTGGTAGCACGATACGTTTTACTTCCTGAACTTCCCGACCGTCTTGTCCAGGTGTTGAAACACCACTATACTGTGGGTCTACTTTTGGCGAAATCTTTCGAAGCCCACCTTTGCCTCTTGTTACTTCATGGATAGTTTCAGGGAGACTATTTGCATCACTAGAAGTTGGTACCATTTTCGGTATAATCTTTCGAAAACGTTTTCCTTGCCGAGCTTCCCGACCATCTTGTCCAGGTGTTGAAACACCACTAGACTGTGGGTCTACCATTGGCGAAATCTTTCGAAGCCCACCTTTGCCTCTTGTTACTTCATGAATAGTTTCAGGAAGACCATTTGCAACTGCCTGTGATTGTAGAGAGGCAATTAGTCGTGACTGAGAGGAACTTGTTGTCGGAGGTTTAGCTGGAGCACTTGCTTTTGATACATCTATTTGTAGTACTGGTGTCGCCAGTTTTTCAATATAACCCGGCGATTGTTTTGCCAATGTCTTGTTTTCACATGTTGAAATGATAGTCGCCATCGGTCGTGTCTTGGTCGTGTCTTGCGATACATGCTGAATTTTAATACGTTTGACAGGTACAGCTATCTTTTCAATCGTTCCTGGTGCCAGAATGGGCTTTTTGCCACGTCTTTGTCTCAGAAATTCAATTTTCTCACTTTCACTTAGTGTTCTTATTGTTGTACGTTCAGGCATGTTGACATTCGCAGATTTGTTAGGGTGTTGTTGTGTCAGGTCAATCTCGAGTATGGAGGTTGAAATTAGCTCTTGATTGAGAATGACGGAATCATGTTGCTTTACCCTACACTCATTTCTAGCTAAGGGCTTACTAAAATCTTGACGAGAATTTTCATTAACAGAAAACAGGTCAGGTGACTCGTCTGCCATCATTCCTCTGACCTTTCACAAATACTGATTTCTTAGTAATAACTTCGCAGCTTGTTCTGAAAGAAATTTCGGAAGTAGTGTCGGCTGCTTAATTTTAATTTATGTAGTTCACTTTTTCTTTTCGTGAACATTTTTTTTTTTACCAAGTATTATTAAGACTGTCCATATGACGAATCTCACTGAGTTTGTAAACAGTTGGCTGCCATCACACCTGAAAAGAAACAAAGTCGTCGTAAATCTGTACAGAAAAGAATGCCCTCATCAATTTTACAACTTTGAAAAAGCATGCTTACAGAACGTTATTAGCAAGTGTATATATCTGGGAAGAAATACGGATAGTTTCTCTGAACTTCTCTGTTGGTTCCCAAACGACATAAAATGCTACTTATCTTCCGTTAACAGGTCTTATAAATTGTGACGCTGGCTAAGAAATCAATATTGCGCTATTTATTAAGTTATCAGGATTGCAGCTTCTTTTAGATAATTTTCGGCAACAATAGTTTTTATTACCAGACATAAATTAAACGTTCTCTAATACTTCGAATGGATGTTACTTTAAAAATATAAGTATAGAAGATATAAAGAGTAAAGTAGGATAGACTGTGATATTAGAGGTAAAATTAAATAAAACTCGAACATATTAAAAATCAGTTACGTTGAAAGGTTATATTACGTCTTTTCTCATTATGAAGATGTGCGCTAAACAATGATAAAAAAGAACATAGTAAGTCACGTGTGATTCTCATATCATCTCATATCACAGCGAAAAGTTCAACAGTGAAAGTTTACTTCAACGAATTTGTACTACACTCTTTGTAAGCAGTCCGATGTCTTATTATAAATAGTAAACGATGACAAACGATGTCAGCACAATTCTAGATCTACCAGAGCAGACAGTCACAGCATTCAAGAAATATCTAATACTCTAAAAAAATCACTGTTTCAGAAAATATTTCCAACCAAAATAAAATTTCTTTCTCTAGCGATAACTTCTTCCGAGTCTCTATTACTGTTATGTCATCCACCATGACAAAAGTGATGAAGGTTCCAGTCAACTCGAACTATGAGTGTATGGTTGCATATTATGGATACAGATTAGCTGGCTGTTTTTCAAGGAGTTCCTTGTGGGGTAGGGGAGTAGCAATGTACGTAAAAAACAGTATTCCATTTGAGTCCGAATATTGTGCAGAGGCAGTTGAATTTAGTGAAAATAAACTTCTAATTGTTGTTGTTTATAGGTCCCATAACTCTGAGTTCAGAGCATTTCTGCTCAAGCTAGAGAGGGCTCTTGATTCGCTTTGTAGGAAGTACCAAAAATTAGTTATATGTGGTGACTTCAATATAAATTTGGTGTATGATGGTGCAAGAAAAATTATGTTGTTAGTTCTCCCAAATTCATATGATCTGATGCAGATTGTTTTTCCAACTAGGGTGCAGGGGAACAGTAGCACAGCCATAGACAATATTTTTTTCGTTCTTCATTACTAGACGAGCATTCTGTTAGTAAAAGCGTGAATGGCCTTTCAGACCATGGTGCACACATTTTAACACTAAAATGCTTTTGTACTCAAACAAATGTCACATGTAATTACAAACTATGTAGGAAAGCTAATCCAACAGCAATAGAGAGTTTTTTTAAACCTTGTCAAGGAACAAGAGTGGCAGAATATTTATAGTGCCGATAACATAGATGATAAATATAATGCTTTCCTTAACACATTTCTCATGCCCTTTGGGAGTTGCTTTCCCTTAGAACGTTCTAAACAGGATACTAGTAGTAATAGGCAGCCCAGGTGGCTGACTAGTGGGATAAGGGTACCATGCAGACCAAAGTGGGAATTATATCAAAATGTTAGAAGTAGTCACAATCAAGCTGCAGTGGCCCATTGCAAACAGTATTGTAAGGTGCTTGAAAATGTTATTAGGAAGGCAAAGGGTATGTGGTACGCAAATAAAAACAGCTAATTCGCAGGATAAAATTAAAACCATATTGTCAGTTGTGAAGCAAGTGTCTGGTCAGCAGCACAAAGTCGACGATATAAAGTCAGTTCGCAGTAAAAATATTTCTGTTATTGATAAATCAGATTTATGTACAGTAGCTAACAATCATTTTCTGAGCATTGCTGGTGAGTTAAATAACAATTTAGCTTCTACAGGGAATCATATAACTCTCTTGTTAAATGCCTTCCCGAGATTGATGTCTGAAATATTCCCCTGTGATACGGACAAGGGGGAGATTGAGTCAATAATTAAATCAGTGAAGACTAAGGAATCTCATGGTTATGATGGAGTGCCTAGCAGTATATTAAAGTACTGTGCTGCACATGTTAGCCCTGTATTTAGCCATATTTGTAATTTTTCCTTTAGGAATGGTCAGTTTTCTGAATGATTAAAGTATTCAGTAGTAAAGCCACTTTATAAAAAGGGAGAAGAGGAGAATGTGGACAATTTTAGGCCTATTTGTATGCCATCGGTGTTTGCTAAAGTTATTTAAAAGGGTGTGTATGTAAGGAAAATTGATCATTTTATATCACACGATTTGCTGTCAAATGTACAGTTTGGCTTTAGAAGTCGCTTAACAACTGAAAATGCTATATTATCTTGCCTGTGAGATACTGGATGGGTTTAACAAAAGGTTTCGAAAGCTAGGCATATTTTTTGATTTAACTAAGGCGTTTGATTGTGTTGATCACAAAATATTGCTCCAGAAGTTGGACCATTGCAGAATACCATGAGTGGCTCACAATTGGTTTATCTCCTATTTTAGCAAAAGGGAGCAAGAGGTCATTATTCACAATTTTGAGAATGGCTGTGATGTGGTGTCTGAGTGGGGTACAGTCAAGTGGGAGGTGCCCCAGTGATCAGTGTTGAGGCCACTCCTGTTCCTTATTTATATAAATGATATGCCCTCTAGTATTACGGGTAACTGTAAAATATTTCTGTTTGCTGATGACATTAGCTTGGTAGTAAAGGATGTTGTGTGCAACACTGGCTCGGTTTCAAATAGTGCAGTTAATGGCCTAAGTTCATGGCTTGTAGAAAATAAACTAACGCTAAATCACAATAAGACACAGTTTTTACAGTTTCTAACACACAATTCAACAAAACCTGACGTTTTAATTTCATAGAATGGGCATATGATTAGTGAAACTGAACCGTTCAAATTTCTAGGTGTTCAGATAGATAGTAAATTGTCGTGGAAAGCCCACGTTCAGCATCTTGCTCAAAGACTTAATGCTGCCATTTTTACTATTCGAACGGTATCTGAAGTAAGTGATCGTTCAACATGAAAATTAGTCTACTTTGCTTATTTTTATTTGCTTATGTCGTATGGTATTATATTCTGGGGTAACTCTTCTCATTCTAAAACGATGTATTTGGCTCGGAAACGGGCGGTTCGGGCAATAGGTTTTGTAAGTCCGCGAACCTCTTGTCGACACCTGTTCACGTGTCTGGGTATTTTGACATTAGCCTCTCAACATATATATATATATATATATATATATATATATATATATATATATATATATATATATTCCTTACTCCTTACTGTCGTTTGTTATTAACAATATTATCTTATTCCCAAGAATAAGCAGCTTTCACTCAGTTAATGCTTGACAGAAATCAAACCTGTATTTGGATCGCACTTCCTTAACTCTTGTGCAGACAGGTGTGCAGTATACTGCTGCATCCATTTTCAATAAGTTACCACTCGAACTCTAAAATCTTGGCAGTAATCCACGCACTTTCAAATCTAAACTGAAGAGTTTCCTCATGGGTCAGTTCTTCTATTCTGTCAAGGAGTTCCTTGAAAAAGACAGCTGATTCTTGTTGTATTGTTGACTGCTTTTACTTAAACTAATAGAATGACTTTTTCGGGGTCCATAAATATTTTATTTTTATCGGGTATTACTTTTATGTTGTAATTTCATGTACTGACACGTTCCATGAGCTTGGAGATTTGCTCCTCAATTTGGTCCTACGGAACTTGAAGTGTAAATAAAATAAAAATGATATCTATGTAATATTATGGCTGTGACCAAATAAATGAGATGATTTTCATATATTCCGTGTTCTTTGTCGGTTTCTCAGTCGCTTAGTAACTCTGCTCGCAGCTCCAGTACAACAGTACCTTTGCTGCACCTACGCGCAACTGTAAATCTTTGGCCCTTACCATTTTCATTTCAGCATTATGTCTGTGCCAGAGTAATCTG
Organism: Schistocerca piceifrons; assembly: GCF_021461385.2. Classification (NCBI taxonomy): domain Eukaryota; kingdom Metazoa; phylum Arthropoda; class Insecta; order Orthoptera; family Acrididae; genus Schistocerca; species Schistocerca piceifrons. The sequence goes on from NC_060149.1 coordinate 539,830,060, forward strand.
AGCCTGATTCAAAACCACACTGCAGGCAAATGGAAGTCAAAGCTTATCCTGTTGTTGCTCGGAATGTCTAACGTGATTTCTTCCTTGCTTACAGCGTACCAGTACCCGTGTCTCATTGTCAACAGCCTCCCAGTATTCCAAATGCCTTATTTTTTTTTCTTTCTTGATTTGTCTTTCATTAACTTTAATGCCTTATCAAAGTTTGATTCCTGTTATAGCCGTCTCCGGGAGAGCAGTGTGCTGACCACATGCCCCTCCATGTCCCCATCCAGTGACGCCTGTGGGTTGAGGATCACACGGCGGCCGGTCGGTACCGTTGGGCCTTCATGGCCTGTTCGGGAGGAGTTTAGTTTCGTTTAGTTTTATAGCCGTCTTACAAGTGGCGTTCAGTAAGTAATGCAGCACACTGTTTTCTCGGCCAGTTTCGATTGAAAAAATGCGGACTTTGTTGTGGGACATCGTGGAATAGTCCCGCTTCAACCCCCATAGTTTCATGATGTTCCGATAGCTGGCGGCGCTGTATGTGGCCTTCCAAATGGTGCGTTCTAAACAAAGAGCTGTCACTGAGTTTCTTTAGGCGGAAAATCAGACTGTCACAGATATTCATAGGCGCTTCTAGAATGTCTACAGAGACAAGCGGGCATACAAACTCTCCGAGCAAGGTGGCGTAAGAACGTCGCATTGAATGGATATTATGTTGAAAAATAGGGTTTTGTAGGCAAAAGAATGTGGAATAATATGCTGTATTGGAGTCTTGAATAAAATCAACGTGTTTTCAGGAAGAGATGTGTTGCATTACTTACTTAATGCCCCACGTATATCAGCACTTCCGTTTAACTGGAAATTTTAATAATGCGAATGAGCCCATTAGAAATACGCAAAGTACTTAGTGGCGTGCATTTGCCTTTCTTTGTGCTCATACTTCTGTCATTCGTTTGTTGTGGGCTTCTTTGCTTTCGTGAGACCACGTTATTCCAGTCTTCTTCTATGGTTTCTCCTCTTGGTCAACTTGCCAGTTGTGAGTTTTGGATCTGAAGTTTCCCTGTTTTGGATGTCGTCTGGTGTAATTACTGCTAGTTTCAGTTCTGGTTTCATTTATTATTATTATAATTACTATTATTATGTTCATGTGTAATACTTATGTTGTGTAGTATCATATATTCAGATACTGTCTAAGCATCGCTCGTCTGATAAGAGAAGTTTAGAAGGCCGTACTCCAGCCAGCTAAAATACATTCATAATCAAACGAAACAAATAAATTAATGAAATCCTGCATCTTTATAGTCTTATATCAAGATAGGCCCAATCGCTTACTTTCTGCGGTGTTGACAGCGTTGACCACCGTCCCGTACTGTAAGGGACTACCTGTATTTATTACTTTTAAGCTAATTTATCTGACTCGTGTAGCTCATTTGTCGAAATTACGTCAATGTTAGCTTTACATGTAACTGATAAATTTATTAACGTCTGAATTCCTCTTCTAACACGTTCGTTAGTATTAAGGTACAGTAAATCTCATTAGTCGTTCGTTATAAGACAGTGCATTTAACTTCGAATTTACCTTATTGAAACTGTAGTCTAAGTCATATGTCAAAGTAACTAAAGTAATACAGTCTTTGTTTACTGAAAAATACTTTGAAGTCTGAAAATTTATGACAACGAATCATGTTTTATATAAACGAACCAATGGTAACTGCCATTAGGCGGAGACAATAGACGTGAGTCGCCAACTGTGGCCACTCGACAGCGTTTGTTTGTTGTAGGAATATCATTAGCATCGAAGTAACAATGTCTATTCACCCCCTATGCCGATTAAACGGGTGTGTGCTAGTTTATAAAGATGAGAAACGGTATATCCATTGCTAGTACGTGTTGATAACAGTTCGTTCAAGGCGAAATGGGCAAATTATAACTTATAGTTACAGTTGTTAGGAGCTTTTTCAGATTTTTGAAAATGGCTAGAAACTGTGCGCATAAAAACTGTGTTTAAGGCTCTTTTGGTCGGGAGTCCCCTTCTGGGGAATTCGGATATCTGGTGCAAATCTGTTTCATTTGACGCCATTTCGGTGACTTGCGCGTCGATGTTGATGATGATATAATGATGAGAACAACACACACACACACACACACACACACACACACACACACACACACACACACACACACAGAGTTCCGAGCAGAAACAATCATCGACACAACCGGTAATCAGATCCGGTGCCCCGAAATCGAGAGCCACCAACGTTAACCAAAAGACCAAGAGCTGCTGACATTGAAGCAAAAGGAAACGTAAATACGATTTGTATCAGAGATTAGCCTAATGATGGAATGACACAGTTTAATTATCAATGTTTAACGTTTTGAATGTTTTGGAAGTGTTTAAATAAGCTCGATAGTATTTACGTTAGTTATTAACGCAGTTGAAACTGAAGTTTAAAACTATGAAACATCCAATAACATGAAAAAGTAATTAAGACAATCACTTTCTGTTAAAACGGTATCTCACACCATACTGAATAAAAAAAAATTCTGGTTTCTGCATTGTGCAAGTCCTTCCTTGATAAAATAACTGACAATCGGAGTAAACATCTGGAATTGTGACTTTGTGTCCCGTATTTAGATGTTTTACAAATTGACGACCTACGTGTTTATGAAATGTGATCAGCCAATACTGTCTTCTTAATACAAACAGAGAGGAAATGATTATATTTTGTTAACAGCGAAGGTCGCAGATATAGAAAGATAAAATATATACACTGCCGAGCTAAACCACTATGAGTACTGCCCAACGTGAAATTTGCCGCCGCCTGTTGGCGTGACGTGGTAAGGCAAGTATAAAGAGTGTCCAAGGAGGAATGGACTATAAACAGAAATCTGACAGAAACGATCATTCGAAGCAGAAAAGTGCAGTAAACATGTTCTGTACAACTCATATCTTAAGAGCTATGAGCACTTCTTCATCCAAGGTACGGGGAAACGAATCTCTTCTACTGCAAGCTCTTTATCTTCCATATTTTGGGAGGAGGTAGTAGGGACCAAAAGAAGAAAAAATTGTGTGGTAAACATGGGCTTTAAAATGCATTCCTTAAGAGGCATCAGCAGTTGTTCATTGGATGAAATGTGTTTGCTGTAGCGAAGATAAACAAGAGCTCATAGCTCTTAAGGGATGTGTTTTAGAGCCCATGTTTAGTTAACATTTTTGCTTGGAGTGATCGTTCCTGTGATATCCCTGAATACTGATCATTCCTCCCGGAGCACCCCGTATAAGTGGGGCAGAGACGAACGGGTTAACGTTCTAGGGACAATATGGGCCGGAGATATGGAAATTCGCAGATAAAAAAGACTTTGACCAAGAGTACACTGCTATGGTCCAGCTACTGAGAACTGGTATCTCAGAACCGACGAAGCTGGTGGGCTGTTTGCATGCAGTTGTCACGAGCGTGTGTGTAAAGTGGCTGATGGACGGGAGGACCACGCATAAGCGACAAGTTCTGATTAGCACCCGCCTCGGCATGGAATGTGGAGGCCGGTTGCTTGCACCCTCTCTAAAGCAGGACAGTTGGCGATCCGTGACAGATCTGACAACAGTCCATAATGCTTCTGCAAATATCGCAAATTTCTGAACACAGAGCTCCGCATCGATAGCAGTGTACTCTTGGTCAAAGTCTTTTTTATCTGCGAATTTCCATATCTGCGGCCCATATTGTCCCTAGAACGTTAACCAGTTCGTCTGTGGCTAATTGGCCCTATGCTGAATGCCAGTGTACACTCAGTGTGCATACCGGGGGGAGTCATTCCAGATGTGGAAAGGGTCCTTCCGGATGCCATGAAGGATACAGGGTGCACCCATCTGCAGGTGGTCGCTCATGTTGGCACAAATGATGTGTGTCGCTATGGATCGGAGGATATCCTCTATGGCTTCCGGCGGCTATCTGATTTGGTGAAGACTGCCAGTCTCGCTAGCGGGATGAAAGCAGAGCTCACCATCTGCAGCATCGTCGACAGGACTGACTGCGGACCTATGGTACAGGGCAGAGTGGAGGGTCTGAATCGGAGGCTGAGACGGTTCTGCGACCGTGTGGGCTGCACATTCCTCGACTTGCGCCATAGAGTGGTGGGGTTTCGGGTTCCGCTGGATAGGTCAGGAGTGCACTACACACAGCAGGCGGCTACACGGGTAGCAGGGGTTGTGTGGCGTGGACTGGGCGTTTTTTTTTTTTTTTTTTTTTTTTTTTAATTAGATGGCCTCGGGCGAGTACAGAAAGGGCAACAGCCTCAAAAGGTGCAGAGCAAAGTCAGGACATGCGGGGACCAAGCAGCAATCGGTATTGTAATTGTAAACTGTCGAAACTGCGTTGGTAAAGTACCAGAACTTCAAGCGCTGATAGAAAGCACCGAAGCTGAAATCGTTATAGGTGCGGAAAGCTGGCTGAAGCCAGAGATAAATTCTGCCGAAATGTTTACAAAGGCACAGACGGTGTTTAGAAAGGATATATTGCATGCTACCGGTGGTGGCGCGTTTGTCGCTGTTAGTAGTAGCTTATCCTGTAGTGAAATAGAGGTGGATAGTTCCTGTGAATTATTATGGATGGAGGTTATACTCAGCAACCGAGCTAGGTTAATAATTGGCTCCTTTTACCGACCTCCGGACTCAGCAGCATTAGTGGCAGAACAACTGAGAGAAAATCTGGAATACATTTCACATAAATTTCCCCAGCATGTTATAGTCTTATCAGGAGATTTCAATTTACCAGATATAGACTGGGACACTCAGATGTTTAGGACGAGTGGTAGGGACAGAACATCGAGTGACATCATACTGAGTGCACTATTCGAAAATTACCTCGAGCAATTAAACAGACAACTGACTCGTGGAGATAACATCTTGGACCTACTGATAACAAACAGACCCGAAATTTCGACTCTGTAAGCGCAGAACAGGGAATCAGTGATCATAAGGCCGTTGCAGCATCCCTGAATATGGAAGTAAACAGGAATATAAAAAAAGGGGGGAAGGTTTATCTGTTCAGCAAGAGTAATAGGAGGCAGATTTCAGACTACGTAACAGGTCAAAACGACAATTTCTGTTTCGACACTGACAATGTTAAGTGTTTATGGAAAAACTTCAAGGCAATCGTAGAATGCGTTTTAGACAGGTACGTGCCGAGTAAAACTGTGAGGTGAGGGATGGGAAAAACCCACCGCGGTTCAACAACATAGTTAGGAAACTACTGCGAAAGCAAAGAGAGCTTCACCGCATATTTAAATGCAGCCAAAACCTCTCAGACAAACAGAAGCTAAACGATGTCAAAGTTAGCGTAAGGAGGGTTATGCGTAAAGCGCTCAGCGAATTCGAAAGTAAAATTCTATGTACCGACTTGACAGAAAATCCTAGGAAGTTCTGGTCTTACGTTAAATCAGTAAGTGGATCGAAACAACATATACAGACACTCTGGGATGATAATGGCATTGAAACAGAGGATGACACTCATAAAGCTGAAATACTAAACACCTATTTCCAAAGCTGTTTCACAGAGGAAGACCGCACTGCAGTTCCTTCTCTAAATCCTCGCTCGAACGAAAAAATGGCTGATATTGAAATAAGTGTCCAAGGAATATAAAAGCAACTGAAATCACTCAACAGAGGAAAGTCCACTGGACCTGACGGGATACCAATTCGATTCTACACAGAGTACGCGAAAGAACTTGCCCCCCTTCTAACAGCCGTGTACCGCAAGTCTATAGAGGAACGGAAGGTTCCAAATGATTGGAAAAGAGTACAGGTAGTTCAAGTTTTCAAGAAGGGTCGTCGAGCAGATGCGCAGAACTATAGACCTACATCTCTGACATCGATCTGTTGTAGAATTTTAGAACATGTTTTTTGCTCGCGTATCATGTCATTTCTGGAAAGCCGGAATCTGCTCTGTAGGAATCAACATGGATTCCGGAAACAGCGATCGTGTGAGACCCAACTCGCTTTATTTGTTCATGAGACCTAGAAAATATTAGATTCAGGCTCCCAGGTAGATGCCATTTTCCTTGACTTCCGGAAGGCGTTCGATACAGTTCCGCACTGTCGCCTGATAAACAGAGTTAGAGCCTACGGAATATCAGATCAGCTGTGTGGCTGGATTGAAGAGTTTTTAGCAAACAGAACACAGCATGTTATTCTCAATGGAGAGACGTTTACAGACGTTAAAGTAACCTCTGGCGTGCCACAGGGGAGTGTTATGGGACCATTGCTTTTCACAATATATATAAATGACCTAGTAGATAGTGTCGGAAGTTCCATGCGGCTTTTCGTGGATGATGCTGTAGTATACAGAGAAGTTGCAGCATTAGAAAATTGCAGCGAAATGCAGGAAGATCTGCAGCAGAAAGGCACTTGGCGCAAGGAGTGGCAACTGACCCTTAACATAGACAAATGTAATGTATTGTGAATACATAGAAAGAAGGATCCTTTATTGTATGATTATATGATAGCAGAACAAACACTGGTAGCAGTTACTTCTGTAAAATATCTGGGAGTATGCGTACGGAACGATTTGAAGTGGAATGATCATTTACAATTAATTGTTGGTAAGGCGGGCGCCAAGCTGAGATTCATTGGGAGAGTCCTTAGAAAATGTAGTCAATCAACAAAGGAGGTGGCTTACAAAACATTCGTTCTACCTATACTTGAGTATTGCTCATCAGTGTGGGATCCGTACCAGGTCGGGTTGACGGAGGAGATAGAGAAGATACAAAGAAGAGCGGCGCGTTTCGTCACAGGGTTATTTGGTAAGCGTGATAGCGTTACGGAGATGTTTAGCAAACTCAAGTGGCAGACTCTGCAAGAGAGGCGCTCTGCATCGCGGTGTAGCTTGCTGTCCAGGTTTCGAGAGGCTGCGTTTCTGGATGAGGTATCGAATATATTGCTTCCCCCTACTTATACCTCCCGAGGAGATCACGAATGTAAAATTAGAGGGATTCGAGCGCGCACGGAGGCTTACCGGCAGTCGTTCTTCCCGCGAACCATACGCGACTGGAAAAGGAGAGGGAGGTAATGACAGTGGCACATAAACTACCCTCCGCCACACACCGTTGGGTGGCTTGCGGAGTATAAATGTAGATGTAGATGTGGAATCCTGCCTATGGGATAAACTCAACTGGATGACGCCTATTGCGCTATGATGACGCACTGGATACGTGGTGAAACACTTGAAAAGACTGAAAACTACGTTTCTCATCTTTCATTGGCTGTCCAGAGCACGACCCTGTGAGGAAGTGATAGTGAATACTATTGATACTCATTCCACAATGATAATGTTCGTGAGAAATAAAACAGTATTTAGGCATTACTAAAAAATTTTTGAAAGCTAGTGCCAATAGACAAGCAACCTGTTAATCAGACGTAGCGACCCTCTCTGTAGTGAACGTCATTGCTATCAGCGGGCCTACAACCGTATGATAACTTTTGTGTAAAAGACACAGGTACATAAGACTGAACGTGAAAAACATTTGCGTCATGTGCCTGAGGTGTACACGTCTACCTGGAGATCCTGGGTGAGATGTCTTGCTGTTACAATCAGTCAGTGCCATCGCATGTTCCATGTCTATGAAGTTGTTATATGTGTCATCCCTTGTGGGAATGATTTTGAGTCTCTGTGGTTGTGATGTGGATTGTTAGTAAGAGTTGTCAATTGAGCAGTTTGAACAAACACTGACTAACAAAACTGTGTGACAGATGTACAATTTGTGATTAAACGAACAGTATCTATGATCAATAGTAGAGGTAGATGCAAGAGTGATCGCTACAGTGACTAACAGAACATTTATCGCTAGAACAACGAATCCGCTGATAGACAGTTTAATGAAGGTACAGTTATAGCTGTAATTTCCACATTAGAGTGTTGATGAGTTAGTAACATTGTGCAGTATAATACAGAGTAGGAAAGAGAAAAGACTTCATCGATTTGACATTCTCTTGGGCGGCTATTTGCGCAGCGTGCAACCTTCGGACGTGCTGACGGCAACAGAGAAGCTGTCAGCGACATAGCATATTGTCGTAAGTTATCTGCTTAACGAACAATCCAGCGAAATTGCCGCTTGCGCGACCACCAGCTGGGTACCATGCCCGGACGACCTTCCCTCACCAGTCGCTCTCTAAACAAGAACACCACAAATTTCACCGTAAGCTGGTCATTTACCTTTTTTTGCAACAGAAGTGTGTAGCAATCTTAGCGTAATGAAACACATTTGTAACCGTAGGCTAATAAGTCTTTCTGTATCATATTTCATTATTTGTTCAATTGTCAGTAACATTCACTAAAATGAGTGCTGAGCAAGAAAGGATTGTATGTCTCAGAAATAGAGCGTTACGCTATTCCCAGGGGAGGGAAGATGCTCATTCGCAGAAATTTTTCGTGGATGATTAGCCTCTGTTGCGGTAAATGGAGAAAATAAAACGAGCAGAACACTCCCCTGAAATGATGAACCAAATGAAATCCCAAATCGTAACTAAAATTAGTCATAGCACTGTGTCAGCAGACACCGTAGCTGTTGACAGCGGAAGTGAAAGCCAAGTGGAAGCATTGTGGTAAATATCAGTGATGGTGAAGGTATGTTGATGATGTTTCTCATGGAATTTCGTGTCAAATGTCATCAAAATCTTGGTGGAGTTATTGACGAAACGAATCAAAACAACGATAATCTATAATAAGTAATTGTTAAGAATCATTGGTTTACCTTGGGGAGTATGAGGAACAGCAGAGATTATTGAATAATTCTTTTTCAGAAACATTGTCTAGTAATAACCTAACAAGAGAAGTTCATGAGCTTAAAATTACCTGGTTGGAATCTGTTGTTTGTCAGTTAGTTACCGAGTGAGGTGGCGCAGTGGACAGCACAGTGGACTCGCTTTCGGGAGGACGACTGTTCAAACTCGCGTCCGACCATCCTCATTTAGGTTTTCCATGATTTCCCTAAATCGCTTCGGGGAAATGCCGGGATGATTCCTTTGAAAGGGAACGGTCGACTTCCTTCCCCATCCTTCCCCAATCTAATGGGACCAATGACCTCGCAGTTTCTCTAAATCAACCACTCAGGTAATTAAGGAGCAAAAGGTAATTAGCAATAACTGTAATTTAAATCTTGAGCACCACGAATCAAAATTGGATAAGTTTTCCAGAGCTCAAATTGACTTCAGTAACGACGTATAGCAGGTTAAACGTACATGTTATTAAAATTCTGAGAAATTAATCTTGAACTGAAGTAAATTTGCTGCTGAAATAAACACACATAGTGTGCAGATTTAGAATGAATTACTAATTATGCCAATCAAGTTGAAACTGAAGTTAAGAAGCGATTGGACGAGTGGTAAAAGCAAGAAAAACAAACTATTATTATCTATGAGATCTCTGGTTGTCAATGTTTAAGTTAATTTCATAGTGTTTCTACAAAATGAAACATACATCCTGTTGCGTTTATGAAACAGTTTGAGGGACGATAAGAAGGGGACTGGGTGTCTAATTAGCAGATTATAAGCGGAAAACATTTTTTGAGGGTTGAGAACAGGAGCACGGTGTAGTACTTGTGACCACTTTAGAGGCACTTTCATGAACCAGTATTGGTAGAGTGGAATGCAAAACTGCATCGGGAGCGATCTGTCTGAATCTCAAAATGTTTCAAACAATGGATAAAAAAGGCTACAAAGATATCGAGAAATTAAACTGTATTTAGACGACAGTCTGAAATAATGTAACTTGATGACAATCTATGAAATCATGTTGAGTTTTTAAGCTCTTTTTACTAATAATTATCAGCATATGACTTTTCAGCCAGTCCAGCCAAATAAAGCGATATAAAAAACTGTAATGTTGGGCATTTTGAAATAAACTCAACTGAGTGATATGCATTGGGTGCATAGCTGAACACGTGAAGCGACTGAGAAATACGTTTCTCACCTTCAGTTGACTATACAGTGCACTCCGTTACAAGAAAACGTTGCCTTTTCTGGCCTCTTATTGGCTAGCATTCAACAACAGAGATTGCTTGACCTGAAGAGGTGGTGAGAGTCTGAAAGAAAGACATGAATAGAGCTAGTGTGCGTCCGCAGATTTTAATTTTGTTTTACTTCAATTGCGTGTGACTGTTTTTCAAAGTAATTGTGAATACGAGTACTATATATTCCATACGGGTAGCTCAAGTGATTAATAATAACTACCTTGACAGCTCTTAAAATGTTTCATTACGCGTTACCAACAGAAAAGCAGTCTACTGGCCATGTGTAACGATCTGTGTGCTTCCAACGGACGTAAGACCTAGTGATATCTTCAGTCATAGAAGGTTGAAGCTGAGTAGAATAAACGTTCACAGCATGAGCCTCAACTACCTGCAGCGACCTTGTGAAATGTCTGGCTGTTATAACCAGTCCACCCCATCACAATTTTAGCAGAAATCTCGAGTGAAGTTGTTTCAAGCACTCCTATACGCAAATCTGTTGATTCAACAGCTCCAACAGTTACTTTTTCAGTGGGATCGGGATTATAGAGATTGGAGTGTGGGTCAACAGAAACATGCGACCGAGTTTCTTGTTACACTAGGTCGATGGTCGTGTACGGAAACGCCATCATCCAGACAAACGGTCGCTGGAAATATGGCCCACACTATGGACGCAGATTGGAAGGGGTAGCATAATGCTATGATGGATATTCAGTTGGACGTTCATGTGATCTGATCAGATGTTACGAGAGCTGTGGGCTTCGTGAACAGTATTGAGAACCACCTGTTTCCATTCATGCTGGTGTCTTTCCCGGCGGCGCTGGTATCTTTCAGTAGGATAAATGTCCTTCTTACAAGGCTAGAATACTGCTGAAGTGCTTTGAACAACATGATGGTGAACTCACGCTGTTGTCTTGGCCGCCAAATTCACCTAATCTGAGTCTGATGGAACGTAACTGGAACGCCATTGGGTGCCAACTCAAAGCCTAAAGCCCACCGGCACGTATTTTACGCGAATCGGTTCGTAGACACCTGGTGTCATATACCTCCGAAGACTTACCAAGGTCTTCTCGAAACCATGCTTCAATAAATCGCAACAGAAGTGTGTCCCAAAGGCGTAACAACAAGCTATTAAGCAGGTCGTGATTATGATTTGTCTTATTAATGTAAATCAGGATCATAAATGAGCTGGAGTTCTCCGCAGTGTGAACTATTATGACAACCGAGTTCTGCTCGATCAGTCTGTTACTGTATACAGACTTTATTACGTCTAGTTAAACTTCAGGTGGTTAATGCACATAGTAGAGTTTAAGACTGGTCTAATATCCCGCCACTCCATCGATACGAAGACATACTCGCAGAGTGGTAGTAATATTATTTGTGCAGCAGACAGTTTCGTTGTGCGCTGCTTTGTCTCTAGGGGTCAGAGCAAGCAGGTCACGTGGTGATGGCCGTTGGGCTGCTAAAGGAAATAAATACTCGGGCTCGCAGTTGGAGTGGCTCCCCCACCTGCCGCTGTGTCGCCTCTACTGTCCTGTTTTAAGTGAGTGTTCAGTGTTGTGCGTCCCGTCAGTGTTGCGAAATGCCACCATAGTGTCGCTAGTTGTGTTTTTATCTCGTGCGAACAGAAACCAGATTGTCGCCGTGTTTTTTAATTGTGCATGTCTCCTTCGTGTGTGTTTTCATCCGCATCGTCAACGCCGTGTTTTTGTATTTTAAGTTCCGCAACCTTCCGCTATTAATAACAACATCACCGTTTTCTCGCCTTTTTATATTGTTTGTTCTCTCACCATTGTTTGTTTAACTTTTCTCTCGGCTGTAGAGCAGCGTATTGAGCTGCTGTCAGCCCGCCCTTCCCCAGGTGGGGGAGAATCGAAAATCAATAAAGGAAAAAAAAATTGGTGTGGCAGTTCGCGTGTTGATACTGAAGCCCCCACTTCGCAACTGCAACTGTTACCTCGCTATCTGGAGTGGGACTTTGTTTTGGAACTCTGATTGTATGTGTTGTTGCTCAAGACAGTTTCTGGCTTTGCTAATCGATACTTGTTTGGACATCCGCACCTGCTCCTCACCAAGGGTCGCCTAAGCCAGGGCATTTGTCTCAGGCAAGGCGAGCTCAATAACAGTCATCCATGTCCAGAATGAAGACTGAACGAACGAGAATTGCAGGCTGCGGTAACCTCTCCTTTCTCATCATCCTGTGCGCGGGCACTGACTTACGGTAAGTCGGCCAGAGACTAGAGGCTGTTTGTAATGAGATGCAGTTGTGTCTGCTGAGTAAATGAAAGGCTGAAATGCGACGCTGGAACTAATTTACTGTCGACATTTTCCATTCAGAATAGATCAAGAGAAACGATAAAGCAGAGCTTGGACATTAATGGCTTTCAGAGTATGGGCAATGCTAATGATTGGTAGTCTAATTAACACATGATATTACCAGCAAAAATCATGGACATGTTTGTAAAAGGTAGCAGCTGAGTGCTGAGTGAAGTCTCCATCCCCACCCCCCACCCCGCGCCACACAAATGCAGTTTTTGGAATAGGGGAATAGGTAGGAAATTTTGGAAATGTGTGGTAAGTTCCTATGGGAACAAAATGATGCGGTATTCGGTCGCTGGGCTTATACACTACTTAACCTAACTTAGACTAACTTACGCTAAGGACAACTCACACGCCCATGCCAGAGGGAGGACTCGAACCTCCGACAGGGGGAGCCGCGCGAACCGCGTCATGACGCCTAAGACCGAGCGGCTGTCCGACGTGGCAGGAATAGGTAGGGAATGGCCCTCTACAGATTGAAAATTCAAAGGAATTTTGATCAACAATTAATAAATTAAAATTAAATTAAACACTAGAACAATTGCTTTGTAAATTGACAGTGCACGTCTATAAACTCGGGTGGACTTGGCACGACATTTTTGGTGACAGTGAAGAGATGGACTGTGTAGATGCACTCTCCTCGTTTCGCCCCACATGCTGTCGTTGTCCGAAGTACTGCGCCATGAGACGAAATACTCAGACTTGACCAAAACTTCCCACCGCCCCACCCCAACGACAAACTGTGTTTGCGTTTGTAGAAACAATGATGCGAAGCTTTTAGGCCATACACTGTATGGTACCCCATGTGTAAACATATAAATTTTTTCTTCGTGAAGTTTTTCCCTTTTTTTTTGCACGACCTGGCGATTACATTTCTACATAATTTTCTTAAATTCGTCCAATTAGGACCATAACTTGTATTACGATTCTTATTTTCAGAAAAAACGACGTTTATTTATATCACATTTCATCAGGATGAGGACTAAATTTTTATGTACCTAGTTATTAGTAAACTTGTATTAATGGTGTGACACAATTTTTTGACCCCTGCCATTATTGCAACACAAATACATTCCTACACTATGAGGTATTAATTATTTTTGTGGATATTTGATGTTCCTAGTTATTAGTGTTTATGTGTCTTTATATCGTTGATGAGTGACATCAGTTTGTGAACCTATGTTTCTGATAATTCCTATATTCCTATATTTTGGAATATTATGAATTGTGTGTGTGGTCCAGGGGAGGGCAGGTCATGATTTTTTGAGATATTCCCATGTTGTTCTAAATAATGTTGAAAAATCATATTATTACGTGAGGAAATTTACACTGTACATAGCATTTGCGTAATGTAGAGGGTAATTAAGAAAATTTTCGTGCTGAACACAAGAGTTTAGGGTTGCCTCCTGTGGTCTCAGCACTAAGAATTAGCTGGGGCTAGGAAGACAGTAAATGTGGAAAGAATTACTTGGCCCTTTCATAACATTGTAATAACAGGTCCGGAATGATATTTGTAACCTGGGTGTGAAGCAATGCAAGGCGGCAGTCGAACCTTCTTTCATATAGTTTGGTGGTTTTATCAAGTTCCGCTGATTGTCTTTTCTCTGCCAGTGTTTTCTCACAGTTATTTCCATGCCAAGAAGGAATATCTCGTTGGGAACCGATTTTGAGTTTGTTTTATTTTCATCCTTATTACGCTTTATATTCAGCACACCAAGTACCTGCGACCACCTCTCCTAAACATGGATGATAGCTGGATTTAATGAATGTTGCATTCTGGTGGACTTTCTCGGTTTAGCTCAGCGGGAGAGGCCTGGGAACGGCACTTTAGTTGAACTTTCAAAGGTGACTTGAGGCGTGACTCAGGCGGAGCGTTATCGGTGCTGGTTTTTGTAAAGGGTGCGTTCGCCATTGGCTCCTCCAGAACCATGCGTGAGGGTCGCGTTCGTTCATAACTTAGACGTTGAACCGATGGAACGTTTTGAGAACGAATGAAGAGGCGTTGCCTCTCCTGCATTAGACTGTAGGATGTGCCTGGTACTGTTAAAGAGTATGTTTTGTTGACTGGTTAGTTCACCCCGTCCAGGTTTTTCGGTCTCTGTGCTCGGAGGCGAGGTAGATTGGTTTTAGTTCGGAAGTTAGCGTGTCGCGGAAGAGTCGAGTAACAGATGACTCGCTGTGCTGCTGTGTGATGAGTATAATGTATCGCTCCTGTGCCCATTTAGTCGGCGAGTTTGGACGGGAATTAGCTCAAATTTTTCGAGTTGGGAACTTTCTGTAACTTTAGCTATCATTAAACCAAATTCAGGTGGAACAGAACTTGTTCTTTACCCAGTCACGATTCACTTCATACATCGTGATTCTGATTACGTTTGGTGTTTTCTTTCCACTGCAAGGCCCAAGCCAGTTTTAATGACTCAACTTTGGCTAGAAAATGGTGAATATTTTCCTCGGTAATTCTGTGACCCTCTGAGACTTCGCGTGTGAGTGTATATGCGACCATGTTGTGCCAGTGACCAAGCCTAATCCTCGCTTGATAATAATGATAAATATAGTTTGCTCTTACAGAACCATAGTGTTAGGATTTTATGGGGTCCCTTGTTGAAAGCTGTTCTGGAGTACGTTCCACTTTGCAAATAAATGTCTTCTCAGTTTCAATTTAGTTAGTTAAAATTTTTCCTGACGTGGATAGAAGCACGCCATCCTTCCTCCTGTGAGCAGTGACGTGATATGTCTAGGAAAAATTTGGTACAGTTCAATTTCTGATCGGTTGATCTCAACTCCGGTAGTCAGATTTTCGGCACGCGTTTTCGTTGTGATAGAAACTAGGGCTAAATTCAATTAATATTTCTCAGACTTTACACGAGTTGGCACGTAGGCGTATGTTGAGAATGTCAAGCACGGTTTTGTTCAATAGGAAGCTCGCGGCCACGAGAAGTCCCTGTTATAGGGCAAAAGATCGTCCCACCAAAGAATCGAATACCAAAATTTTGACGTTTTGGGTAGTCAATAAACAGTGGGAGTCTTTTAATGTTTTTAAAGCATTCTTTATACCGACACTGCACAATCGTAACATTAAAAACATGTGGTTCCAGTAGGACGGAAGCATGCCACATTCTGCTCGAGAATCGATGGGAGCATTTCGTCAACTGTTTGGAAGGCACGTCATTCCACGTAACAGTGACATTTCATTGCCTGTGAGATTCCATGATCTCATTGTATACGATTCTTTCGGGTGAGGACATCTTAAATGTGTTCCACGCTCGTCCAGCAACTATCCATGACCTATAACTGAAGATTGAAGACGAAATCACTGTCGTTCCCCGAGACATACTACACCGACCATTCCGGAATCTCCGTAACAGGTTACTAGAATGTGGACGCCAAAAGGGAGTGCATCTTTCTGATGTCATCTTTATGACGCAAAGAGACGGTTTGGGACATTTTGTAATGAAAAAAATACATGGAATACTATATACGTGTACGTTAATAAAAAATACAAGGGAAGTTCGATAGGTAATGCAACATATTTTTTTCTGAAAGCAGTTTGGTTTTATTCACGATTCCAATACACCATATTATTCCCCACTCTTTTGGCTACAAAATCTTATTTTGCAACATAATATCTGTTCATCTGTTCAGTGCCTTACAATACCTTACTGAGAGGGTCTATCTGCCTGCATGGAACCATTCTACTGATCGACGTCGGAGCCAACGTCTTGCTGCATCAGTAGCCTCCCGTTGATTCACGTACAGCTTCCCACGGAGTTCATCCTTCATTGGGCCAAACAGACGGAAGTCTGGGCTGCAGGGTGGATGAGACAGAACATCCAATGAAGTTTTGTGAGCTCCTCTCGTGTGCACAAACTTGCGTGAGGCCTTACGTTGCAATGGAAAGGAGAAGTCCATTTGCACGATTTTCTAAGGGTAGCACAATACACTTCTAAGGTTATCGTTGCACCATGAGGGAGGACATCAAATCCGTTCAAGAGTCCCAGAAGGCAGTCACCCTGACTTTACCAGCTGGGGTGCAGCTTTCAACTTCGTCTTCGGAGAATAGGTGTTGGAGCGCCACTCCATGGATTGCCATTTTGTTTCCGGTTCCATATGATGAATTCATCTTTCATCGCCTCTCACAATGTTTGAAAAAATTGTAATGATCAGAATCGTAAAGCGCAAGGAATTCCACACAGATGATCATTCGTTGCTCTTTATGGTCTTCTATTAGGAACCCAGCGGACAAACGCCTTTGAGTACCCCAACTGGTAGACATGTCAGCACTACCAGCAGAGACGTCCTGCTGAGGAGCGATGTATTTGATTGTAATCCGTCGGTCGAATATTGCAGGAGTCGCAGTTGTGTGCGGCCAGCCGCCACACTGGAGAATGACGTGTCTGCGTTACCTTGATGCGATACTGACAAACACCACGATCAACGAGTCGCTGTGGGTTTGTTCACTGCCAGATCTCCGTAGACATTCTGCAAGGGCATATGAATAACGGTGATGCTTTGGTTTTCTGCCAAAGGAAACTCAGTGACAGCTTTCTGCTTCTACTGCAGAACTCCGGTCCTCCAATCAGTGGAGCAATATGCAATACCAACATCAGTGTGTTTAACAGGAGATTCACTTACGTGCAGTCTGGACATCAGCAAAAAAGTGTGGATAGGTGTCATACTTACTCGGCTACTCGTACCGGAAGAAGCACGCTACGGCACAAGGTGCTGTTTCACGTGTTTATGGAAGGTTTAGGAGGAGATTGATTCAAATATATTGCTGAACGCCGAACTGAAGCTGATATGGGTGGCTGCTTAATCTGAAGAAAGATATGATTTAGGAGATTTTCACAGATCAAGATCATGTTGTAGAGGCGTTGCTTGGGTTACTGGGAAGGAGGTATAACTTAAGCTGTCTATAGGTAAATGCAGTTGCGACTAGGGGCAGTGATATGTTTTTTGTATAGGACTTCTCTTATGCCATGTGCTGTGGTTACCATATTTAATTCTGTTTGTGCTATTTTGACCCAGGAGTCGGAGTCAGGGGTACGATAGTGGTATCTGTACTTTCACTAATTCTAGCGAACACTGAGTAACCGAAATGGAGATCACCGTGAACTTAGAAGATGTCGTAGAGGTGGAATCCAGCTTTACTCAATTTGTCAAGTAGGGTATGGTTCTTGTGGAGGAGCGAATACTACTGGTGAGTCGATGAGATGCTCTGCAACACTTAGGGAATTGTAGCGTTAAGCCTGGTGTATTTATAGCGCGACTTTTACCATTTACTTTCTGATGGGTGCCTGTATTTGCCGATCACGTGAGAGTATATCCCGGTAACGACGAGTCTGCTGGAGGAAATGGTATATTCGACCAGATTTAGGGAGGAGGAAAAAAGCTCGTGGAATAAGGGTGGGAAATTTACGGTAGATGGTCTTAGTAGAGATGTGGTTAAATATGGAGTCTGACAAGGTCTTCTGCAGGAAGAAGATGGAAAAAGGTAAGTTAGTGGGTGGGAAGTTAGAAGGTGGCTTCAGAAATTGGTATCTATGAACCCTCAGTAGGCATTTCAGTAGTTGTGGGAGTGGTCTTGGGTAATTTTTGGATGGATATTGGAATGGAATGCATAATGATGAGGTAGTGTGAAGAGGATTGTAAGTGGAACAAATGTGAGATGACTTCTATTTAGACCAAGGATTTATATAGTGAAGGTCTTAAATGATTGAGAGACGCTACATCTACATCTACATTTACACTCCGCAAGCCACCAACGGTGTGTGGCGGAGGGCACTTTACGTGCCACTGTCATTACCTCCCTTTCCTGGTCCAGTCGCGTATGGCTCGCGGGAAGAACGACTGCCGGAAAGCATCCAGAAACGCATCCTCTCGAAACCTGGACAGCAAGCTACACCGCGATGCAGACCGCCTCTCTTGCAGAGTCTGCCACTTGAGTTTGCTAAACATCTTCGTAACGCTATCACGCTTACCAAATAACCCTGTGACGAAACGCGCCCCTCTTCTTTGGATCTTCTCTATCTCCTCCGTCAACCCGACCTGGTACGGATCCCACACTGATGAGCAATACTCAAGTATAGGTCGAATGAGTGTTTTGTAAGCCACCTCCTTTGTTGATGGACTACATTTTCTAAGGACTGTCCCAATGAATTTCAACTTGGCACCCGCCTTACAAATAATTAATTTTAATTTTTAACTTTTAATTTTTTTTATTTTTAATTTTTAATTTTTTAATTTTTTTAAAGAGGGTATCTGGAGTTTGTTACTTATGGGGCGTGTGTTATGTGGAATGGGGACTACGTTTTCTTGGACTAGGCAGTAAGCTGACACCACCGCTGGAGTTTTGCAGGGGATTTGTTACGAATGCCCAAGAAGAGTTCCAAAGACATGGGTAGAGAAGGTACGGTGTACGTGGGTGAAGAAGTCATAGAGGGTGAAGTGATGGCGTCTAATAAATATGGTGGCAGGGGGAATAATTACCATTATAAGAGGATAAAGATGAGGTGTTCAACGCCGTAGTGAAATATTTCCTTTTCACCACCTGTGTGATACGTTAGGTATTCGAGATCTAGTTTCTCTTTCAGATTCATTTTCTTACCCAAAGACAACTGACTATGTATTGAATCTGTTTCTCTGCATTCGGTTAATTAACTCCTATCCTGGCGTCGAGCCATTTCCTTCTTTCTCAGAACGTCCTCCCCTTTCCCCTGACTACGCCTTAGCTGCTCAGATCACTCTCTTTTGGCTAACTCTCAAAATTTTACGGCTGTTTGCATTTAAAAACTTTAATCATGCAACGCCTCGTGGACAGGATTGTCTTGTACCTACTGACTACCGTCTACCAGCAAAGTTTCTTAAATCGGAGGTTCCAGCAGCATGTGCTTATCTGTAGCTGTTATCCACAATCGAAGCTGGTTTGCCTCCTTTATATGATCATATATGTATATTATAGTTAAGGACTGTGTTCTGTAAAACAGCGATTGGTTAAGTGTGAACAATTAAGTATGTCTCTAGGACATAGCAACTGTCGGGAATAATATGCTAGCTGTTGAAGATATTGCAACTCCTTCTCTGTACATAGTGTTGGACATTCCTGTACAGCTTCTGTTAACCTAGGTTCTGTCCAGACTCCCTCATGCCACTGACAGGCCCTTAATATTGTTCTGGTTGTAGCGTGAAGTGGCATTTCCCTATACTGAGTGTTACGGCACTGTGCATAACACTTCCCTTAGACGTAACACACGCTCTTTCATGTTCTTTGGCCAGACAACTCTGTCATCTAAATACACCAAACGTTGCCTAAGTTTCAACCCCAACAAAACTCCATCTACTGAAATATAACTGGTGTGTTCTCCAATGCAAACGGTATACACTGATTTTACTTATCATGGTTTTATGATATTGCCAGTTTCCATTAAATTTTAGATGGTTTTCTTTTCAGTTTAGCACTGAATTCCATGGGCGTTCGACTGGGTTTCCGCTATTTGATCTTGATCTATAAACATAGCTTGGACTCTGTATCTACAGTCTAATTACTGTTAGCAGAACATGACATATGAACATCGACGGACATCAAATGGTCAGCGCACCTGAAACAATATAGCCGTGCTGACCGCTGAAGCAGAGTCGACTGCATGCCAGGGTGTGAAAGAGGAAACAGAATGCAAAGTGCACTTAAACTACTCTGAGTGACGTTATAAGTCACAGGAACATCGAGATGCGACAATAAAAGTGACTGGCTGTCGATCATCAGCCGTGGGACCATAGTCAGCCCGCCTCAACTTCAACATGTCATGTCCTGCTGTGGTCGAGTCCATTAATCTGGTGAGAGCAAATGATTGATCTGACTTTCCATATTGGCCTAACCACTGAGATGTGTCTGCACATAGTCGAATCGGCACTGAGGACATTGTAATTATGACTTTTACGTCACTGTGTTAATGAATAAACATTACTATGGTTATACTTATTTTGTAAATAAAATCGCCTTTTCCCGCTGCCGCTTAATTTATTTATCCCAGAGGCGTTTCGCCTTTTTCTTGATCTAAGGCCTCATCAGTGGGATCTGTAGCAATACAGTTTTGTTATTTTTAGATTATTAAACAGTTCATGTCGCGATTTTTTATGTAAGAAAGTAATTACTCAGTTTTAATTTTGTTGTTTAGCTTTGTGACTATGTTATTATTGTAACCATTATTTTGTGCCACCTGCATTATTATGTAAAGTTATTTTTGGCAGCTTTCTTTTGTTTGGCACTAAACAACAAAATGAAAAGTAAGATAAAACAGAAAGCACCAAATCACAGAGAATCACACAACAGAACCGTACACAAACATGGAGTCTCATAACAACTACACAGGATAATCAGAAAAATATGAAAGAAAACACAAACTGGTACACAATGACATACAAACACAATCTCACCTGTAAAATCACCAACATTTTCAAAAGACAAGGAATAAACATAGCATACACAACAGACCATTCTATACAAAAATACACTCCAAAACTGACAAAAAACAGAGATATATGCCAGAAAGCAGATACATATAAGCTACAGTGCAACACTTGTGAAGGCAGATACATAGGACAAACAATCAGGACGTTTGATGTCAGATACAAAGAACACATGAGAGCCTGCAAATATCGAACAAACCACTCCACATTTGCAGAACACCTAAGAGAACATGACCACAAAGCAACAACTAGAAAAGATGACATGAAAATAATTAGAATCAAAAATAAAAAACACCTCCTAACCTTGCAAGAAAATTACCACATACAGAAAACCAAAGCAGAAAGGAAAACACTGTTGAATGATCAAGTACTCATGCCAAGCAATTCATTATTTACACTAAGAGATAAAATAATAGAATAACGCTCCCAAAGAGAATTAATATAATAATACTGTCCAATATAATAATAATACCACCCAGCATCTTTACACCCACTTGTCCACCCCTCCACAGAATATTGAAACGAAAAGTCAAATCAGCTGTCACCAAAGCTGTCAACCACTCGCTAACAGCTAATACATTCATATTCAACACCATACAATTCAAACCACCAACCTCCCCCAGCAAAAAAAGACTCTTTAGTTTCTCTTTCTCTCTCTTTCTCTCTCATACACACACACTGTATAAACATCATGAACAGAAGTTAATATTGAACATATACTTCGTTAAGTTAGCAACAAGTAGGTAAACAGGCCAAAGAGGGGGAAACACGCAATGGAGTTGCAATATTTACGTTGTTAAAAGCAGTGTCCAACGAAATAGTTATATTGAGTGGTAAAAGAACAATAGTACGCCACAAAAAAGAAGGAGAAACATGGTGAACAATGCGAAAAGGTCAGAACGCAAAGTTGTGCTTACATGTCAGTAATGAAGTGGTAGTGCGACCTCCAGACCAGATGAGAGGAAACGCAGATCAGAAAATCGTAAGTAATTTCTTTTTTACATAAAAAAAATCGCAGCGTGAACTGTTTAATAATCTAAAATTAACAAAACTGTATCGTTATAGATCCGACTGATGATGCTTTAGAACAAGAAAAAGGCGAAATGCGTCTGGAATAAATAAAGTAAGTGGCAGCGGGAAAAGCTGGTTTTATTCGCAAAACAAGTATTTCTATGCTTGCTGCGGAGGGCCACGCAAACAAACTTGTTATTACTATCGTTACTTCATTTCTCTGTTTTACTTTCATTCCGCTTGGAATCAGTTATTACTTAAGTATATATTATCATGCAATTTTTTGCATATTGATCGAAAGAAAATAAATAGAAGGAATGATACCATGTATAGATACCATCCTATAGACGTCGTTACGTTGGTACCAGAGTTGCAAGTTTCTGTTCGACACTAACAGCGGTCATGTGGGATAGAGCGGACCCAATGGTGTGTGTCATTAAGCCACACCTCCACAGCTCTGTACTACGAGCACCCTCATCCGACGTGGTAGAGCTTTAGCTCTGTCCACTTGCACTTGGAGCCGCTACACTATAACGCCTTCATCCGTACTTCTTTCTTGTGACATCGACAGCTGAACTCTATTTCATGTTGTACCATTTTTAATGAGTCTTTGTTATTTGTTGATGCATCATTTTAATGAGTCTTTGTACGTTTGGAGAAATACAACTAAAGTAAATCTTCTGTTTGGTGAGCTACTTGTTCGTCAATCATTTCTGCTACTGTCCAACTTTCCTACGACGACATTTGCTGCTCCAGCCTGTAGCCCACCTCTCCTTACCATTGTGTATGATGTCGTACACAACATTTGGTGATGGGTTATCGAGCCTACGTGTGGTAGTCTTCGAGATGCTGTCTTGCTCTTCTGTTTGAAAATTGACTCACAGGTGCCTGTTCGACACTAACAGCGGTCATGTGGGATAGAGCGGGCCCAATGGTGTGTGTCATTAAGCCATACCTCCACAGCTCTGTACTACGAGCACCCTCATCCGACGTGGTAGAGCAACTGTAATGTTGCGATAGCGCAGCTTCCTGCGACATCATCCTCAGGCTCTGTGATGTTTCAAACAGTAAGGTGCAACACATGCGAAAAATAGCCAGAGCCCAGAAGTTCATGTGAGCTATGAGGTCGGTTAATGATGTCACATTGGCACCAAATTCCACCATAATTCTGCCAAAGGCCACCGTGGACGCGTCACATTCTCTCTTACTCACGTTTCACACCCTCGTTCGACGCGTATGCGATG
The DNA here is from genome assembly GCF_021461385.2 of Schistocerca piceifrons. Lineage (NCBI taxonomy): Eukaryota > Metazoa > Arthropoda > Insecta > Orthoptera > Acrididae > Schistocerca > Schistocerca piceifrons. Next base: position 539,853,075 of record NC_060149.1, read on the forward strand.
AAGGTCTGAATTGTGATGCCAAGAGTTGAAATCACGCAGGTTTCTTATACGTTACCGATGAAAACATTTAAAACACAGCGCTGCTCACAATCTACACAAAAAGGCCTCAGGAAGTAGCAACCCCATTCACAGAGGCGTTCATTTTCATAGATGTCGCTCTCGAAAATGATACACTACTGGCCATTAAAATTGCTACACCTCGAAGATGACGTGCTACAGACGCGAAATTTAACCGACAGGAAGAAGATGCTGTGATATGCAAATGATTAGCTTTTCAGAGCATTCACACAAGGTTGGCGCCGGTGGTGACACCTACAACGTGCTGAAATGAGGAAAGTTTCCAACCGATTTATCATACACAAACAGCAGTTGACCGGCGTTTCTTGGTGAAACGTTGTTGTGATGCCTCGTGTAAGGAGGAGAAATGCGTACCATCACGTTTCCGACTTTGATAAAGGTCGGATTGTAGCCTATCAGGATTGCGGATTATCGTATCGCGACATTGCTGCTCGCGTTGGTCGAGATCCAATGTCTCTTAGCAGAATATGGAATGGGTAGGTTCAGAAGGGTAATACGGAACGCCATCCTGGATCCCAACGGCCTCATATCACTAGCAGTCGAGATGACAGGCATCTTATCCGCATGGCTGTAACGGATCGTGCAGCCACGTCTCGATCCCTGAGTCAACAGATGGGGACGTTTGCAAGACAACAACCATCTGCACGAACAGTTCGACGACGTTTGCAGCAGCATGGACTATCAGCTCGGAGACCATGGCTGCGGTTACCCTTGACGCTGCATCACAGACAGGAGCGCCTGCGATGGTGTACTCAACGATGAACCTGGGTGCACGAGTGGAAAAATGTCATTTTTTCGGATGAATTCAGGTTCTGTTTGCAGCATCAGGATGGTCGCATCCGTGTGTGGCGACATCGCGGTGAACGCACGTGTATTCGTCATCGCCATACTGGCGTATCACTCGGCGTGATGGTATGGGGTGCCGTTGGTTATACGTCTCGGTCACCTCTTGTTCGCATTGACGGCACTTTGAACAGTGGACGTTGCATTTCAGATGTTACGACCCATGACTCTACCCTTCATTCGATCCCCGCGAAACCCTACATTTCAGCAGGATAATGCACGACCGCATGTTGCAGGTCCTGTGCGGGTCTTTCTGGATACAGAAAATGTTCGACTGCTGCCCTGGCCAGCACATTCTCCAGATCTCTCACCAATTGAAAACGTCTGGTCAATGGTGGCCGAGCAACTGGCTCGTCACAATTCGTCAGTCACTACTCTTGACGTACTGTGGTATCGTGTTGAAGCTGCATGGGCAGCTGTACCTGTACACAGCATCCAAGCTCTGTTTGACTCAATGCCCAGACGTATCAAGGCCGTTATTACGGCTAGAGGTGGTTTTTCTGGGTACTGATTTCTCAGGATCTATGCACCCAAATTGCGTGAAAACGTAATCACATGTCAGTTCTAGTATAATATATTTGTCCAACGAATACCCGTTAATCATCTGGATTTCTTCTTGGTGTAGCAATTTTAATGGCCAGTAGTGTAGTTTTTAGTGCAATGTACGACGGGAAGAGGCTCTTGACAAAATTTTCCACTGCTGACACCCTCTGGAAGATTCAACCCTTTTCTAAGGACACTGTGGGGCTGCATACCCACTGAGCGTGGTCTCACCCAATTGGAGCGTAGTGTGACTCTAATGTTTGGCTTTGGTATGCAAGGAGCAATCAATAGGGACTGTTGTAACCCATTCGACGAAATATGAATGTTATCCGCAGCGTAAAAGAGTTTTTATGCTTTTACAGCCCTCATTTTTCGCCCCCTCCTGTGACGTGTATACAGAGTGATGGCAAATTGAAACACCTGTGGGTAAAACGGCAACTAAGATGTCCCAGTTGGCAATCGCATTGGTGCCACCTGCGCAGTTTTGTTAGATACTCTACGAATTTTCCCGTACAGAGACATCAATCACTCCGCCTGCCAGATAGGCAACCATTTCGACACTCCTTTGAATTTTTTCTGCAGCCTGCAGGTGCTAATGTGGTGCAGGTGACTTGTCCCGCCTGTGGGTGGGGATAGATGAACAAGTATCTCTGTAAAAGAATAAAGGGGTGAGATCATGTTCAATGTGGCTGCAGCTCCGCGATGTCCTTAGAAAAGGGTCGAATCATCTGGGAGGCAGCGGTGGCAAAATTGGTGGAGAACGTCTTCCCGTTGTACATTGTACCGCAACTATTGTTCTCGAGCGCGAAATGTACGGAAACCAAGGCGCGTAGGGAAGGTGTTGTTTTATTGACTCACTTTATGCCACTTCCTGAGGCCTTTTGGTGTCGATTCTGAACGGTGGTGTGTTCGAAATGTTTCCTTTGCCACCCACTAGAAACCAGCGTGGTTTAACGCGTCGTCGAGGTTCTGACCTCCATGGCAAAGGCCTAAAACGAATGGGTGAAATGTGGGCAAGAGGGGATGTAATGACCTTCCCATCATATGACATCTCTATAATGGCTTTCTGCTGAACTTTGGTGAAATCCAGTGTCAATGTGATATCATTTACCCACCTTACAGCTCATATACACTTCTGAGCTCTGGCCTTATATACTGTAAGACAAAGAAAAAGCGACACACCACGAAGGAATAATCCGAATGGAACGGAAGTCGGTTGATGGGACGTACATGTGCAGAAAAACAAATGCAATTTTATAAACAATTGGATGATTTATTAAAGACAAAGATCCTCACAAATTTAGCAAGCCAATAACACAATGGTTCACCTCTGGCCCTTGTGCAAGCAGTTATTCGGCTTGGCGTCGATTGACAGAGTTATTGGATGTCGTCTTGTGGGTGATCGTGCCAGATTCTGTCCAATTGGTGAGTTATCAAAACCCTGAGCTGCTTGTAGGGCCCAGCCTATAATGCTCGATATGTTCTCAATTGTGGAGAGATACGGCGACCTTGCTGGCCATGTTATGGTTTGGCAAGAACTAAGATAGCAAAAAATCTCATCTTGTGCAGGTGGGCATTATATTGCCTGGGATGGCTTGCTATGAAGAAAACAAAATAGGTCATAGAATATCGTCGACGTAGCGGTGTGCTGTAAGGGTGCCGTGGATGGCAACAAAATGGGTCCTGTTATGGAACAGAAAGGTACCCCAGACAATCACTCCTGGCTGTTTGTTTGGTCTTACGGCGTGCCACAGTCATGTTGATATCCCAGTGCTGTCTGGAGCGTCTCCAGACATGTCGTCGCGGGTCATTGGGGCTCAGTTCGAAGCAGGATTCATCGCTAAAGACAATTCTACTCCGGTCAATGAGGTTCCAGGCCGAATGTGCCCGACACTAGAGTAGACGGGCTTGTTGGCATATAGAGATCAATCATAGTCGGCGCAAGGGACACCGTGACCTCAGCCCCCTTTCTGTCAGCCGCTTATTTATGGTCCTTCTGATCACTGAGGCACCAGTTGCACGTCGGATCGATGGTAATGATGAATCCGGAGCTCTGAGTGCCTATCTGACAACTGCTCGGTCCTCACGTTCTGTCGCATCTCTAGGTCGACCTCTTCCTTCTTGATGTTGTGTTCGGACACGACAACATCGCTGAACAGTGACATCGCTCTTAATCAAATGTCGAGTGATTCGCCGATTACTCCAACTAGCTTCTTTGAGCCCAAGTACACGTCCTCTCACAAATACTGACATCCCCGTATGCTATTCACGCACCTGTCTGCAAGGCATAGTTACTGTCCAACTGAGCACATGGAATGAAATTCACGACTTTTTATGCCCTGGTATCGGCATATCCCCTGTTTACTGTGCTTGCCAGTTGTGTGGTGAAACTGCGCTGCAGTGTCACACATTCATCCACCGGTCGCCAAAGTTTACAATTTTGAATTTTCCGTTGATATCTGTGTGAATATCAGTGTGTGACCAATTTCCATAACTCGTTCGTGGTGCATGATTTCTAATTTTTTTTTTAAAACAAAAAGGACCAAATTGTGTTTGCTCAATCCATTTGCAAAAATATTTATTTTCTCTACCCATGTACGTATTCTGGATAACAACATCACGTCTTTAAGAATTCGTACTTGAGAATGTCCATCACCTCATTTTTAAATGAAAATCGGTCCTTCTCTCTCATCTTGTAAGTTATGTTACAAATGATTAGCTAAGGACACCACCTACTGGGTGACTATTAACTATTTTTTATGTGTTTCGTTACTAACTGGGTCTACATTCAACGCATTTCTTGTACTTCTTATTTTTCCAATATGTTTTTTCATTGTGACATTTTAGACAGCTAAAGTAAAATGAACGTGATGAGCTATCTCTAAAACCTCTCTTAACGTCGGTGCTACATTATTCTTAATCTGACTGAGGTGCCTTTTTCGGTGCTGTTGATTGAAAACATAAATAACGAAGAACGGTCTTGCAGTGTGTGGAACAAACAGTGAGGCTCAAAAAGTTGTTGTGTATTTATGATTTCAGAGTTGTTAAATAATTAAGTCTCAGTTCTAATTGATTTATCGCCATTTTGTCAAATACACTAATTAATCTCAATGTGGACACCAAACCATGACACGAGGAAAAAACAAAAATGAGTTATGCTTCTTCATTAATTAGTCGCCTAATACACTGAGAAGCATGTCGATCAATAAATACCAATACTTGAAGGCACCTTCTATAGCTCTAAGCATTCTTTTCCATAAGATCTCCTAATGGTCGACAAATTGCCATCTTCATTATATTATTAATCTTCTGTGTCACAGTTCTACATGTACATCTACATCCATACTCCGCACGCCACCTAACGGTGTGTGGCGGAGAGTACTCTGAGTGCCTCTATCGGTTCTCCCTTCTATTCCAGTCTCTTATTTTTCGTGGAAAGAAAGATTGTCGGTATGCCTCTGTGTGGGCTCTAATCTCTCTGATTTACGAGATATACGTAGGAGGGAGCAGTATACTGCTTGACTCCTCGGTGAAGGTATGTTCTCGAAACCTTAACAAAAGCCCCTACCGAGCTACTGAGCGTCTCTCCTGCAGAGTCTTCCACTGGAGTTTATCTATCATCTCCGTAACGCTTTCACGATTACTAAATGATCCTGTAACGAAGTGCGCGGCTCTCCCTTGGGTCTTCTCTGTCTCTCCTATCAACCCTATCTGGTAAGGATCCCAGTGTTCAAGCAGTGGGCGAACAAGTGTACTGCAACCTACTGCCTTGTTTTCGGACTGCATTTCCTTAGGATTCTTCCAATGAATCTCAGTCTGGCATCTGCATTACCGACGATCAATTTTATATGGACATTCCATTTTAAATCACTCCTAATGCCTACTCCCAGATAATTTATGGAATTAACTGCTTACAGTTGCTGACCTGCTATATTGTAACTAAATGATAAAGGATCTTTCTTTCTATGTATTCGCAGCACATTACACTTGTCTACATTGAGATTCAATTGCCATTCCCTGCACCATGCGTCAATCCGTTGCACATCCTCCTGCATTTCAGTACAATTTTCCATTGTTACAACCCATTTCTGACGCTTCTGCTCCATGGTTTCACAAGTTTTCTTCCTTGTTAAGTATAGCTATTAGGTAAGCATTTCGTTCAACAGAAAATGAGAAGGTACTTGTGTTAACAGCACCAGAGAATGTTCTTCCTGCGGCAATGATAAGGTGACATGTGAGGTATATATCTACAGTCTGGCGGATTCCATATACTTCATCCGTTAATAGGGCTGCGGTAAACTTCCTGAGAAGCCAAATACGTGTTCCGCACACGGAATCCGAAGCAGAACCTGACCTATCACAGATAGTGTTCTTACTCGAGTTATACAGGCCCAGGTTCACTTAACGCCTGCATCACAGATTCGATCTGGTGGTTCCTCACTTTCATTTTCCAGTTTCCAACGAAACTCCGCCGTGTATAAGTCCACGCAGGATACGGTGGCCAATGCACGGTGATCAATTTTCGTCCAAAGCTCTGGATGAGTTCATTCGTTAGTTCGGAAGTGGAGGCCAACATCCGCTTTCGGTCGGTCGGCGATACGCAGTGATGACAGAATCGAGGCGCACTCCCTGCAATCTTTCTCAAACCATTTTACAGAAACCATTCGGTAAAAAAAAATCATTTTTGCGTCAGTTATAGCTTTATATGTCAAATTCATGATGACGTGCCCATCATGTCGTTAATGGTTGTAGATATTGTGGTATTTGCTCTGTAGTAAGACACTATGCGAAATTTGAAAAAAGGCAATGCAAAATAGAAGTCGCTATGGTTTTGTGTCTGGTGTATATTACATAATATGTTGCTGCATTTGAAATTTAGCTAACATATTGAATTTTTCTTTAGACTTGCGTGGAGGTCTCTATCTGTCACCAATCTTGAGGAAATTGATCTGACGTAGCACACTCATTTGCGATCGCGCCGCGCCAGTGATAAGGCCTGAGTGAAATATCTGTAAACAACTTGAGATATCGAAATGAGATTTTGCCAAATGGTAGCACACATTTTGCTATACGGTCATTATGCAAAACTTCCTTATCTACTGTGTTATTCCACTAACTACTGACTTTTTCGATGAAAGAATTTTATTTTTAAGGGTCATTGATAGCTGATGAAATGATAAATGCTATGGGTTTTGGAACAACATTAGTGAAGACATTACACATTTATTTTGTACTGAGGATGTTCTTTTCCATAAGCTACTGACCTTACTTTTCTTCAGGTTCCTCACTTCATCACGCACTGTTTCAGGATTCTGTCGCAATTGCGTCTGCGCAACATGTTAGCGAGGTGAGACGGTGTAAACTTCGCTTCGTTCTGGAATAAGAAGCAAATTTTAACATGGAAATAAGATGAATGTGTAGGTTTCACTCGAAATTCGCCACTTTGACACTTCTCTGAAAGTTACAAATGGTTAACAAGGCAGACGAAAAAAAATATCTGCATTTTCGGCGGAATTCTTTTTACACATTGACCAAAGCAGAGGTGAGAGATCTTTTTGAATGGTCACTATCCAAGTGTGGGCATGGAGGGCCCTCACTTAATATTTACAAAAAATGTGTGTGTAGGCTTCAGTTTAGAATAGCAATTGCCCTCCATTGCTAGGCATTTCCCCTACAGCGCCTGCCCGCAGCCCCCACCACTACCACTCACCCCACCTGCCCCCTGGATACGGTATTTTGCATGGACTGAACAGGTCTCGGGAGACCCTAACGGTACTGACCGACCGCCGTGTCATCCTTGGCCTATAAACGTCACTGGATGCGGAAATGGAGGGGCATGTGGTCTTGTTGCACTACCAGTCCTGTTCTATGAAAAAACGCATCGCATCTGAAAGGCAAGCCTCCAAATACCAGCCTTTTCCCCCAGTGAAGCGTTTAAATATGACATCAAAGGTTATCCGTTACATGTAGGCCACTGCTACCGAATGATTCTTCATGAAGAATGAAATTCACATATTTTGGGCGAGAATTGTGGTAAACCTCATGCAAGAGGAGTCTTAGAGTAGTGATTACTTTATGTAAAAATTCAAAATACTCTTAATTTTGCTGGCGAGGTATAATTTTTTTCTATTTACTAGGAGATCTTGTACTGCTTCGAACGTTTCGCAAGCTACCAGAAGCTAGTTCATCCACAAGGGATCAGTCATCTCTAAAACTTCTTTGAGAAACAATGAAATAATTAGCAAAACTCCAAAATGTTTGCATCTGCATTTACCACTTATAAGTCTTATGAGGTAACAAATTCATATGCCATCACTGATTTCTTTTTCATAGTATACTTTTATTTTTTTTTGAAACATTGTCAGAGTGAGTGTCGATCCTTTTGAACAGAAGTGGAGAGCTTTTTTCAGTCATCAGTCTTCTGACTGATTTGACGTGGGCCACAACGAATTCCTTTATAGTTCCCCAAGGAAGTTATTTCCTGATGTCTTATAACATTACTGTCATCCTGTCCGTTCATCTTGTCAGTTTTTTCCATATATTCATTTCCTGGCCGATTCTGCGAAGAACCTGTTCATTCCTTACCTTATCACTTCACCTAATTTTCAACATTCTTCTGTAGCACCACATTTCAAATGCTTCGATTGCCCTCTGTTCCGGTTTCCACACAGTCCATGTCTCACTTCCATACAATGCTGCGTTCCAAACATACATTCTCAAACATTTTTTCCTCACATTAAAACCCATGTTTGACACTAGCAGACTTCTCTTGGCCGCGAATGCCATCTTGGCCTGTGTTAGTATGCTTTTTATGGCCTCCTTGCTCCCTCCCTCATGGGTTATTTTGCTGCCTAGGCAGCAAAGTTCCATAACTTCATCCATTTCGTTCAAAAATGGCTCTGAAAAGGGAACCTCCCCATCGCACCCCCCTCAGATTTGGTTATAAGTTGGCACAGTGGATAGGGCTTGAAAAACGGAACACAGATCAATCGAGAAAACAGGAAGAAGTTGTGTGGAATTATGAAAAAAATAAGCAAAATATACAAACTGAGTAGTCCATGTGCAACATCAGGCACATCATGGAGGATGTAAGCTCAGGGGTGCCGTGGTCCCGTGGTTAGCGTGAGCAGCTGCGGAACAAGAGGTCCTTGGTTCTAGCCTTCCTCGAGTGAAAAGTTTCGTTTCTTTATTTTCGCAAAGTTATGATCTGTCCGTTCGTTCATTGACGTCCCTGTTCACTGTAATAAATTTAGTGTCTGTGTTTTGCGACCGCACCGCAAAACCGTGCGATTAGTAGACGAAAGGACGTGCCTCTCCAATGGGAACTGAAAACATTTGATCGCAAGGTGATAGGTCAACCGATTCCTCCACAGGAAAACACGTCTGATATATTCTATACGACACTGGTCACGGCATGTGCGTCACATGACAGGAATATGTTGTCGACCCACAATACTTGTACACTTGGCTAATGGGTAAAAAGATTCTTCTACCTTGCCCGATTTAGGTCAATTGCAGGAAGTTTTGGGGAGTGAGTACCAGGTCACCAGCATTGTGAAGCCTAATGCAGGATTGGCTCAGGTGACTTTTAACATAGGGGGGTTATGTAGGGATTTTACTAAAGAGGATCAGGTAGTGATTGTGGGTGGGGCTGGTAATAGTATTGATAGGGATGGGAAGTATGACATAGATGGTGACCTGGAAAAGATAGCCACTCAGACTGGCAACACGAATGTGCATTTCGTGGAACTGTTTCAGCGTCACGATCGGCCTCATCTTAATATAGCCGTCAGGCGTAATAACATGAGACTTGGGGGTGCGCTGATGACAGAAGGCATGAGTCACATTTCAGTGGTGTCGGTGGAGTCTATCAGTAGGACGGGTTTCACTAGACATGGCCTGCACCTCAACAGGTATGGGAAGGGGAGGTTGGCAAAACTTATAGGTGACAGCATAGGTGGGGGTGGTGGGATCACTCATGGGAAAATTCCGGTAGTTGTGGGTGTTAGAGCTGTACCTTTTTTAGATTGAAGTCAGCTGATAGGTATTCCTGCTTAAGGGAAGTCTCTCTAACAAAGAAACCACTTTCTACAAAGCTTGGGTATCCGATTAATGAGGGAATTAGTATATTTCATCAAAATATACAAGGTATTCGAGATAAAGTTAGTGAACTGCTTATAGATGTTGACTCTGAAATTATTGGTATATCTGAACACTTCTTAAATAAGGAGATAATTCAGAGGCTTCCTTTACCAGGATACAGGTTGGCTGGCAGCTTTTCTAGGAGCTCTTTGCGGTGTGGGGGAGTAGCCATGTATGTGAGAAACGGTATCCCATTTGAGTCAATTGATGTTTCAAAGTACTGCACTGAAAAGGTGTTTGAATGTTGTGCAGGTGTGGTTAAATTTAGTGGAGCTAAACTTCTTACTGTTGTTATTTATAGATCCCCAGACTCCGATTTCACAACATTTTTGCTAAAGCTAGAGGAGGTTCTTGGTTCACTTTATAGGAAATACAAAAAGTTAGTTATATGTGGTGACTTCAATATTAATTGTATAAGTGATTGTGCAAGGAAAAGGATGCTGGTAGACCTCCTTAATTCATATAATCTTATGCAAACTGTATTCTTTCCAACGAGAGTGCAAGGGAACAGTAGAACAACCATAGACAATATTTTTGTTCATTCGTCATTATTAGAAGGGCATTCTGTTAGCAAAAAGGTGAATGGCCTTTCAGATCATGATGCACAAATTTTAAGTCTAAAAGATTTTTGTGCTTCAACACATGTTAAATATAGTTACCAACTTTTTAGGAAAGCTGATCCAGTTGCTGTACAGACTTTTGTAAACCTTATCAAGGAACAAGATTGGCAAGATGTTTATAGTGCTGATACAGTAGACGATAAATATAATGCTTTCCTCAAGACTTTTCTCGTGCTCTTTGAAAGTTGCTTTCCGTTAGAACGTTTAAAACAGGGTACTAGCACAAACAGGCAGCCTGGGTGGCTGACTAAAGGGATAAGAATATCTTGTAGAACAAAGTGGCAATTATATCAAAACGTTAGAAACAGTCAAAATCTAAATGCAGCAGCCCATTACAAACAGTATTGTAAGGTGCTTAAAAAAGTTATTAGGAAGGCAAAAAGTATGTGGTATGCAGATAGAATAGCTAAGTCTCAGGATAAAATTAAAACCATATGGTCAGTCGTAAAGGAAGTGGCTGGTCTGCAGAGACAGGTCGAGGATATAGAATCAGTGCGTAGTGGGGATGTCCGTGTTGCTGATAAGTCGCATATATGTACAGTACTTAATAATCACTTTCTGAATATAGCAGGTGAACTAAATAGAAACCTAGTCCCAACAGGGAATCATATAGCGCTCTTAGAAAAAAGTGTTCCGAGACTGTTACCTGAAATGCTCCTCCATGATACTGACAAGAGGGAGATTGAGTTAATAATTAAATCACTAAAGACCAAGAACTCTCATGGATATGACGGGGTATCTAGCAGAATACTGAAGTATTGTTCCACGTATATTAGCTCAGTACTTAGCCATATCTGTAACTTTTCCTTTAGCAGTGGTCGGTTTCCTGACCGATTAAAGTACTCGGTAGTGAAGCCACTTTATAAAAAGGGAGACAGGGATAATGTTGACAATTATAGACCTATTTCTATGCCATCGGTGTTTGCTAAAGTTATCGAGAGGCTTGTATATACAAGGTTACTGCAGCATTTAAATTCACATAATTTGCTGTCAAATGTGCAGTTTGGTTTTAGAAATGGCTTAACAACTGAAAATGCTATATTCTCTTTTCTCTGTGAGGTTTTGGACGGATTAAATAAAAGGTTGCGAACGTTAGGTGTTTTCTTTGATTTAACGAAGGCTTTTGACTGTGTTGACCACAAAATATTACTGCAGAAGTTGGAACATTATGGAGTAAGGGGAGTAGCTTACAATTGGTTCGCCTCCTACTTTAAGAACAGAAAGCAGAAGGTAATCCTCCGCAATATTGAGAGTGGTAATGATGTTCAGTCCCAATGGGGCACTGTTAAATGGGGCGTTCCCCAAGGGTCGGTGCTGGGGCCACTGCTGTTCCTTATTTATGTAAATGATATGCCTTCTAGTATTACAGGTGATTCAAAAATATTTCTGTTTGCTGATGACACCACCTTGGTAGTGAAGGATCTTGTGTGTAATATTGAAACATTATCAAATAATGTAGTTCATGAAGTAAGTTCGTGGCTTGTGGAAAATAATTTGATGCTAAATCACAGTAAGACTCAGTTTTTACAGTTTCTAACCCACAATTCAACAAGAACTGACATTTTAATCAGACAGAATGGGCATGTTATAAGCGAGACGGAACAGTTCAAGTTCCTAGGCGTACGGATAGATAGTAAGCTGTTGTGGAAAGCCCATGTTCAGGATCTTGTTCAGAAACTAAATGCCGCTTTATTTACCATTAGAACAGTATCTGAAATAAGTGACATTTCAACACGAAAAGTAGTATACTTCGCATATTTTCATACGCTTATGTCATATGGTATTATTTTTTGGGGTAATTCTTCTGATTCAAAAAGGGTATTTTTGGCTCAAAAACGGGCTGTTCGAGCTATGTATGGTGTAAGTTCGAAAACCTCTTGTCGACCCCTATTCAATAGTCTGGGAATTTTGACATTGCCCTCACAGTATGTATTTTCTTTAATGTCGTTTGTTGTTAGCAATATTAGCTTATTCCCAAGAGTTAGCAGCTTTCACTCAGTTAATACTAGGCAGAAATCAAATCTGCATGTGGAATGCACTTCCTTGACTCTTGTGCAGAAAGGAGTGCAGTATTCTGCTGCATCCATTTTCAATAAGCTACCACAAGAACTCAAAAATCTTAGCAGTAGCCCAAACACTTTTAAGTCTAAACTGAAGAGTTTCCTCATGGCTCACTCCTTCTATTCTGTCGAGGAGCTCCTGGAAGAGATAAAAAATTAAGCAAATTCCAGTGTTACATTCTTGATTTTCTTTATTTAAACTAACGACTTGTTTCATTTTATGTGTTTCTACAATCGTGTTATAATTTCATGTATTGACTCGTTCCATGACCATGGAGACTTCTCCTAAATGTGGTCCCACGGAACAATAAATAAATAAATAAATAAAAAAATGTGATAATCACTCCAGCTACCGTGCCAGCACCCCTAGATCAAGGCAGGTGTATGTAAACGGATAGAATATGAGATAATCTGAGCGATAAAGTTAGGCCAAAAATAGTACTCGAGTATGTCTACCGGCAAACCACATAAGCTCTTCAAGAGAAGGAGCGCTCAGAAGAAAACTTGAAAAATAACATTTTACGATTCCCCAACTATTCTGTAGTAAAAGGGAGAGATATTAATTTCTTAGCTGTAGGCTGGGAGACGCTTATACATTGACTGAAATACGCTGTTGCTTGAAGTAGTGAGTACGTAAAAAATGCTTGTTAAATAAATTAATGGAATCATACTATGTAGGCTTGCGAGACTGGTATTTTCGTTTTTGTTAATATGTGTTTTATGGCCACAACACTATGCACCAAGGCATACCTCTGTGCCTTAGGTTTCGTCAGACAATGCTGGAGACAACTCGAACTCTTTACTCGTATGCAGGAAATGTCGTTTTGTGCCCGCTACAGACCACTTCCAAGATCGCAGAGTTTCGCCGACATTTGTTATGAAGTTTCATTTCGTATTAAGATCTACACCTCGTCTGATTGTAGTCCAGTTAAAGCCTTTTTTTTTATTTTATGGCCTCTCTATACATCCTAAAACAGTAATTATTCTGTTCTTGATAGAACCATTGTATCAGGAAAACGAATTTTATGGTTCCGTGGTCCCAGTGCATGTCCTGCTGCTATTGATTCATCAATGTTGCCAAGGCGACAATTGCTCTTCTACTGCTTAACGCGGATGTTGATTCTTTCTCTCATTTATAGTGCTTATGCACATTTGACCGCATGTACAAGGAATTTTATATACTCCGGATGTGGTAAGCGGCGGCCGTAGGTCCTGGGCAGTGTTCAAATATTCGCGCACTTTCCTAATTGGTTTAAACACTATGTCAATGCCGTCTCTTGTGAGTACTCTTCTGACGCAACCCGTGCCCGATTTTCCGAATGGGGCGAGAGTTATCCATTTAAATGGCTCTTTTTCATTAGAATCCCCAGATCTTGTAGAGTGTAGTGCACTATTAATCTCTTTGTCAGAGCAGCCGTTTCTTCGTCAGTGTAGTGTCTTAGTTATCTTTTCGTCAGAGTAGATTTTTCTCCTTCAGAAGAAGGAACGGCTACCCTGACAGCGCACTACACTACTGGAAAAGGTGCACACAGCTACGAATATTCCAGAGAAACAGCAATGCGTAAACGGTACGAGAGAGTACGTCATACCACTGCCGATAATTACACTATCACGGCCATGAATACCTTAATATGCCCTCGTCTGTAGAGGGAAACTGGTAATTAAGCAGATAAAGCACCACCCATGGTGGTTTACTTGAGCATTAACTTAAAAATTTTGTCCATATGTTCTTTCATGGGACTACTCACATGCCCAATAAAAAAAAATTCACCTCAAGTTGTTCTTTGGAGTCATTGCTAAGTGCCCTTGAGCAAGTTGGCAAGTACTTATAGTTTTCCGGGAGCAATCCAGCTTGCATGAGAGGTGAGGCTTGAACGCACCTGCGACCATGTGGTACCTACTACATGATAGCCCATCCTCACAAGAATGAAAGCAAGCTGATTTGAACTACAGCAACGTCCGCCTGACGTCCCACGTAAACTGCCAAGCTGTTACTCCCTACTACACCCAGTCACGTTCTCGGCAGTAATGTCGAAAGACGTTACTTTCTTCTGTTTTTTAAGTAGGTAATTCTGCGATTAGCAAAATCCCCAGACATGTTAGTTGATTTTACACCTTCAATCAAGAGAGGAGGAACCTTTGCAAGATGGTAGTTTTACCGTTTCATTGGTTTGATGTAATTAGTCGTCCAGCAGAAGACACGATTGGAAACGTATAATGGAAGAAATTGCTTCAAATGGTTCAAATGGCTCTATGGGACTTAACTTCTGAGGTCATCAGTCCCCTAGAACTTAGAACTAATTAAAACTAACTAACCTAAGGACACCACACACATCCATGCCCGAGGCAGGATTCTAACCTGCGACCGTAGCGGTCGCGCGGTTCCAGTCTGTAGCGCCTAGAACCGCTCGGCCACTCTGGCCGGCAGAAATTGCTTCCCTCACTGCATTGTTAATGGAACCATTTTGTATTCACGTAAAACGAGGAAAACATAAATCCCGAACCATGAAATACGAATCCCGTGTCCTGACCAATAAGTCACGAGTTCTGACCCACTAAAGGTGACAGCAAGTTAAAAATATCTCGTCAAGGCTCCTAAGGCGAAGCCAGCGATTCACAACGGAAGTTGTTGCGTCGCAGCTGCTGCCGTTTCTCGGAAGCAGCACGCTCCGCTCCCGCAGGAACAACGCTGGAACGCGCATACGCTGTGTCAGCAGCGATAGCGAAGCGGCCCAAGCTCTTGGAAAATCGTCGAACCTTGCTATCTACGGCACGCACTGGAGCGAGCCAGAAGAAGAACAGCGCAATGCAAACGTTCACGCGTTTCGTTCTCACAGCCAGAGCCACGTAGACTTCTCCATCCTAGCTCATATATATCCACAATCGCTTACACACGACGGTGTAACTGGAAAATAAAGAGAACTTTTGTTTACAAAAAGGGAAATATACCAGATTCACATAATTATAGACAAATAACGCAAACGTCCGTCAGCTGAAGGTTTCTTCAGCTTATTCAAAATTACACATTACGACACTCTTCAACCGTCGGCGGTCTCTGTCAGTCACGAGACGAGGTCTGCCTGTACGCTTTTGTACTGTACGTGTCCCTTCACGTTTCCACTTCACTATCACATCGGAAACAGTGGACCTAGGAATGTTTAGGAGTGTGGAAATCTCGCGTACAGACGTATATCACAAGTGACACCCAGTCACCTGACCACGTTCGAAGTCCGCGGAGAGCTCCATTCTGCTCTCTCACGATGTCTAATGACTACTGATGTCGCTGATATGGAGTACTTGGCAGTAGAAGGCAGCACATTCCATTTAATATGAAAAACGTATGTTTTTGGGGGTTCAAAAATGGTTCAAATGGCTCTGAGCACTATGGGGCTTAACATCAGTCCCCTAGAACTTAGAACTACTTAAACCTAACTAACCTAAGGACATTACACACATCCATGCCCGAGGCAGGATTCGAACCTGCGACCGTAGCAGTCGCGTTTTTGGGGGTGTCCTGATACTTTTGATCACGTAGTGTAAAGGCAATGGCAAGGTGTATACGAGAAAGGCGTTCGGCATTGTCAATCGCTTAACGAATTTCATGTTCTAAAAAGTGGAGCGCACTGCCTTTTCGTACCATGTAGTGAATATTTATATTGCTGTCATTGCTGCCTACAGTGTGACCAGATTCTCATAAATGCAATCCGAAAGATGCTTTCTTTCGTAGCTTTGAATGCTCCGTTAAATCTTACATTAAAAGAGCGGCCGGTTTGACCGATATAATGTTTATCACAGTTGTTACAATCAATACTGTTTGTTTTACTCAAGTAATGAAACAGGTTTGGAACTAAATGTATCGTAAACTGGTCATACTATAGGGAGCACTGAGGATAATATGCGTATTCTCCACAGGGTGCAAAGAGGCAGTGCTCTCGACTTATTAGAAGAGCTAAAAAACAGGAGCCAGCAAACGTGCTCAATGGGCAGAGAGATTTTATAACCAATACCCACTCTGTTTTGGTTGACAAAGCACTACTGCAATCTTTTTTTTTCTTTATTGTTATTTCATCCCCCCTCGCCGATTGTGGGCGCCTTGTTGGCTGCAGCGGTAAAATCAACTCACTCTTCAGCCAGTAGAACTTAAGGCTAACTTAGATGCTAATACAACATGTACTTAATATTACTTGAAAAGGTGACATGAATGGAAGAAATATAAATAATATAATGTTGTCTTCATGAACTGTTTAAAAACAGTGATAAAAATGTGGACAGGCAGCACAATTAAAAACATCTGAGAAACACTTGAAAAATGCTAAAAACTTGAAAAACACTGAACACGACAGAAGATACACTGAACAGTAAAAACGGAGCATCAAGCGCTTTCACTAAAATTGGAAATGGACCTGACTTGGGACGGTAGATAGTGGATGAAAAGAAGAGTGGGTATGGTCCACAATGATATTTGAAAACAGTATGTTGCAACGGAAAAATTGATTTAAGACATACGTTTTCAGGTTTAGATTAGACGAGAAGCTGGCACTACACTGTAGGGAGTTTTGAGTTACCAGTACTCAAATCACACAGTAGAAAAATTTTCATGCTAGCTTGCTCGTTTGACAGACACGTCATACAAATTGCTCAAGATTATTGGCCTGTTGGCTACTACTTGCCCTCAAAAAGTTAGTACCAGGGAACAGTGAACTGAAATTGAAACATCCTGGCAAAATTAAACACCATAAACAAACCAGACACCTGTTTTAATTGATTTAGTTGTGTGTACATCTTTTTTCAGCTCTCTGCAACTTTAAGAAGTTCGAATTAAATCACAATTTTATCATAACCCAAAGTAGTTTACCCTGAGTCGTGGTATATCTTTCATTCGTTTCTTAGAACATTTCTTCATGATTATACTTTTTTCCTTGTTTTGTTTTTCCATCTGCGTACTAGTGTCAAAATATTTCAGGGCTGTATCACGCCCCAGCAGCCGTCTACTGTGCCAGAATTACTTATCAAGACCAGAGGCATGGTTATTGACAATGAAGAAATTTTGCTGTGTGTACTGCAGTACTGTTCGGCAAAACTGTGGCATCGTACAGAGACCACGTTGCCAAATCCTAGTTTGCAACAGGAATCGATGTGACAGACTTAAGCGTGGGCTCGCTGCAATCAGCAACGATGTATCAGAGGCGATCCTGAAAACCACATCTTCCGTCTCAGCATAGCAGCGCCCTCACACTGAGGTCAATATAGTGTCGAGCTACTGTAGCAAGCACTCTGCCCAGTTTGTAACCTCATCTGCAGCAGTCAGCAGCGCGGAGTGGCTGCGTAGTTTGAGGCGCTATGTCACGGATTGCGCGGCACTTCCCGCCGTAGGTTTGATTCCTCCCTCGGGCATGGGTGTGCGTGTTGTTCTTAGCATCAGTTAAAGTTAGTTTAAGTAGTGTGTAAGTCTAGGGAACGATGACCTCAGCAGTTTGGTCCCTTAGGAATTCATACACGTTTGAACATTTTTTGTAGCAGTCAACATTAAGGATAAACCCTATAGTTAAAGTTTCTAAGGGACTTGTGCATTTAAATATGGAACACTGTAGTGCTGCAAGAGAACAGTTTGTTAATCTCTACATCAAGTAAGTTTCAATAGTCACCACAGTTGTAACAAATCAAGAAATACGGTGGCAAAGATCTATTTCAAAGTTAATTAAGACACCTATTCAATGTAATAAAGTGAACTAATATTTCATGTGTTCTAGTAAGATGAACCTTCCCCAGAACAATGGAGGGACCCTTAGTTGCGGCCAGACGAAACTGCACTACTGACCATTAAAATTGCTACACCACGAAGATGACGTGCTACAGACGGAAAATTTAACTGACAGAAAGAAGATGCTGTGATATGCAAATGATTAGCTTTTCAGAGCATTCACACAAGGTTGGCGCCGGTGGCGATTTCTCATACACAAACAGCAGTTAATCGGCGCTGCCTGGTGAAACGTTGTCGTGATGCCTCGTGTAAGGAGGAGAAATGCGAACCATCACGTTTCCGACTTTGATAAAGGTCGGATTGTAGCCTATCGCGATTGCGGTTTATCGTATCGCGACATTGCTGCTCGCGCTGGTCGAGATTCAATGACTGTTAGCAGAATATGGAATCTATGGGTTTAGGAGGGTAATATGGAACGCTGTGCTGGATCCCAATGGCCTTGTATCAATAGCAGTCGAGATGACAGGCATCTTATCCGCATGGCTGTATGGCTGTAACGGATCGTGCAGCCACGTTTCGATCCCTGAGTCAACAGATGGGGACGTTTGCAAGACAACAACCATCTGCACGAACAGTTCGACGACGTTTGCAGCAGCATGGACTATCAGCTCGGAGACCATGGCTGCGGTTACCCTTGATGCTGCATCACAGACAGGAGCGCGTGCGATGGTGTACTCAACGACGAACCTGGGTGCACGAATGGCAAAACGTCATTTTCTCGGATGAATCCAGGTTCTGTTTACAGCATCAGGATGGTCGCATCCTTGTGTGGCGACATGGCGGTGAACGCACATTGGAAACGTGTTTTCGTCATCGCCATACTGGCGTACCACCAGGCGTGATGGTATGGGGTGCCATTGGTTACCCGTCTCGGTCACCTCTTGTTCACATTGACGGTACTTTGAACAGTGGACGTTACATTTCAGATGTGTTACGACCCGTGGCTCTAACCTTCATTCGATCCCTGCAAAACCCTACATTTCAGTAGGATAATGCACGACCGCATGTTGCAGGTCCTGTACGGGCCTTTCTAGATACAGAAAATGGTTGTGGTGGTGGTTAGTGTTTAACGTACCGTCGACAACGAGGTCATTAGAGACGGAGCGCAAGCTCGGATTAGGGAAGGATTGGGAAGGAAATCAGCCGTGCCCTTTCAAAGGAACCATCCCGGCATTTGCCTGAAACGATTTAGGGAAATCACGGAAAACCTAAATCAGGATGGCTGGAGACGGGATTGAACCGTCGTTCTCCCGAATGAGAGTCCAGTGTGCTAACCACTGCGCCACCTCGCTCGGTGCAGAAAATGTTCAACTGCTGCCCCGTCCAGCACATTCTCCAGATCTCTCACCAATTGAAAACGTCTGGTCAAAGGTGGCCGAGCAACTGGCTCGTTACAATACGCCAGTCACTACTCTTGATGAACTGTGGTATCGTGTTGAAGCTGCATGGGCAGCTGTATCTGTACACGACATCCAAGCTCTGTTTGACTCAATGCCCAGGCGTATGAAGGCCATTATTACGGCCAGAGGTGGTTGTTCTGGGTACTGATTTCTCAGGATCTATGTACCCAAATTGCGTGAAAATGTAATCACATGTCAGTTCTAGTATAATATGTTTGCCCAATTAATACCCGTTTATCATCCGGATTTCTTCTTGGTGTAGCAATTTTAATGGCCAGTAGTGTAGTTTCACCTGCTCACAGTAATAACCACACTTATAGTTAATGAGACTTGTCTTTTGCCGAACTGACACAGATTTTGCAGATTTCAAACATGTTCTAAATTCAGACATAAATTTCTTGGCTAGAACTCTGATTTCAACTTTCATATGTGTTATGCCTTTATTTCACACTTCGACTAAGTTCAAAGTCTTTTTGAGTTACTGTTACTTTCACGTGTCCCGATATTAATGAACTCCAGGGTAAATCAATATGCGTCATGGATCTACATGTACATCATAATAACTGCTCTGAAACGCCCATTTAAGTATTTGGCAGAGGATTCAGAAAACCACTTTCACACTATTTATCGGTCGTTCGACCTTCTAACATCACACGGGAAATACGTAAGCTTGAATCTTTCCTTGGGAACACTGATTTCTCCGATTTTATTACGATGGCCGTTTCTTCATATGTAGATGCGTGGCAACAAAATATTTTAGCAATCGGAGGAGATAGGTGGTGATTGAAATTTCGGGAAAACATCTCGACGCAACGAAATTCACCTTCGCTCTAATTATTGCCATCCCAACTCGTTTATCATATCCGTGACAATTTCTCCCGTTTCATGTTAACATAAAAGGAGCTGCTCTTATCTGAAATTTTTCATTGTCCTTCGTGATTCCTATGTGGTAACGATTCCATACTGCACAGTACAGCGTAGTACAGGAAGCCGCTTTAGTTATGAGGTCATGATAATGATAAGAATGATTAGCAGCTATGTTACTTATGTAAGATCCAGAACATTCAGATGAACTATGGAATACTCCCTTGAATCTACGGCGGGGAACGTCAAGAGATTAAAAGGATCAGAAGTCGAATAAATCTATCTGTCACGTAACTAAAATGCCCTGGATTTGTTGTGCTGAGATGGCAAACACGAAGCCTTTGTGGCAGTTACAAGGACGTAGCGGCTGAGTCACGATCGCCCGTCTGACTGTCTATGAATCAAACCGGGAAGTAGCATGATTGCTGCCCCCGTGCGTGCCGAAGCGCTGCAATCCGACGGCCTTAGATAAGGTTAAAATGCGTCTTCGTCACTGTGTTGTAATCCAAACCAAAACTGTCGACGGAATTAACTTCAGTCGGTCCCACCCCCCCCCCCCCCCTCCCCAACCCCCCCGCCCTCCCCGTCCGTTCTTCATCACTCTCATAAGCCACAGAGACAATGTATAATAATAAAAAGAAGAACACGAGAGAATAGAAACCATTAACAAGTTTTTCATACATACATCTGTAATGTAGTATCTCACGTATTATTCTAATGCTCTGTTGAACCGCCAATAAAGAACGATAGCTACTTACGTTATTGGGTTAGACAGAATGTCCTTCACAATTCTGATCCAGCTATTCAACGAAGAGTTCCCAGTATGTAAACCAGATATATAACAATGTAACATGTTTTATGCTGATGCATTGTGACATTTTTGGAGAAAAATCCTCATTAGAAATCAAGGGGTATGCCGAAAATAGAAGTCTTCCGAAACTCAACAGTCTCTGTCCATGTGTCCACTCCAGTGGGCAGTAGGTAATGGTGCCCAAGTTGATATTGTGTTCCTTGATTTCCAGATGGCATTCGGAATCGTATAGCATTGTTACTTGGTGAATAAATCACGAACTTACGAAATATCGGACCATATTTGTGACTCGAATCACGAGTCCCAATCACACAGAACTCAATACGCGTGCAAAATCTTCAGATTTTATAGAGGCTTTATTGTTCACTATGTGTGTAAATGATCTAATGTATAAGATCGGATATCCAGTTATGCTGGTCCTGGATGACGCTGGTTGTATACAAAACTTTGCAATACCAGAAAATTGTAGCGAAACGCAGCACGAATTGCAGCAAAATCAACAGTTGGTGCAGAGATTGGCGGTCAAACCACAACATAAATAAATGAAACTTATTTCGTACACATAGGCGGAAAGATCAATTATTAACAGAAATTATAGTATTGACAATAAATAAACGTAAATCGTAACTATCACAAAATATGTGGGAGCACCCATTCGGAGCTACCTAAAATGGAACGACCCCTAAAAATTTGTTGCTGGAAAAGCAAACGCCAGGCTGAAAATCAGTGGAACATTCCTAAGGAAGTGTTACACACCGACGAAAAAGGTATGTTACAGTACCATTGTATGACAATTCTTTGAGTATTTCCCGTTAGTGTGGGACTCTTACCAGGTAGCATCAATAGGAGAAATGGAGGATATTCGAAGTAAGCGTTGTGTTCTAACAGAACATCAAATTCACCGGCCGACACAAAAAGAAACGCGTTGTGCGTCACGGAGAGGTTTACTATTAAAATTCTGGCAACGTACGCTCCAAGAAGTGGTACTATCACTTCCTAACACGTAAATCTCGCGAAACAGCCACGACAGCAAAAACAGATAAGTGAAAGCTCATTCGGGGGTTAAGCTGCAGTCGATCTTCCCATACGCCCTTCGAAATTAGAAGACCAGAAGCGGATAATCACAATAGTATAAGAAGTACTCTCCACCACACACCTATAAGTGGCTTGTGGCGTTTAGACGTGGACACGCCCAATACATCGACGACCAAACATGCATATTTGTCATAGGAACCAAGAAGTAGCTATCGTGAACCGAAAAGCATCACATCACTAAGCAATAAGAAGAACCACACGGCGCACATGGAATTACGACTTAATAAAGCTATCCTGAAAATGGCTGTGAGTTAATAAGTACAAACAATGCCATATTCTCTGATGCATTATTCTTCCTACCAGTGGAAAGCACCATTGGTTTCAAATACAGAGGATTTCTCACTAACGTTTAAAAATCCCGGAAGTGACGTAGATGACGCTGAGACAAGTAATTTAATACAAGACACAAGGATTCGTAAATATCGGGAAATGCCTCAAAAATGGATGAGAAATGACGAACATGTGACGTCACCGGATGACATACCTCGCTGCACGTGCAGCGTTTGGGCTTGGGCATGAAGGGATGATTGAGCGATACAATACTTGCATTCGAGCAAACTGTGCAAATTTCGAACACTTTTGTAAATGTGATCTGTTGTATACGTAGATGTTACAAAAGTATTGTCCTTACAGTAAACAAGTAAAAGTTGTCATTATTTTGTGTTTCTTTTATTTTGTCGCTTTTTGTTTGTTTATAGACATTATTTAAAACGTAGGTGAGTCACTGGTAACGACGTAATTCGGAAGCTGAAGGTCATTTACTCGTGACGCAATACGGTAAGTTTTTACTGTATTGTACTTTGCAGTAAGTAACCGGAGACCTGGGGATTGAAGAAATGTGTACTGTCTTGCTTCTCTCTTGTCTTTACTGGTTTTATACTTCTCATATCTAATTTTATAACACACAAAAGAAAAAGTTATTAGCCAACAGGCAATAAAGAGTGCAAATTTTCTGAAGAGTTCTTATTCTTCTGGTCAGAAATAATCCCACCCAGTATTCATTGTGAGTTTTTTTCAAGGGGGGTAGGATGTCAAACCGGCCAACTGGGAGCAGGAGGGACACCATAGAACACTTTAATTTCTACTGTGGAGATGGCAGGTTTGATGGCTTCCAAAACAAAATATACACGTTTGAATTCTATGGAGCGAAGTACAGTGAGGTACGATAAAAGAATGCTGTGTGAAGAGGCGTGGCTCAGCACTTTGGCACACTTAAGAATATATGTTTTATACATCAAACTCTTCAGAAAGGTGTGCGCTACAAAATGAACACATTTTTGCAATAAATTTTTGATGTCTTATCTCAAACGTTCGGCGGGGGGGGAGGGGGCGCCGCTACCAAGTTTTTGCCATTGCCCCGATTGGGAAATATCGCAGATCCGGGGCTGACTGGGAGTATTAAGTTTATTAGTTTATAGTCAGTTTCAGTATACTCACTCTGCCACTTCAGACATTCGAATAATTTTAAAACTGTTTGTCAAATTAAAATCTTAGGTAACTAAGATGTAAAACTGGTAGTGTACGCGTGAAACATTGGTCCAACGTAAGAGAGGACCCGATGGACCTAATCAGATCAGAGTAAATAAATAAATAAAGCAAACAAATCGAATATCGGTGTTAAGGTATTCACATGAATTCAACATGCCGATATATTCCATCAAAGTCTGGGGTCTACGCGAAGAAATATCACTTGCTACACTTGGGACTGATTAGCTGACAAATATACTGAGCAGTTCTATTCATCGATATAGTGTACAGAATATTTCGTTTACAGATGCAGTTGTACTAATAAAGGATTATTCAACAGCTGTCCGCCCCTGGTAGCTGAGTGGTCGGCACGACGGAATGTCATACCTAACGGCCCTGGTTCGATTCCCGGCTGCGTTGGAGATTTGCTCCACTCAGGGGCTGTTGTCCCTATCATCATCATTTCATCCCCATCGACACGCAAGTCGCCGAAGTGGCGTCAACTCCAAAGACTTGCACCAGGCGAACGGTCTACCTGACGGGAGGCTCTAGCCACACGGCATTTACATTTTATTCAACAGCTGCTGCTGTTATGTTTAACAAGAATGCATTCTTACAGCTGTGGTTGCACACAATATAAAGCGTGTAGCCTTTCACTATCTTTGTTTAAAGATGATTTTGGTTCAAAGTGAATCTAATTATAACGCAGCATTAAACGTCTTTGAAAAGCTGTTAAATTAACAATAAAAATATACCGGTAATACGGAGTATGATTATTGTGGACAAATATTTATATTCTGTAGACGAATATTTAATAAGAAACTTATAGCATCATTAATGTTACAGTATGGCACACATATTCACTGTAATTTAAGTAAAGAATATTCACTGTTGCGTATACCCGCCTAAAATGATAGTGCATATCATGTTTAGCATACAAATTGGCTAGATCCACATCGTTATTTAAAGTTGTGAAGTATAGGTTGACAATATGTAATCAGTTAATCAAGGGATCAGAATACTTAGTATTATTATATAGTTTTCAGTAAAATGTATAGAATACCAACAATTTACATACTGTGTAATAAAATTTTCATAATATAACAGGAGGAAAGGAAACGGAGAAATTCAACATACTCACCCGCAGTGACAGCGTTGCCTTCAAGACCTGTTGCGTGCACCTTTACTCTTAGCGATTTGTCTGACGAGTAATCACTGACAATGTTACTGGCTATATGCTTAACACGCAGACAAAATAAATTCTCTGGCTTCTATTGCGATAGTGAAGTCAAAACGAAACCAGTTCCTCTTATTGTGGTTGCCGTAGTTCACCCCAAGAAAATGATGCAGGACTCTTGAATGAAAAGTCCCATGGTGAGCTCCTCCAAGTCCAGAGGTACAATCGACGTCACTATGTCGTCATGTGGGGAATGATCTCCTATTGGCTGCAGAGTTGCGTGAGGCAGCCGCGATTGGTAGAGCGGCCTCCGTCATAGGTGGGAGTGGGAGACTTCCGGCAGTTCTCAGAAACATGAACCGAGCGCGGGATAGAACACCACCAACCAACTCATTTGCGTTGTCAGACATCGTCGTTTGCAGAAGAACCCACGTTTAGACCTTTCACTCCAAAATTTTATGTTGTTTTTGTTTGTTTTTTTGGGGAAGGAGACCAGACAGCGTGGTCATCGGTCTCATCGGATTAGGGAAGGATGGGGAAGGAAGTCGGCCGTGCCCTTTCAGAGGAACCATCCCGGCATTTGCCTGGAGTGATTTAGGGAAATCACGGAAAACCTAAATCAGGATGGCCGGACGCGGGATTGAACCGTCGTCCTCCCGAATGCGAGTCCAGTGTCTAACCACTGCGCCACCTCGCTCGGTAGAAATTTTATGATCATACGTTTTCTATTCATATAAACAGATAATACAGAAAATTCATCAACACGTTCATAGACAAATTACTTTTGCGGTAATTCTTGTCTACTTGAGTGACTGTAGGAATGTTTGAAATCTACAATTTTACACAAACAACAATTTTACACAAACAACAATTTTACACAAACTACATACTATGAGTATTGTACTTAAACAATTTAAATTGTTAGTACGCTATTGTAATGCACTAGTTGCCATAACTGAAGGAGTAAAACGACAAAAATATGAGGACTCGGAATATATACACTGAATGCAACTAAAATTTGCCACACATGGTTAAAAAAACAAACAAAAAAAACATGAAAACACAATTCCGAATGTGACATAAAAAAGCGCTGCGCTTATAATGTAGTGCCTGATGCACTGCACATTGGCGTACAAGACAGAGCAGTGAGGCAGCCCGGATCACACAGCGCTTTGCGCTATCGAACGTTGATCTTATAGTCTATGCTGCCCAGTCTGATGTTGGTTTTTAGGTTGTTTTCCTCTCTCGTCTAGTTAAATGCCAGTCTGGTACCCAATCTCCAGCTAAAGAAAACACGAAACGCAAACAATTGACAATACAATAAGCCGCAGAAGGAAGTCTGCGTGATTAAAAAACAAATGTTGCATGCAAGTCTTCCGTTTAAGGTGGCTGACGTTCATGGTGGCAGCAAGGGACACCGACCTCAAATGTGAAGAATTAAATAAATCGTCAAGTCATGAAACATCTGATCCCACTACAACAGAACACAATATCCTAAGGCAATCACTCGAACAATAAAGAAATTGTGAAAATGAAGAGTCCACAGACAAATATCTATTGCAGAAATTCTAGTTTAAGTCAGTGGACTACAGCATTGTTTGAAAATGGTATTTAATCGACCAACTCGAAATGAGCACCAAATTCGATTTTTGTTCTTCAACAATTTTGCATTTTGAGAAGGTTATCCTGATAAAATACTTGCCATAAATGAAGGAAAGAATAACAGATATGTGATAAGTGCGAAAAATATATGCTGAATACAACCGTATTTAGCCAGAGTGTATAGGACATGACGCAGAATAAATAAAACATGAAAACACCGTTCGCGACGAACGCATTAAATTAGAAATTGGAATATGTTAAAAACATGCCTATGTTAAGTATCTTCAAAGCGGAAGTTGCTGTTGCAATTTAAAGCGCTGGGCTATAACTTAGAAGACAGGGACCTGAGCCAGTCCGAACGAATCCACGCACTGTGCTGACGTTCGTTGATCTGATGGCCCCGCCAGTCTGAGCGTAGCTTTTAGGCGGTTTTCCACGATCATCTGGGTAAATGCCAACTGCAAGCCTAGTTCCCAATCTCCATCTCAAATACATGAAAAACAAACAATTAAATTGCAATAAGACACAAAATCATGTCTTCAGGGCCGGCCGGTGTGGCCGAGCGGTTCTAGGCGCTTCAGTCTGGAACCGCGCGACCGCTACGGTCGCAGGTTCGAATCCTGCCTCGGGCATGGATGTGTATGATGTCCTTAGGTTAGTTAGGTTTAAGTATTTCTAAGTTCTAGGCGACTGATGGCCTCAGAAGTTAAGTCCCATAGTGCTCAGAGCCATTTTGAACCATGTCTTCAGCAGTCATAGACAGATGGCGTACACGACCCCTCTCGACTGTGATGAAAAGAAAGGCGTCCGTACAGTGTCCAAATAGTATCATTATTTGGTGCATCACGTATTAGTTGAGCCCACTATAAGAGAACACCATAGCCCGGGACAATCGTTCGCAAGTGAAGAAAAAAAAGAGTCCAGGGACAAATTTCCATTACAGAAATTCTAGTCTAACTGACTTGATTGCAGCTCTGTCTGAAAAATGAGATTTAGCTGAATAAACGTAAAGTGAACGCCATGCACACATAGTTGTACTTCAACGATTTTATTTTGTGAGATTTTCGTAATACGCTAGCTGACACAAACGGTGATCACAAACATACGATAACTCTGAAAATTATGAGTCAAACGCAGTTAAACTTAGGGAAAGTTTAGAACAAGATCTTTTAAAAAAGAATAGTGTATATTCGAAATTGGAGCATTTTTAAAAGCACAAAAGGGAAGTGTATGATTACCCAAGCAGTCCTTATACAACTGTCTGCTACTGTCGATGACTGTCTATCAGTCCTACGGGGGTATGTTACCACTCTTCTTAGCACAGCTGGTCTTATGGGCAGGGCAGTAAGAAGCAACATGCCTCGTTTCTGTAAAGTGCTTTGCATCTGCGAGGTGCCAGGGCTAGCAGTGTATTTAACACTAAATTCTTCTAGAATCTACATATGTAAATGATGCTCTAAGCCCCCCCCTATTCTAACTCCGACTTTTGCTGTTGCACAAGGATTAAAAAAAATACGCGAACTGACTCTAATCAACCCTGCCAGTGGAGTAGAAGAGAGTTTGGCACCTGCAATAATTTAATTTAATAAATAAGTTAAATAAACGAAGGTTTCATTAACATAGTGAGGAATGATAGGGTTGCTCTACCGATTAACAGAATGAAAGTTCTGTCCAAAATAACAATATGATTTATTAAGACTAAACACAAAATAATAAACAAAAACACATGAAACATTTACAATACATGAAATTGGCTCAAATTGGATACTCAAACAAACGCAGTGAATGTGAAGTTGTCCCTAAACTAGATTGTAAGGATTATGACGAAGTGGTATGTGGAGCCAATTCCTTGCAACTCAAATCTTAAGAGAAAACACATAGCCAACCCAACATTAATTGCTGCTACCCAAGACAGAACAAAGTTAGAAAAAGACGAACAGGCGCGCTCTGCCGAGCTCTGATTATCACCTAGGAAAATCCCTGTCTGCCGGTGCTGCGGACACACCTTACCAATCTGTCTTCTTAACTGCAAGAACACGATTTGGCGTACCGGAGGCGATGGCTGGTTGCTTCGACGTCCTCAACCGAAAGGCGAGAGCCGACTACCAAGAGCACCCGTACAGGCCGAACACACAACATTCCCGCCCCCACGACAGTGGCCGTGGTTAAACGTTCCAATCAGCAACTCGAAAACCGGCGGAAAATTCCACTCTATTGCCGGAGCACTACCATTCCACCCATGGATATTCTTGGCGCCAATTTCTGCGCTGATTTTGCTACGTCACGGAGCTATGCCCTGAGCAAGCCAATCACAGTTACTATTTTGCAGAAAGCGCGGGAATTTTCCCGCCACAACTGCCTGGGTACACAAGTCATTCCCACGCCTCGCTGGTAGCCTGCCAGAAAGTGTTTTCGCTAAGTTTCTGTGAAGTAACGGAACCTCTAGCCCAGCCGCTACTTCAGACCCCTCTGGGCGTGTCTTTTGACAATGTCGGCGTCTGCAAAGCATTCACTCGACTTCCTCACACCCGTCGGCTTAACCCTTTCCAGATCAGCAGATCCCGCCGGTCACCGGACCACCCGGGTGACGAGAGACGCTGAGTGGGAAGGCCGTGTGTGAAGGAATAGCGACTTTTCACTGCATGCAATTAGAGAGGAAAATCGTAAGGTAGAAATATGAGAGGGGGCTCATGCCACATCTCACATCTACCAAATTTTTCTAGCCTATATCAATTTGGACCGTATTCTCCAAGAGACAGAGCCACTTCTCGAAACATTTATCCACTTCCAGAGTATGTTCTGTAATTCCTAATCATATATTTATTTTATTTAGCGTATGGCATCTACAGAGAATTGTACGAAGAGTAGATGACCTCCTAGACGGTGTACCCCGGGCAACAGTCCGTGACGACGGAACGGCAAACAGTCTACACACTAGGCGACCGAACTATAATTCCTAATCATACATATTTTCAACTGTGATATAGGTTGTGGACATCTATTAGAGGACATCAATATAGGATGTGACCACCCTTTTCCCGAAGGCTTTGACTTTGTTGGGGACACTTCGAATAAGGCGTCTCTGAATGTCGAGGGCGGCGGGGGGGGGGGGGGAGGGGGGGGGAAAGGGGAGGAAGGGGGGGAGGAAGAATGTTACTGTTCACGAATCATTGCCTCAAAGACGCTGCTTTATGACAAGGTCCATTCTTATGCTGATATAGAGATCATCTTCAAATTGTTCCTCTACTGTACACAGTAAAAAGTGCTGTAAAATGTGTTCTTTTCATTCCTGGCAATATGGGACCACACCACCTTACCCACGTAAAACACCTCCATACAATAACAGCACCACCTCTGTACTTTGCTGTTGGTAGTATACATGATGTCAGGTATTCGCCAAACGGAAATAGTTCCATCGGAATGTCACAGGGTATAGCATGAATCATCATGCATCACTACAGATCACTCGTTTCCAGTCCTCAACTCTCCAGTAGTGTCTTTCTTTACAACACCTCAAGCCTCGTTTAGCATTGACTGCAGAAATGTAAATGTGTGGCTTACGAGGAGCTACTCAACCATTGTCCCTTATTCGTTTTAATTCCCTACCGACAGTCATTGTGCTAATCCTAATGCTGGTAGAGCTTTTGGACTCATTAGTAGTTCCTTCTGCTGATTTCATGTTATTTTTTACAACCCCCCTCCCTCTCCCCTCACCATTGCTCGACGGAGTCTGTCCGTCAGTTCATTAGCTCTATCTGGTCTTGGTTTAGCCGTGATCGTTCATTCCCGTGTGCACTTCACATGTACGTTACCTACCAGTCCACATGGGCCACTTCAGAAGGGTAGCAATGTCCTTTATGGATTTGTTATTCAGGTGACATCCAATCTACGTTTGAAGTCACACACGTTTGAAGTCACAACTTTCCTGAACGTCCCCCCCCCCCCCCCCTCATTCTCCTTCTGCTGCATGTTTCCTGATAACGCAGTTTTCTTCTTTATTGTTGTTTCAGTTCCCCACAATGGGGGCGGGCTGGCAGAGAAGGAAGAAGTTGGAGCCGGCCGTTGTGGCCGAGCGGTTCTAGGCGCTTCAGTCCGGAACCGCGCTGCTTCTACGGTCGCAGGTTCGAATCCTTCCTCAGGCATGGATGTGTGTGCTGTCCTTAGGTTAGTTAGGTTTAAGTAGTTCTAAGTCTAGGGGCTGATGACCTCACATGTTAAGTCCCATAGTGCCAGAGCAAACTACCCACGACTATCTTGTAATAATTCGTTCGAAACTTCCTCCCGGATTAAAACTGAGAGCCGGAACGAGACCCGAACTCGAAATCTTTGCCATTCTGGGGCAAGTGCTCCGCCAGTACCTTATCTCCCACCTTTCAAACTATACAGAAATTCTCCTGCGAAACTTACAGGACTAGCACTCCCGGAAGAAAGGACGTTACAGAGACATGGCTTAGCCACAGCCTGGTGGATGTTTCCAGAATGAGTTTTCACTCTGCAGCGGAGTGTGCGCTGATATGATTAAAATTGTGTGTCGAACCGAGACTCGATCTCTGGACCTTTACCTTTCATGGGGAAGTGCTTTAGCGCGTAAGCTAGCGAACTACGACTCACGACGCGTCCCTACAACTGTACTTCAGCCGGTATCTCATGTCCTACCTTCCCTCAGGCTGTGGCTAAGCCGTTTCTCCGCAATATCCTTTCGTCCAAGAGTGTTAGGCACGCAAGTTTCACAGGAGAACGTCTGTGAAATTTGGGAGGTAGGCGACGAGGTAGCAGGCGGAACTTAAGCAGTGAGGACGAATCGTGGGTCGTGCTTTGGTAGCTCAGTCGGTCTCCGTCAGCCTTTGGTGGCCGTGGTGAGCGGACCTCCAGCGTGTGCTGTGCGCTGCGGTCTGCTGCTGCTGCTCCGATCGGTACGTTAAAGCGCCTGCTGCAGTAGTCAGCTGCGCTATTTTGAGAATTTTAATGGATTCATATTAGAAGCAGAGATGAGTCTGGCTTAAAGGAGACATACATTGAAATTTGTGTTTTACCACATCGTTCAGAGACCGAATTCTTTTGGAAGTGATACATGGCTAGAGGAAGTTGTGAAAATTTCTTTTGAAGATATTATAGGTATCCACCTTTCAAATGTGTTTATGTGAAGCTTAAAAGCATGTAATTGTGCGAGAAAATCTAGAATCCAGAGCATTCGTGACTAAGAAATCCACAACTCCACATCGTCTGCACAATTGTTGCATATTATTTTCTTGTCATTCATATGCACTCCCTGTAGTTGCGTGAGTATCGAGAGAAGAGATTCTATTGCTATTACAAATAGCGTCATTGAAGTGGGGCAGCCTCGTCGTTCGGTGTGGTTATCTCAGTCTCTATACTTAGCTGTCTATTAATTATTATTCGTGCTGGTTTTTTTAAAATATTTTTTGAGTAACCCGTACGATTCGTGGTGGGAATCTAATTACTTCCATGATTTTGAAAAGGTACTTATGATCCACTCTATCAAACGGCTTCTTGAAGTCTGATGACACTAATGCAAATTTTATTTGGTAGATATCTGTGGTTGATTTAGATCTCTGCATTCACATAGATTTTGATGGATATTTTTGTCGTTGCCTATACGTGTTTGGTGAGGACCGGTTATGGAGTTCATTACCATTTTCCTCCTTCTCGCTAAAACGTGGGCCATGGTCTTATAATCGCTGTTGAGTAATTTGGGCGCAAGTTTTGCAATTCCTCTGATGAGTGAATTCTTAGAAATTAGAAGCATTATCCCTTCAGGAAATTCTTTGGGAATGTCGACATTTCCGCTCATGAGTGCGTTGAACATGCTTAGCGACTTGCTTTTCACCTGTACCTAGAACACTTGATAAAATTACACGGGAGTGCCATCAGGTCCTGGAGATTTATTTTTAGAACTGTGTGCTACTGCATCTTTCAGTTCGTCCTCCTCCATCTCAGCAGCGAGATTGCCTGCATCCTCTGCGCTAATTCTGCCTGGTAATTTTCCAATAAGATCTTGCTGCTTGTTGTCGTTGGTAGGTTTGTTGTACATTATTTCTGAGATATATTAGTGAACCGCGTCCTTGATTTCATTCTGTTTTGTAAGAGTTGTTCTATCTGTTAATTTAACTTCTCTCAATATTTTCCTGTTTCCTCTCTTATTCTCACGCATCACAGGGTACATAGCTGTTTCTCCACCCTCTGTGAACCGAGCGACCGCTGCGGTCGCAGGTTTGAAACCTGCCTCTGGCATGGATGTGTGTGATGTCCTTAGATTAGTTAGGTTTAATTAGTTCTAAGTTCTAGGCGACTGATGACCTCAGAAGTTAAGTCGCATAGTACTCAGAGCCATTTGAACCATTTGAACCACCCTCTGTGATGTTTTATGTCCTCTCTCTTATTTTAATGCCTTCTGATTGCCGCCCCTTCAACGCTAAGAGTTGATTTTTTGAATCCGTGTATGGTCCTCAATTACTCATGTGTCCAGGATATATAGATGTCTAAGGGCCGGCCGCTGTGGCTGAGCGGTTCTAGGCGCTTCAGTCAGGAACCGCGCTGCTGCTACGGTCGCAGGTTCGAATCCTGCCTCGGGCATGGATGTGTGTGATGTCCTCAGGTTAGTTAGGTTTCAGTAGTTCTAAGTCTAGGGTGACTGATAACCTCAGGTGTTAAGTCCCATAGTGCTTAGAGCCATTTTAACCATTTGATATCTAAAGTAACTAAAACAAAACTCAGTCGTTCTTTTGATGCAGAAGCTTTTCCGTCGTGAGTGTCCGATCAACATTCTTCTTATTTTAGGCTTAGCACACCGCACCCATCAGCCTGTGGCAAAGTTATGTAGCGGGATTCTGCTTTCGCATTCTTTCCATTTTAGTAAACTCCATGTGACTTCCTCATCATGTAGGTGTGTGATTTTGAGTTTCCCTATGCCCCTCGCTCGGTAAGTCTCTTGTTTGTTCAAGTTTACTGTGGTGATGAATGCAGCACGATCAGAGAAGATAGTGGGCCACACATTAGACTGAAGTACATAGTTCTTTAAGTAGGACGACGTAGATCCTGTCTAGGCCCTTCTTGAGTGGCTGGAAAAATATGTAAAACCGGGTTTTGCGCGTTGGGTGTGTTCCCACGTGACGGCTAACTACAATTGATGGACTGTTCACTCCAGTTCCAGGGAGTTGATGAAATACGATGTGTGATCTTTTTGGTTGATGATGGAGTTAAAGTCTCCGACTTAAGTAATGTAATCTTGAAGATTACCGAATTGAGAAAGGATTTCAGATTTAAAAAGTTGCGTTCAAGCACGCCCGTTATTGTTGACAGACGGTGCGTAAACGTTGATTATACAAGCGGTATTAATAGTTGCTACAATTCCTTTAGTGGTTGCCAGTTTTTTCTGTTTGTAAGATATGGATGCCTTCTTTCCTGAGAACTGCTGTTCCCAGCTCTGTATCGATATCACGGTTGGATGTGTCATTGGACCCACGTACCTTCTCTAATTAAATATCTCTTACTTCCTGCAACAGAAGTATATCAATGTTATCTGCGTACAAGATGTCTTGCATATGTTCGAAGAGGAGCGTATCTTATTAATGTTCGACCGAGCTATTTTGTAGGTTTTGCTGTGTTCATATTGTCTTATTTATTGTCGCTGTCAATATTCGTCATAAGAAGTGCTGTCGAAACATACTCTTTTGCACACGTCTGTTCTGGTAAAGTTGTTTCCATCATTTTCGAATGACATTCTTGTTAGGCAAGGATCTGCCTCCTTCCTGCAGCTTCACCCATTTCTTCATCTCCGTCCAGCACATCTGCCCAGTTTTTGTATTGGCTGATTTTCGATGTGTCGTCATCTGCATGTCTAGTCTCAGGAATAACTTCTTCTGTGTTGTAATTGGCTCTCAGTTGCAATCATTTGTGTGACAAGTGATCCAATGATACGGGGCGTGGTGTACTTGTTTTGGTCTACATTGATTCAGATACGTGCATACTCAAAACAGGATTTCCGACTGGATCCTCGCGTAGTTTGTTGCAGATTTCCTTTGACTTTTTAATCACATAGTTGGTACTAATTGTTTAACGCCTTTGTGAGCCAGTCTTTTCTTTTTATGCTTTCTTGAAAAACTGCGTCCAGCGTAAATTTCAGTGTTTTTGGTTGCTACATTTGATTCTTGGGCACAGTGATTTTCATTGGCAAGTGGAGACTCGGTTTTTCTGTTAATTTCTGGAGTGTGCTCCGTCTGAATCACTGTAGTGCGTTCTGCTATTTTTATTTTGTCTGAACTGTTATACTATGTGTCATGGCGGCTGCAGTGTAACACGTGTTAAGTTCGGCTCGCGAAATTTAGTTGATTTCGAAGGTGTTCTCGCAGGTGGTGTTGTCTAGTACAAGTGGAAATCGTGTAAACAACAATGTTCTGTGCAGTAGTGCTATTTTTTTTCTGTGCTCCGCCAATATCTTCGAGAAAATGGTAAACAGAAGAGTCAACAGCATCGCGTCCAGCAGCGGGGAAGCCGCAGGTGCGGCGGGTCTGCTCTAGGTGGAAGGTGCGGCCGCGGCTCCCGGTATAGCGGAGCTGGTCCGCTCTGAGGTAAACGCTGCGCTTCGCGATAAAAACAATCTCGATCTGATAGCAGGCACTATATCAGATACTGTAACGGCAGCAGTATTGGCCAAAATGCGTGAAACTGTTGAGGCCAATACTGCCGAAATTACAGCACTAAAAAAGTCTGTGTCTGAATACGAGAGAAAGACACGAGAGTTGGAAGTGAAACTATCTGCCGCAACAGACGAACTAGAACAGTACCAAAGGCGAAATAGTCTACGACTGTTTGGAGTAGCAGAAAATAAGGAAGAAGACACAGACAACCTGCTTATAGAGGTTGCGCGTGAAAAATTAGGTGTTGAAGTGACCAAGACAGACATTGACAGAAGCAATCGGGTGGGACGAAAACTACCAGGTGCTACCAAACCTCGTCCAATAATAATTAAATTCGTCTCGTACCGAAAAAGGGCAGAGATCTTTACCCAGAAGAAGAAGTTAGCAAGGACAGGGTTTACAATAAGGGAAGATCTGACACACGAACGGCTAAAGATTTTAAACAGTGCCATATCCCATTTCGGTCTTCAGAATGTGTGGACTCAGGATGGCAGAGTAATCATTAAGACAGCAGCTGGAAAGAAGACAGTCACAAACATGACAGAACTGAATAGTATTAAGTGAAGCTACTCGAGCCAAAAGTGCAAACTTAACACCATTTGCAAATTGTAACAGACCTATACTCAGATATAGTCTTGTAATTGTATTAACTTTTCAATTATACCCATATTTGTACCTTCAACTAATTGTTTTTGTAACTGTATTAACTGTTCACTATTTTTTGTGTCTGTAGCTCTAACCATTACTTAATTTAAGTTACTGCTAATACTTTTTTCATTTTCTCAGTTTATTCTCTTCCATTCTGTAATAGTTCTATTGCAATTATTAGTCTCTCCTTTAGTTCATTAATCACCCATCTCTTCGGTTCAAATTGTTCATAACAAAAATCACCATCAGTATCACTTTAGCAAATTTCAATCTAAATGTAGCTTCCTACAATAATCACTACCAGTATCACTTTAGTAAATTTCAATTTAATTCTAGCTTCCTACGATAATCTATTAATTATTAAGCTTACTTCTCTCTGCTGGCAGCATCGGCCTCTTAAATCACTCCCCTTTCCCTTATTTCCACCCTAACCTGTTTCAAATACGCTAATTACATTTCTCCTCTTACGACATAGGATACATAGTGACACACAGCCGTCACTATTTTGGTCATATTCTCTTTGCACCGAATACCACTAATCCATTTTCTATACTCCCGCAACCTCAGGAAATCTCTTGCAGCACGGCCGCCTGTATTAGAGGCCGGAGGACTGAAATGTGGCAACGTTACGTTAAGGCCTACCACATGGCTGTGGCTATTAGGCAGCGAACGGAAGCAGTTGTTTACGTACTTTCGCGGTGTCTGTTTTATCCGACATTACAGTGTAATTATGCTATACTGGACTCTGCAAAAATTATAGCAGGTAGTCGTGACTACAGTAGAAGATATAACACAATGTAAGTATACAATTCTGTGAAGTTTGTAGTGTTTTTACATGTATATGTGCAAGTGTGCTACGTGAACGACTTTCGTCTACACAATTGTAACAGAAGTTCTACTATATTCTAGATACAATTCGAAAATAAAGTTTTGAATTCATAATGTTAGTATCAGAATCTTCTCCTAAGTGATTTGTGTTAATATTATGAATATTTCTACACATTTGATTCTATTGTATACTTGTGTTTCGTGATGTCCAAGCAGTAGAAAAAACCAGTCCACTTAAATTCTCATTTGCTATTTTTACATAATAGTATTTTGATTTAAGACGTTAGCAATTAATGCATCATTCTATTTGCAGATGCCAGAAAAATGTTGTGTTCCTGGTTGCGACAGCAACTACAAATCCAGCAATGAAGAGGGTTACATCTCAGTGTTCAGATTCCCTACTGAAGAGGAAAACAGAAAACGATGGACAAGAAATATCCCCAGAAAGGACCCGACTCCATCAAATATAAGTGTTGTTTGTGTTAAACGTTTTGAAGAAAGTGACGTATCAAGAGTGGAGATTTACAAGGATTCTGATGGGAACTGTCACGAGTTTCCTCGTCAAAGACCAGCTTTTACCAGAAGCTGTGCCAAAAATATTCCCTGGGTTACCATCGTATTTAAGTAAGGTGCAGCCTCCAAGAAGGTGTTTGTCATGTTTGTCATTTATGTAGGAGGGAATATGATAATACATTCCAAATAACAGACTGAAATAATTGCAAGGCTGCAAATAATGTTAGTAGGCAACTCACAAAATTGTTTGCTGAACTTTTATATCCAAATCCCGGGTAAGAAACGTCATAATATGAAGAACATGTGAGTTATTGAAAAGTTCATCGTTGCAAGGAAACGAGAATAAAATGCGTAATTCCGACATAAAGTCGACGTAATACTGCGAGAAATTAGCTTTTCTAGGTTACTGTCTTATTTATAGGGACCAAATCTACAAAAAAAATGTGATTGCGTATTTATATCCGACACGTCTTCTCCATTCGACGAAATCTAAACTTTAGTCTCGGCCTAGCTGGTCACGCTAGCCGGCCTACTGACGTCACAGGCTACGTCGTTGTCAGCTTGACGACTCCGGCCTCTTACACAGGCGGCCGTGCTTGCAGTCGCCTTTCTTTCGGCACTCGCGGAGTCACAAACAGGGCGCGCAAAATCTCGGACACCCCTGTGTTATGTCACTTGGCGGAAGCACCGGCCAGTGCCCCTCTCGGCAGGTAGTGCCTAACAAAGGGACAAACCAGTCTGCTACCCTACTCCAGGCTGCTCAGCGGAACGCGTCAGAGCTTTTAGCAGCTCACTGCAACATCCAGTCTTTACCTGCACATTACGAAGAACTTAGCCTCCTCTTCAACCAACTAAACTACCACGTAATCCTCTTATCCGAAACGTGGTTGAAACCACACATATCCTCTGCATCTATTCATCTCCCAGCGTACACATTTCTTAGGGCAGACAGATCAAAAAAGCGAGGTGGCGGGGTCGGCGCGTATATACGAACAGATCTCAAAGCGAAAGTCTTATGTACGTCAAATCCTGCTGAAGAAAAAGAGGCTGAATTCATGTTCATTGAAATAAATATACAAAGTCGGAAATTCTTGACTGGCGTCGTGTACAAGCCGCCAAAAATAAACTCAATGAGTTCCTTCCAGTCGGAATTACATTCACTCCAATGTCAATACGAACATGTCATCGTAATGGGTGACTTGAACATAGACCTGCTAAGAGACTCTCCCTCCGCAATAAACCTAAGAAGATTGTTTAGTTGCAATAGCATGAACATTCTTCCATTACAACCTACACACCATACGGCGCACAGTCATACTCTTATAGAAGTAATCGCAACGAAACAGACTGACAAAGTAAGAGATGTTGGTCAAACATTGGCCCCTGGCCTCTCAGCACATGATGTAATATTCCTGGCCTACTCTGTGCAGCCCCCAAGGATCAAATCTCGTTACATAACTTGTAGGAACTTGAAACGTATTGACCTTGACGCTCTAACAGCCGATTGCTCAGAAATCTCATGGCATCAAATAATCAGAGAACCTACAATCGACGGCAAAATTAATGAACTTGGTGATAAACTCACTGCCCTCTATGACAAACATGCACCTGTGCGCACAATCCGTGTAAGAAAATCTCCTGCTCCATGGCTGACAGCTGAATTACGTCAAATGATGACTAATAGGGATGCTGCCCACAGGCGTTTCAAGGCAGATCCGAAACCCGAGCGTTTCGAAGAATACAGAAAGCTACGGAACAGAGTAAAACAATGCATTCGCAATGCTAAAATCAGGCACGCTCGCTCCCTTGTATGCAGCGATCTGACGCCCACGATTCTATGGAAGAATCTCCGTAGCTTGGGGGTCGGAAAGGCAAAATCGGGAACTACTTTTCATGTGTCAGCTAACGAATTAAATGAATTCTTCTCTGCACCTCTGAATACCAGCACGGCTGATAATTACCGTCCACAAGAATCCCCAAACAGGATAACTAACAACGATAGCTTCCATCTAAAACATGTAACAACAAATAAGGCAAGAAAAGCAATAATGAGAATCTCTTCTGATGCAATAGGCAACGACAGTATCGGTATAACCACGATTAAGAATGTTGCCGATATCTTAGTACCTGTCTTAACTGACATATTTAATTTTTCCCTCGTGAACGGAATATACCCCACTGCATGGAAAAGAAGCATAATTCGACCCATCCCTAAGATCGAAATCCCGCAACTGCCTAGTGATTACCGACCAATTAGCATACTGCCTGCTGTTTTCAAAGCACTCGAATATATTGTTCATGTCCAAATCACTGAACACTTGCATGAATTCAGCCTATATGACAAATTTCAATCCGGTTTCCGTAAACATCACAGCACAAACACTGCTCTAATTAAAGTAACTGATGACCTGAAATGTGCCATCGACAATCGAAAGGCAACGATATTGACGCTACTGGACTTCAGCAAAGCTTTTGACACTGTTAACTTTGACATATTGCTCGGAAAAATGCAACAGCTTAATTTCTCTGATAGTGCAATGAGATGGTTTGAAAGCTACTTAAAAGACAGACAGCAATGTGTTGTCTGCGTAAATGAAAAATCTTCCCGGAAACATGTTTCCTCGGGAGTGCCACAAGGATTAGTCTTAGGACCACTTTTGTTTTCTTTATGTGTCAACGATATTTCGTCGGTTCTGTCCTCCTGTAAATATCATTTCTATGCCGACGATCTCCAGCTCTACCTAAGCGTCAGACCTGAAGAAGTAAACACTGCAATCGCTCAGATGAATGATGATCTGTCTTCAGTAGTGACATGGGCGAAAAGCCTGGGGCTTAAACTATATGCAAAAAAGACGCAAGTAATCTTAATAGCCCATCAGAAATTAAAAAGTTCAGATTTCCGCGAACGGCTACCTCCTATTCTGCTCGACGGTACTCCAATACCATATCAGAAAACAGTGAAGAACTTGGGTTTAACTTTGGATGAGCATCTCAACTGGGCGGAGAATACAGTCGCAGTGTGCCGAAAGACGTCTGCTTGTCTCTATGCTCTCAAAAAGTTTCGGAACATATTTCCACAGGACTTGAAACGCCAGCTCGTGCAAGCACTCGTTCTACCGAACCTCCACTATTGTGATGTGATTCAACAAGGCATGAGTAGTGAAAACAAAAGACGGCTAGAGCTAACCATGAATGCCTGTGTGCGTTACACCTGCAACATTCGCCGATATGATCATGTTAGTGCTTCATACTCCGAGCTAGGGTGGCTGCGGCCGGACAAATTGCGTGACTACCACACTCTATGTCTACTTCACAGACTCCTCGTCGCGCAAGCACCCCAGTACCTTGCTTCAGAGATTAAAAACCTGTCATGCCATCATAATCGAAACACGAGGTCACTCTTATTTGGTATCCTAACTGTGACCACTCACAAAACAAAAACTTTTGCAAACTCCTTCTCAGTTGCCGCTGTCCGCCTCTGGAACAAACTGCCCCTTACCTTGCGCAAAATTCAATCTCCTGCTGCTTTTAAGAAGAAGTTGAAGCATTTCCTACTATCATCCTCATAAAGTTCTCCACAAAATTAATGTACCAGGCCAATCCTCTCATCTGTCAAATAGCAAAGCTAGCGTCTCCTATCTTGCTCCTGAGATGCCTTCCTCTTCATCTATCTCTATTAGCCAGGCAATCTTCTTTTCCTTTATATTTCCTTAATTATGTTTCATCATGTCTATTCTTCTTCTCCCTTCACCATGAGTCTCCCTCATACTCCCTGCTGCCAGCACTCCTATCTAAAATTTGTCTCTTCAATAATGTTTAATTATAACAGTACTTATGATCTACGAATATAAACTCTATATGTATGTATTTTTCCAGGTGTACCTTTCTAATTGTTTATTTCACTTTTTGTACTAGATGTAGTTTAACAGGCCTACTAAAACGTATGAATGTAAAATAAGTAGAATGCCTGGTTAGATGTAAGAGAGGCCCTGATAGCCCTAATCTTGCCAGGTTAAATAAATAAATAAATAAATACTATGTTCTTGTTCTTGGCGCTTCGGTTGCGTTGCCACTGTCGAGCGGCTGACGCCCTTTATTAATTCATAATCACAACCACTCTCATACTGGAGAACTTCAGGAGCATGAGACAAATGGTTTTGACTGGTGGCTGCGTAAGCGTTGACATGCCGGTGGTCTCACAGCTTCGCCGGCAGGTATCCGGGCCACTCGGCGTTCTATACATTGCGAGTGGACACGACGCGCAGGTTCTTGGCTGCCCATCATATATTACGAGAGCGCGATAACCGCGAACATTGACATACGACAGAATAAACTTCTGTAAATCTCGCAGTTGTCTGAATCCATACAGGACAGGGAACTTGTGATCAGGAGGCCATTTTCCTGTGCACGCATACGAACTTGCCAAGCTAAATAGAAGAAAGGCATAATGAACATAGGCAGAGGAATACGCACGTAAAATCAGGGATACCTGTCGGACCCAAACTGAAATGTCTGAGTACTAAATTTAGGAGCAACATCAGGCACACCACTGCCATTATTTATGAAAAGCTACTTACAAGTATACAAGTATCTGTACGAGGAAACAGTCTGAGGCAATTCGACGAGAGTCAGAAAACTACCCTGGTAAATGTATATATAACATTCTAACTTCTTACGTTGCACAAGCTTTACCAAAAGAATTATGTCGTTGACAGAAATCTTTGTAAGCCAAGGCAACATTTTCAAAAATGGTTCAAATGGTTCTGAGCACTATGGGACTTAACTTCTGAGGTCATCAGTCCCCTAGAACTTAGAACTACTTAAACCTAATTAACTTAAGGACATCACACACATCCATGCCCGTGGCAGGATTCGAACCTGCGACCGTAGCGGTTGCGCGGTTCCTGACTGTAGCGCCTAGAACCGCTCGGTCAAACGGGCCGGCAACATTTTCAAAATGAAGTTCGATATACTAACACTTCCCATTACCAAAGGTGGATTGAACCTCACCTACATCAGTAACAAGTTACGAGCGTTGAACGTGTGTCGAATGCACAAGCAGCGAAAACAGTGGCTTAACGGCCCACTTGCTGAACGAAATTGTTCCTCTCAGCCTGCAGCCACCAACAGATGTGTAGCAGTACCGAGTGGTCTTTGTCATCCAAACACTTGTGGTTCAATACAGTTACATGTCATCGAGGGTCTCAAAACAACAGGTGACATATCTGATGGAAACCAAGAAAGGAAATATCACTGAAAGAAATATCGTAACTGTTGTATCTCGGGTGGACACAACAGTAATTCGCAGACTAGGAAGCAGGAGACGGACCGGGATAGCTGGGCGCCTTACAGAATATCAATAGACAGCGCTTTAACATTTACTTTTATTTTGAGAAGCAGTCATGTAGAACATAACAAGCATTTCCAATCTCTGAGTAAAATCTTTTGTCAACTCAGCAGTAAACTATCTTTCTAGCTACGCTGGTTCTCGCAGATCTAACTAACTGTGCGTCGGCAGCCGCTGTCCCTTGGAACTGATGTGTTGAACTGAGGACACGATCTGCGTTGTCCCCAAACGCTGCCGTCGGCGTCCTTTAATCCAAAGCCAGAGTGGGCCTTGGTGTCGTGTAGTCTTCCCTGAGAGGTGAAGTGCGGCGCTTGATTTATGATGACACCACAGTAACAATCACTGGCCCGCAGTTTCGAGAAAGATCCACGACCAGAACTTACCCTCCAAGGTGAAAGCAAAATGATACATTGTGGTCAATAGGAAAATACCAATTAATTCAAAACTGCATGCTATACATCCCGCAAATTCGCTTACGTGCACGTCATGCAACCTTCTTGACCAAGAAGAACACAGATCTGTGTGAGAAAGAGTCAAAGGCGTTCGGCATATAGTCAAACAGAAATTATCGATCGTCTTCAGAACCACTCCCAACCGCTTCTGATCTTCTGATTCCAGATTCCGTGCCATATCCTGCAACGAAACAAAATACTGTTAACTAGCTA
Organism: Schistocerca piceifrons; assembly: GCF_021461385.2. NCBI lineage: Eukaryota > Metazoa > Arthropoda > Insecta > Orthoptera > Acrididae > Schistocerca > Schistocerca piceifrons. Next base: position 539,896,196 of record NC_060149.1, read on the forward strand.
AAGTGACACACGATGCGTTACATATTGAAGGAACAAAACAACTCAGCACCATCACCTCACACGCACCAAAAACTAAACAAAAATTTATGCATATTTCTTACGTAGAGTCATGACGCAAAATGCTTCAGAACATTGTAATAGAAAAAGATTGATATGGATTTCATAGATTTCATTCTATAACGGTTACATATAACAGGCAAGAGAATTACTTAGATCCATTCAAGAGACAAAAAAGAGATTAAATGGAATTCCTAGAAATAAGGACAGGACGAATTCCACATGAAGAATTAAAAAACATAAATACATTACTTTTTCATCTGACTTGTTTCATTTTTTTTCATAATAAGAGAAATTTTTCGTGCTATTTTAAATTTTAACTTATAATCAGAGGTAAGATTTTACGTTCTCCTTAATAAAGACAAAAGACTTCACACTCAGTTTCTTTTAATATCATTAATTTATCCATTATTAAGAGGAAGATTAATTTTCTTTGAGAATAATCAAGAAGAAGAATTTATTATCTTTATCTTAACAAGAAGAAAGCATAGCCTGCACAAGACACTATAAAAATAAATAAAAATCAAAAGTAGTTCCTTGCGTAAATGAAAACCACATACTTAAAAATAGAAACTTTTGAATGGAGGAGAAGCCAGGCCAATGAGGGCAATTTTGGAGGGCTCAATGACGGGCTAGAAGGGGAGAATAGAGGCACGGAAAGAGGTCGGTTGCTTGCGAAAGGCAGAAGTCCCGAGGACGAGTCTCAGTCTGGCACATAAATCAAGGGGGGAGGGGGGAGTCTTTCCTGCCCACCTTCTGAAAAGATGGTAATTTAGTCAGTTACTTTATATTTCAAAACTTGTGAAGAAATATTTATTGTTTTTAATTAAGTCTTCTAGTAAATTTCATTCATGTTTTAAATATCTCAGTTAACTTTAACCCCAAATTTTCAGCCATTGTACTGCATGTCACTTCTCACAACGAATATCGCATTCAATATTTTCCGGTTCAAAAGCCTACTTACACATTAATATCTATTTAAAATGTATATTGTTGGTAAAGGTCAATAACAGGTAACCAAATCTGTACTTTTTAAATTTTTCTTGCAGTGCTCATTAAGTACTCTCCTCGGTTGTAATTGAACTGGTATTTTTAAGAGAGTGCGAAAAAAATATTTTCAGGTTCTGGACCTTACTTACACCTCAGTACCACTTTAAAAAGAACATTTTTAATTTAACTCATCAGCAATCAACGAATTTTTTTGAAAAAATTTTAAGGTTAGCATAAAGGATCCCGCCCCCTTTTGTAAGGCGCGTTATGGAAAATACGTTGATAATAGGCACACATTACACTTTGTTCAGTGCAGCAGTTTTTAAGGATACTAAATGCATTGCAGTGTGTAACAGCAATGGAAATTCCTGGATGGAGCAATACATAAAATATGGGGAATGCAACCACACACATACAATAGATTATTGCGTGAAGCACAGTAACTCATAACAGAAAGTTGCATTCACACTAGATTTCAAGCACTAGTTCTTTTCCCAGTAACAGTATCTCTATAGATAATCACACCCACTACCATGCAGATACCATGGGAGTGTGCGTTTGGAGTCTGTGTGATTCAACACGTGTACTATTGCTGGAACAAGAGCTAGTGCTCGAAAGCCAGGATGAAGACTGTTTTGTCTTATGTGCTACTGTACTTCACACATCGATTTGCTGTAGTTGGATGGTTGCCTTTGCCATATTTTACGTATTAATACGCAGTAGCGTTTACTTAACCTGTTTTTGAGCACTTTTATATGTTTATTCCGTTTTAGGTGCTCATCTAACCATATTTCCAAAAATTTTGTATTTGGAGTTGATACTATCTACTGTTTGCCTAACTTCACAATTAAATTGGTTATTACATTATTCAGTATGTAGCTTAAATCCATCCATAATTTCTTTCTCATTTACCAATAAACAATTATCCCCAAACAATTTACCTGCTTCTTCTGTTGTTTTTTCTACGGTACTTTTCATCCAAATCAGTGCCTACGGAGTATCGCCTCAGTTGTGCGACTGTATTCGTGATTTCCTGTTAGAAAGGTCACAGTTCGTAGTAACAGATGGAAAGTCATCGAGTAAAAACCAAGGAAGTGTTATGGGCCCTCTACTGTTCCTGATGTATATTAACGACATAGGAGACCATCTGAGTAGCCGACTTAGATTGTTTGCAGATGATGCTGTCATTTATCGCCTTGTAAAGTCATCAGATGATCAAAACGACTTGCAAAATTATTTAGATAAGGTATCTGTATGGTGCGTAAAGTGGCAGTTGACCCTGAATAAGGAAAAGTGTGAAGTTATTCACATGAGTGCTAAAAGAAATCAGCCAAATTTCGATTACGCGATAAGTCACACAAATCGGAAGGCTGTAAATTGATCTAAATACTTAGGGATTACAATTACAAATAACCTAAATTGGAATTATCAGACAGATAATATTGTGGGTAGAGCAAACCAAAGACTGCGATTCCTTGGCAGAACACTTAGAAGGTGCAACAGGTCTACTAAAGAGACTGCTTACACCACGCTTGTCCGCCCTATTCTGGAGTATTTCTGTGCGGTGTGGGATCCACATTGGGTGGGACTGACGGATGACATCGAAAAAGTACAAAGAAGGGCAGCTCGTTTTGTATTATCGCGAAATAGGGGATATAGTGTCACAGACATGATACGTGAATTGGAGTGGCAATCATTAAAACAAAGGCGTTTTTCGTTGCGACGGGAACTTCTCGTGAAATTTCAATCATCAGTTTTCTCCTCCGATTGCAAAAACATTCTCCTGGCACCCACCTACATAGGGAGAAATGATCATCACGATAACATAAGAGAAATCAGGGCTCGCACAGAAAAATTTAAGTGCTCGTTTTTCCCGCATGCCGTTCGAGAGTGGAACGGTAGAGAGACAGCTTGAAGGTGATTCATTGAACCCTCTGCCAGGCACTTTATTATGAATAGCAGAGTAATCACGTAGATGTAGATTCTAAGATTAAAGCGCCACGTTGCAGAAGCCTCTTGCGGGAGTTAGGAGTTCTCACACTTACGTGTCAACGTATTTACTTCCTAACGGTATCTGATGTCAACAACAACAGCACGAACGGTGCAAATCACAGCCACAATACAAAAAGTAAAAATACCTTCCGTGTAGTATATGGAACTCTATCTACACTTCAGTATAAATGTTTTATATTCTGGTGTAAACTGCACACTGTAACGTTTTGCCAGTGGACACCAGCCAGGACATTGAAAATCCCCAGGCATTCAAAAACAAAGTAATGAAGGGGAAGGGAATTATTAATAACTCGTCCTACAGATTATCACAATATTTCTACTACAGGATGTTAATTCTGATTGACACTAGTGTCCATATTAAACAGGGTTTTAGCTTATCCAGTATGTAGGCAACTATAGTGGTGTTTGAAATCAATAAAATTATATAACACTGGGTAGGAAGTTGCAGATGAAAACAGCAGTTGAGTAATTTAAGGAGAGAAACAGTGGTTTTTTTCAAAGTTGCTGTTTCTTGTCTCCTACAATGTACAGTCGTGCTCAAAAGTATCCGAACGAACTGAAATACATTTCGCCTGATTCGCATGCAACCCACATAACGCAGCTGTCTAGCAGGTCCTCTAATCGCTCCTCGGTACAATCGTTTGACTATTGAAAATGGATCCAACAAGTCACCGCTAGAAAATATTGCTCTGCATCGCAATAACTCAAGATATAAAGTTATACCACGATACTACACTCCTGGAAATGGAAAAAAGAACACATTGACACCGGTGTGTCAGACCCACCATACTTGCTCCGGACACTGCGAGAGGCCTGTACAAGCAATGATCACACGCACGGCACAGCGGGCACACCAGGAACCGCGGTGTTGGCCGTCGAATGGCGCTAGCTGCGCAGCATTTGTGCACCGCCGCCGTCAGTGTCAGCCAGTTTGCCGTGGCATACGGAGCTCCATCGCAGTCTTTAACACTGGTAGCATGCCGCGACAGCGTGGACGTGAACCGTATGTGCAGTTGACGGACTTTGAGCGAGGGCGTATAGTGGGCATGCGGGAGGCCGGGTGGACGTACCGCCGAATTGCTCAACACGTGGGGCGTGAGGTCTCCACAGTACATCGATGTTGTCGCCAGTGGTCGGCGGAAGGTGCACGTGCCCGTCGACCTGGGACCGGACCGCAGATACGCACGGATGCACGCCAAGACCGTAGGATCCTACGCAGTGCCGTAGGGGACCGCACCGCCACTTCCCAGCAAATTAGGGACACTGTTGCTCCTGGGGTATCGGCGAGGACCATTCGCAACCGTCTCCATGAAGCTGGGCTACGGTCCCGCACACCGTTAGACCGTCTTCCGCTCACGCCCCAACATCGTGCAGCCCGCCTCCAGTGGTGTCGCGACAGGCGTGAATGGAGAGACGAATGGAGACGTGTCGTCTTCAGCGATGAGAGTCGCTTCTGCCTTGGTGCCAATGATGGTCGTATGCGTGTTTGGCGCCGTGCAGGTGAGCGCCACAATCAGGACTGCATACGACCGAGGCACACAGGGCCAACAGCCGGCATCATGGTGTGGGGAGCGATCTCCTACACTGGCCGTACACCACTGGTGATCGTCGAGGGGACACTGAATAGTGCACGGTACATCCAAACCGTCATCGAACCCATCGTTCTACCATTCCTAGACCGGCAAGGGAACTTGCTGTTCCAACAGGACAATGTACGTCCGCATGTATCCCGTGCCACCCAACGTGCTCTAGAAGGTGTAAGTCAACTACCCTGGCCAGCAAGATCTCCGGATCTGTCCCCCATTGAGTATGTTTGGGACTGGATGAAGCGTCGTCTCACGCGGTCTGCACGTCCAGCTCGAACGCTGGTCCAGCTGAGGCGCCAGGTGGAAATGGCATGGCAAGCCGTTCCACAGGACTACATCCAGCATCTCTACGATCGTCTCCATGGGAGAATAGCAGCCTGCATTGCTGCGAAAGGTGGATATACACTGTACTAGTGCCGACATTGTGCATGCTCTGTTGCCTGTGTCTATGTGCCTGTGGTTCTGTCAGTGTGATCATGTGATGTATCTGACCCCAGGAATGTGTCAATAAAGTTTCCCCTTCCTGGGACAATGAATTCACGGTGTTCTTATTTCAATTTCCAGGAGTGTACAAATATCAGGGAACACCTTGTCATAGATAAGACTATTCTTAAGGCTTGGAAGCTCACATTTATGAAAATAAATGACATACCTGAAATGTTACCACTCTCATTATTACGTCAGATAGGAAATGCCCCCAGTAAGTTCGTCGTATTCATGATTTCCTCTTCAAAGTAAAATACCGTACTGATTATTTAAAACAAAGTGACATTAAAAATTTAAGTTATTCACGAGCAGCTAGTTCAGAATATGTATGAACTTCAAATGACACGACGAACCGTCACGTTCTGCATATGGATTCAAACCCAGGTCATGTAGACTAAGCAAAGATTTCGTGACTGACGGAAACTAACAATCATTCCTGACTGTGCATACAGAAAGTGATATACCTCGATTTTAGACAGTTTCATTTGGCAAATATCAACTTTCAATTACATAACGTAAACATTTTTTACGGACGGCAATTCCTACCCAGTATGTATTGTGCCTGTTAACGAACTACGAGAGATATTAAATATTGCTTCTTCACAAGTAACTTACTTGAAATGCCGTGAGGTAAAGCTTTGTGTTGGACAGGGATTCGAACCCAGAACCTAATCACATTGTTATCGAAGCACAATCAACTGTGCATATCGGATTTTCTCGGCAGTAGCTAGATGTTTTAATCGAAATGACGAGACGAAACAATAATTTTTCCCTTCCCAGGACACCGACCCGGCACTTATAGCTGTTATATTCTAGATCAAACGAACGTTAAATATGGGTTTGTTACACCAGCAGCGACATGTGAGCAGGTTTGAACTAGAAATAATATGACAAAGAGTTCAGTGTTGACCGGGAATCGAACCCCACACATATCGTTGTTGACTACACACAAAGAGACGTCAGCTACCGAATTTTTCTCCACCAGCATCCTTGAATTTACAGTGAACTCGCAAATAGTTGTGTGTCTCACTGGGAGTCAAAAACGTCAGATATCGTTAGTGCTGACAACGAATGGAAATACATTAAAAATCAAAATTATTATCCACCAGCAGATAGGTGTTCTCATGTCAGAGCATGACATTTTGTTCTTTTCAGGTTTAATAGACGGCCAGGCAGCAGATGCATTTCGAAACTTTTGTATTATGTATGAGTAGAGAGCATCGTGACAAAATACGTCAGAAAAGTATTTTCTACATGAGCTGTCGTGTGGTATTAGCATTTTATGCTTCTTCAAACCTTGTTTGACAGCTTTAACTCAGAACAAGTTTTCTACATGCATGTAATCAATAAACTGCATGTTCATTGTCAGACTGTTATAAAGATCATCAGAGAATACGAATATATCATTGATGATTATTAATTTCTCTCTCATGTTTACTATTGTTTTAACAACACTAAAAGAAACCTTTCAAAAATTGTGCACTGTACTATAAGAAATGAAATGAAGCTACCCACGATAACCTTACGATGAAAGTCTGTTTTAATAAAACTGACAAGGGAACCTCCCCATCGCACCCCCCTCAGATTTAGTTATAAGTTGGCACAGTGGATAGGACCTGAAAAACTGAAAACAGATCAATTGAGAAAACAGGAAGAAGTTGTGTGGAACTGTGAAAAAATAAGCAAAATATACAAACTGAGTAGTTCATGGAAAGATAGGCAATGTCTAGGACACTGGGAACGCAGGAGCGCCGTGGTCTCGTGGTAACGTGAGCAGCTGCGGAACGGAAGGTCCGTGGTTAAAATTTTCCATCGAGTGAAAAGTTTAATTTTTTATTTTCAGTTTATGTGACAAACTCTTATGTTTTCATCACTTTTTTGGGAGTGATTATCACATCCACAAGAAAACCTAAATCGGGCAAGGTAGAAGAATCTTTTTACCCATTCGCCAAGTGTTCAAGATAGGTGGGTCGACAACATATTCCTGTCATGTGACGCACATGCCGTCACCAGTGTCGTATAGAATATATCAGATGTGTTTTCCTGTGGAGGAATCGGTTGACCTATGACCTTGCGATCAAATGTTTTCGGTTCCAATTGGAGAGGCACGTCCTTTTTTATTTTTTTTATTTATTTATTTATTTATTGTTCCGTGGGACCACATTAAGGAGAAGTCTCCATGGTCCTGGAACGAGTCAATACATGAAATTATAACACGATTGTAGAAACAGATAAAATGAAATATAAGAAACATATTCAGCTGACACGTCGTTAGTTTAAATAAAGAAAATCAAGAATGTAACACTGGAATTTGCTTAATTTTTTAGCTCTTCCAGGAGCTCCTCGACAGAATATAAGGAGTGAGCCATGAGGAAACTCTTCAGTTTAGACTCAAAAGCGTTTGGACAACTGCTAAGATTTTTGAGTTCTTGTGGTAGCTTACTGAAAATGGATGCAGCAGAATACTGCACTCCTTTCTGCACAAGAGTCAAGGAAGTGCATTCCACATGCAGATTTAATTTCTGCCTAGTATTAACTGAGTGAAAGCTGCTAACTCTTGGGAATAAGCTAATATTGCTAACAACAAACGACATTAAAGAAAATATATACTGTGAGGGCAATGTCAAAATTCCCAGGCTATTGAATAGGGGTCGACAAGAGGTTTTCGAACTTACACCACACATAGCTCGAACAGCCCGTTTTTGAGCCAAAAATACCCTTTTTGAATCAGAAGAATTACCCCAAAAAATAATACCATATGACATAAGCGTATGAAAATATGCGAAGTAGACTATTTTTCGTGTTGAAATGTCACTTATTTCAGATACTGTTCTAATGGTAAATAAAGCGGCATTTAGTTTCTGAACAAGATCCTGAACATGGGCTTTCCACAACAGCTTACTATCTATCTGTACGCCTAGGAACTTGAACTGTTCCGTCTCGCTTATAACATGCCCATTCTGTCTGATTAAAATATCAGTTCTTGTTGAATTGTGAGTTAGAAAATGTAAAAACTGAGTCTTACTGTGATTTAGCATCAAATTATTTTCCACAAGCCACGAACTTATTTCATGAACTACATTATTTGATAATGTTTCAATATTACACACAAGATCCTTCACTACGAAGCTGGTGTCATCAGCAAACAGAAATATTTTTGAATCACCTGTAATACTAGAAGGCATATCATTTATATAAATAAGAAACAGCAGTGGCCCCAGCACCAATCCTTGGGGAATGCCCCATTTAACAGTGGCCCATAGGGACTGATCATCATTACCACTCTCAATATTGCGGAGAATTACCTTCTGCTTTCTGTTCTTAAAGTAAGAGGCGAACCAGTTGTAAGCTACTCCCCTTACTCCATAATGTTCCAACTTCTGCAGTAATATTTTGTGGTCAACACAGTCAAAAGCCTTCGTTAAACCAAAGAAAACACCTAACGTTCGCAACCTTTTATTTAATCCGTCCAAAACCTCACAGAGAAAAGAGACTATAGCATTTTCAGTTGTTAAGCCATTTCTAAAACCAAACTGTACATTTGACAGCAAATTATGTGAATTTAAATGCTGCAGTAACCTTGTATATACAACCCTCTCGATAACTTTAGCAAACACCGATGGCATAGAAATAGGTCTATAATTATCAACATTATCCCTGTCTCCCTTTTTATAAAGTGGCTTTACTACCGAGTACTTTAATCGGTCAGGAAACCGAACACTCCTAAAGGAAAAGTTACAGATATGGCTAAGCACTGGGCTAACATACATGGAACAATACTTCAGTATTCTGCTAGATACCCCGTCATATCCATGAGAGTTCTTGGTCTTTAGTGATTTAATTATTAACTCAATCTCCCTCTTGTCAGTATCATGGAGGAGCATTTCAGGGAACAGTCCCGGAACACTTTTTTCTAAGAGCGCTATGTGATTCCCTGTTGGGACTAGGTTTCTATTTAGTTCACCCGCTATATTCAGAAAGTGATTATTAAATACTGTACATATATGCGACTTATCAGTAACACGGGCATTCCCACTACGCACTGATTCTATATCCTCGACCTGTCTCTGCAGACCAGCCACTTCCTTTACGACTGACCATACGGTTTTAATTTTATCCTGAGACTTAGCTATTCTATCTGCATACCACATACTTTTTGCCTTCCTAATAACTTTTTTAAGCACCTTACAATACTGTTTGTAATGGACTACTGCATTTAGATTGTGACTGTTTCTAACGTTTTGATATAATTGCCACTTTGTTCTACAAGATATTCTTAAACCTTTAGTCAGCCACCCAGGCTGCCTGTTTGTGCTAGTACCCTGTTTTGAACGTTCTAACGGAAAGCAACTTTCAAAGAGCCCGAGAAAAGTCTTGAGGAAAGCATTATATTTATCGTCTACTGTATCAGCGCTATAAACATCTTGCCACTCTTGTTCCTTGATAAGGTTTACAAAAGCCTCTACAGCAACTGGATCAGCTTTCCTAAAAAGTTGGTAGCTATATTTAACATGTGTTGCAGCACAAAAATCTTTTAGACTTAAAATTTGTGCATCATGATCTGAAAGGCCATTCACCATTTTGCTAACAGAATGCCCTTCTGGTAATGACGAATGAACAAAAATATTGTCTATGGTTGTTCTACTGTTCCCTTGCACTCTCGTTGGAAAGAATACGGTTTGCATAAGATTATATGAATTAAGGAGATCTACCAGCATCCTTTTCCTTGCACAATCACTTATACAATTTATATTGAAGTCACCACATATAACTAACTTTTTGTATTTCCTATAAAGTGAACCAAGAACCTCCTCTAGCTTTAGCAAAAATGTTGTGAAATCGGAGTCTGGGGATCTATAAATAACAACAGTAAGAAGTTTAGCTCCACTAAATTTAACCACACCTGCACAACATTCAAACACCTTTTCAGTGCAGTACTTTGAAACATCAATTGACTCAAATGGGATACCGTTTTTCACATACATGGCTACTCCCCCACACCGCAAAGAGCTCCTAGAAAAGCTGCCAGCCAACCTGTATCCTGGTAAAGGAAGCCTCTAAATTATCTCCTTATTTAAGAAGTGTTCAGATATACCAATAATTTCAGAGTCAACATCTATAAGCAGTTCACTAACTTTATCTCTAATGCCTTGTATGTTTTGATGAAATATACTAATTCCCTCATTAATCGGATACCTAAGCTTTGTCGAAAGTGGTTTCTTTGTTAGAGAGACTTCCCTTAAGCAGGAATACCTGTCAGCTGATTTCAATCTAAAAAAGGTACAGCTCTAACACCCACAACTACCGGAATTTTCCCATGAGTGATCCCACCACCCCCACCTATGCTGTCACCTATAAGCTTTGCCAACCTCCCCTTTCCATACCTGTTGAGGTGCAGGCCATGTCTAGTGAAACCCGTCCTGCTGATTGACTCCACCGACACCACTGAAATGTGACTCATGCCTTCTGTCATCAGCGCACCCCCAAGTCTCATGTTATTACGCCTGACGGCTGTATTAAGATGAGGCCGATCGTGACGCTGAAACAGTTCCACGAAATGCACATTCGTGTTGCCAGTCTGAGTGGCTATCTTTTTCGTCTACTAATCGCACGGTTTTGCGATGAGGTCGCAAAACACAGACACTAAACTTATTACAGTGAACAAAGACGTCAATGAACGAACGGGCAGATAATTACAATGCAAAAATAAAGAAAATAAAATTTTCACTCGAGGGAAGCCTTAAACCAATGACCTTTCGTTCAGCAGCTGCTCACGCCACCATGGGACCACGACGCTCCTGAGCTCAATTTGTCCGTGATGTTGCTTATCCGACCCGTGGACTACTCAGTTTGTATATTTTGCTTATTTTTTCACAGTTCCACACAATTTCTTCCTGTTTTCTCAATTGATCTGTGTTCAGTTTATCAAGGCCTATCCACTGTGCCAAATTATAACTAAATCTGAGGGGGGTGCGATGGGGAGGTTCCCTTGTGAGTATCTGTACACAAGCGCCTATATTGGCACGAATTAGTAAAATACTACTCACTTAGATTTCGATTGGGCCTGTGTTTAATTAGTACGCTGTGTCATACTCAAGAGGTATGCAAATGTGGCATTTCATAATAAAGTTATGTATTCCTAGTAACCCAGAATTTACTTGTCAGCAGCGGAAAGAGTCTTTACCTGTAGTGTAGCATTGTAAGTTTTTCACCATTGCACTATGAGCCGAAAGTATTTTCTTCTGGTTTCCTTATCGATGTTTGATCTGACTGCTTGTAGCTCTTTCACAGAAGGGATAAAAACGTTACTGTCAGCGAGACTGGAACCGCGAACCACAAAAGACACTTTTTTACAGGTTACAATGTAACCACAGAGCTAGGGAAAATGTATGTCGCTTCTGTTCCTCTTACGAGGACAATAGGGACTAGAACTCGTAAACAGCTATTTAAAGGACGAGATTAGTTGCGATTTCCTCGTTCAACGACTTTCCTGGGTTCAAAACCGTAAATTTACATTAATTTGTTACACTTCAAGCGATAATAACTCAGATTATTCCATGGAAATGACAGGAAATATCAAGTGAACTTTGAGGCTTAATTCCATGCACATAAGGAAGTAACTGGTCGATCACAGAATTGCCAAACATACCATGCTCTGTTGCCAAATCTCAGTTACAGTACCAGGAGGAAGAAGACCAACCGATGTGAGCCTACAGCGGGCTGGGAAGTGACCATAGCTTGCGTCTCAAAGACGCAGCTTCTATGGCCTGGGTGGTAGCGTTCTCCTTCCCGCGCCCGGGCTCTCGGGTTCGATTCCCGGCGGGGTCAGGGATTTTCTCTGCCTCGTGATAACTGGGTGTTGTGTGATGTCCTTAGGTTAGTTAGGTTTAAGTAGTTCTACGTTCTAGGGGACTGATGACCATAGATGTTAAATCCCATAGTGCTCAGAGCCATTTGAACCATTTCTATGGCCTGGAATACGTAATGCGTCTGATTCCCATTTCTGGAACTAGGTTTAGGCACTGCAGAGTAGTTACTAATGAAACTCAAAACTGACTGCAAACTATGCATCATAAATCAGTGACTCTCACAGTTGTTTTTATTTTTCAAATGGTTCAAATGGCTCTGAGCACTATGGGACTTAACATATGTGGTCATCAGTCCCCTAGAACTTAGAACTACTTAAACCTAACTAACCTAAGGACATCACACACATCCATGCCCGATGCAGGATTGGAACCTGCGAACGTAGCGGTCAAGCGGTTCCAGACTGAAGCGCCTAGAACCGCACGGCCACATCGGCCGGCTTTTATTTTTCTTTCGTAAGTGTACTCATAACTAAGAAACTCATTCACAGATGTTTTCGTGTCTCACCAATAGTCGAAGACAAAAAAAAAAGTGTGTGTGTGTGTGTGTGTGTGTGTGTGTGTGTGTGTGTGTGAGAGAGAGAGAGAGAGAGAGAGAGAGAGAGAGAGAGAGAGAGAGAGAGAGAGGAGAGGGAGAGAGAGAAAGAGAGAGAGTGAGTGAGTGAGAGAGAGAGAGAGATAAAAATAAAAAAGAATGAGAGAGAGAGAGTAAAAAATTGTTCTAAAGAAATTGAATCATGGTATGAAAAGAAATCTTTCATTAAAATGACACGTTCCACATTATTTCAAAATGTTGTATTCATCCAGAATGTATTCATGATCTATGGAACAAGTATTAATCTAATCACATCTAATCTAGTCTAATCGTATCATATTGCTAAATAGCCATGAAGAGTCATGAGTTACTGAAATTTTCGCCAATATTAGTAACCAAATCTAAACTTGAAAATAAAAGACGACAATTTTTGTAATAAACCAGGACTCCTATCAAGACCTTTTCGTCCCTGTTAACTAACCACGAAAGATGTCTGATATACCTCCATTCTGAAGTAACAAAGTGTGTATGCATTTCAAGATGAAGCGCATGATGTGAAGTTCTGTGATGGGGATACGAACCAAACACATAATCGGACTGTTAACTAAGTAAAATCAAATGTTACTTATCGGTTTTTCGTGCCAGCTGCTAGGTGTTTGAATCTAAAATAAGGATTCAAATTTTTGAGCCTGAGCGACAATCGAACCACACACCTACCGTCCTCCTTTATCATCCACGAATATAGCTTAAGTATCAATTGCTTACTCACCAACAGTAAGATGTGTGCGTGTTTGACCAGAAGTAACGACACCTATTGCGATTGTTGGCAACACATGAAGAGACATTAAAAATGCACGTTAATTTTCACTAGCAGGCTGGTGTGCACGTGATACGGCTTGAAGTGATATTATGATTATTTTTTTATTGGATCAGGATTTGCAACCACATACTTAACTTTGGAGGAGACCTACAGAAGATTGCAGTCTTGAAAAAAGGAAGGAAATGATTGAACTATACTGTTCCAAGAGATTGAGATCCTTGAAAAAAGAGATTCGAATTCAAATCACAGTCCAGCACCAAATTTTTCATCTCTAGTTCAATCAAGTACAAGTAAAATAAGAGCTCTGTTCCTTCAAATGGCTAACAGTTCATCAAATAAAATAACATTTTCTAATGTAACTAAGTTTACTGGCGACAATATTTCTGTTTACCACGACTTCCGCCTATGGCATTCACCAGCGTAAACCGGTCCTACCCAATTGCTAATGAAGGAACGTGATGTTTAATGCGGATTCTGGATTATAACATCTTTCTCTTGAGATTATCAGAGGTATAGAAAATCTGATTGTTCCTCTTACAAGTAAATGTCTGAACCCACGCGTTGCACCTGTGACAGCTCGTTCCACCAGACCATTGTGCCCACATTTCCCAGCCCCAGGAGTGAACAGTAACGGATGATGTGCTTAGCTTACAATATTAGTCACGGTGGAAAAAATACGAGTCTATTAAATGGTTAAGGGGATACGGAATCACCTATCCCCGCAATGTTAATATATGCCTACTATAGGGAACATTTTCTCACAAACTACTGGAGACAGAGAGGTAAAAATTTTACTGTATGTGCATTCATATGTTACAACAATACTGAAACAACAGTTTATTGTCAAAGTATTTTCTTACAGAGATATTGTACATTTATTTTTAAGTAAATTTTTTCCATCGCTTTTTACTAGACTATCACCCCTAAGTCTTTTGTAAATCAAGTAATTAAAAAATCGTTGTTTCAGTATGTAATAGGGACCTATGTCACTACGTCATAAAAATTTCAGACTTCTAGGTTGACCAGTACCTGAGATAATGTTCCTAGATGAAGTAAAAAGTAAACTTACGGGAAACGGAGAAAGAAGATTAAAACATTCCTGATCCGTAGCTAATACCCCCTTCACAGTCTTCATAATCATCTTCAAGTCTTCTTTTGGCACCCCTCTGCACCTGTCTTGCTTTTTTCACTAATGTCTTGATTATATTATCAGCATGCCTTAGTCTGTGCTGATCTAAAAAGAACATAGCACGTACCGTACGGGAACCAACACACATACCCAACTTTTGAAGGACCTGGCATTTAGTTATATTTCCAAGATTGAAGGTTGCCACAGCATCATACACATCAAAATATAGTGTATTAATTCCGACAAACACTGTTTTTGGGAGACGATGCCATATCACACTATTCAAGCACTCGTTGGGGTTCTGCGTTTTTCCGTGAAGACATTTCATCAGAAGACTTCTGTCAGCCAGATCTCTGAAAATGGGCTTTATTTCTGCCATGATGGCTGATGGTAGACTGTGGTGGTGAATGTATTTCTCTCCTGTTGTTAGTCCCCTATTGTATTTACACCAGCTGTTTTCACCTTTGGGGCACAAACCATGTTGTGGATGCTCATCCGTGGATGCGGTGTGGAAATATAAAGCCCATATAGCTCTCCTCATTTCTTCAAGATTGCCTGTATTTTGCCTGATTGCAAGGCCATAGCAGTTCTGAATGTGGTCTATTATGGAATCAGTCAATCTTCCTCTGCCATCCAAGGTTTTCCCATCATCTAGTTTTTTCCCTTTCATAACTGATTTTAACCTTCTCAGCCTGGCACCCATTCTCTTCTGCACATGTCCTATACATTCAAGTTTGCTTATATTTACACTGTTCCCATATGGTTTGCTTTCCAAAACTTCTTTGAATGCTTTAGAGTCACCATCTCCCAGATATTTGACATAGCGAACATTATACCACTGTGAAGAGCGATGAAAAATTTTCTTCACTCCAGCAACCTCCATGCCACCACTACTACCATAATAATTAGCAATACAGTCATCACTGTGTTCATTTTTCAGCCTGCCTGTGCACCTACAGTATTTAGACATTATTGCAACATCAATAACCTTGCCAGTATCAACACTAGTTGCTGTTACAACACCATTGTTGGAGGTGTGGCCCCTTTTCTGCCACGTGCCATCAAACGCCACTGTGAGGTCACGACTGCCGTCATTTTCTTCCACTGCTTCTTCCACAGCAACCTGCATTGACTTCTGTGCTACATCTTCAACTGCAGATCCTAGTACATAATTGTAAGCTTCAAACTTTGAAGGTGCACTTGGAAGATTTAGAACACCACATAGCATATCACCAGCTGCTTTGCCCTTACCAATTGCTCGCAATCCATAAACTAACCTAATATTTACACTATAAAGTTCAGTTTTCTTGTATCCATTATTTACAGTTACTGAAACCGAACTTGGAAACTTACAGCTGTATTTACAAACACTGCATATTAAATTAAACTGGGCAGCCAGGCCAACATGGGATTCTACTTTCAGAGAAACGTTTCCATGACATTTTTTGCAGCACAAACTGTTTTCAAGAGCTTCACACAATATATTCGTATCAATGAGTTCAAAAACTTCATTCCCTCTATCAAGTAAATTATATTTCTCTTCCAAATCTCTTAGTTTTTTATGAGAAGCACTGTTTTCATTTGGTGTAAGTTCGTTCGGCAAATCAGTAATAAGTGGATTCACATTTTCCAACAGTGATGATGATGAACTGCTTTGCTTTGCTAATGAATCATTATTTCTTTTCTTTTGCCAGTTCACACGCTTTTTAAATACTTTTGCTTTAGCTCTAGGCATTTTCACTGCGAAAAATGAAGCACCAAATACGAAATAACTCAACAACAACTACTTTCTTATATCACACTGTTTACAAAACAGTCCCGCCACAAAGTCAAAGAGTAACTTGAGGAAACCAGAGAGAAACATTTTCGGGCAACTAGTGTATAAATAGTCGCTGGAAACCGGGATATTTGAATTCATGTCACTTTAAAGGTACTGCCAAAAAGTTCATGGTCAGCCACGAGAGACGTGTATAACTAAAGCGCATTACCCGATCTCACAAATATATAAAAATAAAATAGTTATAATTGTAGTAGAGCTATGTATGATACGTCATTTTAAAGAGGAAACATGGCAGAATATAATACGCCAATAAAAAAAATTCGATTTTTTAACCCAAAATCCGATTCCGTATCCCCTTAAGTAGAAGTAAGCTTCTGACGCGAAGATTATGCTATTCTCATGTCAGTCGGATGGAAAGACTCTTCTAGGCATCATAGTCTCGATGTGAAGCAATTTTGAAATTTTCCCTAATTCAGCAAATTTCTTAGTTCGAGAAAACCGACTGTGAAGTGTGAAGTTGCCGAATAATTTGATTGGTACCGTCATTATTACTATCATTTTCTTCATACCGCTGCTGGAACACATGTGCTTGAAGATCATTTATAGCCTTTTGGTCATTATTAAATTAGTTGCCCAAGAACAGGTCCTTTCCCTGTCTACAGAATCCTTTTCATGTTAATATCAAACATCAGCAAATACTCGTAGATTACATTAAAACTAAAGTACACTACTGGCCATTAAAATTGCTGCACCAAGAAGAAATGTAGATGATAAACGGGTATTCATTGGACAAATATATTATACTAGAACTGACATGTGATTACATTTTCACGCAATTTGGGTGCATAGACCTGAGAAATCAGTACCCAGAACAACCACCTCTGGCCGTAATAACGGCCCTGATATGCCTGGGCATTGAGTCAAACAGAGCTTGGATGAGGTGTACAGGTACAGCTGCCCATGCAGCTTCAACAAGATTCCACAGTTCATCAAGAGTAATGACTGGCGTATTGTGACGCTCCGGTAGCTCGACCACCATTGACCAGACATCTTCAATTGGTGAGAGATCTGGAGAATATGCTGGCCAGCGCAGCAGTCGAACATTTTCTGTATCCAGAAAGGCCCGTACATGACCTGCAACATGCGGTCGTGCATTATCTTGCTGAAATGTAGAGTTTCGCAGGGATCGAATGAAGGGTAGAGCCACGGGTCGTAACACATCTGAAATATAACGTCCACTGTTCAAAGTGCCGTCAGTGCGAACAAGAGGTGACCGAGACGGGTAACCAATGGCACCCCATACCATCACACCGGGTGATACGCCAGTATGGTGATGTCGAAAACACGCTTCCAATGTGCGTTCACTGCGATGTCGCCACACACGGACGCGACCATCATGATGCTGTAAACAGAACCCGGTTTCATCCGAAAAAATTGACGTTTTGCCATTCGTGCACCCAGGTTCGTAGTTGAGTACACCATCGCAGGCGCTCCTGTCTGTGATGCAGCGTCCAGAGTAACCGCAGCCATGGTCTCCGAGCTGATAGTCCATGTTGCTGCAAACGTCGTCGAACTGTTCGTGCAGATGGTTGTTGTCTTGCAAACGTACCCATCTGTTGACTCAGGGATCGAGACGTGGTTGCACGATTCGTTACAGCCATGCGGATAAGATGCCTGTCATCTTGACTGCTAGTGACATGAGGCCGTTGGGATCCAGCACGGCGTTTCGTATTACCCTCCTGAACCCACCAATTCCATTGTCTGCTGTCATTGGATCTCGACCAACCCGAGCAGCAATGTCGCGATACGATAAACCGCAATCGCGATAGGCTACAATCTGACCTTCATCGAAGTCGGAAACGTGATGGTACGCATTTCCCCTCCTTAAACGAGGCATCACAACAGCGTTTCACCAGGCAACGCCGGTCAACTGCTGTTTGTGTAAGAGACATCGGTTGGAAACTTTCCTCATGCCAGCACGTTGTGGGTGTCACCACCGGCGCCAACCTTGTGTGAATGCTCTGAAAAGCTAATCATTTGCATATCACAGTATCTTCTTCCTGTCGGTTAAATTTCGCATCTGTAGCACGTCGTCTTCGTGGTGTAGCAATTTTAATGGCCAGTAGTGTAATTGATGAAGACGTTATTTGATAACAAAAACGCGCTGCCTTTCTTTATTTACTTGCGCCTAGAAATGGCCGTCGAACACTACCAAACTAAAAGCCAAGGGATCTTACTTCCTTCCGATATACGTTGCTGCTTCTTCCATATGATTTGGTCTACGTCACCTGTTTCAAGTTGTGTATAACAGAGAATGTTTTAGAAAATCAATTGTTTTCCTTTTCAATAAACAGAAAGATTTTCATTGTAAGCTATCCAAGTTCAAAATTTTCGTAATGTTAGTTCAAATTTAATATTCGCTTCTATAATGTAGGAAAGTATTTCACAGTAGCAAAACTCGCATCCGACTCATTGACCTTACACTTAGTAGCTGACCATAAATTCTAGCTCAGAGTGACACCAGTTTAAGTAACCTAATGTACCGAAGACTGTCTGCCAGTGCTCTTTCTCACCGTAAAATACGCAACTCACTCATTGGGCTCCGTAAGTACACCGTAACACTAATTTCTGTGTGTATGCAATGCACACGGATTGTAGAATTTAGTGGTGCTCTCTTTTGCACTTCTGTATACAATATGCCTGACCTAAACTGTCCCTCTATCGTTACAGGCCCTCGGCAGTGATACATCGTACTGACAACAGTTCGTTTTACCTGATTTTGTAATCATATAAATAAAACAACATGACCTTCCAGTGGGAGACATTTCGTCCCCCTTTTCCTTCTATGAAATATGCCAGTAAGCATTTTTGTCTCCCAACCAGCGAAATGCGGCAGAGTACGGCCGGTAAACGATTCACAAAACACGATTTAGTGCCGTTAAGACAATTTCTTTAAACATTGACGTAGCTGAAGTCGTTACTTCTGGTCAAACACGTACACATCTTACTGTTGGTGAGTAAGCAATTGATACTTAAGCTATATTCGTGGATGATAAAGAAGTACGGTAGGTGTGAGGTTCGATTGTCGCTCAGGCACAAATATTTGTATCCTTATTTTAGATTCAAACACATAGCAGCTGGTAAGAAAAACCGATAAGTAACATTTGATTTTACTTAGTTAACAGTCCGGTTACGCGTTGGGTGCGTAGCTCTGTCACAGAACTTCACATCATGCGCATCATCTGTAAGTGTATGAACACGTTGTTACTTCTGAATGGAGGTATATCAGACATCTTTCGTGGTTAGTTAACAGGGACGAACGGGTCTTGATAAGAGTCCTGGTTTATTACAAAAACTGTCGTCCTTATAGCAATATGATTAGATTAGATTAGATTAATACTTGTTCCATAGATCACGAATAAAACATTTTGAAATGATGTGGAACATGTCATTTTATTGAAAGATTTCGTTACATACCATGATTCAATTTCTTTACAACAATTTTTTTCTCTCTCTCTCTCTCATTCCTTATTATTTTTATTTCTCTCTCTCTCCCTCTCTCTCTATCTCCCTCTCCCTCTTCTCTCTCTCCCTCTCTCTCACACACACACACACATTCTTTTTTTATTTTTGTTTGTTGTCATCGACTATTGGTGAAGCACAAAAACGTCTGTGAAAGAGTTTATTAGTTTTGAGTACACTTACGAAAGAAAAATAAAACCAACTATGAGAGTTACTGATTTATGATGCATAGTTTTCAGTCAGTTCTGAGTATTATTAGTAACTACACTCCAGTGCCTAAACCTAGTTACAGAAATGCGAATCAGACGCATTACGTATTCCAGACCGTAGCAGCTGCGTCTTTGAGACGCCAACTATGGTCACTTCCCAGCCCGCTGTAGTAGCACATCAGTTCGTCTTCTTCCTCCTGGTACTGTAACTAAGATTTCGCAACAGGGCATGGTATATTTGGCAACTCTGTAATCGACGAGTTATTTCCTGGTGTGCATGGAATTAAGCATCAAAGTGCACTTGATATTTCCTGTCATTTCCATGGAATAATCTGAGTTATTATCGGTTGAAGTGAAACAAATTAATGTAAATTCACGGTTTTGAACCCAGGAAAGTCGTTGAACGAGGAAATCGCAACTAATCTCGGCCTTTAAATAGCTGTTTACGAGTTCTAGTCCCTATTGCCCTCGTAAGAGGAACAGAAGTGACATACACTCCTGGAAAGTCCCATGGTGCTTAAAGCCATTTCAACCATTATCTCCTGGCCAAGTTTCGATCACAAAATTTTATACTGCTGTTAAGCTACTGTCGGCGCAATGCCGTCCATTAAATTCAATAAAATACTGCTCGTGAAGAATTTACATTGTTATTCACTTTTGGTACACTGCCGTTCTTTAAACTGACCAACTACACTCCTGGAAATTGAAATAAGAACACCGTGAATTCATTGTCCCAGGAAGGGGAAACTTTATTGACACATTCCTGGGGTCAGATACATCACATGATCACACTGACAGAACCACAGGCACATAGACACAGGCAACAGAGCATGCACAATGTCGGCACTAGTACAGTGTATATCCACCTCTCGCAGCAATGCAGGCTGCTATTCTCCCATGGAGACGATCGTAGAGATGCTGGATGTAGTCCTGTGGAACGGCTTGCCATGCCATTTCCACCTGGCGCCTCAGCTGGACCAGCGTTCGTGCTGGACGTGCAGACCGCGTGAGACGACGCTTCATCCAGTCCCAAACATGCTCAATGGGGGACAGATCCGGAGATCTTGCTGGCCAGGGTAGTTGACTTACACCTTCTAGAGCACGTTGGGTGGCACGGGATACATGCGGACGTGCATTGTCCTGTTGGAACAGCAAGTTCCCTTGCCTGTCTAGGAATGGTAGAACGATGGGTTCGATGACGGTTTGGATGTACCGTGCACTATTCAGTGTCCCCTCGACGATCACCAGTGGTGTACGGCCAGTGTAGGAGATCGCTCCCCACACCATGATGCCGGCTGTTGGCCCTGTGTGCCTCGGTCGTATGCAGTCCTGATTGTGGCGCTCACCTGCACGGCGCCAAACACGCATACGACCATCATTGGCACCAAGGCAGAAGCGACTCTCATCGCTGAAGACGACACGTCTCCATTCGTCCCTCCATTCACGCCTGTCGCGACACCACTGGAGGCGGGCTGCACGATGTTGCGGCGTGAGCGGAAGACGGCCTAACGGTGTGCGGGACCGTAGCCCAGCTTCATGGAGACGGTTGCGAATGGTCCTCGCCGATACCCCAGGAGCAACAGTGTCCCTAATTTGCTGGGAAGTGGCGGTGCGGTCCCCTACGGCACTGCGTAGGATCCTACGGTCTTGGCGTGCATCCGTGCGTAGCTGCGGTCCGGTCCCAGGTCGACGGGCACATGCACCTTCCGCCGACCACTGGCGACAACATCGATGTACTGTGGAGACCTCACGCCCCACGTGTTGAGCAATTCGGCGGTACGTCCACCCGGCCTCCCGCATGCCCACTATACGCCCTCGCTCAAAGTCCGTCAACTGCACATACGGTTCACGTCCACGCTGTCGCGGCATGCTACCAGTGTTAAAGACTGCGATGGAGCTCCGTATGCCACGGCAAACTGGCTGACACTGACGGCGGCGGTGCACAAATGCTGAGCAGCTAGCGCCATTCGACGGCCAACACCGCGGTTCCTGGTGTGTCCGCTGTGTCGTGCGTGTGATCATTGCTTGTACAGCCCTCTCGCAGTGTCCGGAGCAAGTATGGTGGGTCTGACACACCGGTGTCAATGTGTTCTTTTCTCCATTTCCAGGAGTGTACATTTTCCCTAGCTCTGTAGTTACATTGTAACCTGTAAAATAGTGTGTTGTGGTTCGCGGTTCCAGTCTCGCTGACAGTAACGTTTTTATCCCTTCTGTGAAAGAGCTACAAGCAGTCAGATCAAACATCGATAAGGAAACCAGAAGAAAATACTTTCGGCTCATAGTGCAATGGTGAAAAACTTACAATGCTACACTACAGGTAAAGACTCTTTCCGCTGCTGACAAGTAAATTCTGGGTTACTAGGAATACATAACTTTACTATGAAATGCCACATTTGCATACCTCTTGAGTATGACACAGCGTACTAATTAAACACAGGCCCAATCGAAATCTAAGTGAGTAGTATTTTACTAATTCGTGCCGATATAGGCACGCTTGTGTACAGATACTCAGTTTTATTAAAACAGACTTTCGTCGTAAGGTTATCGTGGGTAGTTTCATTTCATTTCTTATAGTACAGTGCACAATTTTTGTAAGGTTTCTATTAGTGTTGTTAAAACAATAGTAAACATGAGAGAGAAATTAATCATCAATGATATATTCGTATTCTCTGATGATCTTTATAACAGTCTGACAATGGACATGCAGTTTATTGATTACATGCATGTAGAAAACTTGTTCTGAGTTAAAGCTGTCAAACAAGGTTTGAAGAAGAATAAAATGCTAATACCACACGACAGCTCATGTAGAAAATACTTTTCTGATGTATTTTGTCACGATGCTCTCTACCCATACATAATACAAAAGTTTCGAAATGCATCTGCTGCCTGGCCGTCTATTAAACCTGGAAAGAACAAAATGTCGCAGAAGTTAGCCCGTTTTCCACATGCGACTATTTTGGGTTGAGAAGTGAAGGGATTTATGTTCAAAGTTCCATTAGATCGATAACTTCAGCACACAGCAGAATTGCGTTTTAAAAAATGTAGCGCTGAATGTACTCGACCTCGCGATGTATCACGTACGGTGCGCGACAGTTACAATCATGCTACTAGCTGCCACGTAGCTATGGTACCTCCAGAAATCAATAACAAGGCCCCTAGGACTTCCACATTCCACAGTGTTGTGAAATAATGCATATGGCCGGATCTAGACTTTTGAGAGACAGACGGTTACAGCTTTTCTTTTGGGCTGCATGACTTTTTCAACAAACAGATGGCGCAATAGAGTAGCTCAAGTGGAAAGGAACACTTCCTCTTTAAATTTCTGCATCCTACACTGTTGGCAGTTCTGTGTTACGTGATTTTATTTCGGTGATTACAAAATAGAGTCGAATGTATGCACTGGGTAGCTGTGGCAGCTAGTTCATGGTGATTTGGTCAACCAAGTAAATGAATGTACTGAACATGCTGCAAACCACTATAGGGAGCCTGTGTGTCAGAATTCTGATGAAGTGTGGCGCAACGGTGTTCTTAGCAGAGGGTTTGGTAGTCCGTTGCATTGATAATAGGTTCATATGCTTATGGTCTCGGTTCGATTCCAACTTCTGCTGGTCATTTTTGACAGGGAGAGACAGATTCTATTCTCTTCTGGCTACGCCAAGTGAAGAAGGTATAATGGCATTGTGGTCTGAAATTCACATTAATAATGATATTCCTTCTCTACCACGTAAACGTTAGGTTGAACCACAATAAAGTCAAGTGTCGTGACATGTAGAAACTCTATCACCAGTAATACGTCCGCAGCTCGTGGTCGTACGGTAGCGTTCTCGCTTCCCGCGCGCGGGTTCCCGGGTTCGATTGCCGGCGGCGTCAGGGATTTTCTCTGCCTCTTGATGACTGGGTGTTGTGTGATCTCCTTAGGTTAGTTAGGTTTAAGTAGTTCTAAGTTCTAGGGCACTGATGACTATAGCTGTTAAGTCCCATAGTGCTCAGAGCCATTTGAACCAGTAACCTTTACTTCACTAGTTATTTATTTCCAGTTACGAAACAAAGGCTATGTAAGGTACAGGACGCTTATTCCATGTTTATTTGAGTTTCTATATGTCTATAAAATTGGTTCTGAACTGGGAATGCAACTCAGACCGCCCTTAACGCGGAATTTGATCCCTTCGTGACAATACAGCTCGACTGCTATTTGTTGTTTGTTCAAAACTGCAGATTCTTCAACATCTCTACATATTGCACGTGAATGGGTTCCAATCCTGATCAATCACTAAAGTTTTCAGTATGTATTATTAAGCTCTAGCATGAGAACATCTATCTGGTGGTGGATAATAATCTTGATTTTTAATTTCTTTCCATTCGAAGTCAGCACTAGCGATATCTGACGTTTTTGACTCCCAGTGAGACACACAACTATTCGCGAGTTCACTGTAAGTTCAAGGATGCTGGTGGAGAAAAATTCGGTAGCTGACGTCTCTTTGTGTGTATTCAACAACGATATGTGTGGTGTTCGATCCCAGTCAGCACTGAACTCTTCGTCATATTATTTTTAGTTCAAACCCATATTTAACGTTCGTTTGCTCTAGAATATAACAGCTATAAGTGTCGGCTCGGAGTCCTGGGAAGGGAAAAATTATTTTTTCGTGTCGTCATTTCAGTTAAAACATCTAGCTACTGCCGAGAAAATCCGATATGCACAGTTGATTGTGCTTCGATAACAATGTGATTAGGTTCTGGGTTCGAATCCCTGTCCAACACAAAGCTTTACCTCACGGCATTTCAAGTAAGTTACTTGTGAAGAAGCAATATTTAACAACTCTCGTAGTTCGTTAACAGGCACAATACATGCTGGATAGGAATTCCCGTCCATTAAAAATGTTTACGTTATGTAATTTAAAGTTGATATTTGCCAACTGAAACTGTCTAAAATCGAGGTATATCACTTTCTGTATGCATACTCAGGAATGACTGTTTGTTTCCGTTAGTCACGTAATCTTTGTTTAGTCTGCATTACCAGGGTTTGAATCCATATGCAGAACGTGACAGTTCGTTGTGTCATTTGAAGTTCATACATATTCTGAACTAGCTGCTCGTGAATAACCTAAATTTTTAATGTCTTTTTGTTTTAAATAGCAAGTAAGGTATGTTACTTTGAAGAGGAAATCATGAATACGACGAACTTACTACGTGCATTACCTACCTGACGTAATAATGAGAGTGGTAACATTTCAGGTATGTCACTTATTGTAATAAATGTGAGCTTACAAGCCTTAAGGACAGTCTTATCTGTGATATGGAGTTTCTTGATTTTTGTAGTATCGTGGTATAACTTTACATCTTGAGTTGTTGCTATACAGAGCAGTGTTTTCTAGTGGTGATTTGTTGGAACCATTTTCAACTGTACCGAGGAAGCGATTAGAGGACCTGCTAGACAGCTGCGTTATGTGGGTTGCATGCGAATCGGAAGAAATGCATTTCAGGTCGTTCGGATACTTTTGAGCATGACTGTAGGTATATATAAAGTAATACAGAAGTAATCCCTATAATAAACAGTGTAAGTGTATTAACACTGGTCACGAACTGATGCATGATTACTTCTCAAAACCGACATCCATTGACTGTTCCTGGTGGCTAAAACGTAACTTGACTCATTACATATTCAGGAACGGTTTCCTTCACATCGGTTTTACAGAACATGGCTGTTAACGAGGAAGCTGTATGCAGAGATTTCTTATGGTTAAAAAAGGTGTTCAAAGAGAAGTTTCAGATCACAAAAGTAAAATTTTTGCAATTTATGGGATGGTGCAGTGCTTTTTTGTGTAAATTTTTGTGTATTTGAAAGTTCTTCTCATACTGTGACAGTTGATACAAAATTTTATTATAATATGAATATACTACAGTGGTATTTTAGGTAGTTATAACTGTTTAAGAAAATATTAATAAGATTCAGTATTATCCACTATGGATGTGAGGTAGCGGTTGTTACGTTTATGAAATAAAATATGTAGCACTCACTTGACACTCTTGACGCCCACAGCAGATCAGCAGAACGCAGTCTCGCACAGAGCGCAGTGTAAAATGGACAGCCACTGACAGAAGTCGTCAGTTTTAATGTAAGATGAGGTCCACAATCCAATGTGTTTTTATTCCATTTTATTTTATGTGTCGCAATTGTGTTGATAGGCTTTTTAGCATTTTAATCTCATGAGCTAAATTTTACAAACTGGTGATGAGGGCATTGTCTCTCCAAACATGTTGTCGATATGTTTGTAGCACAAAAATATGGTTGACTGTTACTATTACTGTTGTATTTATAAGATTTATGTGTTTAAATCCCATATGTTGTTCTAATTATACTCTTCTCAGGAATTAATGATCCTAGTATCAGTATCGAAATTTCCCAAAATATTACACCATAAGACACTGATGAATGAACGTAGTGTTTATGTACTGATTTATGTCTCCATGTTATTCCTGTTGCAAAAGCAACTAAAGTTTCCGTTTTAGAAATGTCACAGTAAGTAAAAGTTCTTGCAGAACGTAAGGCCTAACCATGCAAACATAGAGTATACTGCTACGTTTACTGACTCCTTTAAAGGTGCTGTGTTACTACTAATGCAAGTTTTTAATAATACCCAATTTAAGGATATGCTTCTTTTGAAAAATTCAGAGAACGCAGACTCTTGGAAGACCAGATAAGCATATCGCAAAATGTGATTTAAAATTTACTCTGTTAGCACATTTTTTATCTCAGCTGTAATTGTTGTATCGTCTACAAAGAGAAATAATTTTGTCTCCTGCTGCAAATATTGTTGTTAATCACTCATTTATGAATAAACATGCTATGATTGCTACCTTTGCCAACAATTCTCTCCAAGTAGATACTCTGTCTCTAATAAGCTTGAAATCAATGAAATGTCAAAAAACTTAACGTCCTCATCCCTAAGCTTTATATTTAATTGTGACCTTCTGCCTCTAATTACATGAACTGCATTACTTTTTTGCACTAAGAAGTAAAAGATTCCAGTTTTGAAAAATTTTACAGTAAACATGGTCATCCTCAAGAAAATAAGCCACCTTCCTTGATATTGACCTCAGTTCAAAGAGGGCTCGATCACGATCTCTGTCCATTCAGACATATCATCAAGTAACAATACCTCCACTTCGACAGCTCCCACCTGTTCCCTACCTTCACAGACCGAAATTAATCGTCTCAACTTCATACATATACAAATCTCCTGTACCTTGTCTCTACAGTCCCTTACATATTTCTCACATTCCACCATCTCGCCATAAAACAGTAATCCCCTCGTGATTCAGTACCATCCATGGCTGGAGCAACTGAATAACATTATCTTCTAGGGTTTTGAGTACCTCTTACTGCACCCTGAAACAAAGAACATCCTATCTACTACCCTTGTCACCCCTCCCACAGCGATATTCCACCACCCACTGAACCTACACAATATCCTTGTCCATTCTTACTCCACCCCTGTTCCCAGTCCCTTGCCTCACGGCTCATATCCCTGCAATTAATCTAGATACAAGACCTGTCCATTACATCCTCCCACCAACATGCACTCCAGTCTACTCACAGGAATCACCTATCCCATCAAAGGCAGGGCTATGTGTGAAAGCAATCATGTGATCTACAAACTAAGCTACTTCTACTGTGCTGCTTTCTGTGTGGGCATGACAACCAACAAGCTCTCTGTGCACCTGAATGGGCACCAAAAACCTGTGGCCAAGAGACTGCTGGACCACCCAGTTGCCGTACATGCTGTCCAACACAACATCCTTCATTTCAAGGACTGCTTCACAGCCTGCGCCATCTGAATCCTTCCTACCCACACCATCTTCTTTGAATTCTCAGATGGATCTCTCCCTGTAATATATCCTAAATTACCTTCACCCACATGGCCTCAGCCTTTGATAGTTCCTGTCCTTCACCCACCTATCCCCTTCCTTGTCCTCACTCCAGCCTTACACAGCCTTCTATACCACCGATGCACCCACTAATCTTTCTTCCCTCCTCTACTTCTCTCTTTTCCCACTCCCTTACCTGCCTCCTCAAAACTCCTAACTGCTCCTATCATCTGTGCCCTGTCCCCACCAAGTCTCTGCATGCTCTATGAGCAGCACTACGCTTTGCCCCATCCCTACCTTGCTATCCCTCCCCTTTCCCTTCCCATCCTCTACCTTACGCCCACCACGTACGCATTGCTCTTCCCATCAGGCGCAGTTGCTGTGCACAGTCCAGCCTCAGTGGCAAAAGACAATGGTCATGTGTGTGTGAATGATTTATGTATGTATGTGTGTGTGTGTGTGTGTGTGTGTGTGTGTGTTTTGTATTTTAGAAGCAGGCTTTTTGGCCACAAGCTTAAATGTATAGCAGTACTTTTGTTGTGCCTGTCTGTAACTCAACTTCTCCTCTGTATGATGAGTAATACTCTACCCTTTTTATACATTGTAGTTAAACGTATTATTTTGTAATATGATGGTCAAGTTCATATAATCATACACTTGGAATAAATCATAAAAATTCCCAAGTGTCACTCACTAAATAAGCTTACCAGAGGAAATATTAGTCACTCCCTTAAAAGAGGACACTTGTCGCTTTGGAGTCATATGGATTCTGTAGAATTGGTACCAGGCTGTCATATGACCTTCCAGTACTGCTGTAAGTCTTGAAAATGAAATAATGCATATGTGACAGTGAGTTGTATGGAATCAGAACCGTAATATGGGTTGACGTGGAGATGTGGCAGATTGGTAGAAAAGAACTGCCATGTTTGTACACGCTTGCTACCACAACATGAGTTGCTCGATTTGTTAGTGTATTAGCATGGATGAACCGAATCTCTACAAGTAATGGAGTACCACTCATAGTTATGTAATATGGCATAATAACTGTGGTCGTAAAAAGATCTTAACCAACCTAGACTGGAGACAAGCATCATCCCTAGACAATAACAATCGGTTTCCAACCCAACTGGAGCTGCTACTTTCAGTGAATGCATGTCAGTCTCAACCAGTTGCCATGGAAACACTGTGAAGTACCTTGCAAGTGGCAATTTCTCACAGCTGCACGTCTTCAGTGGGCCAAACGGCACATCAATTAGACAGTAATTGACTGGAGATGTTTAGTGTCATCTGACAGTCACAATTTTACATCTTTTTCTAATGATGCAGTGCATCAAGTACATTGATGGTCCAATGAAGTTCACAAACCGCAGTTTGGACTGGAGGTCCTGTTCTGATTTGAGGGTGCTTTTGTGTACCCTCATTTGGACTTATTCATTCAGGTCACTATGAATATTGACGAAGATGTTTATTTCAGAATTCTTGGTGGCAAGGGGTTGCTCTTCCATCTACATCGTCATGATAAGAATGTTGTGACATTCCAAATTTCAAGATAACAACAGCCATATTCACAGGACTACACACATTCATCCCCAGTTTTCTGAACACTATAGCACCTTATCACATCTCAACTGACCTGCTGAATCATCCAATCTTAACGCTATAGTAAATGTCAGGGATTATTTGGAACAGTGGTTGAAGCATGTCAGTGAACATCCCCAATATTTGGTAGCTCTGTGGGTTCTATTGATCAATGATGTGGTTGGTATGCTACAGTATCATAACTGACAATATCATGATGTCATAACTATAAAGGTCAAAATTTACAGTATTGCAATAGTTCTAATTGTGATTTGCATAACTTTTATGTATTAGACGAAATCCTATATGTCATTTGGAATCACTAGTTATTCGGACGCCCGTTAGTTGTGTTACCAATAGTGAATAAGGACTAACAATACACGCAAGACGGTTCCCATGTAAATATTGTTCCTATCCAACATCTTGATCAACTTGTACTCAGTTCACAGCCGACCATCCTAGGGGTAGGACCTGTGTAGTCTTCGAACTCTAATGGAGCAGCGAGTCCTGCTAGGAGGACTTTGCCACTGCAAGCCACAGTGCTGCCCTTCGAGTAAAGACTGATGGGCTCCTGTGGGCGACATTCACACAGGCCTCCTGAAGGAATAACAAGTGGAGCAAGATAGCAGTCAACAGTCGTTATCGTGGAGGAACATGCCACAGTCGCCGCCTGTCTTCAGTCCTGTTGATGTACTCCGATGCTGTGGATCCTAGTTCTGTCAGAGGCCACAGTGTTACCAAGTCCAACATTGCACTCTCCATGCAGGGGCAGTGGGTGCTTACGAGGGTGCTGTCTACAATGTCAGTGAGAGGACTCTGTTAACCGATTGCCCTGTGCTGATAACAACAGAGGCATCACTGACAATACCGGCAGTGCTGCAGTCAATCTGTTGTGGCGTCAGGGTGCTGAGTACATGCCCCCAGAAATGCAGCAGTCGAGATGGTGCACCAAGTGCAGATGTGAGTACATTCTAGTGTAGCTAGCGTCCTTTGGTTCACAGCCACTGTTGGTAGCCATGAAGGGTGGCACAGTGTATTTTGGAACAATAAATGCCTGTATGTCACTGATGTTTTATTAGTGCCCTTGGAAACAGAGCAGACCGTCTCCTACCAAGCCATGGTTTACCCCTGTGCATAATAGTGTGAGACTGAGTTATGTATTGGAATAACGCTGATGGCAGGCATGTATGAGATGTCACTGTAATAATTCAGCGAAGCCGATGCAATGTTATGAGGCAAGTTACGTTGTTGAAACAGCAAACCCAGCAGTACTGCACAGATTAGTGCAACAAGGGCCAGGCAGATTTCCACACCAGCAGTGGCAGTGGTGTTTTAGGATACACGAATGGCAGTGTCGCATGTGCATAACAAGCATAACACAGCTGACTATAAGTATTGGACATTTTTGTAACGAAATTGTGCTTAGTCTTGCGTCCATACCAGGATGATGGGGCTGTGCCAGATGAGGTCGCCATATGGACCTGTCAGTGTAAGTCAGCGGTTCAAAGCCACGTCAGAGCAACAGCTCTATGCACTAGGTCCCTCCCTGGACTTAGTGCCATGGCACAACTGGTCATCCAAAGTCAAAGCCAGCAGCACAGCCTACTCCTGTCCAGGAGGCAGTCGGCCACTGCTGATAAACACCAGCCATCTACCGCCATTGGAGGATGGGCATCTTATCATGGCAGGCATCCACCATCATGACACAGGTGGGTGCCACCTGGGGCCATAGGAGATACAGCAGTGTCAAGTGCACATGCTACTGGCACAGGAACTGCATGACCGGCTTATGTAACAAGGCCAATGGTGCTTGCTGGGGACTGTGTCAGCACTGTGGGCATGAAGGCAGCCAGACCAACAGAATTCAGCAGCCAGCCACTCACTGACCAGGTATATCGGACAGCACAGAAGCGCCAACAAAGTACTTGTTACATTTGCAGCTGGCATTCTCTGGAGACTCCTAGGGTCGGTCCCACCTCACCTTCATCACCCACTCGCGCCATCCTGACCCATAGCTCCTCCTCTCTTCACCGGAAGATTTGTAGTTTGGTATCAGAATTTTCGATGTCGTCTCACTCAGTACTGTGTCCGTACCATGACCTACAGTATCAACAAGGTGTGGGCACTTATGAACAATTTAGTTATGTTTTGGAGGGTGTAATTTACGTGTAAGTGAGGCACAACTGTAATATTAATTTAAAGGATACCTTGCGAAGGTCAAGGAGCCAACTGACTTGCCTGAGTTTCGGGGTAATTGTAGAGAACAGTGTTTGGGGTCTGTAAGATGTACGCAATGTAACTTACTTGGGCATACTGCATGATACATGGAGCCCATGCCTCTAACCTTTTACACATACCGTCAATATGGTCATATTGCAAGGCAGTATATAGTCTAGGTAGCTCATGATATGATGTAAATACTAATTCGGATGATTTTTTTTTAGAATTGTGACTTCTTGTTGTATTATTGTGTGTATTAGGTAGTAAGAGTATTACAGTGTCAAATTCAGAGATGAAAGCTCTGCTAGACCTAGACAGATATTCTTAGAAAAATTTGCACGGCTAACAGCAGATAATACACAGCTACATGAGCAGTTGGCAACTAAGGACGAAGAGTTAGCATTGCTACAGGTATCACAGCATGGATTGGATCCAGCTGCCACAGGATTAATTGTTCCCTTTTCTGAAAAATCCTCTGAGACCTGCGGTTGTTCTTAGGGGACCTTAAAACATCGGCAGAGATGGATGGTTGGACTGATAGTTGTTGCGTGCAGAAAAATTGTGACTATTGGGAAAAGCTAAAACGCACGTGAAGTGTACGAAAGCATTAAAGAATGCAGCAAGCTTTGAACACTTCGAGAAGAGGCTTCCGCAAAGGTATGGAAAATAGGGAATTGCGAGATATTTTCAGGAGCAGTTGAGCAGTTGGCATCCAGTCACAAAAACTGACAGTGGTTAGAAGAGTGGTGTGCTGACCCCATGTCCCTCCATATCCGCATCAAATGACTCAATAGGCTGAGGATGACAAGGCAGTCGGTCAGTATAATTGGGCCTTCCGAGACATTTTCAGATGGCGTTTATTTTTTGTTTTTAGCAGCTGACGTAACTGTGGAAGATTACGTAGACATGATTAGGAAATATAATGAATACACATACGAGTTGGGCACAGTGACACAGTAAACACAGTGTTTTTCCAAGAATCTGAGCAGAGTGCAATTGCCATCAGACATGTAAAAAATGGTGCGTACAGGTGCTCCAAAAGATCTGTGTTCTGCTCTTATGTTAGGGTATGAGACAGACGTGGGGTATCTGTTGCAAATCTTTAGTGCTACGTTTGTGGACAAATGGGGCACTTACAGAGGCAGTGTCGTTAGCCACAGGCAAATAGAGGAAATGATGGGTATCAACAGCAGAATTATAACAACGGACATAGGGGTGCACGAGAAGGTGGTAAGCAGTTGTTAAATGCAAGGGGGAACTAGATGTCCACCTAATGGTATTCCTGTTACAAATAAATGAAATGAATGTGTATGCAGAGGTGGTGTGTGCAGTAATGGGTTTTGTAAAATATAAAGCGTTGAAGCTTTAGTTGGGCACAGGTGTCTATATCTCAGCTGCTAGTAGAGACTTTGTGAGCCAGAGGCAATGGAACCCACCATACTATACGTTACATGGGATCAGTAATAATGGTGTAAGGACGTTGGTGTCGGCAGATGTAGGCTTTCATATAGAGGCAGTTCGATTTTAGGAGCGTGTAGAGCTATTACCACATGTTAAGGAGGGCTACATCATGATCCTGGGGTTAGACCTTTTGTACCAGCATTTTGCTAAAATTTGCCTTTGGCAGTGTACAGTAAACTTAGTGGAATGACCTTCCAGGTAGGGGAAGCTGTTGCCATTGTAGAACTGTCATAAGGGGCATCTAGAGTATTGGACAAACCAGTGGAGCTGCATACAACTGCACTGAGGCTTGAAATGTGACTGTGTGCTAGGTGGTTCCAGGAAGTCGCTCTGGGTGAATGTGTAACCAGAACTACAGGTGGGTGTATTATTTGTTGTATGGCCTCTGGAAGACAATGATATATAGGATCCAGCAAGCTGTTTTATTAAGAGAAGTGTTGTGCACGTACTGTACCCAGCAAGTTGTTTTATTAACAGAAGTGTTGTCCACGTACAAGAGAGGTAAAGTGGGAGAGTGGTGTCCATAAATGTAGATAATTTTGGTGTCAAGGAAGGAAAGTTAAGGAAGAGGGTGCTGATAGCGAGTTTGGACATTCCAGATGAGGATCAGTGTTGCACAAGTAATGTGAATTAAAACATCCGCAAGCTGCTATTAAGACTGCATTATGTAGGAAAGTGGAGCATCTAAAGGGAGTAGAGAGGGAATGCATGGAAGAATTTTTTTCATGGGGTCTGATGCCAGCAACGCCCATGACTCAGTACTGAATACTAACAGGGAACGAAGTAATCGTGCATCAAAGACATATCATGTGCCTAGGTATTTGCAGCTGATGATAGAAAATTTTATTAATCAGCAGTTAGCTGATCAGATAACGGAAGACAATAATAGTCCATTGGGGTGGTGGATCCATGCTCAAATCAAGAATGTCTATGGATAATTCTAGACAATTTAGGTTCTGCTACGATTACCGTCATCTGAACAGCAAGACCATAACAGCTGCATACCCCTTCCTCAACGTTATTGTGTCCATCGATAACTTGGGACAATGATGGTAATTTCGACCATGGATTTGAGGATCACTCTTCGCAGAACGTGGATATGGTTGTTATGCTAAACCAGCACATAATGACAGTCGCACAAGCAATGGTTGACAACTGGATGCTGGAGATTGACATGCAAGGTACAATAATTATAGACGAGACTACGAATTTCATGTCAAACTTATTGAAAGAGCTGTGCCAGATACTATATGTGAAGAAATTAAGAACTAGTCCTCTTCATCCCCAGGCCAATGGTAGAACAGAATGGATACATAAAACTATTGTGAAAATGTTTAGTTACTATGTTAATAGAGGCTGGGATACATATCCAAGGTATGAGGTGTCAGCACACATTTCAAGAGTACACTCTGTACTGGGTTATCCCCACATGAGGTGAGGTATAGTTGGAAAATGCCATCACTATTCGATTAGATAAGGCAAAGAAAGGTAAATCTGGGGAGTCAGTTCTTCATTTTACGAAAACAGTATGCGAAGAATGGGATCGAGTACAAAAATCGAATAAAGAGACGTTAGAGAAGGAGTCAGTGAAATGTACAAGTTTACTGCAGTAGAAACTAGGAAAAACGGTGGTGTTATCTGGTCCTTACACTCTGAAAGGGGCGACGAAGAAGTGCATAACATGGAATCAAGGACCCTATCAGGTGGTGGAGAGTACTTCATCAGTTAACATGACATTTCAATTGCCAACAAGAAAGACGATAGTATATACTGGACTTCTATGACTTTTGAGAATAGCCTAGATTTGATTCCAGGAATTGCAAGGATGGAGGTGGGGATGTACAT
Organism: Schistocerca piceifrons; assembly: GCF_021461385.2. Classification (NCBI taxonomy): domain Eukaryota; kingdom Metazoa; phylum Arthropoda; class Insecta; order Orthoptera; family Acrididae; genus Schistocerca; species Schistocerca piceifrons. Next base: position 539,931,159 of record NC_060149.1, read on the forward strand.
TAGGAGAAGGAATCAGAGGAAGAGACAAGAAGATGGAGTTGACCCTGTGCACAAAGTACCGCATTTGTTAAATTCATAATAATGAAAGGTGTTTGTCAAGGATTTTTTTTGTTTGTATGTTTCCATATATAAAAGACTGTAGAGAATAAGTTATTTTAATGTAATGATTTTATCCATTATTTTTGTTGTTTGTGAACGGGTCTTCTAGTGGCAGCAGTCGTCTTCTGAGGAGGGAGGAATGGTGATATTTGCCCTTGACCTCAGGTTGCGATACGTCGAGTGCGAAAATGAAAGGAATGTGAGTCATACCAGTATTACGTTTTGTCACTTGGATGTGGTTGAAGCCATTGCAGAACGAAGACTGGAAGGCAAGAGGCAAGAGGATTTAATAGGTGCCAGCCATTAGTGGTATTTAAAGCATGGGAAATGCGGAATGAGGTGAGGAGAGGGGAAGAAGCATTGGACAGATTTCGGCAAAGAGCCAAGGGCACGTGGTTACTCAAGATATCCTCAGGAAGTGTGATAAAATGGACTGATTCTACAAGCAACTACGAGAACAAATGGGACAGAGAGTGGAAGTTGCACCAGACACACAGAGGAGAAGATGATTGGATGCTGGGGGTAATATTTTGAAAACAGTGTTTGGAATGGCAGATGAGTGAGATATTAGAGAATTAACCGAAAGTACGGAATCAATAAAAATAGATTTTGAAGTTTTCTTCTTCTTTCTTCGTTAGAAGTATGATGAATACGATTAAGTGTTTTAGATGTTTGCTCAACTGCATTTCAGTTCTCTAATACTTTAATTAAGGATGCGATAAAGATTATATAAAATATCAGAGTACCGGTACATCTCCCCCTTGTAATAGACATATGTACGTATATATGCATCTGCAGCCTCCTTTCACTGTTTGTTTTTCCTTCTTATTTTTCTTTTTGCTCTTTTCGTGGTTTTTGTACTTCATGGCATTTACTTCTTTCCCATAAAAATCTCTATTCTTTAGTTACTCACTTATACATGGGTTCTTACTGATACAGGTCATAACACTCATTCATTTGAACTTTACCTAAAGTAATTTACGTCAATGCATGTGCTATTATCGTTAACTTCTTGTATTTGCCCTGTATTGACCCTATTGCTGTCATGAGTTATTAATAACATTTCCCTCCTTCTATTATGCACCAATTGTGGCATGTCCTCAACAGTTACTGGTTTCTTAAGGCAGTTATGGTTTGCTGCTTCATTCCTTTTGACCATACCTACGTCCCATGGGACTTGTTGGCTCTAGCACCCTTTCGTTATATTCCACAACATTAGGCCATATCTCACCTATGGATTGCTACCACAGTTTTATATTCTGGTCTGGAAAGGCGCACTGAAACTATCTATATTTTACTGACATGATTGTTTCCTTATCTTTCTCCACAACTGTTTGTGACGATTTCCCAACGGTTTTGGTTTCTGAGTGACAGTATGCCTTTGCTTCTCGGCTTATGGTGGTATATATTGACGTGGTTTTGGTTTTAGTGGTCTTGTAGATTTTAGATTTGTATGGTTTCATATGTTTATATCAGTTTCAGTATGTCGTTTGACGTGGTGTGTTACTATTCTTATTGGCTCTATAATCTCCGATAGTTGATTGCATCTTTTCACTCCCTCAGTTTTGTACCATAACCTCAAATATAACGTCATGTTTCATGTCGTGTACTCCCCATGTTTTTTAACAGAGTTTAACGGCTCGTCACGTTGGGTATCCAAAGAGTTAGTCGAATTAGCATTTTTTCCTAGACAGCATTGCGATCTCTTTATCATTTTATATGTCAGTGACATGAATCTCATGACTCTCGTTTAACATATTGATATTACAATGGTTTAATTATTATTAGTAGAGTCTAACATGGGTATCCTGTTTATACATGTTACTCTCAATCTGATATGGATGCACTTTTTCTGATCCTTCCTTTTTAGGTTTATGTCAGTGTTCTGTGCATTCATTCACATATGGTAGTTCTATACCATGACCACTGTTGTCGGCTTGTGTACCCTGCTTTTTTTTAAAGATTGGTCTACAGAAAGTGCAGAAGCTTGGGTTCCAGTGTATAGTTGTAGACTAATGTACAACATATTGCAAGCTTTACGCTGTTGATCATTTCATTCATTGATAATTGCAATAGAGTTCTATTTTAAATTTGTGTTTGGCTGTTTATTGGAATACATTAACATAGTCTCCTGGTTATGACTCAGTACTTATGTTTGCAATGCTTTCATGTGTACTGTATATATGGGATACCACTTAAGAAATGATACATAATTGTAGAGTGTGGTTGTTGTACTTCTTGCTAGCAATTTTGCACACCAGGCATCTAACTACACATGGCATTGTTTTACTGGTCTTCAATATATGTGGGGAAATTTCTTCACACATATTTCTTAGTTGGTTATTAATGTCAGTCTTTTATACTGACTACAACTATACAGTTACTATTCATGATATAGGATTGATTTTTTAATGTTTTTAGTATTTTCTATTTTTTTACAAGTTCTGCATGTAACAAGTTAATGTTGCCTTGACCTAGTCACATGCTTGTGTTCATTCTTCGATGGTTGCTTCACTACATTTTTTGGAATTATGATACTAATGTTGTGAGTGCTTCCCTACTTACATTGTTTTGATGGTATGTGATAGGTGTTTGTTTTCACATGTCTACACATTCATTAGTTAACGTGGTTATGTTGTTCAGATTACACACCTGTATCTCTCGTGCCTTGATAATAGTCGACTTAGTGTTCTGGTATATTACTTGACATCCATATTATCATTTAACCACCTACTCATGAAGATAGCGACTGACATATTACACATTGTGTACTGTACCCCAACACATGTTTTTGGTTTAGGGTTGACTGGCTGATATATTTGGGAAACATATTATTGCCATTGTCATTAAAGTCAAATTACTGTTGACAGTAACAGAGAATAGAAATGTTAAACATTTTCTCACAACCCTAAAAGTGTAAGTATGCTAAAATGAGCATTCCTTAAATTCCTATAATAATTAGTCACAATCTTCTCAGCATGTATCCAGTACTACTTTGCACCCAGACACTTCGAGCTGCAGACACAGGCACAGGCCCCATATGGCAGTTAACCTGAATAGTGGTGAGACGTTGCTAATGTAGCAAGAATGAACAGTGTAGGTGCAAATTTTTTGAATATCATCGGATTTACACTTGTACTACTAAAATGAAGATATGATCAGAAGTCGAACCATCGCCTCATAGGCATTCATCTCACCAAGCTCGAATGCTAATCACTTGACCACTATTAACTCTCACCAAGCTCGAATGCTAATCACTTGACCACTATTAACTCTAATGTCCAGCACCCACTCACAGACACTTCAGTTACATGTTGTTGTTGTTGTTGTTGTTGTTGTGGTCTTCAGTCCTGAGACTGGTTTGATGCAGCTCTCCATGCTACTCTATCCTGTGCAAGCTTCTTCATCTCCCAGTACCTACTGCAACCTACATCCTTCTGAATCTGTTTAGTGTATTCATCTCTTGGTCTCCCTCTATGATTTTTACCCTCCACGCTGCCCTCCAATACTAAATTGGTGATCCCTTGACGCCTGAGAACATGTCCTACCAACCGATCCCTTCTTCTGGTCAAGTTGTGCCACAAACTTCTCTTCTCCCCAATCCTACAACTGCTCTTCCAAGTCCTTTGCTGTCTCTGACAGAATTACAATGTCATCGGCGAACCTCAAAGTTTTTATTTCTTCTCCATGGATTTTAATACCTACTCCAAATTTTTCTTTTGTTTCCTTTACTGCTTGCTCAATATAGAGATTGAATAACATCGGGGAGAGGCTACAACCCTGTCTTACTCCCTTCCCAACCACTGCTTCCCTTTCATGTCCCTCAACTCTTATAACTGCCATCTGGTTTCTGTACAAGTTGTAAATAGTCTTTCGCTCCCTGTATTTTACCCCTGCCACCTTTAGAATTTGAAAGAGAGTATTCCAGTCAACATTGTCAAAAGCTTTCTCTAAGTCTACAAATGCTAGAAACGTAGGTTTGCCTTTCCTTAATCTTTCTAAGTCGTAAGGTCAGTATTGCCTCACGTGTTCCAGTATTTCTACGGAATCCAAACTGATCTTCCCCGAGGTCAGCTTCTACTAGTTTTTCCATTCGTTTGTAAAGAATTCGTGTTAGTACTTTGCAGCTGTGACTTATTAAACTGATTGTTCGGTAATTTTCACATCTGTCAACACCTGCTTTCTTTGGGATTGGAATTATTATATTCTTCTTGAAGTCTGAGGGTATTTCGCCTGTTTCATACATCTTGCTCACCAGATGGTAGAGTTTTGTCAGGACTGGCTCTCCCAAGGCCGTCAGTAGTTCCAATGGAATGTTGTCTACTCCGGGGACCTTGTTTCGACTCAGGTCCTTCAGTGCTCTGTCAAACTCTTCACGCAGTGTCGTATCTCCCATTTCATCTTTATCTACATACTCTTCCATTTCCATAATATTGTCCTCAAGTGCATCGCCCTTGTATAGAACCTCTATATACTCCTTCCACCTTTCTGCTTTCCCTTCTTTGCTTAGAACTGGGTTTCCATCTGAGCTCTTGATGTTCATACATGTGGTTCTCTTATCTCCAAAGGTCTCTTTAATTTTCCTGTAGGCAGTATCTATCTTACCCCTAGTGAGATAAGCCTCTACATCCTTACATTTGTCCTCTAGCCATCCCTGCTTAGCCATTTTGCACTTCCTGTCGATATCATTTTTGAGACGTTTGTATTCCTTTTTGCCTGCTTCATTTACTGCATTTTTATATTTTCTCCTTTCATCAATTAAATTCAATATTTCTTCTGTTACCCAAGGATTTCTACTAACCCTCTTCTTTTTACCTACTTGATCGTCTACTGCCTTCACTACTTAATCCCTCAGTGCTACCCATTCTTCTTCTACTGTATTTCTTTCCCCCATTCCTTTCAATTGTTCCCTTATGCTCTCCCTGAAACTCTGTACAGCCTCTGGTTCTTTCAATTTATCCAGGTCCCATCTCCTTAAATTCCCACCTTTTTGCAGTTTCTTCGGTTTTAATCTACAGGTCATAACCAATAGATTGTGGTCAGAGTCCACATCTGCCCCTGGAAACGTCTTACAATTTAAAACCTGGTTCCTAAATCTCTGTCTTACCATTATATAATCTATCTGATACCTTTTAGTTTCTCCAGGGTTCTTCCATGTATACAACCTTCTATCATGATTCTTAAACCAAGTGTTAGCTATGATTAAGTTGTGTTCTGTGCAAAATTCTATCAGGCGGCTTCCTCTTTCATTTCTTAGCCCCAATCCATATTCACCTACTACGTTTCCTTCTCTCCCTTTTCCTACACTCGAATTCCAGTCACCCACGACTATTAAATTTTCGTCTCCCTTCACTATCTGAATAATTTCTTTTATTTCATCATACATTTCTTCAATTTCTTCGTCATCTGCAGAGGTAGTTGGCATATAAACTTGTACTACTGTAGTAGGTGTGGGCTTCGTATCTATCTTGGCCACAATAATGTGTTCACTATGCTGTTTGTAGTAGCTTACCCGAATTCCTATTTTCCTATTCATTATTAAACCTACTCCTGCATTACCCCTATTTGACTTTGTGTTTATAACCCTGTAGTCACCTGACCAGAAGTCTTGTTCCTCCTGCCACCGAACTTCACTAATTCCCACAATATCTAACTTTAACCTATCCATTTCCCTTTTTAAATTTTCTAACCTACCTGCCCGATTAAGGGATCTGACATTCCACACTCCGATCTGTAGAACGCCAGTTTTCTTTCTCCTGATAACGACATCCTCTTGAGTAGTCCCCGCCCGGAGATCCGAATGGGGGACTATTTTACCTCCGGAATATTTTACCCAAGAGGACGCCATCATCATATAATCATACAGTAAAGCTGCATGCCCTCGGGAAAAATTACGGCCGTAGTTTCCCCTTGCTTTCAGCAGTTCGCAGTACCAGCACAGCAAGGCCGTTTTGGTTATTGTTACAAGGCCAGATCAGTCAATCATCCAGACTGTTGCCCTTGCAACTACTGAAAAGGCTGCTGCCCCTCTTCAGGAACCACACGTTTGTCTGGCCTCTCAACAGATACCCCTCCGTTGTGGTTGTACCTACGGTACAGCTATCTGTATCGCTGAGGCACGCAAGCCTCCCCACCAACGGCAAGGTCCATGGTTCATGGGGGGGATCAGTTATATAATAGATGCGAAAACTTCTCTTGCGATTTCCTCGGAATTGCCAGAGTGGTGCATCTTATTTACTTACACATTTTGCTGTTTTAATGACCTACATCCATGATCCCAACGTCGTGGTCTCCCATTGAAATGTATTGTAACCTGTCTTATTTAAATGTAAAAGAAACTGATAGCGAGTATATCTGCATGTCTGTATCACTGCAGGAGATAAGTGCATACATGCAGCAGTATTTGGCTCAACATCTTGGAAAATTTCAAATGTTACACATTCAGTAAACTGGCCACATGTTGTAGTATCTGCTGTCTGTCAGTAACATTGCCTCAACATTGGTAGTTTACCAATATCGTTATATTAGACTTTAGAGAGATGGTGTCCATCTGTATTAGGCATAAACTGATTTGCTGACAAAGCATTACCACTTCTATATATACAGTCTTAACTAAAATATTATTGTTTGTACCACACTCCACTGCTGAATTAAGTCATTTCCTAAACTATATATCCGCCTATGCTGTGGAATGGGAACCCCTTTACCTAATAATACTCCATTTCTCCTTACAGCACTCACATAGATTATTTTTAGATCACTAGTGTGGACAGACAAGATCCGTGCTTCAACATCAACATGCATGTTCAAAGTAGCAAACTGCATTGTCTCAGAATGATTCCAGACTGTGTCAAAATGTCCCATAAAATACAATCCAACACAATAAATTGTTTCCAAACTACAGCTTCGATCACCACAGCTCTCAGTGCTCTCACCACTACATGAACATTCCTTGCTAGATGACAATCTGATGAGCTCCAATTGTGCAGCCACATCTCATATGTCACACAGCACTGAATCAGCTATGAATGTCAGAAGGCAACCACATGGCGAAATTAATACTATCCTGTTTGAAAGCGATAATTAGGTGCCGGCCGGAGTGGCCGTGCGGTCCTGGGCGCTACAGTCTGGAACCGAGCGACCGCTACGGTCGCAGGTTCGAATCCTGCCTCGGGCATGGATGTGTGTGATGTCTTTAGGTTAGTTAGGTTTAATTAGTTCCAAGTTCTAGGCGACTGATGACCTCAGAAGTTAATTCGCATAGCGCTCAGAGCCATTTTTTTGATAATTAGGTTTCGGAATACCGGAATGATGTGTGAAAATGGTGAGAAACGTGACATAAAATGCATGTAAGAAACACGTACTTTAACCCATATGGGGAATAACGATGTATCACTATGCATGTTGATTCAGAGGACACATACCACATGGCATAATGCTACTGGAACCCACAGCGATGGCGAACAGTGTGGCTGTCGGTGTATCACTTACAGAATGAAATCATGTGAGCATTCAGCATTTTCTTGCGTGGTATCATTAGTAGTCGGTGTTAGCTACTGTGTGATGATGTTAACAATGAGTGGTGGACATGCTTACAGACAATGCACTGGCTCTTTGGAGGTCATTAAAAGTATGTCTGTCTTTATACAGGGTGCACATAAAGTCCAGGAACACTTTCAATTACTTATTGCACAAGAACTAAGCAGTGTACAGATGTCATACATATTGCATTTTGAAGAGAAACTCTGAAAGTTTTTTTTTTTTTTTTTTACAAACATTCGATATGCGATCCATGAGTGACTGGCAGATGTCAATACGGTAATCGAATTCTTGCCATACCTGTCCCAGCATGGCATCATCGACAGTGGCAGTTGCTTCCCGTATTCAAAAGTCACACAGTTTCAGATCTGGTGAACTGGAAGGACATTTCATGAAACAGCTGTCCCCTTCTGTAGCATGGCCAATCCATCGACATGGCAGCTCCATGTTCAAGTACCCATGAACTTCACGATGAAAGTGGGGTGGAGCCCCCATCCTGCTGAAAGATGAACAGAGAGTCCAATTGCATTTGAGGAATCAGCCATTGCTGCAACGTGGCCAAGTAGGAATATCCAGTGACGGTGCTCTCGGCGAAGAAGAATGGCCCGTACGGTTTTCGACGTAAGGCATAAAAAACATTTACCTTTGGGGAATCACGCTTAAATTCAGTGCATTTGTGTGGATGTTTTGTACCCCAGATTCGACAATTATGCCTGTTCACTTTCCCATTAGTGTGAAAAGTGGCTTCATCGCTAAAGATCAAGCGATCGACAATGCTATCCCTATCCTCAATCAATTGCTACAACAGCGAACAAAATTCAGAATGCTTGTCTTTGTTGTCGTCATTGAGCTTTTGCACTAGCTCCAATTTGAATGGTTTCATAGACAGCTTCTGCCACAGGACTTTCCACACTGTCATTGGAGCTATTTCGAGTTCACGGGATGCATGATGCACAGATTTCTTTGGACTCCCTCTTGTACGCGCTCCACATTCACTTTAGTCACACTGGGACGTTTCTTCTCTTTGCCGGGGAGAAGAATCCGTCGTAACGAATTTGTTGTGCCAGCGGTAAATAGCCTTCCTTGTTGGTGGCTTCTTACCTTACTTGGGGTGGCACACTTGTTTTTGTCGAACCCCAATACACGGATAGCACCTGAACTCGCCATGTTTGCGACTAGTGCTGATTATCCACAAATTACCAAACTATGCTGGGGCGTTATACATGAACAAAAACTTTCAGGTTTTCTCTTCAAAATAACATATGTATGATGAATGTACAATGTTTGGTTCTTATGCAGTAAATAAGTGAATTTGTTCCCGGACTTCAAGTACAGCCGCCCGGGTTAGCTGCGACTGGCCATGGTTCTCGTGGCTCCCCCTGTCAGAGGTTTGAGTCCTCCCTCTGGCATGGGTCTATGTGTTGACCCTAGAGTAAGTAAGTTTAAGTTAGATTAAGTAGTGTGTAAGAATAGGGACCGATGACCACAGCAGTTTGGTCCCTTAGGAACATACCACAAATAAAAAGCAAACCACTTTATGTACACCCTGTAGTTGTGGCATGCATTTCACCGATTGTAGTGTGTTTCGAGAGTTTCTTTTCTGATTTTAGGCTCATTTTAACAGTCACAACTACTCACAACTTTTATATTCACGGAGAAGAGCTGCTATTTTTTCTTCTAAACGCACTTCTGCCCTTGTTTTCGCTTCTATGCCTTATGTGAAACTATCATCTTTATCTATTCTGCTTCCCAAGTATCAAAATGTGTATCTCTTGAAAATTCTATTCCCACTTGTGACATTTAGTTCTCCTCCAAGTCCACCTGTGACGCTTTTTCTTATTTAATCTATTTCCATTTTTTAAACTACACCTAGCACAAGTTACCTTATTAAAAACAAAAATTTTAGAAATTCAATTCCTGTTCACTTTTGGCTATGTACCACCACTACATTCTCAGCGTTGTGCTAATTTTCTGTTCCTAATAAAAACCAACAGTTCATTACTTCCATAACTCCCTCTGTGGGGGAAGGAAAATAAACGATTACTCTATGGCGAAAAACTCAACGCATGCACATTGTGCTGCAAAATACTTTTTCACCACCAGTATCCTCTAGAGACTTCATTTACTTTTAATTCATACACGCATAATGCAGTCTAATGAGACCAAAAACGCTTCCTTGCTTTCATGAACTTCCTTACAACCTGCTAATTTTAATACTTTCATGACAATTTGTACAAGGCTATCGCAATGTGGGAAAATACACAGGTGTGTTTACTTTTCTTTTTCAATGAAACTGAAGTACAAGACCAAGTACTAGTATTTTAGTAGATACAGATCGAGAAAGTTGTAGCCTGACATGCTTCTTTGCGCTCGATAAACGGTAGCCATTTACACAGTAGTAACGTCATGAACAGGAGGTAAATATTTTGCCATTCTCGTTTAAAGTCAAATTTCTGTAGCGAGTAACAGTGAATACAAATGTTAAACATTTTCTCACGAGCCTAAAAGTGTAAGTATGCTGAAATGAGGAATTTTTACATCCTATAATATTTATCCATATTCTTCTCAGCATTTTTTGGTAGGCCTAATAGAAAATGAAATATATCTGATAGCTGCTGCAATTTGTAGTGTCATGACAAGTCCGAAATACGACGGCACTTTTATTTTGAATGTGCTTCTGCATTTCATTCACATAGCGCACAAAATCACAATAGTTTCACAGTGTCTATACAGGCTAGCCGCTTGATGGCAATGCAGTAGCAAACATGCAGAAAAACTGTGGCAGCTTCGTGACTCAACAATGAGTGAGATCGAGAATAATATATTGCACTAGGACTATTTGGAATGTCATACTCATTTTAATTGCATCGATGTGTTGCGGTATCTTTAGTCGTTACAGTTGTTTATGAATAATCACTTTTGATTGTGTATCGATAGTTGTGCGGAATTACGCAGTTATAAGAAAATTATGGAAGTGCAGCCTAAAAGAAAGGTCTACATCTAGAGTTACCGTAAAGAGTAGGAAAAATACGCCGAGTTCAAGCATTGGTTGAAGCCTCTGCCAGCTTACGTGGCTAATGCCTGTTGTAGCTATTGCCAGTTCGAAATCTATGCAAAAATAATTACCAATTTGAAGGAACATTTGGAAACGAAAAACATAGAGCAAAATATGAACTAATTTCTCCAAATAAGCAACTGTCAGTTTTTGCAGTACCAGTGAAACCATGTAATTCTTTCGCAAGAACTGAGTATATGTTAGCTCTGATTATACATTGCTCAACAGAGCTCAGTATCTAACAACGATCACTTGACTGATGTTTGCAAGAAATGCTTTAAAGATTAGAAATTGACAAATGCAATGAAATGACATAGAACCAAATGCACGGAGTTAACAAACTATATTCTGATACCTCTTTTCAAGAAGCTTCTCTTAAGTAACAGATTATCAAAAACATAGTTTATTCGTCATTTTTTCCATTTTCCGTCTTTCCTTCGTTGCTTTAAATTCGTAGAGGTATGTTCCGTCTATGCAACTAACTGAAAGCAGTTTGTTTATTGCCATATGCGTTTTACTTCTTTTATTTGTGAAGCATCTTCAGTGGCCTGTAATACATGTTTCTTTTTATACGTATAATAAATGTATTATGTGGTAATTACAATATGTTGCTACGTTATATTTTTTCATGTTTTTCTCTTATTTTGTAGTTGAGAATGAACTTTTATAACACAAATTTCGTGATTTGAAATTATTGTTCGGTGTTACTTACGACTTCCAGCGCTTTTAGGTCATGCGTGTGGTCTTGGAAATGCATTCATTAGTTTTCATGCTCCAGTTGGCCGATTTTCGGCATTAGCACATCGCATACATCACTTGCACCTCCCATTTTGTGTTCAACATGTGTGTGTTTTCGGTATGTAGTGCTGCCAACAGTCGTTGTGTGTTTATCGGTTGTCTTTTGTGTGTGTGTGGCTATTTTCATATTTCCAACTTCGTAAATGTTCTTTATATCTAGTATCGAAGTTCCTACCAATCATCCCCAGAAATATTGATTTACTTTGTTGGCACTCTGGTTGGTATGTACCTGCTCCTTGGTATTTATTTAGTTTGTCTGTTGTTTGTAAATGTGATTCGAGTGTGTTTCATATTCTACAATCTATGTGTTATCCCTGTTTCTTTAATTTATTTGCTATCTTGAGTGTTGCTTTGTGTTTGTGTGTAAGTGTATAATTTTTTTCTGTTAGTCATGTCATGAGTGTTACTGGTTTGTCTTTCCGAGTGTGCTGTAGTGTCTGTGGAGTTGTTTGGTGTTTGTGTTCTGTGCTTATTTTCCTTTTTTTAGCTGTGTTTTAATTTTTTGGTTGAGTTTTTTTGCTATATGGTTGCTGTAACCATTGTTTGTTACTATGAGTAGTATAGTTTGTAATTCTTTTCATAGTTTTTTTGCTGCGTGGGATGTTATTTAATCTTTGTGACATGTGTCATAGGGCTGCTAATTTTTGATTTTGTGAATGCTTTAATGATGCACGTATAATTGTGTCTGTGGCTGTTGGCTTCATGAAGATGTCAAATGTGTATTTATTGTTGTCTCTCTTTATTGTTAGATCCAAGAAATGTATTTGCTTTTGTGTTACTTTTTCCATGGTGAACTGAATATTTTTATGTATGTTGTGTATGTCTGTATGTAGTTTATGAGTTTTCTCCATTGGTTCATGCACCATACAGATTATCATCCACATATCTGTACCAGTAAACAATTTTGTATCGTTTCTTTGTGATGACTGTATCAAATATTGTGTGTCCTATGTGCTTGATGAATATGTTTGCCAGTATTCCTGATATTTAGGATCCCATTTGAAGCCTATCTTCTTTCAAGTAAAATTCCTTTTCAAATTGAAAGTAATATTGTGGGTGTTTAACACTTTGTATTTTAGCATGGGTTAATGTGGTTAAAGGGGTTTTATGTACTTTATGGTATGCCATGTCTTGGACTAAGTAACTGAATCATGTGTTTTACTGAAATGTGTTAATATTTTGCTTTGTGCACTACTACCCACAAAAACAGTTAGGTGATATAGCAAGATTTTACTTATCTTATTACTCTTTCTCAAATGTACTAAATCCAATTCTAACCCAGGCCAGGAGTTAATGTTCTGCAGTAAGCTGATATATTACGTTTTTACACAAGTAATTTGATTATCATAGAATGAAGTATTCTGTCATGTGGTTGATGCATTTTATATTTTGGTATTAGTTCCACTATGAAGCAACGAGAGTAATATTTTCCAGACAACACTACAAATTTATTTGGGCGCCTGTAAACCATTAAAAGATCAGTGCTGATTCAGTTTGGCCAGCGTCTACTTTCTATGATACTGATTTTAGTACTGAAACAGTAAACTAATAATGGATTTTTTGTCAACCTAACAAAAACCATAATATTTCTTTCTTCTTTTGTGAATCTTTCTGGCATTATTTTAATTTACTTTATTTTAAGATTTGATTATATATTCTCCATTAACAGGAATCTCCTTAAAACCGCCTTTCTATACCTGTTATTTTCATCCTCGAGACTACCACTACTACTACTATTATCTTCTTCGTAACCACTACTGCCACTTTCCATCTTTCTTTTCGCTCCTTTCTCCGATACCTCCAGCTTGTCTTTCGCCTTTAGCCCACAGACGCTTGAGTCAGTCACGACCTTGGACACACCTGTAAATATGTCTTCCCCCGCGAAATCCAGCTTTTGTCCCTCTTCCGGCCAGCAGGTAGACGGTGCGCGCTCGGTCCTACAGGCGGCCACAATGGGACGGGCCGGTTCCGGCGGCGGGCTCTTTGTGGCCCACGCGAACGCTCAGTCGCTAACGGCTCACTTCGACGAGTTCTGTGACCTGTTCTGCCAATCGCTGTTCCATATTATCCTCGTCTCTGAAACTTGGTTGAAACCAAACATTTCTTCCGACGCTATCCGAATCACTGGTTACTCTCTCCTAAGGGCAGATCGTGAAACACGACGCGGGGGTGGTGTGGCTGCCCATGTTCGCTCTGATCTGAGACCTACTGTACTATGCACATCGGATGCAAAGGGCGAAGGAGAAGCAGAGTTCTTGTTTTTCGAAATAAATACATCAAATCAGAAACCGCTAATTGGAGTAATCTATAAACCTCCAAACGTCGGTGCTATGTAGTCCTTTCAGTCTGCCCTGTCCTCGCTCGTGACACTGTATGAACACATAATCATTATGGGCGACACAAACATCGACTTACAGTTAAAATCTCCCTCTGCAGAAAAACTAAGGAGACTGTTCCACTCCAATGATATGAGTTTAACACCGCTGGACCCAACTCATTACACGCCACACAGCCATACACTCATAGATATAATAGCAACATAGCGACCAGATAAAATAATTCGCGCCAATCAGACATCCGCTCCAGGACTCTCTGCTCATAACGTGATATTCTTAAATTACTCAGTGCATACTACCAAAGAAAAATCTCACCTGGTAACCTACAGAAACCTAAAAAATGTTAACCATGACGCTCTTCAAAAGGATTGCTCAGACATCCCTTAGCATGATATAAGCAATGAACCGACTTTAGACGGAAAAATTCGGGAATTATGTCGCAAAATTACTGAACTGCATGATAAACATGCTCCTCAATGCACTGCCAAGGTAAAAAGAGCTCCCACTCCGTGGCTCACCACTGAATTACGCCAATTAATGAATAAACGTGATGCTGCACGTAGGGCCTTCAAGCGTAACCCAACTCCCGAGGCGTACGAAGCTTATAGGAAACTCCGAAATAGAACCAAGCAAAGCGTGAGGAATGCCAAAATCAGACATGCCCGCTCTGTCGTATGCGGCATAACAAAACCTGCTGCACTGTGGAAAAAGCTGCGCAGTTTCGGTATAGGGAAGCGAAGATCCGACGCTGTTTATCAAGCGACTGCAGAAGAATTAAACGATTTCTTCTCAACAGCTGTAAACTGCCACGCAGCGACAAATTACCTGCCCCAAGATATCAATCTCTCGAGAGACAAGTTTTTCCTAAAACATGTAACTACCGGCACAGTATACAAGGCAATTATGAGAATCTCTTCCGAGGCAGTAGGAAATGATGGAGTGAGCATTGGCATGATTAAGAACGTCGTAGACACTATTACTCCAGTTATCACAGACATCTTCAACCTGTCTCTTGTCAGTAGTACATATCCTACTGAGTGGAAGCAAAGTTTAATTCAACCTATACCCAAGACTGACAACCCTAAGTCGCCAGGTGACTACAGGCCGATCAGCATACAGCCTGCAATATCTAAGGCCCTAGAATACATCGTCCATGAACAGCTGACGGATTACCTCAAAACTCATAACATCCACAACAAATATCAGTCAGGCTTTCGAAAGCACCATAGTACAGCAACTGCATTAATGAAAGTAACTGATGACATTAAACATGCTATGGACAGACGTGAAGCTACCATCCTAACACTGCTTGACTTTAGCAAGGCTTTTGATACAGTTGACTTTGATATATTACTAATTAAAATGAAGCAGCTGAATTTCTCAAACAGCGCAATACACTGGTTCGACAGCTACCTCAGAAACAGAAGTCAACAAGTCATTTGTGGGCCGGAAAAGTCATCATGGAAAAACGTGCGCTCTGGAGTTCCCCAAGGCTCCATCCTTGGTCCATTACTCTTCTCACTGTACATTAATGATATTTCTTCAATGATTCACTCCTGCAACTACCATCTATATGCCAACGACATCCAACTGTACATAAGTGCAAGCCCCTAGAACATTGCTGACGCAGTAGCGAGTATGAACGCAGATATTTGCTTTGTTTCTCGATGGGCACAGAACCTAGGTCTGAAACTAAACCCCAAGAAATCCCAGGTCATACTTATATCTCATCCAAAGTTAATCAGTCGGTACTTTCGCGAAACAGTCCCTCAAATACTCCTCCATGGTACCCAACTACCATACCAAAAAACAGTAAAAGACCTTGGAATAATCTTGGATGAACACCTAAACTGGGAAGAACAAACAGTCACAGCTTGCCGGAAATCGCTCTCCACCCTACATGCAATTCAAAAATTTAGAAAAATATTTCCAACCCATGTTAAACAAAAATTAGTCCAAATACTAGTCTTGCCTAATCTTTACTACTGTGATGTAGTTCAACACGGCACAAATAGTGAAAATTCGAGATGCCTCGAGCTAGTGATGAATGCTTGCGTTAGATACGTATGCAATATACGGTTGTATGATCATATCAGTCCTTCATACTCCCAGCTAGGTTGGATACGCCCACATAAGGCACGCGATCTCCACACGATGTGCATACTTCATCGATTTCTTAGCCACTGGTGCCGCCAAAACTTATCTTCTCACATTAAACACCTATCATCATTCCACAACCGCAATACCAGATCGGATACGTCTAGCAACTTGGCTGTACCTTTACATAACACAAAATCTTTTTCCGTGTCATTCTCCATCTCAGCCATACGACTATGGAACGCGCTCCCCTGTGATCTGCGTCTTATCCAGAACCACTTAACATTCAAGAGGGAACTCAAGACTTACATATTAGGGACGGTATAGCCACCATTGTTGTGCCCCTCTCGTCTTTTTCTTTCTCCTCTCCATCATATCTTCGAATTTTACCATTCTATTTCTCTTCCTCTAACCTATCTACCTCTTCTATATCTCTTTCACCCCATTCGATCGTCTTATGTCTCTGCTTGATGAGAATAACTCACAAGCTGCAAGAATATAACGAGAAAATTCCCAACTAGCAATAGGACTGACATTCATAAAAGAAAAAAATATGTTTACTTTCATATACATAGTCATTACTATTATTATTAGTCTTGATTGTTATAATTATTTTTTGATTGTTATAATTATCATTGTACTACTTTTATAATCTCTATTTTTTCTGTAACATTAATACTGTATAACATGTTATATGTCCTTAATGTTCTGTAGAAACTGAAATTTGTTGAAGCTGAGTATGCCTGGTTAGGTGTAAGAGAGGGCCTGAAGGCCCTAATCTTGCCAGGTAAAATAAATGCATAAATAAATAAATAAATATGGACAGTGACGGTTTCAATTATTACAGGATCTATTGTAATCCTGCATAAAACTCAAACTGTTAATATTTTACTATTTTCGTAACTCATGAAATCTGATTAAGCTGACTACATGTAAGTCCCCTCCCACTTACACTAAATGAAAACAATTGTAACAGATCCCTCCCATTGCACTAAGGCCCCTACTAGGGCAAACCATCTTTCCAGGGAGTGACTGACATCCTTTTGTAAATAATGTGAGCCACCACTCCTCTGGAAGGAGTAAGGAATGTGCATGGTGGCAGCCAGTCAAGGAATATTTTAGGGAATTGGTTTACAAATTTATTTCGAAAGCCCAACGAAATCTTCACAAGTTTTCTCCCAGAGTAACTTCAGCTGTGTCTACGTGACACAAGTTGCCTGTCTTCAGAAATGAGGCAGTTTGTCCAGTTAAAGCTGCTGACAAGAGATGCCTTGAGCCCTCTACTGAAACTGCTAGAAAATTCAAGCTATCAGTTTTAGTCAATAGCGTGCTTGGGATACAGGTCACGTGTGTGAACTCTGGAGGTTTCTGCAGTGCAGAACACAGTTGCTTCTCTCTCTTGTGATCCCGACCTCGAGCAGAAAAGATGTCTTTCTTGTGAGTCAGAGCCTCTGGCTCTGCACTCCATGTCCAGGCACCAACGTAAATTAACATGAACCGTCTCTCCTTCCGTTGCTCACTTAATTAGTTGTTCCAACTCCTAGACTGGCCTAAACCTGGTAACTTTCGATCCTAGGCGAGCCCTTTGTATACAGTGTATTGAAATATGTTCTCTTTATCTTACCTAATTTCCCGTTCTGTCGTTTAACGGCTGCCCTGGATGCCCACTTACAAGTCCTGACCGCTCGACCTCCTGTACACGTCGCAAAAACCGTATGTACCAACCTTCTTCCCCATTTCCTGCCTATGTAAAAGAGAAAGAGCTCAAAAACAGCATCAGTGCTAAAACAGGTAACCACTACACAGAAAATCTGATTGCAGAAACAGAAAACATCCTGACAGAAGAAGAGAAACAAGGAAATAACACTAAAAATATTGGGCTAACACGAGAACTAGCGAAGAAACAAATAAATAACATAATCATCATGTCAAAGAAAGAACAAAGCAGGAAACTTCAAACAGAAAACAACACCAATGAGAAATTAAAAGAAAAACTAGAATCTAACAACATCATAGTCACAAGATCTGATGAAGGGAACAACACAGTACTGATCAATAAGGAACAATACATAAAAAATAATAAAGTTTTCATCTCCTCTAACAATATCACAAAACTGAAATCTGATCCAACAGCACACTTCCAGACATAGATAAAAAAAACTACTTCAGAGACATCAGACAAGTACTCACAGACAAACAAAAATAACATGCCACACAGAAGAACCCAAAAGCACCAACACTCAGAAGCCAACCCCTTATTCCATTGAGGCCTGTTATTGATTTCATGAACACACCACCTTACCATGTGTAAAAACACATGAACACGAACAAAATCATAATGCAACATTATGAAATGAAAAACAGCAGAACAGTGAAAAATAGAAATGAACTCAAAACTCAAAAAAAGACTTACACGTTCCCCAAACATAATCACTCGTCTCTTTCAACATAGAGAACATGTACTCCTCAATATCCATCGCCGGCACAATAAAACTAACTGAAGAATACTTACTGACATTCACCAGCTACTTGCAGACAATATTAATGAAATAACTAAAATCCTCAAAGCAGTCACACCCACAATGTTGTTGTTGTGGTCTTCAGTCCAGAGACTGGTTTGATGCAGCTCTCCATGCTACCCTATCCTGTGCAAGCTTCTTCATCTCCCAGTACTTACTGCAACCCACATCCTTCTGAATCTGCTTTTGTGCCACATACTCCTTTTCTCTCCAATTCTATTCAATACTTCATCATTGGTTATGTGGTCTACCCATCTAATCTTCAGCATTCTTCTGTAGCACCACATTTCGAAAGCTTCTATTCTCTTCCTGTCCAAACTATTTATCGTCCACGTTTCACTTCCATACATGGCTACACTCCATACAAATACTTTCAGAAACGACTTCCTGACACTTAAATCTATACTCGATTTTAAAAAATTTCTCTTCTTTAGAAACGCTTTCCTTGCCATTGCCAGTCTACATTTTATATCCTCTCTACTTCGACCATCATCAGTTATTTTGCTCCCCAAATAGCAAAACTCCTTTACTAATTTAAGTGTCTCATTTCCTAATGTAATTCCCTCAGCATCACCTGACTTAATTCAACTACATTCCATTATCCTCGTTTTGCTTTTGTTGATGTTCATCTTATACCCTCCTTTCAAGGCACTGTCCATTCCGTTCAACTGCTCTTCCAAGTCCTTTGCTGTCTCTGATAGAATTACAATGTCATTGGCAAACATCAAAGTTTTTATTTCTTCTCCATGGATTTTAATACCTACTCCGAATTTTTCTTTTGTTTCCTTTACTGCTTGCTCAATATACAGATTAAATAACATCGGGGACAGGCTACAACCCTGCCTCACTCCCTTCCCAACCGCTGCTTCCCTTTCATGCCCCTCGACTCTTATAACTGCCATCTGGTTTCTGTACAAATTGTAAACAGCTTTTCGCTCCCTGTATTTTACCCCTGCCACCTTTAGAATCTGAAAGAGAGTATTCCAGCCAACATTGTCAAAAGCTTTCTCTAAGTCTACAAATGCTACAAACGTAGGTTTGCCTTTCCTTAATCTTTCTTCTAAGATAAGTCGTAAGGTAAGTATTGCCTCACGTGTTCCAATATTTCTACGGAACCCAAACTGATCTTCCTCGAGGTCGGCTTCTACTAGTTTTTCCATTCGTCTGTAAAGAATTCGCGTTAGTATTTTGCAGCTGTGACTTATTAAACTGATTGTTCGGTAATTTTCACATCTGTCAACACCTGCTTTCTTTGGGATTGGAATTATTATATTCTTCTTGAAGTCTGAGGGTATTTCGCCTGTCTCATACAAACTTTTATTATACTGATAAAATACTGGAATTATAGATGAAGTTAGGGGATAGCAAAGGCTACACATCAAAATCCATGAACTTCTAATATTAACATCCTACCTACATAATTTAAGATACCTTATATCACCTCGTACAGTAACAGTGCACATATAAACAACATGCTAATATCATGGTTTTGTTGCCATATTGCCTATTGTTTTTTAACATCTGTGATGTTCAAGTGGTTCAACAAAAAATGTTATAGACACATCAAAAAAAGTTTTGCATCATCCCGGTTCTCAGAACTCCTGAAGATAGATGTTGACTGTGGATATTGTATCACAGACACAGTGTCTTTGAATGTTCAGAGATGTCACTAAACCTGCCCAAAGATCTAAACAATCATGCATGAGCAGCACCTATTAGATTGCGCAGTGGGGGTCGGGGGGGGGGGGGGGGTGATAGGGTCCAACAGCCGATCAGCCGATCGAGTCATTCCACCAGGAAGGAGGTACATGGCTCATGTTGTCTGTAGTTCAACCATGCCAGACAGTCAATACTGCGGTTCAATCACGTCCGCACTGTTACTTTGTGCCAGGAAGGGCTCTCAACAAGGGAAGTGACCAGGCATCTCGGAGTGTACCAAAGCGATGTTGTTCAGACATGGAGGAGACACAGAGAGAGACAGGACCTGTCGATGACATGCCTTGCTCAGGCCGCACCAGGGCTACCAGAGAAACCCTGACAGCAACGCCACCATGTTGAATAATGCTTTTTGTGTAGCCACAGAACATCGTGTTACAACTCACACTGTGCGCAGTAGGCTGCATGATGCACAAATTCACTCTCAATGTCTATGGCGAGGTCCACATTTGCAACCATGACACCATGCAACGCAGTACAGATGGGCCCAACAACATGCCGAATGGACTGCTCAGGATTAGTATCACATTCTCTTCACCGATGAGTGTCGCATATGCCTTCAGCCAGACAATCATCAGAGATGTGATTGGAGGCAACCCAGTCAGGCTGATGCCTTAGACCTACTGTCCAGCGAGTACAGCAAGGTGGAGGCTCCCTGATGTTTTCTGGTGGCATTATGTGGGGCTGACGTACGCTGCTAGTGGTTATGAAAGGCGCCATAACGGCTGTACAATACGTGAATGGCATCCTCCAAGCGATGGTGCAACCACACTGGCAGCATATTGGTGAGGCGTTCATCTTCATGGGCGACAATTCGCTCCCCATTGTGCACATCTTGAGAATGACTTCCTTCAGGATAACGACATTGTTCGACTAGAGTGGCCAGCATGTTCTCCAGACATGAATCCTGTCTAACATGCCTGGGATAGATTGAAAAGGGCTGTTTTTGGACGAAGTGACCCACCAACCACACTGAGGGATCTACGCCAAAACGTTGTTGAGTAGTGGGACAATCTGGACCAACAGAGCCTTGATGAACTTGTGGTTAGTATGCTATGATGAATACAGGCATGCATCAATGCAAGAGGACGTGCTACTAGGTATTATAGGTACTGGCATGTACAGCAATCTGGATCACCATCTCTGAAGGTCTCGATGTATGGTGGTAAAACATACAATGTGTGTTTTTCATGAGCAATAAAAAGGGCGGAAATGATGCTTATGTTGATCTCTAGCCAAATTTTCTGTACAGGTTCTGGAACTCTCGGAACCAAGGTGATGCAAAACTTTTTTTGATGAGTGTATATTCATTTTCATCATGATTGGGTATGGTTTGCACATAATGGATGGCACAGTCTAACTTACTTCTGACATCTGGCACTATCTTCTTTTCTTCCATTTGCAACATAATGCTGTTTAAAGCTTTTAGAGAATTGAGTCTCTTTGAGTTACTTGAAGAAGCATCAACAAATAGATTACTGGCACTATTAACGATTAAACTGTAACTCGAATCATAATTTGTTGTGACAAAGGATGTGACACATGGCACTCCCCTATCAACTCTCAACACACAAAGATGCAGTTTGTTGTAGTCATTAATCACTGATCACTTATTAGCACTAATTTTTCTGGTCTCTAAAACTGAACCTGTACCATTTAAGCTTTTTAGTGCGTCCTGTGTGTGGTAGTTCTTATTGGATTCTATATCCTGAATGGCTTTTTACAGGTTGCCTTCTTCTACATCATCGGTTTTACAAAAAATAGGATGGCGTGTTTGGAAATATGGTTGGCACGGCATCTTCTGTTAGTTCATGGAAACACTTTTAATTCAACTTTGTCCATAATTCTATCTACTCAAATTGTGTACAATTCGTCGAAATGTTGTTTTAGTTTAGAGAAATCTGTAGGGATGTGACGAAGCCACACACTATGGCGATTTTCATCGGATGGCAGTGAAAATATTGCTGTCTTCTCAATTTCTGATTTGTAATTCGATCTACATCCAAATACAGTGCACTTGCGTGGCATTTCGGTGTTTCACGCAATCTATAAACAAAATGAAATGAAATTAATGTACGAATTTGAAGTACCTGTCACATTTAATTTGTCGTGCTACAGTTTTCTAATAATAAAGTGTATTGTAACTGCTGCACTCTACACTAAACTTTGATTTTACATACCTTCTTGGTATAAGTATTTACTTCCAAACACTTCGGTATAAATTCACGAAAAGCTGCTGAGCCTTGTGCACATTTGGACAGTCACTGTATTAGTAGTTTGCACAATACGATGTACTTATTTTAAAACTCGCACTCAAAGACATTAGACAGTTAAGTGAAATACACATGGTTGAGGTTATGCACACTCCTGGTTATTATACTTTCACATACACCTATTTCATTATTAAAAAATTATAGATATGTTAATTGATTTCAGTAGAACAAACGTGAGTGAATATAACTTACACTATAGAACTTCGCTCATACAAGACTCACAAACAAACATGCTCACCAGCTAACGCCAATAATGGAAAATGTAACATCAACACTGGCAGAAGTAATAGGAGCCACATATCCCTTTAACAGGATAAGAATTTAACCACCATGCCATCTGAAGAAGCAGTCAGCATTGGATAACTCATCAAATGGTCGTATACTGAGGAAGAAGAAAGCAGTATTTTCATCCCATCTGCATGATTTTTTTGCTGAACGACTACGAAAACCACAGTAAGATGAGTACAAGTGCAATATTCTTACATATTAATGTGCAGTCTCTTAAGAACAAACTTCATGAACTTCAGTATTGGCTGGAAAACTTAAACTGCATTTTGATTTCAATAAATGAACACTGGCTTAGCAATGACGAACTAAAATTGAATGTACCATATGGATGTGATTTGGCAACATGATGGTGTATCTGAACGTGTTAAAAATAGTGTGAACCTAATCTATGAAGTTACAAATGTAAGTGGGCTGTGCATAGAAGCAAAATTTGAGGCTGCAACCATAACGTTGCCAAAACAGGAAATTATAATAGCTTCAGTATGCAGCCCCCGAAACACAATGCAGACCTATTTGTGGAGAAACTGATACTCTTGCTACTCAGATACAAAGACTACCGAATACTAATATTTGGTGATGTCAATATAACCATTAGGCTTAAGAACAGAAATGCTGATCACTTACAAAATACATTAGGGTCCCTTAACTTCAGTTGCGTAAATGACAAACCCACAAGACAGGAAGCATGCCTAGATAACATAATACGTAATTTTCATATAAACCAAACAGAGCTCGACACAATCAAGCTAGGCATTTCAGATCATGAGGGACTATGGCTCAGACGAACTCTTATTAGTAAAGCAACTGAAACTTCCACAGACTGTAGAAAAATGAGACCAATTAATGAATCAAAGCTAAACATGTTGATAGGTAAATAGAATTTAATAAAATAGGATAAAATAATAACCACTGCAGGTACAAATGAATCAATGAACAAATTTGTATAACTGTTAATATAAGGCACACACGCAATCCACCCTGTGGCCCAAGAGGTTGGCGTCACGATAATGCTCCGGGACCTACCTTTCTCCTGGGCCTCGCATTGATTTGAGTCTTAAGCTAGGTTTGCACATGCAACGAAAGTGTCGCCACAGCTAGTGGCACACTGCTGTTGCATGTATGAACTCCCAGTTTTTAGTGGCGAAACTTAAGATACGCTACTTTTGTCACTCCAGAAAAGGTTCACCTCGGTTGTCCTTTGTTGCGCAACTTTCCTACCACCACTGCTCCCTGGGGGTAGTATTTCGAAACAGGAGCATTCTTTGGCAATTATCGTTGTGTAGTTGCTGCTGTACGCCATTCGATTTCAGTGTTTTTTTTTAATTTTATTTCTGAAAAAAATGAAAACAATGGTCGGCAGGTACACTTCCATTACTATAAGAACAGCAACCCGTGTTTGATTTTCTGCAGCAGTGTGTGTGTATGTGTGTGTGTGTGTGTGTGTGTGTGTGTGTGTGTGTGTGTGTGTGTGTGTGTATACAATATTTGTAAACCAATGATGTATCACACAGTCTTAAAAGATTTTTGAATGTTTGAAGAAACTTAATATGTTGAACCAAAAAAGCGAGTCATATTAATTTGGTAATATTTGAGACCAAGATTATAAAATCTTGGAAGAACGGGGTGTCTGCCAATGCTATTTTCATGCCAGCTCTTGCGTAGTTTGCCACTGCTGACAGCATTTTTATCTCTGAGTGTTGTTTCTTTTATAAACGTCTTTGTTTCCCCTGATTTATCCCTGTGCGAAATCTATTTTCAGATCCAATATTTTGGGATTTTGGGTTTCGTCTTCCTTGTATTGAACTCTTTATCATAGTCCTAAGGCCATAATCTGAACTATGACTTTCATAATCGCCCATATGATTTCATGATGAGTCTGGTCAGTTGCTTAGCTGGGTCAGTGTGGGGCAGTCAGTGTCTATCTGTCCTCCAGAGAGCTAGTATGTGTTAGGCCACCAGTCTGCTCGAGTTTGTTCAGGCAATGGTCATTGGCGGTTGGATCGATCGGTTGGTCGGTCGCGCACTGAGACACAAGATGACTTGTCCGTCTTGAGTGTCGGCGCGTGTGAAGTCGCCATGTCAGTCCAGTGGGCTGCGCTGTATAGCGAGGGGTAGTGGCTTGGCGGCTGACATGAGAGCGACAGGAGCCAACCCACAACATCAGCTTGGCTGATGCAAGCTGCGACAGCGTGAGACGGGAGATGGGCGTGCCTTTCTGCGTCCGTTGAAGCAGCTGGCAGCAGACGGTTTGGGACAGCGTTTTGGGGGTGCTGCGCCAGGTCTTCGCCAGATATCGCAGTTTATTAGAAGTTAAGTGATTCGTGATATGTTGTTTCGTTTACTTGTTAAATTCTACTTGTTTTCTTGGTCAGTCTCTCGTCCCCAGCTTGCTCGTCTGTCTCCCATCATCATTTGTTACGCAGTTAGTGTCCGTCTGTCTGTTTGTCGGTCTGCCGTACGTTAATAGCTGCCTCTGTCATATTTGTCAGATTCGGTGTTCGGCTTGAAGTGTAATGGCCGAATTCCTTAAATATGTTTTTATCTGCCTATCATCTTGAGAGGCGGTATATGTGTCATGTAGAGCATGTTTGGCCAACCTTGTATGTTTTATGTAAGACTGAATTTCATGTGTTATTATTTAAATGGTTATTTTAGTATATAAAGCTGACACCCTTCCACCATAAGAGTTTTTTTTTTTAAATCAAGTTGAACCTTCGGTGGCAAGTTAATCTTTTAATGTTAGTGTTTTGTACCTTTTTCATCCCTCCTATGGGGTGCATAGTTTATGTGCTTGCGTGAGTTGTTAAAATTTTTAGTTTAAAGTAATCTGGTGTGTTGCAGATTTGCACCAGTGTAGTATTTCAGAGGTTGTTGTGAGCGGTCATGACTACGGCCGTGTCAAAAGGGAGTGGCAAAGTTCTCAGCCCGAAAGCCCATACAGTAAAAAAATTGTTCTTTCTGCCTCTGAATAAATTGTAACTTGATATTTAGAGGGTGCTTTCTGATTATAATTTTAAATCTGTTTTTTTTTAAAGGTTTTTAGGAATAAAATTTCCATTTGTTGGAAGAAATTTGATTTGTTTTCAACAGTTAGCCACTCGAAACTACTTCCACGCTCACATAGTGTGATTAACTGTGTTAATGTTCTTGATGAATCGCTAGTAAATAAAATAAATTCTTAAGAAAAAGTTTTGAAAGTAAATTCACAGTTCACCCTCTTTCCACACTGACCACCTCCAGAAACTTCCCCGTATCAACTTGGCCCAAAAGTATCTCTCACACCTTTCCTTACCTCCCCCTCTCCCTCTCAGCCCCAACACTCTCGTTGTCTGCCAAACCTCAATGTCGTGATCACAAAGCTCAGCCCTGTGGTCATGGAGGCAAAGGTGTTGCCAGAACTGAATGCCCATCCTGCCCTGGCAATCTGCTCAGCCTGATGCATCTATAACAGCTCTGGTCCTACCTTCCTGATGTGTGTGTTCACAGAGTCTGCCTCCTCCATCGATCACTTCCTCACTCAGGGGGGCCTGATTTTTAACTGTCATCACCCCATTGACCCCTCCCATTCCCTTCCACAATCCCACTGCTGCCAATGCTGTCTCCTCTACAATGACCACCTCACCCAAAACTGCAAAAATCCCCCCACCTGCCACCACTATAAAGCCTCTCACAGTGTCATAACCTTGACTATCTTCCTTTCTGCAACATCTGCAATGAACGCCATCCCACCTACTCCTCCAAATTCAAGGCCAAACCCCATTCCACCTGCCTTGATCTAACCGTTCCCATTCACCCAATCAGACAGCCCATCCACCGCAATTTCCTTCACCCTCTCCCTATGGTCGAAGACATCATCCATTTCCTGACTATCATCCGCCAGAATATCCACCCCTTCCAACACCCCCACACTCTCCAGCAAATCTCTCTCGCTGCTCATTCCATCTTCCATTTGAATACCTACGCCACATGCTCCAACAACCAGGCCCTTTTCACCTTCACCTGCATAGACACCCTCGTTCAAGCCTCTCTCCTCCACCCTCCGCTCCCTTCCCCCTTCCTCCCTCTACCACTGGCAATTACGACGACACATCTACAACCTCTTAACAGCACAGAGACACTGGGACTGACGCCAGACATGTACATGACTCAACTCTGCCCTCCCTGTCAACTCCTCCAAGTATTGGTCTGCCTTCCACCACCTTACTGGTTGCCATCACACTCCACATTACCCCTTCTACAAGTCAAGCGCCCCTTCCGTGACAACCTCAGTAAGGCAAGCCATTTTGATTCCCTCCTCTCCAAGTCTTCACCATTCCCGACGATCCACACTTTGATTACTCCCTCTTCCCTACAGTCCTTCAATGTTCTGATACCTCCATCCCACCACTCACTCCCAGTTTCCAATACTGGGATCAGTTACCCCACTCAGATTTAAACACTCCCATTACAGGACACAACATCAAACTCGTATTCTACTCCAAACACAACACTGCCCCTGGTCAGGATGGTGTCACCTAACACCATCTCAAAGAATCCTCCCCCCCACCCTCTTCCTGGCTATCCTTGCTGCCTTGTGTAACACATCATATTCATCATCCTCTCCACCAGCTTTTACTGTGATCTGTGGAAGACTTTCTGGGTCCTGCAGTTTCCTAAACCCATCAAATCCCCCTCTGACACCTCTTCCTGTCGTCCCATCTGTCTCACCTCCATGATCAGTGAAGTCTTTAAGTCCATCCCCTCCAAACATATTCAGCACCACCTTAACCAGCAGCACATCTTTTCCCTTATCCAGCGTGGCTCAACCGACGACCAACTCCTTAATCTTACCAAACTTCCCTCCAACTTAACTCCTGCCATTCCACTATCTTTGTTTTCTCAACCACCATGCCTATGAGAGTGTCTGGCATCCCTGGCTCGTCTTTAACCTCCAGACCTACGCCCTTCCCATCAATCTCATTCATCTCATTGCTTCCTTCCTCTCCTGTCATCCCTCCTACTTCACTATCCACAATACCAACTCCTGTACACTCTATCCCACAGCAGGCATGCCCCAAGGCTCCATCTTTCCCCTCTCCTCTATCTCATGTATACTGCAGATATGCCCTAACCACCTCTGCCTGTTCACCTCCTCCAATTTGATGAACCACCTTCCTGCCCCTCTATCCTAGCCTTCAACTGTACCGAAGTACCCTTCAAACCCAGCCTATTGCCATGTCCTTATCATTGTGTCCCGCCCTCTCTCCATCTCCATGCCCTCCACCTCTTTTACCAAGATACCTTCCAGCACCTACCCCTCCCAGATGATGAGCTTCACTCTGATATCTACACCTTGTACCAACTCTAATCCCACCATACCCCCTCCACAGGCCTCCCTCTCCCCTCCTTTTCCCTTCCACTGAGCGGTTTTTTCTTCCCTGCTACACCCCCTCCTTCCTGTGCAGCCCTTCTGCATCTCTACATTCCCTCCTGACTTTCAATCCCTCTTCCTTTCCCATCCCGCTCGTCTCCTGATCCTTGGTGTACCCCCTGGCACCCTTTCTTTTCATCCCACACTCTCCAGCCTCCCTCCACCGCTTCCCTCTCTTCTCCCCTCTTTTCTCTCCTCTCAGGCCACCCTTCCCTTGGCAAGTCCCTACTGGCAGTTTTCGCTCTTCGGTGTGTGTGCTCTGTCTCATGCAGTGGTTTTAAAGTGTCATCATTGTGGCATGTGTTAATACTGTGGGCAACTTTTAACTTGTGTGTGTGACTTAAATATATTTTACGTGCTACGCACATCGTCAACTGTGTTTTTTATCTTTATGTAGACTTTTTTAACTGTCCCACAGTGAACGTCTCTTTGCAAGTGTATTGTCTCCCTTTATTATCTTCTTACCTCCCCCTTTTTATCGCCTTTTATATGTATCGTTTAATCTTTTTATTTACTGTAATGTCACTCAGCTGAAGAGCAGCAGATTGTGCTGCTGACAGCCCTCCCATGCCCAAATGGGGCAGAGGAATGAAATCACAACAAAGAAAATTACCTATGTGAGAGCTGGTATGTCAGTCCTTAAACCAACTTTTGGAAGTCGTAGCTTCACACCACAGTCATGGGCCCTATGTTTTGGATACACATTTGGTTGACTGTGCCAATATAAACCAGTCACCCATATAATACTCACTAGACAGAATGAGTTTGTAAAATTTAATTATAAACTGGAACTGCTTTTCATTATTTATACTGATACAGAATGCATATTGGAACCAGTCACTGGTTGTGGTCAAAGTATAGACTGATTTGTATTTTGATCAGATATCTTTACACAAACCATTCAGCGCCTCTTACTACAGACACAGCAGTTATAACCAGGAATCTTCCCAGTTTAAATTACACAGAGGCAGTGATTGCATGCAGTGGTTTAGTCAACAGCTCTTGCAATCCCCGAACCTGTGAATGGTGTTTTGTTACAATATAACCAATGATACTAAGCCCCAAGAAATAATTAGCATTTTTCTGTGCAAAAGTCAGTCACTTTTGTGAGAAACCTTTTGAGGAAGACAATGTGAAGCACCATTATTGTCATTTCCCTGGTGCACACCAATGTGCAGCACATCCCAGCAGCGATGTGAAGTACAGACATCACTATACTGTGCCAATTGTGTTTCACAATTATGATGGTCATTTCTTGGTCATGGAACTATGTGGAGAAAAGGTATCAGAGGTGATAAAGAAATTAGCTTAAATCCAGGTCGTGTTTCACTAATGCATCAGGAGAAGAGATGCAACATAAATTTTCAATATATTGATCCACTAAGCTTTCTGTTGTATTTCATTGAAGGGTGTGCATCTTACCTGAAACCAGGAGAACTCAAGAGAATAATAACATATTATCCCAATTATCGAGAGATCAATTTAGTTAACCAAAAGGACGTTTTTCTTTACGGACATGTAAGCACTGAATCGATTCTTCTGAAAGATCGCCTACCTTCATTCAAGAAGGGTCAGAATTTGCTAAAAGGCGAAACAATAACTGAGGCTGAATACCAGAGAGCCTGTAGTGTATGTAACACATTCAAGTGCAAAACGGTCGGAGAATACTCTGATTTATGTTTAAAAATTGATGTGCTGTTCTTTGCTGACATCCTCGAAATCTTTGATGGTCTTTGTCTTAAGACAAATTGACTGAAACCTGCACATTACATTACCTCATCTGGTTTGGCAAAGGAACATCAGCTGAAAATTATTGAAGAGGACTTGTAGATAATAACCACTATCAAACAACTCCAGTTTGTAGAACCATCATGATGAAAACATTGATGAATTTTACATCTACCTTTATATGAACAGCTTATACAGATGGGCGATATTGCAGTACCTTCCTGTGCCTAATTTTAAATGGCTTCTTTTGAAAAGCATCAAAAATTTTGATGTGGGAAAGGCAGCAGATGGTTCAAACACAGGATACATACTGGAAGTAGATCTTGAATACTTCGAACGTATTCACCATTTACATTCAGCTATATCATTATTGCCAGAAGAAAAAGTCATCACAACCAGAGAGTGAAAAATAAAAGAATTTTTTTCGACTTTGAATGACAAGAAAAATTGTGTCATTCATTACAGAAATTTGAAACAACAGTTGAAAAATATAGGTCTATTGGTTTTAAAACAAAATGTTTAATCTTACCATTTAGGCAAGTTCTGTGGATTAAGCCATACATAGTGAATAACACACAAAACTGCGTGTATGCATGAAATGAGTTTGAGTAAATTTTCTCCAAACTCATGAAAGATGCCATATTCAGCAAGGCCATGCAAAATATCAGAAATATGTAGGACATCAGACTTGCAACATCATGGGAGAGCAGGTTTGGGGTGGCTGCATTAATTGCAAAATATAATTTCCAAAGGAGTGTAATTTTTAATGAAAATTTTGTCACCACTGAATTTTGCAGACTAGATGTAGTCTTCAACAAACCAATTGCAGTTGTAATGGGGATTTTGGACATTTTGAAAATGCTCCATTTTGATTTACATTATGGATGTATACTAAACAAATTTCCGCCAAATTGTGTAAAACTCTGCTACATAACACTGATAGCCTTGTATACCACATCAAGATTACCAGTAGCTATGAGGATATCAGGTGTGTTGTGAATACAAGGTTCGAAACTTCAGGATTCCCAGAGAATAACAAAAACCATATTACACTGGTGAATAAAAAAGTGGTTGTTTTGTTGAAAGACAACTGAATTGTGAGCCTGTCACAGAATTTGTGGACCTGCATGCAAAAATGTATGTGCTTGAGACCCAGCCTGGGCTCATAATGTGCAGAGCAACAGATGCAAAACAGCCATCCGCAAATAAGCCCACCATTGACAATTACAAGCAGTGCGCCCTGGAGTCAGAAGTGAAAACAGCTGTGTAGGTTGTGATTCACTCGAAACATCGTGTGTTTTGAGTGTTAAACAACTTAAGCTCTGTTTAACTGCTCAGGGTGATAAGGTAAATGACACTGGCCTGGAGATGTTACCACATACAAAAAACGATGATGATGATCGTAAATCATATAAATTATTGATTGGTTTTTATTGTAAAAATGTAAATAATGTAAATACTTTTATTGTAAAATGTAAATACTTGAAAAAATATATAAATAATGTAAATACTTATAAAATATATATTTAATGTAAATATTTGTAAAAAGTATAAATGATATAAATACTTGAAAAGTGATGATTGTGTATAAATAAATAGCTGTTTGATTTTTATTGTCAAAATGCAATTACTTAAAAGTGTAGTGTGAATACTATAAAAATGTAAATAATGTAAATATTTGTATGAAAAACAAATTTGTCTGATAATAAATTCGATATGTAATGTACTTTTGTTTCTGAGTATTCCTTCCATATACCTCTACAGTCCATCTTCACACACCAGCGAGTGTCTACTGTCTCAGCTGTGCTGTGTCTTACCAGGATAGATGACACATGCTGGCAGCGACAAGCAAGGAGCTGAAATGACACTTAGTAATATGTGTATTGCGAGCTACTGACAAAAAAAAAAGTTTGATACATGTAGCATTCATTCTTTTCATAAAAAAGAAGTTATGAGATGATGTTCAATGATGAGACAGAGGTGGAAAGATGTGCACAAACACATTCATATGTGTGATGAGATTTAACATGGAAATATTTCCATTTAAATGACAAGGCAGTTTTTGAAAAAATTCACAAGAATTGACTTCTGACAACATGGGTTTTTAACCAAGTAGCATACTTGATGTATGAAACACAGTGGTATGTGGGGCGCGGGGAAGGGGGGAGGAGGGGGAAGGGGAAGGGGAGAGATGTGTGTATGTGTGTGTGTGTGTGTGTGTGTGTGTGTGTGTGTGTGTGTGTGTGTGTGTGTGTGCATATACAATGCATATCTTTGACTTTGGACTCATTTCAATATTATACCATAGTGTTTAGGTAAATAATGCATAACTTTGAGTTTGGTTCAAAAATGGCTCTGAGCGCTATGCGACTTAACTTCTGAGGTCATCAGTCACCTAGAATTTAGAACTAATTAAACCTAACTGACCTAAGGACATCACACACATTCGTGCCTGAGGCAGGATTCGAACCTGCGACCGTAGCGGTCGCTCAGCTCCAGACTGTAGCGCCTAGAACCGCACGGCCACTCCGGCCAGCTTGAATTTGGTTTCACTTTAATGTTAGGTCAGATGTATGTGACTGTTATAGAAATAGACTTTAAAGTGAGTGTTACATAATTTTTTACTCCAGATCTGACACATCATTGTAATAATACTCTCAGATTGGTTGGAGACTGGAGAAGAGGGGAAGTATGCATTAGTTAAACGTAATTTGACACCAGTTTTACATATCATTTAAATACTACACTCAGATTAGTTGAAGATGTGGAGGAGAGGTTGAGGTAAGGGGGTATAGAGCACAAGTCTAAGTTGCAAAAACAGCATGAGTTTTACCGACATTTTGAGGCATCTTAAGAATTCGTATAGGAACTACAGGTAATACATTAGTCCTAAGACATCGAAATTTTGGTGTACACCTTTGGCGAAGGCATGGAGCTACACTTTGCCAATGGTGCACACCAAAATTTCGGCTACTTGTGACTAAAGTGTTACCCGATTTCTTATAACAATTCTGAAGATGCCTCAAAAATGCAAAATATGTCAATAAAGCTTAAGCTGTCTTTGCAACACAAACTGTTTTTTATACTGAAAATGTATGACAGTTTCTGTCTATGGCCTTAGAGTGGGGGATTTACATACACAATTGGTTTCTTTCAATCATCTTAAATTTTTAATACTGCAGAATGATTAGCTGGAAGTAAAGAGGGGATAGGAGGTAGGTTTTCTTAATTCACTACTAGAACAATTGTGCTATTTCCTAACACTACACTCTGATTCGTAGGAAAGAGAAGGGATAGAAGGTGTGAAGCACACAATTGGTCTTTTTCCATCATCTTGCATTTTTAATAGTTGTTTTTATTGGCTGGGGCTAAGGTTCAAATGGCTCTTAGCACTATGGGACTCAACTGCTGAGGTCATTAGTCCCCTAGAACTTAGAACTACTTAAACCTAACTAACCTAAGGACATCACAAACGTCCATGCCCGAGGCAGGATTCGAACCTGCGACCGAAGCGGTCTTGAGGTTCCAGACTGCAGCGCCTTTAACCGCACGGCCACGTCGGCCGGCTGGGGCTAAGGATGGGGAGACAGTGAGGGGGGGAAATGGGGAGACAGGTTTTAATTTTGCACTAACACAGTTGGACTGCTTTCTAATACAATACTCTGAATAGTTGGAGAGAGGAGAGCATATAAAGCATATGACTTGCTCTGTTTACATCATCTTGCATTTTTAATACTGTGTTTGACTGACTGGAGATCACTGGAGAGCACTTTTTCTTTTCTAAATTTTCAGCTGACACAGTTCACAATTGTGCTGTTTTCTTCATATTGATTTTCTTTCTAAGTACTACTGCGCTGTGTCTGGTTGGAGATAGGGGAGGAGAGGACATTTTTTTTTTTAATTTCCCACCAACACAATTGGACTATTTCTGCCATCTTGGATTTCTTAATACTGTGTTATGGTTGGCTGGAGATAAGGAGAGGGGAAGGGAGATGGAAAGGGGTATGACTTTCCATTGATAAGCATGATGACATCATTGATAGGAATGCTGATGTCACTACCACTGCCCCTGCATATAGGCAACCCCAGTGCAAAGGCAAAAATAGATCACGTACCATAGTACGTATCAACGCTAGTTGTTCCTTTAACTACACTCATGGACAGTTTTTCAAACAAAATTGTGTAATGCACAGAAACCATCCAAATCAACTTTTGTAAAATGTTCTCTAAAGCAGTGTACAACACCATCTAGTAACATAGAAGTATGTTGGAACTGATTATTTTTGTGTTAACAAATAATGTATCAAATGTGATGAACTTGGAGTTTATTTGGCGCACAGTTATACACACAAACCTCAGAAAAATCAATTATGTACCACAGGAAAAACAAAGCTATTGGGTTGCAAAGAAAATGCACACAGCAAAGATTCATGACAATCAAAGAAGATAAATTACTGAGTCTGTAACATATGCAACAAAAATAAATTTGTCTTTCTTTTGCACTTTTTTCTTTAAATGGCATGCTTAATAAATGTATCTTCTGGTCGTTCGATGGAACATGTGCCAGTAGAAATTCATTATCTTGTACTTATTATGCACAAAATGATAACATATATCAATATGGTCCACAGCTCGTGGTCTTGCGGTAGCATTCTAGCTTCCTGGGCATGGGGTCCCGGGTTCAATCCATGGCGGGGTCAGGGATTTTCCTGCCTCGAGATAACTGGGTGTTGTTGTGTCGTCTTGATCATCATTATTCATCCCCATTATGGTCGGAGGAAGGCAATGGCAAACCACCTCCACTAGGACCTTGCCTAGTACAGCGGTGGGGGTCTCCGGCATTGTCCCCTGTATTCCTCAGAGTATGGGACCTCATAATCATCTCACATCAATATGCTCATTCGTCTGGTGAAACTCTTCATGTTTAATAAGTTTCACTGCACTTAAATTGTCATTATTCAACATTGTTTTTATGTTGTTGAACAAAGCCAAGTCATTATGCTATGCCCACATAGCGACATTTTCACCTATGGTCTCAGTTATCATAATGTCTCTCAAAGGCTCATATCATTTATGCATGATTAACTGACATTTAATGAAAAGAGTGAAATATTTGTGATAAATCTCTCAATAGATGAGTGCAGATGCTAGAAGGGGTAGGAAGGGGGCAAGGAAGAAAAGGCAAGGACTGACTACCAGAGCCCACTGCTAGAGATACATAAGGTTGGCAAGAAAAATTTGGTGTTACTGACCAATTTCCAGCTGTAAGACACAGCAAGAACTATGGAGAGAACAAGATCATTTTATTCGTCATGACCTACCTTGTTTTTGTCTGTAAAGAAGCTGGCAATATACATGGAGCAAATCACTTAATTAACAGAGACACAGGATTTCAGATCAGCAAACTATGGGAATCAGTGTTAGTAGCACTGAGTCACTGTCAGTCTCAGAGAAAAAAATCCAATGAGACAACACCAAAGGGGCCTCAAAGTCAAGGGAGCTAGGCCAAGCATACAGAACCTGTGTGCATGCACAATCTGACATCTGTGCCTTGAAGCCAAGCTTCTCACACCACACACTGCTTCACTCTTTCTCCTCGTAGTAGAACTTCTCTAGTGACGTAGCATATAAACTGGCTCCCAATAGGCACCTGCATCATTGAAATATTCTGCAGTTTCCATGACTGCATCCCACATTACAATATAGCTAATTCACAGGATAAAATTAAAATGATATAGTCAGTTGTGAAGAAAGTGTCTGGTCAGCAGCACAAGGTCGATGATATAAAGTCAGTTCGTAGTAAAAATATTTCTGTTATTGATAAATCAGATATATGTGCAGTATTTAACAATCATTTTATGAGCATTGCTGGTGAATTAAATAAAAATTTAGTTTCTAAAGGGAATCATATAACTCCCTTGGAAAATGTCTTTCTGAGACTGATGTCTGAAATACTCCTCTGTGATACTGACAAGGGGGAGATTGAGTCAGTAATTAAATCACTGAAGATTAAGGACTCTCATGGACATAATGGAGTGCCTAGCAGAATATTAAAGTACTGTGCTGCACATGTTAACCCTGTACTTAGCCATATTTGTAATTTTTCCTTTACGAATGTTCAGTTTCCTGAACGATTAAAGTACTCAGTAGTAAAGCTGCTTTATAAAAAGGGAGAAAGGGGTAATGTAGACAATTTTAGACCTATTTCTATGCCATGAGTGTTTGCTAAAGCTAATGAAAAGGCTGTGTATGTAAGGATAATTGATCATTTTATATCACATCATTTGCTATCAAATGTACAGTTTGGCTTTAGAAGTCATTTAACAACTGAAAATGCTATATTCTCTTTTCTTTGTGAGATACTGGATGGGTTAAACAAAAAGTTTCAAATGCTAGGCATATTTTTTTTATTTAACTAAGGCGTTTGATTGTGTTGATCACAATATATTGCTCCAGAAGTTGGACCATTATGGAATACGGGGAGTAGCTCACAATTGGTTCACCTCTTACTTACTTCACAGTGTTGAGAATGGCTGTGATGTGGGGTCTGAGTGGTGTATCGTCAAATGATGTGTGTGTGTGTGTGTGCTTGGTTTCGGACAGTGTAGTACATGGTTTGTAGAAAATAAACTAATGCCAAATCACAATAAGACTCAGTTTTTACAGTTTCTAACACATAATTCAACAAAACCCGACATCTTAATTTCACAAAATGGGGATATGATTAGTGAAACTGACAGTTCAGAATTCTAGGCATTCATATAGATAGCCAACTGTTGTGGAAAGCCCATGCTCAGGATCTTGTTCGAAGACTTAATGCTGACATTTTTACTATTCAAACGGTATCTGAAGTAAGTGATCGTTCAACACGAAAATTCGTCTGCTTTGCTTATTTTCATTTGCTTATGTTGCATGCTATTATATTTTGGGGTAACTCTTCCCATACCAAATATTTTTGGCTCAGAAACAGGTGGTTCAGGCAATAAGTGGTGTACGTTCATGAAGCTCTTGTTGACCCCTGTTCACTAGTCTGGGTATTTTGACATTGACCTCTCAATATATATATTCTTTACTGTCATCTTGTTAACAATATCAGCTTATTCCCAAGAATTAGCAGTTTTCACTCAGTTAATACTTGGCAGAAATCCAACCTGTGTTTGGATCAGGCTTCCTTAACTCCTCTGCAGAAAAGTGTGCAGTATACTGCAGCATCCATTTTCAATAAGCTACCTCAAGAATTCAAAGATCTTAGCAGTAATCCATGTGCTTTCAAATCAAAACTGAAGATGGCTCACTCCTTCTATTCTGTTGAGGAGTTACTTGAAAAATTAAGCTGATTGTTGTGTTATATTGTTGACTGCATTTACTGAAACTTATGGCTTGACTTTTTTTGGGTTCATAAACATTTTATTTTTATCTGTTATTAATTTTATGTTGTAATTTCATGAACTGACATGTTCCATGACCTTGGAGATTTGTTCCTCAGTTTGATCCTACAGACCTTGACATGTAAATAAATAAAATAAATGCAAGAACTTTTCCAGCTATTAAGCTTTAATTTGGGCCTGTCTACTAGCGTCTTTGTAAGTCTTCCACTATGTATACTTGTCCAGGATAATATGACAGAAAAATGATGGTAAAGCTGATGTTCACAAGCAGCCTAGGAAAAAGTTCCAGTTTATTTGTTGTCAACATTACAAACAATGATATAGTCTATCATCAACAAAGGAGTTGCTGATGTGGGACTTCGTTAGGGTAATACAGTTTGTAAGCAAAGCACACTTTATCAAGACCACTAAATGCATATGTTCATATTCAGGAAGGGCACTGTTAACCAAGGTGTTGAGTGTTCTAAAGCCAACTTCTTTCATTATCATCATGTTTACAAAATAACTGGAAGAAAAAAAAAAGAGTTGAATATGAAGTTTATTGTTTGTTTAGCCATTGAAAAACTGTGCAAGAGACATTCTTACAAATCCCTTGGTGATAAATATTATGAATAGGATAATGGTCAATGATTGTACTGACAGAATCACTATATGGATTGCGATTGGTATCCACAAGATGTAGAAAACATATTTTAATAAATGCTTTAATGCTCCTTGATATGTCTCACAACAACAGGGGAAACAAAGAGGATGCAGGAATAATAAAAAAAATAATAGAA
Source organism: Schistocerca piceifrons (assembly GCF_021461385.2). Taxonomy (NCBI): domain Eukaryota; kingdom Metazoa; phylum Arthropoda; class Insecta; order Orthoptera; family Acrididae; genus Schistocerca; species Schistocerca piceifrons. The sequence continues at coordinate 539,969,184 of NC_060149.1, forward strand.
TTTAAACTGTATTTATATAATTACATATCACGTGTCTTACAGACAAATATTAAATAATTTTGTCTTTGTTAGTATAAATGATATTGCACTTTCAGATATTCAGGTGTATAGTAAAAAATGCCAACCTGAGATGTCCATATTCCACATCTAAACAAAGTCCTGTATCAATATTTCATGTCTTCATTATAAAAGGTTATCATACTATTTTGTGCACATATGTTCATAGGATACTAGTCGCATTAAGCAATTTTCATTCCTGAACATTGTGTATCAGATATTACAGTTCACGATGAGCAACTGACCAGATACTTTTGTGGTTTGTGAGGACAGTTCTGAATTCTTCACATTACCAAAGTTTTAAACACAATACAGAATACTGACAAATATAATAGGTACAAAGAAATCTTTAAAAAAATAACACTAAATATGACATTGATTTTGATGAACATCATGATGTAATCTCGATTGCAGTGTTATTGAAAATTGATTTACACAAGGTGTATAAAAGAAACTCAGATTCCATATAAGTTACTGTCCATCTGTCCATGGTAATTACAGGATGATAGCAAGTATTCTTCATCAGCCAAACACACACACACACACACACACACACACAGATTTCTTATTTCTCTTTATGATTATGAAAATGTACATACTCTTAATACAACTGTACCTCCATGATATTTTTTTTCAATTTACAAAAAAAGATTTATTATGTTACATTACACATCAAGATGAAATGCAAATCAAGGATGTCCACAGACAATAAAATAATATACAAATGATGTCAACCTTACATACACACAACATATCTTTATGCAGAAGTGGTTTACAAAATTTATGTTGTAATTCATTCACACTTTGGTTCATCATTATTCAAAAGTATGTTTTATGAGAATACCCATTACATCAGATAAAAATTATGATTTGCTTCCTTGTGAAATATGTACAAAACAAGCCTGAGTAGTATGAAGCAGTGTTCCACATTCTTCCCTCATTTCACATACATGAAATAAATACCATTACACTATCTAACAGTACTGGCTGTAATACATTGCACTGATTTGTTAAGTTGACTTTAAAGCAGCAATGTGCCACTTTTCCACCAAGGAACATGTTTTTAAAAACTTCTCTGATGTAGTGTAGGCAGAAAGGGAATGAAAGAAAGATGTTTAAACACAACAGAAACAAAAAATCTGCTTCTTTTTCTAATTTATGATGATGCTGGAGAAGAAAATGTGGACTACACCATAGGATCTCATGCCTGTAATGAATCTGCTGCTGTGGAAATACGTTCTGAAATATCAAGATTTGTTTTCTGGTTGCTGGCTTATTTATTTTTGTGAGGGGTCAGGTATTTAAATGTAGACTTTCTTAGGTTATACTGCTGAACAGCTCTCAAGTTTCCATCTAAGTGGCAAAACTGAAACTCTCTAACAATTCTGGCTAAAATATCAACTTCTAGTTGAAAAGGTCTCTAGTTTCTGGCAATATGTTTATTTAGCTATAACCTAGTGATTTCACCACAAGGTCATGAGCATAACACTTATTGAAACATTACACAATTTCGTCACTGCCACCTGGCTGGACACCAGAGATATTTACAATTAGAAATCAGTATTTCTGGCCAAAATTCTTATTATTTTTATTCCTGCAGCAGCAGGTCATCTAGATCAGTAACGAGCCATAGTTTACATTCAATTCTTTAACATCTTTTACTATCAATATTGAAGTAATTCTCTTAGACACTAGATGTTCCAATACACCAAAATAGTTGTAACACATTTATGTTTGTGTGAGACAAGTATATTGGTAGTAATCTCTTATCCTGTTTTTCTTTCTGCAAGAAGTGCTAGGTGCACTGGCTTAGACAATAGAGTATTTCTGGAGACACAAGTGTTTCTGAAGACATGAAAAGAAAAATAATGTAGAAAACATAACGCACCATAATATTTCTTATAACCACAAAGTGTTTTGTTGAACAGTGTGTGTAGGATGGTGGTGATGGGGGTTGAAGGATTGAAGTGTTATACCATTACTAAATGTATTAGCAGTACTTGACTATAAAAGTGACTAGCCAACAGAGAGGTATGAGAAGAGTGAGAATTCAGTATCAGTTTCTTGCATTCTTTTTATCATTATTTTTATTATTATTGTAGTAGCAGAGTGATCTACATTGTTACTAAGAAAGATGTACTACACACTGTAAAAGAAAAACTGAATGATAAAACATATTTAATTTTTTTGAGCCACAGAAAATGCCAAGTCATCGAGAGGCAATGAGCTTTGACAGACAGTTAGAAATTTTGTGCAAAATGACTTGTGCATATCTTTCAGGTGTGTGCGTGTGTGTGTGTGTGTGTGTGTGTGTGTGTGTGTGTGTGTGTGTGTGTGTGATTTCTGATGTCAGTGCTGTTGCAAACACAAAAATGAATAGGTAGTGAATTTATAATTGGTGTTTGTTAACTAGGCATTCATAGTTTCATGATAAATAAAAAAATTTTCATTCACCAACACTTGACATGCACATCATGTGCAAAAAATAATTCATAAGATGTCAATATTATCAGTGTTTGGTGTAATAATAAAACAGAGGTTTACTGATGAAACACATTCATGATATATTACTAGAAAACTCCTTCCACTGATACTAAGTGCATGTTATAGGTTCTATGTAATTAACAGAAATGGTTTAAATGGCTCCTGCCATAGGGGATGTGCACCCAACCTGAATTGGGGCAAGGATAAAAGTTGCACTAAAACTATGTTTCCAGACAATTTTCATCTTATAAAAGAAAAATGAAACAAAAACCAAATGCAATTCATACCAAATCATATTATCAAGTCAGATCACGGAAACTAATAATATGTTGCACCAATAGGATATAAAGGGAAATAAAAAGCTGATCTCTTGCCTAAAATGAATTGGTATATCTATTTATCCATGAAAAAAATTGTATGTCAAAGTAATGTATAATGTATACTGAGTTAGGTTCTTTTCTCTGCATTCATCTGCTGACACAAAAATCAAAGTAGTTCCTCATAATTACTCATGTTTCCTAAAGTATAAGTGACTTGTTCTGTGTCAATATTGTTACAATTCTGAGACAGTATTCAAAAATACAAATTATGTTACTTTGTACTGGGTAATAATTCTAAGATAACTATTTTTTATTGTTTCTCTCTCTCTCTCTCTCTCTCTCTCTCTCTCTCTCACACACACACACACACACACACACAAGGAATAGTAACTGAGAAAATATTACAAAATAAATGGCGTACAGAGTAGAAGGGCAGAGACTAGGTCAAAATAATATAAATACCCGAATTTATTAATCCTTGTTGTTACAATAACAGTAACAATAATGTGCTGAAATGTTCTGATAATGAAGGAAATGTGACTATTAAAACAAATTCTGCTATCTATGGGGATCTTTTTAGTACTAAAAAGATTAACTACCCTAGTAAAATGTACACAGAATGTATTGCTTTTAATAATGTGACTCTTGCCATGTACATATACCAGACCAATTCATTGTAGGAATTTATTAACATCAACAGCATGCTTTGTGTTCATGGGTTATGCCTTTGGAAAACTAAAGGGGTGTAGATTCCTTTAATTTAATTAATTATTGATAAAATTGTTAACTCTGACTCCATCTAATTTGCATCTGTGTATTACAATGCATAATGCATTAGAAATCTAACACTGCATTATGTGTTGACTGCATAGGTGTGTGGCAAACAATTGATGCAAAACTGCTTACATTATGGCCTGTTGTATGAAAGGATATAGGGCCAAGGCACTGACTAGTCTGAAGTAGACATTTCCCCATTTATTGAAATATGCAAACATGAGAGTGATTCCTTAACAAATAAATCAAGCTCCATCTCAAAAGCTCACTGCATATACTGAACAAACCTTCCTGCAATGTGTTTTCAGTGCATTATGTCCATGACTTAGATTTTATAAACCAAAAAGGGGCTCATATGACAGCTTGAACAGTTGATTGGGCTTAATATTTTGGACTCTCAGGGAACATATTTCAGTGGACTTTAAACTCACTGGGTATTGACATCATCTGTGATCATGTATGTTGATTTCATGTAGTCAGATATTAAGAATTTAGCAAACACTAAACTCTTATGATATGCAGTAAAAGTGTTTCTTAGATAGATTCAGACAATTCAATAACCACGGAATTAAAAATATGTTAATAGTAACTTTCTTACCAACAAATCTGCTAATTACACTTGCAACAAAAATTAAGTTGACAGAAATCACAATAATGTTTAAAATTGAAAAATTAGACACACTGCACAAATTAATGCTCCAATATGGGTAGTTCGACACAAAAGTGAATAAATCTTTAAGAAATTTATGTAACACACATTTCTGTTATGGAATGCTCCTTGTATTATACAAAACTTTTGAAAAATCTCTCTGTTTCTGCATCGTACTTAGAGACACACTGATGCTTAACTTCCTTAGACATAACCAGTGATGGTCAATTCAGTCAAATGTATAAGTACATTAATTTCTCCATGCAGATTATTATATCTTAAGAAAATAGACTTTACAGTAGTTATTCACAGTCAGTGTGGAGTGTCCATTGATTGTATATGAACCGCATCTTCTGGATACAGTAATCTAATGAAACCTTCTTGAACCGCTTTGCTTGAAAAGCAGGTACTAGGTGAATATCTTGTGTTCACACACTGTAACAGTCATAACGAATCTTCCATTCTTCTAAAGACTATTTCACAGCTGCAACAGGCACATAACAAAGTTTTGTCTCAATCGTTTAATTTATTTAAATCCCAGAGATGACATTATAAATTTGGACAAATTGATAAAGTCACTGAATTTATACATATACATATATTGTCTCAGGGATTAATCACTTGTCATTGTAAGGATAGGCGGACTTGTAAACATAGCAAGAGTAATTTTCTTTTGACCTTTTCTCTGCTTAAATGCACACAAATGGTGCCAGATGCTGCTGGAATACACATGCACAAACTGTTCTAAAAACAGTAGGTGCGAGTTCCAGGACAAATCCTTCCTTGTGCTTGAGCATCCGGACCATCAGGGGCCCGGACACCCAGCCCACGTCAGCCATAGTAATACTGGCTGTTTGTGGCACGGTTCAGGCTCCGTGGAATTCCACTGCTGCCTCCGAACCGCACAACTTCTGATACACTTGTAGGTGGTGTTCGACCTGGCACATTTGGAGCTTTGGTAGGAACAAGTCCGAGGACTGTGTCTGATCCAGAAACTGCTGTCTCCATTTCTGCTTCACTCAGGTCATCTGTAAAACCATTTGGTAATGTCTGTTCTGTTGGTGGTGCCGAGGGCTTTGGATTGCGCTGGCTTCTACGGCGTTGTAGCAGAAGCCGTCCTATTACCAGTCCCAGGAAGAGGACAAGCCCCGCCGTTACACTTAGGATAAGATACAGGTAGAACTTCTCCTGGTTTCCTGTAAAACAATGCATTTTTTAACTAACTGTAATGCAATATATGAATAACAATTATTACTGCAGTAGAACATTTCACTTTTTTTACTGTATGCTGCTCAGTTTAAACAAAACTAAAACATGGAGAATATCTGTGAATATTACTTTATCTATTACAATATATGATTAAGTGATATATTTTAATGGATTGGTTTTATTTTGTAAGTAAAATCAAACACCACTACTAAGTAAACATTATTTAACACATATTAAATATCATAAATGGATACTTTGTCTACTTACTTTTATTTCTAAGAAAGCTGTATTGAAGAGAAGTATGAATGACTTAGTATAACATTTGCATCTACCAACAATAGACAAACACTTAAAATAAGTTACAAGTGATTATTTTATCAATTACAGTACCCAAGAGACTTGCACCTCTCATCTTTTCTAATTCTTTTATTTTACTCACGTGAGATGAAATTGTATGCGTTAATCCATTCAGAAATGAAGCCAATCACATTCGTTTTGTCCTCAAGATTTACTGTGATGTTGCAGTTGGTATTTTCAAGGACTTTCTCATCCGAGACATCATCACCTTGCATATCTTTGGTGGTGATAGGGTCCACAGGGGCAGTGGGAGAATGGGAGAACTTTTTGCTTGTAATGTGGGGTTTTACATATGGACCATACTTTTGTATGTCTGTAATGAAAACAAATAATGCTGCCTTTATAAAACTGGCTTGTTCTTCCTCATCTAATCCCAGCTATATATGCAGTTAAATCATGTAAACTATTTTAACATTATTTATGAGTTACAGTTTAATAAATATTTTTTTTATTTTGCTAAATACTTTTCATAGTAACAGGTAAATGATACTACAAAAAGTTGCTTTGTTATTTACAACTCTCAAGGGAAAGTGCAATATATGCATAGATGATACCATCCATATTGTGTTTGAAGGAAGCGTTTGTGAAGTTCAATAGTTCTGGTCAAAATTTGCTTTCACCAGATGGTCATCAAGCAATGACAGAAAGAAGAAACAAAGCTTTATTTACAGCAAACAGAACACAGGTGCAAATTTGTATTGAATGCTGTTTGTGGCATTCATGGTGCTGGATACATTTCAGTGAATACCACACCAATACACTACCTTATCTACACAGTAATTAACAGTGCTCCTAACTGTTGATATCTTTCCTAATCTAACTGCAGTTGTTACACAACAGAGAACACAAAATTTCATGCTATTAGCAAAGAAAGGTTAGTGAATCCTTGTTAGTATTTAATAAATGTTACAGTTTATACAGCTGACAATTACTGAACTCTTTATTTAGAAATAAATCAACTGAGTAATTCCTTCATAAAAGAGAAACTTTCCCCTAATTTTTCAGCATAGTTATTCTGCACTGTATGGCTAACCAGCAAATGAATGACTGTACACAGAATATGTCATTATTGTAGCTCAGCTACTGACTTGCATTCTGCATCACATGTTCTCAGGTAATTCTATTTCAAATGGTGCAGTGTGCAATGACAGAAAAAGGTGGTGTTGCTGCTGGTGATGGTGCTGGTTGGAGTGAGGGGGTTGGGGGGGGGGGGGGTGGAAAACTTTTGATGAAGCATAACAGTTCGTTTTCTGACTGTTAACATTGTAATTAATCTGTTTTTTGTCCTTCTAACCATCCTTCAAGAATATGTTATTTACCTAATATGATACTGATTACATGTTTGAAGCCAGCGGTATTGCTGTAGTGATAACACCAGTTCCCATCAGTTTATCGAATTTAAGGGCTGTTGAGCTTGGATAGCACTTGGATGGATCAGTGTCTGGGTCTGCTGAGTGCTGTTGGCAAGTGGGCTGTACTCAACCTTTGTGAGACCAACTGAGCAGCTACTTGACTCAGAAGTAGCAGCACCAGTCATGAAAACTGGCAACGGCGAGGAGAGCAGTGTGCTGACCAGATGCCCATCTGTATCCGCATCCAGTGACAGCTAAGGTCTGAGATTGACACAGTGGCTGGTTGGTACTGTTGGGCCTTCAAGGCCTGTCTGGACAATGTTTGTTTGTTTTAATTACATTTTTAGTAATTTTTCCACAGCCTACAAAATCTTCTCTCTAGTTCATAGATGAGGATCGATGGTAGTTTTCTTTGTCTCTTTTCTCTTAAGAAGTTCTTGGGAAAAGCAGAATAAACTAGCAATAGAGTATGCAAAATTTTCTTTCTAACTACAGCACACAGTTTTCAAATTAAGTCTACTAACTTTTGAGTTCTAATAATTATTTCTAACTAAAATTGCCACTTTTTTCCAATTTTCCACTTTAAAGTGAATCCAACTCTCAAAGTGTGTTCACTTCACCCATCAGTCTAACTGAATTTGATATCTCAAAAGATCTGCCACTGATTTGGAATGAAAACTTATTCAGCTGTTGACTAACTCTTGAACTGCCTGCCAAGGTCCTATAAGGCACACATCACCTCTCTGTTTCCCTTTAGTGTAAGACAGTGACTGATCAGAACTTCATATTGACGAACACTGTTTCATCCACATTGCATTAAGTTCAGTAAATGCTGATTCTTCTGTGGTGCAGAGCATATCACTCAAAAACATTGAGTTATCACTGTAATTGATCTTGCAGTAGTGAAAACACAGTGCCTTATAAAAAGAGTGAAGCAATAACAAGATATGGTGTCCATGTAACTTCATAGAAGTACAGATCATCGGCAGGTATGTAAATGCTTAGAGTTGCAGTTCTCAGTGACGGAGGGAATGGACACCAGAGTGCATTGATGTTCATGTTTAGTGTTGTTACGAGGCCTGTTTAGGGTATATATACATTGTAAACAGCATCAGATGTTGAGTGATCACTGTGAAGGACACAGAGGCAGCACATACTCCTGTGAATCAGTGTTATCAGCAGCTAACAGAGTTTGAAAGGGGCCTCACTGTGGGTCTCCATTTGGCTGCATGGTGGAATCATGGAATATCCAGATATGTAGGGCATGTATTGTTCACCAAACACATTCTACCCCTTCACATCAGTGCCTGAGAACAAGTAATGGAGTCCGTGCAACATTCTGTGTCATCCTGCACCACTGGTCAGAGCCTAACAGTAGCTGGACTAGGGAATTACCATCCCACACCACAACACAAATGGCTGCTTTTGGAGTGGTGCTGTGACTGGGATGTATGGGCTGTTGATGAATGCCATCACATTGTGTTCAGTGATGAACTGTGTTTCTGCTCTACCTCAGATAACCATCAAAAGTGAGTATGTCACTGACCTGGGGAGAAGTTCCAGTCCTCCAGTGTTTTTGAAAGGCACTGTGGTGTTACTCCTTTATGACTTCAGGTCATGACTGGTAGAGTTGAGGGAACTATAATCACTTATCAGTATGTCACAGACAGCCTGCATTGTCAAGTGTTAACCCACATGCAACAGCATCATGATAACATTTTTCAACAGGACAAGGATGGTCCACACATAGCATGTGTTTCTGTGAACTGTCTGCATGGTGTTGAGGTGCTTCCTTAGCTATTACGATGTCCAGTTCTGTACCCAATAAAATGTGTGGAACCATCTCATACCGATAAGGGGGCTCATATTGCCAAGTTCTTTAGAAATATGATTTGAGATTGTAATCACCACAGTGCATTACATGGCTTCTAAACCTGTGAAGTTTCATTTTGTTTTTTCCTCCCCTTGTGGGTGGTCCACTTTTATGTCAAGCAGTGTATGTTGTAAGGGAAACTTCAACATCAAGAGTGAGAAACTATTTCATCAGAAGAGAGGTGGTGGTTTGAAGCTTCTGATCACCAATCTATAACCCATTATACTGGATTTAATTCCAAACCTCTCAGTTGTGTCTCATGAAGTGAGGGCATGTTGGTTGGTTGGGTGAACAGACTAAACTACTGAGGTCATCAGTCCCGTGTTCCATAAACATGTCCATCTCCATTTGCCAGCCACACGATAGTGCACTGAAACCTCCTGCCTAAAAGCTTAGGCTAAAGGCCAGACACATCACAAGACAAAGTTGAACAGACAATACAAGAGGAGGAGAAACAGTAAAAAAAGCAGGTATGGTGAGGGCCTGGGAGATAAGGCCAGGCACCCACCCTCAGTTTGAGGGATAAAAAACCCCTCTTGAATAAAACTTAAAACTAGAGTAGCTGTTGAGGCATTGTCACCTAACACAATAGGCAGTCCATCAAGAGATTGGGATAGTCCCACAGGATATGGGCTACTGTCAATTGGAAACCACAGTGGCACTGGGGTGGTTCTTTGTGATAAGAGGAGATGACAGTGAGTCAGCCAAGTATGACCGCTGCAGAGCCAGCAAAGGACACTAGAGTCCTAGCGAGTGGCTCACATGGATGACCTCCACACATTTGTTGTCTTCTTTATTGCACATAATTTATTTGGTGTAGTTAGAGTGCACCATTTGGCATTCCAGATCCCAAAAACTTTACAGAGTAAGGCCATTCGGAAATCAGTTTCTGGAGTGTAAATCTCCAAAGTTGGTTTACCGGTAGCCTGTTTGGCCAGCCTGTATCAAGTTAATTTCCCAGGATTTCGACATGTCCTGGGGTCCTGATGAAGGACATCAAACATCCACAGTGTTTGAGGGCATAAACAGATCCCTGGATAGACATTAGTGAATGATGGTGAGGGTAGCACTAGTTGAGAGCTTGTAGGCTGCTTAAGAAGTCACTACAGATGTACAGATGAGGAAGGACTCGCTGGTGCAGGAGCAGATATGCTCAAGAGCACGAGAGATGGCTACCAATTCTGCAGTGAAAACACTGCAGCCATCAGGCAAGGTACTCTGTTCAGTATGTCCAGCATGAGTGTAAGTGAAGCCAATGTGACCATCTACCATTGAGCCGTCACTGTACACTATCTGTGAGCCCCATAAATTGCTGAGAATAAGGAAAAATTGGCGGTGGAGAGCCTCAGGATGAGCTGAGTCTTTTGGTTCTTGTGATAGGTTCAGACAAAGCTGTGGCCGATGTAAGGACCCTGAAGGTGTATGTGAGTGGATCCAGAGGAAAGGTGGTAGAGGGAAAAACTCAAGTTCGCAAAGAAGGAACCGAACATGGACTGCTATCATAATCCATAATCTGGGCCGCCATTGCGAGAGATGGATTACCCTGTTTGGGAAGAGGAGGCAGTAATTTGTTGGATGCTCAGGTGAACTACAGACATAAGTGACATAATTAACAAGTGGTTGTTGGTGCTGGTTCTGCAATGAAGGCACCTCAACCTTCATGAGTAGGCTGTTCACTTAGGGCTAGTTCAGAAAGCTCCTGTCACAAGTTGAATCCTGCAGTGGTGTATTGGGTCCAGTATCCACAATGCTGAGGGCAATGCCAAACCGTTATCCAGGCTTCCATAATCAAGGCGGACTGTGTTACTCCTGCAGCAAAGAGTGTTAAAATGCTGTTAGCATTTTTGCTTAAGCTGATGAAGATGGGGAAGCCAAGTTAGCAAGGCATCGAAGACTAGTTACAAAAAGCGGTAAGTCTTCACTATGTTAAGTAGTAAGCCATCAAGGTAAAGTTCTGGATGTGGGTGGAGAGTACGAGGGGGTCAGAAGGGTATTATGCAAGTCTTTGCAGCTGAAAGTTGAAAGCCATGGGTGAGGGCCCATGAATGCACCTTTTGTATGGCTCCCTGCAGGTGGCATTCAACAACACTGATACTAGAGGAATAAAACTGAATGCAAACGTCATCAGCATATAGGGAAGGTGACAGCTGCTGCTAGACCATTAATGGCCACCAAAAAGAGAGGAACACTCAATACAGAGCCCTGCAGGACACCATTCTCTTGGATATGGACTCAACCATGGAAAGCACTGAAATAAACTTGGAAAGTACAGAATGACAAAAAATTTTGTATGAAGATCGGGAGTTGGATCTGGAGACACCACTTGTGTAATGTAGTGAGGATGTGATATCTGCATGTTGTGTCATAGGCCTGAATGCAAACATCATCAGCATATAGGGAAGGTGACAGCTGCTGCTAGACCATTAATGGCCACCAAAAAGAGAGGAACACTCAATACAGAGCCCTGCAGGACCCCATTCTCTTGGATATGGACTCAACCATGGAAAGCACTGAATTAAACTTGGAAAGTACAGAGTGACAAAAAATTCTGTATGAAGATCGGGAGTTGGATCTGGAGACACCACTTGTGTGATGTAGTGAGGATGTGATGTCTGCATGTTGTGTCATAGGCCTTTTCTAAGTCAAAAAACATGGAAATAAGGTATTGACATTGGGCAAAGGCTGTACGGATAGCTGACTCTAGGTATACCAAATAATCTGTGGCGAAGTGACCAATGCTGAAACCACCAGAGACCCAAGGGGCCAACCAGCTACTAGATCACCATGTGTTTGAGCAACTTACACAGAACATTGCTGAGTCTAATGGGGCAGTAGCTGCCATCTCTAAGGGGTTCTTACTAGGTTTCAGCATTGGAATGATAATGCTTTTGCGCCGTTGTGATGGGAACTCACCCTTGCTCTACATGCAGTTGAAGACTGTAAGGATTGATGCTGGTAATTCACAGAGAGATGTTTAAGCATTTGATAGTGAATATGGTCTGGCCCTGATGCTGAATCAGGACAATGGGTAAGGGCACTAAGGGATTCCCACTCACTGAATGCAGCATTGTATGCTTCCATATGGCATGTAGTAAAAGATAATCACTTTTCTTCCACTCGCTATTTTAGGATACAAAAGGCAGTTTGATAATTCTCGGATGCAGAAGTTTCAGCATAATGTGCAGCCAAATGTTCAGCGATTGTGTCTGGGTTGGTACAGATAGCTCCATTCATGGAAATACCAGGTACACCTGCAGGAGCGTGGAATCTCTAAAGGCATCTGATCTATGTCCAAATGTGAGAAGGAGAGGTATGTGATCCACTGGTTGAAACAAACTGTTCCAAGCACTCCTGCTTCTGTCTTTTTATTAGTTGGCAGGCCCCGGCACAGAGCTATTTAAAGGTAATGAGGTGCTTCATTGATGGGTGCTGCTTATGATGTTGGAGAGCCCACCTACAATCTCTAACCGCCTCAGTAATTTCTGGTAACCACCAAGGCACTGTCTTCGACTGGGGGGTTACTGAGAAGGAGGGGATTGTCAAGACGGAAGCAGAAACAATGGTCGCAGTCATGTTTGGGACAACCACATCGATATTGCCATATGGTGGAGACCGAATAGTGGCAGCAGATAGGAAAGCATCTCAGTCAGCCATGTTAAGAGCCCATCTGGGCAGGCGACCAGGAAAGTGATGCGGGGGTTGGTACAGGAAGATTGGGAAATGATCACTACCACACAGGTCATCAAGAACTCTCCAGTGAATAGATGGTAGAAAGCCAGGGCTACAGACTGAAAGCTCAATGGCTGAGTAGATGCCATGCGCCACACTGAAATGTGTGGGAGCACCAGTATTTAAAAGACAAAGATCGAGCTGTGTCAGTAGATTTTCGACATCTTTGCCATGGCCAGTGCTCATGGTCCCACACCACAGAGGGTTATGGGCACTGAAATGACCCAGAATTAGGAAAGGAGGGGCGGGTGAGTTGAGAAACCAGTGCAACCAATACATGTTGAGGTACTTTGCCATGTGGGGAAGACAGACATTGCAGACGGTAATACCTGTGTTGCCCTTGCCCTGACAGCCACAGCCTATAAAGTCGTTTAGAGGTACTTATGAGTTTCCATAGCTTGCACAGGTGGTGGAAAAAACTGCTGCAATTCCACTGGAGGATTAAGCTCTCAGTGTACTGGGAGGGTATGAATACATTGAGGAGGTATTTTATGCCCCAAGGTCACCTGCTGCCACCTGTTGAGGGCTTGTGGTCTCTGTGTCCACCAATTTTGAGGCTCCAGCGAGATCTAGGACCTCCACCTCATCCTCAGAACTGGAGCTTACAGGAAGTGTTTGTGTAGGAGCCACTGGGATCTCTTTTTCTTTATGATTTTCTTTTTCTTGCCCTCTCGCTCTATTTTGCTTTCTCTGGCTGGGAAGGCTTCTCTGAGTTTGTCTCAGGAACTAATGATGATTGCAAAGCCTTATGACCAGCAACTTGTGGACCTTTCAGCCACTGGCTGGTGTCCAGCTTCACAGCAGCAGAAACTTAGGAAGGCAGTGTCCCATGGGACCCCTTCCTTGCAAGAGGAGTTGGAGGAGGCAGTTGCTACTCCAGCTGAGGGGTGGAGACTGATGTCCCTGATGGCAGCAGGGGGGTGGGGGGGGGGGCATTGCTCCTGAACTAGATGTTAGGGGAGTAACGGGAGGAGGAGTGCCTCCAACCATCAAGCTGGCTGGCGAAATCAAGCAGCCCTGAGGGCCCACTATACAATGCACAACAGGCAGGCTTGCTGTCACCAGAGAGGGTGACATCATCATAGTTAAAGCATAGGATGATATCATGTGCACAGAGTTTCGGCAGTCATATTTCTTTTTTGCCTCTGTGTAGGTCAGTCTGTCCAGTGTCTTATAATCCATGATTTTCCTCTCTTTCTGAAAAAATGGAGCAGTCCAATGAACAGGGGGAATGGTGCTCTCTACAGTTGACACAAATGTGAGGAGGGGCACAAGGAACATTAATGCGTGACAGATGTCCGCATCCCCGACATGTGGGGCTGTCATTACAACAAGAAGACATGTGCTCAAATTTCAAACATTTGAAGCACCACATAGGGGGAGGAACATAGGGCTCAACATCACCTTGACATTTTTAGGTGAAGAATCACCCTCATATGCCAAGAGGAAGGGACCGGTAGCAACCCTGTTGTCCTTAGGCCTCCCTATAGACAAGCCTGACAAAGTGTAAACCTCTTTGCTGTAGGTTGGCATGCAAATTGTCATCGGACTGCAAGAGGGGATCTCTATCAAGTATAATCCCCTGGACCATGTTTAAGGTCTTATGAGGTATAATGGAAAGCAGGACATTACCCACCTTGTCACAGGTGAGCAATGCCCGTGACTGGCCAGGAAATGCTGTTTTTATCAGGATTGACCCATTCTGCAATTCTGTATTTAGGGACATTCCCACTGCTTCCCTGAACTTGTCCTCTAAGTGCTCTATGAAAAACAGAGGCTTTGTTGTTAAAAAGGATTCACAATCAGACCTTGCGCAAATAAGAATTGGGAAGAGTGTGTCTGTCATTGATCCTAAGCCCTGTGTTTCTCCCATGGTGTAGCCAGGGAAGGGAACAATTTGGGGTCATATCCGTCAGCATTATACTGGCCTTCCCCTTGCTTAGAGACTGCTGGGGCCATTTGATCACCAGCATCAAACAAATTCATCAGCTTCATTGCAGGCGATCTGCCCTGAAGCCACCCACTCCGATCAGGGGTTCTCCCTATGGGCACCTCCCAGCTGCAGCAGAGACCACCTGGCAGGACGGCCATTGTTGGGAGTCCCCAGGTAGACAGGCATCTACTCCTTGGCATATGTGGGGAGCTAGCAGCTCAAGCATCAGCTGTGTGATTCCTGTTTTGTCAGGGGGCTACAACCAAGAGGGTACATGACGAACCCCCCCCCCCCCCCCCCCCCCCCTCTCCATGATGGAATGACTGCTGTGCTAGATATTGGGTGCAAAAAGATCCATTTTTATTGTGGGTACGAGAGATGATGTGCCAAATGGATGTAACTTATGCACCCAGTAAGACGTCCTTGCCCAGAAGCATGGATTATGGGTGCAATTATATTTCTATTACAATAATAGGTGCAGAAGTCCTCAGTGCACGATGAATACATGATGCACCACATAAGGCATCCTTCCCCAAATGGCCTGCATTTCTGTAGAATTTGGAAAGATGGAGGTCAGACAATAAAAGGGGATCATAATTTATTAAATTGAAAAGGAAGAGACTCCTTGTAGTTGCCTCTTACAACAGGCAGGAACACCTGAGTTCTATTCTAACTCCCAAACCCGCAGTGGTCAGGGGGGGGGGGAGGGGGGTAAGGGGGCGGCATGTGAAACTACTACAATATACACACACATCCATTACATTCACATAGACTCCACAAAGATATATACAACACAACTCTCACATATCCACAAGGAAAGAGCCAACAGTGCATGGATGATGAACACCCTTTCCATTCAGTGACTGAACCACCCTGTGGGATATCCCAGCCAACAATGCTAAATGATATTTAATTTAAGCCAACATTTCACTAAGGTAGGAGTGCCAATTCTCGACATATTCCAATAGAAGACATTTTCTTCCTGAGTCACAATGACATACACAGACTGATAAAATTGCAACATCAAGGAGGAGTTGTATGACATAAAGGAAAGTTGGTAGGTGTGTTTCTGCACCTGAAAGATGATGTCAGTTTTGTATGAGTCACGTAAGAGTGGCAATAGTAGCACCACTATGAGGATGCAAATCAGGTTTGCTATAAATACAAGCTGTAATGATCATGAGCATAAATTAACTTTGAGATTGAATGTGGTGAGTTGATGTGGGTCAAGAATGCCTTAAAGTGTCAAAGATGCCGTTATTAACACCCCATTGAGTCTGAATGAGCTAGTGTAATAGGGCTACAAGAAGCTGGATGTTCCTGCCGTGATATTGCAGAAAGACTTGGCATGAATGCAGTCATTACACATGTCTGCTGGCAGCAGTGGTCAAGAGAACATACAGTTGCAAGAAGAATGAGCTCCAGAAGACCATGTGGCACTACCTAGAGGGAAGATCACTGTGTTCGGCCTATGGCTCTGACACATCATACTGCAGCTGCATCAGCAATTTGAGCAGCAATTGGCACCACAGTGACACAATGAACTGTTACAAATTGGTTACTTCAAGGATAGCTCCAAGCCAGATACCCTGTATTGTGCATTCCAGTGACCCCAAACCACAGTCATTTGTGACTTCAGTGGTGTCCAGCAAGAGCTCATTGGAGAGCAGGTTGGAGGTCAGTTATGTTTTCTGATGAGAGCTGGTTCTGCCTCGGTGGCAGTGATGGCCATGTGTTGGTTAGAAGGAGACCAGCTGCATGCCTGCAACCTGGAGTTATAGTCTGGGGTGCAATTTCATATGACAGCAGGAGCACTCATGTGATTATCCCATGCAAATTTGTACATCAGTTTGGAGATTTGACCTGTTGTGGTGTCATTCATGAACTGCATTCCAAGGGATGTTTTCAGTGGGATAATGCTGACCCACATACTGCTGTTATAAGCCAATTTGCTCTACAGAGTGCTGACATGTTGTCTTGGCTTCCTCGATAATCAAATCTGTCTCCAAGCAAGCACATATGAGACACCATCAGATGATAACTCCAGTGTCATCCACAAACAGCATTAACTGTACCTGTATTAACTGACCAAGTGCAACAGACATGGAATTCCATCCCACATATACAACACAATGCATGTATGTTTGCATGCTTGCATTCAACATTCTGGCAGTTACACTGAGTGTTTCTTGATTAGCCTGAGTTGTAAGGGTCAGTTTGCCACATCTAACTCTCATGAGTCATATGTGGACACCATGGTCCAAAATTCAATAATTCATTTGGCCCCTGATGAGGAGTAGAATCGACATGCCCTTCAGCTTGATGGCCCTGTATTAGAGGAAGTTTTGAATACTACACAGTCGTTTGAAGTCTCCAATTAGAGGCTTGGAGTGATGCCACGAATTTTGACAGTGTGCAGCCCAAGCCTAGTGCACTGGGGGAAGAGGAGGTAGCTGCAGTACACATGAGCCAACTGGGCTGACACTGGCAAACACATCTTGGCAGCAGGGACAGTGAATGCCATTTACTTCATGCCCCTTTTGTTTCATAGAGCACGAGTGGGCAACTGGGCCTCTTGTTATAAATGTAAAAAATAAGTGTCACATAGCAGTGGTGTTTCAATCCTCAAGAGTCATTGCAGGAATCGATGAACATCGGCATTTGTATTATTTTGTCATTGTGTTTGCTGTTGTCTGCAGGCCAGAATAAACTTTTCATTGAACTGTGACTGATGGATGAGCCATTATGATTACAAGTTGACATGAGAGCCACTGTGTCCCTACCCAGTATCCACAAATATGTTAGGGTCAGGTTTCTGGCACTGGTGCACATCAAGCATCGGTTAGTAAGCTGTAACAAACAGCAGATTCCTATTCTTGGACAATTCACAGCCGATATAGTTTACATGTCAGTTGTCCTTCCCATTACATACTTGGTGTTTAATGATGCAATTACTGAGAACTTTTTTGGGTTAGACACTTTTCCTACTTTTGGTTTTTCTATTATGAGTTTGGTGCATGTGGTGTCAGATCAAGTATTTCACCATGAACTGGATTCCTTGTGTTCTGAGTTTTTAGATCTGTTTGCCCAAGTGTTAGGTTCTGCAAAAAATTTTGCAACACACATCACCCTCAAACACTCCACCAACCTTGCTTTTTCTGGGTGCAGCTGGTGCCAGCAGCTTTACATGACCAAATCAAGACAGAGCTCAATCACTCAATTTCACTGGCAATGATCAGACTGATCTCCTCAACTGACAGAAAGCATGGGAAAATTGCAAGGCCCTACTTCTGACATTGCTGAGAGAAACACTTAAAATAGAAAATAGCACTCCTAGCTTTCTGAATGATATATTCCTTCTTGAAGGAGGGAAAATGGAATGAGTTGGGAAGATGGATTGTGGGGAGAGGTGGGAAGAAGCCAGATTCTAAGCTAAACCACTGGTTATGAGGATGCCTGTGAAATACTGTTAAACATTCATGGAGTGATGTTCTGTTAGTTGTCTCTACTCATTACTACGCATTCAGTAATATACATCCACTGTCAGCTACCACAGAGACATGGCAGAGTCAATCATGTGATTGAGTCACTGCTAGGCTACAACTGAAATCCCTCCCCTACAAGCGATAGTCATTCAGTATTGAATATTTCCAGTAATTTACCACCATGTTGTAGTTGTGTTAAGTCAGATATTGCCAAACTGTCATTAATTATGTACTTTTATCAGAATACAGTTAAAACCACCATTGTAGATTGCTACTCATGTAAATATATTAGACTCCAAGGAGTATATGTAAGTTACTGGCCTATGTTTTTAAAGATTAATGAAAAATATGACCTGTTCACTGATCAACATCAAATTTTTACCAGCACATGTGTCCATCCAATGAATTCCAAAGAAAATATCTGAGGAATAAATGTCAGTGATGTTACAAGGCATGCATTAGGGATTGGCACCTCTTACCACAATACAAAGATAATATTGTATAGAAATACAACAGTACATCTGTGAGTTTATATGAAAGTCTTAAGATTCAAACTGTGATTGTGTGGTGCGGCATTTCATCACATACAATTATCAGGTCTTATCTCCATGAAGACAGGGTTAACAATGTTTTTACTGAGAACACGCAATGTATCTTCACCCTTGCCATGTTACATGTCACTCATGTCCTGCAAAAATCTTATTTCAGCAAGATGGGGTTATATATCACACTTTATTGACTTTCATTACCATTCTAAAGCATGTTTCCTGGATCATCTAACGCACAAGGGGGATATTGTTTGGCCTACAAGAGCCTCTTTCCTTCAAATGTGCTATTATTTATTTGGCGTTTATTTGACAACATAAGTTCACAACAGCTGTGCACTGTCCTGTATGACACTGAATGATTTAATGTCAGAAGAAGTCAACTAAATTCTGATATAAATGTGATAAAATTTTATACTTATATTAGAAAATAGTAATCCTAGTAAACTACTAAATGCTGCTCCTTCATAGAGGGGTTGATTGGGAAAGACTGAAAATGGTCAGGTCATTTGAACACAAGATTGAGAAGGACTCATCGGTTGGGTG
Source organism: Schistocerca piceifrons (assembly GCF_021461385.2). Lineage (NCBI taxonomy): Eukaryota > Metazoa > Arthropoda > Insecta > Orthoptera > Acrididae > Schistocerca > Schistocerca piceifrons. Next base: position 539,988,497 of record NC_060149.1, read on the forward strand.
AAGGGATGTGGGGAAGCCTCTTCTTGTCTTTCCTACAGATGGGGGCCATCTTCACCTAGGGTTCCCTTTTGCCAACCTCCCCCAATCAATTCCTCATTCTTCCCTGGGAGAGAACATGTGGGAATGCCAAAAGTTAGCATTGCAATTTTCTATTTTTTAGGGGTTATTTTAGCTCTAATCAGAAATTATGCTTCCTGAAGTAAGTACTAACCTTCCATTCTGTCTCTTCATAGTTTTAACTGTAGAAAACTGTGAATATTCCATTTGATGCAAATGACAAAATGTAATTTTCCAGCTTGCCCAAAAGATTCTGAGTTTGTGTTGTAGATACATACCATATTCATGTAACTGTACACGATATGGACCACAAGTGTGTCACATTCGTAAGCATCACAAACTGCATGAGGTGTACTTCAATTTTGTACTTTTTTTGTGTTAGTATCAAATAACTGAATGGTATTTTCAAAATAATTTGTTTCACTGATAAGTAGTGCTCTCTGGAAAATCAGATTGAAAATCTGTTCTCAATCAACTGTGGTGATTATGATTCAAAGCTTTATGTCTTACATGATGAGTAATGCTAACATAAAAACTGTGGATTAGTCTCCCAATTATTTCATCACCAGGAGAGGACTGCTTTAGCACTGCTTGTACAGAAACCTACAAATGTTGCCAATGCCAAATCTCTGTACACCTGCTCGTGTAACTGCATTTAAGTAAAGATGGACATAGAGTGAGTAAATTGAGGAGGAATTACAGAAAGTCAAATGGTCTGTTATTGGGCCCAGTGAAATACATCATAAAGGGGAACAGTATGAAACATTAAACTCTAAACTCAGGAAACATTGTGTACCATTCAGGAGAACCAAGTGGAAGAATAAATGGTGTGGGATTCCTAACAATAAGTAAGAAACAGAATGAATATCAAGTAGGATAACATGGATTGTTATAAAAAATATGAAAAAGATACAAGTTACTAATACTGCAACTGTATGCTCCTACTTCAAGCAGTTCTCATGAGAAAATAGAAGCATTTTATGAGGAGGTAAAGCATGTACACGATAGTGAATGGGAGTGTTACTTTAAACTGATAATAGGGGATTTAAATGTTTAAATGCTAAAGTTGGTATAATAATAAAAAAAACACACACACACACAAGGACATGTGTCTGTAGGTTGCCATGGAATCGATGAGAGAAATGAGAGAGGCAGAATGCCTGTTCAGTTTGCTGAGGTGAATATTTTTGTCACCTTCAACATCTTTTTTAAGAAACGTCACAATAGAAAAGGTCATGAAAAAGCCCAGATCACAAAACCCTGAATGGAATAGATTTTATTTTGTAAATGAAAACAAAGTAAGCAAAGATGTTCAGAGTTTAAACCAGTTTCATACTAGTAACAAGCACAGGCTTGTATGAGTGAAAGTAGACATGGGGATCCAACAAGAAAGAAGGCAGCTAATACTAGTGAAAAATGAAACTATCAAAATGAATAAATTAAGTGAGAAAAGGAGATTTCCAGAAGATTCTTTCAATGGGATCAGAACAGTCAACAGAATAAGAACTAGCACAAATGATCATGAAAACTGCAAAAGAAATAGGGGGATTAGTGACAGTTACTTAACAACCAGGGAGTTAAATGGTTGAAACGAAGGCCTTACTGTTAAAGAAATGAGAGATGAACATTAAAAACAACAGTTGACAAGACAGAGCATTCACAATTATCTAAGTGTATAATAAGGAAGGAAACAAATGCTGATATAAAAAGATACAATGAAAATGCCATAACATTAGCACTAGAGAATAAAAAAACTACAAGAAAGTTAAAAAAAAGCTTATGATTGGCAAAAAAATGAAATATTAGCAACTGGTAGTGATAAAGGGCACATATCATGTAAGGATGGAATTCTAGAGCATACAAGGAACTGCAGAAAACTATATGAAAGAACTCATGAACTACTAAGAACGTTTTATGCAAAAGAATATGAACTCATGACCACTAATAACACCTTATGCAAATGAGAATGATGAAGTCTTAGAAACCCTCCCCAAAAAAATAAGAAAAGGATGCCAAAGCAAGAGATTGTGATGGTCTGACAACTGAAATACTTAAGGTTAGTGGTGAAGAAACATAAAAAGATATCTGGCTAGAATCTTTACTTTCCATATAGAAAAAGGCAGCATCACTACCTCACAGAACACAGCAAAGATAATCCTTCTACATGAAATGGCACATATTCATGATCTGAAGAACTGATGTCCCATAAGTTTACTCCCTGTTATCTATAAAGTTTTCACTAAAACCTTGACAGACCACAAATGCTATTGTGGAAAACGCACAATCCTTAGAACAAGATGGACTTCACAGTGTAGCACAGTTGAGCATACACACACCCATCATGAAGTAATTAGCAAGGCCAATGAATATGAAATGCCCCTATGCACAGCTTTTATAGATTTTTAAAAAACCTTTTAATTCTGTCAGTCACACTGCAGTTATACAGCAATTGCCTAAACAGTCTGTGGAAACAAAGTACACAAATTATTTATGTTACATCTATGATACCATATCTCAATGGCTTTCTGTCAGCACTGAAAACACATGAGGGAATTTTCCACAGGAACGAGAGCAAAGGAGGGTGACCCTACACCCACAAAACTATTTATACCAGTCTGTGGAATCACTGTGTCCAAAATTATTCAGAAATGAGGGGAAATTAGAATAAATAGGAAAAGACTCACTAACTTGAGATGAGCAGTTGATACAGCAGTCCTGCAAAACAAATGATAGAATTGCTACCCTCTATAAGGATTTATTAGATACTTGTGAAAAACTGTCCTTAAGATAAATCTGTCCAAAACAAAAATAATGCACAAAAAGTGAGTAACTGCAAGGCAATAGTGAACAACTGTCTAAAAAATGTTAACAGACACATTTATCTGGAACAATAGATTGATATCCGAGGGGACTTAAAACCTGAAATTGTCTGCCGTATCAACTAGGTCGGAAAGGTTATGGAACAAACAACTGTTATTAAACTTAATAAACCAAAAAACTTAAAAAAGTTTATTTTCAGACAGGGTGTTCTTCCTGTACTAACATATGGCTGTGAAATTTAGATTTTAAATGAGTTTTCAAAAGATAACTTCATACAGCTCAGAGAGCTATGGCAAGATCATTCCTATGTCTCACTAAGAAAAATAAAAAATTAGTGAAAGTACAGGGTGATGCAGAAAAATGGGAACATTTCCACAATCCAATAAAATAAAAGTAGAAGTGATGAAGGAAGAAATTGCATTCACAGCAATTGAAACCTTACAACTTTGTCTTTTATGAAACATTGATGGCATTTATCATTTTTTAAAATTATGTCCCTTAGATGGCATCCACCTGTACGAATACATTTGCAAAATCTGCTGTTGAGATTCCTCATTGAACACTGTGACATTTCAGCTGGGATACTGTGAATTGCATCCAGAATTCTGTGAACTCTCTCCCGGGACATGCCAACCACTGCTGCTTGTTTATGAATTGAACACCATGGGCTCCGTAAGACAGACTCACGTACAACATCAATGTTAGCTGGAGAATGCACACTGCTTGGTCAATCTGCTGGTTTCTTCTTTAGGGCAGATCCAATCTCTTCAAAGTTATTAATCCAACAATTTATCAAGTGTTTTGACGGAATGGCATCATGATGTCCTAAATTATAAAAACATCGAAATTTCCTATGTGCTGCTACCAAACTATCGCTGGTTTTATAAAACACTTTTATGGCTAAAGCATGCTCTTGTCCATTCCACTGATACATGATTACTGAAATTGTGGACCATTTACTAGCTAACTGTCATGAACCCGCAGTGCAGCCACCTGCCCGTGGCTGCTACTATTCATTTCAAACATTCTCGTTATTCTGTGACACCCTGTATAAGAGCAATAACAGAAATACAGGATGTCATGGGAAATGTAAATGTTCTAAAATGGAAATGGGTAGGACATATTGCATGAAAAAATAATGGGATATGGACAAAGACAGTGGAGTCCTAGAGAAATATGAAGTCCACAAGGCAGACCAACTAGCTGCTGGGATGAAGAACTAAAGAAAGTCATTGGCTTTGTTTGGTAGGGGATAACAGGTGACAGAGAGACATGGAGACAACAATTTAAATTGAGTTTGTTAGCTTAAAATTAAAGAGGCTACACCTTGTAATGGTTGAAGTAGCTGAACAATAAATAAATATTCCTCCTTTCTATCATCTCTGAGTTGACACTGGCACAGTGGTTACTTATCTACTGCCTTTGTCCTTCATATCTCTCTGACAGCTTTCCTTCACCCTTCTCTCCATTCCTCTTCATACTTCATTAGTAGTAGTGATCCTCAAACCCCTCCCCTTTCCCTAAAGTACACAACTTTTTCCTATTTTGCCACACAGAAGAAAGGTAGTTCCGAAAACTAAGAACCCTATGTTTCCATAAATTCAGGAGGTCTGTCAGTTATTGAGAAGATACTATCATATGTAATTATTTTTTACTGTATGCATATTAAAGCTACAACTATACTTTAAACTACTTCTCAACATAATTTCAGGAAACATTATGGAGTTCATCAGAACAGTGAATGAGCTTCTCTGTGTTGTTTTTATAGAACTTCTATGGCAGTGACCTCAATCATGACACCAAAGCATTTTAAAGCTTCTCATCATATGAAATACAGTGTGACAACAGTCATTTTGTGATTCTAGTGATGATATGGGGTGAAAATTGTGAAATCCACTGACATAAGTGACACTGACAAAGGGCACACTATTATGGCCTGGCACCTGAGTATGAGCACCTCAGAAATGGCAAAGCTATTCAGCTGTTCAAGTGCTACTGTCATATGCATCAACAGAAAGTCACTGAAGTTCGGGGAAATTTTGAGTATGTGAAAAGGTGTTGGATGTCCATGTCTAATCACAGAATGTGGAGGTCTGAGGCTTGCTCACTCTGTAAATCTGGTTAGGCGACAATCTGTGGCAGATCTGATGACAGAGTGCTGGCACAAATGTTTTGGAGCACATTCTTCAGCACACGTTGCTAAACATGGGTCTCTGCTCCAGATGATCCTTGTGTGTTTCCATGTTGACACAATCATCAAGATTGCCCCATTTGTCAATGGAAACTTGTTGCCTGGTCAGATGAATCATGTTTCTTGTTACATCTGATTGACGGTCATGTCCTGATACACCTTCACCCAAATGCTCAAAATGTGCAGTGCCAGTGACTTAAGCAGGTCAATATTATGCCAGGGTAGACATTTGTCTGGTCTTCTGTGGACACCAGGATAGCTATGGACTATGTGGACATTACTGGAGACCATTTGCATCCCTTCATGCTTGATGTCTTCCCCGACAGCTATAGCATCTTCCAGCAGGATAACTGTCTGTGTCACAAGATCCAAACCATGCTACAGCAGCTGAGGGAGAATGATAGTAAACTCATTTTGATTCCTTGGCCATCAAATTTGACTGATCTGAAGCAAGAGCTATAGTCATTCTGTGGGTCTCATGGATGTAATAAGGAAATGTGGATGCCCCTGGGGTTGCTATCAGGTGCCTACTGCACACCTTGTAGGAACTCTGTGACCCATGCAGAGACACCTGGTGCCAGACACCTCTGGAAATCTGTCAAAAACTCACCAAATCCATGTCACTCAGAATCACTGCTGTATTGCACTCCAAAGGTAGACCAAGATGCTATTAAGCAGGTTATTTTACAGAGGACTTGATGGTGTTTGGAAAGGATAGATTAAATACAATGGGTGGCGGCGTGTTTGTTGTTGTGCATTGTCATCCATAAAAATGAAGCCACAGTTGAATGCACCCCTGAAATGACGCATATAGGGAAGAGGTACAATGTCACAATAATGTTGACTGGTGGTGTACCATGTTCAAAGATTAGGTCAGTATGCCAATGCAACATTATGCCTCCCCACACCAGAACACTTGAACCACTGAAACAATCATGTTCCAAAATAGTCCTGGATGCATTACATGTTTCACCCATGGCCATATAAGCGTACACCCAGAATTACTGCTCAGACTGAATCTGCTCTCAGAGAAGAGCACGTGACCCCAGTCCTTATTGGTCCAGTCCATTTGCTCTTGGCACCAGCGAAAACAGTGCCACTGATGTACGGGTGTCAACAGAACACACTGTATTGGTTGTCTGGCTAACAGGCCATCACCATGCCACAGTGGAGCATGAGATTTTGTGCCTTGCAGTCCTGTTAAATGTGGTTGAAATTGCATCTGCTGTTTGATGTGGGTCCCTTCTTGCCTATTGCACAATGTAGTGATCACCTTCTGCTGTAGTTAATCATGGTCGACCATCTCTTCTCTTTGAGACAGCAGTACCTATGGTTTTAAATGCACCCTATGTGGAACAATGCTGTGAGCAATAGCAAACTCTTGGGCTACACTCATCACACTTCAGCCTTCTTCCAGTTTCCCAATGATTCTTCACTGTGTGAAGTCATCCAGATGTTGCCTGTGGGTCATGTTGTTATTAAGAACACCACCATGGTGCATTGTAAGTGCTCACACATTGACACACATCTTTTCCTGTCCACTCAACAGCCTTGTGTTCTAGGGCCAGCCCATTTGGCATTACAGTCATGCTGACCTCACACCATTTGATGTCCAGCCTTCTGCGCAGGACTGAAAAACCTCTGGCAACATATTCCCATACTTTTCTTCATTTCTGCTGCGTTGTTAATATGTTATTTTACCTTATCTACCTCTTTCTTAAGTTTTGAAGCAAAGTTTATAAGCTTTTGTGTCAGATTAAAACTGTGTATCAACCTGCGATGAAAACCCACATCTTTGTTATTCAAAGAGAAGTGATACATTGAATAATGTACCCAAGCCCATTTGTCAATTGATGGAGAGAACCTCCAATCTGCCCCTATGTCTCCCCTATCGAAGATGAAGAATGTAATCTACAACATGCATAAAAAAGATGCAAATATTAGAATCAGTTTTAAGGTTCTCCTGAGTCTGCATTCTGTGTATTAGTGTAAGATGTATCTTGAAGGAGGAAGTAATAAAGTACTGATGGTCAATGATAGGAAAGCTACAAGGGAAGAGATGGAAAATTACTGACATATAAGGAAAAGTCCAAACACTGAATGCAGCAAGAACATATTGAAAGTAGGCTAACATGATACTATTATTTTTCCAAGAAGAGAAGCTGACTTCAGGCTGACAAAAAGTTCTCTGAAACTATATGTCAAGAACACTACTGCATGGTCAGAGAAAATAGTTTCATAAATTTTGAACACTGCATGATTCCTCAGTTTAGTGGTAACTGTTAAATTCAGGAAATGAGAATCAAGAATTGGAATAAAGCCACTTGTAAGTGACAGTGATTAATGCAAAAGAAAAAACATGAAAACCATACAAAATAGATAAAATACTATGGCCTTAAAAAGAAATGTGGTAACAAATCAATAAACGCCTTCTAGGAAAGTATTGTTACACAGATGCAATACACCAAAAACTCTAAGGGTAGCTAGTATGTCAGAATCTAGTTAGATATTACAACACATATGCCAATAACATGTAGAATACTGAAATGAACTCTGAAACCAATGCATTATGGCATATGGCATGAGAACAATTGCTGGTATTTTTCATCATTGTCAAACCATCATCTCACTATACTACAAAGAATTTAACTATAAGGACATTATAAACAAAAGAGATACTCCTTGATCCCCAGTTAGGTTAAGCGCTTCTTCTTTCTGGACTATGTATAAGATGTCTTTATTGCATACTGCAGTGATCTGAGACAAGCTCATTGTCTGGACTCCAATCAGTTTGGGAGATATTTTGAAAACAAGCTAGTGTTTACACCAAAGAACAATTTATGATAACAGTTACTCTCTTTCTATATGCATCGTTATCTGGCACTGATGGCAGCATTCCATGATAAGTTTGCTCATTGACATTTTTCATCACTGACATGGTGCATGGCCAATAAAAGTTACCAAATTTAATTATGACTTCAAAGCTTTTCTTAAATTGTAGCCTTTTCATCTCTATAGATTCCTGAATTGTGCTGCCTCAGAAATTTTGAGCCTGTACTAGAATACAAAGTTAGGCACATCCCACCTTGTAGGCCGGCCGTGGTGGCCATGCGGTTCTAGGCGCTGTAGTCCGGAACCGCGCAACTGCTACGGTCGCAGGTTCGAATCCTGCCTCGGGCATGGATGTATTTGATGTCCTTAGGTTAGTTAGGTTTAAGTAGTTCTAAGTTCTAGAGGACTGATGACCTCAGATGTTAAGTCCCATAGTGCTCAGAGCCATTTGAACCACCTTGTAGTTATACTCCAGAGAATTCTTTGATGGCTGATTTTCTTTATAGATCCAGTCTTGGGTATCATTGGTGTTCCCAATACCTTCCCTCAACATTTCCATTAGTCTGCCCCACATCCAACGTGCCACATTGGCCAATGCCACCTACAGAACACAAAGCCTTACAGTTCATTTATGACATCACTTGCTTTGGGCTACACCATTAGTGGCAACTCAATCTCCTGCATAAACATCACACTACCAGTGCTCTGGTGAATGATAAGTACTGGGCATTAGTTTTGCTACACTGATCTGTCTGATACAGATGGGGCTACTCATAACTATAATTCTTGCCACTAAACTAAATTGCAAGTTCATTTTTTTGTCAAATATATTGAGTGAGACATAAAACAACGAACATCACTGCATGAGAGTTGTAGTTGTACTGATTTTTTTTATTGTCATAACCAAAATTAAAAATTTATGCCTTATACTTGTGAATAATTATCAAACTTCAATCAATATTTTTGAGCAAGTACAAAGCTGCACTAATATGAATTTTAATTGTCTAATTAAACAATTGTCGGCAATGTTGATACTAAAAACAGTGATTTAGAAAAAAAAAACAATGGAAATTCCAGGTTGGGATATCAACAATATTACGAAAATTATAAATTGCTACTTACCATACAGATGACATATGGAGTTACAGACAGGCATAACAAAAAGCTTGTTACACACTGAGCTTTTGGCCAAAGCCTTCTTGAGAAAGGGAATTAAAAACACACATTCACACAAGCAATCACACCTCATGCACATAACTGCTATTTCCAGCCACTCCACCCAGAACGTAACTGTATTGCTTGGAGTAGAAGCAGCAATGTGGAGCAAGGTGGGGAAGGAGAAGGGATACCAGCATATCAGCAACTACATGTAAGCCCACAATTGCTGTTTATGTATTGTATTTTTTCAAAAGAGTGAGGTGTCTGCCATTACCAGCAACAACTACCCCAATACATATTTCTTATTGGTGACTGATGCATTTACATTGGAAGCTCCGCTAGTGTCAAATGGCCAGTTTTGTACTTCGACATTCTGATGTGTTTGGTGTATATTGTCCCAAATATTATGATGATCTTTTCCAGATGAATCTCCTCAAATTGTTTTTAACAGTTCTGTCAGCTTAATTGGAAGATAACTGATGTCTGAATTTTAGTGCATCTTTCTGTACCAAACTGGTAGTCTTTTAAGTTACGTCAGTACTTCATGTTCTCACTACATATTCTACTTTGTTTTTGTGTCGGTCATGTATGTAGTGGTGTATCTTATTTGTGGTTTCTTTTATTCTCTTTTAGCTTATTTCTGTAATGTGCTGTTAGTGTGTGTGCATAGTTGTTTTGGTTGTTAACTTTTGGAAATGACTGATGTATTCACACTCGTACTTCTACTTTTTTCCCTTCAATGCTGGGAAACATGTAGAAAGGTCACTGCCTCCTATACAGTATTTGTATAGAATTCAAAACAATTGTTTCTTTATCATCTTATAATACTGGCACTAACTGCTGTTAGTGTAACCTTGTCAGTTGGCTGTATGATATGAAGTTGTCTTTCAAGAACTGTATTATCTTATCTGCAGCTATTCAATATTTCCTTTCAGCAGCTTATGTTAGTAGTGTTGCTGCTTGTGGGGTGACAGAAGTTCATGTGACATGTGAGTTGAATAGCAGTCTTTGCTGTTTTGTCTTTATGTGGTGCTGAGTGAAACATGTTTGCAAATAGTTGGGCAACTGGTACAAGATAACTATTTGACTTACAAGATTGTCTGCTATATAGTTTTTTTCAACAGTCATGGTGTAAGATTCTCTTCTATTATTATTCAATTTTCACTTGTTGTCCTCCTCAGTATACTTTTGAATTTTATGTTGGTCTGAATCATCTAAATGTTGTTTCTGACAAGGAAAAACATGTTTCCTCTACATATTATGTAATGTTCCTAACCACAGTAAAACATAAATTCAAACTATGCTGAGAATTACTCATTCTCCCCATGTGTCTTATATTGAGAGTTTACAAACAGCTAGTATGTATGTGAAAAGAAATTATTTGAAATAAAGTGGCTGGATTTGGGACTTTTACATTGTTAATGGAGTTTGGTTCCTCTACTTGTTTCCAAAAACATAATACCAAATGAGCGCTCCAGCTGTTTTCTTTATTCAAGGCAAGATGTTCATGGACTACACAGATGTTGGTCGATAATTTAGTTGTCCTCAAAGTTTTAATAGCTGTGGTTTGTTGGTATTTGGTTCTGTTTTAGGATTTAGCAGCATGTTTTTCACTTCAGATTGTCTTGTGAACTTCAGTGGTATTATATTTAATATTTTCTATATTTTTATCAAATAAATATAATAGAAGGAAACATTCCACGTGGGAAAAATTATATATAAAAACAAAGATGAGGTGACTTACCGAACGAAAGCGCTGGCAGGTCGATAGACACACAAACAAACACAAACATACACACAAAATTCAAGCTTTCGCAACAAACTGTTGCCTCATCAGGAAAGAGGGAAGGAGGGGGGAAGACGAAAGGAAGTGGGTTTTAAGGGAGAGGGTAAGGAGTCATTCCAATCCCGGGAGCGGAAAGGGGGAAAAAAGACTTTAAATATGTCTGCTTGTGTCTGTATGTGTGGATGGATATGTGCGTGTGTGCGAGTGTATACCTGTCCTTTTTTCCTCCTAAGGTAAGTCTTTCCGCTCCCGGTATTGGAATGACTCCTTACCCTCTCCCTTAAAACCCACTTCCTTTCGTCTTCCCCCCTCCTTCCCTCTTTCCTGATGAGGCAACAGTTTGTTGCGAAAGCTTGAATTTTGTGTGTATGTTTGTGTTTGTTTGTGTGTCTATCGACCTGCCAGCGCTTTCGTTCGGTAAGTCACCTCATCTTTTTATCAAATAATTATTATGAAAAAGGTGGGGGGGGGGAGGAGGAATCTGCTCTGCCTGGCACAGAGGATGCAGGGACAAGGTGGACAATGTGGCAGGACAAGGATGCCAGTGCAATGTTGGAAGGCTGGTGGGGAGAGACGGGGAGGGGGCGGGGGGATTGGGAGCAGAAAAGAAGAGGAGCACAGAAGGGGAAAAGTCTTCTGGGTGTGTTAGCAGAGGTAATACGACAGAAAGGATGGAAACTCTTCGATGGAGGGTGTAGGCACAGTAGGTCACTGTTGCTTGAGGCTGGTATGATTTTGGGAGCATTGAATGTGTTGAAAGGATTATTCCCACTTGTGCAGTTTAGAAAAGCTGGCGGTGAAAGAGAGGATGTAGATGGCTTAGGTTGTGAAGCAGCCATTGATTCCAGCATGTTATTTTCAGCTGCATTTTGCACCACAGGATAGTCTACTTTGCTCTTGGCCACAGTTTTCTGTGGTCATTGATCCTGGAGGACAGCTGTTTCCTAGATGTAGCAATATAAAAAAATCTGCACAATAATTGCAGCAGAGCTGGTATATGTCATGGCTGCTTTAATGGGTGGCCCAGCCTCTGATAGGGTAGGATAAGCCTGTGACAAGACTGAGAAAGGAAGTGCTGGGTCGTTGGACTAGGCAGGTCTTGCATCTAGGTCTTCCACAGGGATCATCCACGATGTTGTAGAGGCTGTAAGAGTGATGGAACACTACTTTAGGAGGAGTGGAAAGGATCTTGGGTAGGATGTCCCTAATTTTGGGGTTGATGATAGATAATTAAAACCCTGATGCAGGATGTGATTCAGTTGTTCCAGTCTGTGGTGGTGTTGGGTGATGGAGGAGGCACTCATTTGTAGCTGGTTTTGGGGGCAGTAGGACGCTTGGGGAAGAGTGAGGATATGGTATGAGAAATCTGTTTGTGGACTGGGTCTGGGGAAGAGTGTCTGTCTGTGGAGGCCTTTGTGAGATATTCAGCATGCTAGTCAAGAGAGTTCTTGTCATTATGGATACACCATCCCTAGTGGCTAGGCTGTATGGGATTTTTTTGGTATGAAACAGATGGCAGCTGTAGAAATGCTGGTACTGTTGCTGGCTGGTGGAGTTAACGTGGACAGAAGTGTGAATAGATCCATCAGGGAGGAGGTGGTCAACATCCAGGAAGGTGGCACACTGGGATGAAGAGGACCAAGTGAAGCAGACGGGATAGAAAGTGTTGAGGTTGCGTGTTAGTATCTTCACTCTGAGACCAGATTGTGGCAATATCATCAATGAACCACCATCATTGATGACATCTTCATGATCTGGAATCAGGGCCAAGACACTCGATTCTCATTCCTTCATAACCTCAACCCCTTCCCTCCCATCCCTCCTAAAGTGGTGTTCTGTAATGCTATAACCTCCACAACATTCTAGTCCATCCTTATGCCACTCTGAATCCCAACCCCTTTCCACAGGGATCATATGCCTGTGGAAGACCCAGATGCAAAACCTGCCGAATCCAACAACCCAGAATTTCCTATTTCAGTCCTGTCACAGGTTTATCCTACCACATCAGAGGTTGGACCACCTGTGAAAGCAGCCATGTCATATACCAGCTCTGCTGCAATTATTGTGCAGACTTTTTTTTATTTTGGTATGGCTAGGAAACAGCTGTCCCCCACGATTAATGATCATCAGAAAACTGTGGCCAAGAGCAAAGTAGACCATCCTGTGGTGAAACATGCAGCTGAAAAAAAAAAAAAAAAAAACATGCTTGATTTCAATGGTTGCTTCACAATCCAAGCCATCTACATCCTCTCTTTCACCATCAGCTATTCTAAACTGCACAAGTGGAAACTATCCTTGCAACACATTCAATGCTCCCAAAATCACCCCAGCCTCAAGCAACAGTAACCTACTGTGCTCATGCCCTCCATCAAACAGTTGCCATCCCCTCGGTCCTATCACCTCCTCCCATTTCACATACTCTAACTCTCATTGCATGCTGCTTCCTGCTAACACACCACCAGACTTTTCCCCTTCTTTGCTCCTCTTCTTTTCCACTCCCCATTCCCCCCCCCCCCCCCCCCCCCTGCAACCTCTTAACACTGTGACTGGCATCGTTGTCCTCCTACCACCTAGTCCTTGCATCCTCTGCCAGGCAGCACAAAGTGCCCCCCCCCCCCCCCCCAACCGCAGCCCAAAGCCTGCTTTCTATCCATCTTTTCCACCCCACTCCAAATTTCTGCTTCTGCTTGATGCAGTACATTTGCATTTTTGATGGAGTGGACAGAGGTAGCTCACTTGTGGGAATGTGTATTTTCTTTTCCTTTCAGAAGAAGGCTTTGGCTAAAAGCTCACTGTGTAACAGCATCTTCATCGTGCCTGTCTGCAGTTCAACATGTCATCTTTATGGTGGGTAGCAATCTACCCTCTTCATAATAGTGATTTGATGACAATATACAAAATATTAAATATAATGCCATCGAAGTTCACAAGACAATCTGAAGTGAAATACATGCTGTTGAAACTTAAAACAGAACCAATTACCAACACATCACAGTTATTAAAACTCTGAGAACAACTAAAATATCTACAAACATCTGTGTAGTCCATGAACATCTTGCCTTTAATGAAGAAAACAGCTGGAGCACTGTTTTGGTATTATAATTTGGAAACACATAGAAGAACCAAACTCCATAAACAATGTAAAAATCTGAAATTCAGCCACCTCATTTCAAATAATTTCTCTCTTCACATACATACTGACTGTTCATAAACTATCATTATCTGACACATGGGTAGAATGAGTAATTCTGAGCACAGTTTGAATTTATGTTTTACCCTGGTTAGGATCACTGCAAAGTTTTCACTGTCAGAAACAACATTTAAATGAATTCAAATCAACTTAAAATTCAAAAGCATATTGAAGAGGAAAGCAAGTACAAAGGGAAGAATGATACAAGAGAATCTTACACCATGAATGTTGAAAAAACTATACAACAGACAATCTTGTACCACCTGGCCAACTATTGTCTAACACTTCTCGCCCAACACTGCATCAAGACAAAATAGCAAAGACTGCTATTCAACTTAAACATCACATGAATATCAGTCATCCCACATGCACAAATACTACTAATGTATGGTGCTGAGAGCAAATACTGAATATCTGTAAATAAGAATATACAATTATTGAAAGATCACTTCACATCGCACAACCAACTACCAAGTTTACACTAACAGCAGTTATTGCCAATATTGAAAATAATAAAGAAACAATTGTTTTGAATTCTACACAAATACTGTATAGGAGGCAGTGGCCTTTCTACATGTTCTCCAGTATTGAAGAAAAAAAGGGGAAATAGGTATATCAACACATCAGTTATCTCCAAAAGTCGACAACCAAAACAACTATGTGCACACGCAAACAGCACATTACAGAAATAAACTAAAAGAGGAAAAAAGAAACTACAAATAAGATGCATTACTACATACAAGAACAAAACTCAAGCAAAGTAGGATATGTACGAGGTGTGTGAGAAAAGTAATGAGACAGATTTTGTAGCTACGAAAGTTTTTATTTTTTTCAAGCAATACTGTCCCCTTCAAAGTAATTCCCTTTTGCACTTATACACTGGCAGAGTCATTGTTCCCAGTCTTGGTAGCAACACTGAAAGGCTTCAACTGGCAGGGCCTTTAACATGGTGGTGTCATTCTTTTGGGTGTTCTCCAGAGTCACAAAATGATGTCCTCCCAAGCCATTTTTCAATTTTAGAAAAGAAAAAAGTCACAAGGACTCAGATCAGTTGAATAGAGGGGCTGTGGAACAACAGTAATGTCTTTTGATGTTAAAAATGGAAGTGACTGTATAACTTGGAGCTTTGTCATGTAGCAACCACCTGTCTGCAATGTATGGTCTCACTTGATTCAACCTTTTTCTGAGCCTTTCAATAACATCTTTGTAAAATACTTGATTCACAGTTTGTCCTGGAGGAACAGTCACACAAGAGCATGCACACATTCAATGTTTTCATTGGTTTTTGAAATTGATGGTCTCTCTGAGCAAGATTCATCTTCAGTGTGTACTTGGCCTGCAAAAGATTATTTGATATGGTGAAAAAGATGTGGTCTTGATAAGGTATGTTCCCCATATGGCTGTTTCAATTTTTCAAAGGTCATACTCTCGGATTCCCGAAGTTTAACAAAAAACTTGATGGCATAACTTTGCTCTAAGTTCTGCTGTTCAATTTTTGTAACACACATCAAATATACAACTTCCCTGGTGGTGCTCTCAAAAATCACCTGATGGCTGCACGGAACTGAAACTTGGAGTGAGCATCTGGAAGCAATGGACACACTGTTCTACATAAGTAGAATAACACAGTATTGCCAGATCGCTAGCAGTGTTGTCAGCTTCATTACTTTTTTTTACACACCTCAGAGTGGAAAGATGAGGTATTAACATAACCTAAAAACTAGCAATTTCATAGATGCATGCACCAAAATTCAGACAAAGTATCTTCCAATTAAGCTATCACTACTGTTAGAAACAATCTGAGGAGATTTATCTGGAAATGGCCAGCAGAACATTTGACACAATAGACAAAGAACAAATCAGAGTGTAAAGTACAACACTGGCCATTTGAGTACAAAACTGGCCATTTGAGTACAAAACTGGCCATTTGACACTAGTAGAACTTTTAATTTAAGTACATCAGTCACAAGTTAGAAACATATACAGGAGTAATCATAGGTGGTAACAGCAGACACCTCACTCTTTTGGAAAACTTCACTACATAAACAGCAATAGTAATCATAGCCGGTAATGGCAGACAAATCAGACTTCTGGAAAACTACAATGTGTGAACAGGAATAGCACAAAACCAGAAATTTTTCATACATGCTGAACATATTTCTTTGCCTGAGTGCCCCTAGACAATGGCCATATGTGTGCAAGTCATGCTTGTCTGACTTTTTCGTCCAAAAGCTAAAAGTTTAGCAGTCTTTTCATTGTGTATGTCTGTGACTCAACACCTCCTCTATGATGAGTAGCAGTCTATCCTTTTCATGTTGTTGTAGTTCCATCCTGGACTTTCTACTGTCAGATTAAATGAGTCACACGTGAGTACAGCTACAAACCTTTTGTCCCTAACAAACTCTCAGTATAATCTGTTTACTGTGAGCTAAGTGGGCACAAATGTGACCAAATAAAAGTGTTAACTTCTAGTAGCACTCACTTGGATTTCTACTCTTACAGGATTACATGGAGTTATCAGTGTACGGAGCACCAGCAGAAATTAAAGAACTGGCTGGTAGGATTCTAGCAGCCTGTCTCATCGTGCAACAGGCATATTTGAGAAAATGAAGGAAAATTTTATCTGCCATTATATCGTATGCGTTGGGATTAGTGGTCCTCACTTTGAACAAATTCTGTGAGCTTTAGTTGTTACTATAGTTCAATTCTTTTATCTTGGCGGCTTGCGCATGCCCGCCCAGACGCAGGAGATTGCTGCGTTGCCAGTTGCACACGACGCACGCGCCAAGAGAAGCAGCGCCATAGTATAGCATAGTTTGCAAGCTTACGTTTAGGGGGGAGCGCGCAGTTCATGAAGTAAAGCCACCACGGCCGCATTAACCCTTTCGCTGCTACAGAGACGTGCTCCCCGCTTTCCGCGCTGTGCGCGATTTTGTCACTGCACTGCTCGCCTGTGCTGACACATGGTGTTCCGACTGCTTTGACACCCTTATCATACGATTCCACAAAACCAAACGTGCCTGGTGTAAATAAAACTTTTGTTACAGTCGCGAAAGACGAAATATTTCTCAATATTACATACGACACCTATGTGGTACTTAAATTAAATGAGATACTGTTATACAGTAAATTTCATATGAAATTTAGGTATCTTGTCCACATTTCATTCTCAACATTGTGGCAACTAAAATCGACCATACGGATAGTATACTGTATGGACTTTTACCTCTGCAAACTCTTAAAAATTTCGTGCAATGGTTTACTATATTTAATGTTGCAAAATAACTGCGTTGAACATCGAAACAAAATTAATTCATTTATGGGGGGAAGGTATCAGTCAAGAAGATGTGCAAAAATCTAATTTTTGGGCCAAATAGTTTTTGTGAAATCGAATGATAAGTGTGTCAAAGCAGTGGGAACACCATGTGTCTGCACAGGCGAGCAGTGCAGTGATGACAAAATTGCGCACAGCGCGGAATGCGGGGAGCACATGTATGCAGCAGCGAAAGGGATAATGAAGAGACAAAGCACTAGAAATTTCAAAAAATTGCATTCAAACGAATAAAATTCGTGAAGTAAGACACTTCGATATTGTTTTTAAATAAAGAAAATATTCAGCACCACACAAGGTTTGAACCCTTCACTTTCCGCTTACCATCCCAACACCTTAACCATTACGCTAACGCAGCTCGTCATACAATTGAACTCCATGAGGACTCTTCACAGGTCACGCAAAATACTGACAAACACTGTTGGTCTGACTATGAATTACTCACACTTTGTCAAAGTGCAATAGGAAATAAACAATTACTGCTGTTCTTTATTGCGAAAAAGCTGTTCCTGAGATTGATACAAACACCTTTCCTTGCTATCGCCTGAATTAGGAGTCTTATTGCTTGTTTGGTTTAATTAATTAATACAAAATGAAGCAATTGGTATAAAGAATGCTTTTTCTAAACTTTCTATAATAGAAAGTCTGCTATCAAGACATTGCTTTTGTTCTATTACTTTATTTATGACTGAACGTTTCTAAAACTGAAGACACTCCTCCGTGCTCTGCTCTGCAGTCGAGATCTGGCAACGTCATTCTCTGTTCATTGGCTGACTGTGTTTTGTGACGTCAGATGCGCAGAACGAACCTACACTCGGCCGCCAACATAAATGACACGCACTTTAGAAGATATAAGTTGTTTACATCAATAAAAATAAGTAATATTCACTTTTGACTACTCATTCCCTGTCAGAAGGCAATCATGTAGTAGCCTCTATCATCTACCTACTTTTCACCTAAAGATGTTACACATACATACAAAAGAATTATATTATTAGATTACAGGCAGTGTTCTCCTTTCTGCCACTGACACTAAGTTTTTGTAGCAAAATACTGGGATCTTGGTTACAGTGAATGTTGCAGCAGTTCAAGAACACTGCAGTGGCCTTGCATGGTCGTATACAAAAAGTAAGAGGGATTACAGATATACCTCGGAAGAGAAAGTTCTTTCACAATATTCTTAAAAATTTATATATGTATAGGTAAGTTTCAGATCAGAAAATTGAAAGTACAATAAATTAGTATTAGTTGAAGCATTACAAAAAACTACATTGTGAGGAAAATAGAAAGCCCCAAGCTTCTTTCCACTATAGGTTACTTCCACCACACACAACTGATGCTAAACAATATCTACAGAAATTCCAAATCTAGTTACGCTGTTGATGACAAATGAAATATGTGGATTCTCATGCTAAAGTACTTCATGTTACATTACCTTTAATATTCAATTTTTTCTGTGAAAAATCATGTGTTAACCTTAGCATCTGCATATCTTTCTTGTGAACTATGTTAATGTAAAAGATGAAGGGCTGTACATTTAAAGTTATTAAATCACTTTCAGCTATAGAAAACTTTATGAATAAGCAACTTTGTAAGTCTCAGTAACTGTGTTTCCTATTTCTTTCTTTTTGAACAGGCTGCAACATGCAAAATCTACCTCTTACCTGTGAAAATATGTAATACATGCTTCTGACTATATTTACTTGGTGTATTTTAATACAAGGATGAATGACAAAAAGGAATGACAAAATACGTACACAGAAATACATTTTTAATTAGCAAGTAAAATGTTTGTAATAGCACCAATAAAAAAGGAAAAATCATAATCACAATCAGTTCTCAGAAAAGTGTCTACATTCCCACTATAACATTACAGATGGCACTGAAAATCCACAACTATGGGCTAAAGGGTACAGTCTGCTGTTTGAACTCTGTCTCATTAAACCTATTGCTCAAAAATACACAATAGCACATTTTCAATTCAAGACCAGCATCTCCAATTCATCAGAGCCTCTGATACTAAGGAAATGGCACAAAACACTCTTTGAAAGTTTTAAATCCATTCACACCCAACTTCCACCTGAAACTCTCCTTGTCACTAACAGTATGATCTTGCTCTACACTAACATTCCATGGATTCTCAGCTGTAGAGCATTACTTGTCCCAACAGTTACCTGAACTTCTCCCTAAAACCTTGTTTATTACCTCCTTAGACAACTTCATTCTTACCATTAAATACTCCACCTTTGATGGCCAGACCCAAAAACATAACGGAAGTGGGATGGCCATGTCATACACCATCCTCCCACATGGAAGACACATATTTCAAGACCCAGCAACTGCATTCCCTGGCTTGGCACAGATTAATTGATGATAATTTTGTTCTCCAGACTTAGGGTGAAGAAATATTCCACTTTCTGTAGTAGCTTAACTCCTTTTCCCAACTCCAATACCCAGGATAATTTTCCAGATCCAAAGCCATCATCCCTGTTGTTGACCTACACTTCACTGAAGCCATTACCAAAACCTCAGTTTATGTAAAACCAACTGAAACGGAACAATACCTCCACTTTGACAGTTACCACTATTTCCACATCAAACACTCCATTCCCTATAGCGCCAAATGTATGCACCACTGAATTCCTCATTACCAGCACCTACAACTTCTCCCAGGCTTTCCGACTCTGCAACTACCCCACAGAGCTTGTCCACTTGTAAATAGCTTTGGCTGTTTCATCCTCTCACTCTCTGACAAATATAGCTCCAGACTCCGAGAAACACAGGAGCTTCTCCCTCATCTTCCAGTAACAGTCAAGCCTCAAATGCATCAATATATTTCTGCATTAAGGCTTAAATTTCTCAAGTCCACACTAAAATGAAATTACATCTTCCTACTCTCCCCAAATCTCCCATTTTCCTCTTCTGTCATCATCCTAATCTGCATAAAATCCTCATCTAACTACTTGACATTCTCACACTATTATCACTACCTCTGAATTATTCCTGCTGTAAAGCCTTCCACTACTACTTAGTTCAACCCAGCCATGGATGGCATTTCATATGGGAATGACCACCAACAAACTGACTGAATGCATCAATGGACATTGAAGAACTGTCTGCAACAGCAACATCCTGTACCCAGTTGCAAAAGTGCCGGTTGTTTGCAACACCACATGGCCTATTTGGATCCTCCCAGAACTTCAGAGCTGGGAATGTACCTCCAACATATCTCCACATCCCAACAGCCTAATGGACCTACCGTCAACTAATATAAAATCCCATCTCTCCTTTTTGTTGTTATTATTTTTGTTACATTTTTGACATGTTTTATTTGTTTACATCATTATTTCCTTGGTTGCTTTTTACTTTTTCAGCTACATCCAGCTGACTCTTCTATCTCTTTATCTGCTGTTTCTTTCTAAGCTTCCACAACTAAACCCACTTTCCTCCTTGAGGAAGGAACTAATAGTTCCAAAAGCTAGGAGAATATTCTGTTCTTTTGTATGTGTCTATTAGCAGTATTAAGACTTTCATCTATTGCAGGAAAATACTGACTATCCATTTGGTCTTGCAATTTTATGGTTTTCTCAATGTATTTTCTTTTTGATACTATCATGACATTTTCTGGCAGGTATTTTCTGGAGGTATTTTCAAAATGATGTGACAAGGTTAGTACCACAATCAAGTTGGTAGCTACATGACAGAAGTCAAAGGTTACATGGCACTAAATGATTGTTTAGCATTGTAAACCACAAAAATATACTGCTTTTGATCTGCCTGCATAAATATCACCATTTTTATTTTCCAGAAGCTGAGTGTCATTTTTATTTAATGATGGTTTCGCTTATTTGATTTTTACCTTCTAATGAAGGCCAGAGCATACAAACTTTTGGCAGGTTATCGACTAGAGCTAACACTCTGACAAACCACCTGCTACTACAATGTTTCAGACCTGAAATCTAAGTTTGTTAAATTGCCACATGTATTAGATAAAGAAACAAGGTGGTGCCTCTGCCATATTAAATGCCAACCATACTAAATGTAACAAAAATTTTTAGCATTTTACAGCCATCTACTCTCTACATGTACAAGGAATTTTGTACATTATCAATTTTTTGCACATGATGTTTGTTCAAAGAGGATATCAGGTACATAATTAATGCAGTTAAAAGATTAACTTTTACACGTAATGAAGTATTTTCTGTAAACAAACTGCAACAAAGAAACAAAAATTTTACCACAGTAAGAAGCACATAATAATGACACTACCTGCTTTGAATGACTTCTGTACACTTACATTTCTGTCATAGATAAATGACTCTGCAGTTGGAACCTAATGGGTTTGCATCTCATTACATGTATCTCTAAATATATATTTTTACGTTATTACCCAGTACCATCAGTCTTGATAGATTGTCCCTCTGATGATCTACAAAATGTAGGAGAGAATATAGGGCTTATGATGATTTCACTGACAAAGGTATGCACTTCTAGCAGAACCATCTAGGTGAGTACAGCTGTATTTATTTGTCTTCCAAGCTGGGTCTTTATGTAGTACCTGAACTACATGGAAAGTTGCTGCCTTATCTATTGAATTTTTTGTTCATGCATGTGAAATGATTGGGAAAAAACAGTGGGAAGATAAATGAGACAATGATGTTAAGTTTAGTGATTTAGTATTAAAAAAATGTGCTTTGAGACATCCTCAATTTTTGTGAGCAGAAAAATTAAAGAAAATGGCATAGGATATTTAGAAAGCGTGGTAAATATTAAGAAGCTCAATTTTGCTATGACTTCTTACAGTGAGTGTATCACCAGTCATTTCAAACTAGTAAGTAGTTGCTAACCCACAGCATTTAAGATAAGAAGCTCTTATCCATCTTACTTGTTTGTAATACTGGCCCTCAAAGATGAAGTAATTATTATTTAAAATGGAACTGTTTACAGTGAGTAGGGGGTAAGTCTTTAGTTTGCATTAAGATGAATTTAGGAACAAAAAATGCTAAACAGCAAAAGTGAAACATAGAAGATGGCATAAACGACATTGTCTATAATGTGGTCAAGAACATAAGATGGGAACATCACTGGTACAAATATTAGGCACTTGAGAATGTTCACAATTCTCTCCATCTTGGTGAATAATACTTGGCTCTGTAGTCACAAATGATTAACAGGAAAAAATATTATCCATAATTACACTTGTTAAACCACTTGGTCAGATATTAATAATTTCAAAATACATATCTCATTACCAAATGCTCTTAACATAGTCATTACAGTCACATATACAAAAAGCAGTCACTACATTTGACAGTGGAAAATTACATTCATATGAATAAATATGCCCAACAAGACATCCAAATAATAAGCATGTGCAATATTTATAGATATACAGTATGTGGTTGTAATGATGGTATCAAGAGATTTGAAAAAGAATTACCCACCTTGAAACTGATAATGGCTGAATAAAAATCTTCATAGGTACCGTATAGCTGTGGAACTATATTTTTTCCTCTTTATTCAAATATATTGTTTGTGTTCTAAGTTGAAGTTTGCAGATAATGAATTGCAGTCTTCAATATATAAATATTGAATTATCTGCAATTGAGGCAATAACCAATGACCTTACTTCTGTCATGATGTCTTAGTTAATGTACACATAGATGTCAGGACTGTGAAGTCTCGGGTGGAGGTATGAGAGGATGTAGATTTAAATGTAAGGTTATGCATGCAATATTATGAGATGCCTTAGCAGTGGAGACACTGTGTTAGATACATATATTTTGTAAATGGTGTTGACAAGGAGGTGGTGCAGAGGCTTTTGACTCATACTTACCACAGCCATTGATAACAATGGGAGAATATTAAACATACGGAGTAAAAGATTCAAGGGAGCTAAGTTAGGTACATATATGTGGAGATTTTGATAAAGGACACAGATTTAATGCTGGGTGTTCTTATGTCAAGTTATACAAGTCAAGATGGTGATGGTGGTGCTGGTGGTAGTGTTTATAACAGATTGGAGTGGACTATGTGGAATTGGAGAAGAAACACACTGCTTGATGTGAAAAGAGAAGCACCGAAAAGGGCAGGAGAAAAAAGTGAAACTTCATTGGTTGACAGGGTATGTGATATTATTGCATTGATTGCAAAGCCAAATTGAGTCTATAAAGAACATGTCAGTATAAGCCCACTTAACAGTATGATGTTGAACCATCTCTTGCCTGGATGCATGCACTGATTCAGTTGGGAAGGGCATCATAAAGCTGTTGTAACCTCTTCTGAGGCAAATTGGCCAACTGTTGTCACTAGTCTTTGACATCCTGCATACGGGCACTGGGACGGCATTGACGTTTGAACTGGTTCCACATATGTTCTACTGTGAAAAGATATTGTGCTCTTGCTGGCTACAGGAGTGCTTCAACATCATTCAGACAGTTCATAGAGGCATATGCCATGGATGGATGAATATTAATCTATTGAAAAATGGCAAAATGATACTTTCACATAGCTGTACCACATAAGTATGCAGGATGTCTGGGATGTGGCATCAGAGTTCCCTCATTCACTACAACCCATTATATTAAGTCGTACATGATGACTCACCACACCACAATGGTATGAGTAACAAAGCTATGTCTCTCCAAAACATTGGAAGAATGAGACCTCTCTCCAGGTCACCACCCTGCTCATGACGATGGTTATCCAGTGTAGCACAAAACTGCAATTCATCGCTGAACACAATGCAATGCCACTCATCAGAAGTCTTTGTTTTCCAGTCAAAGCACCCCTTCAAATGCAGTTATCTGTGTTTTGACATTACCTACAGGCCACACGTGGGATGGTAATTCCCTAGTCTAGCTGCTGTTAGTCTCTGAATAATGCTGCGGGATATTACAGAATGTTGCCGGAGGTCCATTACTTGTAACTTGGAGATTAGAGCTGTGTGCCGGACTGAGACTCAAACTCAACACCATTGCCTTTTGTGGACAAGTGCTCTACCGACTGAGCTACCCAAGCATGACTCATGACTCGCCCTCACAGCTTAACTTCTGCCAGTACCTCGTCTCCTACCTTACAAACTTCACAAAAGTTCTCCTGCAAAATTTGGAGGTCTGGAACTTCTGGAAGAAAGGATATTGTGGAGAAATGGCTTAGCTGTAGCCTGGGGGTTGTTTCCAGAATGAAATTTTCACTCTGCAGCAGAGTGTGTGCTGATATGAAACTTCCTGGTGGATTAAAACTGTGTGCCAGACAAAGACTTGAACTCGGGTCCTTTGCCTTTCAAGGGCAAATGCTCTACCAACTGAGCTAGTCCCACAAGTTTCACAGGAGAACTTCTGTGATGTTTGTAAGGTAGAGATAAAGGACTGGCAGAAGTATTGCTATGAGAATGGTTTGGGAGTTGTGCTTGGGTAACTCAGTTGGTAGAGCATTTTCCCATGAAACACAATGGTCCTGATTTCGAGTCTTGTTCCGGCAGACAGTTTTACTCTACCAGGAAATTTCATTCCAGTGCACCCTCCACTGAAGGGTGAAAATTATATTCTGGAGTCCTTAGCCATGAGGAGTGGCCTCAGAGTTTGAGGTGCCACATCACGGATTGTGCGGCCCCTCCCAGGCGCCATGTCACGGATTGCGCAGCCCCTCCCACCGGAGGTTCAAGTCCTCCTTCGGGCATTGGTGTATGTGTTGTTCTTAGCATCAGTTAGTTTAAGTAGTGTGTCAGTGTAGGGACCTCAGCAGTTTGGTCCCTTAGGAATTCACACACATCTGGAGTCCTTTACTTGTTCTCAGATGGCAGGCACAGTGTGCTTCATGCACGATATGGTAATCCTCCCTTTTGGTAGTCAGTCATGGTCAATCTGACCATCATGATAATGAGTATACCTGCCTCCATGTTCCCATTCAGTCAAACATACAACAGTGGTCACACTTTTAGCGCCCCAAGAATCTAGATACTGGATGATTTGACCAAATGAAGATCCCTAATGAGGCCCCTTTCCAACTCTGTCAGGTGCTGATAATGCTGTCTCTCGTGGGTGCATGGCATCTTCATGTCCTTTACAGCAATGAGTCAACACCTGACAGTGTTCGTGGACTGTATACACCTTACCTGACCTCGTAAGAACACTAAACATGGACAATACTAATGCACTCCAGTGACCATTATGTCTGTCACAGAGAACTGCAGCTCTAATAATTTATAAACCTACTGATGGTGTTTATGCACATGAAGTTATATTGCAATCTGACCATGTGTTCTGGGTGTTTCACATTTTTAGTTGGGTAACGTGTGATCTTAAAGGTATTGTGTGACATGGTTAGACAATTTCTGCTACTACTTTGTAGCCCATTGTTCACACCTACGTATAATGCTTTCAAAGATTGTTAGTCAGATCTGGTGAAAGGAATGTGTTGAAACATAAGGGTAAAATATATGTAAATTGAATAAGTATTAAAGCTAAACTGATGGAGAATCATGAAGATAAGTAGAAGAGTCTCTATGACTGGAATTAGAGAAAAAACTCACGTGGAAAAAGACTGCAACAGTGAAAATGACACTACAGCAGTTAGTTATTTTAGAACAATAACTAAATAAGACATTACATGTAGAGAAGATAGGATGTTAAACTTATCATGTCACTCATTTGGCATCTTCTCTTGTATCACTAGTGTGTGCAAAATACTGCTATGCATATTGCGCTTTTGTTATACACTTAGAATTAACATATGTTAGTCTCCATCTGCTCATTTTCTTTGCTAATTTTCTTTTCTGCAACTTTTCTCAATCCTTAAGGCCTCCCACATTATGGCTTTCCCGCTCTTAGCCTCTGTCTGTTTCATTATCTCCCTGTCTGCAATTTACTGTTTGTCACTTCTTTTCTATCTATTTTCTTCAGCCCTTTATTAATTTATTTTATCATTTACATGTTTTGATTTATGTCTCAATTTCTTTCCTGTCTGAAGTGTGTAATTTTGTTGTTGTAAAGTGCTAGACAGCTGCTTGGTACATCAAGTCATCAGTATTTCGCTTCAAGTTAAAGAAAACCTTTGAACTGGAACATATTTTGACGCACATGTACATGAGTACAAATCTGTCAACTTAAAATTGTTTCTAAGGTATAAACTGGCCAGTAGTGATGTAACAAAATTCACAATTCTTGAAGATAGTTTAGAACCTTGGCTCAAAGAAAGGTATTATCCTTCAACACATGCTGTTCAGTTACTGTTGACCATATATCTTATTCTGAGTATGGCAACACAGCATCTGTTGAGAAGGATAACGTATGACTTTTCTGTGTAGATTTCACACTAACCAGAATGATTGATGTTTCCATCATGTACTGGAGCATGAGGTGAGAGAGTTGTAGGGTCTCTAGCAGGTGCTGCACCTCCTGTTCCCCTGTCGTTGAGCCCAGGACCTGCTCCTTGGACATTCGGAGATGGAGAAAAGGCACCTGTTTCGTCTGCAGTGTCATAGGCATCTAGGTCATCTTCGTGATCATCTGCTACTTCATCTGCCTGAGCTGCTTCCTCAATGGCTTCCATCAGAACTTTCCGGGGAACTAAAACAAACCATG
The DNA here is from genome assembly GCF_021461385.2 of Schistocerca piceifrons. Classification (NCBI taxonomy): domain Eukaryota; kingdom Metazoa; phylum Arthropoda; class Insecta; order Orthoptera; family Acrididae; genus Schistocerca; species Schistocerca piceifrons. The sequence goes on from NC_060149.1 coordinate 540,015,446, forward strand.
CTTTAAGAAGGGGGTCAATGTTTAGTGCATAAAGATAATTGTAAAGATATAGTACCAGTGGCTCTTCCTAGAATTCCACATGACTGATGTACTGCAAAATTCACATAAAAATGCTCAATTAAGGGAAAAGTTAGTCAATTAGATGTTTTAAGTATGAGCTCCTATTTTGGATACACAGTAGCTAAAATGAGCCACATTACTGATGTTGAGTTGTTTTACAATGAAACTGTAACATATGGAATGTTTTTACGACATTCATGAGAGAAAGTATACTACATGGTATATTTTATGTCACCTACATAAAATAAATTTTACAAATTTCTTATGCAGTAAACACAATGCAATTCTAAATCATACATTTTAAACTTGAGTAGAACTGTAAAAGAAAAAGAAATACTTATCTTTCTTGTCATTTAAACTGCATTTGCCACCTAGAAACTATGAAAGTGAAAAATATTTCATTATAACTCTTAAAATTAAAATTCTCCTGCTATGTAATCCCAAATTCCTGGAACCCATAACACATATTGAAATTCCTGCCCTGCAGGAACTTGAGCAACATGCACAACATCACCTCAAAAAGGTGTCCATCCTGCTCACTTCCTACTCCCGCCTCGGAGTACCACTGTCCGCCCCTTCTACAACAACCTCCAAACCTCCCCCATGTCCGCTCATAGCTGAGAAATCCTGTCTTGCAGACCTACTACACTTACCCCACCCTCCAAAACTCCCTCCCACCAACACACAGAACTCAAAACCTAAGCAAACCCACAACACAGTCATGAACCTTTCCTCCAGAAGCCTTAGTCCCACAGAAATATCAGTCCTTTCCAAAGGCCTCACCTTTTGCCCCACTCCCAAATTCAACCATGCAGGACTAGTTAAAGACCTTCTCTCCTTCTCCCGGTCCCTACAGTGGAAACACTTTTTCACCACGAACCCGACCAATCAGACTCAACCAAAGACCAATATTGAACCTTGCTTAACTCAGTTCACTCCCCCATCCAACCGTGATCCACCCCCCCTGCCTCCAAACCACCCCCAGTTAACTTTTCAGAATTTCTTATCCTCGAACCTTGCCTCACCCTCATTCCCCAAAGCCCTCAACATGCATACTAACCTTACATCTGCAGAAAGAACCACAGTCCACCATCTAAAAACTGATCCTGATCTTATAATCCTACCTGCAGACAAAGGCTCCACCATCGTAGTTTTGAACCGCAAGAATTATGTGGCAGAAGGACTGCTTCAGCTGTCAGATATTTCCACCTACAAACCATGCCACAGTGATCCCATTCCAGCAATCCAGCAGGATCTCCAATCACTACTCAAATCCTTAGGCTCATCCCAGAACCTCTTCCCAGAGTCCATATCTCTACTTACCCCTACCACTCCCCGCACTCCCACCTTCTACATGTTTTCTAAAGTCCATAAACCCAACCACCCAGGATACCCCATTGTGGCCGATTACTGTGCCCCCACTGAGAGAATCTCTGCTCTCGTAGACCAACTCCTGCAACCTATTACCTGGAACCTATCCTCCTATATAAAAGATACCAACCATTTCCTCGACCGTCTCTCCGCAGTTCCTTTCCCTTTGCCACATGGTGCCCTGCTCATCATTATTGATGCCACCTCCCTGTACACTAACATTCCTACTGCCCATGGCCTTACTGAAATTGAACACTACCTTTCCAGATGCCCTATGGATTCCAAACCAACAACCTCCTTCCTAGTCTCCAAGACCAACTATATCCTCACCCACAATTACTTCTCCTTTGAAGGCATCACCTACAAACAAATCCGCGGTACGGCTATGGGCACCCGCATGGCACCATCCTATGCTAACCTATTCATGGGCCATCTAGAGGAATCCTTCTTAAAAACCCAGAATCCTAAACCCCTCACCTGGTTCAGATTCATTGATGACATCGTTGCTATCTGGATTGAAGGTGAGGACACCTTATTCACATTCCTCCAGAACCTCAACAACTTCTCCCCCATTTGCTTCACCTGGTCCTACTCAACCCAACTAGCCACCTTCCTAGATGCTGACCTCCATCTCAGAGATGGCTACATCAGTACCTCCGTCCATATCAAACCTACTAACCACCAGCAATACCTCCACTTCGACAGCTGCCACCTGTTTCATACCAAGAAGTCCCTTCTGTACAGCCTAGCCACCCGTTGTCATCGCATCTGCAGTGATGAGCAGTCCCTCTCTAAATATACTGAGGGTCTCACTGAAGCCTTCACTGACCGTAATATCCTACCATCCTTGTACAAAAACAAATCTCCCATGCCTTATCTTTCCAGTCTCCCACCACCTCCCAAAGTCCCACAGTCTGGCTACAGAGGAGCATTCCCCTCATAACTCAGTACCATCCAGGACTGGAGCAACTAAATTATATTCTCCACCAGGGTTTTGATTACCTCTCGTCGTGCCCTGAAATGAGAAATGTCCTACCCACTATCCTTCCCACACCTCCTACTGTGGCATTCCACCGTCCACCAAACCTACACAATATACTCGTCCATCCTTACACAACCCCTGCTCCCAATACCTTACCTCATGGCTCATACCCCTGTAATAGACCTAGATGCAAGACCTGCCCAATACATCCTCCTATCACCATCTACTCCGGTCCGGTCACTAACATCACCTATCCCATCAAAGGCAGGGCTACCTTTGAAACCAGTCATGTGATTTACAAGCTAAACTGCAACCACTGGGCTGCATTCTATGTAGGCATGACAACTAACAAGCTGTCTGTCCGCATGAACGGCCACCGACAAACTGTGGCCAAAAAACAAGTGGACCACCCTGTAGCTGAACACGCTGCCAAACATGATACCCCTCATCTCAATGACTGCTTCACAGCCAGTGCCATATGGATCCTTCCCACCAACACCAGCTTTTCTGAATTGCACAGGTGGGAACTTTCACTGCAATACATCCTACATTCCCATAACCCTCCTGGCCTCAACCTTCGTTAGTCACTGTCCTCACCCATCCAGCTGCCGCCCTGTTCCCATTCCGGCACTACACAGCCGTCATTTCACCTCCACACTCAGTCTTTTAATTTATTTTTATTTCTCTCCTTTCTGATACTTACCACCTCCCCCCTCTGCACCTTCTCTCCTGCCCTCCGTCTAAACTGCAACACTTCACTGTCTGCCACTCCAACCATACAATCCCCCTCCCCGCCCCAGCCTCCTCCTTACCCCCACCCAGTCACCACTCCCATCATGCACTGGTGCTGCTGCTCGCAGTGTAGTTTCAGTTCTCCAAGACTGCAGACGTGTGTGCAAGTTGCACTTGCATGAGTGTGTGTGTGCGTGTGTGTATGGGTGTCTACTGCTGAAAAAGCTATGATTGTGTGAATCTTTTTATTGTGCCTATTGCGACTCAGCATCTCTGCTATATGGTGAGTAGCAACTTTCTTTCTCTCGTACTGTTACATTCCATCCTGGATTTTCCATTGTTTGATTTCATTATAACTGTTACATATCATTCTGTTTTAACATATCCTCCCCCTCCCTCCCTCAATGAAGACATATATTTGTGGAATTTTAAAAATAAATACATCTGCAGGTAACAGGTATGACATATTTGCACTGATATATGACAATAAAGGCAATGATTCAAAGTGACAGACAGTGAACAGAGTAAGAAACACACATCTACCAATGTGAAGAACTTGTGCGTTTAACTGACTCTTAGTGAGCTTATAAACAAATTCTGGGCACACTGGAGATGGTGTGTCAGAAATGTATGAATGTTGGTGCTAGTGGGCAACGGAAGATGCTCATATTCATTGTCCTGGTTACAAATGGCAGCAGCATATGGTCATTTTGGACCACTGCATCACATGACTATTCTGATGTTAAAGGCAACTACATCACAAATTAGGATCAATGCTGCACTCAGATTGCCTAGGAGCATCAGCAATTGTTTCCTGGAAGCTGGACTATGAGCAAAGGTGGCACCTGCTATGAATCTTCTCATACTTCATCAGCATTCAACCTCTCTCACAAGATACAATAAAAACAGAAACTGAAAGGTGACTGAAGTAGTTGTGTGGTAAGAGGTGAGAGCAGATATGGTGACATATAGGGCCACATATAGACATCATGGTTTGAAGCCAATAATGATAGTTTATCTCTGATGTCTGTTGAGGGAGCACTGCACTGTAAATCCAAAACTTAATTCAGGAAATTATGTTGCCATTTCAACAATGTGAGGGAGACATAGTCTTCCAGTAGGACAATATCCATGTGATTACTTCTTCTCCACTCTCCAAGACTACTCTGGGCAGCAAGGCCTCCAGACCTTCCCCCTCTGAGAATATTGGGTACGTGATAGAATAGAGCCTTGTTAGTCTGCAATATTGTGATTCCTTGACTAATTGCAACAACAAGGAACACTATCTCCTAAGATGACAAGTAGCAAGGAACACTATCTCCTAAGATGACATCCATTAGTACCATGACCATCCTTACATATGATTTCAGGGTTGCACTGTAGCTAGATGAGGCAATTCAATATACTGAGAGTGTTTAATGCAATCATAAAGTCTCAAAAATGAGCATTGTATAAAAATCTAGGAATATACTGCAGCCCCATGTGTATCAACCCTGTACGGACTCTGAAAACAAAACTACACGAAATACAGTGCACACAAGGAAATTTAAGCAATCATTCTCCCAGTGTCAATGGAATGGAAAGGAACCCTAACATGCATTACAATGGAAATTATCCTCGGCCATGCACTTCACAGTAGAGATCAGAAAGAGAATGAGTATGAGTCAAATGTTGAGGGCTGAGTAAATTAGAAATCAAGGCACCACTGTTAGGTCAGCACTATACTGGTTTACTTCCTCCCCACAATAGTAGCTAAAGTAGCAGTGATGGGGCGATATGGCCAACTGTCAGGATCAGATGACCTCAACTGAAGCTGTGTTTTGTGATACTGTCAAGGATATAAGATTAAAACTAAGTGATGTAGTGTATACAACAGAGAATGTGCTCCAATAGAGGAAGAATGATGTCTGAAACACATTCAGTGCTATAGTCAACAATTCAGACAAAAAACATACACATTTCATCCAATGCAAACAAGTGTTTGTATTCTTGTTTATTCCACATTTATCATGAGAAAATACATGTATGCAGTCAAGAAAAAACAAGGCACTGAGGAATATCACTGTTCTGTGGCCAAAAGGTGTGCTATTTGGGTATTCTTTTGATCATGGCAACTTGTGTTCATGGGCTAATAGCAAGTCATGTAGCTTATCACTCATTTTTGTAAATTTATTTTAATAATTAATCATTATTCATCCTCAAGTCCTGCTTCTTGTACTGTTGACATAGACTTGATAACATGTCAAAGGTGTGTGTAAGTCAACATAATTGTTAGACATTCTATGAATAGAGATGCAATATTAAAATAAATTTACAACAGGCTTCAAAAAGGTTTTACACACACACACACACACACACACACACACACACACACACACACACAGAGCAGGAGGGAGAGACAGAGACAGAGACACAGACAGAGAGAGAGAGAGACAGATAGAGAATAATATTCACTGCCAACTGATCAGTCATTGTATTGATATATAACAACTGTTATGTGAACTCTCAGGTTTTCTTGGTGTGACTGATTAATGCCATGCTTCTGTGTGTTCTGCTGAGCTGTTGTTTCTGTTTTATGCACAATATTTTAATGACTCATCCATCCATTTGCTTGGAGGCCAGGTGTCAAATATAAATAATAGCAACACTCGCAGCACCAGAAGAAGATGGCTAGGTTGGTTGTCAAAATATTGTGCATAAAATGAAAACAACAATTTGGCAGAACACCTGGAAGCACACTAATAATAAACATGCCCAAAGGTTGCATATGTTGTGGCAATGCAGCCAGTCCTCAGCTATACCTCCAAACTCATGTACTTCCTCTCCTTTTTATGCTGGTGTAGTCCACTTGCACCTGACAACTGACTCAAATGGCGAGTTTTCACTTAAATGGGCAGCAGTGGAGACTTGCAACTTGAGTCTCTGAGATTACAGAGGCTGCAAGTTTTTAGATGACATCATAAAACTGACTGGCAAGTTTAAAGCAAGTATATAGAGCACATTTTTGATCTCTATTTCACAGTGGTTTGCAGAGTATGGCTGTAGATGTATATCTGTTCACTTGCGTATGTATACAGTGCAAAAACTGTATAGTATGTTAATGAAACACAATTTATGTTGAGTTATTGCTTCAGGCTGAAAAAACTCATTCGAGGAACTATAAAAAGTGCAAATCTTTCTTATTAACAAGGAATTGCTTCACGCAGTGAGCCTACCACTATCTGAAATACTACACACATTGAAAGGCATGAATAGCTTCATGAGCTACCATTGTTTCAGTTTCAGAAATGTGATGACAATATAGCTCATATGACAATTATTCAGATGACAATGATCAAATTTCTTAAAAAATTTAACAATGCTTTCAATACCAAAGAAAGGAAAAGGTTAATTTCTAATATCCAAGAGGATAAAATCTGCCATTCATTTTATGATGGAGCGTATATAAAAGCACTTGTTCTTAACACATTCAAACAGTGAATATACTAGCAAATTCAAGCACAAATAGCATTGCATGAATGCATGGTCTCACAGCAATTTCAGCTAACAAAATTTTCGTGACCTTCTAGCAATGTCATGTTGTTCAATATCCATGAGCTACCAGACAAGTGCTCCTTCGTCATTCATCACTTGATGTGGGTGGCAGCTAGAGAAAATTTGGTTACAAAAATTTTGTGCAGTTTTCTCCAAGTTTTTTAAGGTGTGCAGTTATGAACCACATAAAGAATTCTGAGAGTAGTATTTGCAATCTGAAAAGCTTTTCTTGTACATCCACAAAGTAGAATGTAGTTATATATGTAAGTATTCCAGAGTTCATATTCTAACCATCAAGTGGTCAAACACTATGGTGAGTGCAACATGCTTGAATTTGATAGCCACTTTACAACCTGTGCCATCTAGATCCCTTGACCCCTCCCTCCCAATACCAGCTTCTCTGAATTATATAAATGGGAACTGCCCTGACAAAACATCTTTCAATACCATAATCCTTCTGCCCTAACTCTCAGCTACTCCCTACCCAACACCCACACCCACTCCCACACCATGATCTTAGCTTCGCTCATCCTACACTCACACCCTCATCGCTGTAGTCTCCCTCTTCTACTGTCAATCGCCCCCTCCCCACACCATTATGCACTGTGTACAGCTCTTCCTGTCTGTGGCCAGAATGTGCTCACCAGTGTCATATTCCTATCTTCTTCAACTGCCGCCACTCCCTCCTAGCCATCAGCCACCTTTCCCTAACTCTCCCTCCCATTTCACATTTCATTTCTCCCCTCTCTCACCCCCACCCGCCACAACCCCTCATCCCAGTGAAGTAGTTGTGCTGGCACTACGTAGTCACCCATTCCTCTCTGTGGCTAGAACATACTCACCAGTGTCATATTCCTATCCCCTTCAACTGCTGCTACTCCCTCCTAGTCATCGACCACCTTTCCCTAACTCTCCCTCCCACTTCCTGTTTTATTTCTCCCTTCTCTCATTCCATCTGTGCATGCATATCTATGTGCACTTCGTATATCTCTGAAGAAGGATCTGTCCGAAAGGTAGCAACATTCTCAGCTTCGTTTATGAGTCTATCAGTGTCTCAGCACCTCAGCTGTTCAGTGAGTTGTTACCTTTATTCCTTCCATTATTTATATTCCACCAAGGATTTTCCATTACCCTATTTACAATTGTCTTCTGTTAGTCATGAGATAAGAATATGTAATGATGTAAGACTTTCTGTTCCCTTTTGTCTTAGAAGTTAGAAGCTTGTGATATTTGGAACCTATGCTTGATACTCATGTCAGCCTCCAATTGAGGATGAACACTTTATCTATATACAATCTGTACTTGGCCAAAACCCTATAAGTTCATGGCAGTGGGCACTTGTAAAACATTGATATATTTGTTACTACACTTAACATTCATGGATGGAGCATGAGAGGAGTGACTGTCAGAGTTTTCAATATTTCTATTTCATTTCAGTGAGTAAAGAAAACCCATTTTTAATAACATTATCCTTCTTCATGATTACTAAGTGTCACCCTTTAGCCCAATACTAGATGTATCCATGTACCTGAACAGCATTCATGACAACTAGCAGAAGATCTGACAGAGAACCTGAGAAAATTCTGGTCATATGTAAAATTGCTGAGGGGCTCTAAAGGCTTCCATTCAATCCCTTGTTGACCAGTCTGGTGTGGCTATTGAAGATAGAAAAACAAAAGTCAAAGTTTTAAATTTCACATTCAAGAAACTGTTCACACAAGAGAACCATACAAACATACCATCATTTGACCATTGGACAGACTCCTGTATGGACGACATAGAAATAAGCATACCTGGCATAGAGAAGCAAGATTTGAAAACAAATAAATCACCAGGTCTGGATGGAGTTCCAGTTCGATTCTACAAAAAGTACTCTATGGCAGTGGCCCCTTACATAGCTTGCATTTATTGTGAATTTCTCACCCAGCACAAAGTCCCAAGCAACTGGAAAAAAATGCAAGTGACTCCAGTGTACAAGAAAGGTAAAAGAATGGACCCATAAAATTACAGACCAATATCCCTAGCTTCTGTTTGCTGCAGAATCCTTGATCACATTCTCAGTTTGAAAATAATAATCATTCTTGAGGCTAAGAAGCTTATGTTCACAAATTAGCATGGTTTTAGGAAGCATCACTCATGCAAAACTCAGCTTGCCCTTTTCTCACATGATATACTGAGAACTATGGATGAAGGGCAACAGGCAGACTCTGTATTTATAGATTTCTGGAAAGCAATTGGCATGGTGCCCCATTACAGGCTGTTAATGAAGGTACGAGAATACGGAATAAGTTCACATATATGTGAGAGGCTTGAAGACTTATTAAATAATAGAACCCAGTATGTTGTCCTTTGATGGCAAGTGCTTATCAGAGACAAGGGTAACATCAGGAGTGCCCCAGGGAAGTGTGACAAGACTGCTGTTCTTCTCCATGTACATAAATGATTTGGCAGACAGGGTGGACAGCCGTCTGTTGTTGTTTGCTGATGATGCCATGGTGTCGAAGTTGAGTGACTGTAGGAAGATACAAGACAACTTAGACAAAATTTTCAATTGGTGTGATGAATGGCAGCTAGCCCTAAATGAGGAAATTGTAAGTTAATACAGATGAGTAGGAATACAGTATTACTAAAGTGCGCATCATTTATGACGGCGGCTGAGTTTAGGTTCGTTCTGCGCATCTGACGTCACAAAACACAGTCAGCCAATGAACAGAGAATGACGTTGCCAGAGCTCTACTGCAGTGCAGAGCACGGACGAGTGTGTTCAGTTTTAGAAATGTTCAGTCATAAATAAGGTAATTGAACAAAAGCAATGTCTTGATAGCAGACTTTCTTTTATAGAAAGTTTGGAGAAAGCATTCTTTGTACCAATTGCTTCATATTCTATTAATTAATTAAACAAAACAAGCACTAAGCCTCCTAATTCAGGCGATAGCAAGGAAAGGTGTTTGTATCATTCCCACTAACGGCTTTTTCACAATAAAGAACAGCGGTAATTGTTATTTCCTATTGTACTTCGATGAAATGTGAGTAATTCATAGTCATACCAACAGTGTCTGTCGGTATTTTGCATGATATTTTAAAGTCCTCCGGGAGATACGTTGGATGACAAGCTGCGTTAGTGTAATGCTAAAAGTGTAGGGCTGCTGAATGAAAGATTCTGAGTTCAAACCTGGTTCGGTGCTTAATATTTTCTTTACTTAAAATATCGAAGTGTCTTACTTCATGAATTTTATTCGTTTTAATGTAATTTTTTGAAATTTCTAGTGGCAACTAAAATCGACCGTATGGAAAGTATACGCTATGGACTTTTACCTCTGCAAACTCTTCAAAATTTCATGCAATGGTTTACTACATCTAATGCTGCACAATAACTGCATTGAACATCAAAACAAAATTAAGTCATTTATGGGGGGAAGGTATCAGTCACGAAGATGTGTAAAAATCAAATTTTTGGGCCAAATAGTTTCTTTGAAATCAAATGATTAAGTGTGTCAAAGCAGTCAAAACACCATGTGTCTGCACAGGCGAGCAGTGCAGTGATGAGAAAATCACGCACATCGTGGAATGTGGGGAGCACGTCTCTGTAGCAGCCAAAGGGTTAATGCAGCCGTGGTGGCTTTGCTTCAGAAACTGCACGCTCCCCCCTAAACATAAGTTTGCTAACTATACTATGGCGCTGCTTCTCTTGGCGCGTCCAACTGGCAACGCAGCAATCTTCCGCGTCTGGGTGGGCATGCGCAAACCGCCAAGATAAAAGAATTGAACTATAGTGAGCAGGTTGACACATTCAAGTCATTTAAATATCTGGGTGTAATGTTGCAAACCAATAAGAGGTGGGATGAGCAAGTGAAAACTGTGGCAGGGAAGGCAAATGGTTGACTTTTAGGAAAGAGTGGTTCACCTGTAAAAGAATTGCATATAGGATGATGGCGAACCTATTCTTGAGTACTGTTTGAGTGTTTAGGATCTGTACCAGGTTGGATTAAAGGAAGACACTGAAACAATTCAGAGATTTTTTACTGGCACATTCAAACAAAACGCAAATGTAATGGAGATGCTTCAGGAACTCAAATGGGAATCCCTGGAGGGAAGGCAGCATTCCTTTTGGAAAACACTAATGAGAAAATTTAGAGAACTGGCATTTGAAGCTGACTGCCGGGTGATTCTGCTGCCACCAACATACATCATATGTAAGGACCACAAAGATAAGATACAAGAAATTAAGGCTATATGTAGGTGTACAAACAATCATTTTTCCCTCTATTTGCAATTGGAACAGGAGGGGAAATGACAAGTAGTGGTACAGAGTACCCTCTGCCATGCACCTTACGGTGTCTTATGGAGTATTTATGTAGATGTAGATGTAGAAATGAACCATACGAAAATTTTCCTCCAGGACCTGTAGCCTTCTTTAGGTATTTTGCAACATATGAGACCCAACATAAAATGTCAAATCAAAGAGTACTACTTCTCACATTTCATGAAGATCCAAACTTAAATTTATCTCCTTTTTGAAGTTAGTTATGAATCATTGCACCATGTTGGTCTCTTGTCACAATCTGATGAAATATTAGAACATTTTTATCAGATAACACTTCTTCATCAAATGATTAGCATATAACCTGAACAACTGTACTTCAGTCACACTTACACCTGAACAAACCAAAAACTACATTTTGTTTATTACAAACATTCATTAAGTTTGAATATAAATGTTTCTCAACCATTGTGTTTTTTTATATTTTTTTGTTTATACTGTGTCCTGCAGTCTATAGATTATTGCATCAGATCACATTTAAAACAGAACTTTTTGAGATGTTGATATCTTTTGGCAACTTTCCTTTATTTTAAGGCACCTGTCTGAATGTTTTCATAAATCATAAATGTTTGTTATTCAGGAAATGTGGGTTCCATAATACTGGGGTTTTATCTGAATTTGATGTGGCAAATAAACCAAGAACATTTTTGCAAGGGCTCCATCGCAAAAGACTTCGTAGCCACATTCTGTAATTTGTATTGGTACCAAGTACAAAAGTCTTATAACATAAACAGTTGATTACATTTTTTGACAGTATACAATAACTATATAACAAAATTTTGAGAACTTTTTTGAAACACTCTGTTAGCTGTTTCCTCTGCTAATTTATATATGTCATTCATGCAAGATTTATTCCAGAAAATTGAAACATGTGAATACTCATATTGCCTGTAGTGCAAAAACACTTTACTTTGCCCAGTTCCACAGCATCCTACAATACAGAATTATATTCTAGGGTAATATGACTTCTAATTCAGTCATCATCTTAACTCAAAAAGAACTGTAAGAACAATGCAATATGATTGATAAACAGATTCTTGCAAATCCCTCTTTCAAAAGTCATCATTCCTTCCCCTTCCCTGTATGTATATACTAGAAATTTGTAAATTTGCTACAGTGAATTAAAAAAAAAATGAAAATTTTAATATCCCTGATTGTGATCACAAAGCAAAGGAAAAAGTTTCATATAAAGTCAGTAAGGACATTAGCTTTTAAACTTCCACGAGAAACGGTGTGATACAAATGCATGAAATAATTTCATCATTCTCACTTTATTTGCAAAACCCTAACATTTTTAGAACCCATGAAGTACAAGAGACTTGAAACAAGGCAGTGCAGGTACTGCAAGGACTACAAACTATTTAATGGAAAAAATCAATTATGTTGTTAAATATTACTGTTTCTGTATTTTATGTAAGAGTAAGAGCAAGTGTGTGTGTGTGTGTGTTTTTGGACACATGAACATTTGCACACATTCATACACAATATTTATACTGTATTCCACAAGCTGGAAAGACTTTTTGGATGAACAAATAACTAAATGAGCATATGCTTACAGTACTTCACAAATCAATGTGGGGGGCAGGAATTTATTTATATTTCATTTGAAGCAAAAAAATCACAGTTCATCACTACTTAATATTACATACTTTTAATGTGTTATATTTTTCATTCTTTTTTTTCATACTAAATTCATCAGAGGCAATTATAAAAGACAAAAGAAGCATTACAATATGTGATCATACTTACCACATGTATAAACAACTTTGAGATACATCCGTGAGTCACTTCTGCAGGGTTTACCAAATGTTTCAGAATCAGCAGGAAGTGTGCAACGTCGTTTTCCATGACACATTCTCATGACAATTTCTGTGGCATAGCTCACCAGGCATGCTGCAGTAAAGCAGATAAAATCCAAAATTAGAATTTTTAGGCTATTGGGTGAAGCATTAAGGATAGAAATTATGTACTGGTATTTTGATTAAGGGTTGTGACATCAAGTTACATTTATCCTATATGTAGAAACTACCTTCACAGCAAGCAGAACACACATTATGCAGCTGGGTATTTCATAGACTGTTCAAAGGAAAAATCACAAAATCAAATCATTTTCTTTCCTCTATGTTTGTAGTACAAGTCATAAATTACTGGAGAGTATAATTTTCAGTTGTGAAACATTTCAATAATCTCAGAAACAAAAACCAGTAGATTTTAAGCATTCTTTACTTTCACAGCAAGTAAGAATTTCATTTGAAATATGCTACTCAAGAAGAAATATACAGTTACACTGAAGGCCACACAACTTCTTTATTTTGATCACATCTTCTTTAAAAGTATTTTCTCAAAAAAATCTTAAACATGGCTGTAACTTCAGCAACTGTAAGACATTAAACTTGGAGATGTTGAAAAAAATCAGCCAACCAATTGCAAATATAGGTTCACTGGAACCTTCAACCTAGGTTTCCACAATTTTAAAATTTCTTTCTTCAGCAGGTGTAATGGACCTTGCTACATCACATGCTCATTAAGTACTTCGAATAACACCAAACAGCTTGTCACATGAGACATCCATCTTAAGTGGACCTGAATGTCATGAGGGCCCAAAAAATGATTTTTCAATAAAATTCTGTTTCTTCCTGATTCTAAAAATATGTACTTTACATATATTACCTCATTTTCATGTTTAAATCCTTTTTAAAGCAGATGCAGCATGTGAATGCCTAGCTGTCACATTACTGCCAAACACAAAACTTTGCCTGCAATGCCTCAAACACAAAACTTTGCCTGCAATGTCTCATAATTTAATTTTGGCGCCATTATTTCCATAGCAACTCATTTACATAATATCCTTGAAGAACATATTGACTATACTACGAGCATGGATTTATTGTGATTGATTTTTCTATTGATATATGTAGAACACTTATGTTTAGTTATGTTTTTTTCCACGTGTTTGTGTCATAAGCTTGTTGCTGTCACTAAGTATTTCAATCATTTTGCATCATAAAGTGCCAAAAATGAAGAAGTTTAATTGCAGTCATAAATTTTATGGTAATCAAAACAAGCATGTTGTTGGAAATCATAAAAATTAAGAAATTGCTACACAGCAGCAAAGTGAGGTTACGCCTAAAAACTCACCAGGCAATTCTTCAAAACACAAGTTGAAACATCAAACCAAAAATGAAGATGATTCTGGTGTTGTAAATAGTGGAAATAATGGTTTTATTTCAATTAGTAAGTGCAAGCTTTTCAGAATTTCTTTTGACTGTTGCTACATGTCAATACTGCAATAGTGAAAAATCCTTTACTTTTAGTGAGGACATAACTAAAAGAAGAAGCCTATCCAGGAAAACTGTTGTGGACTGTCAAGTATGTAAAGTAACAAATGACATTGCCTGTAACATGCCTGAAATAAAGTGAAGTGAACATTCACCTTGATTATTACATGAAGTATATCGTGAAGGGAAAAAAAGCAATGCAGATATTCTGTGGATTTCCTACTGCTACCTATCAAATTTGGGAGGTAGTAGAAGTATTTGCATTATGCCCTAACAAATAAATGGTAGATATTTGTCAATTTACTGATATTGTTGCTGCACTGCACAGTTTCTGACAGAAAAGAGGTCATACATCACCAAATGGAGTTGTCACAGTTACCTCTGTAGATCAGTGGCAGCTATTCCTTGAGGACTCCAGGATAGAACCCTCCCAATAATATCAATAACGGCAAAAGTTGCAGCATGTATGAATCATGTAAGAAAAATTAACTCAATTTTGCACATACCACCAGTGCATGTATAGGAATGATCAGTGTTTTTAGAATGGGTTGACTACCAGCCCACGTAAGTGAATTATCAATGTTTTTAGAATGGTTCAACTGTCAGATCCTCAGCGAACCACCCTGGCAGTTTAAAGGCAGGGAACACACATGTGTTGAGTGGAGTTAGTGCATTATGTTAGGGCTGCTTAGAGCGATGCCCAAGCGAAGTGAGCAAAGTAAGAGTAGCATTGCGTGTGTGGCACTAGTATTGTTGTTTTGATGTGAATTAGACTATTTAAAGTGCAGCCTAGTGACTAAATGATGTGCTAGTTTCCCATTTAGAATGATGGAGTAAACAACGTAAATAGTATTTTAATGCTGGTGGTAAAAAATCTTACTTTTGAAAAAAAGTTGGAACTGGAAAGGTTTGGACCACAAAGCCCTGATTTAAACATATACAGATTCAAAATACATGCAAAAGCAAAAGTAGTTTTACCAGAAAATTTGCTCCTACTTTATACAAACAAGCAAACTGACAGTGTGGATGTGGAATAAGGAAGGGTTTCTTCTGTTACATGTGTCTGGTAATGCATGTTGCAAAACGTCCTTAGACCACAGATGGGGTATCAGACATTAAACAGTTAGCTGACAAAGTTAAGAAACAAAAAATTGAGTGAACTACACATGAACAGTAGCATCAAGTTTTCTGTGCTTGGCAAAGTCAATATAAGACGTCAGCTGGATACAGCTTACAGAATGAGGATTAAGAAGTTTAATGAAGATGTTTCTAAGAATCTTTACATCCTTAGCAAGTTGATCGACTGTATCAAACCCTGTGGGAAATTTGAACTTGCACTAATAGGACATGATGAAACAGATACCTCAGAGAATTCTGCTTTTTTTAAGCTTTGGACGATCCACGTTGAAGGAATATATTAAAAAAACCAATAATTTTGTATTTTTGGGGCTTTCTAAAACAATTCAGACTGAGGTGCTGGTCTCTATATAAGGTGTTTGCCACCAGTTGATTTCCAAAGAAATATTGCAAGCAGATTACGTCACAATTGAAGTTGATGATATGACAGATTGTGCAACTTTGTCTCACCTTGTATCTATGAACTATTGTTCAATATCAATTTCACAACACCCAAATATCATACAGCTGCAGGAATAAGTAGTGAAGTGTTCAATGAACCTGACAAATTAAACATTGATGACTCTCCAGAAAAACTGATAGCTCAGAGCTATGATGGAGCTTCAATTATGAGTGGTAAGCACAATGAGGTGCAGGCAAAAGTGAAAGCAGTGCATGAAAGAACAAAATTTGTACACTGTTATGCCTGACAAATCAACCTCATTGTAGAGTGCTGTGCAACACAACAAAAAGAACTTTCAATATTTTTAGAAATTTACGGGGATTCTCTACTTTCTTCTCAATTGAGGAAGATGATAGCAATGATTATTCAACGACTGCTAAAGTAGAATGAGGTTTTCACTCTGCAGCGGAGTGTGTGCTGATATGAAACTTCCTGGCAGATTAAAACTGTGTGCCGGACCGAGACTCGAACTCGGGACCTTGCCCGCGAAAGGCAAAGGTCCCGAGTTCGAGTCTTGGTCCGGAACACAGTTTCAATCTGCAAGGAAGTTTCATATCAGCGCGCACTCCGCTGCAGAGTGAAAACCTCGTTCTGTAAACATCCCCCAGGCTATGGCTAAGCCATGTCTCTGCAATATCCTTTCTTTCAGGAGTGCTAGTTCTGCAGGGTTTGCAGGAGAGCTTCTGTAAAGTTTGGAAGGTAGGAGATGAGGTACTGGCACAAGTAAAGCTGTGAGGACAGGGCATGAGCCACGCTTGGGTAGCTCAGGTGGTAGAGCACTTGCCCGCGAAAGGCAAAGGTCCCAAGTTTGAGTCTCGGTCCGGCACACAGTTTTAATCTGCCAGGAAGTTTCAACTGCTAAAGCAGTTGGGTTTTGGTAACTTCTTAACAATGACCAAGAGATTCTCTTTTGGCTTCAGTTTTTCAATAAAATCCCATGACATTTTGTTTAAGCAGCTGCAACATAGAAATGTAGATAACGGCAAAGCTTTCTGATTTCTAGTCAGTGATAAAACTCATGAGAAATTCTCTTGATCTTGATCAGCACTGGAATGAGGGGAATGAAAACGAAGAGATCACCACCCAAAATGTTTCCATTTAGAACACTCCTGTAAAACTTGCAGAGGAAGTCTATGACCTTGTTATGACTAACACTGATGAACATTTCCCATTTAGCACCTCTGTCAGTACCTATATTATTCCAATCCAGTTTGTTTCAAAAACACAAGCTGTTGTTCCCCAACACAGAATTTCAGACTGAAGTTAAATTATTTGACTTAAACGGAAATGAACTGTGGCAGGAACTTATAGCCATAAACATTAGAAATGATTTCCAAATAGCAAATGGAGCTTTAACAGTTATGAATGGTATCAACAACAATAATTTAGAAAGTGATCCACCACAATCAGCGAAACTTTTATGGATGATTTTTAAAGTACCAATGACAACAGCAGAAAATGAGAGGTGTTTCTCCATGCTGAAAAGAATAAAGACTTTCACTAGAGACACTATAAAAGAAGAGGGAGTGAGTGCATTACCTATATGCTCTATAGAAAAAACACTTTTGAATGTGCAGAATTTTAATGAGCTTGAAATTGTCCACTTTGCTGAAGGGAAGGAGAAGAGAGACCTATTAATTAAGGTAAGAATGTCATTTTAATTGTACTCAGTAAATTACTGTCTTGCTTGCAGGAAAGTTCAAAAACCACATTTCTTTGTAAATTTTTATGCTTTGGTACCAAAGTAAAAAATTGTGTTAAATGAAGATTTAAATTATGTCACTTGCTGATACACTAAATGCTGTATTTTCCACATTCAAGAAATGTTCTGAAGAGACAAAATGTTGCACGCCCCTCTTAACCCACAGTCCACCAGCTGCCACTGCTGTTGATAAAGGCAATGTCTTACAAAGCACTGTCAGGGTTGTTCCAGTAGGGTAAATGAACACAAATGTGACAAAAACTTTCATGTTTCAGTGATGGTATGGAAAGCAAGGGGGAAGTCTCTAGTTTTAGTAGATAAACTCCTACATGTGCTGTGCGATACACTTAATAGTTTGGCGATGGTGACTCTCAGAATGGTCTAGCCTTTGAAAAAAACATCAAAAATATGCTGGGCTATGAGATGAGAAAAGTAATTTGAGCAATTCTGTCTCCCAGAATATTCACTGATGAGTATCCACACCATGGCCTCTGCCCAAATGAAACACTTCATGCTACAAGTATGACAGGTTCGAACAAATTGGTGAAAACATACATATGCATACCCCATTTACAGAAACTGTTCTGGTAGAACTAAAGCCAATATACAGAGATGCTTCAGATTCTTATCTTCTGTAAAAATGTTTACATGGAAAAACACAGAATCCAAATGAAAACTTCAAAAGTCGTATTTGGGAATACTTGCCAGAACCTGTTTTTGTTGGCATGGAAGTTTTTCAGATTGGTGTAATGGATGCCATAATATGTTTTAATGATGGAGTAACAAGCAGATTAAAAAGCATGAGCAAATTAGGCATCAAAACTGGGAACAACATGAAAAGTAGGGTGCTGCGAGTGGACAGGCAATGTGTCACTAAAGATGAAGAATCTGCTGAAAGCATGACAAAGGAGGCCAGAAAACAAAGAACAGGAAGAAAACTAAAGAAAATGAAAAGAGCGCTCAGAATCAGCAAGATTACCCAACTGGAATGTTTTGACATGTTATCACTGAGAAGAAAATGACGTGCAAATATTTAGTTTCAATTTCCCGTGACCAATGTTTTTGCATACTTAGGTTCATTATCCCATCCAATGTCAAAGCTACAAAAACAAAATTTTGCAGGAATAATAAATTGTGCTTGCCTATACAGTGAACCATATCATTCAACAATGTATTAAATATTTTAAGCTGGAGCATGTCATATGTCCTTAAATTATTAGGAGAAAAAATTGACTTCTAAGGAACATTTGTTTAAAAATACACAAAACAACAAATTGGTAAACATTCCTGGTTTATTGTTTCAACAAGTTAATAATTAAAAGAATAAAATTTGCTTTGACCTTTTATTTTGAATAGTATGGAAGTACAGTGTACCTAAAATAAAAATAACACATAATTCAGTACATAAACTAAAAATCAATATTCACTCCACTACATATTCCACAGTTTTTAAATTTTTTTTACATGGAGGTCCCAGTATACTACTTATATGGTTAGAGTTTCATTACAATATCTAAATTTTTTGAGTTATTAAATTTGAAGTTACAAACAAAGACTGCAGGCCACAATGTCCAAGTCTACTTAAGAATACAAATAATCACAAGCCATGACTTAGGATTGCACCACTGTACTATTACTGGTGTGCAGATCAAATGTTAAGGGTAGTGTCCCAGTGACAAGAGCCTTTGTTAATGGGCCACTGCACTTAGCATTTGTTCTGCACACATGTAATACTACAGTGCTGCAATCCTAATTAATGGCTTGTAATTATTTGTGTTCTTCAGATGGATGTTTCATACGACAAGAGCTGTTTGACTTTATTCAGGGTATTTAATCAGCATGTGATGTAACAAGACCCATGACATCTTCTGAAGAAGATAATTTTAAAATTGTGGAAACCTAGATCATGGGTTCCAAGAAACCTTTATTTGCAACTGGTTGGCTGACTTTTTTGACCTCTCCAAGTACTGTCTCTTCTTAAATTTATTGTCATTTTTCCAAATTTATGGAAGGATTCAAATCTATTTTATAATGGATTATGTTAGTAAAATAAGGAATCTCTCATGTAATATTAAGTTTTTCAACACATATTTTCATGCAATATTCTATTTTGTATAAAAAGAGAAAAAGTGAAAATCATTGCATGAATTCCCACAGTGAGGGGCACAATGAATGAAACAGAAACGAATGACAGCTATTACAATAACTGTCAACAGTTGTCCTCATTCTGGAAGGATGGAAGATTAAAGTCATCAACGGAGAGTGCAAGCTCAGACTGAAAAGAATATTGGTTGTGTCCTTTTCAGAAGAACCATCTCAGTATTTGCCTTAACCAATTCATAAAAACAACAGAAAACTGCATTCTTCAAGTCTGGATGTGGATAGATATCTGGTTTTCCTAAATGTGCATTAAGGGCCCTGTCAAACTCAGAAGATATGCAACATGAAAACAAAGGTCTCATTTTCTTTAGTAATGTTAGAATACTTCAAATAGATTCTCACAAACACACTGGGGTAGAATTTTTCTCAGATTTCAGATTGCCCGTCACATAATCCAGTGTGGCTGGTTTTGTTTCAGTCACAAAGTTCTTGTACCACAATCATTTGGCACAGAGTCTTGTGTAAGATTCTGCAGACATTGGTGCAACGAAAGTGAAGCATTTAGAGATCTGTTGCAGCTCATCCATAGAAACAAAACTGAAACAATGACAGAAATATTGCTGCATCTGTACAACTGAGTCTCTCTCTCTCTCTCTCTCCCTCCCCCCCCCCCCCCTTCACTACTAGAATAGTATCTGTTCTGAACTGAAATAGCAGTGTTGCTTTCTGCAGATTTCATAAAAGCTTCAGGATGGATCCAGTAAAACACCAGTCTACATGGGAAGAAAGACTATATGGAAATTATTTTTGTGGTTTATATTGTGGTATATTGTTACATAGAGTCTGGGACAGATTGCCAGTTGTGAGATCATGGTCACTGACAAGAAATAATACTTCTTGTTAAAAGTATGTTTATTAAGTACGCACATAGAAACACATGTAGCTGAGCTGCTTGCCTCAGTATATAATGTTCCTATCCATACATAGGCTCACAGAGAATGTTGTAGTAAATTTCAGTATGTTACAAATAATTAAGTCCCATAACATTCGAGGAATCATGTATGTTAAGTGATAAATAATTGCAGAAGGTGGGAATAGAATGGGCAATCTATGCACTGCTGGCATGTGACTGCAGCTGCTACACCTTGGTGAACAACCCACAGCATGAGGTTGTATCATAGTTAATGCAAAAATAGTTATTACTAGGCACAGATAATATTAATGCACAAAAGTGGTTAGTGTAAGCATTTCAACATCTACACTGAGGCCTCTGTAAGTAGTGTTGTTATGTAAAGCACACAGTACTATTGCTTCCAGAATGAGATTTTCACTCTTCAGCAGAGTGTGCGCTGATATGAAACTTCCTGGCAGATTAAAACTGTGTGCCCGACCGAGACTCGAACTCGGGACCTTTGCCTTTCGCGGGCAAGTGCTCTTGCCCGTGAAAGGCAAAGGTCCCGAGTTCGAGTCTCGGTCGGGCACACAGTTTTAATCTGCCAGGAAGTTTCAGTACTATTGCTGTTCACAATAGCCAAATAAATCCAGTAGTTACTAGCTCACATTACTATGTCATAATTCTGTGAGAAAATAAGGAGTGAAAGAAAGTAAAATAAGCTAAAACTTTTGTCTGTTGGTCAGCACAATCAGAGGAAATTATAAGTTCAAACATCTTCTAGTCTAGTAAGTCAATTTATTTATTTACAAGAGCTATCATTTCCATTATCCTGTGCCGAGTGAAAATCTCATTCTGGAAACATCCCTCAGGCTGTAGCTAAGCCATGTCTCTGCAGTATCCCTTCTTTCAGGAGTGCTAGTTCTGAAAGGTTCACAGGAGAGCTTCTGTATAGTTTGGAAGGTAGGAGACGAGATACTGGCAGAAGTAAAGCTGTGGGACCGGGCGTGGGTCGTGCTTCGATATCTCAGATGGTAGAGCACTTGCCCGCGAAAGGCAAAGGTCCCGAGTTTGAGTCTCGGTTGGGCACACAGTTTTAATCTGCCAGGAAGTTTCAGATCACATCTTGTTTCTATGTTATAAAACTATTTTGCCTTATTCCTTAAATTGTGGATATTCTGGTAATTTTCTTCTGCAGAGGTGTTAAAAACTTTAGCCACTTCAACCAACAAACTTTGCTTCTAGTCTCAGATCCTGTAGTCCAGCAACTATATATTAAATAATACTGACCTATCATCGTACAAACTAATTAAATGCACAAATTCATCCTCAGCGCACTTCCTGGCAGCTTTCTTCATCTTTTTTTTTCTTTTCTTTTTGCAGACACATTTACTGACATTCACTTCACCACGCAAATCTGTTGTGGAAGTAGTCTCATCTGTCCCAGCAACACTAGTACAACTTTGCAGAGCAATTAGTTGCAACAGATATGTGGTGCAATGGATACCACACCACTCTTTCATCCGTATCAATGTAGCTTTGAGTCTCCTCAGTGACAGTTTCTTTTTGTTTGTTAATTCTATGAAGTTTTTATAAGTTCTTTGCTGCGTTGTGTTGCTTAAGTCTAGAACTTTTGAAATAGGCTGGCCACTCATGGCATCCATCACCTTCCATTGATTGTGGCAGTACTCATGTGTATCATGATATGTTGTGTGTTTTTGAAAATTTGTGAATGCCGTGATAAATCATGCTATATCATCAATATTAAACCTGATGTGTGCTTTTTAGAAACTTTTGGTAACAGTATCCTTGTTCAAAAACAAGTCATCCCCTAATTTTTTCTCATGTACCATAAGCATATGGTACATGAGAAAGATACATACTGACATATGACTTGAAACTGCACAAGAGACTGTCTGTGAAAGACTCAGTATCAAGAGTGGCCACACATTTATAATTGGATCATCCTATCGACCACTAAGCTCACTCTTTAATGTAGCTGAAAACTTCAGAGAAAATCTTAGTTCATTAGTACATAAGTTCCCCAATTATATGATAACCTTTGGATGAAATGTTAATCATCCAACAATCAGATGGGATACTTACAGTTTTGTTAATAATAGGCATGACAACACATCCTACGAAGCCACTTAGAACAGACAGTTTGAAATCCCACTCACGATTTAAATATATTGGATCTAACACAGCAAACAGATCTGACCTCTTTGAGGATCTCCACTTTAAAACTGGTAGCAGTGACCATGAGGCAGCTGTAGCAACAATGATTACCAAAGAACAAAGGGCAACTAAAACATGTAGACAGATTTATATATTCAGCAAACTAGACAAAGAGGCAGTAATGTCATACATAATGAAAACTTTGGAACTTTCATCTCATGACAGGAACATGCAGCAGAACTGTGGCTCAAGTTTAACAGAATAGTTGATCATGTACTAGACAGATACGTACCAAGTAGAACAGTTTATAATGAATGGGAAGCTCCATGGTGTACTGTCACTGTAAAGAAACTTCTAAGGAAATAGACACTACAGCTCAATAGGTGTGCTGTGTGCAACTAGTGAAGTGATCAACAAATGATATAGGTTGAATTAGTGATGAGGGTACATTATATGTGCATAATGTCTTTTGACTTTGTTATCTTTGGTTTGCTTGGGTGATTTTATTTGTGATACTTGCTGCATATGTTGTCCTCTTGTATGTAACTAGCATTGTGCTGTGTTAAATAAAGAATGCGTATCAAAGTGCTGTGACTCATTACCCCACAAAGGTGTAAAACAAAGCATAGGGTTGTAGATAGGTAGATACCTAAAGAAATGAGCTTGTCTCTAAAGAGGGCAGTGCCTGAAGCCTTCAGTGACTACCGTAGCATAATATTATCAAACGATGTCTCACAAAACTTGAAGAAATTCTGTGTGTATGTAAGGCCTGTTGGTGGCACTGAAATCCAGACACTGTAACGACACAATTAAGTCAAGACATCAACACACACTTCAACACATAAAGACACAGCATAGTTTTTGTTAACGTTAATTTGAGCTCAGATGATAATTCACTGTGAGGTATTTCTGTGTATGCAACAATGTCTGTGAATACAACAAGTAAGACATTCTGTTAGTAGCACAGGGAACTGTTTGCATAATTGTTGTCATTTTTCTGTCTTTTCAGACCAGTAATTGCTGATATTACTACTCATTTTTGTGATCCATTTTCTCAAAAGTTAAACAATACAGAACTGTGGAACGTTTAATAAAAAGCAACTGAAGTATGTAAAATATTTTAATATGTATGTAAGAGAACTGCACTGGTTAGGCACATATTTTAATTACTGTAATAGCATCAGGAGTAGTCTGTGGCTGGTTGGAAACATGGTGAGTCAAGGGGGTTTACCTCCCTAGCAGTGATATAAGTTGGTTGAAGTGCAGTGGAATGGAAAAGTATTACCTAGATGAAAAGCATGACCTGTCATAATTTCAGAGGTGATATATTAACACAGGAAGAAGAAATTTACTGTCCTGGTTGATGAAGTATAAATAGGCCATAGAGATGCTTTAGGGGATGGCAATAATATGACATCCCTTAACACACAAGCTTGTTGATACAAACACTTTATTATATCTTTCCACACCACAGAGCAATATGAAATTCAGAACATATTAGACCAACAAGAGAGAGAAAGAGAGCTTTGTAATAAAAAAAAAAAAAAAAAACATGAAAGACATAGATCACCTTAACGACATTCCTCAACTTTATCGATTATCAGCACATCTATCATGTCATCCCCCTGCCCTGCCTCACACACATTCTACAGAGCTATAGCTCAGCCACAACTGCCAACCATTACATATGCATTGATTACAATAATGAAAGTTCATCATGATTGCTAAAAACCAGGTGCACCATGAACCCACAAAATCCTGCACATGATCACTATGCAGGATCACACCTGCACAGCTTGTGGAGCAGACTGTGTAGGCATAAGGATACATCTGAATGACCCTGACGTTCACGCATATATCCCCACCATGGCCCGCACATTAGGATAGATCTGTCATCATCAGTATTAGCGGGCTTAAGATGATTCACCAATACTGTATCCCGTATTCTGTTCCTATTGATAATTAATGTTGTGTCATTCCTTTCAATTGCTTGAAAGGGGCCAGCAAACTGAGGAGCAAGTGGTGATTTGACTGTGTCACCTCTGACCCACACCAAACTACATGTAAAAAGATCTTTATTGTAGAAGAAGGGTTGTTACCATGCCATACAGCATTCACAAGTTGGAGACAATGCATGTGCATTTGGAAGGTTCACAAAATATTGGTGTACTCACCAACTGATAAAGTGGGAGAATACATGGGGGAAATGAACCTGCCTGGTATTTTTAAAGTTTCACCATGCCCCAGTTGGGTGGTGGGACATTTAATTTGTTCCTTTCAAACAGTCTCACTATCATCAATGCGTGGCAATGGATAGATATCTTTATTCACAATTTTATTCAGTCATCACACCATGTGCCATCCTCCATCTTCACAGGGACCACATGGGAGAACCAAGGCCTTCCTGAATGTTCAGTGCTGTTATCTTACAGCATTCTCCACTTCCGTATTATTCATCATTCAGTCATTAACACATTATATGAATGCTGTAACTGTATTGAGGCTTTCTTGATGAGGAGGATGGAGAGTCTTCAGCAGATGTAGGACTAACTTCAAGTATGCCTCAAGAAACCATGTTGGGACCCTTGCTGTTCATGTTGTATATTAATGACCTAGCAGACAATGTTGCCACAATCTGTAGTGCATGCAGTGTGGTGTATTTGTTTGTGTCACTGGCTGGTGTGTTGTGGGTCATCCATTCAAACCCGACCATTAGCAGTTATTCTGGAATTTTCGAAGTTTGCATAAAGAGCCACACTCTCAGTTTCAGGAGTTCAATTATGTTCTGGCTGTACATATATATTTATAATAAACATACTTTCAGTGTTATGTGTTGTATTTCACCGATGATGCTGTTTTCAGATTTGCACTTGAGTGTGGTTACAACTTGACATAGTTTGGTGGAGATTCTGAGTACTTCAAAATGTCTACACCACTGTAGTTCCCATTAGGCAACATAAATCGCATCACCTACATGAGCAGGAATTGGAATAAAAGCAGTACATTGTTCCCACAATCCGTATATTCACGAGACCAATGGGTTCCAAGTCAGCAGTAAGTCAGCTGCAGATTGGAAGAATGATTAGAGTTTAACGTCCTGCCAACATGGAAGTCATAAGAGACAAAACATGAGCTTGGATTACAAAAGAATGGCGACAGAAATCAGCCATGCTCTTTTCAAAGGCACCATCCTGGCAGTTGCCTGGAGCAATTTTGGGAAAATATGGAAAGCCCAAATCTCGATGGTCAGACAGGGATTTGAACCATTATCCTCCCAAATGCAAGTCAGTGTCCTAACTTCTGCACCAGCTCACTCAGTGGTTGACCATCAGGCATCCACCAGTGTTTTCCAGAAATGCTGGTAAGGATCTGACAAAATGGCTGAAAGGATTCAACCGAGTCACCAAACACGAGGGCTATCCACAAAATACATTGTGTTTTGGACTTAAAAATAAATAAAGTATTGGAAATTTTTTTTATTATATACAGATGAAAGCCACACTTCAATACTACTTTTCTACATAGTTGCCATTTAAATTAAGGCACTTATTGTAGCAATGGACGAGCTTGGAAATTCCTTCGTCGTAAAATTCGGCCGCCTGCGCCTCAACCACGTGGTTACCTCTTCTTGAAGCTGTGCGTCGTCATCAAAACGCTGCATAGCCAACCACTTCTTCATTGCTGGGAATAAGTGGAAGTTGCTCGGTGCCAGGTTGGGACTGTACGGCAGATGAGGAAACAACTCCCACTTAAAAGATTCGAGAACTTCACGAGTGGCATTTGCCGTGTGGGCCCGGGCGTTGTCGTGAATCAGCAAGATCTTTGAGCCCAACTTTCCCCTGCGCTTGTTTTGTATTGCTCTTCTGAGGTTGTGCAGAGTTTGGCAATACCTTTGAGAGTTTATTGTAGTGGCTCTTTCCAGGAAATCCACAAAAATCGTATTTCTACCAGGTTACTGATTAACCACGTGGTTGAAGGCGCAGGCGGCCGAATTTTACGACGAAGGAATTTCCAAGCTCATCCATCGCTATGACAAGTGCCTTAATTTAAATGGCAACTATGTAGGAAAGTAGTATTTAAGTGTGGCTTTCATCTGTATATAATAAAAAAAATTTCCAATACTTTATTTATTTTTAATTCCCAAATGTAATGTACTTTGTGGATAGCCCTCGTACAACAGGTTGAATAACATGATGTGTTTGGCAAATGTGGACTTTTTCTTGCACAGCAGTTTGAGGACAATGACGAGAAGCTAAATAGGTGGGATAAGTCCAGGCTGAAGTGGAGAAAACATTTGACATCAATCAGCAATAAAAAAATCGAAGAATAGGTCCCAATATAATAGGGAAATGTCACGGTTCTACATACAGGATGTTTTGACTATTCCACAATGTAAATGTGAATATGACAGAAGCTGACAAAACCTCACATCTTCATGAGAGGAGACATAGACGAAGTGTGTTAAACACTTTTGGTAATGGATGTCACACTAACTGAGGAATTCGTCGAGTGATGTCAATGATCTCAACCCCGTTACATGCTAGGTAGTGAGAGAAGAGTTATGACATTTTACAGCAAGCAGAACAATCAAACAGTCATGAATGTCAGCTTGAAATGTCAGGAGGTAATAAAAATGTTTCCGAAGATGTGTATTGATCTTTAGCCCCCACCTCCATCACTAGCAAACACGCCAGGAAAAATTTACTTGGGCAACTCGGGCTTATGCACAGTTACCAAATGACAAACCAGCACCTGACCAACACAGGTATCACCACCTCCTCTGCCACGTATAATACTCTGCAGAAGAACAAACATTTGGAGGATAGAAGATGAAATGCTTATGTTTCCACTGTTGATGTCCCAGGCATGTTGAAGGTGAGTTCTCGACGATTATTACGCTGCCAGATGTCAACCATCACAACAGTTCTGTTATGCCATTCTAATGCAGACAATTACAGTCGACCTGTGGGATGAAGCCCATCATTGTACCCTGGACAAGGATGCTCCACAAATCGACATAGCCATTCCCCGTCACTGTAAAGAGGTACAAGCCACTCGCCTAGCCACTAACTTCAACAAAACTAAGCAAGGTGATCATCTATGGAGGTGAGGCATCACAGATCAAAATCCTCCACAGTTGACAGTCATCACGATGCTAGGAAATTTCATTGATGTAATCATCAACATCTGTCCTATCCAGGTACCAGTCAACTTCGGCTTCCTTTTCTGTAATATTGGATGATTATCATTGTCAGCTAATGAAAACTATGTTCCATGATACAAAAATGATTGTGTTGAAAGTCAAAAATTGGAAAAACATCCAGCCAACAGGAGCATGTATTGTATGAAAGTACACAGCCCTTTGAACCTGTCATTTTAACAGAATTTAGTCATAACATTATTCTTAGATGGGAATTCTTGCAGGACTCACAAACAATCAAATACCATGGTAGATCAGAGCTCTAGACTCATAAACCTATCCAAGAAGAACACATAACAAAG
Organism: Schistocerca piceifrons; assembly: GCF_021461385.2. Taxonomy (NCBI): domain Eukaryota; kingdom Metazoa; phylum Arthropoda; class Insecta; order Orthoptera; family Acrididae; genus Schistocerca; species Schistocerca piceifrons. The sequence goes on from NC_060149.1 coordinate 540,043,677, forward strand.
ACTGCTCTGGGGAACTGTTTGCCATTGAAGATGTCATTACACCCGCTGTCATCAATGAGATGAATTCCTGTCACCAGTCAAGACACTCAGTTAAACTGTGAAGCTTTTATCGATTGCAAAATCTTACTCAGGCACACAAAAGAAATCTATATGCCAGTGAAGACTGTTGGTAGGCAGAGAAAATTTTTGGATCACTACCTGTCCTGAGCAGCCATAGCTCATCGCAGAGACAGTCAAACCACTCCAGCAAGGGCAGCTTAGTGTCACTGATGGTCAACCATGTTCTGCTACCACTACAGATAATGCAGGACAGAAGGCTACTATCGAAATGCAAACAGAATCTGGCCTGACTCAGGAACCATCGGTGAGCAACAGCCATTCTGCATCAGTTTTTGGATGCTTTCAAATCCAAAGTGGAGAAAAGACAGACCAAACTGCCCATGGCAAAACATCATTTCAACACTGGGCATCATCCACCAATCAGCTAGCATTCATATAATTTGTTGCTGACCGAATGATGAATAATATGGAAGTGGAGAAGACGCTGTAAGATGACATCACTGAACGTTCAGGAAGTCCTTGGTCCATGTGAAGACGAAGGATGGCACACGGCATTTCTACTGAAGACTGAACAAAATTATGAAGAAAGATGTCTATCCACTGCCACTCACTAACGACAATGAAACTGTTTGGAAGGAGCAAAGTATTTCTCAACTAAGGATGTGCAGAAGGCTACTTACTGGCAAATGGTGATAGCATCCATATCCTCCACATGAAACTCTACTACAGACCTGAAGTGCAGGTCAGTGATGAGAAATTCAATGAACAGCAGAATCACTTGATAACTGCAAAGCTTCAATAGGAGGGGATATTTTCATTGCTCATCATAGTAAAGAGCAAGTGATGACATGAGCAGAACATGACATTCCATCAATGCTGTCTTACAGAGGACCGTTGATGAGATCCAGATCCACGGTGCTGTAGGCAACTCCAATGAGAACTTCTGCTGTTTCTTGAGGGAAGGGCACAGTGCCACAAGCTGTGGTGCAGGCAGTGTGGGGTGGGTAGTGGTTAGTGCTCTAGCTCACCAGTTCAAACTCAACCACCAGCAATTATTTGTTATTTAGTATGTATCATTTATGGAACATTCTGGAAATATCTTGTGTTTATAATGTTTGTCTGGTATGTAATATTTTATCTCTGTGTAAAAAGCAGCATTCTGAAATATGTGGTGTTTGTATATATATCAGCACTCTCTGTCGAGGAGTTCAGTACTGTTCTGGCTATACACTGATGTTCATGACGAATGTACTTTTGGTGCTACATGCTGTGTTTCATTAATGAACCTGCTTTTAAGATTTGGAGTTCAATGTGGTTAAGTTGTTACAATATTAATAGTAACTTCAGGCTTTTTGTAGACAATTCAGTTATCAATAATTAAGTATTGTCTGGAAAAATCTGTGCAGATAATCAGTCAGATCTTGATATGATTTCAAAGTGCTAAAACTTGATAACGTTCATTAAATGTTTAGAAGTGTGGGCCTACAGTTTTGCACTTTACAAAATTAAGGAACATAGCATCCTATGAATATAATATCAAAGAGTGGCAGCTAGAGTTAGTCAACTCATACAAATACCTTTATGTAACAGTTTGTGCAGATATGCAATGTGATACATATGCTCAGTCAAAGCAGGCAGCAGACTTCAGTTCATTGCTAAAATGATAGGCAAATGCTATCAGTCTAGAAAGGAAATTGGTTACGAAATATTCTTGTGATCCATCCTATAATATTGCTCTTATGTATAGAACCCATATCAAATAGGACTAACAGGTGGTATTGAACATATACAAAGAAGGGCAACACAAATGGTGACAGGTATGTCTGATGCATGGGAGAGTGTCAAGGTGATCCTGAAGACACTGAACTGGCCTTTCCTTCAAGATAGATGCAAACAATTTCAAGAAAGCCTACTTAAAAAGTTTCTAAAATCAACTTTAAGTGATGAATGTAAAAATATGTTGCAATACCCTACGTATTGCTCCTATAGGGATTGTAATGACTAGATTAGACTCATATAGTGCACACAGAGGTATTTAAGCAATAATATTTCATGCATTCCATATGTCAATGGAAAGGAAAGAAGACCTAACAACAGTTACAATGGGAAGTACCCTCTGCTATGCACAATACAGTGATTTACAGAGTAAAGATATAGATTATTGTAAACAGGAACTTTTAAACACTATCTGAGATAGTAAAGGAAATTAAAAGAGAATAGCAAGATTTGTTTTCAAGATATAGAAGAGATATTTCCTGAAAATTTATTTACTTACTTATTTTCATTCAGTTATTTGGGTCTATACACTATCATTCTCACATTCTGATGAGAAGGTAGAAGACTCTTTTCTTTATGAAAAATTACAGAAACTGATACAGCAAATTACTGAGACAAGTGTATAATTGGGGACTTAATTGCAAATGAAGGCAAAAAACAAAGAACTATTCTTCAGTGGGAAATTTTGCCTATGATAGCAGAAATAACACACATCATACATCAGTCAATTGTGCCGAAAAGAATGATATGTTTTGTCCTTAAGACAATCTTCCAGAAGTAAAGAATTAGAAAATGAGCTTGGCAAGAAGATAAGGAAACTAAAATTGAAATCAGATATATTTATAAAGAAATACACAGGCTATGACAACGAAAACTACTTCTGAATTGCAAATGGTCATGTGTCTGTAAGATGCAGAGTGAAAGTAGGTACAAAGCTAGAAAGAAACTGACTCATCAGGCAGTAAGTCACAGATGTATGTTACAGGGATGTATTTAAAACAACAAGCTACATCAGGTTAAATTAAATAATGGATATGGCTTCTCAGAAGCTGAAGGCTATACAAACACAGACATTAGGGTCAATTTTTTAAGAAATGCAAGCAATAAAATATATTGCTGGTACAAAGGAAATCTCAGCTGCCTTGAGGGAGCTATTGAAAGGGAGGCAAGATTTTCAAGGTAATGGTAATAGGAGCAGGATTGAATACAATGATTTACACAAAACTATTCAGAAATGTCTTAAAGAGGTGTGAGAGGATAGAATGGAAATTTTGTAAGAGAAACAATAAAAGTATAAAAATACAAAACAGAAACTTATATTTAGCATACATCACAACTCACTCATTAAGATCGTAGAGCAACTAACAACAGACACAAAACTTCTCAAGAGTTAAAAATTTTTTTTTAAATGTATAGTTGAAGGGTTTTATCAGTAACGCAGATAGCTATTAACATAAAAAATGGCATTCCTGACCTAATGTCACACAAGGTGTATGCAGCCATCCCAAGTATAAAGAAACTAAAGATATTGTCACAGAAGAAGCTAAGTAGCACAGTCACCGTGGTGTAGTGGTTATGATATTAGACTGTTGCACCTGAACTGTAAAATTTTAATTTCTATATTCAGTTTGAGTACATTCTAGAAGTATCCACAATTGTACTGGAATGTTCTGTAACTGTATTTAAACCGTATGTGTTCTGGCCAGAGGCAGTTTGCTCCTTGCTCTTGAATGTGCAAGTGCTGAATAAACCTTTGTTAAGTGAAGTTAGTGTTCGCCATTCATCTAATTACACCTTCTTCTACACGAAATTATTCTGGTGGAGATGCTGGGTATTGGAACTTGTCATAGTGCACATTATTGATGACAAAGTGGTTCCCATCAGGCCACAACAGAGCCACAGTTTACGTGGCGAGAAACTCAAGTTGGAGCCATATTCAACATATCGCCATCTATCGGAGACAGAAGAAGAAGAAGAGGACATTAGACAGCAAGTGTGTGCCACCACATGAGACACCTTGTGTCAAATGAAGGTGTGTGGCCAGACCCAGAAAATGTGAGATCTATAACAGAATTTCTTATTCCTAAAAGTATTAGAGATGTGAGAAGCTTCCTCGGATTATGTTCTTATTACTGTCATTTTATCAAAGACTTTTGTATCAAAGCCAGGCCACTCCAAGAGTTGTTGAAAGCCAATGCTAAATTTATCTGGGGTGGTGCTCAACAAGATTCTTTTGATGTGATATGAAAAGCTCTGATGACTGATCCTGTACTTTGTCTCTATGACGAGAGAGCACATACAGAAGTACACATGGATGCCAGTGGGTATGCAATCGGTACTGTTCTGGTGCAAATTTCAGATGGAAAAGAGAAGGTTATAGCCTATACTTCTAGGACACTTACAAAAGCCAAGAGAAGCTACTCAACTACAGAAAGAGACTGTCTTGCTGTGATCTGAGCCATGTGCAGGTTTCTACAGTATCTTTACAGAAGGTCATTCACAGTTGTTACAGATCATCATTCACTTTTTTGGTTGACAAGTCTTAAGGATCCAACAGGACGACTTGCCAGGTGGGCACTATGTCTTCAAGAGTATGACATTGCTATAGTGTACAAAAGTGGAAGGAAACACCAAGATGCTGACTGTCTCTCAAGAAACCCTGTGCAAGACCATCAAGACTTTGATGAAGATAGTGACTGTCTCACTGCACTCCAGGATCTCTCTGCTGAGCAGAAGAAGGACACCAAGATATCTCAAATTATGCTTGCCTTAAATTGGTCAGAGGATGTGAAAGGACAATTTAAGGTAGTTAATGGATTACTTTGCAAGAAAAACATTGATCCACTTGGGAAGAGGTGGCTACCAGTGATTCCTAAACACATGCGCTTAGATGTTTTACAGAAATTCCATGACATGCCTGAGGCCGGACATTTACGATTTATTAAGACACACAATAGGTTCTGCAACAGATTTTACTGGCCAGGTTTATTTAGGCATGTCTGTCACTATGTGACGCAGTGTCGAGAGTGCCAGAGGAGAAAGGCAGTTCCTCAGAAACCACCTGGTCGACTCATACCAATTCCACCAGCCAAAATGCCTTTCCAGGGTATTGGGATTCACCCCCTCAGACAATTTCCAATGTCTGCTAGTGGCAATAGATGGATTATTGTTCGCATTGATTATCTGACACGCTATGCCATTACAAAAGCCGTGAAAACAGCCGAAGGATTCGAGGTAGCGGAATTCATCATGGAAGACATTGTATTAAAACACGGTGCCCCAAGCTCATTAATTATGGATCGAGGGAATGTTTTTCAATCGAATCTTGTGACAGAGATAAACCGTTGGTGCAACATTACCCATCACATGACAACTGCCTACCATCCACAAACTAACGGGCTTACTGAACGCCTTAATAAGACCTTGGCCGACATGCTGTCAATGTTAGTCAATGTTGAGCAGTGCAACTGCGATGAGGTGCTACCTTTCGTGATGTTTTCCTACAACACTGCCAAACAAGACACTACAGAATTTTCGCTCTTTTTCCTGGTGCACGGTCGTGAGGCAACGACGATGATGGACACTGTGTTTCTGTTACATCCTGATGATGTGGACAATGACTACATCTGCCCCCTCCCACCCCCCGTCAAATTAGATCCTAACTCTTTGCATTGACCTGTGACGTAAGGGTGTTGGTGTGTGTGACGTCATGACGGCACGGATTTTAGTTTATGAGTGTGTTGTGTTTGTAGATGTCATCTTGTTGTGGTTAGTGGTGTCCTCTGGTGGTGTGTGTATGGTTGATGTGTTATGTGGTGCATTTGGTTCATTTGGGTGTCAGTGTTTAAAGTGTGCATTTATCGGTCGTGACTGTTATAGAAGGACGGAAATTAGTTTCAGGGAGTTAAGAATTAAATTTCCACTGTGCCTATGTTATTGCGGTGTTATTTGATGTTGTTGGTTTGCTGTCTGTTGTGCAGTTAGTCATTTAATTCAATTTGTTGCTTCTTTTGTTAGGTATGGATATGGCTTCTTAGTTTAATAGTGTGCGTCTGTGGGCTGAAATGAGGAAAGACATGTTGTCTGTCATTAAGTTTCTGCCATTTTTTGGGCTTGTGGTGGAGGTAGTCGGAACTTTTTTGTGGTAAGTAGTTGTTTTTTTGGGTCTATTGTTCGCGTGTTATGATGTTTTTGTGTTGTTGGGTCTGTGTTATTTAATGCATGTGTTGGTGGTTGATGTTTTGGTATCAGCACTTGTGGTTGATTTATGGATGTTAGAGGAAGTACTCGATTTCAATTTTTTGGTATTGTCAGTTGTATTTGAGCTATATAGGTCAAGGGATGAGTCCGATTCCAATTTTTGGTGTTTTTGGTGTTGGTTTTGTGGTATCAATAGTTGCGGTGAGATTATAATTTTTGGGGTATTTGGTTTTTATTTTGTGGGATCGACAATTGCAGTTGAGCTATACAGGTGAAGGGAAGTAACCGACTCCTGTCGATATTAAAGTGTAGTGGAATTTGGGGATTTTCTGGTGTTTACATGTCGTCATTTTGTCTGGTTCAGAATCGTGGTGTGTGTCTGTATGTGTTTATATTTAGTTTGTCCCCAACAAAAAAAAAAAAAAAAAACCAATTTCCCAAGTTGGTCCCGTTAGTTTGATTACATTTTTGGAGGGAGATATGTTTGTTGGTTTTATACGTATTTTCATGTTTTTTGTCATGTTTATGTAATGAAATCACAGGCACCATATTGGAGACATTTCCATGCTTCTATAACAGTCACAACCGATAAATGCACACTTTAAGCAACAACACCCAACTGAACCTAATACACCACATAACATGCGGACGATACACACATCACCAGAGGACACCACGACATCTACAAACACAACACACTCATAAATTAAACTCCACGTTGTCATGATGTCACACACCACAACACCCTTACGTCACGGGTCAAAGCCAACAGGCGTGATCGGACGCCTCAATTGACCCTAGTTTACATTATATGTTATAACCTGTACAAATGTAACAGCAGTTAGTTTAGATGAAACTGTTTTTAATTGTAAGTTACATTTTGTAATAAATTAGCAATGACGACCATTGTTAAATTTGTATATAAAGCGATGCAGTGAGGCTGCAAGGTGGTCAGTCAGTGAAGTCAGTCAAAGAGGTCAATTAGTCAGTGTATTTGTTTACCTCAAGAGTCTGTGCAGTTCAGTTGTCAACTAATGTCAATAAATAATTTTGTGAAGCTTGAAACTTTTGTGATGTTCTTATCAATCATCAATGAACCTCAGGCCATTTAAATTAAATTAAATTAAGCAATGTTCAAAAATATAAGATCATTACATTGGTGGAGCTGAGCTGTGTTAAATGAGTGATTGTTTCAGGCTATGTAAAAATGTGAATGCAAGACAACTTTTTCCTAGAGAATTCTTTGTGGTGACAGTTTATGGAAAGATTGAAAGAAAAAAAAATCATTACCTGCTGTGGGAGGATTGCAAATCATCTGTTTTGGATATCAGTACCTGAAGATAATGGCCCAAATTCTCAGACTTCGCCACTGGAATCCAGGTGAGTAACTGTTCTTTAAATTCCTAATTTTAAATAGTGTTGTGTGACAAGAACACGAAAATGAGTGAAGAGAAGCCTGTCGGCCGTGAATCTGTAGAATACTTTTTGGACCTAGGATAAAGTATCAGTGAACTATCGTCCAGCAGTTATCCAAGTGTAGATCCAAATTTTGGTGGAAATGGTTCCAGTGAAAATGTTGCCACAAGTACTCCTATTACACAGGGAAGAGTAGGCGGAGATAATTTGTTAATGTTATAAATGCTGCATATGAGAGAAGCAATGGAACATATGGGACAGATTAGGCAGGATATTGGTCAGCAAAGTCACCATTTAAGTGAACAAATGGCGGAATTAATGACTAGTGTTACAGAAAATACTAAGCAGATAAGAGTAATGCAGGAGGGTTCGGCAGCACTAAAAATTACTGTTGAGACAGGACAGAGTGACCTCAATACTCATGTAGGAGCAATAGAAGAACCGGTAGATGTATTAGAAACTAATTTCACACAAGAGTTGTCCAAAAACGAGGAGAGATTCGAAAAGCTAGATTAAGATGTAGAAGCAGAAAATTCTAAACTTAAAGTGGAGGCTGTTCAGACTAGGAGAATTTTAGAAGTGCACAATTCACGCCAAAGTCATATTTCCCCCCCTTTGTTCCACCCGCAGATCGCGTGAGGGAAAAACGACTGTCTGAACGCCTCAGTACGAGCTCTTATTTCCCTTATCTTTGAATGATGATCATGACTCGATTTGAAAGTTGGTGGTAATAATATATGCTCTACATTCTCGGTGAAGATTGGGTTTCGGAATTTAGTGAGCAGCCCCTTCTGTTTAGAGCGTCATCTATCTGCAAGTGTGTCCCACTTCAAACTTTCTATGAGATTTGTAATGCTCTTGCGATGGCTACATGTACCAGTCACGAATCTTGCCACTCTTCTTTGGATTTTCTCAATGGCTTGAATCAGACCCAACTGGTAAGGGTCCCATACAGACGAACAATACTCTAAGACTGGATGAACTAACGTATTGTAGGCTATTTCCTTTGTTGATGGAATTCATTGCTTCAGGATTCTACCAATAAACCGCAATCTAGAGTTCGCCTTTATGGTGGTGTGTGTATGGTCCACGTGTCATGTGGTGTATTAGGTTCAGTTGGGTGTTGTTGCTTAAAGTGTGCATTTATCGGTTGTGTAATCTGATCATTCCATTTGAGATCATCTCGAATAGTCACACCCAGATACTTCACTGATGTTACTGCTTCCAAAGACATGATCACTTATTTTGTACTCATACATTAATGGGGATTTCCATCTTGTTATACACAGTAGGTTACACTTACTAATATTGAGAGATAACTGTCGCTCATTGCACCACACATTTATTTTCTGCAAATCCTCATTGATTTGTTCACAGCTTTCATGTGATACTACTTTCCTGTAGACTACAGCATCATTGGCAAACAGTCTAAGGCTGCTGTCAATACCATCAACCAGATTGTTTATGTAAATCGTAAAAAGCAGAGGACCTATTAAGCTGCCCTGGCCTACACCTGAAGTTACTCTTGTTTCTGTTGAAGTTACCCCATTCACGATGACATACTGCTCCTTGTCTGTTAGAAAACTTTCTATCCAACTGCATATGTCATTGAATAGACCGTAAGTGCGCACTTTTTGTAGGAAGCAACAGTGCGGAACTGAGTTGAACGCCTTTCGAAAGTTAAGAAATATGGCATCAACCTGGGAGCCGGTATCTAGAGCCTGTTGTATATCATGCACAAAGAGGGCCAGCTGTGTCTCGCATGACCGCTGTTTCCTAAAACCCTGCTGGTTTCTGCAGATGAGCTTCTCAGAGTCTAGGAAGGTCATTATGTCTGAACACAAAATATGTTCCATGATTATATACCAAATCGATGTCAGTGAAATTGGTCGGTAATTATGTGCATCTGATTTTCTACCCTTTTTATAGATTGCTGTGACCTGGGCCTTCTTCCCGCTCGGTGGAACTTTTGCCGTTCCAATGATCTCTGATAGATGATGGATAAGAATGGTGCTATATTTGTAGCATAGTCAACATAAAATCTTATGGGGTTACCGTCTGGGCCAGATGCCTTTCTGCCATCTAAGGATCTTAACCGTTTTACAATCCCAGATACACTAAACACTATGTCAGCCATCCTTTCGTTTGTTCGATAATTGAAAGGCGGACTGGTGCTGCAGTCCTCTATTGTAAATGAGTTTTTGAAAGCTAGGTTTAGAATTTCGGCCTTCTGTTTATCATCATCAGTTACATTACCCATACTGTCAGCAAGAGAACGTATTGAATTTTTTGTAGCGTTCATAGATTTTACGTACGACCAAAATTTTTTGGGGTTATTTTTAGAATCTGTAGATAAAATATTGCTTTCAAAGTCGTTAAAAGAGTCTCTCATTGTCCTTCTGGCAGCTGCTTTCATTTCACATAATTTCTGTTTGTCAGCAGGGCAGTGACTACGTTTAAAACGACTGTGCAAAATTTTCTGCTTTCTCAGCAACTTCCTAATATGTTTGTTGTACCAAGGTGGATCCTTTCCCTCCCCAATACTTTTGCTAGGCACATACTTCTGTAGTACATGATGGACAATACCTTTAAATTCTGACCAAAGATGCTCAATATCTTTGTGTCCCATGGTGAATGCTTCGAGCTGACTAAAGCCACAACGACTTTATGCTCACAAATACCTTCCTCTAGATTAACTTCCTCAAAAAGATCAGGTCTGTTTGTTACAAAGATATCTAATATGTTCCCATCCCGAGTTGGTTTTCTAACCAATTGCTCAAAGTTGTCTGTTGAGAGCACTCCTAGAATAACTTCACACGAATCTTTGCTTCTGCCCCCTGTGATATCGTGTAATTTTCCCAGTCAATGGATGCTAGATTAAAGTCTCCACCTATAACTAATGGATAATTTGGATATTTACTTCCTATGTACTCAAGACTTTCCCTGAAACGTTCTGCAATGTTTTGTTGCGGATGCTGGTGGTCTATAAAAACATCCTAATACAATGGTCAATCCTTGTCTGATTGACAGCTTTATCCAGACTATTTCACAGTCCGATGTAGTATCGGTCTCAACTGCATTTAAACAGCTTTTAACTGCAATGAACACACCACCTCCCATAGCATCAGTCTTATCCTTCCTAAACATTGTCCAATCAGAGTTCAAAATTTCACTGCTTTTTATGTCTGGTTTCAACCGGCTTTCGGTACCTAATACAATATTGGCATTGCTACAGCTTATTTTGGAGATTAACTTGGGGATCTTGCTACAGACACTTCGACAATTTACTAACATGAGATCAAGCATATTTAAATCCTTTGGAATGACCTGTTTAGGCGAACTAACAATTTTTACAGTTGGCACACCCACATCAGTGTCATGAACTGGTAATTTTTCAGGCCAGCGGTTTGTTCCCCATGGGGAGGAACCTAATCTAAAAAAACCCCATGTGCACGCCACAAGTACTGTGCTGCCCATGTAGCTGCTTCCTGTGTGTAGTGCACCCCTGATATATCGAGGGGCATCCTACAACCTTCCACCCCACATTGTAGGTCGAGGGATCTACAACCATTTTCATCACAGAGTTGACATAGCCTCTGGTTTAGATTCTCCACTTGACCCCAAACCAGAGGACCCCGGTCCACCCTGAGTACAATGCTGCAGATCATCAGCTTGGCTTCCACTCCTTGAGAGATGGAAGCCGCCTTCATCAATTTACCAGCCATCGAAAGGACCCAAGGATTTCCTCGGAACCCTGACGACAGGCATTGTTGGACATGTGCAACAATCTGCGGCTGGCTGCACCTCACAAGCTCGATAGCTGCCAGAAGAGCCTCTTCCACATCCTGGACAAGGCCCCCCCGGCAAGCATACTGAGTGAACGTTGGACTTCTTCCCCGCCATAGCCACTATGTTCCTGAGGGGCTCCATGACCCGCCCAACATTGGAGCTCCCAATAACTAACAAACCCCTACCCCCACGTGCCTGTCCGGACCTTGCTGAAGGAGCAGCCACTATCCTGGCAGAACGTGCAGTCTGATCCAGCTCAGCCTCTCCCCCAGCATCAGATAGCACACTGAATCTATTAGCAAAGTGCATAGGATTTGGCAGGAGCCCTTATCATCAGATAAGGGACACGTGGACAGCCATCATGATTTAGATATGATGCTAGAAACTTTATGCGATACTTACAAGGGTTATAGTGACAGTGACAGAGTAAAAAGGGCCATCAAGATTATTTGTGAAGAACTACATTCCAACTGGGAATGTAGAACCAATCAGCAGGCTTACAGTGAGATCAGTTCTGCGAAAAGTAGACAGTGTGTAAAAGAGGGACACGACATCAAGCAATCCTCTGATGTGGCCCTAAGTAAAATACAGACAAGAAAGAGAAATTGTGCAGGCAAAAAGTGTATAAGTAATTGGACTTTAGAGAGATTGAGGATGAATTTTTGCATGAAGATGAGGGAAGCAGGAAGGAAAAAGTTTTAAGTTGCCCTTATATACATATAAAAGTTGCTAATTATGAGGGAGATTGACTCTTCGACATGGGTAGTCCTGTTTGTGCAATTTAGAGACCAGATAAGACATGGTGCTGACTTTGAAGAATATCCTGTTATTGGAATCAAAATTTAAGGGAGTAACTGGTAGGCACAGCAAAGTTGTAAACAGGCAAGCCTTAATATCTTTCACTTTTAATGATGTACAGTATAACCAAAGATGTTTTGTAGTCTCTGACCTCAATGAAAATATTTTGTTCAGAATGAATTGGCTTCAAAAAGTACATGCAGATTTTGACTGGAATAACAAAAAGTTAAAGCTTACCAACCCAAAGACAGATATAACACGTGTGACTGAACTAATCGTCTAAAATTGCCTAGAGAACAATTTTCAGATTAGAAGAGTGATTGACTTTAATAAGGAAGACACTGAACAGAATGCAGTGAAGACAAGTACGCTGAATTAGTGGCCACCAAACTAAAGGAAGCTGAGAGTCCAGATAAAGAACAGACAGATCAATTAGGTAGTTTGTTGTGGGAATACAAAGGTGTGTTTAGTGAGAAATCTGGGAAAGTTAAAAGCTATGAATGTAGACTTAATCTAAAACCTCACGAACAATGTTTTATCAGACCAAATGGAGTATCTATCTCAAAAAGAAAAGCTGTGGAGAAAGAACTACAAAAGATGGAAGAGTGGGAAGTAATTGACAGGTGCAGTAGTTCATACAATAACCCATTGGTGGTAGTTTCCAAACATGACGGTGGAGTAAGACTTGTGCTCAATTCGAGACATTTAAACAAATACCTTGAGAGGGACACTGATCACCCTCAGAACATAGATGAGTTAGTGCATAAATTTGAACATATGAAGTGCATGTCTAGTTTAGACTTAACAGCAGGTTTCCATCAGGTACCATTGGAGATTCAGTCTAGGAAATATACTGCATTTTTGTATGGAGGAAGATGCTATTGTTATTGTGTTGTACCACTTGGTCTTGATGTATCAGTTGCATAATTTATCCAAGCATTAGATTTTGTTCTAGGAAAAGAGCTGTTAAGCAAACTAGTCCTTTATGTTGATGACATACCTGAAACAGGAAAGAGTTGGGAAGAATATAAACGTTTGTTGGGTGAAGTGTGTTATAGATTGAGAAAAGGAGGTATGTCTTTAAAACTAGAGAAGTGCAAATTTGGGGTTAAATAACTCAAATTTTTAGACCACACCATCTCAGAAGAAGGACTCTTGCCTGATGAAGAAAAACTTGAAGCCATTGCAAAATTTCCTGTGCCCAAGACTAAGAAACAAATTGTTCTATGGAATTTGTGGCTACTACCGTAAGTTTGTCAGCACTCAAGCTTTAAATGCACCATGTTTGAATAACTTGTTGAATAAGAACACCATTTGGGTATGGAACAAGGGTTGTCAGGAGGCATTCGACAACATCAAGAAACAGATGTGCAATAGCAAAATGTTATACAGACCTGATCTTACAGAGCCATTTTGCAGTATGATCGACAGTAGTGACTACGGACTGGGAGCCCATTTGTTCCAAGAAAAGATGGTAGAGTGATAGAGCATAGATCAATACCTTGTGCCAGTAGAACTTTACAAAAGCATGAGAAGTCATATACTGTCACCAACAAAGAATTGTTAGCAGTCTATTGGGCTTTAACCAAATTCAAGAATTAGTTATTAGGACATCAAGTAGGAATATACACAGACCATGAGGCTTTAATCTATATAGAAGAGTGTACTTTGCATCACAACAGAATAACCAGGTGGGCACTATTCCTTCAGCAGTTCAGTTATACAGTAAAGTATATAAAAGGTGGAGAAAATCTAATTGCTGATGCTCTATCAAGATTGCCAATGGGAGGAGAGGGTGAAAATAACAGTGATGAGTGTGAAAGGGAATTTTGGATTATGTATCTGAAAGGGGTGAAAGATGAGAATGAAATCAGAAAAATTTGTAATGACATCCGTAGATATCAGAACCATGATCCCAACTGGAAGTTAGTTAAAAGTTATCTGGGTAAGAGAGGATACAAGAAAGTAGAGCAGTAGTATAAAGTGCACAAGGGTATACTTTTCAAAAGATACAGTGCAGACAGTGATGCTTGGAGATCGTGTCACTGAGAGCAGTATATTGAAGTATTGATAAAGTATGTGCATGAGAGTTTCGGACATTGTGGGACACAGAAATGTATCCAAAAGATCCAAGAAAATGTATACTTTTACAATATTGCAGGGGAGTGAGTAAGCAATTATCTACATGTGACAGGTGCCAGAGGGTAAAAGTTAGTAATCAAACCTGCAAAGGATATATGCAAAACATCTTGTCAAAAGAACAACTACAACTTGTAGCAGTTGATTTTTATGGATCACTGCCTAAGACTAAAGGAGGATTTTGTTATATATTTGTCATGGTGGATCTTTTTTCAAAATTCATCAAACAATATCCATTTAAGAAAGCAACAAGTAAGAACATTTTGAAAATTAGAAGAGACTATTTCACAAAGGTAGGAAAACCAAAGATCATACTTTCTGACAATGGAGCACAATTTACTTCTAAACTTTGGAAAGCATTTGTTGAGGATGAGAACATAAACCATATTCTGATATCTGCTTACCACCCGTCAAGCAATCCGGCTGAATGTTACATGAGAAAAATAGGGAGATTATTTAGAACTTATTGCAACAAAAATCATGTAAGTTGAATAGAGTACATAGACAGCTTTGAAGATATACTGAACAGCTTACAGTATTCATCTACTGGGTTTTGCCCATATGAAATAATGTATCACAAGAAACCACCGAATCTGATCAATGAATTAATTGAATTCCCAGCATGTAAGGCTATGAGTCCACAGGAGAGAGAAGAAATAGTCAAGAAAGTAATGGGACAACAAGGCAAATTGAGGAAAAACAGACATGATAAGAAGTTTAAACTTACAAATTTTGAAATCGATGATCTAGTCCTGGTGAAGAAACATGAAAAATCCAATGCTATAAGCAATGAATTAAAAAAATTCTTTGGCATCTATATTGGTCCATTCAAAATTCAGTCTATTTTACACCCAAATGCATACAGGTTAGTGCATCCAAAATCTGGAAGGTTATTTGGTTTACTTAACTAAAAACCTATAAGCAAGTGTCAAACACCAAGAAAAAATAAGAAGATGCAAAAGCCCTCAGGAGAACACCACATCTGTGTGTCAAGTGTGTGGCGAGCACTAAGTCTCTGAGCTATGTAGTATTGTATTTTCTTCCTTTTGTTTTCGGATGCTATATTTTCTGCTCAACAATAAACGTGTAATGAAGTTATCTCTTACTGTAAATACTATCCATTCTCTGTAGTACAAGTTTTCTGTGTGTAAAATGAATATTGAGTGACATTATTTGAGGAATAATTTGAAAATGTAAACTGTGTACTAAATTTGGCTTTCTTACAGTAGTGTTTGACCAATAATTTATAATTATCTTGTAACTCTTAAGGTGTGTAAATAATGATTCTTTAAGCATTTCAGACAATAGTTACTACTATAACAGAAACATAAGTGAAAATGACATTTTAAAACTAGTCCATAAGAAATGAGTTGTGTAAAACTTAGTGAGAAAGTTACGAGAGCTTTGTAGAGATGGGGATGATAATACACGACTGGCCATTAAAATTGTTACACCAAGAAGAAATGCAGATGATAAACGGATATTCATTGGACAAATATATTATACTAGAACTGATATGTGATTACATTTTCACGCAATTTGGGTGCATAGATCCTGAGAAATCAGTACCCAGAACAACCACCTCTGGCTGTAATAACGGCCTTGATACGCCTGGGCATTGAGTCGAACAGGGCTAGGATGCTGTGTACAGGTACAGCTGCCCATGCAGCTTCAACACGATACCACAGTTCATCAATAGTAGTGACTGGCGTATTGTGACGAGCCAGTTGCTCGGCCACCATTGACCAGATGTTTTCAATTGGTGAGAGATCTGGAGAATGTGCTGGCCACGGTAGCAGTTGAACACTTTCCGTATCCAGAAAGGCCCGTACAGGACCTGCAACAAGCGGACGTGCATTATCCTGCTGAAATGTAGGGTTTCGCAGGGATCGAATGAAGGGTAGAGCCATGGGTCATAACACATATGAAATGTAAAGTCCACTGTTCAAAGTGCCGTCAATGCAAACAAGAGGTGACCAAGACATGTAACCAATGGCACCCCACACCATCACGCCGGGTGATACGCCAGTATGGCGATGAAGAATACATGCTTCCAGTGTGCGTTCACCGCAATGTCACCAAACATGGATGTGACCATCATGATGCTGTACACAGAACCCAGATTCATCCGAAAAAATGACGTTTTGTCATTTGTGCAACCAGGTTTGTCGTTGAGTACACCATCGCAGGCGCTCCTGTCTGTGATGCAGCGTCAAGGGTATCTCTGAGCTGATAGTCCATGCTGCTGCAAACGTTGTCGAACTGTTTGTGCAGATGGTTGTTGTCTTGCAAACGTCCCCATCTGTTGACTTAGGGATCGAGACATGGCTGCACGATCCGTTACAGCCATAAGGATAAGATGCCTGTCATCTCGACTGCTAGTGATATGACGCCGTTGGGATTCAGCACGGTGTTCCATATGACCCTCCTGAACCCAACGATTCCATATTGTGCTGACAGTCATTGGATCTCGACTAAGGCGAGCAGCAATGTTGCGATATGATAAACCGTAATCGCGATAGGCTACAATCTGACCTTTATCAAAGTCGGGAACATGATGGTATGCATTTCTCCTCCTTACACAAAGCATCACAACAATATTTCACCAGGCAATGCTGGTCAATTGCTGTTTGTGTATGTGAAATTGGTTGGAAACTGTCCTCATGTCAGCATGCTGTAGGTGTCACCACTGGCGCCAACCTCGTGTGAATGCTCTGAAACGCTAATCATTTGCATATCACAGCATCTTCTTCCTGATGGTTAAATTTCACATCTGTAGCACGTCATCTTCATGGTGTAGCAATTTTAATGTCCAGTAGTGTATGTGCCAGGGGTCCAGATGGAATCTTAATTCAGTTTTACAAAGTGTACTGTATGGCACTGATTTCTTACCTAGCTTGCATTTATCAAAAAACTCTCATAAGCACAGAGTTCCAAGCAACTGCAAAAAAGTGCAGGTTATTCCTGTATGTAAGGAAGGCAAAAGAATGGACCCAAAAAAATACACACCAATATCTCTAACATTGGTTCTCTGCAATCTTCAACATATTTTCAGTTTGAATATAATAAATTTTCTTGAGACTGAGAAGTATGCATCCATGAATCAGCATCGCTTGTGTGGTACTCAGTTTGCCATTTTCTCACATGATATACTAGGAACTATGGAAGGGCAACAGGCTGATTCTATATTTCTAGACTTCTGGAAAGAATTTGCCATGGTGCCCCACTGCTGACTGTTAATGAAGCTATTAGCATGTGGAATAGGTTGCCAGATATGTGAGTGGTTCAAAGATTCCTTAAGTAATAGAACCTAATAAGTTGTCCTTGATGGCAAGTGTTCATCGCCAAAAAGGGTACTGTCTGTCAGGAGTGCCCCAGGGAAGAATGATAGGACTGCTGACATTTTCATATACATAAAGGATCTTGAAGACAGGTTGGGCAGCAGTCTGCTGTTGTTTGCTGATGATGCTGTGGTTTATGGGAAGGAGCCAAGGTTTAGTGACTTTAGGAAGATACAAGATGACTTAGCCAAAATTTGTAGTTGGTGTGATGAAAGGCAGCTACCTCTAAATGTAGAAAAATGCAAGTTAATGTGGATGGGTAAGAAAAAACTGGTAATGTTTGGAGGTAGCATTATTAGTGTCCTACTTGACAAACTCAAATCATTTACATATCTGGGTGTAGCATTGCAAAGCAATACGAAATGGAATGGGCAGGTGTGGCTTACAGTAGGAGGGCAAATGGTTGACTTTGATTTATTTGGAGAATTTTGGGGAAGTGTGGTTCATTTATAAACAAGACCTATTGTTGAGAACTGCTCAAGTGTCTGGGATCCGCACTTGGTTGGATTAAAAGTAGCAATTCAGAGGCAGGCTGCTAGATTTGTTACCGGTAAGTTGAAGCAACACGCAAGTATCATGCAAATACTTTGGGAACTGGAATGTGACTCCACAAAAGGAAGGCAGCATTCTTTCTGAGGAACTCTTGTTAAGAAAATTTAGAGAACCAGCATTTAAAGCTGACTGGAGAGAGACTCTACTGCCACTAACATACATTTTGCAAAGGGCCATGAAGATATGATATGAGAAATTAGGGCTCATAGGGGTGGGGGGACTAAAGACAGGTGTTTTTCCTTCCCTCTATTTGTGAGTGGAACAGTATTGGAAATGACTAGCAGTGGGCCACTGAACCCTCTACTACACATAGTGCAGTCGTTTGTGGAGAATGTATGTAAATGTAGATGACACAACTGAATCTTTTCAGGAATGTGTACCTGAGGATCATGAGATTCATAAAGTTCACAATTCCGGCAGTTTTATAGGTACTGAGGGTAAGAAAAAACACCACTCACATATCTGGGAACATATTCCATATGCTCGTACCTTCATTAACAGTCTACAGTAGGGCACCGTGTTAAGCACTTTTCATAAATCTAGAAATATGGGAACTGCCTACTGCCCTCCATCCACAGTTCGAAGTATATCATGTGAGCAAAGGGAAAGCTGAATTTTGCATGAGAGATGGCTAGGGCAGTTCACTGTCACATTCAGGAAGACACTTTTTTGGCCAAAGGAGACTGCTGCAAATGAAACACTGTCACAAGGTTCTATTGTCATAAGAGTAGGGTCAAGTGAACTGTGGACAAAATCATTAAGATTCATTTCACATGGTAAAGTACCAAATGGCACAGGGAAGTGGGTTTTGGTGAGGAAATGAACAAGAAAGCATGACATTCCAAGAAGCTGTCAGTTTTAATATGCATATTAAAGTTAAGGGAACAAGTGGAATTACTGAGAAATATGTTGTGTGTGGTAGAGCCGTAGGCAGGTTTTGTATGAGCATAATTTTAAGGATCTGTTTTCTGAGGAGACATAAGGGTAATTTTCATTTCAAAGACAAGTTCTGGATGATGTACAATAAATGTGAATTGATAAACCATCTGATGAACAAGGAGAAGCGCCAAGCATGAGAAATGAAATGAGTGGACCAAGCTTATGTTACATAATTTGCTAAGGAATTTTCTGAGAAGAATTTTGGTAAATTTATTTTGCTAGTTTGTTAAGTGGCTATTCATAAGATTGATGTCTATGTGTGGAAATTACATAAGGTCATTGGACTAACCATAGAAAATACTGTCTCGGTTAAGGAACAGCCAATGAACCATGTAGTTTCTGCTAAGAAATACAATAAGAGGAGGAAAATCTTTTATTTTTATGTCAGTTAATAAAACATGTGTTAAACATTTGTTGTCCAGATATGAAAACAGTTCACAAATCAGAGACCAGATTTCTTCAAAGGGGGAGGAATGTTGCACCATGACTCCACCAGGTGCAATGTACTTTCCTGCCATGCTCAGCAAAATGACATTCTACAGGGGAAAGCGAGCATCAGCTTGAAGTCCAAACACCATTTCACAAGAAGGTGTATTAAAAGTCAAAGAGTATTTATTCAAAATGCTGATGAAGCAGAAGAAACTTGCTAACTCCTCTAAAGGGTGAAACTGGACAATGTTACAGCTCCAGCTAGGGTCCTGCAGGAGCTGAAGAAACAAGAAAACCAGAACAAATGAAGTCTCACCACCCAATGGTGACACCCAGAAGCTAAGCCTGTTGTCCCTTCTGTGGAGGGGGTGCTGCTGTTGGAAAAGTATTGGCCAGCACACTGTTATAAATAATCCTCACATCAGACCCTCACTCTCAGATGATACTCACTGATATCCTCTGTACATAACCATTTCAGGATGGGTACATGATGCTGAATGCCAGTCTCCAACTGTTATCTTTGATCGGGAGACAACTGCTGTGCCAGTAGCTCTACGTGTCCACTTGAGCTGGAGACAGTAGGCAGACAACATGGCTCCTTCACACCAATGGTTCACCTACTGGGGGGGGGGGGGGGGCTATGGATTGCCTGGCCTCACTATTGTTGTTGACCAGTACCTGCAGGCCCTCATTGTTGCTGATCACCATCCAGTGTGGGCATATGCTTTTAACTTCAGCCGTGTCGAGTACACCATTATTCCCGGTGTATTACACAGCAATTATGAGTCAGTCAGGCTGCCAGGAGCTGCGCCCATCATACATCAACAACAGCATGTGGCAATGTAGGCCTCTGGTGGTCATGTTGATGCAAGTGCCCATCACTGCTGGCATGTGCTGTCTTCCAGGCTGGTGGTTGCTGGTGTCAGCACATGGCACATGGGCAGCCAGCTATAGCATTAGGGGCAACAGCCTTCTGCCTGCAGCAGTACTGTCTCTGTATCAACTATTGTGATCAGGGATGTTTCACTAACAGTTTGCCAGGGATGTTTCACTAATAGTTTGCTGTGCAATTTCAGTCACCACCATCTCCACAACCCATGTACAAGTGAGGAAGTAGCACCTTTTCCTGACCAGTGAATAACCAGTTCCTCTGCCACTGTCAGGGCCAGCTCTTGGCCCTAAAAGAATGAAGCAATGAGTATGAATTATCATTTTATCTGAGTTTCATTGTCTTTGAGAAAGCTTTTGACTCAATGATAACAAAATCTCTAAAAACAGTTTTGAGAAATAAGGCACTGATTCAACTTATCAGTACCACTATATAAGGACAAGGCATTTAACTTTGTTATCAAAAATCTAAAAAGTTACTCACTGATTTACTTCAAATTTTTACACAATAATCTAATAAAAATTCAGACAGACAAAGGCTACATATTATTTTGAACAAAACTGTACAGATTTTCTGTTAAAGCCAACTGCAAGAAAGAAAGTGATGTGCCATGCTATGCTGCTGAAATGTGCAGTATAGTTTTCTTTCTTGCAGTCAGTTTTAACCAGGATAACAGGGCATGTAAACAGATAGACAGATTGTTTCTCCAATATAGAGTATATTCATTCTCATTATATATAATTTTAAACTCACATTGTGAACACAACAATGTACTGTCTTGTTTTCTTCCTCACAGTCACTTAACACAAAACAGGACAGCTGTATTGATGGCTTGTCAGTTTATGATTAGATTATTACTAGGGAATCTGAATCATCCAAAACTTTGTCATCCTACCCATTTGCAGATTAAAACTGTGCAAAATACTGTCATTTAATCTACTATCCTCATAGATCCAGCAGCTGGAGAGGTCTCTCACATAGTGCTTATGCCAGTGATCCCAATTCTCTTCAAGTAACTTCAGTTCCAAATAGTGGTTTTGTTTGCAGTAATACTGAAAAATGCTTAAGGATGGCAAGAGGGGGGAAGAGCAGATGGACAGAGAGGGGGAGGAGAAGGAGGGCAAAATAGACTTGAATGTATCTACATCTACATCTACATGACTACTCTGCAATTCACATTTAAGTGCTTGGCAGAGGATTCATCGAACCACAATCATACTATCTCTCTACCATTCCACTCCCGAACAACGCGCGGGAAGAACGAACACCTAAACCTTTCCATTTGAGCTCTGATTTCTCTTATTTTATTTTGATGATGATTCCTACCTATGTAGGTTGGGCTCAACAAAATATTTTTGCATTCGGAAGAGAAAATTGGTGACTGAAATTTCGTAAATAGATCTCGCCGCGACGAAAAACGTCTTTACTGTAATGACTTCCATCCCAACTCGCATATCATATCTGCCACACTCTCTCCCCTATTACGTGATAATACAAAACGAGCTACTCTTTTTTGCACCCTTTCGATGTCCTCCGTCAATCGCACCTGATAGGGATCCCACACCGCGCAGCAATATTCTAACAGAGGACAAACGAGTGTAGTGTAAGCTGTCTCTTTAGTGGGCTTGTTGCATCTTCTAAGTGTCCTGCCAAAGAAATGCAACCTTTGGCTCGCCTTCCCCACAATATTATCTATGTGGTCTTTCCAACTGAAGTTGTTTGTAATTTTAACACCCAGGTACTTAGTTGAATTGACAGCCTTGAGAATTGTACTATTTATCAAGTAATCGAATTCCAACGGATTTCTTTTGGAACTCATGTGGATCACCTCACACTTTTCGTTATTTAGCGTCAACTGCCCCCTGCCACACCATACAGCAATCTTTTCTAAATCACTTTGCAACTGATACTGGTCTTCGGATGACCTTACTAGACGGTAAATTTCAGCATCATCTGCGAACAACCTAAGAGAAGTGCTCAGATTGTCAACCAGGTCATTTATATAGATCAGGAACAGCAGAGGTCCCAGGACGCTTCCCTGGGGAACACCTGATATCACTTCAGTTTTACTCGATGATTTGCCGTCTATTTCTACGAACTGCGACCTTCCCGACAGGAAATCACGAATCCAGTCGCACAACTGAGACGATACCCCATAGGCCCGCAGCTTGATTAGAAGTTGCTTGTGAGGAATGGTGTCAAAAGCTTTCCGGAAATCTAGAAATACGGAATCAACTTGAGATCCCCTGTCGATAGCAGCCATTACTTCGTGCGAATAAAGAGCTAGCTGCGTTGCACAAGAATGATGTTTTCTGAAACCATGCTGATTGCGTATCAATAGATCGTTCCCTTCGAGGTGATTCATAATGTTTGAATACAGTATATGCTCCAACACCCTACTGCAAACCGACATTAATGATATAGGCCTGTAGTTAGATGGATTACTCCTACTACCCTTCTTAAACACTGGTGCGACCTGCGCAATTTTCCAATCTGTAGGTACAGATCTATCGGTGAGCGAGCGGTTGTATATGACTGCTAAGTAGGGGGCTATTGTATCATCATAATCTGAAAGGAACCTAATCGGTATACAATCTGGACCTGAAGACTTGCCAGTATCAAGTGATTTGAGTTGCTTCGCAACCCCTAAGGTATCTACTTCTAAGAAACTCATGCTAGCAGCTGTTTGTGTTTCAAATTCTGGAATATTCCATTCGTCTTCCCTGGTGAAGGAATTTCGGAAAACTGTGTTCAATAACTCCGCTTTAGCGGCACAGTCGTCGGTAACAGTACCATCGGCACTGCGCAGCGAAGGTATTGACTGCATCTTGCCGCTTGTGTACTTTACATACGACCAGAATTTCTTCGGATTTTCTACCAAATTTCGAGATAATGTTTCATTGTGGAACCTATTAAAGGCATCTCACATTGAAGTCTGTGCCAAATTTCGCGCGTCTGTAAATTTTAGCCAATCTTTGGGATTTCGCGTTCTGCTGAACTTCGCATGCTTTTTCCGTTGCCTCTGCAACAGCGTTCGGACCTGTTTTGTGTACCACAGGCGATCAGTTCCATCTCTTACCAATTTATGAGGTATGAATCTCTCAATTGTTGTTGCTACTATATCTTTGAATTTGAGAAACATCATGTCTACATTTGCATAGTCAGTTTGGAAGGAATGGAGATTGTCTCTTTGGAAGGCTTCTAGCGACACTTTATCCACTTTTTTAAATAAAATTATTTCGCGTTTGTTTCTGGTGGATTTGGAAGAAACGGTATTGAGCCTAGCTACAATGACCTTGTTATCAATAATCCCTGTAACAGTCATGACGCTCTTTATCAGCTCTGGATTGTTTGTGGCTAAGAGGTCAAGTGTGTTTTCGCAACCATTTACAATTTGCGTGGGTTCGTGGACTAACTGCTCGAAATAATTTTCGGAGAAAGCATTTAGGACAATCTCGGAAGATGTTTTCTGCCTACCACCGGTTTTGAACAAGTATTTTTGCCAACATATCGAGGGAAGGTTGAAGTCCCCACCAACTATGACCGAATGAGTGGGGTATTTATTTGTTACGAGATTCAAATTTTCTCTGAACTGTTCAGCAACTATATCATCGGAGTCTGGGGGTCGGTAGAAGGAGCCAATCATTAACTTGGTTCGGCTGTTAAGTATAACCTCCACCCATACCAATTTGCACCGAGTATCTACTTCAACTTCACTACAAGATAAACCACTACTGACAGACACAAACACTCCACCACCAATTCTGCCTAATCTATCTTTCCTGAACACCGTCTGAGACTTCGTAAAAATTTCTGCAGAACTTATTTCAGGCTTTAGCCAGCTTTCTGTACCTATAACAATTTCAGCTTCTGTGCTTCCTATTAGCGCTTGAAGCTCAGGAACTTTCCCAGCACAACTACAACAATTTACAACTACAATTCCAACTGTTCCTTGATCCAAGCACGTCCTGTATTTGCCATGCACCCTTTGAGATTGCAGCCCACCCCGTAACTTCCCAAGGCCTTTTAACCTATCCAATTCTAACACATAGTTAATAATTCTGAAGCATTGTCAGTTTCAGTAGTATTATTATACAGAAGAAGATACAAATCTGAGTTACAGCATTCATTAGTCTTTCATCATAATAGTGATAAATTCATAGTTGAGAGAGATGTCAGGCAAGAAAAACTCCACATTTACAAAACTCTTCATATCCATAGTGGAAATTTTCAGATCCTTAATCTGGGAAAATGAAGAAGGAATATGTGGTAATCGAGCATATATGAACTGCTTTTATTTTGCTTATGACACTAGTCTGTTTGCCTTAGTGAATGTAAAAACTTGGTAGAGTCAGTTTGAAAGAAGGCCTATAAATCAATAAGATTGACCAACATATGACACAAATGAAAATAGTAGAATGAAGTCTTACAACCAGTTGATAAGTTTTTGTATGAGAACATGCTCAAAAGTGATGCCTCTTAATTTTTA
This sequence comes from Schistocerca piceifrons, assembly GCF_021461385.2. NCBI lineage: Eukaryota > Metazoa > Arthropoda > Insecta > Orthoptera > Acrididae > Schistocerca > Schistocerca piceifrons. The sequence goes on from NC_060149.1 coordinate 540,068,494, forward strand.
TTCTGTTTTCAATATTAGTTGAGGTATTATATGTCACACATATTACTCAGTCAACTTTCCCATTTTGCTGATGCAAGCTGCAACCCTCTCCTGCTAAATAATATAATTACATTGGTTGAAGAGAAAAAGCATTCTGTAATCAAGTTTCACATTCAAAGAGCTCAACCACACATAGAGAACCCTCTCCTTTAGAACCACACCACACATGAGCTCTGCAATGTCTGCAGCAATTCAACACCTTGGGTACATTGTCACTGATGATCCTCCATACAGTCCCAACTTGGCCCCATCCAATTTTCATCTGTTTCCTAAACTTAAAGAAAACTTCTGAGGACTTCACTTTGATAGTGATTAAGTGGTGCGAGCAGAAGTGAGGCTGTGGCTCCATCAATAAAATCAAACATCCTACAGTGACAATATCTACAAACTGATCTCTCATTGGGAGAAATGTGTTTGTTGCCAGGTGATAATGTTCAGAAATAAATATGTAGACATGATGAATAAATATGTAGACTATTAATAACATTTGCTTTATTTAAAAAGTTTTAAATGTTTTCACATAAAAACTTCTGAGGAATTACTTTTCAACATGCCCATATATTTAGAGCATTTGGAGGAAACTTGAGGATGGGTGGGAAAAGATGTAAACAACAGACCTAACACTGCCTGTTGAGGTTCTGCTAAAGTAAACAGATTTTTCAAACCAGAATGTCTTTTTCCAGTAGTGGATGTAAAACAACCAGTGATGTTATTGTTGTTGTTGGTGTTGATGATTGATGATAAGGGTGATGAATGTAAAAAATGACTGAGTCTTTTTCTGGGTAGAAAATCTTAACTGAGTATTAAAAAAGGCAGGATGATTGGTGTTTAATGTCCCTTTGACAATGAGGACATTGGAGATGGAGCACAAGCTCAGATTGGTTAAGGACAGGAAAGGAAACTGGCTCTGCTCTTTCAAAGGAACTGTCCTGGACTTTGTTTTAGGTGATTTTGGCAAATCATCGAAAACCTAAATCTGGACGGTCAGATGTGGATTTGAGCTGTTGTCCTCCTGAATGTGAATCCAATGTGCTGACCACTGTGCTGCCTCTCATATTTTAATTCCGTCTTAGATTGTCTTCTGTAAAGAACGCTCTAAAGGGGAAGTTACATATCACCCCAGAAAGAAAATACTGACGGAACTAAAGAAGGTAAGTTATCCTGATGATATACCCTATGAAAGACCATTTGTTGTAAGGACCTTAGAATTCTACTTAGCATACTTAATGTCTTATTCCATTATTGGCATCTCTGTTGCAAGAATGGAGTTTTACCTTTATGACAGAAGGAGAGGGCAATATTGCCAAACTTCTCCTTAGGAATCCTAAACTCAGAATGGATTAATATAAGAGTCCTGTAAGGAGTCTCCTGTTTTTAATCTACATAAATGACCTTTCAGTGAATTTAAGGGAAACTGGACATCATGGTCTGTATTTTTTACTAGTGTTTTGAAACACAATAACACAAAACTTTAATTGATATTGAAATGAAACTTTAACACTTTAACCAAATAGTTAGTTTATTTTAAACTCTGTGTGAAAAAAATTTAAATACTGTGGAATTCATAGTGGAGTGAAAATTGATTTTTATTTTGCATACTAAATTATGTATAATTTTTATTTTAAGTAGATTGCAATTCTACACCATTCAAAGTGATAGGCCAAGACAAATTTTATTCTTTTAGTTATTAACTTGTTAAAAGAAGAAAGCCAGACTACTTACCAAGTTCTTGTTTTGTGTATTTAAAAAAAATTAGAAGTAAATTCTTTCTCCTAATAATTTAAGAACATATGGCATGCTCAAGCTTAAAATATTTAATACATTGTTGAATGATCTGGTTCACTGTGTAGGCATACACTGTATTATTATTCACACAAAATTTTGTTTTTGTAACTTTCCGGATGAGATAATGGTACCTTAGTATGCGAAAATGCTGATTATGGAAAACTGAAATGAAAGATTTGCATGTCATTTTCTTCTCAATGATAACATGTAAAAACATTCCAGCTCCATAATCTTGTTGATTCTGAGTGTCCTTTCCATCTTCTTTGGGTTTTTCTCTTTTTCTGTTATTCTGGTCCATTTGTCATGCTTCCAGTAGCTTTTTCAGCTTCAGTGACATATGGCCTGTCCATTTTTCATGTCGTCCCTTGTTTTGATGCCTAGTCTGCTCATGGTTTTTAAACTGTTTGTTACTCCAGCATTAAAACATTTTATGTCATTCATCACACCAACCTGAAAAGCTGACATGTTAACAAATACAGTTTCCAGCAAGCACCCCCAAATGCAACCACGGGCTTGAGCCCCGAATTCCCACTTTATGCAAGTCTTCACCACCTCAGCTATCTGGATACATTTCCCTTCCAATCCAAATTCTCAAGTTGTTGCACACGGCAGATGTAGCCATACTGTCTATTATCTTCATTGCTGGCAGCTTTATCTGATTCCTGCAAGAGGTTGGACATCGTATGCATCTGCACTGAAGTTATCATTACCGTCAAGGTGCATGTGTTTGGTGTCTGATCTGTTGGGCATGCACCCTCCTGGAATGTCAATTTTAGAATTTTTATTTATCCCAAAATTTGCACGCATATGTAGAAACAATCATCTGTGACTCAACTAGAAACTTGAGCATCACTAAATGCATTGGGAAACCTTGTGGCTTTGGCAAGTACTACATACTTTAAGTTTGTTTGGTTGTCATGCTGTTCACAGCAAATTGTACCGTTTTCAAGTGGCAGTTTTGGCTCTATTTTTCTATCATGATGGATGTGAATCTTTATAGAAATTTTGCAAAATGGGATCCCTAGCATTATCTCTGGTATGGGGTCCCTAGTGTTATCTCTGTCAACTGCTTGTACATCCTTTATCAAGGGACAATTCAACACCCATTACAAAATAACCATGTCCCCAACTACCTTTCCCTTTATACACAGTTTAATTACATTCATAGTATACCATCTGTCTATGGACAAAGGAGACCCATCTGGGCATGCTGAGACTACACTAACGGAAAAGTGATTAAAGTAGACTCTGAAGGGCGCCACCATGCTTTACTGTGGGAGTATTGATATATATTCATGCAGGCACTCAAATGAATCAGTCAAAAAGAATATGTACTGTACCATATTTTGCATTAGAGGAGAGGAAGAAAGTGTGGAACTTCAAGGTCAAATAGATGATATTTGTAGATGTTGGAACACTTGCAAACTCTGTGTGGTGCAAAACAATGCAACTAGTTTAGACATAGAGTCCTGCAGTCAGTGTGGAAAGGCTTCACAATAATATGTCAAACTGTGGAGATGACAACCATCTTGGTCCAGACCTAGGCTGCTAAGTTGGTTCTACTGGCCAATTTGAGGGTTGTTTTCAACAGTTTTTCACATTCATCTCATTGAATGTTGGTCCTCGGTTAACCTTTTCCCAAACATGCATGAAAGTATAGCTTTCAGAACACATTTGGTTCAGCTTTTATTATGCCAGTTAGCATTAAGAAATAGAAGAAATAAAAATAATGCATCAGTCCATTAGCATTATTAAATATTAAAATTTGAAGGAAGAAAAAAAGCACTAAAGATGGTATCAAAGTTTTTTATGACTTTTTTGTGGGTTAGGTTATCTTTTTTGATATCTAATGGTATTTCATCAGACTTTTTTTCCATTTTCCATATTTAATATCAGCCCAACATTATTGGTACTATCGCAGTAAAAATAGCTGTTGTCAACATTTTCTGTTAATTAACTCATTAGATATGATAGCTTTAATCATACTTGAAAATAATTTTGGATTGTTAAGTCATAATGGTGGCATCCATATTTAGATTAATAACATGAAAATGATGTACTTTGCATATGCTGGTGAAATATGCTTGCATTTATAGGTACCAAGGTAATCTATCTTATGAAAATTGTTTAATAACTATTCAACATTTCAGATATAATAAGTTCCTTGTATTTCCTATCAAATTTAGTTGTTGCAGTACAGCAAATTTCTACACTTATAACATTACTCATCTAAATAATGACAATTTTATAATTGGATAGATAAAATATCTGCTCACCAATCGATGGCAGAACAGACACATAAAAGAAGGTTATAATTAGACAAGCTTTCAGAGCTCATTCTTCAGGCAGAAGGCTTGAAGGGGAAGGCAGACGAGTGAAGGAAAAGGACTAGAGAGATTTACGAAAAGGGGCAGATTTCAGGAAAGTCACCCAGAACTGTGGGTCAGGGGAGATTTACCAGATGGGATGAGAAAGAAAGACTGATTGTTGAAGAAAGACTAATTGTTGGGGACTGCATGGAAAAGATCTGAAAACCTGAGAGTTTAAACGTGGGAGACAGGGCAACATCCAAGACCAGAGGTGACTGCTTAAACATCATACACAAGTTAATAAGAGTGAAAAGCTAAGTGCATTGCATGTAACAGAGGTAGGATGGGGGGTTGGGGGGGGGGGGGGTAGCGGCAAAAATTAGACAGGTAAGAAAATGAAATGTGTAGAAAACTAAAATGGAGTGAAGAAAGGAGTAGTTACTGTGAAGTAAATTAAGGCCAGGTGGGTGGCAAGAACCAAGTATATGTTGTAGTGCTACTTCCAACCTGCGGAGTCCTGAAAACCCAGATGGCACCTGTAGTGAAACAAGTACCGAGGGCATGATTGTCAAGTTGTAGAGTGTGTTCTGCAACAGGATACTGCGTGTTGTCAGTATACACCCTCTGCCTAAGCCCATTCATCCTAAGTGATAATTTGGTGGTAGTCATGCAGATGGAAAAGGCCGAACAGTGCTTACACAACAGCTGGTATATGACATATGTCGGTTCACAGGTGGCTCTCCCTTTGATAATAAATGGTTCGCCACTTACGGGGCTGGTATAGGTGGTGGTAGGAGGGCGCACAGGGCAAGTCTTACAGTGCAGATGCTCACAGGGGTAGGAACCATATGGTATGGGGATTGGTGCAGAAGGAGCATAGGGTATAGCAAGAGTATTGTGGACATTAGGAGGGCGGTGAAAAGCTATTCTAGGTGTAGTGGGCAAAATCTGAGACAGAATGGATCTCATTTTAGGGTGTGATTTTAGGAAGTCAAGGCCTTGTCAAAGTAGCTGATTAATATATTCCAGACCAGGATAATACTGAGTAATCAGTGGTGTGCTCTGAAGATGTTTCTTGGAGGGATCAGCAATTCCAGGATTGGATGTGACGGCCTGGGAGATCTGCTTTTGAACTAGGCTAGTGTGGTAATTACTTCCAGTGAAGGCTGAGATGAGAATGATGGTGTATTGCTGTAAAGGGTCTGCATCTGAACAAATATGTTTGCCTTGAATGACAAGGCTGTATGGGAGGGAACATCTGACATGGAAAGGATGGCAACTGTCGAAAAAAGGATGGCAAACTAAGCAGTAATCTCTGTCTTGCATATTACCTTGTCTTCCACCTTTAAGCTCTCAGCTTTTCACATCTTGTATAGTGCAGTCCCCAAAAATCAGTATTTCCTTCTCATCCCATCTGGTAAGTCTGCCCTGATCTGCAGTTCTGGGTGACTTTCCTCAAATCTACCCCTTTTTCCCAGATCTCTCCAGTCTTTTTCCTTCATACCTCTTCCTTCCCCTTCAGTCATTCTGCCTGAAGAAGGAGCCACTGGCTCCAAAAGCTTGAGTAATTATAACCTTCTTTTATGTGTGTGGTCTGCTGCTGCTTGGTGAATAGATTTTTTATCTATCCAGTTATATTGTTTTGTCAAAAACTGATTGATTTCATTGTTATAATGACAATTTTAGAATGTTACTCCCTCTTTATTAAATTTCTGTAGACAAACATGCTTTCAATAGATGCTGTTTTGCAGGGCAATACGAAAAAGTGAGTAGTACAAACACTGTGAAAAATAGGTAATCACAAATCTTGTAGAGGTCTCTTCAGTGATCTCGAAATTAACACTATCACTTTTCAGTACACTTAACTTTTAATGTGAATGGTAGATGACAATATTTTTAACTTATTTTGTGTGTGGTTAGTTTCTGTAGTCAAAACGTCCAGCTGGAATATATAATTCAAGTGGAAACTATTTCCATGCACTAAATACAGAAAGAAATTATTGCCAAAAGTCGCCACTAAGGACACTTCAGACATATATAAATAAAATGAATATGGTAGATCCTTAAAAAGCAGTTATAAGTTGCAGAGGCTCTGCCTATACAGAAAGAAAATAACAATTAATTTCATCAAATAAGATGCTGCCAACAGACAAAGAAGACAAAAATTAGATGATGTGTAATTTACATAGCCACAACACAAGACAAAAAATTGCACTGCCTGACAAAAAAATTGAAACACCCAGAAGACATGGATGGATGTCAATGTAACTACATACAGGTACATACCATTGGGTTGTATGTAAATAATTAGAGTTGCAATTCTGTGTGACCAGTAGGACAACCACCAAAATGCATTGGTGTTGTTCATCTTTAGTGTTGATACCAGGCCTAATAGGGCATATGGTGGGCATGATCAGCATCACATGTTGAGTGATCATTGCATAGGGCATGGAGATGCTACATATTTGTGTGAGATGGCGTTACCAGTAACAGATTAAATTTGAAAGAGGTGCCATTGTCAGACTCCCTATGGCCTGCTGGTTGAGTCATGCAATATTCACATTTGAAAGTGACAGTGGCCTGATGTTAGACTGCATGGAAACTTGAGGGGAGGCACACTCATTGTTATGGTTCCAGTTAATCCTATCTGATCACTACAAGGGAGTATCACAGTATTGTTCAACAAGCAAATTGTAAACCCTTCACATCTATGTCCACCATCTGAGAACAAGTAATAGACCTCCTGCAACATTATTTGTCATGTCGCACCATTGGTCAGAAACTAGAAGGAACTGCACTAGGGAATTACCATCCCATGCATAGGATGCCATTAACACCTCAACGCAGATGATTGCATTTGGAGTGATACTGTGCCAGAGAGGCATGAACTGCTGATGAACGGCATCACATTGTGTTTTGTGATGAATCACAGCTCTGCACTATCCCAGATGACCATCATTGGTGAGTATGGCAACGGCTTGGTGAGAGATCACATTCTTCCAACATTTTGGAGAGTACAGGGCTGTTACTCCTCACGTCATGGTGTGGGGAGCCACTGAGTGTGACTTCAGTTACAGCTGGTGGCGACTGAGGAAACTCTGATGGCACAACAACATCCTTCATCCTCATTTGTTGCCTCTTAGAGGATTGTATTGTGGTGTTATTTTTCAACAGAACAATGCTACTTCACATATGGCACATGTCTCTATGAACTGCCTGCATGATGTTCAAGTACTTATATGGCCAGCAAGATCCCCAGATCTGTCACCAACAGAATGTTTGTTGGATCATCTGGGATGTCAGCTCCATCCCAGTGCCAGTATACATGGTATCAAGAACTATTTACAAAAGTTGTGGGCCACCTTACCTCAGGAGAGAATACAACTGCTTTATGACACCATTCCCCACCAAATCCAGGAGAGAGGGTGGGGGGACATCATGCTGGTAAGTGGTATCATACTGCCAAATAATATGAATAAATTTTGTAACCAGTGAAATAACACCAAATACTCTTTCAACACAAGAGACTTCATTTTGTTTCCTCCTCCCCTTCTGGATTCTTCACTTTTTTGTCAGGCATCATATTTTTCATGCAGACTTTCTAGTGATTCATGGAAGCTTACTCTTAGGATGAGGTGTACAGAATAAGTTGGATGCATGGATGGATGGGTAAATAAATGAATGAGCAGAAATCACCACTCACTTTTATAGCCAAGTGATGAGTAGCAAACAGGCACTTACAAATATTTATAATGACTAAAAATGTAAATGTCATGTGACTAGGGCCTCCTGTCAGATAGACCATTCACTGGGTGGAAGTCTTTTGATTTGACGCCACTTTGGCGACTTGCACATCGATGGGGATGAGATGATGAAAACTTGAGCATGACTAAACAAGGAAAGGAAAAACTATCAATATTTAAAGATGAGTAATAAGGAAGATATGGGGACAAATCTTAAATAAAGGAGAATGGAAGAAGAGAGAGAACAAGGAAGTCTACTTCTTGATGCGATGAACAACAATCCTACAGATACTGAACAGCAGAACAATCCAACGGGCGTGTCATGTAGCCTGTAAGCAAGAAGAAGGGCCCTTGAAGAAGGCAATTGATGGGAAACCAAGTACCAGACACCCCACAGGACAACCAAGGCAGTGCTGGATGGATGACCTGGTGAAGAATCTGGCAGCCCTGGGACTGAAGACAGCTGGAGTAATCGAGCGCAAAACCAAAAGGAATGGAGGCAATTTGTGGAATCAGTGTGTGGTCTACAGGGTCTGTGACCACTGGATATGTGTGTGCATATACACATCAAGAGCTTTTGGTACACATAAAAGAAAATTTAAGATGCTTTCACATTGCTAAAGAACTTTTAATGTTATAGAATTGATACAAAAACTATAAAATATAAAATATACAGAAATATTGTATGCCTAATGTCAGTGAGGTGTACAGAAGAAAAATTGTACTGCATTAGATTAGCATCAAAATATGAAGTGGATGACATAATTTCAGTGGGTCAGCAAATTAGTCACACGTACAAAGCTCTGGAGAAGAAAATCATTGAGATGAGTCTTGGTTCAAATGTACCCCTACATTTACAAAATCTCTTGAATTCTGTATTTTGGTACTGTGAAAAAATTACTGAAAAGATATTATTTTTCCATGAATGGAACTCACTTTAATTAATTTACATAAAAAGTAATGAGAAGAAAAGTGAACCACAAGAAGGACAAGAATATTAGTGAATAAAACAAAAAAGGTCACTGGAAATACAGGACAAACAGATGTTACAAAATTTTGTGTAATTTGTTTAAAGAAACTTGAATACTCACTTTCCTCAGGGACACCCTGTGGCTGTGGACACTGTATACTTTCATATTCAGTGCGTCCAAAGCTTGCTGAGTAGACAGCAATTCGAGCATTTGGATTGCACTGCAGGTGCACTGTTTCACTTTGACATGCGACTTTGCTGCGAAACTCATCTGAAACAATAAATCGGTTTCAAAGTCACAGATATGAAAATGCTGTCAAAAAAGTTACAAAACTACACAAGAACGTTTAAACTGGAGATTTTTTCAATTTTCTCATGTGGCTCATACCACAATGCAAGCCTTTATATTTGACACCTATTAGCTGGTTATCATATCTGTATTTTAATTGTAACTATTCCGTGCAATGAATGCTCATGTAACTGTAATGTCAAGTTTGTATTATTGTTGTTAGTCTTGATATAGTTGATAATGATATGGGGAGAGGGGTTGAAAAAAATGCTATTAAATAGTTTAGTCTTCTTAAAAACACAAATATTGACATCTGATGGACAGATTATGCCCCCACTCCAGTATACACTGCAGATATGTTTGAAATTTAACCAAGAACATTGGCACAAACTCTTATATTCAGGCATTTTATGCCCACACATCATCTCCCCTTGTCAGCTAATCCTGGTGATGAAAATATTTTCACCTCAAGGATTTCAGCTAATTTCCTCCACTGTAAATTATGTTACGCCTTATCAACATTTGTCTTTTCATATTAAATGAAGGTCATTACAAGTCCAGTGCCCTATGATGACAACGAAAAAAGTGACCCATATAAGTATACCAGGGCTGCAACAACACAATAAGCAATAAACAAAACATTTAAAAATATGTTTTGCAGTAAATGGTCTATCACTTAATGTAGAAAAAACACAGTCATTCAGTTCTGTACAAAACAAGATGTATCATCATCACCAAAGATGCAGCACACGGGAAATGAAATATATAAAACTGACTTTGTGAAATTCCTGCACGTCCGCACTGATTAAAACTTCTACTGGAAATCATGTACAGGATATTTGGAAATTTCCATTCCAAACTTGTAAGACTTTTACTGGGGAGTGAGTAGATAATATTTTGAACTTAGAAGCCACAGAAATTGCACATGTACTCCTTGATAGTTTCTCTATGACGGAATGCAGTGTGTCCCCTTGCAATATGGGTGTGCAGCATCTCCTTGGAGCACCACAGTCACACCTGCTGATGATGATGATATTTGGTTTGCGGAGTGGTTGTCAGCACCCATACGAAGTCCTGATTTTTACACAGTCCATTTTCTTTTCACAATCCAATCTAGTCACTCTCACAAATGAAGATGATGATGATGATGATGATGGTGATGATGATGATGAAATGATGAGGACAAAATAAACACCCAGTCCCTGGGCAGAGAAAATCCCCAACCTAGCCGGGAATCGAACCCAGGACCCTGTAATCCTCACCTGCTGATGGTGAAAGTACCCTTTCTTGAAGTTGTTGCATAACAGTGGCAAGAAGAGTATGTGATAGAATTAGACTTTGTGGAGATTGGTCTTGATAAAGGCAACGAGCAGCTTTTCCATTACCATGAGCTTCGCAATTCAGAAGAATCATGTCAGCGTATGCTACAAATGTGTACTCAACCATGTTGTTCTAACACTCACACACATGGGAATGAGACTTGAAGTGGGTCAGAGAGGTAAGTTCAATAAATGGTTCAAATGGCTCTGAGCACTATGGGACTTAACATCTGTGGTCATCAGTCCCCTAGAACTTAGAACTACTTAAACCTAACTAACCTAAGGACATCACACACATCCATGCCCGAGGCAGGATTCGAACCTGCGACCGTAGCGGTCACGCGGTTCCAGACTGACGCGCCTAGAACCGCGTGGTCACACCGGCCGGCTAGAGAGGTAGGAAAGACATCAAATGTCATCAGCCAATCCGACACATAAGCCCCCACCATGACTACCCTATTGCATAACTACCTAGCAAACATGTTTTCATACAGCTGTAGCACTGAAATGGTACATTTCTGGACATGTGCTCCAATTCAAAGCGTTATGTGCTTACTATCTCTAAAAGTCCTAGAAGTTTAGAATGGGAATTTCTGTAAACCCTGTATTTAAGGCTTCTCAAATGCTTGAGTTCAGCAATATTTGTTCAAAGTGTAACTGTCGATTTTGGTGATGAAAGCATCAAAAAATTAACCTACTTTGTATACTTCAATTCTTTGCATGTACACATGTTTTCACAGAGAAAATATGTCTTACTTGCGAATCAACCAACATATACCACATCACTGCAAGGTGTTAGGAATATGATGCACGGAACACACAAAATTTTAAACTAAACTAAAACTTTTCAGTATATCCTAGAAATAAATTTCAATCAAAATAGTCAAACAAACATTGTTGAAAATATTGCACACAGTCCCTATGATTAACAGCAACAACAACAACAACAACAACCATTTGATATTCACTGCTGGATAAAGTCCTTCTCCAGATCTTTCAGTGTGATACAGTCTGCACATATATGAACTCATGTTGCTCCTGTGTTTTATAGTGTTGTTTACTATCCAGTTGTATTAGATTGCCATTTAGGTCTTATCTCTCAGAAGTCAGCAAAGAACTTTCTTTATCCATCTACTGCACACATATCATTTTCATTGCAGTGATAATCACATCTTCCTCTCCATTCTGTTTCTTTGCTAATTTCAGTTTTCATGTCTATCCAAATAAATCCCTACACACATCTCTCCACTGCTCACTGAGAAACCCTCAGATTTTGAAAGTGCAGGTCTCACCAACATATTCCATAATTATTAATACACATTGATTGTCAGTTTTTCTTTTTATAAACATTGGAAATACAGCTTTGAGTTCTTAAATAACGTAAACTCCTTACTAGAGAAGTTTATTTGCCCAGATCACAGAAAATGTGTATACAGAATACTAGTTTCAGTGAGTTAAATTACCAACTTCAGATGTGAAAAAGTATTGCAAGCAAATTTTACAGTCTAATAATCATTATTCATTATGAATAAGAAATTTTAATACACATATTACATACCATGCGCAGACATAGAACACTGTGTCATTCTATGTATTGCATGGTCATTTAGTCATGGACATATTTGGGAAAAACAGTAATATAAGTAAAAATTATTATGGAAAAATCCAACATGAAACATTTAAAATGTAACATGCCAGGGGTGAACATATTTTTTTGAAGATGCTCCAGTATAACATTGTACAATAAAACCATTATTGTGCCAAATGCACACAGTTTATGACCAATACATGTGGCTCCTAGGATACTGCCTGCTGTGATTGTGTTGAGAGTTGACAGCACACTGGCAGGTAGCAATTAAATGGGCTAAATAGTGTTTAGGGCTACCACCAGGTGACAGTAGTCTTTTACATGATAACTTAGAAACATAATAAATATATATTTTCATTGTATTGTATAATACATCAAAGGATGGCAATAATCTACTATTGTTGCCAGTGATGTGGAAGTTGTAGGATCCTCTTAGCAGTGCCAGTTGTGTTGACAGTTCAAATGCCACCGTCTATTGCCCGACGAATTTGTAGCAGTTCTGAGGTGAATGCCGTGAAGTGTTTCCTTCAGTTTAGAAATCGAGTTGAACTTATGAGGGCTTAAGTCAGGGTGTGCAGCAGGTGGTATAGCACTTAACAGCCCCATCAGTCAAACAAATCAGTAACAGCTTGCACTGTATGTGCTTGAGCATTGTGCTGCAAAATTAGGGTCAGGTCCTGCAGAAAATGTCATCACTTCTGTCTCTAAGCTGGTCGTAGGTTGTGTTCCAAAAATGAACAGCATGGAGACAGAAGTGATGACACTTTCTGCAGGACCTGGCCATCATTTTGCCGGGCAATGCTCAAGCACATACAGTGCAAGCTGTTACTGATTTGATTGACTGATGGGGCTGCTAAGTGCTATGCTACCTACTGCATTCACCTGACTTAAGCCCTTGTAAGTTCAACTCGATTTCTAAACTGAAGGAAACACTTCACGGCATTTGCTTCAGAACTGCTACAAATTTGTCAGGCAATAGACCACGCCACTCGAACTGTCAAGACAACTGGCACTGCTAAGAGTATCCTATGACTTCCACATCACTGGCAATGTGTTATACACAATGCTGGTGACTACTTTGAGGGTCAGTAAAACTTTGAAACAGGTATCTATTTTGTATGAGCTGTAAATAAATAGCCGCCACTATTAAAATTCCAACCCTCCTACTAAGTAGTATGTAATGCATACCCCTCAGCTCAGACCTATTAAACCCAAATCATGTATCAGATGGTATTGTGCCCAGCTTAGTACTAATGTTCTTTATTATTATTACACAGTTCTTTACATGTTGATATTTTGACTTAGACTTGGTCCTGTATATTCCACATGATGGTTTGTAATATCACCTAGACCAGGTGCTCTTCGTGGTTTCCATACTGGGGAAGGCTGTGACATTTATCAAATGAAACTGCTACAGATAAGTCTGTCAGCAAAACCAAGATATCGGGGTGGGTGGGGGCAATATTACACTCTAGCCAACAAAAACTAACTTGAAGGTAAAATCTGTAAATAGCTTATTTGTACAACATCACATTTTCCAACAGTTTGTCACAACAAATCATACTAAAAGACATGTGTTGGAGAGATCTTTAATGTGGTGTTTATTAGGTTTGCCGTATGCTTAATGTCTATGGTGTTTGCATTCCTGAACTTTGGATTTATAATGTATTGTGTGCTCAAACCAAAGTGTTTATGAGTTTGCATGATGAAACAGAGAAATTCCCATGATGCCACGTGTCTTGTGCACGAGTTCATGAGGTTGAAGGTAAACATGTGTGTCCTTAGTGAAATAAAGGTCAAAGGGAACGGAACCGAAAATGTAGCAGATTGAGTCCATCTTTACAGTGGCATTAAAAAGGAGGAGGGGCCAAGAGAAGGATTTCAATAGCCAACCTTTTTTAAGAAGCACAGAAGAGAGATTAAATACTGGGAGAAAATTGATGTGAAGATAATAATTGTAGAAATCTCAAAATATGGCCAAAAACTGATCATTGTTGGGGCTTATGCACCTACAAATGATGCTGACAGTCAAAGATAAGTTTTATGAAGATTTAACAAGTGTGCTAAAGAACATAAGTGCCCACAAAGAAATAATTTTAATGGTACATTTTAATGGAAAGGTAGGAGTGGCCACTGATAGTGAGGCAGTGGGAAGATATGGAGATGGCACAGTAAATAACAATGGAGAAAGGTTAGTGGATACATGTGTGAAACATTGTCATTGAAAATTTTACATGGTCTCTTTTCTCACAAGCAGACCCACAGGTATATACGGGAGAATCATTCCAGAAATATCAGAATAGTAATAGACTATATTATTCAAAATAAAAATTCCAACATAAGAACAAATGATGTTAGAGTCTACATGGAGGTGCAGAATGTTGCTCAGACCACTTCCTGTCAGGTGTAAAGGTGGCTGTAACATCCAAGGGCCAAAGAAAAATTAAAAAGGCAAATATTCCCACAAGTATAGTGGATACTATGAAACACAACTTCTAGATAGATTGAAACAAGAGCCTGTCAGTTTTCTTATAATTTATGATTGTCAAATAAGCTGAGGCACTTAGAAGAAGAAACAACAGAGCATATGTGCTGAGAAATTAAAAATGCATACATGAAGCATCATTTGAAGCAGTGGGGCAGCAAGAGGAAGAAAGAAAGTGGTACCAACAATAGTGGACACAAAGGAGTGAAGAAAAAGTGAACCTAATAAAGATGTTCTGTAATAATTGGTTGAGAACATGGGACGAACATGATACAAACTTGTATGTTAGAATGATTAGAGAAGTAAGGACATCTGCAAAAGGAAAAATGAAACCTTGATGCATAAACATGAAGAAGTTGATCGATGCATTGGGGAGAGGGGGGAAGGGGGGGGGGGGCACGAAAGCGGTGGCAGCATGGAAAATGATCGCAGGGTTGAGGAAAGAAGTAAAAGAAAGAGCAAACCTGCTGATTAACCGCCTGGTAGAGTGGGAGAAGACTTTTAAAGGCCTGTTAACAACAGAAAGGACAGAGTACAATGATATAAAGTGAGAGACATGGGGGAACCAGAAAGGTGTACAGATAGAGAAAATAAACTAAGAAAGATGTAAAGAAGGTGGCTACACGAATGGAAATAGGGAAATCATCAGGGTCTGGAAATATACCAGTAGAATTAGTGAGGTATGGCTCTTAAGTATTCTGTATGAATATCTAACCAAGTTATTTAATAAATATACTAAGATGGTATCTGTTCTTTCACACATGGCCAAAAGAACAGATACCATCTTAGTATATATATATATATATGAAAGTTTGGCCAAACTTTCAGGAAACATTCCTCACACACAAAGAAAACAGAACGTACCAGCGTGACTTCAAACACTTTGTTACAGGAAATGTTCAAAATGTTCTCCGTTAGCGAAGATACAGGCATCCACCCTCCATCACATGGAATCCTGATGCACTGATGCAACCCTGGAGAATGGCGTATTGTATCACAGCCGTCCACAATACGAGCACGAAGAGTCTCTACATTTGGTACCGGGGTTGCATAGACAAGAGCTTTCAAATGCCCCCATAAATGAAAGTCAAGAGGGTTGAGGTCAGGAGAGCGTGGAGGCCATGGAATTGGTCTGCCTCTGCCAATCCATTGGTCACCGAATCTGTTGTTGAGAAGCGTACGAACACTTCGACTGAAATGTGCAGGAGCTCCATCGTGCATGAACCATATGTTATGTTTGAAAGTTTGGCCGTCCCTTTTTGTAACATCCTGTATATCGGTAAGGCTCACGGGCCACTTGGCCATCTTCTTCTTCTGTGCGAATGCACAAACAGTGCCCGAACTCTTATGGGAATCAGCAATGCGCCGCGAGTAATGAGTATAATGGATGGGGGCACTATGACTGCAGTGCAGGACAATACATTGAGAATGTGGGTTTCGCAGGATAAATCCCTGCAGTCGTGCTATCCTCTGTGTCCTCGGTGGCTCAGATGGATAGAGCCTCCGTCATGTAAGCAGGAGATCCCAGGTTCGAGTCCCGGTCGGGGCACACATTTTCATCTGTCCCCGTTGACGTATGTCAACACCTGTAAGCAGCTAAGGGTGTTCATTTCATTGTTATTTAATAAATGTATATGGGATGGGGAGGAAATTCCAGCAGAGTGAAACTTAGCATACACAAGCCCTATAAATAAAAAAGGAACTGAGAATGTACACTCCTGGAAATTGAAATAAGAACACCGTGAATTCATTGTCCTAGGAAGGGGAAATTTTATTGACACATTCCTGGGGTCAGATACATCACATGATCACACTGACAGAACCACAGGCACATAGACACAGGCAACAGAGCATGCACAATGTCGGCACTAGTACAGTGTATATCCACCTTTCGCAGCAATGCAGGCTGCTATTCTCCCATGGAGACGATCATAGAGATGCTGGATGTAGTCCTGTGGAACGGCTTGCCATGCCATTTCCACCTGGCGCCTCAGTTGGACAAGCGTTCGTGCTGGACGTGCAGACCGCGTGAGACGACGCTTCATCCAGTCCCAAACATGCTCAATGGGGGACAGATCCAGAGATCTTGCTGGCCAGGGTAGTTGACTTACACCTTCTAGAGCACGTTGGGTGGCACGGGATACATGCGGACGTGCATTGTCCTGTTGGAACAGCAAGTTCCCTTGCCGGTCTAGGAATGGTAGAACGATGGGCTCGATGACGGTTTGGATGTACCGTGCACTATTCAGTGTCCCCTCGACGATCACCAGTGGTGTACGGCCAGTGTAGGAGATCGCTCCCAACACCATGATGCCGGGTGTTGGCCCTGTGTGCCTCGGTCGTATGCAGTCCTGATTGTGGCGCTCACCTGCACGGCGCCAAACACGCATACGACCATCATTGGCACCAAGGCAGAAGCGACTCTCATCGCTGAAGACGACACGTCTCCATTCGTCCCTCCATTCACGCCTGTCGTGACACCACTGGAGGCGGGCTGCACGATGTTGGGGCGTGAGCGGAAGACGGCCTAACAGTGTGCGGGACCGTAGCCCAGCTTAATGGAGACGGTTGCGAATGGTCCTCGCCGATACCCCAGGAGCAACAGTGTCCCTAATTTGCTGGGAAGTGGCGGTGCGGTCCCCTACGATACTGCGTAGGATCCTACGGTCTTGGCGTGCATCCGTGCGTCGCTGCGGTCCGGTCCCAGGTCGACGGGCACGTGCACCTTCCGCCGACCACTGGCGACAACATCGATGTACTGTGGAGACCTCACGCCTCACGTGTTGAGCAATTCGGCGGTACGTCCACCCGGCCTCCCGCATGCCCACTATACGCCCTCGCTCAAAGTCCGTCAACTGCACATACGGTTCACGTCCACGCTGTCGCGGCATGCTACCAGTGTTAAAGACTGCGTTGGAGCTCCGTATGCCACGGCAAACTGGCTGACACTGACGGCGGCGGTGCACAAATGCTGCGCAGCTAGCTCCATTCGACGGCCAACACCGCGGTTCCTGGTGTGTCCGCTGTGCCGTGCGTGTGATCATTGCTTGTACAGCCCTCTCGCAGTGTCCGGAGGAAGTATGGTGGGTCTGACACACCGGTGTCAATGTGTTCTTTTTTCCATTTCCAGGAGTGTATGTAATAGTTATCATGGCATAAGTGTCACAAGCACTGTTAGGAGGCTGTATGGGAAGATTTTAAAATCAAGAATGGAGGAGTTCATAAATGAAGTGCAGGAATAAAAGGGGCTTTAGAAGAGGTAGCTCATGTGTAGATAATATCTTTACCCTAACACAGATTGTGGAGAAGAGACTGGAAAGGAATATAAGCAGTCATTTGGTTTTCATAGCTCTTGAGAAAGCATATGACAGTACCATTAAAGCTATTGTTCAAGGTGCTGTGGTCAAGGGATCTGCCAAAACTTTATGTAAGAATTATCATAAACTTCCACAAGCCAGCAGAATGTGTCATTAAAGTATGGAAAGAAATTTCTAGAGATGCCTTCAGAATAAATAAAGGACTGAAGCATGCTGTCTGTCTCCCACGCTTTTTTAAGATTTATGTGCAGAAGGCATTGGATCTGTAGCTATGGGGACTGAAGCTAGGAAGTAGTGTATGTACACACTTTTCTATGCTGATGATCAGGTTGTTGCACCAAATGATGATGAAGATATATCTTACAGGCTCGGGAACTTGTCGGAGGAGTATGAAAGGTGTGGTTTCAAAACTAATTTTGAGAAGACGTAATATCTATGTATAGGAGAAGATGAAGTAATTTGGACATCTATAGACATCTTATTAAGGTGTCTAAAGAGTTTAGGTACCTGGGCAGTCTCTTATCACGTGATGGAAGATGTGACAGAGATATCCAACAGACCAGGCAGGGAAGGGCGGCTATCCGAAAATTAAACCCTGTAGTTAGTTCTCAAAAATGAGTTTAAAGGCTAAAATTCATTTATACAAACGCATCATTGAGCCAATAACAAACTATGGGGATGAGTGCTCGGAACTCACAGAAGAAATCAAAAGAGACTTAGAGCTTTAGAAATAAGAAATTTGGAAATAAGAGAAAGGGCACAGACTCATTGCAGTATTGCGGATAAAACATAAGAAAGACAACTAGGATGGTTTGGGCATGTCAAAAGAATGGATGAAGACAGATGGCCCAGTAGAGTACTTTCACGGCTACCTCCTGGAAGGAGAAGAAGACCACGAGAAGTATGGCCAAGTGATAACAAAGAAGCGATGGAAAGCCGAGGAATGGAAGAGGATGAGGAAGAACGGCGCGATCGAGGCATTTGGAGACTGAGATGCGGGATGCGGCGTCAGCTGTAGAACCCTAGCAACAAGAAAGGATTTGTCGTACCATACTTATGTATTAAGAAAATATGCATATTAACTGGTATGGCGCATTTAAGATCTCTCCGAATCGTGTCGTTTTTTGTATGGTTTCTCGTGCTAAAGGTTCGGAAAATGTGACACTTCAGCACCACATCCTGTACTATAAAAGAATGACGCGTTTTTTAATGTGACGTAGGTGTCTAAAAATGTCAATATCCTTTTCATGCACTTAAAATCTTAAGCCAAACTAATAGTTACAAGACAGAAATTGCTTCCAACTTTTGCTTACATACCTCAATTCACTCGCTTATAGATGAAATCAGCTCGTCTCCCCTTCTGCACTGCAAAATGGTGTACGACCATTTCATTGAAATTTTGCTGATTCAGTTTTCCTTTTTCGAGAGAACACATTGCAAGCGCAAAACGTCTGTTCTTATTCACTGTATTACGCATGTTATGTTTCGACTCGCTTTGACGTAGAGAAACTGCGTCCTGCCTCTCTGTTTCACTGGGAAGTTTACTATTATCTGCAGAAGATTAACACTTTTAGGAAACGCTTTTGCCAAATTGTTTTCATAAAATAAGTTCAACAAGGTCAAAGCACCTGATGCTTTCTCAAAATCCTTTCGGCTGTATAACATTCCGTTCATAACGGAAGTCTGAAGACGAAAACAACAATGGTTCAAACAGTTGTGCAATTCACAAGTGATAATTAAAACTGAATCGATCACTGATCTGAGTCATGATGCGGTCGCAGATGACTCGTACGCACACCATTCTTGATTCAATGAACGACCCCGTTTTGCAGTTTGTTCTTTCTGTTCCCAGTGATCGTGATCGTCAGTGTCAAGTGAGGCTCTAGCATACGGTACTGGACAGCAGCCGCACAGTGCGATACATATCAACACATTTACCTGCATCAGCATTCCTTTGCTTTTGTTGATTGAACAAAATGTCACAATGAGGCATGACTTTATTTAAAAGAAAATGTAACTAGAAGAGGAAATCTTTGTCGTGCTGAAAACCCTTCAGTCGCATAGCCTTGTTTATTATCCTGTAATCATTAGCATCACCATCAACAATTTCTTCCATGCACTCAGCAGTCCCTTTTGGTATTTTTATATAATTGTTACACTCCGCAACTTGAAATTTCATCCGATGGACTGAAGACAGTGTCTTAATTATCTCGTCAAGAACGGCTGTGCGTTTAGGAGACTGGTAAAAACGGCAGATATTCCTTCCAAGTTGTTGGAGAAGATCTGCACTTGCCTATTGCCTGTCACACAACGTTCAACAATTAAATTTAACTGATGTGTGTAACTGTGAATGAAGTGAGCATTTTCATACACCCTTTTCATTCTGATTTTAACTCCACTCATGCACCGTCGCAACACTGAGCTATAAGTAGTTCAGGAGTTTCATTTACGTCCATTTGCCCTTGCTCATTGCAAACAACTGCAGTTACATCGTCTACAGTATGAATTTTTGGTCGCACAAAGGAAATAAAGCTTTCGTCAATTTTCCCCTGTAGCTCATACCGAATTATTGCAAGCAGCTATGACAAATTTGTACAGTCAGTGGTTTCGTCAACTTCAATTGCAAGGAAATTTGTCTTCGACAGTTCACTCCTGATTAGATTGAAGCATACCTCATAAATTAATTCCAGCGGTTGATTTCTAAATGTTTCGGACACGTCAAAGAAAACTCGGTTTTCCTATAATGTGCTGCTTCAAGACGCCGTCCAGTTCTGTCATCAGATCAACTAGACCTCGAAAAATTCTTGGAATCTTCTGTTTCGTCAAGCCCCTTAATGCAAGCTCGAATTTGCTGCAAAATTCAATGCAGTCTATCAGTTTACCCAACATAGGCCGTTTTTTTTTTATAATTTTCATATATGTCTTTATATTAACGCGGAAAGTACTATCCTGATGGCACGTAATATCCACTTTCCCTAACACCGAAAACTCTGTAAAACCATTTATATGTTTTTCACTGGAACTGTGCTTTCCCACCAATTTGTGAGAATTTTTAAAGTCTGTGATACCATTCTCAGTCTATGCACTATCACTATTTGTCTCAAGTCAGGTGAAACAGGAAAATCGATTTTTCAATTCATAACCACACGACCACTCGGCTGCACTGTACGTTGCTCTGTTACAGATGCGTGTTTATTTACTCGCACGAACAAACTTGACACTCGGCGCGGTGGCTGATGGCAGCGACTGTAAATCAGAAATGCCTTTACGGTCGCTCCCATCAGCCATTGTCAGCCAGTGTCAACTTTGCACGTGTAATACCCTTGCCTGGATTTACACTGATTTTGTTCTTGATTGATGTTTAGTTCGGATATGGGCGCACAAAGGTTCTTCACTTTCGTGTTAACCGCACATTCCAAATTTTAACATGATAAATTGCACACTGCACTGACCTAGTATTGCTTTCGAACTCGCAGAGTGCTATAGTATTTCGTAAGAAAGTAAAATTCAATAAACTCAAGCACAATACACTCACAAAATTGCTAATGACGCGCGTTAACCGCAAACGCAGTCAACAGACAAGGAAACTAAATTAACGGAACGTTTTTCGCGCGCTTTTACCACTTCATTCGTGAATTCCTCGCTAGGTGGTGATACTTGTGGTATCGTATTCTAATGCACTCTGGCGAGAATTTGCAGACTTGTTCCAACAGTGGATAGGATAACCAATGGCAGAAACAAAAGGCTTTCTAAAACACTATCAGAATAGTAATATTATATATCGATTAATGACGCACCAAAGAATAATAGAGATATACAGATAAAGGAGCTTGATAGCAAAGTTCCGTAAACTCTGTTCATTCCCTTTTGATGTAAGCAGAAGAACGTGAAAATTGTGTGGAGGTTGGTAGGACACGGGATAACTAACATAAAGAGTATACATGATTTTACAATATTTCTAACCGATTAGCAATCAACGTAAACTATGAAGTTGGTTTTCCGACGTTACAAAGATTTGATCTGACATATCGTATCAGTGGCTGTAACGTTGTTACGTATGACATTAACAATATTTCATGACTGTTACTCTACTGTACATAGTTTTTGCAATGGTTGTGTCTGTATAATGCTTAAACGTTCTTCAAGTTAGCCATCAGCATAAGTTATAAACGGTTGGACATGAACCGCTTTATGACTCGCTTGCGATGCGACCCACACAGCCCCTTTACCTTCGATTTCGTAACCATCAGTTGGCGTTTGGATCTGTATACAGTGTATGGTCATATACCTCTAACCTTGAACTACGCTTTCGCCTAGGAGCGGACTTTTAACCGAGTACTTTAACCTAGACCTAGGGTAACACACAAGGCCCAACAGTTAATACTTGCCATGTTATATGAGATACCGGTAATACATGTACATATCATAAATTTATATTTTTCCAGTTTTTTATTCACTAAGCATCGGGTAATATGGAATTAAAACCTGCTTTGGTATTAATGTCTCCGTTACGGCAATTGTTATAAGGCTGCTACATATTTTAGTAATAGTATGTTATGACTAATAATTTGCCATCATACGATATATATTTACAACGATCGTCCTTATGTAATATTGCAATAAATTCTTATGTAAGTCTCCAAAACGTTTTGCCAATCCAGACTGAAATTTTCACTCTGCAGTGGAGCGTGCGCTAATATGAAACTTATTGGCAGATTACAACTGTGTGCCGGACCGAGACTCTAACTCCGCGCTTTGGAAGGTAGGAGGTGATGATGGGTTGTGAGACGTGCTTAGGTAGCTCAGTCGGTAGATCACTTGCCTGCGAACGGTAAATGTTCTGACTTCGAATGTAGGTCTGGCTCACAGTTTCAGTCTGACAGTAAATTTCATTTTGCCAATGCTCGAGACGAGTTGCTTCACAGCACTGTCCTCGATTCCACCTATGTAGCCCTCCTCACTTTTCTCCATGTATTTTAATGGTGAACATAGTTTTAACCTTTTGCAGGGTGCATGGGCCATTTTTTGTCATAAATGACTTGCACATCTTTTTGCTGATTGCAGCAGCTAGTCACTGACTGTTGTAAGTAGTCTAGGTATGGTCTGTATATATCTGTGACAACTATCAGCAGTTGTGTAATGTTACACTGGAGCATCTCCAACGAAGTACTTTCACCTCTGGGATGTTATATTTTAAATTTTTGATGTTGGATTTTCGATAACTATTTTTAATTATATTAGAGTTGTTCCCAAATATGTCCATGACTAAATGACCATGACCTATGTATGTAGTTGGTACGTAATGCGTCAATTAGAATTTCTTCTTTATAACGAATGACAATTATTAAACTGCAAAGTACTTTTACATTCTTTTCAGCTCTGAAGATGGCAATTTAACTTCCCGAAACTAGTTGTCAATACATGCATTTATTACGATCTGGGAAAGTAAACTTACGTAGTAAATAGATTACGTTATTCAAATTCAGAGATTGCTCTCCTGCTACCAATGTCAGGTACCATAAGTTGAGTTCTTGGTTTACGAAAAACACTCTGGGCTATTTTTTTATCTTTATGTTTATTACTTTTCTGCATATCCATTACGTAACGTTACGCATATGTAGGCGAGCTAATTGGCCGCCTAGAATTGATACAATGAGAGTGTAATTTGCTTGCTGGGCTGGCTGCGAGTCGGTGGGAAGAGGATGTCACGTAGCCGCTCCACGCGAGCCTTGTGCAAGTGCGTCAGCAAAGGACCAGATGTGGGGAAAATCTCGGTAAGGGAAATTTGGACGACGTGTCGATCGCTTAACAGTGCTCCCAGCTATGGCGGGCTTTGAAACAAACTGAAAGACGGCTTCTTACAGCTCTTCAAGAGTCTATAATACTTCACATCAAGTATTATAGCAAATCTGACTATACCGGCAATATAAGATAAATGAGGCATATCCCGTGACACAACAGTAATTTTAATATTTTTAAAACAACAAAGGCAATAATTTACAGTGTGAAATGTTTTCACAATAAACCTCTGAATTAACAATGTTAAATGCTTCACGCGATTTCAGCATACGATATCTCAGATTATAGCACTGCACTATAGCTATAATCGCTGAAATCTATGTACCTGTTTGTATTTTATTTCTTGATTTTTACGTCTTTTATATCGGAAATGTTTGTCAGAACATCATATATTCCACATTTACACAGCTAATGAATGCAGCATCAATACCTCATATTTTGTCATACTTGTGTATTTATTTAATGAACAGTTTATTATTTTGCCAGTAACGCATTTAAATGTTGATTGCAAGTGCCATTAAAAACTATGCCAATTTAAAAGTGGTCAAATGCATGTGTTATTGGACACCAGAATAGAAAAGAGAACCAAAAGACGCTTCTGTCAAGAAGGCATAAATAATTGTTTAAATAATATTTAACGACAATTCATTGTCCTTTAATGTGATTGCAGTTGCACAAGAACACTAGCTTATTTATTTATTTATTAACAGTCTTTTATCTGTAATTACTGTGAATGATCTGAGTGTGACTGAATGTTTATAACATTTCTTTTTTTAAATATGATTGTAATGTATTAGTTTAGTCTGGGAAGTGGTCAAGATGTGACAGATAATGTCTGTAGCATTTGAAAACGATATGTTTTTGGTGTGGATTACCTTCAGCCAATGGAAAAGCAGACAGTAGTGGAACACTACTAGAGTCAAGTGGAGACTGGGTCTTTTCGTGTGAAGAGCTCAAGGGAGTGATTCTGGACACTTTGTGGTGAGTTCCGGAAGAACTCAGACCTATTTGGAGTGACGTGTATGATTCAGCTGTATAAGTGACTGTTTCTGGGCAGTGGATGGTCTCTGCAATACTTTAACTTCTGAGGGGACTTTATATTTCGAGAGGTCTCAATGTGCCACAGAAGAGGACTCTACCTTTTGTTACTTGATTTGCGGAACTGAGAATAGACAGACTGTGAGCTACTATTTTCGTATCATGTGTGATAACTTGTGAAGCATCATGTTGAACTCTGAACTACTTAAAGCTGGTAAATGTTCCATGTGTTGTGATTACGAAATGGAGTTAGTTTTCGCTAGTCTTATGTGACTATTTAGTTTGGAGATTTAGCTACCATCCTTGTATAACTCTCAACGTAACTTTCCTGAATTTAATATCGGGATTTTCCGTCTGCATTTTAAATGAATATCGCAGTACCACTTCCCATTTATTCGAGATGTCCTTTCCTGAATAAACATAATTCAACATAACTCTCTGTCGTCTACATCAATTACGGAAGTCAGAACACAATCCTTGTTATTAAATTAATCAGTTAACTTTTATTTTGTATTTCTGCGTATTTTATTCATTCGAAATTCTAGCCAACGTATAAACTATTTTACTGCAGATTACAGTTATAGTTTACTATTTGCAGCGAATTAGCTGCGAGGTATGAAAGCAGACGTGCGCAGCTCGCCCCTATGACTACATCACGCTTTTCGTTTTAAACAGAGCCATGTATAGCCAAAGTATCTAAGGTACGATCAATATCAGGTAAAGTAGCAACTGGTTTGCTCGTATGCGACGAGGCTAGGCAGAGCAACTACAAAGCAGTAACCATTAGGTACAGTCGCAATTAGTTGTCTTCAACTGTCCTGAATATAAAAAACTCCATAAACTGACTCTATGACTTTATTGGTAAGATGTACTACTTCCTTTCTGAGATACTCATTGCACAATATTTTAATCTTATTGTAACTGATTTTTCGGGGATATCTCTAAAACCGCTCTATTAAGTTCTTCCACACGTTACTGAAGTTTATCTGCTATAGTAACAGACAGTAACAATGTCATCAGGAGGCGACCGACCCAAACGTATTCCATTAGCATGCACTACTCCTTAGTTTCCCACGTTTAAGAATATGAAATCTTCTTCAGGGCTGCTGAGAATAGTTTTTGTGATATGGAAGTTCCTTGCCTCACTGCTCTTTCAATTCTTAAATTCTCATTATACTGTTGAAGTCTAATAAAAGCAGTAAGCACTGATACATACAGGGTGATTCAAAATTCCTGTTATAGGCTTCTAGGGACTGAAGAGGTGACTTAATAGATTTTGTAAAATTAATTTGAGAATCGTATCACTTTCATATCTCCCACTTCATGGTACGTTTACGCCATGACGTACGTGCAACAATTGGTTCTGATAAGAAATTCATCAATGGAGCATAAAGAATTGGCCACCAACAAATCCTTTAGACTCTTCTAAAACTGAACTTTATTATTAGTTAAATTTTTATGGCTGCAGGCATTTTATTGAAAATGTGTGTTGCTGAACAGTGGACACCTTTCTGAACCAAAGAAAGTGAATTTAAAACTTTGTGAAAGTTATTCTTATTTCTAGTATTGATTCTATAACCTGAGATGTTGCTTTCAAAAAAGATATATATTAAGTGCCAAATTTCATTAAGGAATAAATATATTTTGGGGAAGCAGTAACTGGTATCCCCAGATCCTTAAACAACCCTCTGCAGGACGTTCTTGAATTCACACCAAAACTAATTCGTATTGTACGTTTTTGCGCTTGGAAAACTTTAGCTTAGCTTTATGAGTTACCCCAGAAAATAATTCCGTTGGACATTATGGAATGAAAGTGTGCATAGTATGCTAGCTTTCATTTTTATGTCTTGTATGCCTGACAACATTTGCATAACAAATAGAGATTTATTTTGGCGCTTCAGCATTTCTGTTGTATTCTCCTTCCACTCTATAATGCAGATAGAAGACGTTGACTGTTAATTTCTTCGGATTATAGCTTGATAATAAATTTAACTAGGAGGAGCATACCACAGAAATGCTGAAGCGCCAAAATAAATCTCTATTTGTTAAGCAAATGTTGTCAGACACACACACACACACACATATATATATATATATATATATATATATATATATATATATATATATATATATATATATATATATATATATATAATAGGCATATACTGGTAGGAAATCTTTTACAAATTTTGAAGCTGGCCGTTGTGGCCGAGCGGCTCTAGGCTCTTTAGTCCGCAACCGCGCTGCTGCTACGGTCGCAGGTTCGAATCCTGCCTCGGGCATGGATGTGTGATATCCTTAGGTTAGTTAGGTTTAAGTAGTTCTAAGTCTACGAGGCTGATGACCTCAGATGTTAAGTCCCATAGTGCTTAGAGCCATTTGAACAAGTTCTGAACTGCATATAGTATGTTTTTTCAACGTTTAGTTACAGAGAACTGTGCAAGGAACCATTTATTTATGTCCATGAAAATCTCATTAGCGGGCCGTTGTATTGACTGCAGTAAGTTCTTATTTGAAGAATTTTCAGTGAAATCTACATTAAAACCACTTGTAACCACTAATTCTTTCTTTTTTGTTGTTAAATATGTCAATAGAGATTCAAAGCGATTTATGAACAGATTAAAATTACCTGCTTATACTCAGTATACCCTTAGTATTGCGAATAATTTATTATGACATTCTACTTCCGGTGCACATGCTTCCATATGCTGCCCTAGGCAAAATTTACGAATGTCTACATTACTAAATTTATGGCAATTCCTGATGAATGTGAGTACTCCTCCGTCCCCCATTTCTGTCCTACAAAACCAAGAATGTAACAAAATTCTGTAACACTTAATGTATCTGTAGCAGCGGTACATTATGTTCAGAGAGGAGATTGTGTTAACTGGGTTGGATGACTCTAATTCATCAATTCAGATAATAGTTCATTAATTTTACTTCTTAGTCGTCGAATATTTTGATGCACTAAAGATAGTTGCACTTCATACTGACTGAAATAAAAATGGGTGGAAATAAAATTTCTACTAATTGCTGAAAATTTTTAACCAACAGCTGTGTTTGCTGATCCGGTGTGCTAGAATTATGTTGTTTAGTTTCTTTCTCAGACTGAAGGTTCGTTTCAATCCTGACCTCTCTTAGAACTTGACTTCTTTCTGTCTTGCCTATCCTAAAAATGGTCCTGCTCCAACACCTGTAACCACTTGTATTTTACCACTCGTGGCAGTGCCTGACCCCCCCCTCCCCGCCCCCCCCCTTCCCTTAAATTTCCTGGTATTAGCCTATTCAGTGTACCCTTTCCTTTTCTGTTGAGGTGTAGGCCATGTCTAGTACAATCCCACCTACTGACAGAATCAACTGGAACCCAACCAATATGTGCCCCCCAGCAGCCCCCTGTATGTCAATATTAGTAAGCACTCTTGTTGAAAGACTGTTTAAAGATTTTTTTGTCAAACAGAGACCAAGTGTATTTTTCATGTATGATCCTAAACAGTACTTGTCCCGTAAAAAAAGAGGTTACGGTACTGTTACCTTCTGTTTTTTTAAATTTAGACTTCTTAAAACGTTATTTTAAGGCTTTTCTGAACATTTTAAAAGCGTGAATACAACATTTGTATTGATTAAAAATAAAGTTCTTACATATCAGATTTCAGAACCTACAGTTCTGATTTCTTTTGATCAGAGCTATCGGTACGGGGTATGCTACAAATCAAGCACTGATCCTAAGTATGAAATATGAAGTACGAGATGCTATTGGTTCCACCCATTTTGGAGATGGCTATTATACAAATTTTTTTTAGGAACTTGTGGAGCAATTTTACAAGCTATTTTTACAGTAGTTATGAGTTCACTGCACGGCTTCACGTAATTTACTACCTAGAACCGTTTTAATTATTCTGTTTATTACATTATCTGCATTCTTCTTCATATCTATGGCCATTTGAACTTTAGCTTTCACTGCAACAGTGACTGCTAAAGCAGTAAATTTTCCACTGTGTTTAACGTTTTTTGTTTTCTCTCTACACCATGCTCTTCCTTCCAGAATCCAGTCTGTTCTATGTTTGTATGATAAATTGTCTGGATGTATTGCATAAGTGAAGTCGTGTTCCTTGCACGCAGCATGTAATGGATTGACTTCAACATTACCTCTGTTTGGCTGTTCCACTAACTTCGTTCCTGGCCCACAGTATGAGTAGTCAGGTATACGAAGTTCTATGGGTATTAAGGAGATCCACCTTGCTTCTTCTTCTTCTTACTTGCTTGAATTCCAGCTTACGAATTATTTAACAGAATGTAGACAATGCTCTTATGTATTAGTTGCTGCAAGGCAGAAGACCCTTAATGTGTTGGAATACGTGATTTAAGAAGCAAGTACTCTAACTTCCCGTCATTCCTACTACAGATGAAAGTGGGTCATACCCACAGTGGTCTCAAATTTAAGATCGGCGTTCTACGGATCAGAGCGTGGAATGTCAGATCCCTTAATCGGGCAGGTAAGTTAGAAAATTTAAAAAGGGTAATCGATAGGTTAAAGCTAGAAACAGTGCGAATTAGTGAAGTTCGGTGGCAGGAGGAACAAGACTTCTGGTCAGATGAATACAGGGCTATCAACACAAAATGAATTAGGGGCAAAGTTTAATAATGAATTAAAAAACAGGAGCGCAGTTAAGCTACTACGAACACCATAGTGAACGCATTATCGTGGCAACGATGGATACGAAGCCCACGCCTACTACAGTAGCACAAGTTCATACGCCAACTACCTCCACAGGTGACGAAGAGACAGGGGAAATGTATTATGAGATCAAAGAAACTATTCAAATAGTGAAGGGAGACGAAAATTTAGTAGTTATGGGGGACTGAAATTCGATAGTAGGAAAAGAAGGGGTGGGAAAGTGGTAGGTGAATATGAAACAGGGGCAACGAATGAAAGAGGAAGCCACCTGGTAGAATTTTGCACAGAGCATAACTTAATCATAGCTAACACTTGGTTCAAGAATCATGAAAGAAGGTTGTGTACGTGGAAAAGGCCTTCAGACACTGGAAGGTTCCGGATAGATAATATAATGGCAAGACAGAGATTTAGGAACGAGGTTTTAAATTGTAAGACATTTCCAAGGGCGGATGTGGACTCTGACCACAATCTATTGGTTATGAACTGTAGATTAAAACTGAAGAAACTGCAAAAAGTGGGAATTTAAGGAGATGGGACCTGGATAAACTGAAAGAACCAGAGGTTGTAGAAAGTTTCAGAGACAGCATTAGGGAACAATTGAAGAGAACGGGGGAAAGTAGTAAAGTAAAAGAAGAATGGGTAGCTTTGAAAGACGGAATAGTGAAGGCAGCAGAGGATCAAGTAGGTAAAAAGACGAGGTCTAGTAGAAATCTTGGGTAGCAGAAGAGATGTTGAATTTAATTGGTGAGAGGAGAAAATATAAAAATGCAGTAAGTGAAGCAGTCAAAAAGGAATACAAACGTTTCATAAGTGAGATAGACAGGAAGTGCAAAATCGCTAAGCAGCGATGGCTAAAGGACAAATGTAAGGATGTAGAGGCATATATAATTAGGGGTAAGATAGATACTGCCTACAGAAAAATTAAAGAGATCTTTGGAGAAAAGAGAACCACTGGTATGAATATCAAGAGCTCAGATGGAAAACTAGTTCTAAGCAAAGAAGGGAAGGCAGAAAGGTGGAGGGAATATGTAGAGGGTCTATACAAGTGCGATGTACTTGAG
Source organism: Schistocerca piceifrons (assembly GCF_021461385.2). NCBI lineage: Eukaryota > Metazoa > Arthropoda > Insecta > Orthoptera > Acrididae > Schistocerca > Schistocerca piceifrons. The sequence goes on from NC_060149.1 coordinate 540,098,911, forward strand.
GGCAATATTATAGAAATAGAAGATGACTTAGATGAAGATGAAATGGGAGATATGATACTGCGTGAAGAGTTTGACGGAGCACTGAAAGACCTAAGACGAAACAAGGGCCTGGGAGCAATCAACAGTCAGTTAAAACTACTGATACCCTTGGGAGAGCCAACTCTGACAAAACTACACCATCTGCTGAGCCATATGTATGAGACACGCGACATACCCTCAGATTCAAGAAGAATACAATAAGTCCAGTCCCAAAGAAAAGAAGTGTTGACAGATGTGGAGGTTACCGAACCACCAGTTTAATAAGTCACAACGGCAAAATACTAACACGAATTCTTTACAGACGAATGGAAAAACTGGTAGAAGCCGACCTCGGGGAAGATCAGTTTGAATTCTATAGAAATGTTGGAACACTTAAGGCAATACTGACACTACTAATTTTCTTAGAAGATAGATTAAGGAAAGGCAAACCTACGTTTCTAGCATCTGTAGACTTAGAGAAAGCTTTTGACAATGTAGAGCGGAATACTGTCTTTCAAATTCTGAAGGTTGCAAGGTCAAACACAGGGAGCGAAAGGCTGTTTACAATTTGTACAGAAACCAGATGGCAGCTATAAGAGTCGAGGGGCACGAAAAGGAAGCAGTGATTGAGAAGGGCGTGAGACAGGGTCGTAGTCTATCTCCGATGTTATTCAATCTATATATTGAGCAAGCAGTAAAGGAAACAAAAGGAAAATTTGGAGTAGGAATTAAAATCTATGGAGAGGAATAAAAACTTTGAGGTCTGCTGAAGGAGCAGTTGAACGGAATGGACAGTATCTTGAAAGGAGGATATAAGATGAACATCAACAAAAGCAAAATGAGGATAATGGAATGTAGTTGAATTAAATCAGGTGATGCTGAGGGGGATTAGATTAAGAAAGGAGCCACTTAAAGTAGTAGAAGAGTTTTGCTATTTGGGGAGCAAAATAAGTGATGATGGCCGAAGTAGAGAGGATATAAAATGTACACTGACAATGGCAAGGAAAGCGTTTCTGAAGAAGAGAAATTTGTTAACATCGACTTTAGATTTAAGTGTCAGGAAGACTTTTCTGAAAGTATTTGTATGGAAGCGAAACATGGACGATGAATAGTTTAGACAAGAAGAGAATAGAGGCCTTCGAAATGAGGTAATACAGAAAAATGCTGAAGATTAGATGGATAGATCACGTAACTAACGAGGAGGTACTGAATAGAATTGGAGAGAAGAAGAATTTGTGGCACAACTTGACTAGAAGAAGGGATCGGTTGGTAGGACACGTTCTGAGGCATCAAGGATCATCAATTTGGTATTGGAGGGAAGCGCGGAGGGTAAAAATCGTCGAATGAGACCAAGAGATGAATATATTAAACAGATTCAGAAGGATGTAGGCTGTGATTGTTATTCGGAGATGAAGAAGCTTGCACAGGATAGAGTAGTATGCAGAGCTGCATCAAACCAGTATCTGGACTAAAGACCTCAACAACATATATATATATTTCTTGTGGTAGGCAAGATCATATGAAGGCATAAATTTCCGTGGGTCGCATTTATGGATAGACAACTTTTATCTAGAGTATGCCAAATATATAGCAAAATTCCGAAACAATACTAATGTAATTATTCATTTCAGACAAGATGAACGTAATTTGAGGCCTGTATTCAGCGATAATGGTAATCCAGAAATGACATTTGATGCAGTCCTCCATGTGTGTAAATGAGCGTGGAGTAAGAATGCGTATAATTTTCTGTTTATAAGCAAAGACAATGGTTTAAATAATGAACACTACACAATGTCTGTGGCGTGTATTTTTCTTGGGTATGTGGGATAACACTCTTTACTTCACTCCGTCACGTAATACTCTATGTGACAGAACCATCCTTCAGTTACACAACTATAAAACTATGCACAATGGAAATTTGACTATTGAATTAATAGTTTTGGCCCTAATGGTGAAACTGAAGTGGATACAATGTAATAGATTTTCAAATACCACACAAACAAATTTAAACACATTGTAGGTACTGATGTGTATTCAAATGATAAATGTCCATTGTGACTACACCGATATATTGACGAAAAGCACGAGGGTGAAATTCTATGAGCAAACATTAAAGAATACAAAAAGTGCTGTGGTGCAGTTCACAAAGTCAGGAATGAGTGAAGTCCCTACACCTTGGTTCACACTTAAGAGTGTGGATAACACTATCTAGCTATAATTCAGTACATTGACAGAAATTGTGAACAGAAAACTAGGCGTTAGTGGGCCATATCGTGGAGTTCCTTCGAAAAGCACAATCTGCCAAATCAACCAATGGTAGAGTGTGAGCAGTGTTTTTCGTCAATAGCATGTTATTTTAATATCAGGTACTGCCTCTCTCCGACAGATGGACAAAACTTTTTCTACCAGTCCTCTCTCTACTGTGGCATCGAAATCGAACAGGCAACCCCCCTGGTATGCACCTTGACATCACAGTCAGCTCACCAATCAAGACGTATATTCGCCATTCGCGTAGGAACACTGGTGCGAGTGCCTCCGTTTCCCTCAAAAAATGCATCTGTTCTTAGAATTGCCTGTGCAGTGGATACCCGTCACGGCGACCAAAGCAAAATGTTTTCTTTCACAGGCCGCTAAGGCGTTCTCAGGAACGCCCAGGGAAAACATTGTCAGGACTATCTGCCGAAGCTAAGGCACGCTCTCTTCTTCGCAGGGATTAATTACTAGCGCACTGTTCAGATGCGATCCAGCCATAGCTCAGGTGCTGGTCCGTGCACAGAAATTCCCCGTGCCCCATTAAACGAGCATCCCTGCTGGGACATAGGCAAACCCCCTGATGCTTAAGGCGTATCCCCCACTGGTCCCTCTGAAAGTAGGATATCAGTGACCAAGACTCCTTGCCCGTCGCTCCATATACCTGAGCTCAGTACTTTGCATTCTCTAAACTGCAAACAATAAAGTGGCTGTTGTACTATCTACGTCAGCAGCCACAGCTGCCCCCAACGGCAGCCTTAGCTGTCACTGTGGAAGACGTGCTTCCAATATAAGCGCAATTCCTTCACCTCAAAGTACTGCATGCAATATTACATTAGAACCAACATCATGCCTAATCGCTGTCAGTCCTCTATACTATTCATTAAATTGGTCACTGTGCCTCCTCAACATGACACAAGTGCCCTAATCTGGTCATTGCATAATTGTGATCAGTTAAGTGAAAGAAAGACGAACTCAAAGGACTAGCCACCTTTCAAAAATATCGTATTAATTCAATAAATATATTTGTATTTGAGACTATCTGCTACACGTGAGCTGTGGTATAAATTACTTGTAATCAGTTCAGATGTTGACTGAGCATTACAGCTGTCAACATGTCTCAATTCAATTGAAGAAAAGATTAGTCTTAAAAGACAGGTGTTGAAATCCCTATGAAATATTCTCAGGAAATTGACATAGCTGAAAAAGGAGAAAGAGTAAGCTGAAGCATAGTCTCTACTGGAAACAGTATTGAGCATTTAGACTCATTTCTCAGCTGCTAGAGGGATTGGAACAGCTATTCCAAAAGGAGAATTAAACAGACCGACACGAAAGAAACGAGGTGAATGAAAAGAAGGTGTTTATGAAAGCAGAAGAAGAAGAGAAGGAGACTAAAGACGAACAGGAAGATGGCCATGGAAATGAGGAAGAATGTCGAAACAAAATTATGCCAGAGGCATAGTGTAAACTGGCAAACAACAGCTTTCACTAAACGAATAGACAAAACATATGACACTCTATACAGCATCTGATTTCATCCATTAGCAGAAATGTGTATAGCTGGAGATTCGGAGATAGATATTGATGGAAATGATTTAATAATATTCACAGTGTAATGTAAAGGGGAATGAGAGGATTATATAGTCTACTGTTCAAAATTACACCTTAAAAGCAGTTACACAATACGAGATATTTAACATTATGGTAAAACTCTCAGCTCTACTAGTCCGTAGCTCGTGGTTGCTGCCTCTGGATCACTGGGTTCCGTGTTCGATTCCCGGCCGGTTTGGGGATTTTCTCTGCCCGGAGACTGGATATTTGTGTTGTCCTCATCATTTCATCATCATCATTCGTGACAGTGGCTAGATTGGACTGTGTACAAAAATTGGACAGGGTAAAAATTGGGACTTCGTGCGGGCGCTGATGACCGCGCAATTGAGCGCCCCACGAACCAAAACATCATCATCACGTCATTAGCACTACTAATAATAATACTCGTAGATAAAACTATTTCTCCCTCATAAGTCATAAATATATCAATATCATTAAGTCTGTTTAAGGAGAAAGTGGTCGTGGATCACCATTAATAGAGAATGATAGATAATATTGGAATGGGAGAGAACGAAAATGTGCTTAAGTTGGAAGATAGTTTTCACCCAGTTGTCTGCACGTGTAGCTTTCGTTCACTGGAATAATCAGAATCAGTTGGTAGACAGATTAATATTCTAGCTAGGTTCGGAAACAGTGGGCAATAATTCACGTGATAATGAAATAATAGTTATTGAACAGGAGGTTGGTGAATAATCGATTACTGCTTGGTGAGGTTCACGATGGCTGTTGAAAGATCAGTGTATGAGAACATTCCATCGCAGAAAAGAAGTGCGTACAAAAATGACAGTTTCTGTCCATAAAGTATCACACAGCGGAACTAACAGAGATATTACTATTAGGTACCTAAGAAAAGAGATTGTTGTGGCTCCTTGTTTAAATGCAAGAGTGGTTAATTGTCATTCGCAAGGTCATTGGTTTCAGTTCTGATCCAAATTCTTTTTCTGAAGTGAATGTGAAGATAATACTCTTGCTTAAGAGGAGGTGCTTTAAAGATTCTGTATACTTTGTTGCTTCTGAAGCATGTGATAAGTATGAATTTGCATGTCGTTACTTTAAGGGTATATTATTCATATCGTCTACAGTTTGCCCACAAAAAGGAATGCAGTGCCGTTTCTATTTTATTAAGGCAGATACAGCAGTCAAAACTCGGCGATCTAGTGGAGATATCTCAAATATTTACTCAAACTGCAGCAAACTACTGTTTACAATAGATGATATCCTAAAGAATGTGGAAGATCATTATTAAATTCCTATGTTTGTACTGTGTATAATAGCATAAAATGTGCTATGATTTGTGTTACAAGTGAAAGTTCACTGTAATTTACTTTATGAACATTTTTTATAATAAAATTTATTTTTATAGTATTTTTTGGGTTTTTTTCTTTTTTTACCTCTGTACAATATTATAATGATGATGATGATGCAGATGTGGAAATAATGTTATGTGGCCACACGTGCCATGAAATTTAATGAGGAGGCAGAGGTAGAGGGAGAGAGAGAGAGAGAGAGAGAGAGAGAGAGAGAGGGAGAGGGGGAGAGGAGAGGGGAGGAGATTTACTGCGGAGTACAAATCATAGAGGTGTGTGTGTGTGTGTGTGTGTGTGTGTGTATGCAGTTCAGAGGCAAATATCTTTGAACGCAACACCATTGTATGCACGTATCTTTCAACATGGCATCAGTTTAAGTAAAGCTGATGTAAGTTTTACGGAAATACTGCATATCTTCGAACTTTGCGCCATTTTTACACACTGCAAGTGATTGGCTGCCTCATATTAATACTAAATTGAGTTTGACTGGAGAGAGTGAAGGGAGAAACGCATGGGGAAAGGGGGCGGGTGAGGGTAGAGGATGGGGTACAAAGCACAGCTCGACTAGTTCCGCCATATTGTATTTTTAAATTTCTCGACACCAGTGCCATCTTGCAGTTTTCGAATTTCCCTCTACCTCACTCTTGCGTTTTTAAATTTTCTGCCACCATCATCTTGCAGTTTTTAAATTTCCAGCCACTGCCATCTTGTACTTTTGATTTTTCCACCACCACCATCTTGGATTTTATGGAGAATGCAGCGCCGAAAAGCGACGCAAACTTCAACTCTGGATCAGAACCCTTGTGGATCTACTACTAAAATGGAAACAGTTCATTTTTTTCTAAGTTAGAATGGCAGGACAAAAGCCCATGTATCCTACACCTATCTTCCCCACCAATTTATACTTCGAAATCTCATGTGAGACTACAGGTCTGAGTTTCGCTGACGAAAGTTGCAATTGGTTCGCCGGCCGGAGTGGTCGAGTGGTTCTAGGCGCTACAGTCTGGAACAGCGAGACCGCTATAGTCGCAGGTTCGAATCCTGCCTCGGGCATGGATGTGTGTGATGTCCTTAGGTTAGTTAGGTTTAAGTAGTTCTAAGTTCTAGGGGACTGATGACCTCAGAAGTAAAGTCCCATAGTGCTCAGAGCCATTTGAACCATTTTCTATTGGTTCCATGTCAGCAGATAACGCACGATATTCCATTCGGTTGATTACTGGCACCTGAAATAAGAGTACACGAGGTGGGCACGGTACCCGTGTGCTACATTGTCTTAAAAAATGAACTCATCACTGAAATATTGACTTTAAGGACTCGACAATGAGTTGGAGAATCAGTCAGCCTTCAAGTTGCCCTTGATAGTGAAGAGAAATGTCCAGTACTTATGCATGAGGTCCAAAATATGACTGGCCCACTTCCCTGTTGAGTAGTTTGGTCAGCATGCCTGAGATGTGCATTGAATCCTGGCCGCCTCCACACTCTCTTACGACGACCATCAGGTATCACAAATATTCCGCGCTTGTCGCTGAACAGAACTCGACGTCAATGATCCAGATTCCATTTCGGCTGTTCTCCCGCTTCCCTTCTTCCCGCTCCACAAAACTTGGGAATTCGTTCTACTGTTCTAAATACACGCCGAGAGGCCTGGGCTGACATAGTCCTCCCAGTTGCCTCTGAAAAAACAGCGCGCATTTCTTCTGTATTCTCCTCGACCTACCTCCGAGTCGTCATTTGTAGGCAGCATCACCAGTTAGTGCTATTGAGTGAGGGCAACCTCTACGACCCATCTCTTAAATGTGTTTTGTCTCACGATAGCGGCTGAATCTTCGAATGACGACGCCGTTTGGTGCAACATTTCGCCGGGCAAGTTCCCGTGCTGACAACCCTTTCTGCTGTATAATACATCCGTGTTCTAGCTTGAAATTACCCTTCGAGACATTTTGAGAGCCTGATCAGTATACAAAAGCTGCATTATTCCATTCATGTTTTCAGACACAGCTCACTCTACTAAAGTCCGGCTCTGTGGTTGACAAGGGGAATCCACAACAGGTCTCTGTCTGACGTATTCGAAAATTCGTTGGTGAAAGAAGGCCGAAAATAAAGGAACACTTATTTTGTCTTTGGTGGCAATAATCAGTAGTTTCTGAGAAAACGACTGTAGAAGTTTTGATGCTACTGCATTAGTTCACACGCATGGTGATATACCAAGCGAGGTGGTAGCGTTGTGGCTAAGAGAATAGTTTCGAATTTTTGCTTTCCGTGTTCAAACCAATCTTACATTGTTATTTTTTTCTTCTTTTGCTGTCGTAGAAATATGTGACACAATGATATCAAAATTTTGTGAGATCGAGAAATACAATGGGATTATGAGAAAAGAAATAAGTAATTCAGATCTTATTAAAATTAGATTTTATCATCACAAATGTAATATAAAGTTACGTAACTAATAGTAATTGAAAATAAGAAATATAAATTCTAGTATATCAGTTTTTGCTTTGATGTTTACTTTTATACTCAAAGGGAACAAGTGTAATCCCCAGGATGATATCCATCATCAACACATTCAAAGCATAAAAAGTCGAAGCACAGCCAGCAACGTGCGAATGCGCATACGGCACATTCACATTCTATAATGCGAATATCTTTAGGAAAAGCAACATCTTTAACGCTGCTAAATACCTCGCTATCTTGCAATAATTTCGCGACAAACCAAGCATATCAAAGCACTTCCTCAATAGCTGGAGCCTGTAATAGATTACGGATACAGACGTATATCTTATAATTTTCTTCGCTTCAAACATTGTGATTTCCGTTTGCTCTGAGATGAGGATATTACACTTCTGTAAAAGACGAATGTAATTCTTCACCGGTCAGTAAAAGTATACGTGGAAGGTTTGACAGAGCGGCATCCACTTTGGAGAAATTTCTTTTAATGGACACGCCGATATTCCAATTTAATAGACAACGAGACCAATTTATAAGGTGGATTACCTTCCCACACCTCATGAGTCAATAACGTACAGAAACAGACCCATTTTTACGAAAGGACAAAAACTCTTTCCAAAATCTGACGATAGATTTCTTTATTTCAGCTGGCTCGCAGCTATTTCTGTAACATTCCTGCCTCAAGGCGATAACATTCTCTTGCTAGAGATGTGATACATTGTGTTTGATCAGTACTTATCCCGAAATCCGGGTTGAATGCAGGAATTATAGTGGAAGTTTGAAGTTGAAAGAATTTGCTGTTTCGAATAATTCATCAGTCGTAAGCTTGTCATTGGTGCTGATGTATTTGGTGACACGACTCTGCAGAACAGGCTATTTTGCTATGTTAAAAATATGATTTCCGGATTGCTGCTATTCTCATTGAGCATAACGTTTAAATAGCATTTACGAACAATATTCTCACAAAATATCTGTTACCTTTATGTAATTAAAGCTTAAAAATCATTAAGTATCAAGCTATGGTCACTTGATCGATAACGCTCTGTTACTGGCTGATGATTTGGTGGCGTCACAGGCTAGAAGGAAGACGAAGCTATACTTGTGTTATACGAGCATTAGCTGAAGTTACGAGGTTTTTACGTACTTTTACTGCAAACAGTTTGCCTTTTTAGTGATGCAAAACGCAATTACAGCTTTTAAGTAAGAATAGAAAGGAATTTTGTGAACGCTGATAATGGAAGCCTTGCGAAAGTTGATGCGATTATGCTCCACCCATTTAGAGCGGCGATATATGCAACGACGGACATTATTTTCCCTGGTCTCTGTAACATCATTAAAGTCGCTCAAAACTATGGAATTGTAGAACTTTTGGAAATGGGTCCGTATACTGTAACTAGATTGTCGACTGTCAGTCATTAGCTAAGACCCGAAGCACAACAAAATTATTCTTTACAGAACTTAGTACTGACTTCTTCTGCAGAAAGCACTCAGTCAAGATACTTCAGCCGTCAGGCATTCTGCAGCGTAACGGATATCGCTTTCGACGGCACTGAAAGAAGTCCTATGCTCGAATCCTGAAATGATCTTATAATTTTAAAGGTTTTATAAGAAATACGAAAATAGCGTTAACAAGAACTGATTGCCGAAGTTGTTTCGACTGCGGGATGTATTATATATAGCTTCACATTAGTCTTACTCTGAGAAACGGGGAGCAGAGGATAAATGCATTTACTTTGCCAACAAACAATTCACTGTTTTGTAAAGCATTGCTAATAGTGAAGATATCGCCATACGTCCACAGTACAACTAGGCGCAGGACAATGATGATGTACGGAGAGATATAGAGAATGTACAACATGCACGTGACATAAACGTATGGGCTGTGATGTTTGCTAGTGTAAACTACCGTCTGAATATGTTGAAACTAAAAAAGTTTAAACAATAGGGATCATACGAAGACAGTATGAAAATAAAAACATTGTTTCTAATAAAGTAAAAAGTGTGTGGTCACATTATCTAGAAAATATGTTTTTGAACGTGACGTGTGTGAACAACGAATGCAAATGTAAGCGCATGTAAACAGCAAGGAAAACACAATAATATTCTTTTTCTGATCGATGTGGTGACGTTTTGTAATTATGATCTGGTTTTCATATGAGAGGACTGTCGAGTCGTTTTACAAACAAGTAAAAATATTCTTTCGGGTTAGAGTCGAAACAGCGATGTATGGACATCGTCTTATAAAATTCGACGGTTTACCTCCCTAACAACTGAGCTACCGAATAATTGAGGTGTAATTAGATAAAACGACTATTTTAATTAGGAGTTTAATTTCGTTGAATGTGCTATTCTACGCTGTAGCAGTGGAAAAGCATATCTCGGAGATAAGTTAATGTTAACTTCACAGTGCAACACATTTTTAATTAAGTTTGTGAATTTGTGCTTCAACATGGAGGTAATTTTCTAGTACAGTGCAACCATATTTTACCCATCTTCTCATTCTCTGGAACACTCAAAAACTTTTCAGGAGTTTTTTTATCGATGTATTTGTACAGTATGGCGCTACACACCATTTGTAATCCATTTTCCGAAACGTAAATACCAAAACGAAACATGACTGTGAATAGCCATTGTGACAGTAGGAGTAGCGAGCTAGGCGTCACAGGCATCACATGACTCGAATGGAACGTTTTAGCGGGCGTTCAAATTATTTGAATTTCATTTCCGTTTTTATGAAAGACTGCTGAAATTCAAGAGGAAAAAAACATGTTAGGAGCATAAAATGACAGAATTAATCACTTAAGACAATTTCCAGAAAACAGTCAAATACCATATTCTGTATTTCCTCTTGAATTAATCGCACGAGGTGTTCGAGGCTTTGAATTCAAAACTTTCCGGCACCAATGAGGTTGCTGGAGCCATTATTTGTTGCCAGAATGCTTGTGTGGTAACCACGTGTACATTTTTTCTAACCTCAGTAAAACGATCGAACACCCACGAAACAATCATTTTGTATTTATGTCGAGTTGACCCTTCGCTTGTCACTTGGGTCTCCATGGCGATAGCTGTTTTGTAGTTGTGAGCTTGCACACCCGTACACTCCCCAGAAAAACTATTACTAACAGCTTTGGTTTGTCTTAAAGAACAACAAGGTGTAAACTAGTTAGTGGAAAGGCATCGTAATGTCTACACAACAGCCACACAAGTTCACATAAGACACCCATCATCAGTTTTTGGACAAAGTTTTGTGACCTTACATGAAAATGGAACCGCTTCTGTATATTACTGTCTCGTGAGATGGGCAAAGCTGTCCCTCCTTATACGATGAACTGGTCGCCGATGAGGTGTCGACGTGTTCATTAAAAGAAATTTCGCCAAAGTTAATACCGTTCTGTAAATCGTATGACATACACTGTTACTGATTGGTGAAGAAGTACATTCGCCCATTACAGACGTGCCCCAGTCTCATTGCACAGCAAGGAAAAATCATAATTAGAAGCGATGCAGTTAATGAAATACACGCCTGTATCCGTAATCAATCGCAAGCTTCAGCCTTGGAGAAAATGTTTTGATGTGCTTGGTCTGCCGCGAAATTATCGCCCAATCGCAAGGTATTTAGCAACCTTAGCCACGTCGTTTTTTCTAATAGTATCTAAACGAAAATAATTATGTGACTGTGGCACATGTGCCTTTCCACGTTAATCATGGTGCTCTGACTTCTATGTTCGAACATTTTTATGATATTATATCACCCTGGGGAAGACACTGGTTCTCTTTAAGCATAACAATACAAAAAGGAACAAAGAGAAAATTTATATACTGGAATTTATATGTTTTCATACGTGGTTATATAAGATTTGGGATGATAAAATGTATTTTTAACAAGATTTGAAAAGCTTATTTCTTTTCACAATAGCTCCATTGTATTTCTCGATGTTAAAAAAAAATATTGATCATGTCACTGATGTCACATACTTCCGTGACAACAAAAAACAAAAAACATACGATTGTATTTGAACAAGGAGCACGAAAATTCGAAATTGTGCTCTTAACCACTGCGCTAGCGACTCGCTTGGTTTAAGTTATGCGCACTAACTAAGGGATGAAATAGCGTCAGAACTTTGACTGTATTTTCGCAGAAATTATCGAATGTTGGCCCCCAGGACAAAATAAATACCCTTTCTTTTCACCCTTCTTTTATTAAATGAAGTTTCGACTGTGTCAGTGGTGCCGGCAGTGTGTTCGGTCAAGGAACTCGCCACCTTCTATAGTAAAAAATAATAAAAATTCTGAACGATGGAATTTGAAGATGTGTTGCGACATCCGCACAGAACCAATAGCGATAAAACTTGGAAAAGTGCGAGTAGGACCCACGCTCTGAGAGTTCCGTACAAACTTAATTATGTATATAGGTAGTTCATCTATAGGTTTTGATAAGAGAGACTGCGTGTATCAGAAAAGGTGACATAAACGGCCGTATCTTCTGATTGCTTTGACATAAAAGGTTAATTTTTTTACACCGCCAAGACAACGTAGACGTTAGTATTTGGCAAAAGTTTTAACTTGGTACGTCTTCCTGTTCATGAGAAAAATAATTATGCACAAACGGCCTTATGTTTTGACCGCACTGACTTAGAAGCTTAATTTTTTTACACCGCCAATGGACCGGTTTTAATAGACGGACAGGCAGACAGACGGACGGACGGCGAAGTGATCCTATAAGGGTTCCATTTTTAGCGATTCTGGTACGGAACCGTATAAACGACGAAGAAACAGGTCGATAAAAAGAAAAAAAGTGGTCAATGAATCAGGCCGATATGCGGGGGACCAGTGTCCGATTCCCGGTAATACCAGAGAATTTTCCTTGTTGGGAAGAGTGAACAGGGGTACATTCAGCCTCGTGATGTCAGTTAAGGAGCTACTTGAGTGACAAGCAGCGGCTCTAAAGTCAGGAAAGCCGACAACGGCCGGGAGAGCGGTGTGCTGACTCTATGCCTCTCCATGCCGCATCCGAACGACGCCATAGTCAGCGGATGGCAAGGTGGTTAATCGGTCCCGATTGACCCGTGTGGGCCACAACGCGGACTTCCGTTTTCGCTATACTGAACTGCAAGGAGAATGCTTTCACATCGGGCACCCAGTATTCTCCTGTGGTCAAAGGACAAAGAGGTTTCCGATCAAAAAAGTGAACCATGCCAGTCATGAGGATGGCGCAAAACTTTCTTTGGCAGTTTATTAATTATTAGCTGCGCAGGGTAGCCGCGCGGTCTTGGGCACGTTGCCACGGTCCGCGCGGCTCCCCCCGTCGGAGGTTCGAATCCTCCCTCGGGCATGGGTGTGTGTGTTGTCCTGAGCGTAAGGTAGTTTAAGTTAGATTAAGTAGTGTGTCAGCCTAGGGGCCGATGACTTCAGCAGTTCGGTCCCATTGGAACTTACCACAAATTTCCAAATTAATTATTAAATCCCAGTGCTCTTTTACAATATGCATATCGCAATGCCGTCGCACCTTATAGGTCTGAGGCTCATTAATTATGGTTTGTCTCCTTCTGCTCAATTCATACTCTCCAAATATCACATGAGTGTCTCGCCGCTGCTGAAGCTGAACCCACCCAACTAAATCACAGTTACTCGGTTCTGCGACGGTAATTTCAAAGTGTTTTTAAGCATTTTGATGGAACCTGCGTCGGTATGCATGAGAGAATGTGCTGTTCAGCTGCACTACCCAATAGCTATGCAGTGCTCGCAGTGGCGGCGCTGGTATGCAATATGTATCACAAACTTATCCTGCCATGGAGAGGGTCATCCGAAACATTTCCACTTCGTGCTCCTTTCGTCACCAGCCCGCTGAAATTACTAATCGATATACACAGTCAAGTCAGTGATACTGGGGGGGGGGGGGGGGGCGAACTGCGCGAAAATATGGCAGGAATTCTGGAATTCATATTTAACTGCACCATTCGAGCAAGCGCTACTGCCCAGCAGGTTTTAGCCTGCAAGAAAATAAAATCTTTTAATTCTCGTGTGGTTTGAAATACAGGGCGTCCCAGGAGGAATAGTCAGTATTCAGTGAAATGACAAGAAGCAAAAAACTTCATATTGATGTACTCCCTATTCCGTATTATTTCCGTGCTAATACACATTTAATATACATTATTACTTATTTCCTGTATTATTCAATACATTATAAGGTTTACACATGTACAATTGTTACTGAACATTACAAAATGTGTTTTACAATGCGTCAGTTGAAAAATACCTTGCCTCGGGCATGAATGTGTTTGATGTCCTTAGGTTAGTTAGGTTTAAGTATTTCTAAGTTCTAGGGGACTGATGACCTCAGCAGTTAAGTTCCATAGTGGTCAGAGCCAAAAATACTTATTTTTAACACATTCACCTCTAAGCATTATTTTACATGTCACATTATTGCTGTTGAAGAGTTGACAACAAATGTTCGGATATCCCACTCTCAGCTTCAGTGCATTTGTGCACTCTTGGGAGAACATGCTGTGTTGCTAGACTAAGGCTCTGCAGACCCTTTGATTAGAGCAGGAGGGTCCACGATGCGACCGAGCAGTTCATCTCGCGTAATTAACTTTAGGTCGCATATTCACCTTTCGTTTGCACACTTCAGACTTCACCCAACCCCATAAACAAACATCTAATAGCACAATGTTTGGCCGTCTTGTCGGCTACTTAACTGTACTACAATGACCAATCAAGCGATTAGGATTAAGTGCGGTTGCGATGTTCACTCACACGTCTGGTACTATGTGGAAGGGCTCCACCATGCTGGGAGGACACTACAGTCTGCGTGGCCAAATGAACGTCCTCATGATGTTCAGTAAACGGATTTTCCAAAAAATGTAAGTAACTCTGTCCCATCATTTATTGTTCTAAACTGACTGGACCTATCAACTTGTTAGCCATCAAGCCGCACCAGACACTGATCGAAAAACGAAGTTGGAAATTGCTTTCCACCGTAGCGTGTAAATTTTCCTGCGACCATCGACGATTATTACGTGTGTTGTTGATTCCATTCCATGTAAACGTGGCTTCATCACTGAGTAGTGTTAATGGAAGGAAATGACTATTGTCATTTAACCAGTGACAAAATTGAAGTCGTGTGCCCCTGTCGCCAACGTGAAGATTGTGGACACGCTGCATGTAAAACAGGTACAAGTTTTCCGCATGTAATGTTCGCTAGAAACGTGTTCATGGGACATTGTTACGTATAAAAAGCTATATAGTGCTGTATAGTTGTAGGACTACGCTGTACCATTTCAACAATGTGTTGCTGTTCCCGCACAAGTTGTTGAACTACACGTTCAGAAGCAAAATGTGAACTTGGAAGAATGCCTGTTTAACTTGATGTGCTGAAAACTCTGGTAAACACTCTACCGCCAGGAATTCAACGTGTTTGAAATTGCAGTGCAGTGCAGTGCAGTGCAATAGCACTACTATCGCAGAACCCGTGAACGTACACGATACCTGTATATTCTTCATTAGTGTAGAGGTGTGGCATTTTAGTCAGCGCGTGAACAAAGTCACTTAACCGATGCCTCTCTCCGATACACAATTAATCTCTCACACTACTACACTCACAACATACCATGGGTTCAGCAGGTTAGATTGATGGCAGAGAGACATCCCGAGCAAAGAAGATGATAGCAACAAGGTAGCCTGGCGTAGAATAAAACGTCGAGGAGGTTGGATGGGTAAGACACATACGTGTTGGTCACTAGCCCCAAAACTAATGTACGTTAAATATGTTCTGGCTCGGAAACCAATCGGAATGAGGCGTATGTCTATATGAAGACTTTTGCTTCTGCACAGTTTTTAGTTATCTCGGAAATCGTGATTTCTCAATAAAATATTAATTGGAGACTCAGACTCTGACCTGTGAGCCAGTCGTCTTAGAATTTAGTAGTAACAGTAGTTTTATTTACCCGTAGATCTCTTTTACAGCGATATTGGACATGTCTTGGTAATACAATTTAAGAACAACAAAAATAAAGTAATTCACATATACAGACATTTGCAGACATACAGGTCTAGAATGACAAAGATGGGACAGGTAATCGACCGTAGCCTTGTAGTAGGAACCATACCTCCAGCCTTTGCCAGAAATAATTTAGGGAAACCACGGAAAACCTAAATCAAGGTGGCTAGATTATGACTGGAGGCTCCATCCTCCCGAATACAAGGCCACTGTTTAAAACAGTGTTACCTCATTCGGTTTCCCCTACTGTACAATACGGTTTTACAAATGAGTTATTTAATAATGATAAAAGGATAATGCTACACTGTTCATTCATTTCTTTCTCCCACCACTGCACTCATTACACACCCTATACACACATTGTTTCGTAACAGTACACACACTATCAGCTGATGTCAGGATCATTTTGTGCTCCGAAACTTCCCATTTGATAGCCTGAAAAACTTAGTCGGCATCCTTCTACAACGAGTGACATTTATCTCAGAAAGAGGATAAGGTGTTAATATTATACACTGCAGAGCTTCGGAGTATAACGAGTGAGAGTTTAAGCTCAGAAAAAAGGTCTAAGTATTATATACTGCAGAGCTTTACAGTAAGTTCTTGTATAAAAGGAAAAAGAGAAGGACAAATGTAGCGTGGAAGTGTTATATGGAATGTTAGATGGTTAAATACCGTTGTTATTATTATTTGTGTCACAATTTTTATCAAACCCCTACCCTATGTTATGTAAGTTATCTTTCATAGTATAGAATGTTTGGAGTAACAGGTACTTTTTAACTGTCTTTTAAATAAGTTTGTTTTAGCAATTTCTTTAATCTTGTTTGGCAGTTTTTGTACAGATTTGTTCCTTGGTAGAAAATGCTGTTTTCAGTTTTACATTTATTCTTCCTTCGTAAATGCAAGTTCAGTCTACATTTTGGTTCAAATGGTCCAAATGGCTCTGAGCACTATGCGACTTAACTTCTGAGGTCATCAGTCGCCTAGAGCTTAGAACTAATTAAACCTAACTAACCTAAGGAAATCACACACATCCATGCCTGAGGCAGCATTCGAACCTGCGACCGTAGCGGTCGCTCGGCTCCAGACTGTAGCGCCTAGAACCGCATGGCCACTCCGACCGGCCGTCAACATTTTGTTCCATGGTAATGGATAGTGCTGTCTGTGCAGTTATTACCGATGTTACTTTTTGTGTACAACTGTTTGGTAAATGTATTCACACGGCGCAGTTAAAATCACAAATGTTTTTAACAGATCTTTACAATTAGCTCGACAACTATTATTGGTCATTATTCTTATGGCCCTTTTCTGTAGTTTGCAAACTGTGTTCGTATCTAGTGCATCGGTTCCCCAGAAAAGAATGCCGTAGCTAAGAACTGAGTACTAGCATGTAACTAAAAGACACTTGCTGTTACACACTGATCACTGAGCTCTAAGAGCATAACATGCTGATGACTTTCTGTTTGCAAGTTTCTCCAACTGAGATTCAATATTAATTCCTTAAAATTTTTCGTTTGTTATACAGTCTGCAGTGGTGCCATATACATTTAATTCAATAGCGTCATTTTATTTCTTCAAACTGATAGTCTTGACATTTGTTTTCCTTATGTTCAGTGTCACTTTACTGCTTATTGACCAACTGTAAACTTCCTTGGGAGTTTCATTTGCTTCTTCTGCAATGAGTTCTCCTGCTTTCTGAGTGACTATAATAATGCTGTCATCAAGAAAGACAATTTTTCCCCATGACTAAACTAGCACCGAGCGAGGTGGCGCAGTGGTAGCACACTGGACTCGCATTCGGGAGGACGATGGTTCAATCCCGCGTCCGGCAATCCTGATTTAGGTTTTCCGTAATTTCCCTAAATCGCTCCAGGCAAATGCTGGGATGGTTCCTTTCAAAGGGCACGGCCGACTTCCTTCCCTAATCCGATGAGACCGATGACCTCACTGTTTGGTCTCTTCCCCCAAAACAACCCAACCCAACTAAGCTAGTGGAAAGTCATTAATGTATAGCAGGAACAGTACTGGAACCAAAATGCTATTCTGAGGTAGCGGTGAGGAGACGGTCCGTTTGTTGGGGAGTGAGCAGCGGAAGACGGCTGATTGAAAGAACGTTTCTCCGCAGATGAATAATGTCTCAGTTTGATGAATGATTGTCGTCTCTATTAGAGAAACTGCTTTCTGCAGTAACCAGACGACGATTGTGAAAAAGTTTGGTGACGGCGGAGTCCACCGTGAGGAGACATCGTGTTGGATGTTTCTACCCTGTTTGGATTCGGAGAAATACTATTAATGCCCAGGAATACCGAATACAGGTGGGACCCTAAAACCACATATGCTGCTTTCCAGAGATACAATTATTACAAAATTCATCTTCCAATGCAATAATGCCCATCCGAGATCGCTTTCTCACGGGTGAAGACACCACCCGTGAAGGCAACTGATCTGGGCCCTGTTTGCACTGAGCAGGGGAGACAAACTGCAGGCCATCACGATTTCCTGGTTATGAGGAATGTGCTCGAATGACAGTAGAGCTCTTGCATCACCTCGTAGGAGTACTTTTTGGGATATTCATACTCTCTGTTAACAGTTCTGTTTTTGTCATTTTCAAGTTCTGTTGCTTTTCTTAGGTATATCTTTCGTGTCTTCGGACCTGTTGTAACTAGTATTTGTGGTGAGTCTTTTATACCAAATGGCTTGTGGTTATATTCTGCATCTACAACTATACTCTGCAAATTAGTATGAAGTGCAGTGGCAGAAGGTACTCCCCATTGTGTCAGGTATTAGGGCGTCTTCCCGTTCCACCACGTATGGAACGTGGGAAGAATGATTGCTTAAATGTCACTTCGTAGTACATTCTCTGATTTCTCACTTAAATCTGGTTCTTGAAATTTCCTAAGTAGATTTCTACGGTATAGTATACGTCAATCCTTAAGCGTCGCCAGTTCAGTTTTTCCAGTATCTCCGCGATGATTACCCAAGGGTCAAATGAAGAACCTATTTTCGCTCGTTCAGTACCCTCCCGACTTCTGTATCTTCAACTCCATCTACATTTATCTGACTACTCTTCGATTCACAATTAAGTGCCTGGGAGAGGGTTCATCGAACCATCTTCAAGCCATTTCTCTACCATTCCACTCTCGAATAACGCACATAACATGGCATATTATGGCAGGGAGTCCCGTTCTGTGGAGTTCGCCAGTCTAGTGTAGGTCTTTTCATTTGACGCCTCTTCGGCGACTTTCGTCTCGAAGATTATAAAATTATGAAGAGTGCAACGCAACTCCCCGTCCCCGAGCAAAGAAAATCTCCGGCCCGTTCGGGAATCGACATGGGCCCCCCGCACGGCATTCAGCCACGCTGGCCACTCAGCTATCGAGGAAAACCAACACTTAAATTTTTCCGTAAGAGCTCCTATTTCTCTGATTTTTATTACTACGATCATTTCTCCACATGTAGGTAAGCGCCAACAAAATATTTTCGCATCCGGAGGAGAAAGTTGATAACTGAAATTTCGTGAAAAGATTCTGCCGAAACGAAAATCGCTATTGTTTTAATGAATGTAAACCCCAACTCAGGGATAAGTTGAGACACACTCTCATGTCTCGATAGTGCTTAAGTTTTTTAAAATCCATTGTGGCGATATTATTGTTAGACCGATTTTTTGTAGTGCCCCAGTGATTATACGAGAGTCGCTGAGTGTGGTACGGACGGAGGAGGGTTTCAGAGGGGCAGTTCCTTCAGCAAGGTCGAGGACACCTTACCCACACTTGTTCAGTCGACATTGTCTCGAAGAGTAATTGTCCTACCTTCAGACAAGCTCGCAACTTTGCGAAAGCCTCATTTACGGATCTGTGTGAACGCGATCACGAGAGGCGAACGTTGCTGCGCTCTCTCCTTTGTCCTGCCATCACTCGCTCAAACTTTGGCGTGGAGCTGCCCCGCACGCAGTTGTGCTCTGAACTTTGAACATTATTGAAAAGTGCCTGCTTGAAGTACGAGCTTAATAAACGCCACTGAAATTTTTATTCACACATTCGTCCGTGAAACACTGAGCTCGCTTCCTGTTCGCGAAAGCAACTACTTGCCTTTCCAGGCCTCTCTAACTTCCGTCAATGAATTATGCAGCGGCGTTTTGTGTTCCGCGCCTATAGGCTCCCAAAGAATTTATTCCATTCGTATGTACTTCAAGAACCGTTACACGATATTTATGGAATTATCGGTTATCAAGCTAAGCGCACAAATGAAAAACTTGGCTTAGCCACTTAAAATGAATTTTCAGAACTGATGAATGATGGTAGATGCTCTAATTTTGTATTGTTTCGTTCATACTGCCCTATTATTTCGCGTGTCAGTATAAAAAAGGAAGGAAAATTGGGGTTAACGTCCCGTCGACATCGAAGTCATTATAGATGTGTCAGTAAAAATGGTAGTTTCATGTACAAAATTGTTCTGGGAAACAATATTTATCTAGAAAACAATACTTTGTGCAGATTACTAGGAGCCAATGTGGACGGTTCTTCAAGCTTCACCGGTGAATAAAATGATCCAACAGTTTTCAGTGATGCAACTGAAACATCATTATTTCTTCTTTTCGATACTTCGGCCGCAACCCTGCAGTTATTGTCATAGCAAGTTTGTGATAGGTTTATACTTCGTATATTTCTTCCCTGAGATGGTAAGAACACGTGACTAAAGATATGCTACTTATTTATTGACTACTGTATTTTTCAACTGTTTATCTCGGATTACAAAACGGCTTGTGTTTAACACATATAATTTCAGAAACAATGCGTCCACAATTGTTTCAGTGTGTTAAATACTTCAGACAATTAAAATAGCAGAGATTATAATAAACAAAACAGATCAAACGAAAACGTTAGAATGAAGTAGTAACTAAGATTTTATTCAGAACACAAAAACTTCTCTGTACATTGCCGCTCCAGTACCCAGTGTCTCCGTGCAGTTTCGTGGATTTAAATGTCCTCCGCCGCCGATGACTCTGTGAGACGCTACTGCGAAACGCCGGTACTTCACCAGAAGATGGCAGGCCAGAACATACTGACAAGCCGCGAGAAACTTTATTTGCATATAAAATTTGACTTATACTCTAAGGAAAAAAATCGATGAAACAGAGCTTGATGTTGAAATTCCCGACGGTCATGGGGAGATTTGAGTTCTACCATATTATCGTTCGGTATCCTTTCCTGGGGTTACTCATCAGCCCAAGCAAAAGTTTTCAGAGTCCAGAAACGTGTAATACTAATTATTTGTGGTGTGAACTCAAGAATGTCCTACTACCGAGCGGGATGGTGCAGTCGTTAGCACACTGGACTCCCATTTGGGAGAACGGCGGTTCAAATTCGCGTCCGCCATCCTGATTTAGGTTTTTTGTGATTTCCCTAAACCGCTTCAGGCAAATGCCAGGATGATTCCTTTGAAAGGGCACGGCCGACATCCTTCCCCATCCTTATATAATTCGATGGGATCGATGACCTCGCTGTTGGTCCCCTCCCCCAAACCAACCAACCAACCTACCAACCAACCAATGTCGTACTGAGCCCTGTTCAAGGACATGAGAATACTAACTGCCGATTTCCAATATATTTATTCCTAAATTAAATTTGTCGTAAATAACATATTTATTTTATTGAAATCAACAGCTCAGCCCATGCAATCAATGCTAGAAACAAGAACAGTTTTCGCAAAGATTTAGAGTCACTTACTTTGCTCCAGAAAGACCTCCATTATTCGGGAGTACACGTTTCTTTAACTTACTAGTAGCCATAGAAAGTTTAACTACTACTGAATTTCAGTTTAAATGGAGACTAAAGGATTTATTGTAGGTCAACTGCTTCTACTCCATTCACGAATTTTTTAGTAGAACTGATTGATGTGTATATGTTTAATAATACAAAACAATGTGAGTTCATGTAAAATCCCACTTCTAAACATTTTCAATGCAGTAATGTGATCACTGTAAATAAGTGTTGCAAACTGATTTAATTTTTGATACGCCAGGCTACAATAGCCTAAATTTTCTTATACACCTCAATGTATGGTAAATTTACTTAATTTGTGGCAAGTTTGTTATTACCCCTGAAATGAAAATATGTTTAAGACTTTTTAGGCGTCATACACATCCATGAGGACCATTTCAACTGGGGACTGTGTGATGCACGTTAATATATCTGTCGTTTTCTTCTTTTTGTTGTTTGACATGTTCTAAATCCTTGGAGGTCTCCTCACAGTACATCTATTGAACAAAAATACATATAAGTTAATCTAATGTATAATAATATAATCTGCTTAGGGGCCTATTTCCACTTCTAGTAGCAACTAGCAACCTACCGTACCTACCCTCCGCTGCCTATCATAAAGGCAAATGTTAAGGTGCGATCCGCTGCGTTGCGTGCGGCTGTTGACATCACTGTGGCCCCACCACAAGTACATAAAGAATTGTTGGAGGCAAAACACGACGAGCTGCGTACTCCTGTCTCGCTGCAAATACCACTCCACAAATTACGTCAACATTTCCATAGCCCACTCTTTCACAAACAATTAAATAGGACGTGATTATTTGCCCGGAGTTTATTTTTCAGATCGCTATGACGGCTAAAGGAGTATTCACCATACAACTGACTGTCATACTACTTCCCACAGCCCTTGATCCTCAAGTATTACATGAAATTGATGTTCTCGTACAATCTGTACTCTTTACTGGCTGTATAGTGGACAGTAGAAACAAGTAGATCTGGGAATCAGCCATTCTGAGTTCATATTCTTCTCCCTGTCGACGTCGGATTTTGAAGAGGTTCTCAGCGTAAAGACCGTGCCCAGTCAGCAGGTGAATCACACCTCAGTTGAATGATAAATCATGTAGTTGTAAGCTTTCCAGGATCTTTGAGAAGATTTCGTAAACACGTCGAACCTTAAAAGAAAAAATCTCAGCTGCTTCGTTAGGTATGCAGCCTACAATGTCTTAACTTTACCGTCCATTTCGTCAGAAGATAACAGCTGCAAGTTTTTCAGCTTGTTCCTTCGCGTCAGCACGTAACGTCAACATACCTGACGGTATCTGTTTACATTTACCATTGCTCCATCAAAGAATTCATTATCGTTCATATCCGCTAAAAGGGATACTATCCATATATCCCAAAGTGTCTGGCCACAGATCTATTCATACGGATACAATTTAGTAACATGTTCGTTTTCCATATTATTTCCCACATTCCAATGTACTACTTTCCTTCAATGTCGACCATTATTGTAACTGCATATTTGAAAACTCAGTTAGTGTCTGATAGGAGACCATAATTAATGGCGTTGTTTATGGAACACCCGATCCTAAAACCAAACTGACACTGGCCGGGAAGTTCCATGTCTTTCTGAAACTAGTCACTCAGAAGGTACTCTTGAGCCCTAGCCAGCGTATTAACGATGCTAATAATCCTGTAGAACTTACAATCTGCTAAGTTCCTATCTTTGGACTTCTTGATCAAATCTTATTTTACGGTTTTGCAGCATTTCGGAACCATAAGCGATGTTAAAGAATCATTGAATAGTTACGTTAGAAAGAAAATATCTATGGTATTATTTGGTGCATTATCTCCGTGGAATACTGGTTTTCTAGAGATTTAAAACAGAAATGTCAATCAAAGGAACATAAACCAATGGAAATTATCAAGACGAAATATAACGATAGCACAGTTTGTATCTATGTTCACGGAAACATTAAATCACAAGATATAGTGTCTATTAATTCAGACAGATACCGTCAATTCTCAGTTAGATCACGCGGATACACAAATAGGACAGACTGATTCTAAAATTTTTGAGATATGAGAAAGAAAGCCTGACTAAACGTTTGTGCGACATAATACGGAAACTGAAGAAGCGATAGTTGGTACACATTATAATTTTACATAGGAAATGTCTGGTGTAAAGGAAGGCCGGTAATATTTGGCAGCCTACCTAGTGCCGTATACAAAAGTACTGGCTTGGCAGTAACTGGAAGTAGAAAGATGCCTGATTCGAAATGGTGGGACGGCCATGTGATCGCATGTTTCCTAAAAATTACAGAGTGTATCAAATGGTATAAAACCGAAAAATGCGTTTTAAGATAAGGTGGCGAGAAACCGGAAGTCCCGCAATTATACAAAACGCAGAGGGACATAAAAAGAGTGGACACATCTACCCAATAAATCACAGGGATACATTTACAATTTCGCTTTTCAGGAGATAAGAATTGCACGGACAGAAGAACAAGCTATTTGATGCACGGTATAAAGTCAGACAAACACAGTATGAATAAGGCAATGATTAGACGATGTTCCAAGTCGTAATAGATGTGATACTGGAAGTTTTTCATTCTGTTTTGCATTAACAGAAAGTAGTGAGAAATGAGGAAAATGATAGAGAAATAGAGAAAATGCAGCATTGGGGTGATAATTTGAAATTGAGTGTGAATTTAACGATAAAAGTTGAAATGAACGTAAGTGTAGGACATGCATTGCTCGAATTGGAGGTTTGCAGATACACATATAACGGCACAGACCTCAACCAGGACCAGTGCTTTAGCTGGAACGTTAGCAACCGTTGTCAACGACCTGCCGATATAGGAAACCCAGCAGAAGTAGTTGTCGACATCATCCCCTCCTATAAGGCAACGCCCACGTCTGAGACCTGCCAGAAAGGTTCCATGCTAATCGTCGTGGAGGAACATGGCAGAGGTACATCGTCTGCATGACCCCCAGGACAGCCACCACCTCAAATGGTTCTGAGCACTATGGGACTTAACATCTGAGGTCATCAGTCCTCTCGAACTTAGAACTACTTAACTAACGTAAGGACATCACACACATCCATGTCCGAGGCAGGATTCGAACCTGCAACCGTAGCGGTCCCGCGGTTCCAGACTGAAGCGCTTGGAACCGCTCGGCCAAAATGGCCGGCCCGCAGCGTGGTCAAAGACACGAATGGAGGAAGATCGCCCACCTCTGTCCCGCTAGCTTCCGCCACCGCCTGAAGCAACGCAGCATCCAACGGTTCAGGGATCATCTTCCAGGGCCCAACTGCCTACTGTCACATCACCAGGACACCCCCGGTAGGCCGGCCGGAGTGGCCGAGCGGTTCTAGGCGCTACAGTCCGGACCCGCGAGACCGCTGCGGTCGCAGGTTCTAATCCTGCCTCGGGCATGGATGTGTGTGATGTCCTTAGGTTAGTTAGGTTTAAGTAGTTCTAAGTTCTAGGGGACTGATGACCTAAGATGTTAAGCCCCATAGTGCTCAGAGCCATTTGAACCAGTTGAACCCCCGGTAGCTGAGTGGTCAGCGTGACGTAATGTCAATCCTAAGGGCCCGAGTTCGATTCCCGGCTGGGTCGGAGATTTTCTCCGCTCGGGGACTGGGTGTTGTGTTGTCCTAATCATCATCATTTCATCACCATCGACGCACAAGTCGACGAAGTGGCGTCAAATCGAAAGACTTGCACCAGACGAACGGTCTACCCGACGGGAGGCCCTCGTCACACGACCGGGACACCAAGCTACTGGAAGTATGGGAGACTGGCGTGCTGCTACAAATACCCAGAGTAGTAACGTTCCACAGGAGGTGCCAGTGGTGTAACGGTGGCGTCTTCGACTAGGTAATCGGAATCGGTGTTAAGTCCTGGGTTCAATTTTATATTTTAGCTGACTCGGTTATAATCTTTCAGAAATGCTGTGTACTAAGTTTGCTCTATACTGTTTACACTGCATCTCAAAAGTATATTTTTAAGATCTTGCAGAAGAATTTGGTCTTTAAATGTATAGACACTTAGCCCATAATGTCAAACACACTAAATTCCTAGCAAAACACAATGAAACACCATGACAGAACACGTCCTATTTGCCTTTTGTCATTTCCAAAAAAACTTCCTTTCGATATCTTGAACCGTTTATGAAATACGAAGAATCTTACGACCTATTGATTACCCATGCACAGGAAACGATTCCGGTGCGCCGCGAGCGACCCGCCCGCAGAAGTTATAACCAAGATCTCAAGAATAAAAAGAAATATCATTCAGTTCTCAACTTCCACTACAATTTAGATATGTTGGCTACATTTCTTACGCAATAACGTATGGAATAAAGCGAACTATACGAAAAGTCTATGGAATGAAATTTGACCTATTCAAACTCTTTAAAAGATTCGTGCAGTTATTTACTTAGTTTTGTGCAGTACAATAATTATGAAGAATAACGAAAATAAATTCAGTCCTTCATCGAGTGAAGATGTCAACCTGTAAGATGCGGAAGAATCTACTTTTCTCCGAATAGTTTTTTTAAAAATCGGATGATAAGTATTTCACAGCAGCCGGCACGTCCGCTCGAGTGCTTTGCCGAGAAGACGTGTACCTGTCGCTCTCACTGTCACGCGTGCTGCAGCGACGAAATTCAGACACGTTTGAATTCAGTTGTCGCAGGAACAAGCGGCGCCACGACGTCGTTCACCTAGGACACTTCCGTAACCATACCTGCTGTTGTGTTTTGTCGTCTGAAACTGTCGCACGCTGTCGTAGGTCTAAAAGAATAAGAAAGCTATATTCACAGACGTTTTCTGCAGCCATCCACATCGTCCTTCAGTCTCTCACGCCATCGCACGAGCCCAGGACAGCCAAGGTGGGTGTCGAACGCCTCCTAACAAACAAGAATACAGCTCCCGCCATCCAATAGCGGTCATTGCACCCTCGCCCACTAATGTAGCTATATTTATGGTAGTAGGACTCACGGTGCTTGTAATGTATGAGAAACAAATGCCCTGATGATCCATACATATTATAAAAGTGTACGTGTGTGTGTGTGTGTGTGTGTGTGTGTGTGTGTATGTATGTATGTATGTATATGTGTATGCATGTATGTATATACAGGGGATAGGAAAAATAATGTGAACAGTGGTAGTAATTGGATGGTTGTGTTTGACGGTCAACAACGTAGGTAAAGCACGTGTCGTGCTGGACTTCAAAAATGGCTCTGAGCACTATGGTATTTAACTGCTGTGGTCATCAGTCCCCTAGAACTTAGAACTACTTAAACCTAACTACCCTAAGGACATCACACACATCCATGCCCGAGACAGGATTCGAACATGCGAACGAAGCGGACGCGCGGTTCCAGACTGTAGCGCCTAGAACCGCTCGGCCACTCCGGCCGGCCGTGCTGGACTGAGCGAGTTCAGTACGGGCTAGGCATCAATGCAGCTTGTTTACGAGTAGTGTACACTTCGTGTTTGCATACACAGGCCGAGGTCGACATGCAATAAAAGACCTAACAGAGTTCCAAAGAGGGCAAATTGTGGTGGCCCGATTAGTTGGAGGATCAGTAAACAAGACAGCCAACTTATTGAATGTTTCAAGAGCGACTGTTTCAACAGTCGTGACAGCCTACACAAAACATGGAAAAACTTCATCGTGTAAACGTGATAGTGGGCGCAAATCAAAACTAAATGACAGAGATCGTCGTAGGCTAACACGAATTGCGTCAAAACAACATAGAACTACAGCGGCTACAGTGATTGTAGAGCTCAATAGCCATCTTTAAGACTCTGTATCTATCGATAACTGTATCCGCCGATAACTCTATAAAGTAAATATTCATGAACTAGCTGCTATACCGCAACCGTTAATGACAACAACCAACGCAAGGAAGCGTGTAAGTAGACTGTATAGGTTTTTTTATTGGTAACGCCAAATAGCGCTCTGTATGAAAATCACTGGCTGTGCTGTGTGCAGTCTGTGGCTAGTTTGCATTGTTGTCTGCCATTGTAGTGTTGGCTGTTAACAGTGCGTAGCACTGCGCAGTTGGAGGCGAGCCGCCAGCAGTGGTGGATGTGGGGAAGTGAGATGGCGGATTTTTGAGAATGGATAATCTGGAGGTGTCTCCATCAGAGACAGTACATTTGTAAGACTGGATGTCATGAACTGCTATATATATTGTGACTTTTGAACAATATTAAGGTAAATACATTGTTTTTTCTCTATCAAAATCTTTCATTTGCTAACTATGCCTATCAGTAGTTAGTGCCTTTAGTAGTTTGAATCTTTTATTTAGCTGGCAGCAGTGGCGCTCGCTGTATTGCAGTAGTTCGAGTAACGAAGATTTTTGTGAGGTAAGTGATTTGTGAAACGTATAGGTTAATGTTAGTCAGGGCCATTCTTTTGTAGGGATTTTTTAAAGTCAGATTGCGTTGTGCCAAAAATATTGTGTGTCAGTTTAAGCACAGTCATGTATAATTGTTCTAAGGGGACGTTTCATGTGGCGACCCTGCCAGGATACCTTCCTGGAATCCTCTGATTTTTTCCTTGTAGTTTGTGTAATTAGTGTAGCTATTGTTTATTACTAGCACGTAATTGTAGAGAGAATCTCCTTTGTAGTTGCAGTCTTTCATTGTTGTACAGTAAAACAGTTGTGGCATGCTTGTAGATTTGCACCAAGTATTTCGCAGCTGCGCTTGCAATTAACTAGATACTATTTTCAGTGCTATGTTAATGTGTTCTCTTATTTTTGCTCTACAAATTTTGCTTTTCTGTGTTATCGTGTGAAATATTGTGACAATAATGGCGTGTGAAAAACGTAACACTAGGCTCCAAAGTAAGCTGAGAAATAATAGTGACGACTAGCGTAGCTTATCAGCACCACTGTGTAATGAATTAACAGACATTCAAAGTAGTAATTTGGTAACTGTGCATAGGGAAATGGAGCGGGCGGCAAATAATGGTGTAGACAATGAAACAAGTAGTGAACAGGGAAGCATTATCGATCGATCGGTCGGCAACAGCTCGCCTCAGGAATCGGAAATGACAGAACACAATATTGCAAATACTGCAGACTTAGGTTTTGGGTCCTCAACGTTTTCTCAAATGAGTCAAGACACATTTTCTGCTTGTGAAAATGTGAATGTTGTCGGTGAAAGTGCACTGCCAAAAAGCATAGAGAAACAGATTCCAGACACTAATACATTATTATTGCAATTAATGCAACAAATGGAACAAAATCAGAGACAAACACAGCAAAAGCTTCAAAAGTTAGACACAATGGAACAAAATCAGAGAGAAACACAGCAAAAGCTTCAAAAGTTAGACACCATGCTTGAACAAACACGTGAAGATTTAACTACTGAGCTACATAACATTGAATCGAAATGTTAAAAAGTCTGTAATGATGTAAAAACACAAATTTGTGATCATTTTCAACCAATTTTTTCGCGGCATGAAAATTCATTACAGAATCACGAAGCAGCCATAAAAGAACTGCAAACTATTGTTCATGAAAATCATGAGACCTTGCAAGCTAAAATTGACTCAGTTGCATCTACCGATTCGGTTACGCAACTTGCAAAAACTCTGGAAAACTTAAAGGACACAGTATATACTCTGAAAATTAGTTCAGAAAGACGCATGGAGGAAATCAGTTCATTATCAGAGAAAGTAGTTGAACTTTTGGATCCGCTAAATAATTTATCTACGAAGGTAGATGATAATCTGAATGACAAGACCTGTACCCATCACTGACACAGAAGAGTATGAACAAATTAAGAAATTCAAACAAAATCAGAATCAAATTAATGCGCAACACAAAAGAGAAATCCGGGAAGTAGAAGATCAGTTGGCACAAGTAATAAAAAAACTACATATTTCAGAGGACACTCGCGCTCCAACACGGGAAGGGGGACTTAGAAATACGGAAAAGCCGCAAAATAATAACACAGGGCATTTCGGAAATTATGAAAGAAATTGGCAAGGTGCACCAAATTTTGAGATGGAACCGCCGACACGACGTAACAATGACCGATATGCGACTCGCCGACACGATGCTTTTGACTATAAGCTGTTCATTACTACACGTAAATTCAAAACATTTAAGAATTCTGGCAACGATATTCATCCACAAGCGTGGCTCCACCAATTCTCACATTGTTTTCCTCCCAACTGGTCATTAGAGCACATATTAGAATTTACGTGTGGCTACTTAGAGAATGAACCAGCTGTAAGAATGCGATCGGTCATTCACGATTGCCACAGTGAAAGAGAATTTTATCATGCCTTCCTCTCAGCATATTTGTCTCAAGCTACACAAGACCGAGTAAAACATAGCATCATAATGATGAAACATTTCGAACAATCTGAATTTTCCAGTCTTGTGAAATGTTTTGAAGACATGTTGCACAAGAATCAGTACCTGTCCAACCCATACAGCCCCTCAGAACTCATCCGCATTTGCTTAATCAAATTACCTGAACATTTACGACATATTATTTTGGCAGAACGTTGCAAAGACAACATTGAAGCTTTTCAGGGACTCTTACAAGAATTGGAAATTGACACTGACAATCACGGAACGCAAAAACAGGAGCACAAAAATTACAAGTCACATCCGTCGCAATTCCGCGATGACATAAATGGTAACTGGACACGACAAAGCTATTCTTACAATGCAAATGGTGACCAGAACAGACACCACCCATATGACAACCACTGGCAGAGTAATAGTTACAGAGAAAGATCGCATTTCCGAAGTAATGAATATGACAGTAAGAATCATAGAAACAGACAATATGGCAACCAGAACTACTATTATCACGGGAGACAGAATAACTTCAGACTCAACGGTCCACCGTGCAGTGATAATTCAGGGAGATAGTCTCCACTACTTAACTGACAAGAAAGAAACTACAGGGACTACCGACATGACGACAGACGATATAATCGTAACGACAGACCTGAACTGCATCAGAACTGGCGTGATTCAAACAGGGCAGGGCCCTCTCGGCAAGGTGAATTTGTAGAAGTTAGGTCTCCTAATCCCAATAACGACGCGCGCCAGCAAAAGAGACAGACAATGACTCGCACTGCAGGCAGCCACGTGCGCTGGCTGGCTCAGCGAAAAATAACATAGATGCTAACCTTGAGAAAAATTTTAGCATTCCTTACCGACGTATACAACATGATAATTGCTTTGAAGTTGAAACTCTGCGCACTAGAAAGGGTAAAGGTTTACACCACATTTCATATGTAAAACCGTTTATTGAGAGATAATCTGCTTTTTAACTTAGTCTTTGCTGTAAAATTTTTCACTTTACATTACCAGTATGCTTTGTCAGACTTAGAATCTGTTAACATGCAACAATGCTTAAAGTTAAATATCCAGTCAAGAACCAAGAGAACTTATTTAAACAGAAATTACGAATGCATTGTTATAGTGAACAGACGACACAGTGTTGTTATTTGTACATTCTTGCTTTTTAGTTGCACGATCACGTAACGACTATAAGGCTCACATACTTAGAACATATACTGGCACTGCTAATGAGATTTTCATGCAACATTTTGATTTACTTGAAAAGACATTCTTTATTTGAACTACTTTCTGTGGAATTAAAGATGGTTTAGCATTTGGTTTCGTTGACAGCTACACAATTATATCACGATGCTACTAATGTGTGACACAATTTACATTGTTGCTTTTGTGCTGTATCTGCTTTATATCTGCACAGTTTTTCTGAATTCTTCTGGAAAGTAAAACATGTTAAATAGTAACTTTGTGGTAAAGCTACAATAAGACAGCCTTTTTTTTTTGTAGCACAACAATACGTTACAGTGTAATACTTTCTTGATCACAGTACTGTACGTAATAACTACGATATCTATACGCAAAGCATTTCACTTTTGTTTATCATGTGGTGAGTACATTGGCTTCTGCAGAACTTAGCTTTCGGAGGACAATAACTACGACACTTCCACAGAGATTATCTTACAGCAAGACGCACATTTAGCGCTACAGGACACGTATTTGAGTGATTAATTTTGTACTTAAATCATTTATTTTTAAATATATTTGAAGCACAATGATACAAAGGTTTTCCGTGATACATTTCATTCCATTGCTGTAATCTGTAACACCTGAAGGTATAATTACATTAATCCTCAGGGGGGTACACGCTTACTTTGTGTACCATGTGTGTGGCAAGCAAAAGGAGTCCTAGCTAATATGGTATTTGCTTATACAACTTTACACATCGGTACCATATTTCTCCAACACAAAATACACAGCTACCTGATCATTTAACTGAGAGAGACAAACATTTATTTTACTACATCAATGACAGATGTTTACTTAATTACATCGTTGGATAACTTCACACTTACGAAATTGTATTTTGTCTGTACTTTGTGAACTGTTCATATTTTTTCGGAACCATTGTGATACTATGAGAGCTTTGAATGATGTATTTGGTATGGGGTCATGATTTTTCAAGTACGTTGGAGGTAGATGACACTATTGAAATGAGCAGAGAATTTTTTTTTAGGTTTTGACATTATTGCAGAAAGCTACACCTTTTTTGAGATTCGGCTGAGGTTTCATGATGTTATGATGACGGTGTGTATTACGCTGTTGCGGTATGTTTATGATCAATAAGCTGATGCTATATGAGGAATTTGGTTATGCTATGTATTTATTATGATGAAATATTGAAGTGTCGTCGCAAGATTGACGTGTCGACGAATATATATATGTGTAGTAAGGTAAGGAGTAATGAATAGTGGTTAGGGACTCTGACTTGTGAAAGAGGATGTTGGAAACCAAGAATCGTACTTTAAGAGTTATGAAATGTGTGTAAATGCGTGAATGTATCACAATGCCGGGGAAAATTTTTTGGACACTGTTATATTCATAAGATTTTGTTTCTACACATTTGCAATGCAAATTCTCGACCTGTGAAATTTTGTATATGAGACTGCCACTGTAGTGCAAACTGGTGTTGTAAATATTTCGGTAAGAAAGTTAAGTGACCTTCACGTAATGCGTCGTGGGCACGACGCATTACGTGGGTACGACGCATTACGTGGGCAGCTGTGCGACAGTTGCCTGGAAAAAAAAAAGCCATTAGTGTGTGCCTTTCAGAGGCACAGGTGGAGAAAAAAAAGAGGCCATTATCCTCGCTATTGACATTTCTTTGTAGAAAGCATCGCAAATATGACACACTCAAACTTGAAAACATATGAATACACTGTGGAGCTCTTAATTTATGATATTTACTGAAATGCCTAATGAAATGGTTTGCACGTGTGTTAATAATTCAGCAAGGGACTGATTAACAGCATTGCTGGTTCTAAGGACAATTCCAAAATTTTTGTGAGTGCACAAGTGGTGGTTATGGACTTGCTATATTATCCGCAAGACTCTTCAATGGTGATTGTGCACCTGCACAGTCACAACAGATTGCTGCTGGCCATCTCTACAAGGACTACAGTGGGTCTACACCTTTGCTGACTCACCAATACCATTATTTCTACAAGGACTACAGTGGGTCTACACCTATGCTGACTCACCAGTACCATTATTTCTACAAGGACTGCAGTGGGTCTGCACCTCTGGTGGCCTACCAATACCACAATCTCTACAAGGACTACAGTGGGTCTGCACCTTCGATGACCCACCAATATCATTATCTCTACAAGGACTACAGTGGGCCTGCACCTTTGATGACCCACCAATACCATTATTTCTACAAGGACTACAGTGGGCCTGCATCTCTGGTGGCCCACCTATACCATACTCTCTACCAGGACTATAGTGGGTCTGCTCTGTGATGACCTACCTACCAATATTCTTCAAAACTTCGACTGACTCAGCTGTGGGTTTGTTCTGTTGTGGCCCATTACCTGTCTGCATGTCAAGAGTCAGCACTGTCTTTCCGTTGGAAGGACAACACTACTTCTTCAAGACTCCATGGAAATCCACTACTTCCATGTGCATTTTCTTTTACTGCTCAGACTTTGAAAAAAAAATGAAAACACTGCAATTTTACTGTGATGAATGATCAGGACTGTCTTTATCGACTGTGAGAAAATTTTAGCTTTTGACCTATATTGTATCGATAAGTGTGTACATTTGATTTCTTTGTTATTGTAATTATGAAAAATTTTAACAAATCATTATTGGACACTGCCCAAAACAATTTGTAAAATTTTTTGTGGGGAGCATGGGGGCTATGTAAGTAGACTGTATAGGTTTTTTTTATTGGTAACGCCAAATAGCGCTCTGTATGAAAATCACTGGCTGTGCTGTGTGCAGTCTGTGGCTAGTTTGCATTGTTGTCTGCCATTGTAGTGTTGGGCAGTTGGCTGTTAACAGCGCGTAGCGCTGCGCAGTTGGAGGCGAGCCGCCAGCAGTGGTGGATGTGGGGAAGTGAGATGGCGGATTTTAGAGAATGGATAATCTGGAGATGTGTCCATCAGAGACAGTACATTTGTAAGACTGGATGTCATGAACTGCTATATATATTATGACTTTTGAACAATATTAAGGTAAACACATTCTTTTTTTCTCTATCAAAATCTTTCATTTGCTAACTATGCCTATCAGTAGTTAGTGCCTTTAGTAGTTTGAATCTTTTCTTTAGCTGGCAGCAGTGGCGCTCGCTGTATTGCAGTAGTTCAAGTAACGAAGATTTTTATGAGGTAAGTGATTTGTGAAACGTATAGGTTAATGTTAGTCAGGGCCATTCTTTTGTAGGGATTTTTTAAAGTCAGATTGCGTTGCGCCAAAAATATTGTGTGTCAGTTTAAGCACAGTCACGTATAATTGTTCTAAGGGGACGTTTCAAGTGTAAAACAAGATGTCAGGAACACAAAACCTGGACGACTGATCAGTGGTAACATGTCATATGGTCCGAGGCGTCAAAAATTTTTTTACTTCCAACATGGGTTCGGGTTTACGTCTCAAGAATGCCAAAAGAAGCCTACAATCCTGATTGCTTGAAACCAACGGTTAAGCGTGGAGGTGGAAGTGTGGTGCTGTGTAGCGCCGGCCGGAATGGTCGTGCGGTTCTAGGCGCTACAGTCTGGAGCCGAGCGACCGCTACGGTCGCAGGTTCGAATCCTGCCTAGGGCATGGATGTGTGTGATGTCCTTAGGTTAGTTAGGTTTAATTAGTTCTAAGTTCTAGGCGACTGATGACCTCAGAAGTTAAGTCGCATAGTGCTCAGAGCCATTTGAAACATTTTGTGATGCTGTGGGTAGCCATATCATGGTATTCTGTTGGTCCCGTCATTACTCTCAAAGGTCATCCTATAACCAACGACTACGTAAAAAATTCAGGTGATCAGGTGCACCCTGTGATTCAAATGTTGTTCCCCAAAAAGTGGTTCAAATGGCTCTGAGCACTATGGGACTTAACAGCGGAGGTCATCAGTCTCCTAGAACTTAGAACTACTTAAACCTAACTAACCTAAGGACATCAGACACATCCATGCCCGAGGCAGGATTCGAACCTGCGACCTTAGCGGTCGCGCGGTTCCAGACTGTAGCGCCTAGAACCGCTCGGCCACCCAAGCCGGCAGTGCAGGTGTTCACATTATTTTGTCTATCCCCTGTATGTTCCACACCTCTTCCTAAAGCTCTGGATCGATTTTAACCAAATAGGGTACACTTACTGTTTAAAAAGAACCACTGTGACGGTAAGAACGACCTACCTCTCAAAGGGTGATGGTGGAGGTGAAAAAGAAGCGTAGTTCACGTCGCACAAATAGCCGAGCCATATTCATTCATTACTTGAGGATGAGAGCACTTAGTGACTTGTAAAAAATTATAGAATAATTTCATACCTTTATGAGACTTTTTCTCTCTGACAGCCCACAAAACGATGAAAGAAAAAAAGTTTATTCCTTACTACAATTTCGCTTCCCATACAGTAAAACTGTCGCATCAGGTTCGAACGTTTAATTTATTACTTCTTTACTAACTGTATTGCAATACATTTTGCAGAGAGTATTCACATATACAACGGATGGACCTGAAAAACATATCAGTTGACGACAAGTAGTTCAGGAAATATTACATCATCAAAACTGAGGCGCTTGAAAAATTGCTATTTCATGCATGACGTTTTAATTTATTACTCCTTTGCCACTAGCTCCAGCCGCACATATTTCGCAGACTGTGTCCATGTACACCACTGGGGGTATGTGCAAAATTGTATCATTGTACGGTACACAGTTCAGGAAATAGGATGTCATAAACATTGAGATACGTGAAAACGAAACTGCAGAGCGAAATTCGCTAGAGAAACCTGTGAAACGCGTGTACAAATTTTTGTGCATAATGTTAAATACACAGGGTGAGTCACTAACTATTGCCACCTAGAATAATACCGAAAGTATGATAGGTGTTGAAACGTTTGTGGGACAGAAGTTGCATGGGACAACGGGAGCCATAAGATGACGTTGGTTTTTTGTTGCTAGGTAGGGTGGCGTCAGAGATATGATGGTCAACTTGTTTTTCTTAAACGGGATGCTACAGTTTGATACTTATTTTCTGATAACGGCTATCGAGACGAATCCAGTGATGTGTAACAGTAAGGTCTTTGAAGGTGAACGAAGATGGCATGAACGTCCATTAACAGAAGTTGTTAGAAGTGATGACCATTGGTATCAATGCAGTGCTGCACTCTTCTTATCATGGATTGAGTGGTATTCCTTATCACTTTGTTACTTACCGAAGCAAATGATCTGACAATTCTCTCTCGTATATCGTGCAAATAGTAAATATTCGCCGAATACGGCGTATCCATCTAACGTGCAATTGACGAGTAAACGCCATTAGACGGTTTCGCTATACAACACTAATAGGAACGGTAAGTCTAGTATCATCCCATCAAGCGAATGTGAATGATGTATTACTTCGAAGACCGAGTCGATATGCATCTCATTTACGGAGTATGCCAACGAAATTCAGTGAGAGCTAGAGACTTATACGCCGAAAGATATCCTCAATGTACTCGCCCTACACGTCGTACATTTAAATATGTGTATGATAAATTGAGAACAACTGGATCTTTAACGCATCGGAAACATAGCCGGAAAAGAAAAGTTATTAACGAGAAAACGGTAATTGGTACTCTTGCCACAGTGATTCGAGATCCTTGTGTTAGTTCGCTTCAAATCGCAAGGGAATCTGGCATGAGCCAGAATAGTGTTGTTTGTTTTCTGCACCGCCATAAATATCATCCTTACCACATCAGTCTCCACCAAGAATTAACTGGTACAGATTGTATGTGCCGCATTGAATTCTGCCGATGGGCTCAACTTCAGATTCAGAGTGATAACACATTTATTCATTTGATTTTATTTACTGACGAGACTACAGTAACAAACCATGGAAATGTTAATTTGCATAACATGCGTTATTGGGCAATTGAAAATCCACGTTGTATTCGACAAGCTGCACACCAAATGGTTCAAATGGCTCTAAGCACAATTGGACTTAACATCTGAGGTCATCAGTCCCCTAGACTTAGAACTACTTAATCCTAACTAACCTAAGGACATCACACACATCCATGCCCGAGGCAGGATTCGAACTTGCATCCGTAGCAACCGCGTGGTTCCGGTCTGAAGCGCCTGGAACCGCTCGCTGCACACCAAACACGGTGGCTGGTGAATGTGTGGTGTGGGATTCTGCAGGACAGAATTATAGGCCCCTATTTCATCGAAGGAAATCTTTATGGTAGGATGTTCACCACATTCCTGCAAGAAACATTAGGTCTGTTATTGGAAGAAATACGTTTAGGAACTAGGATCAGACTGTGATATCAACACGATGGCTAGAAATTAGTTGCAGAGAGAATTCCCAAATCGTTGGATTGGACGCGGAGGAGATGTGTCGTGGCCGGCTCGTTCGCCAGACTTTGCGCCTCTGGATTTTTTATTATGGGGATTCGTTAAAGACATAGTTTATAAAGACGTTCGAGCTACACCTGCAGATATGCGAGAGAAAACTGTCAGAGCATGTGCTTCGATAAGTGCCGATGTGATAAGGAATACCACTCAGTCCATGATAAGAAGATTGCAGCACTGCATTGATCCCAAGGGTCATCACTTCGAACACCTTCTGCAAATGGACGTTCATGGCGCCTTGGTGACCTTCGTTGAGCTTCAAAGACCTTGCTGTTACACACCATTGGATTCGTCTCGATAGTCGTTATGAGATAATAAGTACCAAACTATATCATCCCATTTAAAAAGACAAAGTTGACCTTCATGTCTCTGAAGCGACCCCACCCAGCAACAAGAAACCAACGTCATCTTATGGCCCCCGTTGTCCCATGCAACTTTGTCCCACAAACATTTCAGTTCCTATCATACTTTCGGATTTATTCTTGGTGGAAATAGTTAATGACTCACCCTGTATATGGAATATTTTAATATTTTGTGATATGTTAGTATATGGGCAAAGTCGTGAGTGAAAAGCTCTTTCTAATCCCTTGGATCGATTCCAACCATACTTGATACACATATTATCTAACATCTGGAAAGAAATACTGTGGGGGGGCTAGAACAAGCAACCTGCTATTGGGGTTGGGGTGTTGGGGTGATAGCATCGATAGAGAATGGGGAAGGAAGAGATGGACAGACAGAGAGGGGGAAACGGAGATGTGCACAGATATGGGGAAGGAGGAGACGGACAGAGAGAGGGAGGAGGAACAGATGAACAGAGAGAGAGTGAGGAAAGGAGATGGGCAGAGAGAGGTGCAGGAAGAGGCGGACAGAGAGTGGGAGGTGGAGGAGGTGGACAGAGACAGAGAGGAGTAGGAGATGGATAAAGAGAGACGAAAGAAGGAGAAGGACAGGGAGAGGGCGAAGGAGGAGATGGAGCAAGAGAATGAGAATAAATACAGACCCCTTAACGCCGGGTACTAATTTTAGTAAGATAATACCGCCTCCAGTCTGTGTCCGTATCCTCCTCCTCCTCTACCTGTCCATCTCCTCCTCTCCCCGCTTCCCAGTCCATCTCCACTTCCCCTTTTCCCTGTCCACCGTCGCCTCTCCTTTCCCAGTACATTTCCTCCTTTCTCCTCCCTCTGTCCATCTCCTCCTCCCCTCTCTCTGCCCATATCCTCCTCTTTAACTTCTGTGTTCATTTCCTCGTCCACTCGCAGCCTATCCATCTCCTCTTCTCTTTCTCTATCCATCTCCTCCTTCCCCATCTCTGTCTGTCCATCTCTTCCTCTCCCTCCCCCCCCCCCCCCCTTGTCTCTTCACATTATCACACCCACCCCAATAGCAAGTTTGGTTGAAATCGATGCAGGTGTTTAGGAGGCATTTTTTGACCACAGATTTGCCCACATATGTAAATTTAAGATGTTACACACATATTTGTACACGTATTTCACGGGTATCTCTGGCGAATGTCGATTGCAATTTCGTTTCCACGCAGCTCAATTTTCAAGACGTCATATCTCCAGAACCATATGTCGTACTACAATATAATTTTGCAGGTACACCCAGTGGTATAATTATGCGGATACTGTCTGTGAAATGTTTTGCGAATAGAGTTAACAGTAAAGAATTAATAAATTAAAATGTCATGCATGACGCGGCAGTTTTGCTGCATGAACATCGAAAATGTATTCATCGATAGACTCTTTTCCTCACTTCATTTTGTGGGAGGTGTCAGGGAGAAAATGTCTCGTAAAGGTTTGAAATTATGTGTAAAGTTTGTTGCAAGTCATTAAGTGCTCTCATTCTCAAATACTGGATGAATACAATCTACCTATTTACCAATAGTGAGCTAAGACACTTTTTCATCTTCACCCCTTTGAGAGGGATTCTTTCCAGACAGTAACTGATTTGTGTACTAATTTTGGTTGATATTGATTCAGCGGTTTAGGAGATGTGGAACATAGATACGTACTGAAACTACCTCTTTAATTTTTTTTAAAATTAAACTCTGACCTATAGAATTTTGCCTAACAAAGACAACTCAGACATAACCTATTCATTTATTATCCACAATATACAAGACCAAAGCAATCTGACTGTTGTACATTGACAACATGACTACCAATAATTAACACAAAAGAATGGCCCTGAATTGCAAGAAATCCTAGCAATAATTGAAATCCAAAAAATATGGAATTAAAGAAATATGAAACTACCTCCAACTCTGTTAATTGATTAATCTAATTTAAATCACGAATCCCGATAGTGAAAACTCTATTCTTTTTCATAAGTCACTTACCTCACAGAAAATATTCATAATACGAACTACAGCAATTACAGCAAGTAGCAACAACGGCCAGCTAAATAAAAAGATTCTAACTACTATAGACTCTAACTGCTAGGAGGCATATTGTTAGCAAAAAGAAATATTTTGTTGAAGAGCAAACAACGTATTTAGGAAATTTTACCTTATTCATGTGACGTCCAGTTTCAAAACGTATACAGTTGTTAATAATTCCGCTGCCCAAACATTACCAATCATACATCCATCCTCATACATTTCTTTGTGTATTTTCTTACAAACACATCATTTCATCTCGTTTTACAATGCATGTCCTACCAACGCAGAGTCTCCACTA